>NC_089424.1:1200000-2400000 GCF_013426205.1 Metarhizium brunneum | reverse complement strand
GCCGGGAAGAAGCCCCTGGAGTGTGAACGACCAGCTAGAAAATAAGGCTGACCCAAGTATACGAGCATAGCAAAGGACATGAAATACACCGGAGCATGCGTATATCGGAATATGTGTTAGCCACTGGTCTTTGCAATGAACCTTCTACCAGCCGCCGAGGTGAAGCAGCATTCGTCCCCTCACGGCCAATGGAAACCCCATCCTCAACAAATTCTGTCCGCTTTATCCACGACCAGCCCGTGTGTAGATGCGCAAAAACGAACCATGATCTACTTACACAACTCGGGCAAACGCGTCATATGCCACGAACGCACTGGCGCAAGACACACTGCGGTCAAGATGCTTCCCGGCCCCTTGTTACTCGAACGAACACACCCCTCCTCATCGTGACTGGCTGATGACGGCCACATTCAGATCTTGTATTCTCGATTCTCGTTCCAGCACGCTCCAGCTTGTTCATGGCTGCAAGGGCGCCAGCGTCCGTGTGTCTGACTCAGGCGCTGGATAGGCTGAGCGTCCTCGTCAGGAAGACTGTTCCTCCGACTAGTGTAACCCAAGTGGTGAGTATAGTTGAATGCCTCAGTTTGACATGTGAAAGCAGCAGTTTCGTCTCCACACGACCTAGACGTCCCAAAAAAAAATCTATAGATTACTTGACATTAAAATATCGTCACGGTATTGACATAATCGTTCCTCAACACCTCAAACACCAGACCCGGAAACCCATACAATGTCGTCGTCGAATCCCCGTTTGCCTCTGCCCTCTTCGCACCACTCTCTTCCCAACCTCCCAAAAACTCGCAGCTGCTCCCCGGGCTATCGCCCCATCCACGGTTCAGTACCATTCCCCTCTGTCCTTGTGGCACTTTTCCTAGCGAGTATGCACCCTCCCATTTAGAGTTCATGCCTTCTTCGACGTATTTGAACTGCGTTTCGGACGTGACATCGTCAAGGTACGCTATTTCCCAGCGGCAGCGACGGTGGCGGTTGAATTCGTAGGACCCAGGCACGTTGCCGTGGAGGACAACCTTGGTGGCGACAAGACGGTCAGGGTGGTGATGTTTGATTGGGTTTTCTGCTGGGTCTTCGCTGGTGTCGTCTGCGGGGGGTACAGCTGATGGCTGGGTTGGTAGGGAGAGGAGGATGTCAAAGCCAAGATAGAAGTAGTTGTAGAAACACTCTTCCAAAGGATTGCTTGCTGTTTGTTCGTCGATGGCTTCGTCGTTGTCTGAATCGTCTGAACCGGTATTCATGGATGATTGGTCTGTATCGGTGAGATCATCAGGGCGGCCGATGTCAGATGAACTTGGCCGACCACGGGAGCTGCTCGCCGCCCGCATCTTGTGAATCACCATCTTTTGATCGTTCTTCCGGTAAATCGCATTCGGCGGACCCAGTTCCATCACCAGCTCCTGAGGCGTCGTTTCCCCTAGCTGAATCCGAAAGGCATTATTCGTCCACTTCCGAAACAAATCCAACTTTCCACCACCATGTATCCGAATCAGCGACACCTCGTCCGGGTACACATCTTTTGTCTTTGGTAGCACAGAAGTTTGTTTAACACTAGGCAGTATCTCTGTCCACAGCGTCTGTCGCGCCTCAGCCCAGGATGTCCCACTGAATACGGCCATCGAAGTAGCAACCTGGCTCGACGAAGCGGACAACAGCGTGACCACATCCTTATCCGGTGAGTAGGCCGATTTCGCCAGTGAAAAATTAAAAGCCACTCCCGGATAGGACAGGACATAAGTGCCGTCTTCCTGCCCGCTAGATGGGGGGATAAACTCGCCGGCATAGGTCGGGCCCAGCAGCCGATGGTAAATGTGCCTAAAGGTCGGCCCTAGCGGCGACTCCCCTGGGACGGGCGATCCGGGAGCTGAAGTTCCATTCGTCGTATGCTTCAACAAATCCCTGTCCTTGAATGTGATGTGAATTTTTGTAAAGTCCACCACCTCAATCAGTCGCAGCCGCTGTTCGGGCCCATCGAAGCGCAGCCGGAGTCCATTCTGCGGAAGGACAACGCACACAGGTTCAGTGACGGGTCTATCTGGCGAGTGGAGGACTTCGAGTCTCGGGAAACGCTGCGGCTCGGCTTTGAGGCGTGTCAGGACATCATGTAGCGATGCGCCAAGGACTATATTGCGCGGACACGTCGTGTTAGTGACCGGGCAAACTGCAAGTGCTATCTGTTTACGGATACCTACTCAGAAAGCCTAGCGCCCTGCCTGGGTATAGCTGCGCCGTGAAAAGCGACATCCCGTGTGCTTAACAAGGAAGCAAAGCCTCCCTGGGGCGTGGAGGAAGCTTACGCGAGCAGTGGGAGCAAGATTGGATTGGTATCGGGTTGGTGATGGAAGGAGGGCAGACAGCAAAGGGAACGTCGCAGAGCAACTCCAGTCCCGGCGTCGATTTTGAGATGAGGCAAAGGTGATTGTGAGGACAGTCCGAAATCGATGAGTTTACGAAGAGATGAGTATAGTCAGAGCATCAGCAAGTCGCGGGTCCAAGTCACGAGCCGGAGCTGGAGGCGTTGGTGCGGCCTGAATGGCCTGAAGGTGCCATGTGATGCGCTATGGGGAGTGGAGGGGCACCTAAGCATGACGCGGGGCACCAGGTTCTTGACTGCATGTGGCAGTTAGGTATCCACCCTGCGAACCAAGGTCGGCGGCAGTGGGCATCTCTCCAGAGCTGACTAAGCAGCCGGCATGTATGTCCAATATATCTCAAACGTGGTCATCATTGTTTGTAAAATGCCCACTCAACACTCAACAACGCTGTATACAAACACCTCAAGTCGAGTCCAGGAATGGTACAAGAGCGTTAGTACCCCTCGCCCGAATTTGCAAGAAAACACGGCATAGACTATTTGTACAAAGGGCAACCTTGTGCCTCTCACCACTCCTCAACCTCTCCCTTTTTGGGCCTCTGCATGCGAACAATCTTGTCGCAGTTCAGCAAGCACAGGGGGTCAAACGCCTTCTTGATCTATAGACGCAAAGTTAGCAAAAATACCATATGCATACAGGACTATATGTACGTGCCTGTCTCATAGCATCGACTGTCGACTCGCCAAGCTCATGTGGGAGGTAATCTCTCTTAACCAACCCAACGCCATGTTCACCCTGCCGGAGAAAAACAAAATCATTCCATTAGCATCACTGTCACTGGCAATACCGCATGCTTTTAGACTTACAGTCACAGTTCCTTCCATCTCAATGGCACGCTTGACCATCTTGTGGACAACCGCCTCGGCCTTGCTTCGCTGAGGCTCGCTGTACGTCAGGATTGCTTGGGGTCCCAGTCAGCACGGCAACTCGCAAAATTTTTCAACCAGGCGCGCACTCACTGTGGAAGTTTCCATCGCCGACGTGTCCGACAATCGAGGCCGTCAGACCACTCTTACGGATATTCTCCTTTGTCTCCTCAATCAGCTGCGGCAGCCGGCTCATAGGCACGGCAACATCCCCAGTCCAGACTCTGTCACCTTCTTTCATCACAGACATGGTGCTCCAGAGGGCTTCCTTTCGGGCACTCCACAGCTCATCCTGCTCCTCTTGGCTTCTGGCAAACTCAAATGTCTTGCTGCCAGCCTGTCTAGCCAAGCTCTGAACTTGAGAAATTTGCTCCTTCACGCCAGCTGGGGTGCCTGAAAATTTGAAGAACAGCGTGGGAGCCTCGGTCCACGAACGCGACGTCATACCGGCAGAGTTGATAAACTTCATCTGGTTGTCGTCTAGGATCTCAACAGCAGCGATCGGAACACCCGCACCAACAACCTTGCTGACACAGGTAGCAGCGTCGTGGATGGATGGGAAAGTGCAGACAGCCACGTTGGTAGACGCCGGCTTCACGGCGACCTTGAGCGTAGCTTCGGTGATAAGACCAAGAGTGCCCTCAGATCCGATGAATAACTTGGTAAGGTCGTAGCCCGCGGAGCTTTTTCGCGGCCGTTGTCTAGTCTTGATAATGGTGCCATCGGCCATGACGACAGTTAGACTGAGCACCCACTCGCGCATCGTGCCGTATCTGTAAGCATTTGTACCGCTGCATCCAGTGCCAACCATGCCGCCAATCATGGCGCCTGGGCCCGGATCAGGCGGAAAGAAAAGGTTATCCTTGGCGAGATCGTCATTCAATGACTCCCATCCAACGGCTGGTTGAACAACCACATCCAAGTCATCCCTATGGAGTGCAAGGACCTTGTTCATTCTGCCAAAGTTGATGGAGATGCCCCTTCTTGTCTGCGTGTAGTGGCCCTCCAAGCTCGTGCCGCCGCTGTAGCCGACAACGGGAATGCGTCGCTGGTGGCAGACCTTCATTATCTCTGAAACCTCCTCGGTGCTGCTAGGATACACCACACAAAAGGGTTTCTCGTCCGGCTTTGGTTGGTGGGTAGACCATGCGGAGGAGGCGTGGTGCTCGATGTCCGTCTCGAGAGTACTGACATGCTCCTTGCCAACAATCTTGACAAAGTCTGCCCAGGCGGCCTGCATGTTTTCGAGCTTCGTATTATGCCTGGGGTCTTGGACCTTGGAAAGCGGGAGGGTCGAGGTGGGTTCGGCTTCGCGAGGCCAGAATGTGCCCATGTAATATGCGATACCTATACTAGAAAGGAACACTGGATAGGGTTAGTTCAATCTGCCATGCCAAAGACCAGAGGCTCATCGTCGCGTTCCAACTTATCCCGCCACCACTCACAGAAGGTAATCATCCAGTTCCTTGAGGGGTCTTTCATGTTTCTCCATCGTTCATACTGCTCTCTCTGCTCTCGCTCGCGTCTCAATCGTGCTCCAATGCTTCCCATTACCTGGCCCTGGAACGACCTCCCCAGCTTCATCTCATTCCCTTGCCTTGGAGGCTTAGGCTTTTCGGGTTCAATGTCTGTTGAATAGCATCGTCTCATAGCATGCGGAGCGAGCCCTCGTGGGATGTGAACCGCCAACAGCCTACCAAAGGCATAGCTCCGCAGGGTCGTCGTCGAGGGCATCGCCCGGAGTCGTAGTTGCGCCATTGCAGAATGTCTCCAGCACCGCTGTCTTCGCAATGCCTAAGACACCCACGAAACTAGCTGCGCCCTCCGTCTACGGCCACGGTTGTCGCCTCGGGAACACAGTGTTTTTGAGCGCTTGGTGGTTGAGAGTTCTATTTCAATGGACTTCGACCACCAAAGCTTTGGAGCTCACCGGAAATTTGTCTGGCCGCTAGTGGCGCTCCCCACACTTCAGATGTCCAAGATGTTCCGCACCCAATCTTGACGTTCCATCCGCACCGCGGGTTGTCATGGGGTCGACATTGCCGAATGAGGTGCATGGCCACAGCGTCAAGATTTACATCACAAGTGTCTGGTACGCTGTCGGGAGATTTACCACTACAATTGGCTGGCAGTTGTCGCCGCTTGAGACGGCATATTCTCCTAGCTATTACTGCCCTCGCTGCGTGCACATGCATAAATGTACGTGCACGTAGATGAACATACATATGAGTAAGTACTGGGCAAGCCGAGGACCGCCCTGCCCAATGTCTGCACGCGGTTGGCCAAAAATCCTTGGCTGGTCTCTTTTACACTCGATACTTGTTCTTTGACCTTGAGCCTTCTCAGTATTGTGCAAGGCTCCGTCATCTACTGAATTCCATGCAGAACCAAAACCATGTCTAAGCCACGGAGGTAGATACTCGATTCTTTCGTTTGAATTCGTTACACATATAAATATGTCCAATAAAATTAATAGCCATGCCCGTCGCGGTTGCGGACTGGACTCCCAAACACCATTCTAAAGAAGACGAAACCTGAATCGCCAAACAGTATACGCCAAACGAAATCGCTAAAATTAGATAGCATCATCATCAGCCGAGGCTGGTTGTCTTCTCGAACACCCATTTTCAAGATGTCTCCCACACTAGCTGCACATTGAACGTTGGCGCCGTGCCTTGCAAGTGCGCCAAGTACGCGCTTAGTTCTTGATCCTGTTCGATCTGAAGTGGTAATTCACCGCCCTTGCCATCCTTTAGCACGCCTTCCACGCGGAGGCATGCCGTCCCTGGGAATTTAGCTACAGCCACTTGTCGGAGTTCCTGTACGGAGTGCGAAGTGAGTGTGGCTATCCAGAGATTTGAGTTGGAAATGTAGCTTGATGATGACGGGTGAAGGCGTAGAAAAATAGCACATGCTATAGATGGAGGCTGCACCTGTGGAAAAACCGGTGCAGACGTAGCCGGCGGTGCAAATTGCGGCTGTACGTAAGATTGGTTCATGAAAGCGGCTTGAGTGCTGGGCTCGAGCAGCAACGATGAGCTCATCTGTGGTTCAAGTCCTATTCCTGGCGGCATCGGCGATGACCCAAGCACTCGGGACGGCTGAGGTAATCCATCTTGGGAATCTGAAAGATTAGATGTCTGTGATTGCAGGGATATCGGCAAATGCCCGCCAATACTGCTGCTTGCAGGGCTAAATGCCATGTGCGAAGTGTGGGATACTTCCGACATGGTATCAAAGTTAGCATTTGCCATGCCCTCCGCCAGATCCACCGGGTCGTTTGACGGAGAACTACGCGAATGTCCAGTCTTGGAGGTTTTTGACGCTTGTTCAGCCTGCGACGACCCGGTTGAACTGATTGGCAAGTGCTGGCGGTGATGCTTCCTCATGTCTTTGCGGCCCCTTTCATCTCGTAACCTCTTCATGATATCTTTAGCTAGGACTTCTAAAGCACGAGCCTGCTCCTGCTTTTCGTCACCGTTTGTCCTTATACTTATCATTATCCGCTCTACCAATGCTGACTTATCTCCCCACCTCCTCTTCAAGTCTTCCCACTGTTGCGGTGTGGCATCTGATTTGCATGTAAAGCCAGAATCAGCAAGCACTTGGTAAAAAGCCGTCCGCATATCGCGCGACTCTTCTGGATTAATACCGAGAACGTTTTTCGCCTCTGCGAGAGTCATCCTCGTTTCCATAGTTCGCATTCGCTTGGTAACATCCGTACATATGACATCTAGAGCAAGCTGTCGGTCCTCAGGGTTCTCTTTATTCGACCAAAGTAAGCTATAGACCTGGGGCATTTGACGAACTAGTTGGCCTTTGGCTGCTTCCCATTTCTCAGCACCAGCCGTCGTTTTCTTGGAAATCTTCTCCTCTTGGCATATTTGTTGAAATTGTGTTCTCAGAGCACGGTATATGGACACATCTAGGTCCAGAATGTCTCGAGCCTCGTCAAGCGTCATCTCCGAAGGAAAGCGATTTAGTGAGCCAGGTTCACTCCCAGTGGCAGATTGCCTTGCTCTCCGCCGTTTCCTTCTTGAGCTCCTCGCAGACGCATGCCTGTCACGGTCCGAATCCTGCTGGGTATCAGAACCAGTGACAGACAAAACATTCCTAGGAGGTGCGGGCGAGCTTCGATCCGTCATGGGTACAGACGAGCTGCGCAACTCTTCTCCCTCTGTCTGGTCGCCGTCATCCCCAAAAGGGGCTTTGCCTTTGTCGCCGTTGGGTACTCTCAATAGCCACCGGTTCCGAGTTCGTACTCTGACAAGTTCCCTAGGCTTGATGTCAAAGCCATCTTCCTCGTTCAAAATCCGCAGCATTTCCCTCTGGGCCAAGTTTCTTTCCCAGAGCTCCTTGATGCGGCTTACCAAACGGTCATTCTTATACGCGGGCCGTTGCTTTGGCGGAAAGTTCCAACGGCGGAATTGCGTCTGGAATGCTCGCTTGCTAGAAAACTGTGTAAGTTGCAGTTCACCGTACAACAGGACAGAGTAAGCGGGATGGGGAGCAGTTCAACAGCAACAATACACTAAGCCCACCAAGCATGTTGTGAGCGTGGAGCCGGCCAAGCTGGATCAGGATGCGTCTACCCCATTCACACCATGGCCGGATAGTGCGGGCAAATTGGTAATAGTATTGTATGTGTGTGCAGACGCACTTGGCAGCCAGTAGAATAGAATCCCAGCGGGCGCCAGCGGTACGATAGGACCGTGGTGCTGTGGTGTCATGGTGCCATGTGTGAGTGACTCACCTCGGTGTGAACTTGTGAACAGTCTTCATATGGTCCATAATGTCCTCAAGGGACCTGCCCTCGTCGATATACAGCCGATAACATGTCTGCTGATGCGCGTCCCAGTCATATACCATATTATGGACAAGAGCAGCCGTGACATGACTTCACGCCTGGGCATCGCAGGGACGAACACGGGCAGCTAGCTGGGCGAGCAAGTGAGCGGGTAACACGCTGCAGTGGAGCTGAGCTGGAGCTGTTGCGTGGTGATGGGCAGGGATGTGAATGTGTTGGTGGGTTCGTCGTTCCAATCGTGTTGAAGGATGAAGGCTTGCTTAGTCATCGCCACCTGTCAAGGGCAAAGAGGGCAGAGCTTCTGCCAGGCACAGCCAGCTGACCAGGCTGCCAGGGAAGGAGTCCAGCGGAGGGCCCACATCTGGCACGAGGTTCTGCTCCGCAACTTCCTCCGCAAACATGGCACCCTCAGTTACCCCGGATGTCCATTCGGAGATTCAATGTTGCACCTCCATCGTCCAGTATTTGTCTTGTGGCATATTCAACATGTCGAAAACGGCTTTGAACAAACAATCCTCTTCGTGTTAACTATAAGTATGATTATGGTGTCACACAAAAAAAGGGCATGGCCACGGCACGTATTTCCGACATGTGTGTTTACTCCCTACATGCTGCGTGATAACGGCCTCCACAAAATGAACCTCGGTACCCGGCTGTTGAAACCCGGATATAAACCACCGCCAAACATTAACTTATCTCGACCAAGGCTTTGACTGCCCTTACCACACGTATATTAAATACACACTAACACCATATTCCCCGCCGCCGACGATCCTGATAGATTGCTTCCAAACTTCATACTCTTTCACACAAATCCCACACTGTCAACTCCAAAACTCCCGTCTCCAAATCACACCCCAAAAATGGCATCACTACCAGAATCCTACGAAAAGCTCAGCTTCCCAACCCTCCTCATCTCCCATCACCCGCCATCCTCGCCCTCTCCAACCCCAATCATCATCGTCAAACTCCACCGTCCGTCGCACCGCAATGGCTTCACAGACATCATGGCCGACAATCTCGTCACCGTCTTCAACACCCTCTCCCTCGACCCCCGTGTCAAAGCCATCATCCTCACCTCCTCCGACACTCAAAACAAGATGTTTTGCGCCGGAATGGACTTCTCCTCGCCTCAGGGCGTCTCGACCACCGCTGAGCTTCACCGTGACGGAGGCGGCCGCATCTCCGTCGCCATGTACAGATGCAACAAGCCCGTCATCGCGGCCATCAACGGCCACGCCGTCGGCGTCGGCATCACCATGACCCTCCCCGCCAACATCCGCATTGCTAGTTCCGAAGCCAGGATCGGTTTCGTCTTTGGCAGAAGGGGCTTCTGTCTCGAAGCCTGCAGCAGCTTCTTCCTGCCGAGACTGATTGGGACGTCCAAGGCGCTGCATTTGACAACTACAGGTGCCGTCTACCCAGCCAACCATAAGCTCTTCGACGGACTGTTCAGTGAGGTTGTCCCCCCCGAGGAGGTTTTTCCCACGGCGTTGAAGATCGCCGAGGATATCAGCGTGAATGTGAGCAATGTCTCGTCGAGGGTGATGAAGGATATGATTTACAGAACGACAAGCTCCCCAGAGGAAGCGCATCTGCTGGAGAGCAGGTTGTTTCACGGGTTGTTTAGGGGCAAGGATGCCAAAGAGGGTGTTGAAAGCTTCATGCAGAAGAGGCAGCCTGACTTTAAGGGCACCATGGAGGATGGTTTGCCGCATTATCCGTGGTGGACGCCCGTTGATGTCAAGCCGCCTGCTAAACTATAGCTGGTACACTATGAAGAGATAAGAGAATTCAGTCCGTTTTGCCTGTCAAGTCTCGAAATCGCAATACAAGGTGGTTCTTTGGGATCGTCGTTAAGCCTGTCCATCATATCCTTTGAGTAGACATTGCAATCAAATCGATTAAAATAAAAGTGCCGAGTGGCTAGGTCTCAAATAATTTAATTTCTCATCGCCTTGCCTCTCCACAATTAGATGAACCTCAACTCACGGCTCATCGCTGGCCCCCTCGTCGTCCCCTTCATTCACACTCAGACTCCTCCCCCTGTAATACCTCTTCCTCTTTCTCGCAAGCACATCCTCGCCTCTCCACCCTCTTTGGGGATAAAATGTCTTCAAAAATCCATCAACATGCACACCACCTACAACCTCGTCGTCCGAGTCGTTTTCTTCTGATGTGTGGCCCGGATGAACAAGGGTCATGTGACGCCGCAGATTGGCTCGTCTTGAAAATCCCCTGCTTGCACGATCACACGTTGGAACCGGGCAGAATTGAAATCCTGCGGAGGAGCGAGAACATGAGCGGGAACCGGATCGTGAAAGAGACCGACCACTAGGAGTTGCAGGCGAGGAGGCTGTGGAAGATCGAGCGGCAGATGCCCGCCGGGACGTAGTACGGCGTTGTAGGAGTGTTGCTGAAGGCTCGGACTCGGATTCAGCGGGAGACGACGGAAGTTGAATATTTGAAGGGCGGTACTCTCTACTGGTGAATGCTGGGGCTCGCGTAGAAGGAACCTCGTCTAGACGTCTAATAACCATACCTTCACCAAAAAGGTCGGCACATCGCTTGGTAGTGCGTGATATGACGGCATCAGAGAATCCAGCCAGAGCAGCAGCTCCAACGATGTCGCTCCAGTCTCTCAGACCCCATTTGCCTAGCTTTCTCTCGAATTTCGTTTCACCAGTGATGGCTTGAGCGACATGCTCTTCAGACTGTGCACTTGTACGAGATTGCTCTCGCTCGCGGCGATAACCTTCCTCTACCCACGCTTCGAACGCAGCATCTCGATCTGCAGCAGTGATGGGGAGTCGTCTGTGCCCTTCCCTAGCTACACGATTCCACATCTCCTCTTCCGTCTCGCCTTCTCGCGGTGTGTGAATCTTGCGCGGCCGGCCGCGACGTCTGGGGCCCTGTACATTCCGCTGCTCAGAAGATGAGAGCTCTTCCCCAGGTTGGGGTGTACGCCTTGGACGGCCCCTTTTACCTCTCTTCCGTGGCGTACCCGCCTCAGACTCCCCTTCCGTAGAGGACTCTGATTCGGAGAGGTGGTTTAAGCCGGCGACGCGGGCGTTGTGGAGGATGGTGAGGGTGCAGTCTAGCTGTGTGAGGATGTGGCGGACACAAGGGCGGAGAAGAAGGTTCGACAGGTCGTCATTTGAAGATATAGCTGGTTCGTATGTTTCTTCATTCCCAACGTGGACATTTTCCAGGTCTTCATCTTCATCATCATTACTGGATTCATCCTCGCCATGGTCAAGAGACATCTCTTCACTACCTGCCGGCATATTTGATAGAGGAGGAGAAGATGGAAGTGATAATTCATCCTCAGACTGGTCTATTGACTTAGATGGCAACGGGCTGGAAGGGCTCTCAATGGATGGATGCAGTGGGCGATGCCATGATCGTCGTCGATATCGTTCCTTCGCCAGACGCAACACGGTCGCAGCAAGCTCATCCTGCAGCTCGGTGCTGGGCATCCCATTCTCCACCTTGCGCAACGTGAACTTTTCTTCGTCGTCGTTTTGTTTTTGGAAGAGCCCTTCTGCGGAGATATGCTTCTCCTTCAGTGGCCATGCCGTCCATACTTTTGGCGGCGCCCAGACAATGTCTTGTACATCTTTCTACTAACCATCAGCCTGGCTTCATAAACGCCGTTTGTCGTAGCTCCCCAAGAAAATTGCACACCTGAAAACGACATTGTGTATGCGACATACCGTCTTGACAGTGAGGCTCTGTGCTGTGGCCTGGTCCCTCCCTTGTCTCTTCAAAGCAAACGCATCGTACAAATGCACCGCCAAATCTTTGTCAACAAGCTGTTGCATGGACCGCCAGAGCAGCCGCTCCTCCCTAGTAAATTCCCTCCATGTCGATTTAGGCCCCGTCCAGCGGTTTGGTCGATTCTCATACAAGTCTTCTGAGGTGACGGATGCGATCTCATCTGTGTCCAGGTCCCAGTTGGTGGGTTGGTTCTCCTCCATACTCAAAGCATGCCATCAGATGGACATGGGCGCCTCTTCATGCATTACAATGTTGAAGGGAAGGTCGTTTTTATTTGGAGACGGTGCTCTTTGCCGTCATGAAAAAGTGGTAAGCTGGCGCTGCTAGCGCGTGGATGTCAGATGTAGTTGGCAAAATTGTAGCCAAGGTTGGTTGGAGGTGGTAGGTTGGAGGGGCTCCACACGGCACGAAGAGCTGGCGCCACACGCTTGATAGCAATTTGGAAGGAACTTTGGAAAGACTCCCTTTGAAATGCACAGACTTGCGTGCAGTCATCGATCACAAAGGCCCATATAACTTTCATCTAAAACGCATTTTATTCACAATATCAGAACAATCCTTATTACGCCTTGCCCTTGCCCTTTTCCTTTTCCAGCTTTCTTCTCTTTGCTCTTAGCTTTTGGTCTTCTGCGCTCTTCTTGTTATTTGTGTAGATCATCTGCTCGTAGAGCTTCCTCTTCTTCTTGCTCAGCATACCCTTTGCACGCTCAAGATCCTCAGCTTCTTCCTTGGCCCTCTTGCGTAAAGCTTTTCGCGCTTGTTCCTTAGCCTTGGCCTTACCATTAGTAGTCTTGGCCTCGACAGAGGCGCCTGTCAGCTCCGCCTCGAGTTCTTGCTGTCGGAGAGCAGCCTCGTCCTCATCTTCGTCCTCTTCCTGAACATCTTCTTCCATTTTCTCAGCATCGCCATCGCCCTCGCCCTCGTCCCCGTCCCCGTCCTCATCTTCGCCTTCTTCGTCCTCATCCTCATCCTCGTCTTCGGCAACGTCCATGCCCTCAACGGTTTCGTCGCCGTCCTCATCAGCCTCCAGAGCCTCTTCTTCAGGCTCCTGCTCCTCTAAAGGCACTGTAGGATCGTATGAACCTTGGACGCTCTGGACGAAGGGACTTAGATGAGGCGGCAAAGATGCTCCGGGACCGTACAGGTGAGGCTCCTTGAGTTCCACATCGTTGATGCAATCCCACACCCACTGGGGCTGAACGTAAGTCCGGCCTGGGACCCGACGATTGGCAGCCAACTTTTGTGATGTTTGATTATCTTCAGCGTCGCCATCTTCTTCCATTGCCGCTTGGATAGGGGGTCTGTCGACAATCTGATGCGTGATATTGGGATCCAACTCATCTGTTGTGAAGGCTCCGCCACCCAGGACAGGGTCCCATCCAACACGCTTGCAGCCAAATGCTTTCAAGATAAATTCAAGAGATTGTCGAGGAGTTTCACGAGAGAGGTAGAAAGTGAAATTGGAGAACAAGGTCTTGTGATCGCTTCCATTAGCAGACGGCTGCATCAGCACATCGCCACCAGGAGCCGCAGGTTCAAACTTGTCAATGGCGCTCGCGTTTGCTTCTTCAGTCTCAGTGGCCCCATTCTCGGTCTCTTCCGTGCCATCTGTTGCGTGGCCATTCTGAAGAGTCTTCAGAACCTTGTTGACGGCAGCCTGAGTCTTAGGGTCAGGCTTATGTGAAGCATCTTCCAACTTCTTTGGTTCCTCAGCGCCGACCAGGGCTTTGCCTTCGAGAGTGAAAGCGCCAAGCTCGGCGGCGTTCTCATCCTTGACGGCGTCAAACTTGGGCGGGTACTTGATACCGATGGAGGTGTATAGCCGGAAATTGACGAAACTCAAGAGGGTCATGTAAAACTCGACAAAAGTGCCCATGATTCTGAAGTCGACGTCGCCAACAATTCTCTGGTTAAACTTGTAAGGCACCAACCAGAGGATATCCTCGCCTTGTATGTTGGCCTGGTAGTAGATACCCTTGATAGAAAGGAAGGACTTGGTCAAGCTTCGGGAGACAATCAGGTAGTGCTGGAACTCGAGGCAGAGTCTCTCGCAGCGAGCAATCATCTTGGCTGGAACGCTAGAGGTGGACGGTAGGTTGGCAAAGAGAAACAGCATGGACAGACAATCATCCAAATCTCTCAGTGCATCAACAAAGGTAGGGTAGCGCTCGCGAACGACATGATCAAGAGTGTATCGAGGCTTGCCGGTCTTGTCTGGTCGGGAAGCGTTTCCTTCGAGTCGCTTGGCATCGCCGACATCACCACGACCCAATGCCTTGGAAATTTTCTTTTCCAAAACCTTTTGGTCCCGGAACTTTTGCAGGAGTGGTTCGTGGAGGAGATACTGAATATCCTTGGCGTAGTAAAAGGTGGTCGAGGCAGTCGAGGACTTGGAGACCTTCTTCTTGCTCCGAGGTTCGCGAGGGTAGATGCCCTTCCAAATACAGAGCTGACGGAAGTCAGGCAAGCTAATTTGAAGTTTTCGAATGGCCTGGTTTCGCGTGACGTAGTTTTTGGCCGCGCCGGCCTGGCCCTTCTTCTTTATCCGACCCATTGCCGTTTGAATTGACCTCGAATCGTCTGGAGGGTTTTTCTGGTCTGGAAAGGGCAGCGGGGCGGCCTTCTGCTATTTCTGAACTTTTTTTTTTTTGGAGTTCCAATGTTGACCGGAAATTTTATTGCCAGACGGCACCGCCCAAGTCTCCAACCGTTTTGCGTTTAGCGTGATGCGAGCCCCTGTTGCTGGCAACCCAACATCTCACCGCCCGGATTGTTGCACGAACCAGGCCTACCTGTGCTTACGGAGTACCTCAAAGTACCGGACGCTAGGTGTACTCAAGTACTTAGGGTACATAAGTAAGAAGCAAATTGTTCCATGTCCCAGTTACATTGCCGCCATCATGTCTGCAAGTATTTCGGGAGAATACAAACTTTTGTTCCAGAGCCCAAATGTTTCCTCCCCGGGATCGTGGGGACACCCTCTGGCGAAACTGCCATCCATAGCCAGACAGTTCGCCCCGAATGAATGCATCGAGTAAAACGTGCTCCGTACATCTGCTCAATAATTCACTTTTAATCTTTCAATTGATGGCACCCGCCGCCTATTATGAAATCGAAAACATGCACGTCAGCGGTGGTGGTCCAAGTCAAACCAAGTGCGTATGTACACATACGGAGTACATACTCCACTTCACACCTCCAACCATCGGCCCGTGAATCCGAGGTGCCAAGTGGCCTCCATACCGCGACGGCATCACACTCTCCGGCCAGCGCGTCTCCCCTCCTCGCACCCAAGCAATGGCCTGACCAAGTGCCATGGCCTCAACCATGACATTGCGAGGCAAAGCTGGCGTCTACGCTGGCGCTGCCGTCCTCCGACTCCTTCTTACCGTGGCCTTCCCCGGGCTGCCAGACCTCTTGACCGGCCGTGTAGAGATTTCCACCCCCGTCACGAGCTTCAAGCGATGTAAGTGCGCCCGTATTTCGGCTCCGTCTCGACATGACCTCGCGACAGCCCCTTCAACTAGCTCCCAGACGCAGGAAGCTGACGTCTCTCTCTCCTCCTTTTTGCAGTACAAGAAGGACTGTTCCTCTACAACCACAATGTGTGGCCCTACGATGGCGGTGTCTACCACCAGGCACCGCTGCTACTACCGCTGTTTTCGCTGCTCCCAAGCGTCAAAACCTGGCCCATCTTCACGTCGGTTCTCTATATACTGGTCGACTTGCTGAGCGCCGATGCGCTTTGTACAATTGCGAATTCAGGCGAAGCCGGGCAGTCGAGGCTGTTTACGTCTCCGCGGAGAGCGAAACGAGCGTGTGGATTAGCAGTGGCCGCCGCGTAAGTAGTTAAATCCAGCCTGTACGTCGAAGAGCTTTGCAAAAATACTAAAACTGACAATGACATGTCCCAGATTCCTCTTTAACCCCTTCACAATAGCCAGCTGCATCGGCCGATCCACCAGCATCTTCACGACATGCGCCATCCTCCACGCCATATCCAAAGCCATCCAAGGCTCCGCGTTCAACGCCATGATCGCCCTCTCCTTCGCCTCCTACCTGTCCATGTACCCAATCCTCCTCCTGCCGCCGCTCGTGCTCCTCTCCTTTGACCGCCAGCCCGAAGCCCGCCGCACCGCCAGCGCCGTCGCATTCGGCGCCAAATGCGTCGCCATCACCGCCGTCTGCCTCGGCCTCCTCCTGGGCATGTCCTTTGTGCTCACCGGCAACTCGTGGGAGTTCCTCTCCCGCACGTATGGCATCCAGCTCACGCTGTCCGACCTCACCCCCAACGTCGGCCTGTGGTGGTACTTCTTCATCGAGATGTTCGACTCCTTCCGGGCCTTCTTCCTCGCCGTCTTCTGGCTCCACCTCGCGGCGTACGTGGGCGGCCTGACGATCCGCCTGCGAACGCAGCCCCTCGCCGTGCTGACCCTTCTCCTGGGCATCTTCTCCATCTTCAAGCCGTACCCTTCCATCGCCGACGCGAGCCTGTTTCTCGCCATGCTCCCGCTGTTCCGGCACGTCTTCCCGCTCATGAGGTACACCTACGTTGCGTCTGCCACGCTCCTGTACGCCACGTTCCTGGGCCCCGCGTTTTACCACCTGTGGATATACGCCGGCAGCGGAAACGCAAACTTCTTCTACGCTATTACGCTGGTTTGGAGTTTGGGCCAGAGCTTGTTGGTCACGGATTTGACATTTGCCGTATTAAGAGACGAGTGGGAGGTTGAGCGGCCCGACATGATTGGCAAGGAGGTAAAGCAAATCTAGAGTATTGAGCCCTCAGAACGATGATAAACAGTGAAAGAAAATATTAGAAACAGGGAGTGGGCCAAAAAGTGTTTTGTATGAGTATGCATAGAATGGCGTCATGGAAAGGGGTCAGACCACGTCCTTCAAAAATTGAAAATTAACTATTCATTACATATTGTACACTTGGTGTCCCACAGCGGAACGGGTATCTGACTCTATGTGCCTTTTTGATGTATTAATCCACCTCCGAGTCAACCTCCACAAGGCGACCACTTGAAGTATTTCCAGTGGGGATTGGATCCGGTTGATATGCTCCTATGGCACTGCTGAGCATATTGCCAAGGTCCCCAAACTGGCTCAACCTAGATGTACCACGGAGCTGTCTCCAAACTTGTGTTCTGGCCCCAAATGGCTGTAGGCTCTTGTACATGTGTAAACCGTATCCGACGGCAGCACCTGTAAGCATGACGCTCATCATCATCATCAAAGCCCTCTGATCCAGGCCCTTCACGCCAACTTCCGTTCTATACCGCATTTCATTGGCATAATGTTCTCCAACGCTGGGAATATTTCGTAAGATGGAGTCAGCTACGCGTGTAGTTGAGCCCAAAATCGAAGGGGCTGCCGTAGGAGACCATGTTAAATCAGCGGGAGCCATTGACTCTACGAACGTGACGAGCCGTGGGGTCTCCGCGCCAATCCAGTCCTTGAGGAAGCTTCTGGGGACATCCGGCACTACCATAAGTGCCAGGAACCCATATGCCAGGCAATCCAAAGAGGATGGACGGCTTCCGCCGAAGAAACGAGGCGACTTGTCCTCTAAACTGCTCTCTCCCAGCAACGAATTCACAACGGATAGACAGTCCTCCGCCAACCCATACAACCGTATAGCAGCAGCCTGTTCAGGCGTCATCTCCTCTCGCACAGTCTTCTTCGTCCGCGCGGGCAAATGCCTACGAAATGTTTCGGGCAAGGCGTCCCGGCCAGCAGTCAAATGCAGTCCGCCATTAGGATCAAAGTCTGTATCCAGCTCGGCGAGACCAAGATGCTCCGCGCGCTGAGCAGCCTCGGCTCGTATCAGCGGCGGCAGGGTCCATGTCAAGGGAAATGGTAACAAGGCGCTATAGGCCGGTCTTGTTGTTGCGGACCAGTTCGCGGCCGAGACGTAGAGAGACAGATCGACGAGGGGCGCGGCGTTGGCCAGCAAGTAAGCACCGTATGCAATGGTGTCTGCTTGCTGGACAGGGTCCAAATTCGCATCGAGGTTTGTACAGAGTGACTTGGAAGTGAGGTAGTTTACTATTGCGTGATAACCGCTAACCCATGTGCCGGCATGGTCGAGAGCGGGGAGAAGATCTGCTCGGAGGCGGTCAGATGGTTTGAGGTCAAAGTGGACAGCACCGTGAATGATGCTCAATGGTTGGGCATACTTGATGGGGATGCGGAAGGACGGTTGCTCGGGATGAGGCGCCAGCCGCTGGCAGGAAGCGCATTGCGAAGATACGTGATGATCGCGAGGCACTCTGCGTCAATAGAGGCTAGGCCAAAGGCTGGTCCCCAGACATGAAGCTCCAACATGGTGTGGTTTGGCCAAGCTCAATGCGTTGTTTCAAAATGCTGGCTTTGCCGTCGTCACACCCTTGGGAGTCCGTTAGCGCGCCGCAAGAAGATCAATCACCTCCGTTGACGCGGCTCGGCTAGGAAAATCTGGGGGGGTGGTGACAGGCTATGGTGGTGTTGGCCGCGCAGATGTCTGGAGCAAGGTACGGAGTACGGAATGCAATAGATTGCAATACGTGGAAGTGGACACGGCATTGGAGATGCAAGCTTGACAAGGCTGGCCTGCAGCCGTGGGGACGATGAGCCCGATTTAGAACTCAGCGCCGCAGCAAGCCACGGCGCCTATCTTCCCACGTGGTCATGTGACGAATGGAATGATCAACAGGTTCAACTCAACTTTTGCACATGGATCGCTTCGGAACCGTTTGAGGAAGGCCAGCCGACACGGAGTGCGAGACATTGGCTCGGGACAAAATATGAGGCACTTGCGGAGAGCATCACTCCGCGACAGTTTCGGTAGCCTTGCCCATTTCCCGATGAAACTGCCTTGATCCGCGTCAGATCTTACGTGTTGTACGTCTTGCAGCAAACTGCAGCATGTTTCAATACCAGCATGGGCACCATATTCCGAGAGCAGAAAATAGACGGTTGCATGCCAGCCACGAGCCCACGACGGCTGTCGTATGTACCTACCTACCTACCTAAAGTACCCTTACCTAAAGTAAGTAAGTGCCTACCTAGGTAGGTACCTGGAACCTGGGGCAGGCACAAGCAATATCAAAGTGCCCACTTGGATGGTCGTCTCATATCCGACGCACCACCTGCAGCTCGTCAAAAGATACAACGTGAAGAATAGGACGTCAAAGCCCACAGTGTCAAGTTTTTTTTTTCCTCTTCCTCCCCTCACCATGATTCACAACCCCTGACGATCAGGAACAGATAGTCTGGCCCACAGACACTTTCACAACCCGAGTTGCCGAGCTATTATTAATTCTCCAAGACAAATCACAACATGTTGCATGCACCTCAGAGCAAACACATTTTTCCCCCCAACATGCCAAGCGAGCGTTACACCGCAGCAGCACACGAATTCCAGAAACGGCCATGAAACCTGTGACATAAGCCTTACCAAGTATAGACATCAGACCACTGGGAGTCGCACAGACCTTTGGATAGTGCCGAGTCGTGCAATTTGTCAAAAACAAAATGTTTGCAGCCCACGAGGCTCAAAGTCTAGACCCCCGTCTGTACCTGCATGTGTTTTTTATTAGGGACAATGCTTCACGTTGCAAAATTAAGCTGGGCGTGCGTGAATCAGAATGTGGCAAATTGCGATATAACATGACTTAACACAGCGATTATAGCTTTGCTGGAGCCAAGGGCTGTGTCCCTGCATTAGTAGCATCGGTAATTTCGAAATCGAGGGACTTGATGAGTCCAAGGTTCCCGGCCCATTTTAGCCGCCCACTTTGGCAAAAGAACCCACATCCCCGTCTTTCAAGAGTCGAAATCCTGCTTGACATTCAATGTTCTCACAGGAAAAAAAAAGAGGAAAAAAAATTGGATCAAGATACAAGATTGCAAAGTACATACATCCTGGCACCTTTCATCCCTTGGGTAATTGTTCTCTTATCTCTTCAGATGTGAGCACTGCCCCCACATTCCGGCTAAATTAAAAGAAAGGAAGTCAAATAAAATACGTACCGCTCACACAAACACACACAAAAAAAGCCACTCGTAAGACAGAACACATCCTTCCTGCTGCTTTCTGCCCGGAAACAAACTTACTCCTAACGGTTTAACACCACGATCACAAAACTCTCCCACAAGCAAGCAAGCAAGCAAGCGACAAAAGGGGGCCGGCGAGCCCGCCGCTCTTGGAACGTGGAGAAACTCCGGATCGTGACGCCGGCCCAAAACTCTATCTGTCGAATTTGCTTGCCGGGGAGCAAGTCCGTCTTGCTAGTGCCGCCTTTCACGCCAGCAGCGCACGTTGGGTCTCCAAAACGTCAAACACGTCGCGAAACCTTAAAAAAAAATTACGCAGATGAAGCAGCTACTGCAGTGCCCGTCAGTGCCAATGCCAAGGTTTCCGCGACTGACAGGGCCCGGCGTGCTCCCTCGAAAGCCGCTGCGCGTCGTCGTCGCCGTGTCATCGATTGTAAGTGTTCGAATGTTCCAATTCGGACGCCAGCAGCGCCCTAGCTAAGCGCCCATGGTTGTCGGCAACGCCGCCCTTGTCTCAACCAGTCCGCACGCCCCTTGCGCAACGCGAGCCTTGGTGGTGGTGGTAGTGCTACTGCTTGCTAGTGCTAGTAGCAGCAGTTACTCCGTATTATTCATGTCAAGTACTTGTCGTGTTGGCCAGTACGGCTAAACCACTCCGTCCATGTGTCGCCGTCTCTTCCTGCAGAGATTCTTTGTAGTAGCACTGTCTGGTACTAGTATTCGATCGTGCTTCCCCACCTGCCTCACTGGTGTATGGTGGCTCCTTCTTGACCAGTCACGAACGGCGGCGTTTCGGAGCAGCCAAACAACCAAGCCGCGACGCTGGAGACTTTTGGCGTGGCCAGAACAGACCACCGAGCCTCTTGGCACAAGACTCCCCGTTTGCGTCCAATTGACGGTTTGGCAGTGGTATGACAAGACCTTCTAGCCGGCAGCAGGAGAGTTTGTTGATGCGGGGAGGTACAACGATACAATAGCCAGCATTTGAAGGCTGTCTTGTCAGAGGGTCAACTGGTGCGCTAAAAATGGCATGCCAAACGTCAACACCGAGCGATCAGTGGACAGTTTGTGTAAAGCAGCTTCTATTATGAAGTCTTGGTGGTAGTCTATATCTCCCCGTTATCCCAACGTTCCAGTCATTACTCTTCCTCACATCTCAAGGCGTACAATCCAAAAAAACCACGTCGCATTTGTGAGGGTATCAGCGATGACTTGCGCCTGCCAACCAAAGAAACAAAACATGCAAGAAAAGAAACCCGAGTCCCCCTGTATCCAAGCAATGCCCTCTATAGTAGAAAAGACAAAATGCCGACGGGTAACCTCCTACAAAGTCTCCCCGAAATGAGCTGTATGCAGGTGTAGCAGAATGCAATCTTTGCCAAGGCCAAGGAAAATAACCGATTAAATAGTAATATAAAAGTACATGGGATGATTGTGAGCCGAGACCGGCTTGCGAAATCGTGGAATGATACGACGAGATGTTTCCGCTTGAGCCAGCCCAAGACAGTAAACCTTTTTTTTTCTTGACGTGGCCGTGGAAGTGGAGTTGGTGCATCGAGGGTATTGTACAGCGAGCGTGTTTGACTATGCCCTTCGAGATTTGCTGCTGACTCCGCTTCCTACACTTCGTCATAATCTCCCCTATCCCTGGTCTGGCAGCTGCCTGCAGACATGCCGGTAAAGACGAGCCAATTGATTTATTGATATTGCAACGAGGCAGTGGAGGTGTACGTCGTGGGGCTGTTGAGGCAGGTGACCATAGCTTGCAGAAGCCAGTTCAAGGAATCCAAGGGTAGATGCATATCTGACCCCACGTCCAGGCAGGTCAGGTAAATGAGACGGCTGACATGCATACTCACGTCATGAGATGCCGTCCAAAGAAAGCCTTGCGTCCAAACATGCAACGGCTCTGTTATTCCAGTCCATTAACAGATCTAAGCCTCCAAGGCTGAGTGGCTCTTCTGTCAAAGTGCGAGCAGTACCGAGAGTGAACATAACAGTGTGAAAGTCTGTCAAATATCCAGAAGGGCGGAAACTTTAGCCGCGGTTGGGCAGAGGAGGAAGAGGCCGGCTGGGGGGAGGCCCAGGGCATGGAGGAAGATGAGATGGTCGTTGGGCAGGCATTGTGACTATCGTGGTGAATCGTTCAAGACTTCTGCGCTGTATACTGCTCGACAGTAACTGGTGGTGTTGTGATGATGGAAGGTTCGGGATGGCCGTGGGTTGTAGTGACAGGAACTTGTAGATCTTGAGCCGAGATGGAGGTGGAATGTCGCAGGCAACGACAATGGATTCGTTTGAAGAGAGTCGAAATGAATTTCTCTGGAACTCAAGTGATACTGGAGAGGCATTAACAATTTCGGACGATGAGGGAGGGCCCTTTCCTTTATGTATCCAAAAAGGCGAGGCTCAACAGCACCGAAGCCTGCTCAACCCTCGGAATGGAGACAGCAATCTGAGCATCGGCCAGGCGCCAGTCGCAGGACGACAGGGGTGGGGGCGTCGCCAAGCCACAGGTACAAGAGTACCAGACAGCCAGCCAAGCACCCCCAAGCACCCCCAGTACCCGCCGAGCAAGTACTGCGTCCGGCACCCAGGTACGGAGTACCTGTTGACCTGATTCAGGGCGGTCGGCAGCAAGCTAAAGTTGCTGAGGTTGACGACGTGGTCGTGGCCTGGGTTGTAGCCGTGGTGTGTGGTCGGTCGCGGAAGAGCCCACAGGGCGTGGCCAAGCCATTCCCGCCCAGCCAGGCAAGTACTCTGGAAGTACTGGATGCGCACACGTGGCCCGAGTAGGACATTTCGAGTACTCCAGCACGGATGCACCAAATTACGAGACCGCAGCCGGCCCCACTGGTCAACGCTGAGCCGTGGTCTCAACTTTGAAGCGCTCTCAACGAGCGCTGACGCTGTTTTTGTTGCGCAGCCAGGGAGTGGGCCCGCTAGTGAAATTGAAACAGACGCTGGGGGTGCCGGCCATTGGCCCCTGCAGCGTCCGGTTTGGACGTCGACCAGCGACATGTGTTGCCCCTGTCTGAACCAGCTGGCTCGTTCATACATCCCTGGGCTTGATTTACTCTGTATGTATAGAAGAAAAAAAGGAAAAACAAACGAGCGACAGCGGCCCCCTAGCAGCTCATGTTGCACTGACTGAAAGCGATACTCTGACGCCTCAAGTGCTGTCATAGCAGACAGACCAGTCACTGGTCCCCTAAACGACGGCGCGAAGCCAGGCCCCTCCCCCCAACACTGATGGTATGCAAACTCTACTATACCGCCAGATGATGTGGCTATACTAGTACTGTCATACCGCCAAATGACCGCCTCATCTTTCTTTCTGGTGCCATGTACAATGCAGTCAAACAAAAATCGGTGTGGTGTGGTAGCCTTAAAGCCCATCCGATCATGCTATCCGCCGGAAGAATGGGCGCTGCCGTGTTGCATTGGATTCTATCAGCCGAGTCAGTCTAAGACTGCTCGCTGTTCCGTTAATTTGTACTAGTTGGAGGTTTTGCAAATCTGACATGTCTCAACAACAGCGAGGCTGGATGGCCCAAATGAATCTGGGGGCGTCAGTGTCGTTCTTGTATCCACCACAATTAATTTTCCACCGCCTCTGCCTCCCCACCGTATGGAAGCTTCATCGAAGCATCTGAGCGGCCCAGTGTACAAAATGTTTAGTCCATACATGTCTGTACTCCGTCCACCGAACAGGCACCCGGGCAGGTACTTGAGCACAACCTCGTGGTGGGCCAGCTGCGATTATGCAGCGTACTGTTGTTAGATGCAGCGCCGTCTCCTTTCATGCCATAGTCGAGTGAGTCGAGTCCCAATCTCGGCTTGATGGCGAGACCTGCCACTATCACGAGGACATTCGACCCGACACCCTGGCCGATCAATTCTGGATGCAAGAATTAGAAGGACATGGGTGGGGGTAATCATCCCACGTCGAGACGTCGGGGTGTCGCGCAAGAGGAATGGATGGCGTGAGAGCGCCTGACGTCAAAGCCAAATTGGCCAACTGTTGTTGTTGTTGTCATGTACAGAGAACGGAGCAGCTTCGGTACTCGTAGGTATTACTCCATACTGTCATCCATACTCCATACACTACATACTACGTACATGTACTACGTACCCCGTTCCCGAGTCCTCTGCTCCTTCCCCAACAGCTGCTTGTCTCGGATTGATAACAACTCCCTCATCCGCAAACCCCTCAAACTCAGGGCTCACTCCAAAGAAGAAGAAAAAACAGGGTGAGACCTGTCTCTTTTCTAAACGTTATTTCCTTCAGCAGGAAGCCAGAAGGGGCCCGATATGATGACCGTACAGCCTCACGATGCAACCCGTCGCCGCCTGCCATTTGGTTCAAGCAGCCTAGCTTCACTCCCAGCAACTGTGACACGTAGCACAAACTCCAGTGCAGGAACCGGACAGGGGGGAAGGCGTGCAGGCGTGCCTCTACAGGAAACGCGATCACAAAGCAAGTCATCTGGCCACTTGCTACGTACGGCTTGTCCCCGGTCTGCCGTTCATGGCTTAGGCCAGCGTCCCGGCTAGGGAAGCAATGAACGTCCCTCATTAGCCGGGGTTTGGGGTACGTTCCCTACTATGAGTAGAGTCCGGTACTAGTATTACTACTACAATGTCAATTGATAGCACCATCACCGACCACGAGGAGTCCTGGTCCATTTACTCGTTCTGCATCAGGACAACATGCCCAGTCGACGGTGGCAGCGGACCGAATTGTCCAGTTATCGAATATGGGTACCAACTGGTTTGCGGCTGTGATAGCGGACTGGCCTGATGGACGTTATGTGATAGCAAGTGTGACAAACCAAGCAGATCTCGATCGCGGGGAGGGCGTGTTGTTGCAAATCAGCTCCTACGATGCTGCAAAGGCCAGTTTTTGCCGGACCTCGAACGGCAGAACCGGCATCGATTTCCAGCCTCCTCCCAGCGTTTGCACCAGGGACATTTCTTCTATTCGCGCTGAGATGCTGTTTCTCAGAACGTTTCTTCAGCTAGAAAGTGCTTCAGAATTAAGCTTTTATACCACTAGCGTTGGCCATTACCATTGACAGGCCTTGTCCCTGTTACGGTTATGACATGGCAGCCATAGTTTCGAAGTGCGAATAATTGAGAATAGAATGGATGTCCTCCAGCTTCGCGCGGCATGCCGAACAATAATATTCATCGACAATGTCGGTCAACCCAAATCGACAACTGAGCGTCAGTCGGGGTCCATTAATCTCCGTCACACTAGTACTACCCAGGGCCTTTCGAGAAGCCCATCACCACACCTCATACCCGAGCGAAACCTTATCCAGAGGGACCGTACGGACAGAGCATAAGCATTGCCGTCAATCAAATCACGGTGAGCCCCTTGGCAAGTCTTGCCAGTCACCAGTCAGCACCCGAGTCAACAAGGCATGGCCCGGGCCCGGGTTATTGCCAAGTCTATGTACGGAGTATCACGCGGTCATTCGTCCTACAGCCTTACGACCCAACCACCTTCCCATGGACTTGGGTCGCGTTGCGTCAGGCTGCTAGGTTCGCACCTCGAACACACGAAAATCCAATCACCATCCTTGAAACTATCATAATAGGACTCATAAGCAGGACAAGGACTAGGCCAGCTGCGGCAATGACTCACCTTTCGAGCATTCTGTCTGCTGAGTTGGCAGGCAGATCCAAACACCGCAACTCCAACTTGAGAAGTGCTTGCTCAGTTTTCCTTGCTCCATCTATGTGCAGCTCGGTAGCAGCGGGAATTTGACGATGGTGACGGGCCTGCTCTATCCCCTCAACTGGTCGGGTTGCCTTTTCAAACGTCTCCTCGTGACTCTAGCCCCATGCTCAGCAGGAATCCGGAGATGAGCAATGGATTTGATAAGCGGGTCAACAAAGAGCCACAATGAAATCATAAGGGTCCTAGCCGAACCGGGGTAATAATAGCTGAACAAAGATTCACGAGCATGGGTGCTCTTTTTTTTTTCTTTTTCTAATTCCAGAGGCCCCTTCAGCCCACAAATTGCCATGGATGAATATTGAACGAATCATGCTACCGGTTCCTCGGTAGGTTGCCGAACGATTTACATACATATGTACACACACATACGGACAAGAATTTGCTCTCAGTGGCCAGAAAGTCACTGTGCAAGAGGCATGCTTCGCGGCAAGTGCTACGAGGGCATGTTGTCCAGACCCAAGTTTGAGCATATGCCGCAAGGCGTAGAGGAGACAGGCGGCAGCTAAAGCCATCAGCCCCCTTAGCCGCGCACTATTCCCCAACACATTACTTTCAAGTACCGCACCTACGGAATACCTAATCGTCCTATGCCGACATCTGGGATGGACTTGCTAAAACGGGCTAGTTATCATCGTTGCGTCGTCAATCCGCAACGCCTTGAAGAGAGCCATTGGGTAGTGGGTTGGGTCAAAGTCCAAGGTCAACCTCACCGCCGTTTCATCGCGATACAGATCTACAAGCAGCCTGTTAGAAAATTGCCTCTCGAAGTGAGAATGGCCTCTTCATCCTCAGAACCATACACACCTGACGGGACACTTCCTTGTGCTATGGCTGATAATTTCGTGGCTGCGGTCAATTTCGATGCCGCATGCTGATGTCTGGGTTGGAACAGTGCACAATGCCCTGTTTCGCGCCTCTACGGAGTACTAGTGCCACATACTTTATCAATTGATTGAACGGAGTACATGTACCGAATTTTGACTCAGCATTGTCTGTTTCAGGGCAGTTGACGCTTTTACTTAGGGCTGTGCGGCCTTCGGTCCTGGCAGGGGCGGCCCCATTATTTACCAGCAAAATGGGAAGTCGGGGTGGTCGGTGCCGAGATGAGCATTGATGAGGACATCTGGACGAAATGATTAATTCCGTGGCCTGAGCTTGAGGCTTGCCCATGCGTGCATGCGCCCGTACATTGCCAATTAAAAGAGCACGGCCGCTTTTTTTTCAATGCAATTTAACGAGTAATTGCTTTTTTGGTCTCGTATCCTTTTCCCCCTTCCTTCTTCTTTCTTCCCTGTCGCCTAGTCAAAGCTTCCAACGTTGACAGCGACCATCAGCGGCATTCTCAGCACAAGGCGATTATGCATGATGGCTGGGTACATGGGCACTCTACTCCATTCGGACGCAAATCAATCATTACTGCCATGCTGGACCTCCACGGCACCGAGGAGAGGAACTTCGGCCTTGCCGCAAACCCTCCCGGGTGGAAGCCTGAGCTCCCGACTTCCAGTTTCAGCAACATGATGATTCCAATACTTCTGAGGGACTGAGCCAGGCTCAAAATTTTGCATAGATCATAGCGTGACAGGGGTACCTAGGTTTCTGTTTTTTTGGCTGTCGGATCACGGCTGACGGTGTCGTAAGTCATCCTGCCCAGCGTCAACGGGGACTGGTGAAGTTGAGCATCGGGATGCTGACGGTTGTGACAGCAGCAGAATCGCTGGGTTGCTGTCCCTGTGCAACATGAAGACGAACATTGAAACCCTGCGTGGGGGTTCTGGCCCTGCTACTCCGCAAAAGCACGACCCAGAGACTGGGATGCTAGACCCCGATGCTTGTCTCTGAACCAGCCGGCTGGGACGGGCGCATCGATAGCCTCCTGTGTCGAAGCCGAGTCGTGTTCGTGCACCACGCAGCCGCGCTGGTTCTGGATTCTGCGCACGCAGGTGTCATGTGTAAGACGCGACCTGACTTCCAGAACCACTGGTGCTCCCGCGGGATGCATTGCATATTTTGGTTCGGGGTTGCATCAGGTTGCACTATTGTTCAGCGCTGCGGCCGCGGACTGAGGAAACGATGCATTTCACTAATAGCACCACATATACGGAGTAGCTGGTCCTTATTACCGCCGGTGATACTCCCACGTGTGTCTCACCTCGCGGTCGCGCTAGGTGCATCCCGAGAAAGGGTACTCGGTGCGGAGTGTAATGCGTATCCGAATTATCACGTTTGCCCCTTTCGTAAACGACGGCATGTACTATCTATGAATCCTGCAGCGGATGGAGAGCCTTGGTGAGGCTGGTTCGCCACGCCCTGAACGAGCGTCAGCTCATCGCTGGGTCCCTTTCCGGGCTCGTATGTGTACATATGTACATACATACAATCAAGACCATGTCGTGGGTTTCAGGCTGAGGCTTTTTCCCTCTCTGGCTACCTTCTCCATTCGTGCAAGGCGTGCGTGTCTGTCGTCCAGGGTATCAATTTCATCCCAAGTCTCGGCTGCGAGGCAGTTGGTGTATGTACATACATGCGTTCACCCGCTCGGCAATGCAGATGAACCGAAAGCTGGTGAACAATGTCAGCATTGCCAGGAAGATGCCGGTTCTGCCAAGAGAACCTTAATCGATGACGCTCAGACTTTGGCAATGTTTGGTGTATTGAGAAAAAAAAAGCCAACCAGGGCCATGCATGTCGATTCACTGGTGCGTATCACATTTCGGTCATAACGCGACATGGACCTGCCAAATACAAGGTTGAGACGGCTTTCAAACTCGTCAGCCTTGACTGGGAGGATTGGCATGGCCCCGCAGCCTTGTATCACCAGTGCCAGGAGATGCAGAGACACGGGCGTTGAACTGATCTCGATGGTATTGAAAGGATTCAGACTTGTACCGACGACGGAGAGCGCACTTGGACTTCCAAGCTCAATCTTCCAGACTCTTCCTCCTCAACCGGCGGCGCACTGACTATCAGCCGTTCCGAGGGCCCTTTCCGATGTCTTCTCTTGGGAAAAGTCGCCCGAAAGTCATCAGGCTTGGCATCTCGGCACGTACATACATTTGTACTTGCACAGCCAAATGCCCTCACCCGTCGGAAGCTATTTATATACAAAGATAATCGGTAGCGGGGTCAACAGCCTCGTCGGCCAATAAGCGATCCAAGCACACTCAGTCTATGTTCGGGCTGCGTAACGGCTGTCGTCTTCATTCTATTTACGGCAAACCGGAGTGACATTCTGGCGAAACTCTATACTAGTATCTCACGGCATATTCCAGGCTATGGGGTGCCTGGAGGGGTTTCACTTGCTGACCACTTTGCCGTGCGTGCATTGGTGTGAAGCCGTTGTGGTGATAATCGAGCCAATGGATGTGCGGAGTGCGCCTTGCAACTTGGAGAGGCATCATGGGAAAACAAAACCACCAGACATTTACTACTGGGTTTCGGCAGTCGGACATGACGCCGTGCTCCGGGCCGATCAACGGAACCGTCAATCCAAAATGCACATGTGCACTTGACATTCCAAGCTCGACGCCGCCACGTGGAAACCAGGGGCTCTAACCAATCACTACGCCCGTTGGCCCTGGCCGATCGTTTCTCACCTTTCGCTGTTGCAGAGATGCGGCCGAGTTGGCTTGCGGGACGGCAATTGGACACCTTACGCAACGAGGTCTCATGAGGCGCATAGCTGAGGTTTTCAAGCATGTGGAATTGTTCGATGGTCTTGACGGCTTGTCCTGGCTGGCTGAAGCACGGTGTACATATGCACATTGTGAGTCGGTATGCTCGCTGCATACTCCGTAAAGGCTGTTTTAATCATGGCTTCTCATTTGGACATTCGTAATCACTTGCTCGGCTTACAAGCTCCAGATCCAGTCTAGTTACACACCAGAGTCCAGACCTTACCTGGGTACCCAAAGGTACTTACTTATATGTACTCCGTAGCGCCCAGGCAAGCACTCGGCGGTCTCTCCACGGCACAATCAGAATATGGTGGCATGCTCTCTGTTTGGCTGTGCGGGATAAAAAGCAAGCCTGTTGCTTCGCAGTCCCTTTGCAGTATTCAGGACGCCTTCATTCCCACGGCGTGTGTAATCATCAGCCCAGCCCGCGTTGAATAAACGTGCGCCTTGCATGGACATGGCCCGTTTCCCACGCCACCCAGGCACACGCCTAGGCATGCAAACATGCACGGCTTCACTTGCGACGCCTTGCAATTACATACACGGCTCGCCGCATCATGCAAGGGTTTGGCAGGAATCAATCACGCCAACAAACTCGAAAGATAAGCCGCACCGGCCGCGGCGTCTTACGCGCTCACCGTGGGTGCATGTGGGTTGGGTGTGGTCTTGAGACGGACATGTCGGAATTGATGCCAATGATGCTACTTGACGCCATAATCATCGAGATATCGGTCCACCAAGCGAGCCGTCCGGGCCACCTTGGCGCGGCTCGCGAGCGCAGCCTTCCAATATCCAGCGCCTCACCTTCGGACGCCGATGTACGGCTCGGCGAGCAACGGATACTTGGACAGCAAGTACACATGCCCTCCTGCACCTTGGCTATGTGTCACGACATGCTTTTAACACCTGCCATATGTACTCCGTACTCCGTATGTACATACATGTTGGCTACCTAGCCTGGGCAGTTGCGGTTCGGAAACCTCGGGTGTTCGTCAGACTGGGCCAGGTTTGCCGAGCCGACTATCCCCAGCATCCCCAATGACGTTGCTCCCTCCCTTTGGCTCGGAGACGGGAGCTAGGTTCTCTGATTGCCGACAAGTTATCGAGTCGGGGCGAGAGACAGTTCCTGGTCAGACGAGACACGAGCCGCGCATTTTTGTCACATATTTTTTTGGGGGTGTTGGTAGGGAAAATGTGATAACCACCCCTGGGAGATGAGATTGACATCATGTCAGTTCACTTTTTTTCGTGAGTGAATGTTGGTGCTACGTGACTTGTGCTACACACCCCGCGTGACGAAACTTGTGATGGGACGAGAGGAGGCAGCACACCCCAACCGATCAAGTCATTGGCAAAGACGATGTTTCGAGCAGTTTAGAAAGTTGAAAGGAAGAAGGAAAAAGACCAATACTACATGATGAGCGGCGGCGACATTGGCCCGCGAGGGCGGCGATGATGACCATGGCCACCACCAGACACCGGGAAACTAAGAGCGGTAAAACGCATCATCCCGTTGAATCCCTGTCCAGGGTGTACATACAATTCCACATGACCAACTTTTGCGATTGATTACCTGCCCGGATTGTGACGTCGAAACTAGTAGTCAAGACAAAAGGGTCTCAGAAACAATTATCCTCGCACCTCCGCACCTCGGTCGACCAGCATATTGGTCGCAATCGCGCCAATCAGACTTGGCATCTTCTGCTTTTCGAACCCCTGGCTCACCACCCCTCCTCCCCTCCCAGGACGGAGGACCAATCTCCATCACAAACAAACTTTTCGGTTCCTCTCCGCCAACGTTGGAGACATTTCCCCCTCAATTCCGGCGTCTGCTAAGGATGGAGATTTGTGCAAAAGCCGATGCTTCCTCTTGGTAAGGGGTTGGGAGTACAGCATTCTGGCCAGGGGAGTTTCATGCCGGTTGTCCTTTCGGGGACTCAAATGACGGATCGTGCCGACTGTTCCCTTGTGTGAACAGGAGGTGTCATGCATAGGGATCATACACTTTCTCCGTGCGGGGCAGTTCAGCTGTTTCGACTAACACGCCAGAACATCTTGTTCAGCTTTTGTCTTGGCGTGGAGGAGCTTCACAAGGTTGTTTGGAAAGGAGCCGGGACTCTTGCTGAACAAGGCCGTACGAGCGAGGAATAGCTGACGTGGACGTGGTTGCAGCACGCAAACGCCGCGCGCTCCCGTGGTTTTGGGGCAAGTTGTTTTGAAAACAAGGCAGGCCAGGCACTCGCCATCATACGGATTGCGCCATGTGTGGTAGAGCAGCGATTTCCGTTTCTGATGCTGTTTTGACTTTGTGATGAGCCCAGTGCTTTTGGCCGTGTAAAGAGAGAGTGTTTGAGTCATTGAATGCCATAGTACGGAGTATTTCAGGGAACATCTTCACCGACCGGGATCTGCGTTGAGGTGATCCAGTTCTCCATACTGGCTTGGCCTTCAGGTTTGTTGGCGCCGTCTTGTCGAGGTCGTGGGGTCTTGTTCTCTCTTTTCCTCACGACAAGACAGAGCACTCGCCCGTAGATGGCGAATCCTTCGTAATACACATCCATGGTCAACTTCTTCTTGTCGTCCTCGTCTTCATCCTCGTCCGGGCCGTCGGGAAACCGTGTCCGCTTCGACGCCGGCTCGTCTGCATCAGAATCAATTTCAATGGCATCTTGCCCTTCTGCCTCTACATGGCTGTTTTGGGCTCTTGCGTTTGAGTTGTCATTGTCCCTGTGTCTCTTGGACCGCGTCTGAGCGCTGGCAACTGGAATGTCTGACAGCCTCACGTCATCGCCGTCGTCACCATCTTCTTCCCGTAAACCAGACACCTCGTCCTCGCCATCCACGTCAACAGGAACAATGTTGGTCTCGCCTATAAGTTTTGTAGAATTCGACTGCATCATACGGGGGCCCTTGTCCCGGAAATGCTTCCTCTTTGTCAGGAGAGAGTGGCGTGTCGACGTTTCGGTCAAGAACATGGACACTTCAAAATCGTCTGCAGGCTTTTTAGTAGGGAGTCCCCAAGGTCATTTGCCCGGTGCCCGCGTACCTTGAACAATGACGTCCTTGATATTTTTCTTTTTAGAGCTCTTTTTCTTGCTTCGTTCCTTTTCCTCGCGGAGCTTGGGAATCACGAGCGGCCGGATGTTTTCAATGATGCGTGGCAGAACGGCATTGCGCGGGTTGAGAAGCCATGACTGCGCGAGTGAAGGGTTGTCTAGGTATATGCGGCATTCTAGGACAGAGTATTTCGTGATTCGTAAATAGCGACGTATGGGCGCCATGCTGTGCTGGCTTTACCGGAAGCTTGTGAAGCGAAGTTCACGGTCCCAGGAGCTGTCAACGGTCGTACATCTTTGATCAGTAATGTCAATACTATTGACTGCCTGCCCCACGTCATGCATGTGCTGTCAAGTGCTCTCCGGCGGCGCTAAACTGGACCCCGAGCTCCAATCTTCTGGGGTCTGGCAGCGCAACACGCGCTCAAGCTGGTCGGCTCGCGTAAAGTGACAAATTTCTCGACTCCTCGGGTTGCGACGACGTGCTTTGACAAGCCACGGCCGAGCTCGACCAGCACGCACTGGGCCATGACACAGGACGAAGATGTCCAAGTCATGGAAAGCGACCTTGAAGCTCCCCAAGTCAAGTTTTCCGTAAGCGTGCAAGCCCGCTGGATGTAGCACGAGTCGAGGCACCTCGCTAACTTTTTGGTGCAGGGCTCGTCCGAATCCGAAGCTGCAACGACGACATCTTCGGGACTGCAGCGACGACCTATACCAATGGCAGACAAATAACCGTCCTCAGAACGACCAGTTCGTTCTGCACGATGGCCCCCCATATGCCAACGGCCCGCTACACATCGGCCATGCCCTCAACAAGATCCTCAAGGACATGATTGTTCGCAGCCAGGTGCAAAACGGAAAGCGGGTAGTGTACAGGCCAAGCTGGGATTGCCATGGCCTCCCAATTGAGATGAAAGCCCTGGGCTCCAACACCGCAGGGGGACTGAGTCCTGTCAAAGTGCGCGAATCGGCAAGAAAGCTGGCTAGCAAGACCATTACAGAGCAAATGAAGGGATTCCAGTCATTTGGAGTCATGGCCGATTGGGAGAACAAATGGACCACAATGGACCGCGAATACGAAATACGCCAATTGAGGGTCTTTCAGAAAATGGTGCGCCACGGGCTGATTTACCGCAAGCACAAGCCTGTATACTGGTCCGTCTCGTCGAGGACAGCGCTGGCGGAAGCCGAGTTGGAGTATCGAGAAGACCACATCTCCCATGCCGCATATGTCAGGTTTCCTATTGTTGCGGACTTGAGTTCGATACCGGCCCTTGCTGGCTTTGACGGTCCTATATACGCTGCTATATGGACGACTACGCCGTGGACACTGCCTGCCAATAAGGCTATCGCAGTTCATGACAAGTTGCTGTACTCGTTGTTACGGGTGGGCGACTATGGTCTCTTGGTTGGCTCCAGCCGTACCGATGCTATGCGAGAACTGCTCCCCCCTTTTGAGATTGTGGCCGACTCCATTTACGGTTCGGAGATAGCTGGGTTGAGATACCGAAATGCGCTGCTCGGCAAGTCAGCGGCGGAGCAACCCATTGTTCATGCTGACTTTGTATCTGCTGATTCGGGCACGGGGCTGGTACATATGGCGCCCGGACACGGTCAGGATGATTATGAAGCGTGTGCTAGGCTTGGAATCGAGGCGTTTGCTCCTATTACAGACGAAGGATTCTTTACGCAGGAGGCGTACCCTGATCAGCCTGACCTGCTCACCGGCGCCCCTTCAATTTTGGAAGGCGGCGGCAAGGCCGTCTTGGAATTGATAAAGGAGGACGTTCTCGCTACGCACGATATCCAGCACAAGTATCCGTACGACTGGCGGACGAAACAGCCTGTTGTTGTAAGAGCAACCGCGCAATGGTTCACGGACGTGGGACGGATAAAAGAGGGTTCGCTGAAGGCACTTAGTAACGTGCGGTTCGTTCCGGAATCGGGGAGGTCTCGTCTTGAGAGCTTTGTCAAGGGCAGAAGCGAGTGGTGCATCTCGCGGCAGCGGTCATGGGGGGTTCCAATTCCCGCCCTGTACGATGAGGCTGGCAATGCCGTCATGGACGAAGAAACCATTGAGCACATCATTTCTGTGATGCAGCAGCGGACGTCGCAGGCGTGGTTCTCTGATCCGATTGACGATCCCGCCTGGGTGCCGGCAAATCTCCAGGGCGGATATCGGAGAGGCACAGATACCATGGATGTATGGTTCGACAGCGGCACCAGCTGGATGGAAATCGGGCAGCCTGTCGACGTCTACCTTGAGGGCTCGGACCAACATCGCGGCTGGTTTCAGTCGAGTTTGCTAACGTACGTTGCTTCGCAAAAGGCGGATGGTGTGTCGGACGCAGATATCCAACCGCCTTTCAGGACGCTCATTACTCACGGCTTCACTCTGGACGCCCAGGGAAAGAAGATGTCCAAGTCACTTGGCAATACCATTGTTCCTGAAGAGGTAATAGATGGGCGACTGCTGCCGCCGCTGAAGGACAAAAGCAAAGGTGGTAGTAAAGGGGCGCCTCGTTTCGACGCCCTTGGAGCGGATGCTCTACGGTTGTGGGCTGCTAGCTGTGACTTTACGTCTGATATCTTGATTGGACCTTCTATTCTGCAACCAATTCACAACGCGCTCATCAAGTATCGTACCATTCTGAAGATGGTGCTCGGGTCGCTGCACGAGTCCAGCCGCAGCGCTCCGCTTACCAAGCTCGATCAAATGGCCATTGCGCAGTTATCCGACACCATGGCTCAGGTTTGGGAGGCTGTCAATAACTACGAGTTCCACAAGGCAACAGGCCTTATCAATCGCTGGGTAGCTACTGATCTGTCTGCTTTCTATCTCGAGGCGCTCAAGGATCGTCTGTATTGCGGCGACGGCGGTGGCGCCCTTGAACCCATCTTCATTGGGTTCCTGCGCATGCTAGCACCTATCACACCGGTATTAGTTGAGGAAGCATGGTCCCATCGCCCGTCGTGGATGGTTGATGATGTGTAAGTTTTATTATCGGTGCATGTTGGAGAGTCGCAAAGATCTAACTACAGCCACGTAGCAACTTGGAAAACCCAGCTCGGCAACTATACAAGTCACCGCTGATCGATCCATCCCGACTAACAGTCGACCCGGACAAACTCCGACGCGATGCGGTGTCCCTCGGGATTGTCCATGCTGCCGTCAAGGCTGGTTTGGAACAAGCACGCGAGGCGAAAGCCCTAGGCAGTTCGCTTCAATGTTCTGTTCTTATCAACACTGAGAACAACGAGTTGGCAACCCTGCTTGACGAATACGCCGACGAGCTTGACGCGATGTTTGTAGTATCACATGTGGACGTGAACAGGACAGTGGACGATGAACGAGCGTGGTGCTACACACGGGAATTCGAGCTCCCTGCGGCACCTGGGGGTATAGTGCATGTGCTACCTCCGCGACAGGCGAAGTGCTCTAGGTGTTGGAGGTACCTTGCTGCGCAGGAAGATGGGCTTTGTGATAGGTGCGAGGATGCAGTTGCTGATGTCGCGGCTGCTGCGTAGGTGGTACGCGTCCCTGGAGTCCGCATTTTGTATGAATAGACGTAGAGTGTACATCACCACACAATCATGTAGAGTAGAAAGCATTTACGAGAATACGCCATGAACTTGAACACCTGTGTGAAGGCAGCACACATCAGCAGACGTACCTACTGTAGGTAGGCTCTTCAGAGAGGGGAGCTTTTGTCCGAGTCTCACATGCCAGCATGGCGATGGGCTGCAGCATTAGGTCTGTTGATTGGTTACTCAGGGAGGTAACGCCGACTCCTGCAGATTCTTTGAGTTGTTGGGCGCCGTACTGCGTTGATATGCACGCACTTGCATGCTAGGCAGCTGATACTGCCACATCTGGAGTGTGTGTGGCTGCAGGAAGCCGTTCAAGACTCTGGTGTTGGTACGTCCGCAGCCACACCGTTGGGCCGTTGTGCTACCCGTGCCGGTGCAAATGACGCGGGCAATAGAGATTGGTTTTGTGAGAGCCCTCGGTTCCGGCTGGGGAGAAAACAGCCAGGCATTTGAAGGGCGACGTCTTGTACATGTCAATAATTGCCGGCCTTTGCGACTGCTGTGACAGCTGATGCAAACTGAACATTGAAGAGGAGACGTTCACCAGCTCCCTGCATGCAGTCGTCGGTGGCTCTTGCCCCGGCACATGCCACCCGCCCTCTTCCTTGGATGGAGTCGGTATCCGCATTTGCATCCACTTCTGAGAACCTCCAGTGATTCAAGCTTCAAGGGGCGTCTCCAGCTTCGTCATTCAGATTCAGACCCCATCAACAGACCCTTCTCCCTCTCCTGGCGACGCTTTGCTTCTCTCCCGAAGACTAGTGCACTGTATCTTCCCCTCCGAGGCTGAAGATGGTGAATCGAAGCACCTGAGCTGCAGCCGCCTGCTTCGTCTACTGTGCGCCTGAAGCATGTGGCAAACACCGGCGCCATGGCGGACCACGATGCACCAAGACCGCCGGGCCACTTCGACTCCCGAACCGGTCTCTTGACTCCAGAGAGTCAGGGTCGGCCCAGGTTTAGCTACGAGACCGGGGAGTCGAGTCGCAGCGGTGGTCGGCGCGAGCTCATCTCAGGCACTAGTCTCTCACCGAGCTACACTGGCGATAGCCAACAACACCATGGCTCGGGTCTTGCACAGGCAGACCAGAACAATCGAGATGGTCTCCACAGGGGAGGGAGTACACGGCGCAGACCGAAATACAAATATGGCGGCGGCTTCTTACTCCACGACTCGATTTCCGGTGGCAGACGACATGCAAGTCGAGGGTCTGCAAGGGACAATCTACAACCAAACGGCAAGGCACCACAGTCCCCACGTACGCCGCAGCCTTCACGATCGAATAACAGGCAGTTGCTACAACCGAGCGAGCGTTCTGGGGGAAGCTTGCGCGATAAGAGTAGCATATCGCCTCAGAGTGTAGAGAGTCGAAGCGGCGGGTCTGCTCAGAAGGATGTCACCAGCGAAGAGTCGGAGCAGCCGTTCCAGCCACCGCGTACTTCTGGAGAAGCCGTTAATGATGCTGAATCAACCCAAATTGTGCAGATGGCTTTGAACCTGAGCGAATCTCGACGCACCGCTTCGCGACGAAATGTCTCACGAAATACGCCCCCACGACTCGGGCCGTTACCTGATGGCAGTTCAGGGAGCAATCTCCAACAGCACTTTCAGCAACAACGAAAGTCTTCATACAATGGCAGTCCCAGATATCAACAAGCCCAGTCTGCACGGCGCTCTTCTGGGAAATTTGACTCGAGCTTCGAGGGTGGTGGGCATGATTCACATTATCGATATCACTTCTCATCCTCGACTTTAGCCAGAGCACAGAAAGCCAAGGATCACCTAGAGCTGATGGCGCAATACAGAAGACTTCTTGATGTTCTACCACCTCTAAAGCCTGGACTTGAGCGGGTGACTTCAAGCCCTCCAGTCTCCCCAATGGCGAGTAGACCCTTCCAGTTTGGCCTTGGGGACAGGGTGCCTCTAGGGCGACAATATAATCCGCTGCAATACATTCGGAATCGGAAAGTTCGAGCGCGCGAGCGGAAAGTCATTGATGGAGAAAGTCAGGGTTTTGGCGACCTGGAGTGCGTTAAACCATGGGTCGACAAAGTGGTTGAACGAGCGACATCATTTGCAGCACATCCAGAGGATAACGAGTCCCTTTTGCCTGGGTTCCCAGGAGCGGATGACCCAAATAGCCAAATCTCCCCGGATAACAGCTCAAGGGCAGCGGCTCGAGTGAGGAGGCCCCGGGTGGACTGGTTCATTGAACCCTGTGATATCGTGGCCGATGCGTACTGGCTGGAACAAGAAAATCACAAGGAACTCATCGAGGACCGTACCTGGCGCAAGATATTTCCTTCAACTACAAACATGACACAGCCCATGTCCCGCGAAACGGCTGTCGACACCCTCGAGGTCATCCCTCATTTCTCAATGCAAGACGACCATGATTTGAACCCGTCGATTTCAAGCACCTCCAAGGTTGACACAGCGAAGCAAACGCTGCACAATATCAGGGCATTTCCACATCGCCATGGCGGCCAGCTTCACAATATCCACCATGACCTCGGGTGGCATGTCAAAGATACTATTTCTGATATTTCCAGTAGCGAGAATGATACCGGAGTCTCAAAAAGAACGTCTCGCGAGGGAAACCGAGGTGGTGAGACCATATCAAGGACGAACAGAGATTTTCTTCAGGAGCAGATGCTTGAGATGGTTGCGAGGGACGCACGGGACCGCGATTTGTCTGATGCAATATCTGATCAGGAGCTGGTTGTTTCCCCGAGTAGTATCAAGACACCAGAAAAGAACACATTATCACAGCTGCCTACTCGCTTCCACAGCAGTAGCAAGAGTTCATTGGTCAACACAAGCGATTCCGATCGAAGGCCTGTCCTGGACCGACCCTACCTTGGCTCCCCACCCCGGTATGAGCTAGGGAGGCAAAGTCTTGATGCTACAGACGGGCCGCAGAAGTCTCCTTTTTACAAGGGCTCATCGCTACCAACCTCTCCTGACCTTAAGCCTACCCGAGGAAGCACGGATCCCACGCTAGGTACCAACCTTTCTCCAGGATGGAGTCGGTCTGGATCTCCAACCAGGAATCCCATCAGCAAGATCAAGCAGATCATTCGCGACAACAAGGCTAGTGAAGCAACGCCCGAGCCAGATGGGAGCCATCATGTGTCTGCCAAGGATGCCAGTCTGCCTTCGGAGAACCCAAATTTACTGGAGAAGCTGCAATCCAGTCCCCCGCGGCCGGGGGCATCGGAGCCAACACCCTTTGGTCAGACTAAAATGCACCTTAGGTCGGGAAGCACTCGCCTTCGCAGTGAGGATCAAGGAGCTGGGCTTCGTGGCATATTCAAGGGACCGCGAATCGACACTGTTATTCGGGGTGGTGTTTCAAAACTAGGCGACATGTTTTGGAGGAGAGACGGGACGAGTGAATCTCCACCTGACAATGAGACTACAGATGAGTCGGAGAGTGAGAAGGCTCGCGGCCGGTCTAGATCATCCACAAACGTATCACTGATGCCCTCCAAACGCGATGTTGCGGGTCATCAGAGTCAGCCGAAGCATTTCCTGGATTCTATGCCTCAGTTCCATCCCATTCAAGACCCTAATCGCGCACACAGCGCGGATAATAGCAAGGTGGACCTGGGTTCGCCAGATTCTGCAAATCGTAGCCGGCAGCAATCTCGGATTGATATGCTTCGTCCGCCTCATTTCGATCCTCGAAGAGCGTCATCTTCTGCTTTACTCGGACGTCGATCCACCAAGCCGGGTGACTCTGATATTTCAGAAACAGAGTCGCGACAAGGCAGTGCACCAGAAGGTGTCGGAGACGCAGGCAATCATTTGAGCTCTAGGCTTAGCTCATCTAGACCAGAAGACGATGGCCGATCGTTCAAGAACAGACCCTGGTCGATCGCAGACAAAGCCACGCCTACAGAACGGACCCGACTCACTCGTCGTGAGATTGCCCGTATGCGAGCCTTGGTTCTCAGTACCGGCGTCAAGGCAATGGAGATTAATCGCCGAGCGCAGGAGGCACACAAGCCTTTCTGTCCAGATAGCTTAGCCGCGACGGGTCCATCTTCAGGCAACAGCGCAAATATAGGCTGGGCAGACATAGCCAAGATATGTCCCGAAATAGCCCAGCAAGGAGACCGTGAAACCGCATACTACGAACTCTACTCACTAGCCGGCCGTGCCCTCGCCACCGCCATTCAAAACTCTGGTCGGCGGTGGCAGGCCTCCGCTGATCAGCTCACTTACCGAACAAGTCCTCAGCTCCAAAACCGCATCGGAGACGTTCGGTCTAGCATTGCCGACGACCTTTCTGAACGAAGTCGTAAAGCAGCTGATTTGGCAGACGAGACGAACCGCGACCTGGCGCTGGGTCAGCCCCTGAAAGTCAAAGTCGTGATAGACATTATGGAGAAGATGCTCCGCAGACGAAGAAGGCGTCTACGATGGATCAGACGAGCGCTCTGGTTGACAGTGGAGTGGCTGCTCGTTGGATTCATGTGGTACGTGTGGTTTATGGTGATGATCCTACGAGTATTCCTGGGCATGGGCAAGGGAATATGGAACGGTGCCCGATGGCTCTTGTGGCTGTGATTGCTTCTCATTGAAGATGTTGGATATCACATGTATACTTTTACGGCTTTAAGCATGCGTCCAAGCCTATTCTTTCCTTTTTTCCCCATCGAGGTCGTAGCTTGATACCCCGCTTTTTTCCATTCTTTTTGTATACTTGGTGTTGCATAGCCGGTAGTTTGAGCATTAGCGAACCAGACACTTTGGAACAGAGAATAGTAGCCCAAGATGACGATTGTGATTCCAAAACAAGTTCTACTTCAACATGCCACAATATATAGGGGATTTTTCTATCTATTGCATTGAATTACGGCCAAAATAGGCGCCAACAAATGAGCATCTAAAACTAATAAATACGGGCCCCGATTGCCCCTTTTGATAACACACAAGACGTTTCTATGTCTATTCAATCCTCTTCTTACCCTCCTCCGCATTAAGATATCTCGCCGTGCTAAGACCCCTCTCGTGGCGGGCGACAAATGTGCCGATAACAGCGTCCTTGCGTGCTTTGCCGTAGTGCTCGGTATAGCCGTCCACAGCAAAGGGACGAGGATTCAGACGCGGCCAGTTGACCTGCGCGATGTTAGCAAGGAACTCATGTACAGGAATTGGATATTTTAGAAGGGAGGGGGGTTTGATTGCGTACGTAGAGCATGCCATGGGTCCAGACAAAGTGGAAGCACCACGCTGCGACAGCACTCCAGAATAAAATGAAGAGCCGCATGGGGAGAACTTTGGCGTCCGGGGCTGGTTTTGTGAATATGCCGACTAGGACAATGAAGATGCTAAAGGCCAGAACGTAGGGGATCGACTGGATGAGGGTAGGCCGCCTGTCGACAAAGATGAGGTTGGTGCCGACGTTGGTGGCGCTGGGGTCGTAAGCGCCGAGGAAAAGATCGAACGAGTCTTGACGAGGTCCATCGCGGAAGTTGTTGAGGAAGTATCTGGTGAGGCCGATGCGGCCGTCCTGGAGGGCGCCGAGTTTAGTTCGCTTTCCTGTGCGAGTGACGTCTGTTTTCATGGCGCCGGTGCCGGAATACGCTGTGGAAACAATGTCGGCATTGTCAGCCCAGATGTTGCGGAAGAGGAACTCAAAAGCTGGGTCTTCGTCGCGGAACTGGGCGCCGCGGGACATTAGACCGAGATCCTCGAAGATGCGGTTCAGGGTGTAACGGCCAAAGATACTCTGCACAACGTTGGTCCGGTCCAAGCAATCCATGCAGTTGGTGCGCATGACACTGGTCTGGAGGCTGCGGGCGTCAATCTTGCCATCTACGTTGGCGGGCATGTCGACGCCCCGGAAGTAGCCCTGGGCTATCAGCTCCTCGCGCAGCCTTTCTGTAATGGCGTATGCCTTGTGCATCTTCATACCCTTTGTCTCGGTGTGATAGTCAAAATAGACATAGTGCAGGCGGTCAAACTCCTGGTTTCTTGATCCGGGTTGGATGGTGTGGAACTTCTCATCGGTGAGCGTGTCGGCTTCACGATGCTCCTTGGGCGCCGAGGCAAGCGAGCGGTACATTTGCTCATATGACTCCTTGACTTTGCATTCTCTGCCCTTGGAGTTGACCAGATTGATGAGGTAATTGTCACCATAGATGCGAATCTGCTCGTCAAAGTGCTTCTGCGAAGCGGCGAGTGCAGCGTCTGTGCTGCGAACTTGGATCTTTGGTGTGTACTTGAGAGTATTGATCTCGGACCAGTACGTAGGAACACTGCCACGAGTCTGAACATAGGACATGATTTGCATCTCCTGGCCAGGACCGCTACCAAGCTTGCCGCTCTGCATATCGCTGCTGCCGGCGTAGCCTCCTAGGCCCGAACTACTGTCGTTGAGGATAACGACTTGCTCTGTCTCGTTGTAGTTGGCAGCATGGCCATCTTCGTCTAGGCCTCTGGTGAAATATCTGGTTCCGCCACGATATCTTGACCGACGAGAAATAATGATGATTGTAAGGGGAGTGTTCTTAAATTTGGTGGGCTTGATTTCTAGCATGCCAAAGATGCAGGGGAGGATGTATGGGTCAACAGCTGCCTGTTTTCCTGGTTGGCTTCTGGAGCCTCGGGTACGAAATTCTATCAAGTCTGACTGGAGATGCTTGTTGAAGAAGAAGCGATCGTCAGTTCGCATCCACAGGGGATTGGAGGTATCGGCTTGCGACTGGCGCTGGAAAGAATTTGTCAAGTCGATTGAGTACGAAAAGTACATTGGCCCTCGTTGGAGGAAGCGGTTGAGGAGGCCAATGAAGGTATCCTCGTCGGGATCGTGGATCTGGCGTTCACGCATGGGAAGGATCTCGGCGGCAATAACCTTGTACACCATGTGGCCCTTGAGGCGGCCCACGGGTTGGGCCTTGTTGATAACTATGACATATTTGTCTGTTTTCGTTTTGTAGTTAGCGAAGTGAAGCTTTGACTTGCAACCACGCGGAGAAGGGGGGGAGCATGATAGAATAACATACCGAGTCTCAGCTGGATAATGCCCAGTATGCCAGCGATGCTTGACACCCGAGTTGCCCGCTTGGTAGTTTGTGGATTGGAGTCGCTCAGGCGGATATCACCGGTAGGACGATCAATTACCAGTGCTGGGGCATCGGGAGACGACGGCGAGGTGAATGTATAGGCATCGTTGGTAACCCTGAGGTTGATGTCCCGGAAGGGGAACTTGGACGTTGCGAGGGCCGGCATCGCGAGCGTAGGAAGCCGTCTCAACAAGAGAGTGCAACGAAAGACGAAGAAAAGAAGCAATACAGCTGCAAGAGAAAAAAAAACAGGAGTGGCCAAGCAGCCAGAATCAGCGGCTCAGAAGACGAAACTCGCCGTCTAGGACTCTGGTGCTGAAGTTGGTGAGCAGTTCAGCAAACGTGGCCGACTCGAACAAAGGCAGGTTGACGTCGACACAGCGCGAAGCTGGGATTCGGGTATTCGTGACTTTAGCGAGGGGCGCAGGGACAGGAACATCTGAACCCTCGGTTTAATGGTATCGAGCGCCATGCAGCTGGCACCTGGGACATCACCCTCAAAGTTGGTTTAGAAGCCCCCCAGTGCTAGAGTACTTAGAGGTACCAGTTGACCTTGGTTGGTACTTAAGTACTTAGATGTACCTGGGGACTCCACGGATGCCCTGGAAGCTCAAGGCTAGTGGTGGCACATGTCTTCGAGTGGCCTGTAGCTCGGACGTCCAGGCACCGTCGACGCTTGACCGGATTGAATGTGGGAACTGGAGACTCGCCAACGGCACTCGATCAGTACCAAACAATGGATTGATGAGAGGAAACAAGCATCTGTAGCCAAGACGAGCGCGGTCTGGTACTGTCTGGTCCGTACTGCCCGGTAACACGGGTCTGGTGCTGAGTGCTCGAGTCCTCCAGGAGCCGCAATCCACCACATGGGCCTGGGAGGGTCCATCTTTGGTTGGCAGACGGACGCAGTAGCATGGGCTTGTATGTATGTACATGCTTGGTCTCCATGCAGTCGCTGTGCAGATCCGATCCTACGTAATATATACTCGTACCAGACTGTTTATTCACATGATGGCGAGATGGGCTGCCAGGTTCTACGTTATGTAAATGAGTGCACCATGCTGACGTAACTTTTGATATCGCGTCAACAGTCCGGATCATTGATGTGAATTATGGGGTACCGGGTAGGCAGGCTCCCTGCCTTAGGGTCATGCGGCAACTACGGCGGACAATGTCGACGCAACCGGCGCCAAGCCACTTCACCACATCCAAGTACCTAGGTACCTAGACCTAGGCACCTACAGACATCCTGGCACACTCGACAGCAGCAGCAGACCACCACCTCCCGCCTCCCGCCTGAACGTGTCAAGTCTGGTGCCTCACAACCACTCCGTACAGAGTACGCAATTCTGGGCACGGCGAACTTGGAACGGAGATCCGACTAACTCGCCAGCCAAACAGGCCCAGCATTCTAGCCCACCATCATCCACCGTCACCAGACACTTCATTCCCAAACCCTTGGCGGAAGCCTTTCTTTTCTTTTTTCCCTGCTCCTACAACCCTCCGCGTCGGTCCCTCTACTTATTCGAACCTGTGTCTTCCGATCCCGCGGTTATTTTCTCCCAGTCCGAACCTTGGGGCATATAACCTATCGAGACCCTCCGTTGTTGAGCCGTGGTCAGATCGCAACATCTCGACGACCGCCACCTCAACTGTATCAACCGACGACGCCAACTCGCCAGCCAGGCAGTCACCGCAGCCATGTCATCCCGAGGCCCTACTGCTGGCGCCCGCGGTGCGAACAACCGCTTTGCTCAGTTCAAGCTCGTCCTTCTCGGTATGAGGCCCATGTTCCCTCCGCACCAGTCCCCCCTACTAACAGTGTATCTCTAGGCGAATCCGCCGTCGGAAAGGTGAATACCGACGGAATACACACATGCTAAACAGGCCTTGTAGTGGCGGCTAACATTACACTTGCAGAGCTCAATAGTCCTGCGGTTTGTTAAGGTATGTGGGAACCTATTCTCTCCTGGCGTCATGGTAGCCAGAAGCTGTCATGCCCAAATTATTTCACTCCGCTGACCCAGTCTCCAGGACCAATTTGACTCTTTCAGGGAGTCCACCATCGGCGCCGCATTCCTGACACAAACCATCTCCCTCGATGAGAACACCACAGTCAAGTTCGAGATTTGGGATACTGCCGGACAGGAGCGTTACAAATCCCTCGCCCCCATGTACTACCGCAACGCAAACTGCGCCGTCATTGTCTACGATATTACACAATCCGTACGTCTTCTTAGCAGGCCTCATCTTCTCTCACCGCATTCGTTCCCTCATTCTATCATCCTGCCCCTCAGACGCAGGTATGCTAACGACGCTGGCATTTTGTAGTCATCACTAGACAAGGCCAAGGCCTGGGTGAAGGAACTTCAGCGTCAGGCCAAGGAGGATATCATCATCGCCCTGGCTGGAAACAAGCTTGATTTGGTTACCGAACAGCCCGATAAGCGTGCCATCCCCACCGCCGATGCCGAGGCCTACGCCCGAGAGGCGGGTCTCTTATTCTTTGAAACCTCAGCGAAAACGGCCGAGAATGTTCGCGAGCTATTCACTGCCATTGCCAAGAAGCTTCCTCTAGACCAAGCTGGGCCTCGGCATACTCGTCCCGGTCAGCGACCCGGCGTCAGTCTGACCCCCGAAAACGCAAACACCAACGTGAGCGGGCCATGCAGCTGTTAAATTGTTTTGGTATTCTTCAATTGCCGGCTTGGGGCGGCTAGATGTGCGGGTTATACGGGTTGGAAGAAGACGCCGCCAAACGCATATTTATAGGTCAAGTCAGATCTCTATTGGCATGGAGAGAACAGGCTGGCAGTGGCGGTTGAGCTAAGCCTTTGTCTTGCGGCTGGGAAGCCTCAGAAAGTTGTATGTTTCTCTCTTGGAGTCTTGGGTTTTTGGAAGGGTTGTTTTTCGGAGACATTTTTCGCTCTTGGTTCTTACTTTGGCCTCATCCTAATATCATATACGCACACGCACAATGTTATATCTGTGCTGTTCCTGCCCCGTACCAGAGTCCTCCACTTTGCCTCGTTGCCGCAGAGTGTGTTCGTGGGTCAGCAGTGGACAATTTCCACTGGGGACATGTAATAGTTTCAACATGTATCAATGTTAAATAGAATCCTTCCGATTTGATGGAACTCAACTATGTGTGAGGGGTAGCAGGAGGGATTCTGTTGCCTGAAGTGAACGGGCTCAAGTGCAGCAGTTACGCGGCCAACACTCGCCGGTGACAACAGTCATCCAACCAGGCAAGACGGGCGCAATGGCTCGATGATAACACGATGGACCCCTACCTACAGTGCGATTATTTATCTAGTCTCTTTAAAAAAAAAAAAAAAAGGTTGCATTCAGCTCGGCCTGCATCTTTTTGTGCAAACAGTTTCTGGTCCCGTCTGCGTGGCATTTGAAGCGTCGAGGCTGTCAAATGCATGCATAGCCATGGTGGTTGCGTCACAGGTCCCGGTTCCTGCCGCTCGGCATCACGTCAGGACCCAGATCTCGAGAGTGCGGCAAGCTTGTGCTTGAGCCTTTAGCCGAACTTTTGCCCTGAGCGTTTTTGTCCTGCTCGCAACTCCAGACCGTCACCCATTCCACCACCACCACCACGACGTGCCCTGCTGGCTTATATCCTACCTCATGTTGCGATCATCGCTTCGGTCAGCAAGGGCCCTTGGCAGCAAGCCCATTGTGGCTGCTGCTGGCCGCCAATGGCCCAGTGCGGCTTCGCGACGAGCCGGTTTGCTTGGAGCGGTACGAATTGAACCCCCAGACCGACCTTATTAACCTCGATGCAAACATGCGCAAGGATGCGAACGCATGGTCCAGAAAATCAATGGCCGCTAATAACTACCAATTGGCCTTATAGAGATCTTATGCCGATACTAAAAAGCCAGATGCCGACGTTCCCAAGCCCCCTGTGATGCCGACGTCTGAGACCCTGAGCTCCGAAAGAAGCCCACCTCCACCGGCCGCCGAAGTTGTTGATGCGAATACACCGAAAACCAGCAACGTTCCCTTGACGCCGCCGCCGCCTCCTCCCCCAACTGAGGCTACCAAGGCCCTCGCGAAGAAGAAGAAGAGCTTTTCCCAGAGACTCCGAAGCTTCGTTTTCACACTGATGGTTCTCGGAGCTGTTGGCTTCGCAGGTGGTGTCTGGTACTCGCGAATAAATGACAACTTCCATGACTTCTTCACCGAGTACATTCCATATGGAGAGCAGGCTGTGCTCTACCTGGAGGAGCTTGAGTTCAAGAAGAAGTTCCCCGACGCCGTGAGCCACGACTCTCAATCCCGCGAAACCGGCAAGCAAGTCAAAATTCCCGCACAAAGCGGCGCTTCTTGGAGAGTGGCCGAAAGCTCCGATGCCTCTTCTCGCCACTCTAGTGCCTCTCCTGCTACTGTGAAACCCGTGATCAAGCAGGCCGAGAAGAAGGATATCGCTGATAAGACGCCATCCGATCCAGTCACCGCGCAATCCAAGCCAGCTGAAAAGGCAACTCCCAAGGCTGTTGGTGAGCACCCTACTACCGACTCATCCAAGCCATCTTCGAAGAAGGAATTCAAGGCCCCTGAGGTCAACGAGCCGTCTCGATTCCCACCCCTTGAGCCCATTGACTTGATGGGACTTTCCGAAGCCAAGGACCCCATCGTCCGAGATCTCGTGCACATGCTCAATGACCTTATTTTGGTTGTAAATGCTGATGGCGCCCATGGTCGTTACTCCACCACCATTGCCAAGGCTAAAAATGAGGTTCTCCGCATCGGCAGCCGTCTTCGGGATTTGAAGAAGGGCATTGAGAAGAAGGCGGCTGGCGAGGTCAAGTCTTCAATCGAGGAGTTTGACACTGCCGCCACTGAACTCATCAAGCGTGTTGAGAACACTATGCTGTCTCAAGAGATTGAGTGGCGGCGAGAATTTGAGGAAGAAATGAAATCGGTCCGCAACAGCTACGATGAACGTGTCCAGCTGTTGATGGAACGAGAGAAGAAGCTCAACGAGGAAAAACTCCAGAACCAGCTCTTGGAGCAAGCTTTGGCTCTGAAGAAGGAATTCGTGCAGGAGGTCAAGGACCGTGTTGAGAAGGAGAGAGAAGGTCGTCTCGGCAAGCTCGCAGACCTAAGCTCGGCAGTCTCTGAATTGGAGAAGCTCACAGTTGGCTGGAATGGCGTCGTGGACACTAATCTCAAGACTCAGCAGCTCCACGTTGCTGTCGAAGCTGTCCGTGCCAGTCTAGAAAACGCTACTCACCCCAAGCCATTTATCCGAGAGTTGGTTGCCCTGAAGGAGATTGCCGACGACGACGCCGTTGTTGATGCTGCCATTGCTTCTCTCAACCCTCTTGCCTACCAGCGTGGTGTTTCCACCCCATCCCTACTGATTGACAGATTCCGCCGTGTCGCAGCTGAGGTCAGGAAAGCTTCTCTTCTGCCAGATGACGCAGGTGTTGCCAGCCACGCCTCCAGCTGGGTCCTCAGCCATGTCATGTTCAAGAAGGAAGGTCTTGCCGAGGGCAACGATGTCGAAAGTACTCTGACACGCACACAAACTTATCTAGAAGAGGGCGATTTGGATTCAGCTGCCCGAGAAATGAACAGCCTGCAGGGATGGGCCAAGACGCTCAGCAAAGATTGGTTGGGCGAGGTACGCAAGGTGTTGGAAGTTCAGCAAGCACTTGACGTAAGTACACTACATGCCACGCTGAATTGAAAATGACTGTCAGCAAAGCTAACACAATGTCAAGGTCATTGCTACTGAAGCGAGACTCCAGAGCTTGAGAGTAGATTAATTACAAGTCTTCTTTGTCCTGTATATTGGTGATGGGGGTAGGCCGTAAAAAAGGGTCATAGACTCGTGTACTAGATATGAATAGACATCGAGGCGATTTCATACGTCATTTACAACTTCAATATGAGCTCCAGTCGTGCACGACGAGGGATGTATATGGAGGCGTCGGCATGTGTTGTGCCAGGACCCACAATGTGAATGAGCGAGTCGCTTGGGACCTGGAGGAGCTGCTGCGTAGAGTTCTCATCAACAACGGCTTTGCTATGGTGCCAAAACATGCGAATTGACGTGCCCGCATTATGTCGGTTCTTCTCTTCATGATTCCGTAGTGGCAAATCACCCCGCCTACCTAAGCACTTAAGTAGGTACTTAAGTAGTTGTCTCACCCCCATCATAGATTCATCACCATGGCCACGAGCCGCGCCTTCACTCAATGCCGCCTCCGACCTTTACATGCCTACTCATCTCGCCCATCAACACGATCCACGGCTCCTCGCCCGCGCACTTCACCCATTCGAGCCCAAAGACCCATGAGCGTCATGTCCCGCAGCTACCAAGACGCCCTCCAAAAGCTCGCCGAGCTTCAGTCCAACCGCACCGTCACCCAGCTCTTCGGCAGCACCCCCGAGCAAAGCAACGCCAAGGCCCGGGACTTGAATGCCGTCGCCATCCCAGAGGTCATCCGGTGGCTCGGCCGCGCGGGCTACTCGACCGACGACCTCTGCCGCATGCGTCACATCCACGTCGCGGGCACAAAGGGCAAGGGCTCGGTCTGCGCCTACGCGACCTCGATGCTGCGGCGGTACGGCGCCGTGGGGACGTACACGAGCCCGCACCTCGTCAGTCCCAGGGAGAGGATCGCCATCGACGGCGAGCCCGTCTCCCAGGAACTGTTTGCCGCGGCGTTCTTCGAGCTCTGGGACCGGTTTACGGAGGCGGCGAGGAGGGAGGGCAGGGATGCTGCCGCTGCAGAGGGGCCGGGCTCGAAGCCCTTCTTTTTCAGGTTTCTCACCATTATGGCGTGGCACATCTTTCTGGGGCGGGGGGTGAGGAATGTCGTCATGGAGTGTGGGATTGGCGGCGAGTACGATGCCACGAATGTCCTGCCCGCGCGTGCTGTTTCCGCGGCGGTGATTTCGCAGTTGGGCGTGGACCATGTCGCCATGTTGGGGGATACGGTTGAGAAGATTGCCTGGCACAAGGCGGGGGTGCTCAAGGACGGGGTGAAGGGGTTTACGGTGAGAGCCGAGCCGAGTGTGATGGGCGTGCTGAGGCAGAGGGCGGCCGAGAAGAAGGCCACGCTTGTCGAGGTTGACCCTGATGAGGTTGCGGCGTGGCGTGGCGTCGAGGGGAACTTGAAAGGCGGGTTTCAGAAGATGAACCAGGCCTTGGCTGTGCTGGCCGTGAGGGAGCATTTGAACATGGGCGGTGGAGGATGGGAGGACTTGCCCGATGAGATGGCGAGCGGGCTGAGAGAAGCTACATTGAGAGGTCGCTGCGAGGTCGTTCATGACGGCGAACAAACGTGGCTACTTGATGGGGCGCACACGAGGGAGAGTCTGGCCGAGGTGGCCAGGTGGTTGCGTGAGAATGTTCAAGAGGGCCAAGAGGTGATACTGGTGTTTAACCAGCAGGAGAGGAATGCGGGCGAGCTGCTGGCGGGTTTTTTGCGCGAGGTCAACGAGGTGACTGGGTGGGAGGTGTTCAAGTCTGCCGTGTTTACGAGGAACGAGCTCAAGGGGGGAGGAGATGGAGATGTGGCTGTCCAGGAGGGCGCGGCGAAGACGATGAGGGACATTGTGCCCGCTTGCGATACGGCGGTATTTGATAACGTCGAGGATGCGGTTCTACATGCCAGGAACCTCGTACGGAACAAGGCAAAGGGGAAGGTTCTAGTCACGGGGAGCATGCACCTCGTGGGTGGTGTATTACGGGTTCTAGAGCCCGATGGTCTATTATAGACGGCTCGTTCCATGATCCCAGCTGCAACACTTTGACAAGAACAAGGTATATCGCCAACTGAAGTAATGAACTCAAAAAGAACAGCAAATCACAAGGCATCCGCCTTCTCCAGTATCCCCAATGCACCGCCAACCAGATGCAAACTCCCCGTAACATATGCCACCGCCTGGGTGCCTTCCTCTTCGCCAACACGCCTCGCATAGTCCAGCGCCTCCTCAATGGTAGGTATTACAACAACCTTGGAACCCGGGTCAATCTCGCTCCACTTGTCCGCGAAGCGTTTCTGCACGGACAGCGTCTCAATCTCCTTGGGGTCGATGCTGCGGTTAACAAAGTCCCGCTTGTATCCCGTCTTGGCGTACGTCACGTTTGTGCAGAAGACGGCGTGGTCAAAGGACGGGAGGGAGTTGCGGGATGTTGCCTTTTGGAGGGGTGTGAGGAAGTCGACTGCTTCGGTGCGGCCCTGCTGGTTGAATATCATGATGCGTGGGCCAGAACTGGGACGGTTTGTGTTAGCTTGGTGATGCACATGTGCTTGGTATGGACGCGATAGTTGCGGGAAAAGAAACCTGCCTGTTTGAAGTTTCGTCGGCAAACCACTTGGCCGACATTTTCAAACTGTCAGCTGTATGGGCGCCGTCAACGAACCATTTTACGACACCTTCGTCTTTTACTTCGCACCGGCCGCGGAATACCGTTTCTTCCAAGCCGTCGATGAATTCCTTGGGTAATGACGTTGCGTTGTCTCCGACTTGGACGCCCAGCTGCCGCAACGCCGATTCTGCGAGAGCAATCGCCAGTGTAGCGTTCTTCTTCTGAAAAAGGGCATCTGGGCGAATCTTGACTCGGGCCAACCTCTTGTCAACACTCAGCACCTTCAAATCCACGCCCTTGTCCTTGGCTCGGGTTTGCAAGACCTCTGCCGCAGAGGGGACCTGCTCAACCGTGAAAGCCGGACTCCCCGGCTTCATGATGCCCGCCTTGTGCCAGGCAATCTTGTCCACGGTATCCCCCAGCACGAAGACATGGTCGATACCGAGCGTGCTTATGCCCGAAGCCACGGGCCGCTCGGCAATGTTGGTAGCGTCAAACTCCCCTCCTATGCCCGTCTCGTACACCGCGCAGTCAACACCTTCTTGCAAGAAGGCATGCCAGCTCATGAGCGTGAGGTACCGGGCGTACAGTGGCCGCGAGCCGGGCGCTGCGTCCTCGGGGCACGCGTTGGACTCGCCAAGGCGATCCCATACCTGGAAAAAGTACTTGGCGAAGAGATCTTCTGAGATGGGTGCCGAGTCGATCCTGATGCGTTCCCGGACGGCAATGAGATGGGGCGAGATGAAGAGCCCGGTCTTGCTAGGCGTGGACTTGCTGCGTTGGTACTGAGAGAGGATGGAATCTACAAAGGCGCAGGTGCTGCCTTTGCCTTTTGTCCCTGCCACGTGGACTATGTTGAGACGGTCTAGGTCGGCAGGCTGGCAGGTCTTTTGTCAGTTATGTAGCGGCCATGTTGGGAGGTTGTTTGGAGGAGTGCACATGCCGTGTATCCTATCCGGGTGAGATACGCCCTCATCTCACGAATAGATGACGCATCAGGCTTTATGCCTAGTTTGCGACGCTCTTCGATCACCGCGTAGGGCGTTTGAAGTGAGTTGAGTGCATCAATCGCGTCCTGAGACCTGGAGATGAGAGTCTACTCATTGAGATTGTGAGGCACAAGGTTCGCTCACATTGTAGGTCCTGCTCACTGTTGCCATGGCGCGCAGGGAGACGTTTCGGGCTATGAGGTGTTGTATAGTGACGATGGGCCTTCTTGATACATTCTGCATCGATTTGGTTGACCCTGTTGATGCCTGTCGGCTTGGATGTGCTGTGGGTGAGACAAATTGTGACGGATGCTGCGTGGTGCTGGCGTCGAGGGTACATGTGATGTACATGTATGTATGGAGAAGCAGTGGGCTTGTTGCGCCAGCGCCGAGCAATGAGTGTGCTTCTCTCGTCTGGGTCTTTCTTCTTATCCCCCTTCTTTTTTTCCCCGTCGTGCTTCGTTCAATTGTCGTTGTGAAGGGGTTTGATATGCGACATGTTCTCCGTAATTTCACATTAAATCCCTGAGTCGAGATACTGAACTAGTGGAATACGCAGCGGATACTTCTCGGGGCTGGCAGGTGCATGTGCTTACATACGGAGGGCCGAAGGCAGCATTGAAGGCGGCGCCTGCCGACCTCGCACATTGATGCAGCTCAAAGCTCACACACACAGCGTGGCTCACGGGCGAGCAACCAACACGACCACACTTTCATTGAGCCATGTTGGAAAACGCGGCAAATTTCATCGCTTGCTTCATTCAACTCATCAAATATTTGGCTCTTTTCACATCGCGTCATCAGCCTTGCTACCCAGTGCACCCTCGCCATGCAGCAAAACACGTCATGTCACCTCATTACTCAATCATCATGGTCAACGCCTCACCATATTGTTCTTCGGACCACGCTTTCATTCCATCTCTCAACGCTTGATGAAATCCCTTGTCATACCGGACACCGGTCTGCTCAAACGCTAAAGCCGCCCTCCACGTTAACCAGTCCTCGCCCATGACGCCCTCGGGACACCTCAAAATGCCGGTTGCGATATCAACAACGGCCTGCTCCGCCGTAGGCATTCGCGCCGCGCAGGAGTACATGACAGTCGCACCACATGTTCCACAGAATGATCGCAAGACACCCGGAGAAGAGGCATACGTCCTGGCGGTTCCAATCTTCAAGTCAGTCTTGATGGGCGGGTCACACAGCATCAGTGGCACAAAAGTCCACCCTGCCACATGAGTGCCGTTGGCAAGACGGCAGTCATCGCAAACGTCATATATAGCCAGCCACTTGTTCTGGTCGCGGGGAGACACATACTTGGACATGAATGTGTCGTTGCGAACCTCGTCATTTGGCCGGCCAAATGTGAATGAAACTCCGCCGCAGTAGCACTGGGCTCGGAGGCGGTCCTCGCCAGTTGGTCCGGCCTCAGCTGTTGGCTTGTTCACTTTTGCCCTTGGGTCATCGTCGGGCGGATTCCAGTGCTTGATATCTCGGCCATCAATCTTGGATACTACAGCTGGTATGGCGCTACCAGGGCCGGATTTGGAAAACACGTGCGAGGTGATTTTGAACTTGTCCAGCCCGTGGTCCTTGAACATGGAGGTCGCGATGGTCCATTCCTTACGGTCGAAACTGACGCCGGCTACGTGGCAGCCGCATGTTGAACAAAAGTCATAGGTACAGTCTTCTGCGGGCTTGAAAGAAGTCAAGTTCCTTTCAGTTGAAGGGGAAATGAAATTGGGTGTTGTGTTCTTGGGAAGAACCGAGTGGAAAACAGTCGGCGCGCCGGTTGCGTGACGACAGATGCTGCAGTGGCAGAGATATACTGACAGTGGAAGCGAAGCCACAGGGATATCAAATGTAAAGTGAATAGAGCCGCAGAGGCATTCAGCCTCAAGCGACTTGGTTTCTTCCGAGGAAGCCATCTTGATACGTCAGCGTGACCACGGCATGGGTGCTCTCGCCAGCTTGTTGGGTCTTGCTGGTCAAAAGTCTAAGTTGACGGCCGGGTGTCGACCCTTGAAATAGTACTCCATACAACCGATGGAGACTAATACTGTGGCTTGACAGCCTGTCAATCACGCCCTCGGTTGATCGCCCTGTATTAATAACTGAACATGGCTTGGGCGAAAAGGCGTTACACCGACTCAGATATGATGCCAATCTCGCAGCCAAGTCTGTGAGAGACTGTGCCAAGTTGATGACAGTCGAGGCCAACCCGGTCTTAGGCAGGCGCGAACACACCAACAAATTAACCGGTGTTCAACCACCGCGCACTTTCCCACCCGTTCATTCACCCACATTCACGCCGCATCTGGCCCCACCCCTGCAACTTTTCCAACAGTCCTGAGGCATCTGCAACTTTTTTCTCCTAAGCTGCCTCTAGCTCCATACGGCCCAACTGAACCTTTCAAGACAACCATGTCTGGCGTCAACGACAGCTTCCTCAGCGTCGAGAAGCGCCGTCTGCAGCTCGAAGAAAATATAGGCCAGCTGAAAAAGACCTTGCAGCATTGGCAAACCTGGGATGCAGAATACGAGGCTCTGAAGGAAGAGGTTGAAGCTGTTGAAGAACCATACACGTCGGATGACTTACGCCACATCCACGATGAGTTTGATGGTGAGCTGTTGGTCGGCAGGGAGATTAACGAGGTTTTCGGTATTCAGGAGTTGAAGCCTCGGAGTCAGATTATCAACGTGTTGCAACGGCGCATCGACTACGTTGGTAAGAATGTTGCGAGTCTGGAGAAGCAGTTGGAAGCAGCCGAAGACAAGTACGCTGCTATTAATGTGTTGAACCAGCCGGACGCTGTAGATGAGACTGGCCAATCCATCACAGAAATTATAGAGGAGTTGGACGATGAGGATAATGTTGTCTCATATCGACTCAACCAACCTGAGGAGGCTCTCCCCAAGGTCAAGGAGGCCCTGGAGAAGGCGGGGGTTGACAGCCTTGAAGAAAAAACGCCAGCAGCAGAAGCAAAATCAATAGTCTCATCGAAAGAAAAGAGGTCCAGCCCGGCATCATTAGAACCGAAACCCGCAGCCTCACGTCAGCCTGCCCCCTCAGAAACACATCCTGCGGCGTCAGTCAAGAAGACCGTGTCATTCTCAGAGGACGTCGAGGTTTCAAACCCACCAGCTGAAATGTCGATGAGAGCCAAGCGCGTAGACCGGATAATGAGGGCTGCCAAGGAACAAGAAAGCATCAGTCATGGAACGCCCATTATCCCGGAAGATGAGGATCCTGATGATGCGGCCCTAAGAAAACAAATGCTGCAATATAGCATGGGCGAAGTCGGGGCCGTGGTAGCCGAGCTGGAGCTTGAAGACGTCGACTCAGATGATGATAGTGGCTTCGACTACGGTGATGATGATTTTGATGATGACGAGGACGAGGACGAGGACCGATTTGGGAGGTCCACTGGACGTATCGTGACTGACGAATACCGTCAGCGTATGCTCGAATTGGAACAAAAACTAGGCATCAAATCCCGTTTTACCCAGCAGGCGGAGCAGAAAGCGGAGGACGATGGGTCAAAAGACGACACGGAAGGAATCGGCCGCATCGTCGTCAAACGAGAGCCCGAAACAGCACCATCGGCATCGAAATCCGCTCCTTCGAAGTCTAATGTCAAGGAGAGGAAGAATGGAGATGGCGAAGGGAAGAAGGGTGTGAGATTTGCACAGAATCTTGATATCGCTCCAGAAGACGAAAACCCAATGTCAAAGCCAGCGAGGGAAACGCCGGTTGTTGAACCTCTAAGTGATGTTGTTGAGCGAACCACGTCTGCCAACAGTACTGAGACGAAGTCGACTCGAAAGCCGTCAAGGTTCAAGAAGGGTAGAGACAACGTTCCGAACAACTCACTTCCGAAGGGGCCCTTGGACGTTCCCTCTCAATTGGTGCAGCAGCAGCCTCGAGTCGTCCCTACTGGGCCAGAGGGCTCAACCATTGTCGACAAGTTGGTTGAGCGAGATACATCGGCCAATGTCAATATCCCAGACGAGTTTGACAACTCCATAACACACCAAGAAGTCGCCGATGAGTATCAGCGAATGCGCAGGAAATTCATTCACCGTGATGGTGGCTTCTTGAAAGAGGACGAGTCGGTCATTCAGCCACTTGATGAAGCTGACGGCGGAGAACCCATGAGCCGCTTCAAGGCTGCCCGTCTCTCCAAACAATAGCCTTGGCTTTTTGGGGAGCGTAGCTGATATATACAATATATCTTTTACCTCACCACGTATCAGAGCTTCTATGGTGATTATTTGTATGGCACGACCATAAAGTCATTTGGCGCAGTACCTGGTTTGTCTCTATATTATAGCGTGAGCATATTGACCTTTTTAATCGTAGATCCCAAGCGTCTTGGAACGCGCATATCTGACAATTGGTGCGCTGCAGCATCCATCTGCTTCGCATTACAGCGCTGTTCCGATATCAAATCTGTTTAGAAGGGCTCTCTGACGCCATGTCTTATATATCAGTGGTAATGGCGCTTCGTTTCACCCTTTACATTTTGGGCTTTCGTAGGAGATTTACCTGCCTGCATAAGAAAATATAAACTCAAACGATACCTAGACGCATTGAGCTACGCGTGCGTGTATTCGAGATGCCGTGTTTTCTTCCTTGCGTAAGTTATGGACGCTGCACGCAGTGACCTGACACTTGAGAGTGCTATGAAGGTCCATTAGAATCATTTTGTTACTCAGGAGCAAGATCAGTTGACAAGCAACGAGAACGCGTTCCGATAAGACGACAAGTGTCTCAAAGAAAATAATCTACATCAATGAACACCAAATATTAAGTGTCCTAAATATTAAGTCCCAGATCTAATCTAACTCCATGTGAACGCTCAAAGCCTGGTACCAGGGATCTTTGATATAGGGTAACCGGCTATACAAAATAACAAGACTAAAAAAAGCAAGAGGCCTGACTAACAAGACTACCTCACGGACGCCCTAACAGAAGAATAGGAATAAGACGAGCACACAGCTCAGGCTCTGAATTAAGAGGGGGAAAAAGAAAAAGAAAGCAAGATAAAAACAACAATAAAAGCGTTGAGTCGCTGGACAACTATCCTTGCGACCAAAGCAGAAATGCGAAAATGTAAAAATAAGAACGCGTGGTTTCGCCCGGGCTCGAACCGGGGACCTTCTCGGTGTTAGCGAGAAATCATGACCAACTAGACCACGAAACCATGTTGTATGCTTCTTATTGGGAGCACCAGTGCTATTATGGTATAAGAGCTTGGACCTAGCGGCGTCAAGGGTCGAAATGCACAAGGCCGCCGGTGCCATTCGACTCCACGACGCGTTGAACCAACACGCCAGACCCTCTTCACTTAACGCTGACATCACCAACCTGCACTCTCATAGCGGGAGGTTAAATTGTTCCTTTGTGCTCTAATCCCGGACATTGGCACACTGACCATACACCACATGGGTTGCACAATCACTACCGTGTGCCATCATGGAACCCCCGGTCAAGCGGCGGCGACTGGGCGAGCATCCTCAATTGTGGGATGACGACGCGGATGGAGATGATGAGGAATGGGAGGAGTATGATGAAGACGATGACAACGATAATGGAGAGTCAGCTCCAGAGCAATGCGAAGGTTCCGTCGAGCAGGATGACGGCTACCAGCTTGCTATTGAAAAAGCTTATGCCGACAATCGATTTCGAGCTACCATGGCCCATATTTTCAGAAAATACGGTCGCGACTTTGAAGGGATTGGCGATGAGATTGATCTGTCCACCGGAGAAATAGTTGTTAATAACGGGCACATTGAAAACATGCGCAATGAGGTCGATGTGGGAGACGTTCCCAGAAGCCACAACGGAGACACTGACGACGACGATCCTCACGAGGAGGAGGAGGAAGAAGAATATGAATATGACAATGACGACGATGGAGTTTTACTAGAGGATCTCCCCGACGATGAGAGTGGCCAATATTACTCCTGTAAACAAGGAGCTAGTGACGCCTTGGAGGAGGACGACGCGAGCCAAAGTTGGACGAGCGATGCTGACGATGCCGAACCCACACCAGGCAATATGCAACTCCAGAGGCTGCAGCAATCATTCAACCCGGATCATGTCGACGCAATACCTGGATACGACCCAAAAAAAAAGGGGGGCCCAGGCCTGATGTCGGGACTTTATGGCGGCGGAGGTTTGCGGTATGCCTCAGCTTTGGGCGAGTTCGGGGCATCGCCTCTTGCTCTGGGGCCGTGGGACATATTACCTCAAACGCAGGAACGATATGAATTTCCCACACAGGACGGTTCCAGTTCTATTTGGGCTCCTGATTACCGCTTTAATGACAACGAACCTGACCAGCGTCCCTCTGTTAGAGCACGATCAGGCCCGTCAAAGATGAGGCTGAAAGCTAAAAAGCCCAAGGCTCTCCCTCCCCCATGGGTTGGAAATCGGGGAGTAGCACCTGGAGGATCACATAAACGACCAGGAGGGGTGCCTAAACAACACTACGATACGTCTTCGAACAGGAAGCAAATGATGCCTTTAGGGGACCTGTCTTGGGTCGAGACCATGGAGGAGAGTGATACAATTGATGACGCTGTGTTTTCAGCAGGAGAAGTACCTGTGTCTTCGGATACAGGAGATACAACCGACGAAGTGCCACAGCCGAAGCCGACTCCTCCGTCAGAGCCAACACCGAGAATCATACCTGATTCCCAGGATTCGTATGCTTCTCTCGGCAATCAACCCACACAATCCAGTGCCAAATCAAAACTGCCACAGCCTCAAAGGCCTAAACATCGAGATTTCAGCTCCGCCTGTGTACTCTCCGATGATGAATCACCCTTGTATTCACCACTGTTGGGATCAAGTAGTACCACTGATCCCACGGAATCCGCCAGGGCACTTCCAAACGCGACTGCTGCCCCAGCATCTGATGTTAATGCTGACGGCACAGTGGTTAAACGGGGTCGAGGAAGACCTAGGAAATACCCTCCTGGGTATCGGCCTCCTCGAACCTATCGAAGGAAACCCAAGCCCCCCTTACTAGAACTACCTGGCTTGACAAGACCTCTTACTGTGCCGACAATGTCGAATATGTCCTTCATGCCCACGATGACAACTGCACCAATGATACAGCCAAATATACAGTCAACTATACAGCCAAAAACACAACAAATTCGAACGGAAACAGCTCCAGGTGTGAAAAGAAAGAGAGGCCGGCCTAGAAAATACCCTCTTCCTGGGGCCATGCCTCAGCAGACTCCGAAGAGTCCCGCCGAGAAGCAGTCTCAGCAATCTCAACAACCGGCCGGCCAGGGGCCTTTACTTCACACCTTTCAACCCGGATTTCAGCAGCAAGGGTTTCAATATCCATTCAACCCCCTGTTCCACCAACCTCTGTTTCAGTTTCCTCAGCAAACGGCTTACCAGCCTTGGCACCCTTTGCAGCAGTCATATATTCCACACCCTATGTTCCAATTTCAGCAGCAAATCGCCCAGCAGCCGATGCCACAGCTCTGGCAACAACCTAATGTACCATACCGCTCAGCCCAACCACAGTCATCATCTCAGCCGGTAAAGAAAAAACGAGGACGACCGAGAAAATACCCTGTCAAGTTTGACTCAGTGTACCCTGGCTATGTAATGAACCGGAAGAGAAGTGCCTCTAAGAAAATGTATGAGGGATTGCCATCACACCAACAGCTACCCGGTCTGCAAAATAGCATGACTGCTCTTCTATGTGGACAGTCAGGCCGTATGATGGTATCCGAGGACGCATGGTATGGTGTTGCTCGGCAGTTGGCACAAGACATTGCCTGTCTTCAAGGTGGATCTCTATTCAGCAGCCAGTTTCAAGCTGGGCCCTCAGCCTCTAGCAAGAAAGCTTCTCAGTCATCGTCAAAAAAGACAGGGCGGCCTGACCCTGACTTCTCTGCGTCCCCGGAAGCAGACGACGAACCTGTTCGCATCACGGAATTATCAGAAGTTAGCGACATGGAGGTTACATCAACAGCACAGCTCAGCTGTCACGTCGAGCATGGCGTCCCTGTCCAGGATGAACGGGCAGTGACTGACCAAGAATTTGTCGATTTCCCTTCTGACGGGAACGTCGGGAACGTGTTTGATCCAGCATTAGGAGAGCGCCCCCCGGCTGAACTCGATATGTTTGACAATGCATCACTTGAGCCCCCCCCATTTGGCTCCGATATGATTGATCCAGCTTTAATAGACCCTGCTTTAACTGAGGAAGCACCTGTGGATTTTTCTACAGCAGAGTCAGGCACGACTGAGCGGACTTCGATGGAGCCAGACACATTTGATCCAGCTTGTATAGATCCGGCTTTGTTGGTAGAAGATTCAGATTCACCCATGGAAGACGATGACGGAGGATTCGTTATAATGCAGTCGCCACCCCGGAGCGTGACAGGGGGTGCCCAACCGACCCCTTCACCACCGAGTCCACCACCCAGCATCAAGAAGTCATCACTGTTGAAAGGAACAGACCGTTGTACCCCATCTCCAGCGCCAGAACACAATGTCAATAGTCACACTCCAACCTCTCTCGAGTCTGCCAAAGCTAGCGCCCCTGTATGGCACGAGACAGAAAACTTTGATCTCCCATCGTCTCCAGAGCCTTTCAACCCTCGAATTACAATACGAGATGCATCAGAGAAAAAACCCATTTTGGAACCAGGAGAGGCTGTTGATCACCCCCCTTCTATTGCCACACAAGGCGATTCCGACCTTGATGACTCCCATGAGAACAGTGGTCAGGCCTGCGCAGCGGCAACGACAACACCAACGGCAACAGAATACCCGGCAGAGTTACCTCTCACAGAAGCAGTCGACGCGCCAGTGAAACTGGTTGTTAGAGAACAAGAGTTGTTAGCGGGTAATGGGGAGCCTCTCGATTCGGCAGCTACATCCGGGGAAGTTGTACCCAAAGTAGTGGACTCTTGCCAGCAGCCGGATGATGAGTCCGAAAAGTCTGAAGAACCTGTTCTCCAGCCACCACAGCGAATGGAAAGACGCGAAGATGGCCCGGTTCAGCCTCTAGCACACACGAATCCATCATCAAAGGAAATCACTACACCTCGGACGCCAGAGCCACCTACGGCGGTTGAAATTACAAATCAAACTCCGGCGAAATTTTCCGAGGGGCGCTCTCCTAAGGTACCTAGATCTTCAAAAAGATGCACCCCTATTTTCCTGGAGTCTCCCATATTTGTAAAGTCACCTACTCGCAGCCCTACAAACACTCCGAGGCCTCCAAAGAGACAACACACAATAGAAAGGCGGACGATGGGAGAGCTCAAGAAAGCCATATTGCAACCACGACAAAGGGCGCCGCCTCCGAAACAAGCAATGCAGAAGCCAAAACCAAAACCGATCGAGGCGGAAATTCGTCGATCATCTATAACTGCCAAGTCGAGGACGAAATTGCCGGATGTTCTTGTGGGCAATTCTTCAAAAATATCCAGGATAGACCGATTGCCCGTGTCGAAGCCAACCATGTCGAAGTCAAGTGTGTCGAATCCAGCAGAGTCCAAAATAATGTCTCAGGCCAAGGCCTCAACGGCTATTAAAAAGCCAAACTCGAGACGTTCACTTCTGTCGTTAGTTTCAGGGGACGGCAACAACCAAGACATAGACGACGAGGTTGACGAGCTGGGTAATTTGGTGAAGTCTAAATCATCATCTTCGACCAAGTCGAACTCAATTCTCCCGACGAACGTCTCCCAAGACAAAAAATTGAAATCGGCCGCAGAGGCCAGGCAAGCACGACAGAAACCTTTGGGAGAGAAGCCTCAGAAAGACAAGCAGCCTCCAGAGGAGAAACTCCCCAAAGGTAAGGGTAGGGGAAAAGAAAAGGAGAACGGGAAAAAGAAGAAACGACGCAACGGGGATGGATGGCGCTCAAACTCTGGATCAACTTCTGGTGGTGGCAAGGAGTGTGGCATTGATGGGTATTCCTGTAACAGGGATTTTTGTTTTACTTGTCTTTAGTGTTGGGTCTTACAGGAGCACAAATGCATAGGAATGGTGTACTGGGAATAGGCAATGCAAACTAAAGTTTTTATTTCGAGGCAGTAGTACCCAATTAGTCAATACCATCACAACTAGGATATTGTTGTTTCCAATGCCGTATTATTATGATGTGCTACTGCTATCGAGAAACCAAACACAAAAAATAAGCCAGGGCTGGCCCAAACGTCCAAAATAGAACGACGGCAAAATAATAAATAAAAGGGGGAAATCAAAAAAGAAAAACCATATCTCTTCCCCATCGCTGTGTTATTTCAATTTTTGGCATTTTTTCTTGTTTTTTCCCCCCACTAACGCCTTTCGACCGCCGGTGCAGATGAAATTGAAACCCGTGACTCCTCTGCCTGCCCTGCCGCTTTGGTGTAGATTTCTTCCTTGGTGCAATGTCTCTGCTTCTTATTCTCGCTGCATGTTGTGTATAAATAGTTGGCTATTGGTACTCATGTCCGATTCCTCCGGGTGCGAGACGTCTGGGCTACGTTGTATTTTTCGACTTCAACCCCCAGAGCAGGAAAAGCCGCATGTCTTCAAGCGTGTTTATATTGACGTCCTGGCTTGGAAGACAGACAGAGGAAAGAGATAACGACGTCGACTTAAAACGCCTCAGCTAGACAAGATGTCGCGGGAGCATGAAATTTCAGAAGCCGAGACCCAAGGTAGGTCTCTTTTGTGGTGGTAGCTATGACTGCCGACTTGGGTTGGGGAGTCAAGATTTGTATGTGCCATTAGAACCCGGGTTAGCCAAATTCTGCTTGAAGACTTCGGGATCCCGGACTGGATCGAAGTAAGGGTGCGCTTGAGCCTCCTTTGCGGTGAGCCGTTCCTGCGCCAGCCACGGTTAGAACGAATGCCCATGGCGTGTTTCTTTGCAGGTCGTGCGGACGGAGAATAACTTACTTGGTGGTCATATCGCAACAGCTTATCGAGGAAGTCGATGGCTTCGTTAGAGACAAAACGCTGGTTCTCGGACGTCACGAAGCTGTGCCAAGGTTTCTTTTGGAACCGGCCGAGGATGTCGTCGTACTGTGAATCCAACTCAATCTCGTACTTGTCAAGGTAGTCGAAAAGCTCATCGGTTCCGAGAACCTTGGCAATTTTGACCAGCTGGTCAGCGTTACTGTTTCCGTGAAAGAAGGGCTCTTTGCGGAAGATCATAGAGGCAAACATGGCCCCCAGACTCCACATATCAAGGCTATAGTCGTACTCCTGGAAGTCGACCAATAGTTCAGGGCCCTTAAAGTAGCGTGACGCGACACGAACATTATATTCGGTCCCAGGGTGATAGAATTCGGCCAAGCCCCAATCAATAAGACGCAACTAGAGGCAAAAACAGGAAAAAAGAGCGTTAGCAAATGATCCGCCTCCAACATGAATCCGCACGGCTATGTTTCCTTCGATTCAGCCAAACAGACAAATCCATCAAAACGTACTTTTCTGTTTTCATGATCGATCATAACGTTATGAGGCTTTACGTCTCTGTGCATGATTCCCTTGCTGTGGCAAAAGTCCAACGCCTTCAACAATTCGTGAATGTAGAACCGCACATCGAGGTCGTTGAACTTGGGATACAGGCTGCGGAAATCGATGTTGTTAACGTACTCGAAAATCAGAGACGGTGTCTTGCTCTACACATGGCGAAGGGAAGCAAATCCCATCATATCAGCAAAGTTCCACAATATTCTCTCTCTACGACACAAGCTGCTGCATCAAAGAAAGGAGGGACCAAAGCGAAAAGATCTAACCTGTGAGTCTCTAACGACGTCCAACAGAGCCACCACGTTGGGGCCACCAGCCAAGTTCTGCAGAATCTTGATCTCGCGCTTGATCTTCTTCTTCTTGACGGGCTTGAGCACTTTGACGACGCATTTCTGATAGTTGACAACGTTAATGCCCTCGAAGACTTCGGAATATTTGCCGCGACCTGTTCAGATGGGGGAAAACGAAATGTTAACAAGACGACAGCGTAACGCGAGACAGCAAATGGGAAGCGAGGACGCACCAATCTTTCTCACGACCTCGTAGTTCTCTAGGACCCCCCAGCCTGTATCTCTCGCATGTCAGCGTTTGAAAGAGGGCTGTGTAAAACAACGAAGAGCACGTCGACCCACTGATGTTAACACTGTCGTAGTCCCAGTAGCTGCGGGGCATATTCTGGTTGACATCTGCGTAGACACGCGCCATGGTGCCTGTGCGCGACGTGTCGCACGAGTTGCGACGCCGGCGATGTACGAGGATGAGGGAGCGAGGGTTGTGTGAAAGGAATGCCCGGCGCAAGACCTCGATGTCGACGTGGTCCGGTGGTTTGGCCTGCGTTCCCGTTTCGACGGCCGCGAGATGGGTGATGGTTCGTGGTTCGTGGTGGAGGGCAAAACCAAGCAAGGTGGGATGGCCCCCAGCGGGTTCCAGCGGCTGTGGACCCATCTTCGACAGCCCTTCGCCCCTTGATTGGCCAGTGCGCCTCTTCTTGCACTAAGCGACAACCGCCGCAAACAAATCGATTTGATCTCGGTCGCCTGGTCTACAAAAACATCAACTTATTCACTACATGGCTCGGAACGTAGCAAATTATCATTATCATTCATCATCTCTTCATAATCCATAATCCATAAATTTCTGATTATACATCAGAGTATGCCATGAATTTCCTGCTCCTATAAAAAGGAAGCCCATAATCATCTGCCTGCAGATCCTTAATGAGGGCATCGACACGCCGTTCCAACTATAGATTTATCGACAGCGATTGTTGTTTGAGCCCGCTTTCATCTAGTAGTTTCTAATAAAACAATTAGTTTAAATTTAAATTCCAATGAGTTTGTGTAGTAACGCAGTTGAAGGATACTAGTCCTCAGAGAGAAGATTAAAATACTCGTCATGTCTTGATTTGCGCAGCCATCTTCATTTGAACAAGAGTCCAAATAAATTATCGGCCTGCAATCTAGATCTGCCTAAGGATGACGATACAAGGAATTTCATCATGTTGTATTGGGCCCAAATTAAATAAATGGTGTCATTCGCGTACCTTGGCAGTAGACACTCGTTCATCGTAGGTCAGGCGGTTTCCTCAATCGTAGTCCAAAGAATCCAGTCCAGCATCCACAACGTCCCATGTGCGTTTTCTCAAGTCGGGCTTAGGATTCTCCTGCTTTTCACTCCTTGCCTTCTTCTTCTTCTTCTTGCTACTGCGTGTTGCAAGGTTAGCCGTGTTGTTGTGTTCCATTGAAGTCAGTTGACTTCGGCCTGTCATGGTGCCGATTGATTTTGACAATTTGTCGTGTTCTCGTTGACGTTCAAGGTCCCTTAATTCTGAATGTCGGAATATCTCAATCTGTTCATCCGTGAGAGTGCGCTTCACTCCGTCTTCGTAGTAGCCAAGGCCGTCGTCAACGTCGCCGTTCCAATCCTCCCCTGCATTAGATTCGTATACCTCTTGCCTTTCTGTAGGATTTAAAAAGTCGGAGCCAAAACTGGCAACGGCATCAGCGGAGAAATGGCTCTGATGGAAGTCAAACAATTCGTCCTATAATCATCAGCGACTCTAGTACGCTCGCGAGCACCAGTGTGTACTCACATGCGAAAGTCGCAAACCCCCGACCAGGTCCCGCCAATTACTGGTTCCTGCTGCCGCCATTCTAATGTGCAAGAATCGATGGTGCTATGAATACTCAAGCCGACCGCAACAAGGGGGAGAAATGGCAACGATGCCGAGCCTTGACTCTCGGTATGGCAGCTGCCATTTATATTCTCTGTAGTCCAAAGGAGAAATTTCAAAGATCGGCAGGAATAGCTGCCTGGAAAATTTGATGCGTCTGTGGTGACGCGGAGAAAACAATGTGCAGTTGCAATGGATCAAGGTTCAAACGCGACGCTTCCAAAAAAAGGTCCTGACCATGGCATCCATATGACAGTGAAGTGGGGCAAGAGCAAGGTGTGCCAAACCACCACTAATTTTGAAAGCACTCAGGTGGACTTGAGCAGGGCGAGGGCACTCTCGAATGCGCGCACGACTTCTTCATCTTGACTCTAAGGTTAGTTTAAAAGCGTGTTGGCATATGAAGACTTACAGTGCTTTTGTTTCTGGGCCATTTTTTCTTCGGCCAAGTTCACAAATCGCTGTCTGGTGCGAAGCCTCTTAACAGCACGGTCATCATCGTGCGCTGACGCTGCAGATGCCCATACTCGAAAGTACTGCGACCCAGAATCAACAAACTATTGCATGGTGAAATTATCAATCATTGAGCACCTACTTTGGCAAGAGCTTCAGCTTCTTTGAGAATCTCTTTTTCTTCCTCGTCGGCTTCTTGTAATGCCTTTTCATATCGTGACTCAAAATAATCCCAGTCAAAAGGGGCCACATCCGCCGGAGGTGGACTTGGAGAAGACGTGCTGTAGTCATGGCTTTCTCGCGCTTCTGGTGGGCTATCCTGAGGTTGAGCTGGAGGTTGAGCCCGCGGTCCCATGTCTGATATAGTTACAGTATCGTCACCACCAGCCTGCTCATCTCCGTCTTCAAAAGATGATTCGCCGGACTCATCGGCTGGAGACCCTGGTGGTGAGGGTGGTGGTGGTGACATGGCGATGGTGAAGAAGGATAGTACTCGGAAAATTCTAGGTGCAATTCAAGAGCGACGATGTTTCAAAGTGGTTGGCCTTGGATGAACCATGCGAATCCGCTGCAAAGAAGGATGGACGTGCTCAAAGCCGCGAGCAGGTAAGGTCGGACACAACCAAAGTGATCTTTTGACCGCGTCGCGTGTGGCGTCAACTGGCAGCTCCTCAAGTGTGGACAAACAATGCCGTCAAGGTCTAAGGACTGCTTGCTGCATTGGTGGTGTCACTGGTGTGCCCCAAAGTCTACGGCATGGCTGTGATTGGCTGGCACCAACCACTATCGCTAGCAAACATCTTGTCAATGCTCTGGAAAGAGCGACCAAACTCCCCGCTGCACCACCACCGCAGGACACCAGGTCGTGCCTACCTTGTGGCGTCATCCGGTACTTGACCTGCACACCATGCCTTTGTCCTTCACTTCTCATCCCGTGACCGCTTCAAGTGAAAATTCCAGTCATCCGTTTAGCAGCTCATGAGCATCGCGCGCACGCAAGTAGGCAAACTCTCCACCTTTTGCTCATTCAGCACTCCGTCAGCCGTGTCCAAATGCAGCCGTTATCTAGTCCGTGACGACCTCTCTCACAGCAGGTGGCGGGAGACGAGGACTCCTACTTCAGAATGGAGTGCCACATCTGCCATCGGGACCATGATGCCCAAAAGCTACCATTTCTCTGCGCGGTCGATGCTCGCAATAGCTTGTATGAGCTTCGCGTAAATGGTTTGCAAGCTCTTTTGGAGAACGAAAGTCTCCAGGGGCAGGTCAATGAATTCCATGCCGGCTCAAGTAAGAACAGCCTTAGCGACATCGAGCAGTCAAAGGCAATGCAGCGCCTAGAAGAGGATCGGACAGATCACATCCTCGCTTCAGCCAACAAATTAAAGGAAGAGATACAGGCAGCCAGAGAAGAAATTCGAACGCGAAAGGCGGCGTTGGCTCGCAGAAGGTCCGACTTGGCATCCGTTTCAAACGGGTTGGCCGAACGTCGAGTAATGCAGCAACAAGAGTTGGATAAATCGACCAAAGTGGCCAGGTTTCGATGGGCTCAGAGAGCTGAAGCCACTGCCAACACTCGGGCGTTTCTTTGTACTCAAGCCATCAGACTATACGGACTCAAGAGAACGAAGAAGGCGGGGTCTAGTCGATACGAGTACCAGCTTGGCAGAGTGCCTGTCATTGATTTGGCTTCTATGGATTGTATGTGCAATCGAACGTGTCTTCTCATTAGGCCCTGAGGTCTTGCCCGACCAAGAGGAAGAACTTGACTGACATTTTGCAGCCTACGCTCCAGAGGTTATATCCACCTCTCTTGCTCATGTAGCTCATATTTTGATGCTTGTGTGTCACTATCTCTCTATTAGGCTGCCGGCTGAGATAACGCTCCCACACCGAGATTACCCTCGGCCGACCATTTTTAATCTCAACAATTCATATCAGCACTCTCACGTCTCATTCCCCAGTTTCTCGGGGACATCTTTACAACCTCACTCTCGGGAAACGGACTCTCAACGGGTTCCGAGACCAAGGCCACTGTTTGTCGACAAGTCGTTGACACAGCTCCTAAAGGAGGATCCGTCAACTTATTCTTTTTTTCTTGAAGGCGTTACTCTCTTAGCGTACAACATAGCTTGGCTATGTTACTGCCAAGGTGTGTCTGTGGGTGATTCGAGCAACTTTGACGACATTTGCAACATGGGACGTAATCTATACAGCTTCCTTATGAGTGCCCAGGCGCATGATTTTAATCCTATTAATGTAAAGGTCCCGGGCTGGGGGCCGAATGGCGAGGAAGTGGAAGAAGAAAGCCAGGGAAACTGGCTCGGTCGATATTCCCATGGTGGGACATTTTACTTTCTAGGTAGTTATGAGGGCACCGATTTGGTTCGAAGCTTCAAGCTGCCAAGTCCGATGAAGCTGGCAGATAAACTAAAGAAGAAGCTTATTGGGGACGCGCCAGCTCCAGACTGGGAAGTTCTAGATGATGATGCCTGGAAAGTGGAAGACTTGCCTGGGACTGGCGCCAGTGCTACAAATGCTCGAAATGTTACGGATAAGTCTACCGACGCAAAGTCGACTCCTCGCTCTGGAACGAATGGCTGGACCAAGGTTAAGCATAGGTAACGGCGTACAAGATTCAGAAGTCCCGTATGGATGTAATGAATGCAGGTGCATCGTTATAGAGTGCCGATAGTGCCGTATTTATGCATAAAGCAACCCTGAGGCCCTTTCAATGTCCTCGCGTGTGATCAGCCGGGCTCTCACTCTCTGTGTCCGCTGTATACTTAGCTATAAGTTTTTTTATTGGAATCACTTTTATCGGTCTTCTCTGGTCCGCGTTACCCATCCCCTCGGCTCCATCCCCTCGGCTGCTCGTGTACTGGTCGAGGACAGCCGATTCAGACTTTTCATTCCGTCAGACGATCTCAACTGTCCATCTCTCTCGATGGAACCCATGGACCGAGTTCCATGCGGGGTTGAAGGAGCTCTTCCTGTCTTGTCGTGGAATAGTCTGGGTGGTCGGCGTTTAGCCTTCATACAAGTCTTCTTCACTCTTTCTAGTCCTCTAGTTTCGGAAGGTCCTGGTAACTTGGGTCGTAGAATGGTTGAAGTGCTCGGACCAGCAATAGGTTGGTAGGCGAACCATCGTGCATAGGGTTGCCGGCTGGGAAACTAAGGCCACCCATTCTGAGGGGAGCAGGGGCTTCTTGGCCCGGCTCCGGTGTATGTGTTGATGCCTGCGATGTGGTAGAGTTGATGACGCTCCCACTGGGAAGCACGGGACGACCTATGGCCACTGGAACGACTAGCTCTCTGTGCGCCTTATCCTTTGGCTCTTTTGGCGTATCACTCTATGTGGAGGACGATTCATTCCCATGTTCTTTGGAGATTTCAACGGAATTTTCTCGGCTCTTCTGTTCCGGAGTTGATTTCGGTGCAAGCGAAGAACCCGAGGATTCTTGAGAGAATGGCTGCGACACCTGGTCAGGTTCATTTTCATGGTCTAGACGACGGCTCGTTCGTGGAGCAAATGGAGGCATTTGGTCCTGAGATTCTGCCGCAATATCGCCAACCTTGCCTCCTCGTGAACAAGGTACATATTTCCTCCTCGTCTGTTTCTGCCTCTCCATCCTGGTGTGTCTTAAAACACTTCTTTCCTGTTGTATCGTCGCCATGAAACATAACGGGATTGTCTGGACGGTCTGAGCTATTGGTCGAGGGGCCTCCTTCGACTACCTCGTCATTGCTTACCGGACCATCGGATAGGTTTTTACAGTTATGTGAGAATATATCTACCTCGCTCTCCTTTTCTTCCAGTGCGCCTATGACGTTCTGTGTATCAGAATCTGCATTGTATGCTGCCACCAGTTCTCTTTTCAGCTTTTCGTCTTCTTGGCGTTGAATTTCTTGAAAATCGAAGCTGGTCTTTGGTCAACTGTTTGAAAACCGGCTTCATTCGCTGAGTGGCTGATGCCAGTGAGATAATGGTGTCGAGGTTATGAAATATCTTCCTTGGTTCCTTGATTTCATGAATTTCGGTGTTTTGTACAGCAGACATGGTTTCTTCCTCATCACCATTCCCCGAAAAAAACTCGATTTCATCGTTTAAGTCGGCAACTTGGCTACCTCGACTGACCGTGTCAATCTCGCCCATAATAACAGCTTCAGCGCTTTCTAGTTTCGCATGGCTCGTCAGGGGATCAGAATCGGCTATTTTCATGGCCTGCATTAAGTTGCATGAGTCAATTGGGGTAGGCGTCTGCTGAGACATCGTGTAGGCAGCGGCTTGATCATCCGATATTCCAGCTAATGTGACGCTTTGAACCCATCGATCAGCTACCCCCGGTGTTTGCATATCCATAGTTTCCAGTTTAGAAACATCAAAAAAATTAATCATTTCGACGTCTTGCTGAAAGTTTGGATCCTCCACATCATCCGTATCCATGACTAGGTCCTCCATATCATCCGTATCCATGGCTATGGTATCTTCATATGGACACCATTCTTCGCCCCGAGACACATCCGGATATAGCCCATCAAACATGTCGCAATCTTCGTGAGAATCAATATTCATTTCATCGCTCTCTTCTTGGAATTCAGGCTCAAAGAAGTCTTCCATATCTTGGTCCCCATCTTCCTGGGTAATGGGCTCCCAGAGTTGGAAGAAGGCTTCGTCTCTCTCTTTGTCATTCGAATCAGACCGTGGATTGCTTTGCGATATTATCTCAGTTAGTGCTGAAGCGTTTAATTTAAAATTGGCATCATCTTCGAATGAGTCACAACCATCGTTGACCGTAATTTGTAAATTTTCGGCGGTTGGCTCAGATTCTGGCGTACCTGGCAGCTGTATCTGTATGGTCATCTGTATCTCCCCTGGCTTTATAACCTCATCTACATCTCTATCATCCCTGAGCGCAGGGGGAGCAGACCTGAGTGCGAAATCGGGTTCTGCGGGAGGGGTAAATGGTTTCTGTGCGGTATATTGGAACCTGTCGGGATCCGTTTGGTGGTCCTCGATGGATACAGCTCCATTTTCGGGAGATCTATAGGTCTCTTCTGAGCCGTACCTGATTTTGGAGTGATTTTCCTCGAGTATGGGCTGTTCCTGTTCTGTAGGGCTTGGTGTTAGCTGGCATTCTGCCAGGGGTAAGATCTGGACATCTTTTGGCAAGCCATCCAACACGTCGGGGTCCATCTCAGAGACACGCCAGTGTTCTTCTATGGCTGTTCCAGCAGCAGCCATGGTATCTTCTTCTTGTGTATGATCGGTCTTCAACGTGATCGGCCCCTTTCGCATCTCTTCATCTGTAGTAAGTGATGTTTCAGGGCTGCCTACATATTCTTTCTTCCCATAATCATCAGCTGTCAGCTCATTTTTCTCATTATTAGCCGCATAAATAGGCGAAAGCTCTAATTCCTCAGAAGCACGCACATATGCTGTGTCTTGTTTCTGATCGTCCGGAATCTCGGTAGACCACAAGAACTTTGCTCCCTTGCCAAGACGGGCCTCAACAGTCAAATCAGGCAATGATATACCGGAAACCTTGATACATTCGTTGTTCTGGCGGCAACGCTCGCCCAAGTCGTCAATCAAGGCTCTCCCATACGTACTAGGGACTCGTAGGTCATTCAACTTGGTGCCCATCTTACGCATTTTCTGAAGCGACAGTTCCAGAAGATCCAGAAAATTCGGCTTATCTGTATGGGAATATTCCACAAAAATCAATACACTTGGTGTCCTTCTTTTCCCGTCTATATCGGCCGCCGGTTGGCCATCGGGTCCAAGTCGCAAACGGTGAACCACAGGCCCTTTGTGATACGTAGCCCGTCTTTGTTTCCTTTTGTCGAGGATTTTGGAGTACTTATCCCAGCCCAGATGTGTAGCACCGTCCATTTGTGGTAATAGAGTACGAGTTTTCCAGTCATATTCTGGGTTGTCGATATTTGCATCGATTCTGCCGAGGTTGATTTCACGCAACAAGAGACGGGAGGCATGGTCAAAAGCTGACTGCGGAGGTGTAGGCTTGTAGCACTCGACGACATATTCCGATAGGCTGATATCGACCTCGAATGCATCGTTGAAATCCTGGGCGGCTTTGGCATGTATGTCTCTCAGAAGACATGGGAAATGATATACAGTTCGGCATAAGATTGGTGCAGCGAACCAATACCACAGCTGATACAAATCGGCTGAGGTAAACCGGACTCCATCTGGTCTGCCCCTAGTCGTGAAACTGAGAGGATCGTGGTCCGTAAGGAGCACAAGCCAAGCAGTCAGACCAACGAAGAAGGGAATGCGATTGTTCAAAATGCACCGGATATAGGGGAAGTAAAGCAGTATCCATATGCACATGGACATGGAGAGTCTCCAAAGCAGCCACGAAAGGCGAATAACAACAGCAAATAAAATTTGTAGGAGAACCGCTCGCAGGCTGATTTCTTCTTCACTTGGTAGGTTTCGGCTTGGCAGGGTCTCTGTCGGTTTGTCCATGTGAAGGCTGTTGAGAAACTGATCAATCCGTATCAGCTCGTCGAACATGGCGCTTTCTTCGTTCCACGTCATGCTGTATTCAGATGTAACGGCGAAGACGACGCAAGCGAAGTCAAAGGATAGAATTGCGTGAGATTACCAGGTTCTGGACACTCATAATAGCTTCGGCCTGTGAATGTTGTAAAGTTATATTCAAGGGGAGGGGAGAGAAATGCGAAGCGGTAGAGGAGAAAGAGGCAGATATTCATGCAAGAACACATCTCGCTTTGGAATGCCTTGTCAGGGCCAACCGTTGGAAACGCGGGGCATTGGGCCATGATTGTCAAGTTCGAGATGAGTTCAGCGTGAGTGTAGAACGTCTAGCTGGCGTTTGCGTAAGTTCTTTGATCACGGGCCGACAAAGGATACACAAATGCAGGGGCGGCAGCAAACAACACGGACAATGAATCATGGATGGTGGTTGTTCTTGGTGTTTGGAGGTGACAACGCCGGTACCGGGTAGGGTCACATGTGCAGAGCTCCATAGAGTCAATCAGAGGCGCGAGAGCTGGGTCAGAGCTTCTTTGACTTCAATGTTGTTCTATTGATGTCCAATGCTTACCATGTCAATGTCCACTCGCCTGCTCCTCATTGAGTCCTGGCCGAGACCTCAATAGCCAAAACCCTCTATCAAAGCATCAAAGCCATATGGTTGGCTTATGAATCGGAATGTTCCAATAAGATTAGACGATGTTCTGAGGAAGTCCCCAAGTCGGCCTCTCACCTCACACATGACTGCTTCCAACCTTGCATCACACCGAGGCAAATGGACCATCCGAATGAACAGGTACAATAAATGTGATGATGAGAATAATAGTAACAGTAGTATTGGTATGTCGCTTGTATGTTGATGCCCCGTTGCGTATGCCTATCCCAAAAACTCCTGAATCCCTGCAACAGATATTTCGCCGCTGACCAACCCATCATCAATCATAACTACGTTGTGCTAGAGATTTGCTTTTTGCCTCTCGCTATTAATCTTTGCCGAAGTTCAATCAACACGTCGCTCCAGTCTTCCCCCTTGTCTCCCAGCTTATCGCCAATCTTGTTTGCCAAGAACTCCCCCACCTTATTAACATTGAAGTGTTCACCGTAGACAACTTTGACTTGCGTGGAGATTTCGACATTAACTCCCTTGGTTGCGCTATGACCCTGAAGATGCAGCGTTGTCTCAACTCTAGTTCGAAGTGGCGTCAACAGCAGCGAGCTGGTTACGGCAACGCTCGAATCAGACGTCTTGGTCACGCTCGTCGGGAAAGTGATGTTCACCGCGTGGAGCTGCAGGGTCACAAAGCGCGCCTTGTCCCAAGCGTTGCGAACAATACTCAGCAGATCCAATATCTTTGTCCGACTCTGCGGCAGAGCGCGAATGTGATCTCGAATGCACTGCAAGAAAAACTCCTTTTCTGCCGTCTTTGATTGCAGGTGGCCATCCTTATTATCACCAATATACCATAAATCGATCCGAGAATTTTTTTGGTGCGGCTGGAAAGAGGCGACGTCGAAAACAACTTCAATTTCTCGCTTATAAGCCATGGAAAGACTTGTACCCGACAGGCCCGTCACAGCCCAGCCATGTTCTTCCTCAAGAGCATCCACATGAGCTACTTGCAAGTCAGTACATGAAGTTCAGGTCTGGTTGTCATCCATGACAGCGGAACTTACATTTGAGAGATTCGACCTCACTACCTGTCCAGCCACGACATGCTTCTCGAATCTTCTCGGATTGTTGAATGCTGGTCATAAGGCTCTGCTTCTCTGCAGCAAGTTCTTCAGCTTCTGATGTGGAGGATTCGAGTTGGCCCCGAAGCTCCCCAATGAGTCTCCTTTTGGCTTCAATATCAGCCTCCAAATCCGTCAACTCGTCTCTTGCAGCCTGAAGTTCAGCTGGGTCACAGTCCGCAAGCTCCTTGGCTGCTTCATCCAGATTTTCACTCTCTTCTTCTAGTTGTTCGTGTCTTTCGAGGGCACCAGGCAAAACTGCCGCTAACAACTCCTCTCTCTCCTTCAGCATTTGTTCATCGGCGTCCATACCTTCGGATATGCTTATGAGGCCTTCTTTGAGGCCCTCTTGCAGTTTCATCCTCCACTCGTACCACATCGCTTTACTGAGCAGCCTGGCATGCGTCTTGACGTTCTTGAACTGATTATCCATAAGTGCTTTGACATCTGGCGTGGCACACATGTACTCGCGGAATAATGGAGGATTGATCTCATAAGTCTCATCCTCAATCTCCTTCACCATGCGTCGGCCTTCAGCTATGTAGTTCTTGAGTTCTCTGCAGGAGTGTTGGTACAGCTCTAGCATAGGAACAGTACAAGCACCCGCAATGACACAACGCTCAAGCGACATGTCATCCTCTCCGTCGCCACATGAGCCATCATGAAGACTCTTGGGAGCAACTGTGAGGCGTCGCTTGGTTGTTGTCAGTTCCATGAAGCGAATTGATGTCATGTTCAAGAAGTCTTGAAGGTGTATCTTCTCATTGTCGGCATCCCGCTCCAACTCTTCGGAATCTCCAGCATGGGATTGATGAAAGTTGACTGCATGAATAGTTTGATTATCTTGAAGATTTTGAAAACCCCCCTGCTGTCGTGGTGTTGTGGCTTGGCCTTTCTTGAGTGGTGAGGAAAAAGAGAGCATTGTATTGCTCCCAGCATGTTCAAGGCTCTTTCGAGTCGCTCTAGTGAGTCTTCCGGTAGTTTCAGCTACAGACGGGGGTTGCTGTAGCTTAACATTTTTGACAGGACTGGCATTATGCCCTTTAAGCCTTTTCACTCCGTCATCTTCTTCAGAATTCTCATCGTCGTCTAATTCTAGAGGTCGCTTTCCCAGGAGACCCTTGGCGCTGCCGACGTGAAGACTCTTCCTTCCTTTCAAGGCATTTCGTTTCGGGCTTAAGCTATTAATCATTTCTCTCAAGTTGAAGGTAGCCTCTCTGTCTTCCTGTGGTCCGTCAACTTCACGATCAAGAGTCTTTTGTCGGCTCTCCTTTTCTTCTTCGACTTTGCGCTCCTTGTCAATCTCTTCCTCCATCGCCTTGGGATCTTCAAAAGCAACCTCTCGCCTGCCCGGAACAAAGTCCGTAGCGCTTTCGCCGATAGAGCTGCGTCTGTCAAGTAATGCGGTTACTTGTGGTGATCCAAGTCCGCTTTTATCAGCCCCAAGTCCTGATAAACGACGAGTTTGTGGAGTTAAAACTATAGTTGGCGTTCTTCCTCCAGTTTTTACATCGTCTCGGAACAAGGAGTGTCTTGGCTTCGAGGATTTGGATGGCGACGGGCTCTTGCCCGACTGGGCAACTCCCTTACGCAGAGGCGTTGTAGACTGCGGGCTCTTGCTTCTAGTTCCATGTGCCGGAGTCCTCACAGATGCAGGTTGGGCCTTAGGTGTTGAGAGTTTGAGGGGTGATGGCGTTGGCGTCCTGAGCGGAGATGACATAGTGTCTGGAGTCTGCGGCTCAGTGCTTCGGCGCAACCCTTTCCCACGGAAAGCGGATAGGCCAGGACTTTCAGGCTTAACCTTCGGGGATGCAGTTTGAGACATTCCAGATAATCGAGAACTTCGCCGAGTTGGTGTCCTTTGCGAGACAGCTGCCATAATCGCTCGCTTTGGGCTATTCGGCTTGTTGACTTCCTCCTCCATTATCCTCTTTCCGAGGTTTCGGGAGGTAGCATCTCCATTGGAAATAATTCCCCCAAGAGCGGTCGTTATATCCATACCCATAGTCTCTTCTCCTTGGATGGTATGATCGTCTTCGTGCATATTATAGGAAATAATGTTACCAACTCCAACGGTTATGTCCATAGTGGCATCTTCCATTCCGGCATCTTCCTGTTGATTCAGAGTATGTCGTCGACCAGCACCGGCACTAGATGCGCTTGCTGGCGGGAGGACGCCCCCCATGGCCGCGGTGAATTCCATTGAGAAATCTTCGTTCGTATCCGACTCATCCTGGTACACATTCTGCGGTTGATGAATTCCACCAACGGCAGTTGTAAATTCCATTGTTGCCTCCATTGTGGCGTCATCTTGACCGGTTTGCTTGGCTTTTCCTTCCGACAAGATACCTCCCAATGCTTGGGTAATATCCATAGACAGATCCCCATGGCTATCGAATTCTCTGGTATTATGCGACTTGATAATTCGTCCTACAGCCCCTGTCATATCCATGTCCATGTCCATGTCCATATCTGCGCCTTCGTCTTGTTGAGTAGTCAAATCACTCGCGCCTTGAGCAGAAGTCGAGGGGTTGCTCTTCTTTACCCAGCCAAAAGATGGGATGATCTCTTCGCCATCATCCAGTCTATCATCGTCATTGTCATCGAGTCGTTGAGTACCGGCCCTTTGCGCAGCCATCCTGAGAGCGCGATCAAGAGTTGAAGATTCTTCGTCAGAACCATATCGTTCAGACGCAACAGTAGTTCCAGTGACTTCTTCTGTCTCTATTGTCATCATAGTTCCATCATCTGAGTCGCTGCTAGAACCACTGTCCTCTTCAATCTCTTCTATAGCATCAGGCGGCTCTGAGTCAGAACTATAAATGGTTGATGTTAGGGTATCATCGTCGGTATTTTGAAAGTTCATAGGCGGAAGTCCCGAGATTCTTCTGTTGGACCTTTGGCTATCGGGCGATTTTACTGTTCCTGACAAATCAGCTCCGTCGACTGACGATGCTCTTCGCGATGAGTCAGTGGAAGTAGTCGAGTCTTGTATATATTCTATCTCGTGAAAAGTATGCAACGTAGCCTCAGCAGCGAAAGACACCCTTCTGTTCGCCAAGGACTTACGGCGAGCGTCTCTTCGCTCTCGCTCATCCCGTTCTCGCGCAGCGGCTTGCTGCTCTTCTTCGGTTTTGAGCGCCACCTTGGAGCCATTTGTGCTGTCATCATTTGAAGAAACTAAAGACTTCGTTGAGTCTCGAGATTCACTCAACTGTCGCATGCGCTGACGTTCGTTTCTGAGAGGTGGAATTTCCTGCACGGAGTATATAGTTGGCTTAAGAATCGATCTCGGCTTTGCGGGTGCGGCAATAGACTAAATTCACAGATCTTAGACGCACTTTCAAATAAATCTCATATACCAGTAGCATACTCACTGCGCGACGATTCCCTGTTCCGCGTTTCAAAGCGTCGAGCCCTCCAGGGCCGATACTCTTGCTCCTTGACTTCTTGCGATTGTCAGCCAGTGTGCGAGCTACATCGACTGTCGCATTCTCTTTGTCCGCCGTGCGCATCATTTCTGTGCTGGCCCCAACAGATTTCCTAACTCGCCGCGTCGAAGGCACTGTGGTTTCCTTTGAAGGTGCCATTATGACGACGCGTTGGAGCTCGACGCGACGCCGTGGTGAGTGAAGCTATCATGAACAGCCAAATGATGAATCGCGATTCGTCGTGTTTGTTTACTTGACAACGGTACCGTACTAGTACTAGCTTCGACAGGGTGGGTCCCGATGTCCTCCGTCACGGTGGAGTCAGTCCGAAGTCCAAAAACAATCATCACGTGCTTAAACGTACTTTCCATTGAAAAGATCACGTGAAGTAATGCAGTGAGTGCCTTGTGCGAGTTGTGTGGGGCTCTCGTCTACCTGGCCAATCCAAATTTTGCAAGCCCTAAGTTTGAGAGGCAGCTGCAAAAATTGGTGTGTGAACGATTGCCCTACTCCTCCATCGCGCAAAACAACTTCTTGCCTTACCACCCTCATCGACAGCCCTCTTGTAACGACACCTCTCCGGAGAACGATCATTCAAGATGTCAGTCCACAATTCCTATCCGACGCATCGACTCGATATATATATATTTATTCACGGTCGCTAACTAATTTTCAGGGCCACCGAGTTGACTGTCCAGTCGGAGCGTGCGTTCCAGAAGCAGCCGCACATCTTCCTCAACTCCAAGACCAAGGCCAAGAGCTCCAGGCCGGGCAAGGGCGGCCGACGATGGTATAAGGATGTTGGTCTGGGTTTCCGTACTCCCAAGACTGCCATTGAGGGCAGCTACATCGGTACGTGCGAACTGAACGTCGAACTCGCGATCTCAAAATCTGAGGATAAGTGGGGGAACCCGATGAATTGTTATCTAGCAAGGTCGTCTTGAACCGCAGGGAAAGGAAAAATTGAGATTGGAGACAGCGATGTGTTGTAACGCATCAGGACAGCCCACTAACTATTCTCCGATAGACAAGAAGTGCCCTTTCACCGGTCTCGTCTCCATTCGTGGTCGTATCCTGACCGGCACCGTCGTTTCCACCAAGATGCACCGAACTCTGATTATCCGAAGAGAGTACCTTCACTTCATCCCCAAGTACTCTCGTTACGAGAAGCGCCACAAGAACCTCGCCGCCCACGTTTCCCCCGCTTTCCGTGTTGAGGAGGGTGATCAGGTTACCGTTGGCCAGTGCCGACCTCTTTCTAAGACTGTACGTTGGAATCATGCGGCTAGACATTCAGAGTTCACGCGAGTCGTAGGTATACTAATGCTTTTTCCAGGTTCGTTTCAACGTCCTGCGTGTTCTGCCCCGAACTGGCAAGGCGGTTAAGAAATTCAGCAAGTTCTAAATTGGGCTCTTCTTCTGGCATTTTTGGCGTGAAATACATCAGGGGGGATAGGTCATTCCCACTGGAGGGTCGGGCTCTGGAAGTTGTTTGGCAAAATGGTTGTGCCTGTAGTTGCAGTCACGAATAAAAAAAGGCTTTCATGAATGCAACAATATTACATACAAATCGGCCCGGTTTCTGGATCTTCAACGTGATGTCCAAAGTATTGAGGTATATCAAACATCCGTCGACGCGATTGTTGGTGGCTGTATGGCGCAGGCAGGATGCTCAGGCTTCATCCTTCGATGTACTGTCTAAAGGCACCTATGTAGTAGTTGCATGGAGCTGAAAGATCCAGAATCTGTCTCAACATCAGTACTACTTGTTAGGCTCAATTATCAGTATTATTTCCACCAATTGCTACGTAAATGCCTTCCGCGTGCCGACTAGCAGATTTAAGGTCGGGGTCATCATACAGTACTTTATACAGTGTCATATAGAAAGTACACTGTGGAAGTTTCTCGTACCTTGTGCAGATCAACCAAGCACCGCGATGGAAACTCTTTAAGCTACAGACAAACCCACACAGAGAAGTCACGATGGGTTGGTTTCCTTCCATATTTGGGTCGGATAAACCGTCTGATCCCTTAAGCAAACTCGACCCCAAGCTTCGCGAATTTCTCGAGAAAGAATCTCCCGTAAAATATACCCCGAATCGGTCACCAACCTCGACTTCAGCTACACCTGAGCGACACACAGACGAAGCGCAGAAGGCGGATAAAACAGAGCCTGAACACAATAAATCAGCCGTGCCATCAGAGAGTTTATACCAAGATGGCCGATACGCACATCTATGGAAGAACTACAGGCCGTTGGCGCAAATCGAAGCCGACGCAGCAAGCGACCACGACAAGCTCATGGATGTCCTAGAAGGTTTCAAAGAGCGCAAGGCTGCAATTGGCCGTGCGGCATTAGAGAATTGCGCCATTCAGCAGGAGGAGTGGGTGAATTGTATGAAGAACGGCAGCTGGGAGGACCAGCTACAAATGTGTCGGAATCAAGTAAGGCGGTTCGAGAGGTGCTACACTTTGCAATCCGTACGTTCCGGAACAAAAATTTCCCCTCCTCATTCACGACCCTTTTTCGGTTTTCGCAAGCTGACCAAAAAATTCTCAGCGATTCCTCAGAGCTCTGGGATACGGGTCAGTAGCCGGCCGGCCTTCCCAGGTTGACGAAGACATCCAAATGCACGCCGACACCTTGTACGACAGAATGATCACACACGAAGCCGCCGTCGAGCAAGCAAAGAAGGACGGAACACCCATTCCCATATTCGACCCTGCCCTGCCGAAGGCCAGCGCGACAAAGGTCATTCCAACACAAGAACTGGAAAAAACGTGGAAGGAGAAGCTAGACAAGTTACCGGAGGAAGAGAGAGTGGTGGAGGAGGCTGCGCTGAGGGCAGATTTGCAGGCCAAATCTGACGTAGCCAAGAATGTCAAGCAGATATGGGCATCGCAAAAGGAAGAGAGGGAGGCGAGAAAGGCGGGTGGGCAGGCTACGTTTGGGGATACTCTGTCTGCGATTTTCGGAAGAGGAGGGGGAACGAAATAACTGAAGCTGGATGCAGATCAAATATACTAGGGTGGAATGTATAACATGTACAATACAAAAGCTACTGGGGCTACGATGTAAGGCAGGAATGGGATTTTGACGATTTGGATACCAAACCTGAAGACATTTCGAGAAAATGTATCCCTGTGGATTCGCAGTTCAGAATTGTGTGTGGTAAGCTTCTTATTTCCTTTGCCAAGCATACTGTTCTACCATCGTACAACTACGTAGTAGTAACAACTTAAGACTAGAACCAGTGGCAAAAGCTCCAGAGCAACAGCTAAGCAGGCACTAACTACGCCGTACTTGCATGTCAGCCGCGGACGGACCACCCTAGTCAACCAATGACGCCACCAACATCTCATGCCAGTCCACTGTATTATTTGTTGAACCACCATACACCTAACGTCGATGATCATCTCGAGATTTACTACCACACCACATGTTCTGGTATTTGGCGGTCGTTCAATCATTTCAGCACGCCATTTTGAAAGATTAGCCTTATGTCACAGTACTAACATAGAGTCTCTGTCGAGCCCTCACCGTCACCAGCTCGTCGCGGTCTTGTAGCCGCTCTCATTTCACCGTCATGTTCTGCCAAAAGTGTCGGCAGCCACTAAAGCTGGACGGGTCCCTCGAGGGCCTCAATCCAGCCGCATATGATCTCCTTATATGTAAGGTTACTTGAATTTCCTTCATTCAGCAGAGCGCTGACTGTCTATTGCCCTCCAGCAGCAACAGCGCAACAGTCTGCGAAACGCCAAGCCGATCCTCCTGTATTGCAATCCCAAGAACAAACCAGAAGGTCTCTTTACGATCGGGTGTCGCAAAGTTCGGGCCAACCAACCTTCAAAAGATATCATGGCGGCCACCCACGGGACTCAACTATGTCATTTATCTACTTGACCGAGTCTCAAGTTGGCCATCCACAACCGCCCGTCAAGGAGTTACCTACAGCTGCCCCGGCGCTGGCCAGAAGACCAAGCTCCACGCAAGAATCGATTTCCACCAGCCAACAGTCTTCACGAGGTGACGAGATGGATAGAATCAATAGACTGTTTGAAATTCTTTCCGCAAGATCCGATATCGACCACCCGGTTTGCGTCGAATGTACAGATTTGCTAGTTGATGGATTGCAAAGAAAGCTAGAGGTTGCATCTAAGGAGCGTGATGCATATGTACGGCACCTTAGACAAGTAAAGACTGAACGCCCTAGTACAGATGAGATGAAGGCTCGCCAGGAGCGGCTCCAAAAGGCCGAGAAGGATAGAGTCGCTGCCATGGACGAGTTACGACGGCTGGAGAAGGAAAAGGATGTTCTCGACGAGGAGATATTAGCCCTTGAAGAAGAATCCCGCCAGCTAGATAAAGAAGAGGAGATTTTTTGGAGGGGGCGGAATGCCTTCGCTGCGAAAATGTCCGATTTCCAGTCAGAACGAGACAGCATTAACGCCAAATACAGTCATGACTCCCAGCTGCTCGAAAAGCTTCAGCGATCAAACGTCTATAACGACACGTTTTGCATCAGCCACGATGGAAGTTTTGCCACCATAAACGGGCTTAGACTTGGAAGGCTGTCTAATAAGCCCGTGGACTGGCCAGAGATCAACGCAGCCTGGGGTCACGCCCTGCTACTACTTGTTACTGTGGCTGAAAAGCTTGACTACAGATTCCACGGTTACGATCCGCAACCGATGGGGAGCACGTCCAAGATCATTCGATACGACGTTCCCAGCCCATCTTCGAGTCGCCTTGGCTCGAGAGCCATGCAAGCACCCCCAAAGAAGCATGTCTTAGAGCTATACAGCTCCGGAGACATGCCATTAGGTCTAACATTCATGCACCGCAAATTTGATAATGCCATGGTTGCATTTCTCGAGTTGGTGAGGCAATTGGGTGCACACGTACAACGGCAGACTCAGCAGTCACTAAATGCACTTTCTCTTCCATACAAAATCGAGGGTGATAAGATTGGAGAAGTGAGCATCAAGCTAGGAATTGCGCAAGACGATGGTTGGACAAAGGCTTGCAAGCTTACTCTCACCTGCTGCAAGTTTCTTCTCGCGCACGCCAGCAATATTGCGTCAACTGCTAGAAGCACAGCCTCATGAGCAAGACTGAACATGTCTGTCGTATGCGCAACTGACAAATAAGCGACTTGACCCCCTATGCCCGGGTATCGTCCGGCCAAGTATTCATGGATCGAGCTCCATGATGTTTGACCACAGCTGGCCAATGAATAAGGGACACATCGATTAGCATTGATGATGAGGCAAACCTACAGCATGGGAGTGGGCGCTTTTGCTAACAACCTACAAAATTTCGCAACCAGGGGCCAGAGAACAATTCCCACACATCAACAGAATTCGAAGGGCCTCAGGTTATATCTACTCCTCATCCAGCATCTTTCATATTCGGAGTCAACACATCGTATTATCGTCAGTTCTTACACTTTGACAGCCAGCGAGGAACTCCACAACAGAGTCTCGAGGTTTTCGGTTGGTTTAGGTCGTGGACGTGGTTCCACAATCGAGCAACTTCAGTTACAAATACCACCTGCTGTTATGATTCATCCCCATTCCTACAAACCGTGACAAAACGAAAACAACGGCGGTACTACACGCGGGCCAAACTAATCTGATGGAGGATGACGCGATTCGGCCAGGAGACGATGTTTACCAAGCATAGTATGAGAAAGGTGACAAGGCCTGGTTTGCACTCCGGGACTGAGTATATCAATATATCAAACCCTCTTTGACTTCCTAGGCGTTGATCGTTTTCCCCCTCAGCATCTCATTTCCCAATCGGATTGGGGCTCGACGATTCCGGCTTATTAAGATTGATATTAGCTGCCTGCAGCCCTGTTTGAGAATCCCTCTCAAATCAGTCTGTCTATTGCCAGGCTGACCACTGTACTGGTCACTAGCTATTCAAACAGCGTGCTCTTGAACTGGGTGGGAGAAGAGAACTACCCCCTCATCGTTGCTATCAGTTGTCCTCGCCCTGGATAGTCACCTCGAAGTTGGTGCCCGTCATCAGTCTCTCCGGCTCCTCCAAACGTACTATTTCTACGTCTGGTGCAACATCACCTCCTGATTTCGAGACTGCGGTGCGGTGCATTGAGTAAAATTTTGTTCTTTACTTGACAGATCAACAGATGAACTGTCCCAAGGATTCTCCAAGCACTCAATGCCTCCAATCTGCCTCAATCCACCTCCAGGACAAACAGCCTTGAGGGACGCAAGCGTTATGTCCGACCGCATGCTTTTTGTCATGGCGATCGACGGCTAGGTTGTAGAAGATACGATGGAGGTGCGTCGTGGGAGTGAAGAAAACAACTTCCCTTGAGTTATCGACGCGGAGAAAGGCGCTGTGAATTACATATCACCCGAAATCCAACCCTATTCGTCCGCCTGTCAGTAACATACATAACGATGTGTGAAAATGTTGGCTGCCTTTATGACGGCAGTATGAATAACACCCTCACCGCCATAAAGTAACATATCATTTATCAACATAACACCAACTCAACAGGATCTTATCTGCTACACATGCTTTTATCTCCAACCATCTTTATTTCAACATGAAAAATTCAATGGCCAGAAAATATCACCCTCAAATGGCTTCGACGGTACGTGAAGCCTAGCGAAATACATGATGGATGCTTCTTCTCGTCAATATCCAAGACTCGCCGGCGTCTTATGTCCTACCAATGGCTCGGCTGCTCGGCTGGCTCGGCTGCATTGCTTCCAGGAGACACTATGTGATACTCATGTGTAACTGGATGCATGCGATGATTACGAAGACGGAGCTGCAAGCTGGAGATCTGACGACTCTACTGACTACCCGATGTAGCTGCTGGACCAACCAACAGACCAGTGTCGCCTCACTTTGACCATTGTATCAAACATACGTACGGAGTATACACCTTTATATACAACCAGCCAAGTTTAATAATTCCCTCGACTACTGGTCACCAGCCATACTTCATGCGGGCGGACATGACATGCCTCGCCTACCTGCAGGATTGTCTGACTTGAGGTCGCACTTGATAACCAAGAGCAACATGATCCGCAAATCTATATCCCAATGCTCCCAATGGGGGCGGGAGCAGGCGCGAAGCATGTATACGTGTTCAAGTAGATTGGGTCAGACATTACCAGAAAATGCCTCATCAACGCCTCAAGTCGTAAAATTCGCCCTGCCCCCCTGTGGTATCAGAGTTGCGATGGAATTGACCGTTCCACTGTCTTGTCGTGCACCGCTTTTGACATGCATGGCGTGAATTCGTTTACAGCCTTTGCGTTATCTTGCGTGAGTACATATTCAAGTGCTTACTTCCTTCCCCTCACCATCGTATATTTTCATCCTCCAAATCCATCACCATTTCTCCCAACACGAAGGAGAGCTTCATTTTCCCCCTTGTTTTGCTACATTATCTCATTTCCTCCTCTAGCGTTTCCAAAATGCCCACAGTCGGCATTGATATCCAAGATATCGAATCAGTCTCCAGCGTCAACTCGGACGAGGTTGGGAGGATAAAGATGCAATCTACATTGGGGAAGCCTTCCACATTAAGGGTAGACGGCAAAGTCCCTGACGTCGTCTACTCACTCCATCTATTAGACATGCGAAACCAAGTCGTAAACCGTAAGGGCATATATCCCTTTCATTCCGCCCGGAAGGGCTCCACTGATGCAATAATATAGACCTTCAAAGCGACAAGCCCTTTGATAAACAGGCTTGACAGTCGGATCACTACCAAGAGAGTCCTCTTCAAGATCAGGGATGGTCAGGCGAACAACCGGTCATTGAAGTCGTCAATCGAATCATTGCTGAAAGACCAGCCCGGCCATCTCTCAACCGTATGCGCACAGCGTACGTCCGTATGTCCCGATCTGGCCGCCGCCATTGCCTCCAATCGTATACAACGGAATCAACTACGGTAGCCATGAGGCCAGTGGAGTCTCCGGAAATCGCTCACACATCATCATACACTCAAAGTACCTCATAAACGCTCTAAGAGCCGTGGTAGCATACTATCCGAGCATTCATCTCCAAACCTCGCCAGTAACCATTGACGCACCGTATTATGTATCGTACCATCATTGGCGGGAGCTGGCTGCCTACAGTAGTAACCAGCCATCGACACACGACGGAGTGTACAAAACGACTACGTCTCACCACATTGATGTGCTGCTGCAGTTTCTAGATGCCACTTTTGGACCTGACTTACGTGACGAAGAAGCTCGGCACAAACTTCACAATCCAGTCACCACGCATGAGTGGTGTTGGACCCTGTTCAAGCCCGGTCAGGTCGTCTATGCCAAAATGCACGGGAAGTGGTCCGCCTACATTGTCAGTGGCATCATGCCCCCGAGGGCTCTGGACGGACGATACGACGTATATGTATGGTTTGTCCGAGCGCGCGGTAACACCCTTGTCCGGGAATTTACCAAGTTCTCGGTAGAGATGTGGGAGGGTGAAGTCCCAATCACTAGCCTCGCAGTGGTCCCTGAAGAATATTGGATGGACGACCTGCAAGGCCAAGATGGGAAGAAGCCAAGGATGCCCCTGCGTCAGAAGCTCATCGAAGAAGGGAAATTGCTTTGGGAACTTCTCAAAGAGCCCACCTCCAAGCAATACAACGGCGAGCTCGTCGATGAAGGCATACACATCAAGGATACTCAAAAGGGACTTGTATCAGGACGTGTCATTTGCGACTCGCCCGGGTTTGGCGAATACTGCCCCGACATGAAGCAGCAACTACAATGCCAACCAAGATTAACACGTCCAAGGTCACCACCTCCAGAGAACCAATGGGACTTGAATCAACTTCCACAGGCTCCCCCTCGTTGTGCCTGCCGTCATTGCATGTCCAACCGAGAACATCACCCTGAAGAAGTTATGTTCCATGAGTTCAAACCCGTCATCCCTGCCATCGACGAAACACCCACAACCGACCTCTTCTATGTCGTCTGCAGCGGACTCATACCCGGCTTCATAATGGCCTCCCGCCGCTGGGGCATCTTCCAAGTCTCCAATCTCTCGGATATCAAACAGGACAAAGAAGCATTCAAGTACCTCGTACTAGACGACAAGATAAAGCGCACCGTCAAAGCCCTGATCAGCCGCTTTGCCGCCTCTGTCAACAAGAAGCTCTCCCCCTGGGGAAACGACTTTATCAAGAATAAAGGCGAAGGCCGCATCTTCCTCCTCCACGGCCAGCCAGGCGTTGGCAAAACCTCAACGGCAGAATGCATCGCCGAGCTCTCCAACCGGCCCCTCATGGCCCTTACATCCGGCGACCTGCTCAGCTCTCTCGACGACGTGGAGAAGAACCTGGCCTACTTCCTCGCGCTGGGCCAGCGCTACGGCGCGCTCGTCCTCCTCGACGAGGCGGACGTCTACCTGGAGCACCGGACCGCCAGCGACGTTGCCCGCAACGGCCTGGTGTCCATCTTCCTCCGCGCACTGGAATACTACCGCGGCGTATTGTTCCTCACCACCAACCGGGTGCAGTCTTTCGACGCCGCGTTCCTCAGCCGGATCCATGTCGCGCTGCACTACAAGAACCTCAGCAACGAGAACCGGGAGCGCATCTGGGCACATAGCTTCGAGAGACTTGTGCGCGATTCAGACGGGAAGATTCATGTTTCTGCAGCGGCGAGAGACTACGTCTTCCATCATGCGGGCGTTCAATTGCTGAGGTTGAATGGGAGGGAGATTCGGAACGCGATGCAGACGGCGTTGGCGTTGGCAGAGAGCGAGGCTGAAGACGAAGGGGATGAAGTCGTCACCATACGGGCGAGCCACTTGGAGGCCGTTGTAGAGATGAGCTCGAGCTTCAAGGGCTATATTGCGCGCCTGGAGGGGCGAGACGGCTGTGAGGGGGATGCGAATTGATGGGAGCGCGGGTTACGGTAAAGTTTTTACATGGTGTGGCTTATAGCTAACGACTGATAATGTAACGAATCCGATGACCCTATCGCATATATTGTTTGGCATATTAGGAGGGCGGAATGCTGGCTTGAAAACGTGGTATTAAATACCATAGACAACGCAGTGACTCTTGTTTACGTCATCGGCAGTAGATGCAATTGAATTGAACAATCAATTTGCATCAAAGCACATGGTACAAGGATAGCTTTCTGTATTATGATACGTTGTATTTATCCTGATAAATGAACGCTTGCCCGCGCTCAACAGTAGACTATGTGAGAACAAACGTCCTTATAACATGCGAAACCTGTACCATACCCAAATGCCCATATAAACGTGCCCTTGGACACATAAATGAAAAGATGTAACAATGCGTGGTATTTATTTTTCATTAAACTCCCTTGCCCTTTACGAGTAAAAATGGCTTCGCTGCATCCCATCAGCGGTAGCATACTCCTTCTTGCCCTCCTGCAGGCTCTCAGACGCAGTCGTGATTGAATTTGCTCTGCTAGAGTCGCTAGACGCGGCCTTGATCGCCTTGACGTCTTGACCGGGACGCTTCAGCACCTCGAGATAGGTGGAGGGGAGGTAGCCCTGGCGGCCATCGCGAGAACGGCATTGCCACCATTCACTAGGGTTGCCTGCGGGATCGTGTTTTGTGAGAACGGCAACGAGATCGCCTTTTCGTGCTTCGAGTTCCATGGACGTGTTGTTGCCCTGGGGGAGGTAGTCGTACATGAGGCGACAGAATTCGAGCTTGGACGGGTCAACGGGTTGTTGTGCTTCGAGGGCCTGTTGCTGTAGGCGGCGCTCCTCCTCTTCTTGAGAGGCAGCCAGGGTGCGGATCATCTTGGACATGAGATAGGGGATACCGAATGCTGCGGCGAGGAAGAAGAACAGAGGTTTACGAGAAGCCTTGGCGGGACCCGAGGTGCCATCGGGGCCAGGACGGCCTTCGAAGCGGGCAAAGGCGGCGGGTGTGAGAGCGGTTGCGTCTGCTGGGGGTGGCCGACCCGTGATTTTGGCGATGAGCGTGCGGATCCAGCGTATGAGTGTGAAGATGCCAAGAATGGAGCCCAGAGTATCGCGAAGGTTGCCGAACTGCTCGGCGACTGATACCATGGCTGTGGCCGCGTCAGTGACGTGATATCAAGATGAGGGTGAGAGACTGTGTGTGAGGTGAGCATACCAAAGAAGCTTGAGTGTGTGGCCATGTATGTGCTCTCAAGCATTTGGGCGAATCCGCCAAAGGCAGTTACGATACCCTCCAACATCTGAAAGGTAGCTGCAGTTCCATTGCTGAAGCGATTGGTTAAGCTGTTGGGGTCGTTGGGGCCCATGCCGCCGCCATACATCCCCCCGTACATGCCGCCGCCGCCGTAACCTCCATAGCCGCCATACATGCCACCGCCATATCCACCCATGCCGCCAAACCGTGAGTACGGACTTGAGTACGGTGATGAATACGCACTGCCATAGGCACTGTATGGTGAGGCACCCATGCCCATGGCGCCCACGCCCACGCGGCTGTACGCTGAGGCATTCTGATTAACGGCGGAGGCGAGGGAAGAAGGGCGGTCGGGAACAGGAGGAGCGGCAGAAGAAGCGGCAGCAGCGCTCGCAGCAACGGCTGGCGATGCGGCTGTGGTAGAAGGGATAGGAGCTATTGGCGAACAAGTGGTTAGCATGTGAATGTCAGAACGCAGCGGGCGTCAAGACAAAGAATACGTACTGGAGGCAGCAGCAGAAGCGCCAGGCCGCTCCCAAGGCTTGGGGGGCGAGGCCATGGTCGCGGATTATGTGATTATTAAGGAGAAAAGGATGGACAAGAGAGGTGTATCCCGAGTTGAGTTGCGAAGCACAAACGGCCGAGTTTGTCGCAGCTGCGTCAAGGCCGTTGTTTGCCTCTGGCGAGCTCCGAGGCGACTTCGGAGCGACCCGAGGACAAGAAGCTCGACGCGCTCCCAATATGCAAGAGAGGGCAGAGTTGACAGCAAAAGGGCAAAACTGGCCAGACTTGTGTGCGAAGAAGGACAATCGACTCCCAGATGGAAGGATGAATGCGATGCTTCAGGGAGGCCACGGATCGGGGAGAGGGGAGACAAAGGGTGGATTTGAGCGACGGTATAAGGAAATCTGGGGTGAAAAGGCTTGAACGCTGGGTTTGACTTGTGAAGATGTGGGGACGAGACTGGACTTGGCTACTCAAGTGCTGCCACTTCACCGGCCGTGGACCCGCCCAAGTGACCGAGCCGCGGGCCCGAGATGCAAAGACTTAAGAGAGGCAGAGAAAAGTGGGACATACGCCGTCTTTGGCCGCTCACGTTGCTCCATTGGTTCTGTGCCTCGGCATCTTCACCCACACTTGTTTGGCCGTGGCTCCGGCCTGGCCGTGGGTGCGTCATGGAGGACGAGTGTGTCCGTCAAATCTCTGGAAAGGGCAAAATGAGCATCAGGCTCTGGCTGCCGGCAGACGAAGACTCCGTGTCTCATTCAGCATTGCACCGCTGATGCATGTCGTGAGGGCATCCAGCCTGCAACTTGCCCAACCCAGCTGTCCCTGGCATTATCCCACTAGTGCCTTTCTGAGTGGTTCACGCATGCATGAAGACCAGGACCAAAAAGGCTTCTTTTCACTTTTCTCACGAAATAAATTTCTTTCTTCTTCTGTACCAACCATATCACTTGCTGGGAGGCATGTGAGGACTAGGTGAAGAAGGGCTACGTAGGTGTCCAAGTGCCAGGGACCTAGCGGATTCAAATGCGTTGCTTAAAAATAGTGTGTGTAATAACGACTAATTACCTACTATCAATGATCTACTCTAAGCGTGGAGAAGAGATGATGAGTTTCCACTTGCCTAGTGGCGAAAGCAGCCATCTCAATACGTGCCTAAAACACCAATTGCTTACATAATTCAAACCACCTCAACACCACGCTTGCACCATTTACAGCTGCCATTCTCTGAACTATACCTCATTTTCTGTTAATTCGGCTGCCTCTAGTATCTCCATTTTACTTTGGCACTCGTTCTGAATTATCCACAGCCAGCTCGCTATCAGATATCACCACATACCAACCCAACTTCATGTAGACGACGGTGGAGTCAGGATACCGTCACCATGAAATCACACACATAGGTTGATAGCCCTCCCAATGGCAACCAAACAGCCCGCAGACCTCATCCCAAACCCATTCATCAAGAAGCGGAATCTCCAATGGACCCTCTCTCCGCCCAAGCCCCCGAACCCGTCCTCTCCCCCAAACGCCCCATCATCGCCAAAATGCAACACCACCACCAACAAACCATCGCCACCCACCACAGCAGCCATAGAATCCGGCAAAGCCCACATCGCCAACCCCCTCGCCCACTTCACAACGCATCTAGAAAACCACGTCCTCCCCTGCCCGGCCCCGCTCCTCCCCATCCCAAGCTACGCTTCCCTCTACGCAGGCTCTCTCACGAGCCAATCCTCCCACTTCGTCATCCACCAACACGACCACCCCATCGCCGGCCTACACTACGACCTACGCCTGCAAATCAACCCCAGCAGCAGCGTATCCTGGGCCATAATGTACGGTCCCCCCGGAGACCCAAACAGCACCCGTCTCAACCGCAACGCCACCGAAACGCGTATCCATTCCCTCTGGAACCACCTCATCGAAACGGCATCCCCGCAAACGGGCTCCCTCTTAATCTGGGACACGGGGACTTACACCGTTCTCCCCAGGAGGAGCAAGCATGCGCCTAGAGCAGATCCCTCCTCTCAGCCGAGTCCAGACGACGAGGAGCGTCCGCAGCAGGAGCTGCTAGAGGCGGCGTTTCACAACCGCAAGATACGGCTTCAGCTACACGGATCCAAGCTGCCAGAGACTTATATTTTGAACATGCGGCTCACCAAGAGGGAGGACGCGGAGGGCAGGGCAAAAAGCAGCAGGGCGCCGAGGACCAAGCGCAGGAGAGTCAAACGAGCCGACCCGGAGACGAGTTCCGACTCTGGCGACGTTGCGGACGAGGACGACGAGGACGAGGAGACTACCCTCGTTCCCAAGGGTAGACAACCCGACGGCCAAGAGGTATCCCGGATAGCTCTAGAGGCGGAGCTGCAGGAGCTGGAAGACGCAGAGATTCGACGAACAAATGCCTACCCAGGCGCTTCCAACACCATTGGTAGCATTCACCAGAGGAAATGGTATCTCTCGCTGGACAGAAAAGCATGCGGGTTCCAGGAACGGTTGCAAGGGGGCAAGACTGTTTGGCAGCTTCCGTCTACGTCGGCTTCTTCCGCCTCCACACCCGATACAAGAGGCGAAAAAGACGCAATGCAGAGGCTAAGCTTTCCTTTTTACGTACGAGGCGTCGAACACGAACGTAGTGTCGTGACTGCCCGAACAGGCGGGGATATCATGCGTGATGAGCGTGTTCAAGGTTTCGTACGAAGAAAGGGCTGGCTGCCAGTGTTGAAATAGCTGTATACATGGCATAACTTGCGAGAACTGCTTTGAGTCATGAAACAAAGGTGCCCCGGTATCAGGCCCTATAACCTATTGTTTCCTCTAATTGGTACAGTATCTTTAATTGGTATATTATTACCAAAAAAAAAAAAAGATTCCCTAAACCAGAGTTCAAGCTTTCACCCGGCCTTTACGAATCAAATTGCAAGATGCAGTAAATGAGCCGCAAATTTTCAAACCGCCTTTCCAGTTCGTTACCATCAACGCCAATTCATGCATGTACAAAAATTCTTGCTATGCCTTCGTGTTCTCGTGTACAGAAGCTTGTCATGCCCAGCTTTTCCTATCAATTCGAAAAACTCAAATTGAATCCCATCCTATTGTACACTCTTTATAGCTTCTCCACAACCGTTGGCGCAATTCGTCTCTTCTTTATCTCCTTGATCTCTTCCCTTTCACTTTCGCTAGCATCGCGCTTCGTGCCCGCAACGCTTCCAGCAGCACTCCTGGGCGTTTCAGGTGGGGTTGTGATGGGGACGCCTTGGGCCTTGGAAGAATTGGTTGCCGTCAAGGCTGGGACACTGCCTGCAATAAGAGGCGGGTTGCTCACAACGCCGGTAGGAACCGACGAGGACTGTGTTGCAATTGACGACGTGGAGTTGGAGCGTGTAGGCGACGCTGGTCGTTGTGATCCTGCAGGCGCTGTGGCTGGCGGTGACGGTGCTGTGAATGAACTAGCTGAGTTTCGGTGTTGGTGATGCGAACCATTGGGGAAAGGAGACGGAGGTGCGAAGCTCGTTGTGGGCGTTGGGGTTGGTGTGTTTTGATTTGAGGGTATGGCAGTTGAAGCCGCTGTAGGCTTTGGAGGTCCAACTTCTCCCTTGTAAATTTCTCCCAGCTCCCCGCTTGCAAACGACAGAGTAGAACAGAATCCGTCCGATGATGAAATCACCAAGGTAAGACCATCACTCGACCTGAACTATGTTAGTCAATGAAGTCAGGACGTCGGGGGCTTTGGGAGCTGTTTACCAGGCCAGGTCAGTAAAGGTAGCGCAATGCAAATTGCTCACAACGCAAATTGGAGTCTTTTGCTGTGTGTCGTATAATAACACTGAATCTTGGGTTGCAACGGCGTAAACCATACGGTATGGAAGGGAAAAGGCCGGCTTTGGACCAGGCGTCGATGCATCGGTGTCTACACCCAGAGGCTTCGACTGGGAAGCACTGATCTCAGATGAAACACTCGCTGGGGGCGGCGGTGGTTCCATTACCGCAGCACCGGGAGATGATTTGGAGATGGGCTCTGGTAGCGACGGCAACTGCTCTTCGGCTGATGAGGTGTCGATGGTGATATGCGTCGTAGCAGGAGGCGATGGGCGCAGTGTGTAGTATACAGGAGAGCATTTGACCACGACAGAAGGCTTCTTGTGGCCTGGCAGATGGGCAATTGGGGGCTTATTGATCCCACCTCGAGTGTAGATATACACGGTATTAATGACTTCGTAGGTTGGTTTGGAATCCTTTTCTGATTGGTGCTGAGTTTGATACTGGCCCGACGGCGTTAGCAGCAGACTACCGTCCGGGGTAAATGTCAGTCGGCGAAAGAAAGACGTCAATGTCTCATTAGCGTAAAGACTCGCGTTCTTGGTGCCTAGCTGCGGCTTAGGTGAGGCCTCCATGGGCATCACAGCGGGAAGAGGTAGTGTTGGGGCAGGGGAAACGGAACGTCGCGAAGAGAATGACGATCTTCGGCTGTGGCTCACGACACTGGGTGGATTCATCGGCAAGGGGATCGATGTGGGAGTGCCTGGCGCTGAAGGAACAGGCGAGCCGACAGAGGTTGCCGACTCTGCCATCGAAAGCTGTGCCCGATGACCAAAGTCCGGAGGGGCAGGACTGCTTGACGATATCCGTCGAGGCGGCAAATCAGCCTTAATGTGACTAGCCAGACGCGGAGGCTTGTCATCGTGACTGAGCGTATACTGGCCGTCTTTCGTCTTGAGGGAGTAGATATGGACAGATCGATCGGAAGACTGCGTAGCAATGTACTCATTTAAAGGATCCCAGGTAACGCCCTGGACATAGTGACTATGTTCGGCAATTTGTCTCACCAGAGTTCCTGTTGGTTATCATTAGCTTCGCTGTGCATTATCAAGATGTAGAATTCCACCCATTTACCGGAGTTGGCATTATATATTCTAGCAATGTTATCCATGCTTCCAATGATGAAGTGCATGGCATCAGGAGACCAGGCCAAGTCATATATTTCTGCTCCGCTAGAACGACACATGTGCTTTGCCCTCCATGACTCTTTGTCGTCCTGTGTATCTCCACCAAAGTTGGAGGGCGGTAGTTCGCTGGGTACCCAGAGAATGACATTGCCGTCGTCACCCGCGGACGCGAGAGTTTCACCTATGCATTGCAATCATCAGATAAGGTTGTCGAGAAAGACGCGTTGCGGTCCCAAGGACAAGTATTGCACCAATGCTTACCTTTTGGAGCCCAGCGAACTACATTGACAGCTTGGTTATGCTTGGACAAGGTCGAAAGGTAGTCGACTTTTCGCTCCAGCCCATCGGACTCGACCTTCCAAATTCGAACGTGATTATCACCACCGGCAGTAGCAAGACGGCCCTTCCCACCGGGCTCGAAGTGTGCCGAGTAGAGAGGGGCGTTTTGGTCGTGCCAATTGATGATGAGCGGCGTGGCTTTCATCGTGATAAAGGCGGATGCTAGGGCGGCCGGCCACTGCACCGCATGTGGGATGTAGATTGATGGTGGGAGGTCTTGTGTTTGCGGTTCTAGACGGTAGCTTGCGGCTCGGCTGGGGTCTGGGGTTGTCTAGTTGCGTCGAGGTACGGAGCACGTCGAAGTGCGTGTAGTATCGAGCTCTCAGAGTGTTGAAATCCGGCTACACTCGACCGTGGTGAGTTCGTGTAAATGGACAAGAATGAGTGCCCTGCGGTAAACGGCAAGCGATGAGGGAGCAAAGGTCGCAAGAGAGAGTTGGCGAGGTCGTTGCTACAAAAGGGGACAAGGAGGAAACGGATTGGCGGTTGGAAATTACAAGTGAGGTGAGATGCAGTTGGATGCATAACATTTGAGAACATAAGACGCGAGGGACCTTGGTTGCTTGGGCCTTGTTGCCCACCGAGAAGCCAAGGAACTACGAACTACGAGCTACGGTTGGAGCCAGCCTGGTTGTCGACACCCACTTGGCAAGACGATGGCGAGATGGACTGATGGATCGAAGGGGGGCACATCAGGCCTGGCGCGCAGCAAATGCGAGTGTTGGTGGCCCGTCCTCTACTTGCATGTACACCGGCGCCCGAGTGATGTGCACCCGGTACGGAGTACGGAGCAGTCACTTGGCAGTCAGATCATTGATCCATCGAATCCGACGTGGCGCCTGGCGTGAGACGTACGCCCAACTTGCAACAGTCTGGTGAAGGCAATGTGCACCGCGATTGCACAAAGACGGGAAGCCAGCCGGCCAGGAAGTGAGCCAGTCGTCTGCGCGTTCGAGGTGGGGCCTGGCCTGGTCAAGAAAGAGTCAATACTCCGTACTCTGTACATGTACATGCAAATGGTGGTAGAGACTTCAACTATCTTGTCTGGTTAAGGTTATCTGTCCAAGCATCTTGGTCCAAGGCAACATTTAACCCTCCATGTCCCTACACGCTGCATCTGCGACCTGACTGGCTTACAAGGCGGAAGAGATCTACGGTGTCCTGGCCTCGATCCTTGGACACAAGAATCAGACTCGCAGCCCGCACGCAGCCCGCAACCAGGCATCGAGTCTCCTCCAATCATCTAGAACAGTCATCCAGCTATCTCATCGCAACCCGCAATCGCCAGTCGACCACGGGCGTCTATCGAATTGATCGGCCTTGAACAGCCGCTCGAACCACAAGCCGGGCCTAGCATGCCCGGATGCAGTCCTAGAACCAAGACAACTGAGCACTCTGCCCAGCACAACCAACATGCACTCCGACAACAACGAACCTGCCAATCCACCGTGGCGAGCAGCCGCCCGACCCGATCTTCGCTTTGCCTTGCCAACGCTACAACAACATGCCACATTGCAGACCTAGTACTAGCCGGGTCTGGAATAGAATTTGGGGCTGGTCAATGTGGCTGGTCCTGGCGCTGTTCCTTTGGCACCACCTGCACTCAGTACTATGTAATTTATGGGGTAAGCTGTTGGTGATGAGCTCCGAGCTCTCGCCTCGCAGTGTGAACCGTCACCCCACTGATGACTGACTGCATTTGCTTTGCTAGAACGAAATGTTTTATGCTGCCAATGTTTGCTCAGCGTGTCGTCGTGCCGCATCGCGTTTCCAGACGGCCCTGCACGTGAGACTTTTCACGCTGGCCTGGACACTCTTCGTGATAAAATCACCGAACAATACTCAATCGCTATTGTTTCCATTCTATCTAGGGCGTAATATTCCCACCATATGCTCCATATCGAGTAATCCACCCAGGAGTGACATGCAACATGTCCCGACTTTGTCCACAGCCTAAAACATGTAGCAGTAGTTACTACGATTTGCATCTTGGATCTAAACTCAACCTCACAATACTGTTCGGCAACCCCGTCCTGAACTCAAATGGTCGTATAGTTGATGGAGCGGCTTCTACGCCTGGCTAATCACCCAGTTATGCGCAGCAGATCTGTTACAGGTGTAGGGTCAAGGTGATCCTCCTGGTGCCATCGGGAGCAGACTAAAAACGCGATTTGCCATGGCAAACTATATTTGCACGATGAAAGTTTCTCTTTCGAATCAAGAGTTAACCATATCAAGTATGACGGGCTCGAGGCGGTAGCATGGTAAATCAAACTTGTCACAGATTACGCGTGGCTTCAGTCACATACAATCAGTCTCAGCTCATTCAGACCTCCAATCTCACTCTTGTTGCTTCCAACGGTCAGCCTCAAGAGCGCGCTCATATGCGCCGTACATCAATCGCCACCCTCAACTTGCCACCTTTGTCGCCTCGAGACGAGGAGCCGACAAGCGGTCTATGTTATCACCGGGCCCGTTGCTTGCCCCCAATCAGCAGCCGTCGACATCCTCGTCAGGAAGTTGACACAAGGTTGTGCACCATGAAAGGGAAAACTATCCTGTGGCAGCCTCGGCCTCGCTTTTCCCAGTCCGACTTGCGGGCCGATTCCAACTGCCTTGGCAGTTTCTGCACAGACAAAAGCGACAAATCCGATGCTGCACAGCGAAGTTGGCGTCTGCAAAACACCCGAAAGTGGTTGCTGTGTGGTGGGCATTTGTCGTGACTGGGCACATAGCGACCAGTGACAGTGTACTTCTTACTGTTGCATGTTCAGGACTCGTAAAATCAATAATCCAAGTGACACAGCATACCCGCGCAGCTCCTGGGGAGGCGGATGGGGTCGATTAAGCTTGACAGTCAAAGCTGGACCTGGGTTGACCACTGCGAACAACGCTCTGCTTCACCCTGGAGTATGCAGCGCATCGTAACCGGCAGGCTGATATCGTGATGCGAGTCATCAGGCTAGGCCCGTACTCCGCAGACCATGATGGCGATTGTTTGATACTTGACTTGCCATGTCTGATTAGTAGTAGGAGTAGGAGACGCATTTGGCCACGGCTAATCATATTGCGCGTCATACCCTGTAGCCTTGTACAACACGATCATGGGATCGTTTCTTTGTCCGACTTTCTTCTTCACGTCTCTCACGGCATGTGTCCACCAGGTTCAGTTGTTTTGGAGTATGGAGTAGATATCAACTACTGAGAAAATAGCACTCTGACTGTATAGAGAATACAATGACAAATACAATCGTGGACTGCATCGATGTTCGCGAAGAAGGTGAGAGCCACAGTCTGTGGCAGAATATGTTTCCTCACCAAGTATACACTGATATACTGTAATGTATGATAGTATAAAGCGCGATGGCCAGGTATCTGATCTGGTCAAATACTTTTGGCCTCCCACTGTATGACCTTGTCGAAGATAATCGTTCCCTTAGAAGAAATAACTTGGGCTGATGCCCTAAAATCCTTTACGCAGTACCCGTCCGGAACGCATCAAAGAATATCGGAACAATTGCATTTTTCTCTGTTCTCGTACAATTTCAAAGGCTCTCAAGGGTATTTCAAGACCCATAGCATGTCTCAAGCCACCGACTATGTGGCTGACTGAACCGAAATTCGCTGCCAACGCCAGGCTGAGCACGGCAACTGAGGCGTGCGTGATTGGTCCCTTTGTGGTGCGCGTATCTCGCGTAGTTCTTGTCGAATTTGCAACTCGCACTTCAGCAGATAGTATCTGTACAGACAGATTTTGCTTCTTTGATACTGCTAGGCACGATGGAGTGGTGTGCAATTGCACATGGATGAGACAGCCAGTGCGAAAATTTCAACCAGCTCAGCACTAAGAGCTAGATCGACACCACCTGGGGTCATTTGGATCGTGACTCATCTCCGCTGTGTGCACCGGAATTCTCCATCGAGGAGAGCATTGACAGGAGCTGCAATTCCACAGTCATCGCCCCGTTTCTTGTCTTTGGTCTATCGCGTTTATGCAGAGTGCTCAAGGTTTAGAACAGTCGACTGTTGATCGGGTCGGTAGAGTGATGAAGAAGAATGCTTGCCAAACCTAATGCCTCGAATCCTCGAGGTATCGATTTGCTGTTCAACGGTTGTAGCCTTGCCCAGGCAGAAGCGCAGCTGCCATCGTCCCGTGATAAATTTGTCGCCTGCAGCCAACCGACCTAGCGCAAGATGAAGCGCCGGGAGGGTGAGACACTGCGTCCTTATTGAACATCCTGTACCGTCTCCATCAGGACTCCCGCTCCGTAGTCCGTGTCACGTCAAGTGGATGCCTCCACGAAAAAGTACGTAGTCGTTGGTGCCGCTGCCGTCTAGTATGGAGTGCTTGAGCACTTTTGACGGGGTCATGGCTGACAGTTGAAAACGCAGTCACCAGTCCATCAGTCGTGCTGTACACGCGGAAACGCTGCGTCATAGGCATGGTGGCGAGCATTGCATTGCACCATGATGAGTCGTTCTTGAAGGGCTGTATCGGCATTGCGCTGCAGATGCATGATATGATCGAGTCAGGCATTCAACGCTCATATGTCCGGAGTACGTACAACGACTTGACCCCAGTTCTCGATTGACGGACCTGGACGGACGGATAGGTCACCCGTGCTGCCCACCGATGGTCACTGGACCTAGGCCCTGCAGACAACGCGAACGATTTTTTTTGATTGCGCGATGGCAGTACTCGGTATGGGACCAACAGATGCTGCATCCCGGCATCCCGGCATCCCAGGAACCCTGGCATCTGCTCCGTCGTATTTTGAGGCTGTAAACTCAAAGGGTCAAGTTCAGTTCAACTGGTCCAGAGAGCCAAAGACCTCGCAAGGGAAGAGTGGCCAGCAGTTGAACCTCATACCTTCCTAAACCGGCTCAGCGTCCCGCATCTTGTCACCCCCGTTGAGGCAGCCCTCGAGCCTGTACATACGGAGTACTTGCCGGCCATTGAGTGCTGGCTTGGATCAATTTTGTCTTGGAGCTTGGGCCTGCCTCAGCTCTACCTCTACCCCGACCAGAGAGAGCATGAAAATGGCACAAAGAGACAAACAAGCCTACTACCGGGGTGCTCCGTACCGTGCTGGGCTTTGAGAAGCCCAAAGCAACGGTCCGCGGCCAAATCTGGTACGAACGCCATCAGCGACCACAGCCCCGAATCACCTAGACACTAGACACAACCTCAACGGCCGGACTGATTACTCGCTTATGGCTTGCAGCCTGGCTTGAAAAAAAAAAACAAGCTGACCCTTGTTCGTTGGAGCTAAACCCGGCCAGGCTCCCCGATGACTCCTCACCCAAGTCGTCGACGGGTTTGGCTTACGGAGAAACAAGAGGACAAAGTTTAGTTCGATGCTTCCTGCACTCCGTGTGTAGCGCAGCCACTGCAAGGCTGGGATTGAATAACTACATCCTTACCCTCTCTGTTGGCGTCAGTTACTTATCACTCCTCTATTCGCTCATATTCTTGCCCTGGTTCAGGTCTGCACCTATGATCTGCTATCTCATGACCCATTGAACTTCGTAACCGTTTTCTTGAGCTGTTTCGTTTTCCTGTTCTTGCTTTACTTTTGTTCGGCCTGGCACTTGCGCTGAGGCGATAGCTCATCACGGACCCTGATTTGGGGAGCCGCCGCGACATTGCATATCGCGATTCCATTTCCCTCGCTGAGCTTATTGCTCCCTCTGATGACTGCTGCGCTCCTCTTGGAAGGCTGGAGCTTTCTCGCAGGACCGTTATTGTAGAGATTTCCTGTTAATCTTTGGGAAGGAGCTTGCCAATTTCTCGTCAACATGACGGTCCCAATTCTCCTTCCGCTCTCTGCCGCAGTCTTGGGAGCCACTGGCCTCATCACGTTTCCTGGAGTCTTTGCCAGTTTGGCCCAAGCCCGACACCGCACGCCTCCGGACAACTTCTATCAAGATGTTGATGGTAAGGCTACGCCAGAGTCAATGGCTGCGTTTTCGAACAAGAAGCCGAAAGCTTGTATCCTGGTTTTTTCTGTGCTTGGCTTTGGACTCTCCGTTACTACTACCGTTTTGTCCATCCTTAACCCCCTTGGTGATGGCCTGAACTTGGAAAATTGGCTCACCACCGGGACTTGGGTAAGTTCCTAAATAGATTTGCAATTGATTTTGTCTAGGACTTTTTGCGATAATTTTTTTTAATGAACAGAAAAAAAACATTAATTGAACATGTGCACTAATCTGTCGGTCCGTTGTTATAGGCAGCCATTGTCTTGCAGGCCGTCTGTATTGGTGCCCAGCATTCGCCTGTCAAGTCTCACGACCTCGGCCTTTGGACCTTTCTCTCTTCCCTAATCACTGTCGCCGTTAGTGCTGCCCAAGTCTACCATGTGAGCAATTTTGCATCGCCAGGAAAAGACGTCAATCTCATTGTGCGAATCGTTAATGCCGTCATTCTCATTCCCCTGGCCTTTTCTTGCATAAGCCTGCCTCGACGACCGGACGTTTTCTACAATGGCGAAAAAGTTGATGCAGAGTGGTCCACCACCGTTCTAAGTCGGTATACCTGGAGCTGGGCCAATGACCTCCTGGAGACGGCCAAGAGAAAGGGCGATTTGGATGAGAAAGATATCCCTAGACCCGACCACACTATCCGAGCAGAGTCGCTTGTCGACGCTTGGAACAAGGCAAACTACCAGGGCAGCCTCTTGAAATCCTTGCTTGTAGCCTACGGTAGACGTCTTGTATTTCAATGGGCCATCATTGTTTTCCGATGTATCATTGGTCTTGGTCCATTCTGGACTATGCTCCGTCTTGTCCAGATGCTTGAAGACCGCGATGCTGGTATTGTAGCATCTCGTGAGCTGTGGGTTCTCGTGTTTCTCATGGGACTCTTCACTCTCGCCGAACAGGTAAGTCCGAGTTTCCAATGGCCTTTCGAGTCCCTCCCAACATACTAACTGACGCTCTAGTGGCTGGACGGCTGGATTGTCTGGTTTTCCATCACCAAGTTGTTTGCTCCGGTCAGAGGACAGCTCGCAGCCCTAATCTTTGAAAAATCTCTTCGACGAAAGAATGTTAAAACCGCAGAGAAAACTAAAGAGGACGAATCGTCCGATGACGCAAAGGGCAATGATAAGGACAAGGGCAAGAAAGAAGAAGCTCGAGACGATGAAGACAGTGTACTGAAGTCGCGCCAGGCAATTGTGAACCTCGTTGGTGTGGATACCAAACACATTGCCGACTTTGCAATGATGCAACTCTTCATCATTAGTAGCATTGGTAAACTTCTTGTTTATTCTGGCTATCTTGTTAAGCTCATTGGCTGGATACCATTTGGTGCTGGTATTCTGGCCTGGTCCCTTGTTCTTCCTGCGAACACTGTTGCCGCCAAATTCTATCTCAAGGCCGAGACGCGACTGATGAAGAACCGTGATAATAAATTGGCCGTTATAAACGAGGCCTTGCTAGGCATGCGACAAATCAAATTTTCAGCGCTGGAAGCCCAATGGGAAAACAAGATCCTTGAAATGAGAGAGATCGAAATTTCTTCGCTGAAGGATGTGTTCAAGGCTGACAGCATGCTATTCTTTTCTTGGGTGGCGAGCCCTATTCTTCTTGCAGCAGCGTCTCTGGCGGTGTACGCTGTTGTCAACGGAATTCTTGCGCCATCTGTCGCCTTTGTCAGTATCGGAGTCTTCAAGAGTTTGGAGGTATCGCTATCAGCTCTCCCGGAACTCCTAACTGGGGGCATTGACACCTTGGTCTCAGTTAGACGTATCGATAAATATCTAAAAGGTCCCGAAATGAAGAACATTCTCACCGAAGGCCACGATGTGGCCTTTGACAATGCGACAATTGCTTGGCCTGTTGACGACGAAGTCCCAGACGATGATCGATTCATTCTGAACAACGTTAATCTTTCTTTCCCGGCCGGTGAATTGTCCGTCATTTCGGGGAAAACTGGATCGGGAAAAAGTCTCGTGTTGAATGCTCTCCTTGGGGAGTCGGACCTCTTGGAAGGAAACATTTTTGTGCCTCGAACTGTTCCTCCCCTGGAACGACATGATGGCAAGGCACACCCCGGAAATTGGATTCTTCCCGGTGCTGTAGCCTACGTTGGCCAGAATCCGTGGCTTGAGAGCGCCTCACTCCGTGACAACATTCTTTTTGGTTTGCCTTTCATTGAGAGCAGATACAATACTGTTCTTGATGTTTGCGCTTTGAAGAGAGATATTGAAATCTTGAATGATGGCGACAAGACTGAGTTGGGCGCCAATGGCATCAATCTCAGTGGCGGTCAAAAGTGGCGACTTACTCTAGCTCGTGCTATTTACTCTCGAGCCGAAATCCTCATCATGGATGATATTTTTAGTGCTGTGGATGCCCATGTTGGCAGACAGATCTTTGAAAGGTGCATATCTGGTCCGATCTGCAAAGGCAGAACCCGAATTCTTGTCACCCACCATGTCGCTTTAGTTGAACCCATCACCAAGTATCTTGTCGAACTCGGAGAGGGAACAGTCCTCCATGCTGGTCTTACGTCCGACCTCGCTGAAGATGGCACTCTCGAACTCATTAAGAGCCACGAACAAACTCAACTAGAAGTCTATGTTGAAGACACGACTGACGGCGCAACCGCCGTCAACTCCGAGGCAGTTTCTGTTGAGGAAGCTGTGGACCTCGAAGAGTCCGAAAACGCATTGCACAAAGTTCCATCTCAGACCGCCAAGAAGTTCGTGGAGGATGAAGCTCGTGCAAAGGGGAATGTCAAAGCCCGTGTGTACGGCACCTTCCTCAGCAGCAGCGGCGGATGGTTTTTCTGGGGTGTCTGCATCCTTTTGTTCATTGCCTTTGAAGCCGGTAATCTCGGACGCAACTGGTGGGTACGTATTTGGACAGGTGCCTCTGAGGAGCACACATTTGTGAATGCGTCTCGTGAACATGGTATGGTGTATGGTCTATCATATGAGCACAGCACCCTACACTCAGCCTCCGCTTCTCGACTCGTAACGTATAGTGAGGAGCATAGCCATACCATGTCGTATTACCTTTGGATCTATGTAGCTATTGCTACGGCAAGTGGAATTATTGGTACTTTGCGATTTGTCTGGTCCTTTATTATGAGCATCAAGGCTGCCAGGACACTGTTCCGCAGAATTCTCTTCACAGTTTTGCGAACTCGGTTGCGTTGGCTAGACACCGTTCCTGTCGGTCGTGTTCTTAACCGTCTGACCGCCGATTTTGATATCATCGACAACCGAATCACTATGGACCTTGGCTTTATGTTCTGGCGTGTCTTGGGCCTGATGGGCGTCTGCGTGGCGGCTCTCTTGGTTTCTACTCTCATGCTTCCTTTGGCGCTCGTATTGTTATTTGTTGCTAGTTTCATCGCTATCCGATTCTTGACTGGCGCACGGCCGGTGAAAAGAATTGAGAGCAATGCCAAATCACCAGTCTTTGAGCTTTTCAACTCGTCGCTGTCGGGCGTGTCTACCTTGCGAGCCTTCAAGAAGACTCAGACCTACGTCGGTCAAATGCACTCTTACCTTGATAACTGGGACACAGTCTCTGTCCATATTTGGACTCTGAATCGTTGGTTGGGTTTCCGTATGGCACTAATAGGGACCGTCTTCACCACCATGGTTGGTGCCATTGTTGTTGGCTCCTCATTTGTTAATGCTGCCATGGCTGGATTTACTTTATCATTCGCTCTTGACTTCTCTGGCAATATGCTCATGGCCATCCGAGGGTATGCGTCCTTGGAATTAGACATGAATGCTGCCGAGCGCGTGATTGAATACACGGAAGTCGAGACCGAGGACTTGGGCGGGGAGATTCCTCCTGCTTCGTGGCCTACCACTGGCACTATGGAGGTCAAGGATCTTGTCGTCAGTTATGCGGACGACTTACCTCCCGTTTTGAAGGGAATATCGTTCGATGTTAAAAACAATGAACGCATCGGAGTCATCGGCCGCACTGGTGCTGGCAAGTCGTCGCTGACTCTGGCGCTCTTCCGATTCCTTGAAGCTAGGTCTGGTCAAGTCTTCATTGACGGAATTGACATTTCCAAGATTCGACTCCACGATTTGCGATCTCGTCTTGCCATTATTCCCCAGGTAGGTTATGCTATCCGAGTAAAGCCTTTAGTGACGCTGATTTCTGACGCAATTGACAGGATCCTGTGCTTTTTTCCGGTACTGTTCGGAGTAATCTTGATCCTTTCGACGACCATACAGACGATGAATTGACCGATTGTCTGTCGCGAGTCCACTTGGTCGATTCTGCTCCAGCCACTCCCGCCAACGAGGCATCTTCGACTACTGGGTCGACCATTGCCCCCAAGAATACCAACATCTTCCGCGACTTGTCCAGCGGCATTTCAGAGTCTGGCGGCAATTTGTCTCAAGGCCAGCGTCAGCTTCTCTGCATTGCTCGAGCTATTGTTTCGCGTCCGAAGGTTATGGTCCTGGATGAGGCTACGTCCGCTGTGGACATGGCCACCGATGCTCTCATCCAGCGCAGCATTCGAGAGGAGTTTACTGACAGCACCCTCATTGTTATTGCTCACAGATTAAGTACCATTGCCGACTTTGATCGCATTCTCGTACTGAGTGAGGGTACTGTTGCTGAATTTGGCTCGCCTCGTGAACTATGGGAGACCGAAGGCAGCATCTTTAGAGATTTGTGCGAACACAGTGGAGAGAAGGCCAAGCTGAAGGAAGTCATCTTGAGCAAATTACGCTGAGGTGCACCATTTTTTTGGGCGGCTTTATTTTGTGGTTTATAAAATGGAGGAAGGATGTTGAGGTAAATGTTTTTTGTATTTGTTGAAATTTGAGTGTCTTGCTATTTATTGCAAGCGTTTGGCCAGAATCAGATCTGGTGTGACTAGATCTACTGGCATCAGACTAAACTTCGGGGCAATCCATGTCGTCTCGATGCTGCGATTAGGGGCATAGCCGTTCATTTTCTTTTCTTTGTTTTTATTTTGTTAAAAAAAGGTGGTTATGTGTAACCCAGAATGGCAGACGCAACGGAAAGATACGCGGCCTTTCAAATGTGGCCAAAGTGCATTAGCGTTGCTTGTTCTTTCAAGTTACTATCATCAGATCCCGGCGAGAATACGTAACTGTTGTTGAGAAGCTCATTTATTTTCCTATCTTCCCTTGAGCTGTGAATGTGACTTGGTACGTGATTGCAGTCCCAAGCGAGAGCGTATATAGTTCCCTATTTTTATACCTACCTCAGCCGTACAAGCAAAGCAAACTCCTAATGTAAACCACAATTGCGTAGCAACGTTACTCCCTTTAATGCACATGTGTATCTTTCATCTATTCATCCATGTCACATCATCTAGTTTAACCCTCTGCCTCATAAGCATTCGACCGATGTTTAGGCTGAAACTCGAATCCAGGATGGACCGGTCCCAAGAACATTTCCCTGTGAAGCGAGTTAGCAACATCAACAAGGGGAAACCAAGCGTTAAAAATAATAATGAGAAAAACATACGTAATCTTGATCCAGTCCTTGTAATTCCCACTGGCCATTAGAGTCTCCAAATCATTCCTTCCCACATAGGCCGGCGGACGATCATTCAAACTAGGTGGCAGCACCTCCAGCAGGCCGACGGGGACATAGCGATGCGCAAAACTCAACCACTCCAGTAGGAAACGTCTGGTGAACCCGATGCCGAGCTCATCTGAGCCCCAGGCGTCGAGACCGTAGCGTACAAATTTCTCAATGTACGTGAGACGTTCGGAAGCAGATTTATCGAGATACTGACCCTGTTGAATCTCTTCAAAAAGCCAGGGCTTGATGAGGGCGCCACGACCAATCATGACGGTGTCGACACGGGATTTGGAAACATGCTCAAAGTATTCCGTGTGAGAGTAGCAGTCGCCATTGCCGAGGAAGTACATCCTTCCGTCTTTAGAATTGGGGAGGGTGCTCGCGTCAGGCTCGGCGGCAGTGTCGGCCAGGGCGTCCCTTTGCTCGTTGTAGGTCTTGATAAGGGCCGCGCATTCACCGATGTAGCTCCAGTCCGCGCGTTTGGTGTACCGCTGCTCTCGGCTGCGGCCGTGAAGGGTCAATGCCGCGCACCCGGGGGCGCCGAGGCGTTCGCGGTGCTCGCGTGATCCAAAGGCGAGTTTGGAGATGACAGAGGGGGCCGTTGGGCGAGACGACTTCACGCCCGTTCGTATCTTGGCGGTGATGGGAATCTCGCCGGACATGGCGTTCATGCCGCGGATCATACGTTCAAGCTTGCCCTGGGATTCGAGAAGAGCTGAGCCGCCGCCGGATTTGAAAACCATGTCGATGGGGCATCCGCAGTTGAGGTCGATAAGGCGCAGGTGAGGGCAGTAGCGGTTGAGGACGTCGGCGGCCTTGGTGACGATCCAGGGCTGGTTGCCGGAGATTTGGGCACCGAAGCGCAGGTCGCGCGAGTTGTCGTAGTTTTCAAAGACGTAGTTGTTGCTGCTGGGCTTGAAGGCGGGCGGTTGGATCTCGGATTCGTGCGCCTTAATAAGCGTCCAGTCTGCCTTTGTACCTTGCAGGAGGGGCATGCCCATTGCCATTTCGGAGTATGTCAGTTCGCAACCGAGTTCGACGCAGAGACGGCGGAAGGGGAGGTTTCCCTGGGTGGTCAGCGGTGCGAGAGTGGGTGTTTCGGGACCAAAGTACAGCCGGCGCTTTTCGGAGGGCTTGAAAGGGGGGTCGACGAACTGGGCGCGGAGGTCCTCGATGCCTTCATTGGACTGGTCCTTGCGACGATGGTGGAACGAGTTGTTGAGGGTGGCTTCGTCGTTCATCCACTTGATGTACTCGTCTGCTTTGGCGAAGTCGATTCGCTTACGGTTCAGGTCAATCTTGGTACTCATAGCGACGTTGTTGTAGATTCCTGCTCGGCGCTCATCAAGTTCATCACCACCGGAGACCTTGGTTGACGTTGCCATGGGCACTGTGCCGTTGGATTCCGTCTTGTTTGAGTTATCAATGAGAACCAGCTCCTTTCGGCCGTCCTCATGCTCCAGCTCCCTCATGTGGCTCTTAACAAAGCGGCATTTCCAGCCGGAGAAACAGACGCCGTACTGCTCAAATACGGGACACTTGCCGCCAAAGGTTTCGACATCCTCGCGACGTCCTTCTTCGAGATACTTTCGCAAGTCGTGGGACATGCGGCACTCGTCACCGAATTTGCACGGGTGAGGTGAGAATTCGGGGTACATGGCGCGACTGTTACAGAGCTGGATGGAATCTCCGAAGCGGCCAAAAGAACGTTCGGTGTTCTGGCCCTTCTTTCTTTTCTCCTTTTTCCCCCTTTTGCCTTTCGCACCTCCGTGGTTGTCTCTGCGATCTCTGTCATCACCACCACGGCCTTCAGCGGCGTCGTCATCCGCCATCTCTGATTCTGAATTTCTTGATGTAGATACACCAAGAAGGTACCTGTGCCATGTTAGGATAGCAATGGGTTGTAGTTGTTATTTACATAGTACTCACTCCTTCTTAATTGGTGTTGTGCCTACACGACGGTCGATGGGGGCGCGTGGTTCGGCAACAGTCTCGTCATTGCCGTTTGTTGGCACATCTCGGGACTCCTGTCCGTCGGGCCCCTCCGTAGAATTTGAACCTGCTCTTGAATGGGCTGCATCGTTCACCTTAAGTCTCTTCGCAGCTGGTTGCTCAGGAGTATCAAGTTCATGATGTGTCGTTTCTGGGGCAGGAGTAGGAGCAGGAGCAGGAGCCGGAGCCTGCTCTTGGCCGTTCATTTTTGAGTCAACACTCTCAGGCATTGAAAGTGCTGTGGGCGGCTGATTCTAATGGCGGGATCGATGTGTGATGTTGAACAAAAAAAATCCTCGTTCCCTGTAGTCAGAAGATACGGTTAAATGAGACTCTCAAGCACGAGACTCGACTGGGCCTGGCTATTATGGCAGCAACCAGCTTACCAGCCTTTTAATCATAGGGCGACCAGTAGCTTCAAAGGAAGATGAAATTAGGCTGCGGCCGAAATGTGCCCCTTTCGAACCTCCTCCCGAGTATATTGTTGAAGTTGGGCTTACCAGGTGGCGGAGACAAAAAAAAAATTCTACATGCTCGAGTTGCAGTGTCAAAAACGGGCCCGCCAAATGGCGCCTGGTGTAATTGACTGCCAGTTGCAGACAGTTGGCGGGCACCTGCGTCATTGCGTGCTGAATATTATTTGCTAAGCTGGTTTATTGGACCTGCAAGAAGGAAGGGCAGCCGGAAAAAAAAAAGAAAGGAATTGGATATCTGAATCAATGTTTCTTTTCCTTTCTTTTCCCGGGGAGGAGGAGGGGGTTTCATATCGGCACCGTTCTACTACTCTTTGCCAACGTTGATACGCATGCCACAGCTCGCATCCTTAATGTGGTGGGGTTCGCGGGGAGTAGCAAGTGGGCAAGAGCGACTGGGCCTACGGCTTCGTCACAGCTCCCTGCTCCCTGCTCCCTGCTCCATCTCACTACCATGCCAGCCCAATTGAAGTGCATTTGCAGCATTAACCGCATTGCTGCTACCCCTCAGACGCGCCCATCATGTGGCAACAGCTCATTGTGCCATATTAGACGTTGAATTGCACTCTCCCAGCCCGATGAAATTACCCAATTCCTCGCCCTTTGCTTCTGCCAGTCCTGCCCGTCAACCTCGTGTCCCCCCCACGCAAAGGCCGTCGTCGCTTGTCATCACCCGGTGGCCGAGGCGATGAGCTTCGGCTGGTGATGCCATGGCGGACTCTGGCAAGTCGGTGCGTTCCCCTCATAAGGCGTCCAAGACAAAATCTGCCCGATCGAGCAAGGCACTCGCGAGCGCTTCGCCAAGCCAACACACGACAATATATCGTGATTCAGACGATTCCGATCAAGAACCTGCCCCACTGCCGCGGAGTCATACACCAGGCCATCTCGCCAGCAAGAGCATCAATGACAAGCGACGAAAGACTTCCGACGTCGCTATCAGGCAGCGATCCCAATCCGCCTCCCAGGTCGCATCCAGTTCCACCTCAAGCACATATCCAGCCAAGGCGCCTCCCGTTTCAAATGGGTCTGCTGAACCCGCCGTGGAGGATGGAGAGAAGGAGAAGGAGAAGGACAAGGAGAAGAAACGACCACTGACGACGGGCTCGCGAACCGGTTCCTCTGTGGCTGCCAGTAGTCGAAAGGCCCCATCTTCCGCGGCAACAACTCGAACATCTAACAAACTCACTCGACCTCCTCGGGGACAACACGTCCCCTTCCCATCGCTTCCCGATCCCAAAGACGCGCCGGATGTCGAACCCGCCCCGCCATCTGGCTTGTATTGGTCAAAGGCGTTTGTATCAGGATCGCCGCACTCAAATCTTCGAGCTCACACGACAACCTTGATCGGGTCCAATATTTACGTCTTTGGCGGATGTGACGCGCGAATATGTTTCAACACCGTCTATGTACTCGACGCCGATGCCTTCTACTGGTCTGTCCCGCACGTGGTAGGCGATATTCCCATGCCACTACGCGCAATGACCTGCACTGCCGTGGGTAAGAAGCTCGTTGTATTCGGAGGTGGTGATGGCCCGGCGTATTACAATGATGTATACGTCTTGGATACTGTCAATTTTCGGTGGACAAAGCCCCGTATAATAGGAGACAGGATCCCGTCTAAACGGAGAGCCCACACGGCATGCCTATACAAAAACGGCATCTACATGTTTGGAGGCGGCGACGGCGTCAGAGCACTCAACGACATTTGGAGACTCGACGTCAGCGATCCTAGCAAAATGTCATGGAAGCTCATATCCGGGCCTGAAAAGATATCAAGCTCGACCTCAACCACCAAAGACCACCGCCCCAAAGCCCGGGGCTACCACACTGCCAACATAGTCGGCAGCAAACTGATCATATTCGGCGGCTCAGACGGCGGCGAATGCTTTGACGACGTATGGATCTACGACGTGGAGACACACATTTGGAAATCGGTCTCCATACCTGTTACCTATAGACGCTTATCCCACACGGCTACGATTGTTGGTTCATATCTCTTCGTGATTGGAGGCCATGACGGAAGCGACTACTGCAACGATGTGATACTACTAAATCTCGTGACGATGACGTGGGACAAGAGGAAGGTATATGGGAAACCGCCAAGTGGTAGGGGATATCATGGAACGGTGTTATATGATAGTAGGCTATTGGTGATTGGAGGCTTCGATGGCAGTGAAGTATTCGGAGACGTGACGATACTGGAGTTGGCGGTGCATGCATATTATTCGCAGATAAGTCATTTCACGATTGAAGTTTGAGCCGGAGTTAGTATAGAGGGCAATGTAACGCGGTTAATAAAAAAATCACAATACTGCGATTCTAGCAATCTGGTCACTTCCAATCTCCAATTCCCAAGGTATTACCTAGTGTACGTATGAACCTGTGTTGGTGTTCTGGGAGAAATTCTACGAAACTGCGATGATTTGATAACAGCGTGATATATGCACACCAGTCCCGGGCCAAATGTCTAATAAATAATACAATTTGATGTTGATGTTTTGACGCCAAAAAGGTACATGTACAATGCAGACTTGACCAAGATTCCAATTTTTAATGCCACCTGGATGCAGCTTCCCAGAACGCCATTCTCCCTCCTCTAATGTGACGGTATTTCGTGCCTCTTCAAATGCAGAATAGGAGATGTATGTATGTGTAATGCCATCATGAGCCGACAGTCCCATGTTTGAATGCAGATTTAAGCCCTGTTCTCCGCAGCCTTCTTAGCAGCCAATCGTCGTTCCTCAGCTTCGACCATATCTAACACCAACAATCGTTAGGCTCTGTTCAGGAATACCAAAAAAAAAAGGGGGGGGCAAAAACTCACCCATCCATAAATCTTGGCCCTCATACTCTTCCTTGTGAATCTTCTTCTCAATCAAGTGCTTGTGCTCAGGATCATTGGGGTCTACCACCATGACCGTCTCCCACCGGCCGCTGCCCTTCTTGGCATCGTGCATCTCAAAGGCAGCGCTGACGACGAGCACGGCCAGTGTCAGCCCCTGCGCGTAGACACGAGCCTGCACCAGCTTCTGCGAGGTGCTCATGGGAGCGCGGCCGACGAGGGCCAGCGCGACGGCCATACTCGCCAGCCACGAGACGAAGACGATGCTGTAGCGATTCTCCTTGCCCCATTCCATGAAGCGCTCGTACGTCGACTCGTTCTCGCGCGCAATCTGGATGGCTCGCTGCGAAGCGTCCTTGTAACCGTAGCTGGGGTCGTTTTGTCGCTGGAAGTTATTGGAGTACCGCTCGGCGTTGACAATGGCGCCAAACGTCGCCGTCGACGTGACGAGGAACGCACGGAAGGGGACGGTCAGCGACCGGAAGGCAGGGTAGCGGCGTGAGGCGAACACTACACCGCCGAGGCCGAGGGCCAAGCTGGCCGTGCCGCCGATCAGGCCGCCTTTTACGACGACGTTGTAGTGGGCCTTTTCCTCTTCTTTGCTGACGACCTTCATTTTGGGAGCTTGTGCGGTTGGTTGGTTGGAGTTTTGATGGATTGAATGGGCGGCGGCGGTGGTGGTGACTTATTTATGGAATGATGTCGTTGGTATTTTGAGTTTGGAGGCTTGGGTGGAGTGCTGGCTGGGCTGTTTTGAGTTGCCGAAGCTCCGGGCCCGAAAAAAAAAAGAGAAGGACAGAAAAGAGGCAGGAACGCTGCACCAAAAAGGCGTTCAGTCACCGCGGGGATTGTAGAGGCAAAAGTGGTGCGCTCCGGAGTGCGGCTTTACCGATGAGATTTGTCTAGGTCAGGAACCCGAAAGGGATATTCTGTGTCCCGTGATGCTTGAGGAAGAGAGCGATTCCGTATGAGTTGATTCGTGTAAATGCCGCGATGCTGGTGCACGAATTATCGTACGACGGCTGGACAGCTTGCTTCCGGCGAAATCCTTGTCCACCAAGGGAAGCAGGAGAGGGCGGAATTGATGTTGAAAGGCCAAGTTGATCGTGGTGCAAAACAGAGTTTCTAAGTCACGGGTTGAGGACGAGTGCAGCGGCGCAATGGGTGGCATATAAGTATCTACAAAAAACATAGCCAGTCCAATACGTAATTCTCATGATGCCCGCGCCCGGGATGATGTCAGCCCAGTGCCATTGTGCAGTCATCGAGGCTTGAGGCCAGTGGCTGCCGTACGAGGTGCAACCGGCACGTGACTGCTCTAGGCATCTGACAGCTATCCTGTTTCTCCCGACGCCCAAGGCCGAGAAATTTCCGCCACTGTATCCTGATGTCTGCCTTTTTGCCACAAAACGGCGATATCCGCCCTGCCGAACCATCTGCGAGCAATCTCTAATAGCCTCCCGACGCCGTGGTTACCCGTCCAGAAGAAATGCTGGCCGTTCTAATGTCGTCATCGTCATCACTGGCCGACCCGACAACGCTTAATCATGGCCATGCCGCATCTTACTACGAATAGGCAAATTCGACAACTTGGCCCTGAGTGGAGGAACCTCGCCGACAGCACATGAGGCATGCCCGTCGATATTCAAGCATACTGTGCTCCATAGGCACGGAGTATTCCGCACTTAGTCGCCGCTGTCTGGCCAAAACAAACAAGGAGGTCGCGTGGCCGCCTTCCCAAGTCGTCGCTCTTTGCGAACGACACAAAAGCCTCAAGTAGGCCAAAACCAATTTCTCAGTTCCTAATCCCGGGCAGCATCAGTCCCCTTGACCCTTTTATGATACACCAGGCGGCAGAGGATGGACCCGGGTTACTATGTAAATTGTAATCGGCGGCGCCCTTCCGCCGTGCATCTCTTACATGGACGGGACAAACTAAGTCATCCAAGTCCGACGGGCGATGACCTCGACTCGGCTGTCTTCTTGCTAGCTTTCCTGTGCCTCCCACCTACTGGCGTATTCTTCCTACCATGGTCCTTTATTCAAGGCGTAATCATCTTGATCCTCGTTGGCTGGCTCTGATGCCATTGAGCTACTCGAACGTTTCCTAGCGGACCTACCACAAGCTACTCTATGCAGACCCATTTCTCACATGGTTGATGGATACCGATTTCTAACCTGTCCCGGTCTAGCTGTTCCTGGGAAAAGGATGAAAATGCCAAGTCGCCTGTCGAATCAATGAGTCGCGGAACGCGGGAGGCTTCTCGGCAGTCTTGTTTTGTATGTACTATGTACGCATTGGAATTAGTACTAGTACTACGTACATCGAATATCAAGTCCGCTGTAGGAGAACTGCACGGCCGCCGGCCTGGACGCAGACGAAGTTCCCACTTGCCGTATTCTCGGGGATTTCGGTCAGGTACCGATAGATGGCCTCAACAGCCTGAATCTTGAAATCTAGGTCTACTTGACCAATCATGTCTACCTACCTGGTAGGTAGTTCTTGATCTTGGCCTACGAGCCAGGATGCGCGACCAAGAGCGAGACTGTGGCCACTTTGCATTCATCACACCCAGCATGATATCAAGACGATGATTAAATTACCCATGTGCACACAGTATTGCACTCTGTATTGTACTAGTCCAAATGCATCACATCCATAATTGTTGACCCTGGAGATCTGTGGACATGCTGTCAAGCGGATGATGCAAAAGGTCCGAGCGAGTTGGGATTTTGTATCTCAAGCATCGGCCCGTCGCATGAGCAAGGATCGCTTACAATAGCTTGCGTCTAATAGCATCCGCTGAGGCTGGTTTTGTCAAGGCCCTTATTTGCTTGCTGCGATATTGTACAACGCACCGCACAGAGTATGTACGCCGTACGCAGCATGACAGTGATGATCCTTGACTAGAAGAAATACCCCTGTTCGTGCAGGTCCTTCGTGTGTCTCATATAGAAGCAGCACTAGTAATAGTATTCACTAGGAACATGTGTGATTGTTCTTCGCTACCAGGAAAGCCATCATCGTCAAACCACGGTTTGTGCGGCTTGTCCCTTGCAGGCTTGCCACGTTTTGAGACGAGCGATGGCACATCAGAGCCCCTTCGTTTCGGCATTCCATGAACTGTTTATTATCCATGGAGTACTAGTTGGAAAGGAGCGCGGAACCAACGGACGAGCATACGAGCGCTGGAAACACTCTTGAGCCCACATAATCCGTCCGTTTCGCGGTCCTACACATGCAGGATGCGGATATTAGGTAACTTACCAGATGTACGTATGTACGCCTAGTCGACTAGTCCCTGCATTTGCCAAGTTCTCATTCCTAGAAGCCGGCCGGCAAGCCAGCAAACTTGTACCGAGTTGACCCGCCACGGTTACGAGACAATATCCACCAGTGACTCGGTGGCACCGAGCTGTCCAGGGCATCCACTTACTTGCTCTGGAAGGGATCCATTTGTTCCATTACTGGGCGATGGGCCTGCGGAGCAGTTGATTGCACAGGGTTCAAATGTTCCCATTGTGTTCAATGTTCCTGACAGCTCCGCTACGGGGACAACAAATCTGGCGAGAAGCCGCCACGAGGCACAAGCCTAGACCAAGAAGCTGGCTGTATAATAGCCATGGCAAACACTAAGACGAATCTATCCCCCAGCCGAGGATAGCTTTGTGAATGAGTTGCCCAGATCGTCACTTGTGGACTGGACAGTGAAGCCAGGCTACGGCATGTACCACAATCTTCCGCAACATAAAATTGACAATTATTGTCGTGGTCCCCAAATCGACTGTCACCATGTCTGATAGTCAAAAGAGCGCGGATATCGGTGTTTTGTCCGCTGTTGCTATCAGCAGGGGACTGGTAATGCCGGCCGGCTGAGTGGATAGTTCGTGCGTTGGTTGCGGTGAACGCAGGAGTAAGTGTCTGCACCAAACTCCTAGAGTCCCAAAAACATCCATATGCACCTGTTCTAACATTATAAAGGTAGCATGTATATGTAAAGAAGCAGATTGGAACTGCAAGGGCATGGTGGACTGGGAAGTCTAATTGCCAAGTAATGGATGATGCAGTGGTGCAACCGCCACAGAGTAGCATCTCAACCAACAATGGAGTTTGGGGCCCACGGAATGTTTCCCGATCGACGTCGATTGTGATCTGTGAGTGCGCCCAGTGGTATTGCGCTACGAATGGAGGCCCAGCGCGAGCCCATGGACGTTGTGGTAGTGACCCGAGAGAAGAGGTCGGCCAAGTGACTCTTGACGATGGCGCTGTTTCCGAAACCCAGTGCAGGCGTATGACTCGGGCTTCCGGCTATGCCACATGTTTGCGGTAAGTTAAGGGAACCGGCCGATGCTGACTGGTAGCACTACTCCGTACCAGATTGTAATAGAAATTCATAGGGTCCACTATCCAGTGGTTTGGAGGGTCACATCTCCTGTGATGGATGCTGCTTGTAATATTCATTGCAGGTGGAGGCTGTCATAATCTTGGCGTTGGTGCCAAAGCATGTATAATGTATGGACCCAATATCATCCTCCTTATAGTACCAAGAACTCTGGAGAAGGAGCAAATGCACAGGTGAGTGTAGCGATGGGACACGAGGACACCCCAGACACTTGGAGCACCAGATGCGTAGGAAACTGTTGATCGTGGGGAGGTGAAGGCTGACAATAAAGCTCAATGTTCCTGCCAGGGGTTCACATATATCTTGGTAGGAGAGCGGAGGATGCAGTGACGAACCAATTTCCGGCCAGACAACGAACCCTGGTGTATGAGGTTGAACTTATGTCTGGCGGGTAATCGAATCTCGGAGCCTCATCCATGTCTCAGGTCAGTGGCGGCTGGATAATAAACTACAGTACGGAGCATGTATGGAGTACTGAAAGTCGGTATGAGAAATGTACTGGCAGGTGACTGCTGAGCCACCGTCTCAAATGCAATGCATGAGACGCGGCTGTCTCCTGCGGATGCGGGAGCAAAACACCACGAAAATGTCGAGTTAACCGCCGCTGTTGCCGCCTTGACGTAGCACATAGATCTGCGGTGTGCGAGCCCCGTCAAGTGCGTCTCTTTGTGTGCAAACCAGACGTCACCGCCGTTGTGAAATGAAACGCCCCGTGAATGAAAGGCAGGGTTTCCCCTGATTGCCAGATGGTTGGGCATCATATCGGAAACACTGTATACAGAGTACAGAGTACGGAGTAGCGAACAAGCGAGTGACTCTGTCGCCTGGCTGCCCAGCCAGCCCAGCCTCACGTACACACAGACCAGTGTACGGAGTACGTATGCTGTCAATAGGACAAAGACGCATGGCAGAGTGATCTACATGGACTGATGCAAGTCAGCGGTGTGCAATCCCATGTAAGCTTGTTCTTTGACCACTAGTACTAGTAGATGCATGGCTCTGTGGCTTTTCCTTTGTCCGCCGACCCATCCGCGTAGATATCCAATCTTGTACTATCCCCCTGAGAAGCGACAAGCGATGTCGCGACGCCTGCGAGTCGAGAATCTAACTTTATCCCTGGCCGCGAACTCCGTACGGAAATCGACTGGTCAGGGTATCAATCCATAGTAGGTACTCCGTACTACCTAGGTATGTATCTTGTGCGGGGGCGATGGAGAGTTGGATCCAAGACTATGGAAAGCTTGACGTGCAATAGTATTGAGCGAACATACCGATGGGAGCCTTTGCTTGTTGCAGCCGAGCGCATTTAATTAAGTAGTAACTGAAGTAGAGGCTATTATAGACCAGGGCTAGGAATAGGTCGTACTAGATGAGCTGAACTCGATACCTACTTTATGCATGTACTTGGGAGACTCGGGCAATACATGGCCTTGAAGCCGTGGAAGGCACGATTTGCTGTACATATCTACGGACGTACCTCATCTCCTGGAGTCGGTTCCACCCCACTCAAATGATCTGCGCCTATGCCTATGGGGTGAATGAATATATTGTTCTTTCTGCGACGAGCTCACTTGAAGTGCACGCGTTCACTTGACGCCTCCTTGGTTTAGAAAGTTGTCAATAGAACCCCGCGTGTCTGATCTGAATGAGACTGGTGCTTGCGAGCCTTGAAGCCAGCTACCTACCTAGGTACCTAGGTACTTAAGTACTTAAGGTAATTCAGGAGGTACCCACCTGGTCAGGTACTTGAGGGAGGTTGCTTGGCAGCTGAAATCGCGCACCGCGCCTGGCTTCTGCCAGTACTACTATTAATAAAAACACCACATGTTGATAGGGAAGGAACGACGGCTCGCGTGACACCTGACAGCTTATTGCAAGTAGTACAACACTGTAGTAGTACTATATACTGCCAGGCGAAGTGGCAACGGGAGATGGACATTTCCCATGAACTTTAGAATGTGAGCCTTTCCCCTCTGAACCCTTGATCCTTACTAAGTACTTAAGTACCCTGGCCATGAGACGCCCCTTCTCACTTGGACTCATCACACGAAGTTGGCCCTCGCAGCAAGACTTGGAAAGACCTCATCTCGCATAATGGCGACAAGCTACTCAAGTACTTAAGTAGTTAGCGCAGGTCCCTTTCCGTACTGTGTACTAGTGCTTATTAGTTGGCCTTTCATCCTGGCTGACGTCTCGATACGCCCATCCGGAACCAGCAACCACCCCAGCCTTGGCATTTTATCACCACCACGTCCAAATATTGTATCCGTGTCGATTTGTTCCGCCTTTGCTCGCCGTAGCATGCCATACTCTTCTGCTCTGGTACGTGTTGCAAAGGCCCAAGAGGAGACTGGTATACTCCGTATCGGTTCCTCGTCCAATCCCACCCCGTCGGCTCCGACTTATCGTGCCCATACGCGCTGGTCCCATCCGTCCGATGCTTCCCTCTAACAATACTACAATAACACACAGCACCGTCAATAGTACAATACCACCAGACATTATAGCCTTCTCCACTGCACCCGATGCCGAGAGGTTCCAGAGATCTGCCCTGACTCATTCACTGGCCACCTTGTGCCCACCCTCTGCCAGACAGCCACGGTCCTGGCTGGTCAAATTGCCTCCAACTGAGAGGTCACAGTCGTCATCTGTGGCACCGGCCAACTCAACTGCCTTGTAGGTAGGTGGTTGATGTCACTCGCGGTTGTATCAGTGGCCCATTCGCATCCCCCTCGACGCGGCGTCACGCCCAACCGACTTACACGCTTCGCGCGACGAGGCAGAGAGGAAGGTTGACCGGCGGCCCACCGCGCAACTTTATTGCAAACAGCACCCGTCAACGAAGCGTGCAGTCCAAGTCATGGCAGGATAAATACTCCATACATCTGGGGACGTTTGCCCAGATCTATGCATGGGACTCTTTTCGGCGCATGCCAACCTTGTTGCTCGGATCATAACGACGTGCACTGATATCTGCACGTCACCACCACCACCACGACAAGTATCCATACGTGCTTGGGTATCTGGCCCAGCCGCATCATTGTTCTCTAGTCATACCGCCTGCACCATGTCGCAGCGCTGGGACCATTAATAAACCGCACAAGGAGCCATCCTACCTTCCCTGAACTGCCTTGGACGCACTCCATACCACTCTGCTGCCAGAGGCAGATTCACCGTTTTGCGCCTTGTCTTGCTTTCCGAGCTCTCGTGGCTACCATGCGCCAAACTTGAGGCCAGGGCTCCCTTACCTGACAAGCCGGACACGCTGAAGTTCGAAAATACGAATCGACCGACAAAACAGACCAAGGAACAATACGGCACCGGGGTACCCTTCGAGCAGGAGTGCACGACGGACCTCGAGCTGTCGCCAGCCATGTTGTCCGCCTTGCAATGGTTTCAGAGCGCCAGGGACGAGCGGCAGCCGAGGAGCGTCTCGCCCACGTTGCCTGCGCCGAGTTGCCATGCCACTTCTGGATCCAGCGCCATGGCAAGCGCCAATAGCCCCATGGCCCACGCCAATGCCAACGCCGACGCCACCACCTTGGCCAGCTCCAGCGACCTCGCTGCCTATTCCGCGGCCGTCGCCTCCACCCACGCCAATGCCCACACCCAAGCTGACTCCAAGCCTGGCCTGTCGGCCTTCTCATCAGAGTCGCAGACCCAGCCGCAGTCCCCGTCATTGTCGCCTCAAGCGGAAACTACTCCTCCCGACCTTTTCTTCCCAAGATCTTCCCAAAGCACCCGTGCCACATCCGTCGTTAACGCCAGCGCCTACTCCTCGAGGCCGTCTCCCATCGACACATCCCCTTCAGACACGACTGTTTCTTCCACCTTGACCGACACCACTTCCATCACTAATCCAGACGAAATCACTCACGCCACCGACGACTGCGACGCTTCAACCATGACTTCGGGCGCCCTCGACGCTGGCGCCATGGGCCGCAGCCGGCGGGACTCCTTCGTCAGCGCTGGCCCGAAACCCATTTCCGTGAATAACCAGAACCGAGATAATGTCAACCGCAACCGCCGAGAGTCTCTTGCTGGCAGTCTTATGGGTGGCATGAGCTGGGGTGGCATGTCGTTTGGTAGTTTTGTTCGTGACGAGTAAGTCTGTCCCTGCCATGCGTCCCTGTCCCAAGCATCGACACTTCATTGTTCTGTCGCTTCACAGCAGCGACCTGGTTTCCTTCTATTGCCTCAGTATTTCCGGCATGGGACGTACTGCGGCAACTGGCTACTCGGGATTGCTATTGCGAGTGTTCGACATTGCCTCTCGTGTACCTACCCCCTCACCCTTCATACCATTTATCACGCTCAGGCACCTGTGGTACTTTTTGGACGACGCAAGGAGTGGTGCATCGTACCTTACCTTGATGTTTCAATACTGACACCATCGCGAACTAGTGTTATGATGCAGGGCACTTCGCCTAATCCATTTGGCGGCGGCATTCCTCAGTCCTCTTCGTTTCATTCATCGTCTTACCTTCCAAAGTTGGAAGCCAATTTCATGAGAGACTTCACCTGTTGTGGCAAGATTTTACCCAACCTGCACGACCTACTGCAACATTACGAAGAAGCCCATACTCAGGCCAGCTCCAATAACTCGAGAAATACTGCTTTTACCCAGTTTGGCATGCAAGGCGCCTCCAATATGTCCAGTTCACGGACGACACCGACCGGGTCAAGTCAACCGGGTCCTTCACAACCGACCGGCCAACCACTTTCTCCTGGTTCAGGGCTTTCCATGGGTGGCATTGGGTCCGGCATAAGTGGTGGTCAGATGAATCCTGCTTTGGCTACCAACCTTAATGAGGATATGGAGGCTGTCGCGGATATGGAAATGGACGAAACGATCGGTACTATGGAGCTGGATGACAGCAATAAGATGCACCAGACAAGACAACTATTTGGACAACAGCAGCGACCACAACTTAATATGAATACCTCCGGGCTTACTCAGGGTCTTCGCACTTCCCAGCCACCTACGCCAGCTGCTGCTAGCTTTGGCCTCCAGAACAACCCGACCGTGTCCTCTGTCAACACTCCAACCCTTGCAACTACGCAACAGATGCCTCAGCATCCAAACCAACCAGCTGGAGACATGGATGACATGGACGAGGACCTGCCCGGGATGCCCATGGGTGGCACTGGTTCGACTGATCTCGGCGACGGAAACTTTGCAAACGGCAACGACTCCAACTTCTGCATTAACGATCCCGGCAAGCACCTATTCAGCCCGAATGGCGCTTTCCCCCAAGGCAATCGGAGTATTCAGGCCCAACTTGCTCAGCTCGGCCTGGCCCAGGGTCAATTTGCAGACCCTCAAAGCAACAAAGTTCTCTTGCAAAGGCTTCAAAGTATGATGATGCCCGAGGAACACAAACCGTTTAAATGTCCAGTTATTGGCTGCGAAAAAGCCTACAAGAACCAAAATGGATTAAAGTGGGTGTTTCACTCCAGTGAGGTCACATCTGCGATGTACGGTAGCTAACCTAGATTCTTTTTTAAAACCAGATATCACAAGGCGCACGGCCATCAAACGCAACAGTTGCACGAGAACGGCGACGGAACGTTTTCGATTGTAAACCCAGAAACGAGTGCGCCATACCCAGGAACAATGGGCATGGAAAAAGAAAAGCCCTTCAACTGTGAAACCTGTGGCAAACGCTATAAGAACTTGAACGGACTGAAATATGTGAGTTACTATGAAATCAGCATTTTCAAACTTGGGATGTGTCGTCGTCTAATTGCTTCGTCAGCATAAATCGCACTCCCTGCCTTGTAACCCAGAGTTTAAGCTTCAGGCACTTGCTGCAGGCTTGAGTCTACCAGGTATTGGGGAAGACCAAATGATGCAATAAGAGAGAGGCAGGACCTTCAAACATACTGTGGGAGCCAGCTAGTTGTTGGCTCCCATGCCCGACACCAGCAACGGGAGGAACACCACGTTCATGTGCCATAAAAGACCTCCATGTCAATACGATAGGCAGGGCTTCACCCGCCCTGTACTATTAAACATTGGATCACCGGCACGAGTTCATGTTACCTCCCCCCCCGAAAAGTTATTTTCCGAGCCTCTTCTACACCTATTACGTCATCGTTTTTCTTTACCACCCGCCCTTGGCGCATTGCGACGGCGTTGCAGTATATCCTGATTCTGGTAATTACCGAAGTTCAGGCAGAGTCTGTTTAGATACCCGACTTGATCTTTCTTGGGGTTATATCGACACTTATTACCCCGATTCACCAACGCGGTCTGCTGAGCGCTCTGCCCGCATGGGCAGCCAATTCAGTCTAATAACACCAGAGTGCCTTGTGCTTTTGGGGTGGCCAGTTTTCTTTTCCTGTCGTCTACTAGCACAATGATACCCGGCGGCTACCCCGCCATCTTTGGCGGGAAAATGTTACCGATGAATTATACTGGTTCTCATAACGGCTCACCCCGTCCTCGCCTTCTCTTCCACGTCTGATTCCCATCGTCGAGCGAAATGATGAAGACAAGACAAAAGGCCCGTTGGTGACATGACCGACACAATATAGTGGGGTCTGTCGATGAATTGTTACGAGTTTTATAAAGCAGACGAGAAGGGAGACTCAAATTTGACAAGAGTTCTTCCTCGGTGCTGCTTGTATGATTTTGGAGACATGAAATCACGGAGATTTTTGGTTTTGGGATGCCCTTGCTGGTCTACCCAGTTGTTTATGCGCCTCTGATACGCGTCTCTTTTCTGTGCCTTGTCCTGGTTCCGATATCACCACTCTATATGCGTCGTTGTTCACGGCAAGGCTTCAGCCGCTTCTTTTTAGTCTGTGTTGATTTCATTTGTTGATTATTTATGTTGGCTTTTCATGCAACACCTCGGCAGCTCGCTGGGCTTGTGAATAGGGAAATCTGGAGTTCTACATACACCCCCAACTGCTTGTTATTTGGTAAAAAGTTAAAACTGGATTCTTATAGAGAAAACTGCATGGGGAAAATTGGTTTACTATAACATCGTCTATCAATGAATAGAATGGATGCTGCCACCGGCCCAGTAACTATTCTGTTCACCCTCGACTGTGAATGTGGAGATTCCTGTGACGCTGTAGTATTTGTTGTGAGCATGTTGGAAGAGCATTCAAGCCGTTTCTGAGTTCCATTCGTGGCATGCCAAACGGGACATGAAGGTGCTACCTGTCCTCGCAGGGAGATGGTTGATGCTGTCTAGTATGCACGTCTATTATCAAGTGTGTGCCGACATGTCGCGGTATTTCATGATGTATACGTGACACTGGCACCTTGCTAGGCCTGTGGCTATTGCCTCGTAAAGAGTAGTACATGCTCTCTTTCTGTACTGTCGAGACTATTGGAGTTTGAAACGCACGAAGACCTTGGTAATGGTTTCAAGTCAAGTCTTGCTATGAATAAAAGTCTATTGAACCCGCATAATCAGTCGAACAATGCACAACAAACCATCCCCCAACGCCCAACAATGCACCATCCAAAGCACAAAACGGTCATGTAAAGCAAGTTCCCAGCAACGACAAGGCTGAAAACACAAGTAGCACAGTCTCCGATACCAAGAGTGCTGCTGTTGCCGCCGATATCACTGATACTCTAATGACAGACATTGACGTCATCCACTGGCGTGTTCCCGTAATTTCCGATTCATTATAACTCATTGGCTAGCTCAGTTGCAGGAGCCATCAGTGCATCATGACCATTAGTTGGTTTCCATGCCCTCATCATCGTCGGCATCAGATTCCATCATCTGATGGTTGCTGCTGATGCTCCCCTTTCGGCCACCGTGGCTCCCGTCTCCGTACCTCGCATTCATGCCGCCCCACTCCAAGTCTTCGCCGGCAACTACGCGGCCCTCCATGTCGATTTCTTGTGAAAGCTCAACAAGCGCAGAGCGAGGGAGCCGAAGGAAGCCTTGGGTGCGAACGATGCGCCCCCAGTGAGTCATGCAATACATAGCTGCACGCTTGCGCAGCCACTCCTCACTAGCCAAGCCTGAGCAGTACCAGATGACGCATGCATTTTCGACGTCCATCTCTTTGGCAAGTCGGTTGACACAGAGCAATCTTAGATGAGGGATGTTATAAATGTTGGACATGACTAGAAGACCAGCCACGTCCGAGAGATCTGTCGTGGCGTCACTATCGGCCTCAAGCGTTCCATGGATGCTGTCCGTGTAGAGGTAAAGGAGAAAGGCCTTTACTACCGAGTATGGCTCGGGGATGTGCATTTTTTTGGTATGGAATTCCGCCATTTGGGCGTTGTATAGCCGTGCAAAGTGAGGCCAGCGTGCTTGCAAGATGAGCTTGTGGACATGTATTGGCTGTGATGTTGGGGCATCTGACGCAAGCCAATTTTCGTCCCGTGATGAAGACTTGGAGCGAAACAAGCCAGAGCTGAGAACGTCGTCGTCTTCATAATCTTCAGCAAGTGCAGTGATTATGAAATCTGTGCCACTTCCGGATTCCGGCGGTTGGTTGAAAAGCTTGGCAAGGTCGCCACCTAATCCTTTTGATGGCTGGTCAAATGCCCTTGAATGAGCTAGTGGCCGTGATGCAGCTCGAGGCTCTGGAGTCATATGGTTACCGAGGAAGCCGTATCTTCGCAAATCAATCTCCATGATATCACTGCAATGAAGTTAGTGGCCGGATGGGTTATACTTGGCTCACAACGAGAAGTTCTTACCTGAGATACTCTTCGTATCCATTTGTACCCATATCAGTCGAGGCCAGATCAGTCGGACAACCAAGAAGCCACGCCTTGGTGCCATCCTCATTCATGGTACAGTAGTGCCACCTATATCCAGATTTAAATATTTCTCGGCCCTCGGCTAACTTCTGCCATCTCAGAGTATTCAGATCCAAGACCGACAACGAACACTCTCTTGGACTGATAGTAGCTGCTGGTGTTACAAAATCGAGTAGGGTGCCAGAGGCATACTGATGATAGTGAATTCCAGAGCCTTGAGATGGGAGTGCCTGTCCGAACATGAATTTTACCGCGGATATAGTTCCTGGAGCCATTGGGGCGTAGGTCTTCAACTGAAATGATGGCGGGTTTACCTGCGCAGTTCTTGAGTTTGCAGCATAGCCAGATGAACCAACGACTGGAGCAGGTGCCATTGTGTAAGGTGGGCGAGGAGAACCGCTTGCTCTACTTGCCGCAGAGTTGCGGTCAAACACACCTATGTGCGGTCGAGGATCGAATTCTGGACACCCTTTCAGATCTAACCACCACAGGTCACTGATCTTGTCCATATCCTCGCTCAGACCTCCAAACACCCAAACGCGGTCATTCCAAATATAAGCGGAGTGATCGAACCGGCCGACGAATCGCCATGCCTTGGACCAGGTAAAAGTCCTGAGATCAAGATAGCAGATGTCATCTAGAACATAATTGTTCTGACCGGTAATGCCACCAATGATGAAGAGCTTGTCCTCATGCAAAACGGCGGCGTGTCTGGCTCGGCCTTTGGGAATAGGGCCGAATACTTGTGGCTGAGTCCAGTGAGCAGTTTTGAGGTCGAAGACGATGAGATCGGAGAGGTACGTTCGATGCTCGTTTTCGCCGCCGAAGACTAGGAGCTTGTCGCCTTGATATAAAGTGGCTGTATGGCCTAATGAGATGAGTTAGCTTGGGAATCCGAGGACACAAATCGGCCGGGGCAGTCCCGTACCCATTCTTACGCCAGGAATATCACCGTAGTTGTCGACCAAGCTCCACTGGTGACTTATGAGGTCCAGGCGAAGCACATGGTTATATACTTCATCTGTGTACTGGTCAAATCCGCCAAAGGCATATATTTGATTATTCCCACAGTATGTCACAGATGCATTCACTAAGCAGGCAGGCCGTTGGCCCAAAGTGCGTGTGATTTTTGGACGGTATCCATCCGCGACAGGCCGGGTCCTGGCCGGGGAGTTTGGCATGATGTAGGTGTTGTTCGACGATGAGGCTGCAGAGGTCGGAGTCGGGATTGGGGCAGCATTCATTGATGGCGTTCCTGACAATGTCAAGCTGGTGATAGCAGAATTTGGATGGATTGGGGCCCCGGCATGGGCTGCTGGGCCACCAAAGATGGATGATGCCGGCGCGTGGCCGGGAGTTGAAGGTTGCGCCATGCTCATGGACCTCGCTGACGCCGCTCGATCAAGTCATCTCAGCCGCAAAGAAGGCAACAGACCTGTTAAATAGGTGAGTTTCGATGCTGACGAATGGACAAGAAAGAAACGGGGGATTCGCAAACGAACAATGGGACTGTGAAGGACACACACAACCGGTGAACAGTGATGCCAGAAAGCCGAACGCTTGGACTATCCACAGAGGTGTTCAAGTTGGAAAATGGAGTAGATTCCAGGGCGGCTAATTTTTGCTTGTTGGTCGGAGACTCTTCAACCCCACTATGGAACACTTTGGGCTAGACTTGTGTTTACCCCCTGCTCCTGCCCCAGACAATTACAGGGATATTTGACCGAAAGAGGCGTAGTGCCCAAACTGGCCAGGACTCGGCGCGGAGGTTATATTATCCGTCTCCTGGCTCCCGTTGCCTGGACAGACCTGTAGTGGGGCCCAAAGTAAATAAAAGGAATCGGTGAATGACATCCTCATTACCACTTTTCTTGCTCTACAAACCACGCACATCCTTCATCCGATACCCCTTGACATCATTCTGCTCTCTTATTTTACGAAGCTCTTTTGCTTCGCTAAAGTCAAGTGTATCAAAAACCAAAAAAAAAAAAAAAATCATAGAAAAAAAATTACCAGACAATCAGCCTTGTACAACTCATCAACTTGGAACAACTACAACTCGTCTACTCGATCGTATCACTTGCCGCAGCTCTTCGACCCACCCACCCATTTTGCCAGATCTTCATGAAGGCATAGTTACAGTCATCGGATATCGAATACCGACATAAAAATACGGATTGACCCAGGAACCTTTAGCTAGAGTCTCTTGGAACTCGTCTGAAAACCCGCTGGCAGGTGTCAGTGGATGCACGTAAAGACATCTCCAACGCAGTCAACGCACAATATCGTCTGATATCATGGCTACTGTAACTATATCAACGCCTATCAAATCCCACAAGGGTCTCTTCTCTACCCGTACCGCCGGCGGGCGGATCCCTCTTACCCCCTCCCCTCGACAGTCAGGCAATGGCGTGAACTCGTCACCGTTTACTCCCGACAAGCATACCAAATCGACCTACGGGGGGAACCTCATGGCGCACTTGGCTCGCTCCTCCTCCAAGAATCCCCATCGCGAGTCTCCAAAGTCCAACATTGCCCGTACCGTTTCTACGCCTCGCAAAGCTCTTGAGCTTGGTGTATCTGACTTTACTCTCACTGGAACTGGTCTAAGGACGCCCGGCAGTGCCAAGTCAAGGAAAGCCCCTTTGCGACAAAAGCCCGCCAAGGCCACTATCAACTATGGTGGCGACCGCTTTATTCCTAACAGGGGCGCCAGCTCAGCCATTGCTAATGCCGGTTCCAGCAAGCTGCCGCGAAGTGACCGTCAGCGGCCAAAGACCACCCCAGCAGATAGCTCCTCGGTCCTATCCTCTGCAGCCGATGATGCAGCCGCCGCGCTGGAGGGCCTTAGCATCAATGATGAAGAAGCGGATAACTACTCTCGTCCTTCTCCCAACACTGTTGCCTACCAAGACTCCTTGGCCAGTGCGTGCGGAGTCAAGCTCAACACTCGAATTCTCGAGTTCAAGCCCGCACCCCCCGAGTCATCTAAGCCGATTGATCTTCGTCAACAGTATAACAGACCTCTCAAGCCAAATGGAGCCAGCTCTGCTCAGCTACGACGGCGCATCGCTACTGCCCCTGAGCGTGTTCTTGACGCTCCTGGACTCATTGATGATTATTACCTTAACTTGCTCGACTGGAGTTCTGGAAACCAGGTTGCCATCGGTCTTGAGCGCAGTGTCTATGTCTGGTCTGCTGACGAAGGCAGTGTGAGCTGCCTTTTGGAGAGTCCTGCAGACACTTACGTCAGTAGTGTTAAGTGGTCTGATGATGGTGCCTATGTTGGTGTTGGTCTTGGAAGCGGTGAGGTTCAAATTTGGGATGTTTCCGAGGGACAAAAAATCCGCAGTATGTTTGGCCACGATACCCGTGTTGGTGTCATGGGATGGAGCAAGCATCTGCTCTCTACCGGTGCCCGCAGCGGCCTGGTGTTCAACCACGACGTCCGTATTGCTGAGCACAAGGTTGCTGAGCTCGTCTCACACACTTCCGAGGTTTGCGGCCTGGAATGGCGTTCAGATGGTGCTCAACTCGCTACTGGCGGCAACGACAATCTCGTGTCCATCTGGGATGCCCGTTCGTTGTCTGTTCCCAAGTTCACCAAGACCAACCACAAGGCCGCCGTCAAGGCTCTTGCCTGGTGCCCATGGAACATGAACCTGCTAGCTACTGGCGGTGGTTCTTACGACCGTCATATCCACTTCTGGAACTCCACATCAGGTGCTCGAGTTAACAGCATTGATACAGGCTCTCAGGTGACATCTCTTCGATGGAGCCCTCATTACCGAGAGATTGTCAGCTCCAGCGGCTTCCCAGACAACTCCCTCAGCATCTGGAGCTATCCTACTCTTGTTCGCAACGTCGAGATACCTGCTCATGAGAGTCGTGTTCTTCACAGCTGCCTGAGCCCAGATGGTCAAATGCTGGCCACGGCTGCTGCTGACGAAAGCTTGAAATTTTGGAAGGTGTTTGAGAAGAGAGCCGGCACGACCTCTGGCATCGGTGGCTCTGGAGCCTCCGGCAAGGCTGATATGGCCAAGCATATGACCATTCGGTAAATAGAACGTGACATGAATAGTAACTTGTCAAACGGTAGGTATGAGAGCTGTTTCATTCACTAGTTGACTTTGGCGTGGGTGGTCAAATTGTAAGCGCGGCGCTCTGGAGTTTGTTTTGTACTCTTTTCAGCACGTGGCACGAAAGCGCTTCTCCACGCACGAATGAAGCAGAATGGGAAGGTCTACATACGAGTGACGACTTGACGTTGACGGCGTGTATCTTGGGTTACAAGTGTATATATGAATTTTGGGCAGCAGACAGAGTTTGGTGATGATTAGGGCTTGGACTTGGAAGTTTTAAATTGTAATTGTCTGGTTAGTATGCGGCGCCCTTGTCTGAATGTGCCTGTGGGATCAGCAGTATGAGGTAACACATGATAGCATTTGCCAGTAGTCCATACTTGTATGCTGGCAGTATCGCTGGTTTGGTTGGGTTGGATAGAGGAGCATTTCTACGTCGGGCCGAGTCACTGAGTTCGGTTGCAGGTGCCCTTATGAACGGAGGGGCGTCAGCGACCAAACTCACTACGCATCATCCTATTCAAAGCCCAATCTTGAGTGACCGAGACAGCGCAGCGGTTGCCGCCCTGATGCGACGTAACAAACCTAAGCCCAGCAGGTAAAATGATATATACCAGTATGACATGGCCCCCATCTTCCTGCTCCGTTCAGGCGCACCGGACCAAATGTGTATGGAGCCTGCCTCCAGCGCTAATGAGGGCGACTGATTACTAAGCGCCGGGGGATTGTGGAGGGGCCTAAGTCGTCGAAATCCACCTACCACAGCCATCTCTCACCACTGCACACCACGGGCCAGGATACAGCGAACGGCACCGAAACCCTTGTATCAATTTCGAACATACAGGCAAAAGCACGATAGCCCGCCGTCGCAAACGCAGACGCATAATTATAGGCAACAAGGACCGTGAAGTCTCGGTGATTTGGGCGCCACTGCAAGGCTGGGAGATTTCCATCTGCACTCGACCGCGGCCAGTGACAGACAATCGGCCTTTGTACATTCTCGACACCCCGACGCGGCGAAACAGGTTGCGACTAGTCCTCGACACCACTTGAAGTCGGCGACGGGATTTAGGAGCTGTGCTCAGGTTCACCGGATTCCAGTGTCGTACGGGCACGCTACGGCTGCGACAGAAGGCCATCATGTCGAACCAGGCGGTCGGAACCGTCTACCAGACCATCATCGATGAAGTCATCAACAGTTCGCGGGTGGACTTTGAAGAGAGCGGCGTGGAGGAGAATGTTCTAGAGGAGCTGCGTCAGGTAAGAAGTTGCTCTCCGGCTGTCCGGTTCCCCCTTCAGATGATTTGCTTCGGGGCGGTTGCAGCGAGGATGCACCATGGGAGGCGAACAGCCGCAAGCCCTTTGCGGGAGCCGTGCACCCCGACAGAAGCCATCAATCCGGATTCCGTGGTGGTCCAGGATTTCTCGGATGGAATTGCGAAGCCAGAAGTGCTGCAGCAGAGCGAGTGCGATTGCGCATCCATGGCTGCAGTGGCGGCAGGACGGATGGCAGTCACTCTGGGGACCAAGAAGCGGGCGAGAGGAGGCGGGCAGCCCAGCGCTATATGGGCCTTTTAAGCTCCCCGCCCCCCTGCTCAGCTGTTGGCATCACTGCCTGCTCCGCCTGGTGTGCCTGATCTGGCCGCAACTCTGCCTAGGCACCATCGTCACCATGGCCCCCCCCCAGCAAGTCACGTGCCGCCCCATATCGGGTCCCCAGGTGTCGGAACGGCGTACGGGGACGACTTACACGCTCCCACGACTTGGGTGAATAGTTGAGAGGCGCCGTCTTCTGTTGGGGCCTGCATGAAGATGGCAATGCTGCTGGAATCCCATGAATAGCCCATCCCAGGAAGCTTTTCTGGCTTTATTTATAGACCTGCTCTCGCTATACCCTCCCACCGCAGCCTAATCTGCCATCATCTCTCCCTCATCTCGTCTTGCGGCCGATCGAAACCCCGAGATCTCAGCTTTGTTTGATTGATTTAGCTAACACGCCCTATTAGGGATGGCAACAAAAGCTTTCTCAGCTCGACGTGGCTCGGTTCCCTTGGGATCCGAAGCCTGAGCCACCACCACCTGCTCCAGCACCCGCGGCTCAACCACAGCCCGCTCCCCAGAGCAACACGACCCAGGCGCAGTTCTCACCAATCATATCATTGCCCAATGCTCCAGGTGCCCCCGGAGCTACAGGGCCAAACGGCATCAAGTCTGAGCCCGGCATCGTTAAGCAGGAGGCGAACATCAAGCAAGAACCCGGCACGGCAACAGCCATGCCAGCCTTGCCCAACTACAACGGTCTAGATAAATCCAGCGTTGCGGCTAGCAGAGCTGCCCAGCAGCTCCAGCTTCAGTATGGCATGCGGGCTGCGGGCTCCATCAATGCTATCCAAGGTCAGCAACAGCAACAGCCTCAGCAGCAGCAGCCTCAGCAGCAACAACAACAAGGCCAACAGCCCGCTGCCGGCCAATCAAGTATCTCCAACGGTCAGACCGATGGTCCTGGTGATGTTGACGAGGATTATGAAGGTATTCTGATGCAGCGAAATGCCGAAGGCACTCTCAACGAGCTCGGCCGCGTCGAAATCGACCGCATGCTTCACTCTCAAATTGCAGCCAGGGCAAAGTCCATGGAAGGCGGCGGCCTCATGCTTCCCCTAAAAGAAGCAACCAAACACACTGCTACGTCTGCTTCAAGGAAAAGAAGGGGGATTGTAGGGTACGACGGAGGAGACGATGACGACGACATTGACGACGAAGACGCCATCAACTCCGACCTCGATGATCCTGAGGACGAGCATGATGACGATGAAGTGGATGACGAGGGGCTGGGTCACATTATGCTATGCATGTATGACAAGGTCCAACGAGTCAAGAACAAGTGGTATGTCTTTTTTATTTCGTTGCTCACCCTACAGTACCACACCAACATCTGGGTGTTACATACACGCGGCGACACGAGTCAATGCTGACAGCCTGCAGGAAATGCACTCTGAAGGACGGGGTGCTCACTGTCAATGGCAAGGAATACGTCTTCCACAAAGCAACTGGCGAGTATGAGTGGTAGATTCTGTCCACCCACAACCGTACATATTATCCGCCCACCTGCCGCTGTTATTCCTCTGGGAAACGGTGCGGCAAAGGCGGCTATTCAGAATGACGCATATCGGGGGCTGTCACGACAGGTGAGCCGGAATTGGTGACGATACCTTCACGCCTCAGACGGGATGAAACATGACAAATTTGATACTAGTGGGGGCGTTTCGTTACATTTGTACAGTAGACCTAGTAAATCGAATTGAAAAGGGAAATATTGCCAGCATCTTTAGCGTGTGAAGTGTAGTTGATTGGGAGGGTGTAAGCGCTTTCAACGGACGGACCACCCCTTCTTGACGCTGCAAGGATACGTTTTATCATTTTCTTTTCGCCAACCTTTCACCGGCTACTCGTCACGGTAATCCTACGGTCGAACCAACGTGCATAGGATATATGCACCAGTGGCACCACAACTAGCCGCAACTCCAATCAAGTCTCGCCGATGCCGCTTTTCACGACCCAACAGCCAATACGGAGTACTCCCGCCGCGTTATCACAACACATGTACGATGCGGGGGAAAGGGGGCCATGGCCTGCGCGGCAGAATGACCAATTTGCAGCCGTCGCATACAGACAGATAAGCGCAACAGGCGCCGCTTGTCGCGCTTGAAAGCTCACCGCGTCAGGAAGGCACTTTTGGTAGCAATTAGATGTGCCGTGCAGAAAACGAGCGGTGATGCCTGAAACGGAACACTAGAGGTATCCGTTTGCCCACCGCAATGCTTGTAAGACGAGGGCTGTCCGGATATTGGTCAGGTAGCGGTCCTAATGCGGCTGGGCCATGCGAGCCGAATCGTGTCGTGGCATGCTAGAGGCGAGAACTGGCCGACTTTGAGGCATATCCAGGCCGCACAAGCTGATGTGTAATAATTTTGAACTGACATTTTCGGAGCTGCCAAGCCATGGTGAATGCTTGCGGCCTGCGTTCCGTATCCCCTCCCGTGTTGATTTGCCCACTGGTTTCCCTCGTCTGCATGTGTCATGTGGACAGATGCTAGACTGATGAAAAGAAGGCGTAGGGGGACCGCATGGACGGCCAGCTGGCTTCAACTCTACCCCGTACTCAAGAAGCTGATCCCGTCCCAGCACAAAGTACAGCCACGCAGCTGTACTTTGTGACTGCGTCCGCAATTTCATCCAACTCCTTACACCCCCCACACGTTGTCCCGACAGAACGGTTCAGCCAATGGAAGGCGGCGGGATGTTACACAAAAACTGCCGGTGAGTTGTTTTATCGTCTTAGAAGCGGCCATGCACGAGGAAGAAACGACGACAACGCTTGGACAGCCTTGCTTTCTCAGTTTAAAACCACATTGCCGTCAGCCGTCTGTCGTGTGTCCTTCATTTGCCATTGCTTCCATCCCCGGCTCCCCCTCCCTGTTTCGTCCAGCACTGAAGGGTCATCGGAACCTGCAGTGCGGAGAGAACTGCAGTCCCGGTGACAGGTGATTTGTTTCGATCAGTATTCCCTGCCTGACCATCTTGGCAGACGTCCATCGCCGGCACACAACACGTATGTACGTTTTTCATTGGTGACACACCTTTTCTTCTCTCCTTCCCGCCATAAATTAGTGGTGCAGCGAATTTTGCGTCCGTTAGGCTGGGATTGGGAGTCCTGCCATGGCTGATTCAATCGTCGGGGGGCAACGGAATGAAACATCGGTGTGGTCATCGCAAACGTACATATCTATATGCGTCCGCTCGAAAGGAAAAGGCGGTACAAGGGGTTATGTGCACGCATATCCCCAGTGCAAGGTCGTTAATTCCTTATACCCAGGTGTGTGCCTGAATGGGTTGAATTGCTGTGGGCGTTCCCGTACGTCATCATTGTCGCGTAAGCTCGATATTAGCACGGGAAACGACCTACCCTTGCACGCATAATCCCGGCACTCTCTAATATCTTCTGTGTTAGGGTGACGTCAAAGATTATCCGTAATAAAGGGTTTGCTATAAGAGATCAGGGGTGAAGCTGAACCTGAGAGCGATGCTTTGTGACATGGGTGATGAAGGCTGACACTCACAAAACCATCTTAATCAACTCTCTCTTCTTGACCACATGTCTCCAGAAACTGTCGCTTCCCAATACCTGCACGCGACAAGAAACAGTCACACGTGTTCTATTTGGCCGGAATTTGCCATTGAACCATCCTGGTTGACTCCCCTTGCAATTGTCCTCCGGCTTCTGCTGAACTTGTATAAAAGCAGAAGAGCATTGGCCCTGATACTCTAAGAAACTCAACCATACAATCTCAAGAGGGGTTGGCCTAGTAAGACACACGTTTCATGTTCTGGGTAGTCTTTAATGCACGTATACAGAGCTAGTCCACGCACAACTTCTGTCGGGTACCGTGGTTTCCGGGCTGGGACATTCTGAAATGCTACACAATGATTCACATACCTGCGTGCACTGCCTGCCCACACTCGCCCTATGATCACCACTTGATAACCAACTCGTAATTACAGGGAGGCACGTAGGAAGCCGTTTGACTATTTGTTTTGGCAATGTATTCTGCAATCGCAATACACTGCCACATACACGCCGAGAAGATTGCGCACTGCCGGTGTGGAGTAGATTGAGGCCGCAAATTGCTAATCGGCAACCTTCCTGTAAGAACGAAGCCAACGAAAACAATGGGGTCGCATATTACTTCCTTCAAAGCTGATAATAAATCAGGTGTCCCAAAGATTTTCACATGGACCCAACGGATGGGACCCGGCAGGGCTCAGAGGTTGGAACTTCTGAATACCAATGTCGAGGCCCTCAGTCTGCGCGAAGCTGCAACATTTGTATTATGCAGTCCTCGGCCCGCACTCGCCAAGCTCCTTGTAGAGTTTTCGATGCAGCCAGTCTCCTCAGAGGCTCGAGCTAGTATTGGCACATACATGGCGTACCAGACGAACGGGAGCCCTTGTACTCTGTCGGTATGTTAGGCCAGGGTACATCGGCGGAGGCATAGGCAGGCAATGCCGATTTTTAGAAATAATTTCTCTAGCTCTGTCTTTCATTCGAGTTCTCCCCCTGAGAATTGGACAAGAAGACTTAAATCTAGATATCCGGACTGGGTTGTAAGGTCCACCGGCAGATAACGTGTGCTGCACCGAGTGGTTTGTACTACCCCCCCCCTGGGGGTGCCTTACACTACATGGCCTGGCCTAGCTGCATGTTTTCATAGGATCTGGGGGGGGGGAAAGTAGGTAAATTGCCATCTGTCTAAATACTAGAGAGGGGAGATGAAGCAATACTCTGTTCAATCTTGGCGAATTTCTGGCTACAACAGCGGTCGACGATAGCACGTATCCAGTATCTACATTAGGTGATTGACTTGTTGATGTATTCCGTTGCTTAAAAAAACAGAGCTGCTACTTATTTGATCGTCTCGTAGTGATAGTCGTATGCCGAGCAAGCTGTTGAAGGTTAGCAATATGGCCAAAAGCCGCTGGTCTGACAGAGGGATAGAAACTCAGCATGTTACAAATTTCTCGACACGTACTGTCAGCTTCATGGCAACCTACCGGGTGAGCGTTGGTACTGATTTCAACCAGTGCGGAAGCAGGTACATAGTCGACGTGTCTCGGCAAGATCTTCTGAGGACATATTGTGGAACATTATCAGCGCAGCCACCAAACCGCCCATTGAGCGGTGTAAGAAGGTGGTAGTATCTTGGCAGGTGTGCTTCCTTCGTCTGCATCAGGTGTAACCCAATCCCAGATAGATGGGAACGAATCACATGGCGCAGTGAAGATGCGGAGAGGACGGAGGTGTGCCGCTTGATGCGTCTCAAAGTTGACCGAAGTACTATTCAGCCGGTCTTCAAGACAAGGCCGCACAGAATTCGGCGGGGAACAACGCCCCGGCATAGATGTAACTGTGAAATGGATCGACGTATTGCCTCTCTCTCGGTGCTGCGTGCACCTGTGGTGGTAACCATTTTCTCCAAGGACGGATTTGGTCGTTGGCCGGGCGTAGATAGTGGTCAAGTTTTGGGTTGTTTCAGGGCCTCCAAAATGGGCGTGAAACACACGAGAATTGCGCTGTTCGGCACACATGCCAATAGCGAATTGCAGTATTGTTGAGCACTAAAACCTGACCTGCATGACCTCGTCCGCGACCATTCTACCCAACGATGCACAATGTGGAAGGGTGTCATTGGAAAGTTGGACCAGGGTCGGGGTGTCTGCAGCCATACCTGGGATCTCTGTTCTGGCCACGTCCTCGGGTAGGCTTCTTTCAGTATGAAGATAACAGGTAGCCAACTGTTGCATTGCAAGATGAAGGCGTGCTGCCGGACGTCAGTAAGGTGACAGAAGTACGAAAGTGAGCGGTACCAGGTTGGAATTGAAAGATATCAAATAGCAATTGCACAGGACGGAGTTGAATATTGAAGTCACCTGGCCGAGAGCTGCAATTTCTCACACAATAAAAAAAGCACGGCAGGTTATTGGCCCAGGAGCGAGGTGGAGCCATCAATTCGAACGTTCCTTCCGAATATGAAATAGTTGCCGAGCTTGCCTGCTAGTAGGTACTTAAGTACCTGACTGGGTGGGTACCGGAGTGTGCTATCGCACCGAAAGAAGGGCAAGGCCACACCACACTATTTTGTGTTGTACCTCCTTAACTGTGCGACACTCATTAACTCCGTACCCCAACATCAGAACATCCGGTATCCGTGTCTGAAAGAAAGCACCGTGGCTAGCAGTATCAATGTACATGTTGGGGAACTACAGTACATATGACATGGACGGATGTGGAGTTGGCTCAACCGCTCGGGTGTGGTTTTTAGGGATGCTTGTGCGAGGGTGTTGCCGCGCGCCATTGTGGAACATAGCGGCGGATCGCAGACCAGGATGGACTAACATCAACCAGTATCATACATACATACATACATCTCCCTAGGAGCGTTGGCTCTCGACCTTTTAATAAATAACAATACTAGCAATAATAACGACGGCAAGGACAACCGCCAACAAACCATTGTGGCTATCATCAGCGGTACTAGTATATAGTTTTGGGGCTAGCCAACGTCAAGTGAGCCTGCAATTTACAAACACCAGGGACATCCCACTGACCAACGTTGAAGGCCTCCTTCGCCTGAGCCGATACGCGACGCAAGTGGCACTGACATGAGTTATTAGTGGCACCATACGTTTGCCAAAAAAATATGGATAGTCTCATCGTAATGAAGGGGCTCAGATGCAAGCTGAACATATTGCAGCATAGTTCTTTGCGCATCTCTGTTTCACAGTGATTTACTTTTGTGAGCGATAGATAGACGGTTACGTCGGTCCAAATTTGGCCGCGCCTAGTATGTCATGGCCTGGATCCCTCACCCCGAGAGGGTCGCCAAAAAAAAGTCATGAAAGTTAGTGCAATCGTCACTCGCGTTCCCTGTTGAACACCTCCCTCCGTACCAAGTTTAATAATGAGGCTTTGGTCTTCATCTATTCGCTCCCATATTAGTGTGTTGTCACGCAGAGAGAAGAAAGCCGGCTCAGGAGCACTGCAATAACAAGCCAGTGTGATCCGTGACTGATATTGCTTATGTATGTTAAGTCCGGCTGCCGTGCAATCAACCCCAATCGTGACAGATTCTCGAGTAAGTGTATCGCATACCTGCCGGTGTCGTCCTCCAAAAGACCGGCCCAACAGCTCAGTGGGGGCCGGCGGCAGCGGCCCTTTACCGTTCCCGCTACGGGTCACATTGGACCAATCTTTGGGTTGATGCTGATGTTGAAGACTATTGGGCAAGACATATGTACTATTCCGCGGGCCTGCCACGGGTTCGCATGGCGCGGATGGTACTGATCGACGGGTGGTCCGGACTCTCCCAAGCCGTCTGGTGGATGAGTGATTGGCTCCCTATCACAGTGGTGTAAATCGAGAGGCCCCGATAGCACAAGCCTATCCTCCCTCGCCCACCAAACATTCGTTACTTGGAACACCCAGCGCATTAGCAAGGCTGTGGAGGAAGCGCCCATACCCAGTCCCAGCCTACATACACACCATGTGTTGATGGTTGGTGGCGTCGATAGCACAGTGCGATGGCGTCTGCCCTGCCGCGCGCCACCGATGGTGCTCACAATATCGAAGTTGGGTATACGACGGAATAGCATTGTGACATGACAACCATACAGAAATCTTTTTTTTGTGACCCGTGTCAGACGTGGCGGGACTTCAGAGCCCGAGATTATGGCCCAGAGCCCTAGCCAAGCAAGTCAGCAAGTCGGGTTCATGGCGCAGCAGATGAGATTGCGGTACAGAGTACACCATTCGAAAACCTCCAGAGGGTTTTGGGGTGGCACAACAGCGGGGGGTACATACATACATGAGTTTTCACAGGCGTGCAGAGCCCAGGGTGATATTGCTAGGCGCATTCTGGAATAAAAGATCGATACGGATGCAGGAGACATGAGGTTAGAGAGGGTGAAGAACGGGGGTGCGGGGCGTGAGACGGGGCGCATGTTGCCTGCACGCTGGCTGCATATGTAGGGCAAAGGCAGCCGCTAGGCATTGATTGCATCATGATTCAATGTTCCTGGCAGTCGCGGCGACAGTCGCGGCATCACAGTCACAACAACACCTCGGTCACGGGAGCGGCCCACTAGACTTTGCAGACTCGTTTATCGAGTATGATGCTTCTGACACTTAAGCACCTTGCTGTGAGTAAGTCAAGTTGCATTCCGAAATTTAACGCTAGGGTTACGGAGAAGCTTTACCAAAGCGGCGATGCTCTCGCAGCCTCCAGACTGTAGGGCCCCCTAGACGGCAACTTCCATTAGCTCTCAGGTTTCCGTCCCCCGCCCTGGTCAAGTGTTTTTACCATCCTGCCTAGCCATTACACGACATCCCATGCTTTCTTGCATTTGATGGCTCCAGGGTCTGTGCGAACTAAGCTTGGATCCCCCACCTCATCAATAATATCGTTGATAGTAATCTCTTCTGCTGCAAGCCTCCAATTGGCGGCACTCTGCAATAGACACGCCGCTCGACCAGAATTCACAGATGGACAGTGGGCAGGCACACGTCATGTTCTACTCTCGACATGCTTCTTATGCACAGTATTGACCTCATAGGGAAGCTAGGAGACCAGCCAAGTACATACCTGGCAGACAACACAAACATGTGTTACGAATTCGAGCTCGTCCTCCACTCTAGGGCTAGCTAATAAAAGTGTCCGCTCAACAAACATCCAACGTCGAGTGGGTTGCATTGGTTTGGGAACTTCGGCGACAAATAGCGGCTAAGAGAATTTGAAGCAAGTTGCAATTCATGCCCTACCACTCGGTGGCCTCCAGTAAGTTTTTCCTTGCCTTGACGCGAGCCCAAACGCGGGCGTGACGGAGGCGGCAATTTTTTAAGAGCACATCTGGGAGCAGGGGGGAGGGGCAACAAGCTAGCTGTGTGATGAGGCGTCCGGTGCCTTGCACACAGCGACAGGTCGGCAGGCGACAAGGCGATAATGAGCAGGGGATAAGACCAGGGTCTCCTGAGCAGGCGGGCGGGCGGGAACGCGGGCAAGCGAGGATGGTTTGCTTTTCTTCTCCAATCTTGCAGGGGTTGCTCAAGAGTCAAGGCCGCCCATGACAACGAAGCGGAGCACCGAGGTATTAGTAGTAATACGTTAAGTACTAATGTATTTTGCGACAGGGCACTTGGACCTTGGGGGCCAAATGGGCACCGGATATTATCCACCAGGGATGGTTCGGTCCAGCCTCAAGATCCCAGAAGAACCCAATTCCAAGGGTGAGAAACCGCGTCGAGGCACCGGGTGGCTGGCAAACCAACTGTCAAGGGATCACGCTGCGACATTGACATTGACACGGAGCTTCGGACACGTACATACATACGGGGAGATTTGCCGTCGAGAGCTACATGGCGTCGTCGCATGTTACAAGTTTACAACTAGGCATCGTACGCAGACAGTCGTCTATACACCAAGTTGGTCAATTGCTGGCCAATGCTGTCTAATCTCTCGCACTTGACGTGCTTGAGAAACTTGGCCGAATTCCAATGCCTGGTCTAATAAAGCTACTTCTTGTTGGTTGCTTGGTCTCCCATGTCTGTCGTCTGTCGTCTGTCGTCTGTCGTCTATCGCTTGTCGCCTGTCCCGGTGTCGAGTTCAGGAGAGTTGGGCATTGCACAGAGCACTCTCCTGGGCACCCAGCTGCGTTAGGAATGGATGGGCGGTTGGGACTCAGAATTGATTTGATATCTTTGATATCTGCTCTGTTCAGTTTTCGATTTCCCGAGAACTGGCACCATGCGTACTGAGCGTGGGTGCTGCACTCCAGTTGAACTTTGCCTCGACCCTAGCGTGAGTTCAACCTGCACATGTGCCAATCTTTGCCTGTTCAATCGTCGTGGCCTCTACAAATTCACCGGCCGCATCTCGCGTTGTTGTTGGGTTCAATGTTGTTGCGACTGTTGGCTCGTTTGTTCACCACTTCGGTCTACGCACACCCGTCCATGGATGCCTAGGTAAGTAAGGGTCTCGGAGGTGTGACTATGGTCGCGTGGTCTGCCGTTGTCAGTGGATGGCGCCAACTTGAAGTTGACATCTGACCCAACGGCGCACCACCGCCTCAAGTTCATTGTAGGGGTCCATGTCAAGCTCCATACTCCGTATATGCATAAGCCACTCCGTACCTGGGTACCTAGGGAGGTAAGTTCATGTGGTGTGTTTCCAGCTCCAGATACTATCAAGTGCACCATGCTCCATGCCCTATTCTCGCTCTACTTGCCGTGGCATGCTTTTCAGGCAGAGAACTTCCTACCAAGTACCTTAGGTGGGTAGGTACTGGAGCACTCACTCTGGACACGCCCAAGGCGAGCCGCCACTGACCACCATACCAAGCGAGGCGTTCTTGTTCATGCCATGTCGAGCCAAGTCCAATGACGCGCCCGATGCCCGCTAGACAAGCCCTCGACCTCTAGACTTGCACATTAGGTACGTTGGCCGACTTGGGCAGCCCAAGCCCGGGTGCCGTGTCAGATCCACGCGCGCATGTTCAAGCCCAGTGCAGCACTGGAGCATAATATCAGCACCGCTGGCCACCAACGGCAAAATTCTTGCAGCTGTTGTAGCTCCCCTACTTCGAACAACTCCATGATAACTTTTGAACCTAGTGTACACACTTGCCCACCCGGCCGCTCGCCGTCGAGCGTGATGCTCAATGTCTGTCGTTTGCCCACACACCCACTTGCAAAAGCGAGCTCGTGCTTCGTACTAGCAGCGGCGCCCGCCAAGCGCAAAACTGCAGGCGCAGTTATTGATATCGGTAGGTGCGTGGGCAAGACCAGAGTGCGCCTTCCACAGTTGGCGTCAGCCGCCGGTTGCCACTGCCAATCCGCCAAGTGCCCGCCAGGTGAAGGCCTGGGGGTGCCCTTCGGTGCGCTTCGCCGCCCTTCCCAGGACCGACAGCTTGAGTACCTCGAGTGAACAGGAGCTGCCTTCACTCCAAACCCGGCGACACAAGAGGTCGACTGGTCGGGACTCTGCCCGAGTAGGATTCTAGCTCTCCAGGACTCCGCAAGTTATCTGGACCCTATGCCTGTCTGTTGTTGTCAAAGTCTGTTTTCCTAGGCAGGTATGTCTGGCCTCTGGCCGAACCCAACTTGAACTTGGCCTCGCCCTCAGGTAACCACACACATTGAGCGCACACATCTGCATCAACCACAGAACACACACGCCTCTTCGTCTCTCACGCACACCTCTCGCGCCCTGACGACACAACAGACTACCGCTCAAACCTCACCAACCGATATTAAAAGGCGTCATCCCCGGCCGGTTTCTACTTTATTTTTTCTGGTTCTCTTCACCATCACAACTTCACAAACTCTTTTCGCCTACGGCTTTATTCTACCAACATACATACACAACCCATATCCCATAACCCGCTACTCTGCCCCTTGGGGCCTTCGACGCCTCTCTCGTTGTCCCTATCTTCTTGTTTGTCTGTTCCGCCTTTTAGCTCCGTGCTTGGAAAATCTCTCTGCACATTGATTGCCGACCTTGGCAGACAAGACAAGCCCTCCTTCATACCAATCCCGTGTCCTGCACTGGAACAATTGTTCTGGGGGTCATCACTTCCACGATATTTTGGTCTCTCTCGGAACACCTCGCATCCCTGGCTACAGCTACATGAGGACACACCAAAACAAGGCAACCCGTGTCGCATACTCGTTGAGGAGAGGAAAGCGAACCAGGCGGTTTCATTAGCGGAGAAGTCGTCGTTGTATCGTCTAGGAATCCCAACAGACTTACAGGCCTCTCCTCGCACTCGGCCATTTGTGCCGCGCAAGTCTCTCACTTGCTTCATTTCTATCAGTTCAGTCTAACACTCGTCTATTGAGTGGGCTTCACTCCAATTGGAGTCGTCAACATTGTTATATTCATGTAAGTGGTTTTGTACTTCTTGTTCCAGCTCCCATCCTTACATTCCCTCACACTTGCTTCTCTCTTGAACCCACCGAGCCCGATTTGCTGTATCAATTCGAACTCAAACTCAGTATTGAGCGCCTTTTGATGCAGATGCGTTGGCAAAGACTCTCTGTCGGAGTCAAGCATCTCGTCCTCCTAAACCCTTGACTTTGCACCTCTTATCCTGTGGGGACTCTCATGCATAGGACATTCTCCCTCACACCATCTGCTATGTTGTCACTCTTTCCTCCTCCTTGTTTGCCGCGTCATCAAGAATCAAGCTGCCAGTAGAATTCCTTCAGTTCGCTTTCCCAGTCCGATACAGATAATCCTGTTACATGTCTTTACTCTAGAAGTCATGGTCTCTCTCATGGACATGTTAGAGGCAGTCTTCTTTTCTACTTATCTCCCATACGTTGTCATTACTCTCGGCTTGAACAGTTCCTTGCCTTTTACCTTGATGATGTCTCTAACATTTGGGTTATAGTGCTGTAAGACGACTCGTCAGACCACGAAACCAAGTTATCGACAACAGTTAAACCGCAATCAAGTCTCCCCGTCGAACCCTGGGACTCCAGCCAAAAATTACGTCTCAGTGCCTCCCGCCGGACTCTCGCGTTGTCTCAGCGGCCAGCTCTGCTCGGGCAACGAGGGCAAGATGTCCCACAATCCGTATGCCCCTCAAAACTCTTGATGCTTTCAGTAAGGTGACTATAACTAACAATACCTTTGCAGATGCGATGGAGCTAAAAAAGAAGACTACTTTGTACGGTATGGACGATATTATGCATCATGGCGACCTGGGAAATATCTATTTCCGATTGATGATGTATGTTAGCTGTCTCGTACTCATATATTTACTCCTTAATTCCTAACTCGATTATTTAGGAAGAGAGTAGCAGATTGGATATGGTTCACAAATTGTTCCTGGTTGTCCAACAAGATGAACTTTATCTCGCTCCGCTGGCCGAAAACCGGCCTCTTCGAATCATGGATCTAGGCACTGGAAGTGGTATATGGGCCATTCATGTTGCGGAAAGGTTAGTTATGTGCTTCTATTAGAATTTTCTATGTCCTGATCATATAGCAGAACCGGTCAGCAGTCGGAGATCATGACTGTGGACCTTCATAAATTTCAGCCCCAATAGTACGTACCAACCTTTATACTATGGCAGTCTCACAGCTAACCTGGAGAAGCGTTCCCATTGGGATGACGCCTGTACAATTTGACATTGAGGATCCATGTTGGGACTCTTTGATGACGCGTTGCGATTTAGTGCATATTCGAATGCTTTTTGGGAGCATCCACACTGTCCTGTGGCCGCAAATTTACCGCAACATATACAAGTAAGAAAAGAAAACCATTTCCTCATAACCCCTAGTTCTCTGCTCGGTATAACTCACAATGTTGCAGTCACCTGCTCCCTGGCTCGGGGTATCTAGAGCATGTTGAGATCGAATGGGTGCCTCGTTGGGATGAAAATGATGTAGATAAAGAGGGAAACGGCATGCCAGACTCGCCATCGGCTCTCGAGGAGTGGTCAAACCTTTATATGACAGGGTTAGAAACGTTGGGCCGCAATGGCAGAATCGATGGAGCTGCGATTCGACAGACAATTGAGGATGTTGGATTTACCAATGTCGAGGAGAAAACTATTCGTCTTTACATGTCACCCTGGATGCCCGAATATCATAAGCGGGAGGGTGCGAGATGGCTCAACATGTGCTTTACTCGTGGGGTCGAAGGCATGAGTTTGTGGCCTATGATAATAGGGTTGGGCATGAGGGAGGATGAAGTTCGTGCCATATGTGAGAGAGCCATCTATGAGAGTTTGGAGATGCGCCTTCGCACCTACTTTAATGTGTAAGTTCTCTGTTAATACATTGACAAAAGAGCCAAGCCGAGACGATACTAATCAACATTTTACCCAGGCATATTTGGTTGGCACGAAAACCATCCAATTAACCAAGTTGGCATTACGGCATCACACAACCAAAGTTTTGATTACCCCGAGTTGTTCAGGACCTTTATAGGAGCAGATGTAAACGAGGGAGCTGCATAAAGCAGCCTTTCGTCGAAACTTCATACAACGAAACAAAAAGTAGCATACACTACAGCAATTACAATTACAGATACTTGTTTCATATGTCACGAAATGAGTAGTCCGAGGCCCATTTTAGTTTCAACGTATTTATTTTATTGTTATTATTAATAAGGAGCTATGGGCGGACCTTGGGTGAAGGGTACCGGTACAGATCCCAGTCAAGCAAGTGATCAACAGCAGTGTGTGCCGCATATGATACCCTTTCCCCCGCTATTTTTGTCCATAATCTTATTGTATTGTTCAAATTACGCCTCTATCATGATATGGCCACCAGCAGGCCCCCGCCCCCGGAACGAGCGTCGGTTTGCAAAGCCCGCAAGGCAGCTATCAACGAACAAGCAAATATTACAGGCACATGAGCTACCAATACTACTTTCTTCGATGTGCGGGCTGGTAGAAGCCTGTGGACGGCTTTGGAGAGCGAATTCTAGCACGTGCTTTTGTTGGTTACTTTTGGGAGCAGACCAGAGCAGGCTGCCTAGACTCGCTGCGACTAGACGCCAAATACATGTATCTGGTGCCGACGATCCAGGTGTTTTAGGTGCACTCTTGTTAAGTGTGGCATGAAATTTGAGACTTTAGTTGAATGTGACAAGGGCAGCGTGACTGGGCTTGGAACGGATGGTTTATATATCAATTTAATAATCGACTTTGAAGTATCAAAGGTCCTTGGTTTTTTAAAAAGCCTTGAGGGGTCAGAGGTCTCTACAAATCCAAGAAGTCGGAGAGCCCTAGAGGCCTGAGGCAGCCGTCGCTAAAGTCCGACTCCGGGCTCTCGTGATACCTTCCTTGTTACTGTGTAACCATTGTAGTTCGATACCTTTGTCCAAGTCTTGACCGTGTGACATTGAAGAAGAGCATTAAGCGTCCCGTAATACTCAAAGAAGAGGACGCAAAGGGGCGCAAAGAGCTACTTTGAAGTAACATATGTCTCCCGGGACTGCGGGAAAGATGGCCGCACGGGAGAACAACCATGAATACCCTGGAATCCAGAGGACCGAGCCAGAGCCTCAACGCAGACACAAAGCGGCAGGAGCACGGAATAAAGACAAAGAAGGGCAAATGCAAGAATTGCCCCATTGATTCATGGTCAAAAGTGTACAAAGCGCGACCAATCTCGTGGGCGTTCACTTCGCACGCTCGACTGGCACCTTTTTTTTTTTTTGTTTTTGATTTTCTTGGCCGGTATTTTGGGCGCACGTGTCTGTTGGACGGCAGATTCTAGAGCCGGATCGTTAATAAGGACAAGGGAGGGGCAGTGTACAGGCAAAGCGGACGTGATTTCGGGCCCAAGACTGGATGTAGCATTATGATGGTAGGGTTGCAGGGTTGCAGGCGTTGCGACGGTGGGTCTATGTTGAATGTTTGGGAGTTTGATCGGTTATCCCTGGCTTCAAGAGGGTTACCGGAGGGGTTCCATTTGCCGCCAGGCCCAGCCGAATGGCTTAAGGCGCCGGACGACGGAGCAGGAAGTTTCGCAAGTTATGTACATAGTCATTACTTGCACAAAAATGTACAGAGTTTGTAGTTACATGGATACTAGTTGGTTCGCCTTATGCCGTCTGGTGGTACAATGGGAAAGCTGGGGTGCACGCCCGCTGCTCGACCAGGGTCAGAAGCCAGCAACGGGCTGCAGACAAGTACATAGTGAGGGAGCAGTAATGTCAGCACCGAGCCTCGTGTACGACGGGTGTTGAGACAGGCATGAACCATTGGCCTCGTTTTGTGCGTTGGATGCGTCATGTGCGGCGTCTGCGGCTGATCAAGTGCCGAGGTGCCAATGCCGATGGGAGCTTGCCCAGAGCTCACTTTGATTGAAAAGTTTCCGTTTTCCGTTGCTGGAAGGCCGTGGCACATGGAGGACGGCCGGGCACAAGTGTTCGAGTTTAAACGCTGCGTCGTGTTGTCGGGAGTAGGCGTAGAAGCTTTAATAGCGCACATGTAATTGTCGGGCTTCAGCGCCCGTCCACCATACCATGGTGGACACATTCCAGCCACGGCACGACAGTTTGGATCGTGTTTGGGGGTTGTACAAGGCTTGACGGCGCCAATGTTTGATTTTGCGTCTTGAGTGATGCCGGTCCGTTTTGATGAGAGGTTACTTTTTTCCGATATACATACTTAAAGTAGTAAGTATGTAGTCTGCCAATGAGCGGCCTGGCCCGTTGGTTTGGACGGTAACGTTAAGTACTTACCTACTAAGTACTTAAGTAGTGATATGTACTAGGTGCCTTAGTCAGTACTCCGTATTCGGGTGGCGCCGTATATCAACTGTCTGGTCTGGTTCTTGTTTACCCGTCAGCGACCAAGTGGTCTTGCCACTTAAAGTCTAAGTACTTAAGTAAGTAGCACTTGAGTCCACTTAGTTGCCAACGGGTACCTGTCAGGTATTCAAGGCACCTAGTATCTTCCACAATACGGCTGCAGGTTGCTGTGCTACTAGGAAATGTTCAAAATGTTCAATGTGGTGGCCGCAGCGTATGGTCTCTTGGAGCCGTGTCTAAGTAGTTGCCAGATGCCGCATCAACATGTCACCCCTGCTACGGGAACTCGAGTGAACCCGCGGATAATACAGCCACAGCAAGACACATGTCCTTGATATCATCATGTCAGTTCCTGTTGATTGCCACGCCGGACGGAAACCGCCGTGGTAATGATAATGCGTCTGATGTACAATATGACAAAAGAAAAAAACTTCAAACACATTGGTGTTTGTCGCTGCCGTCGGATTCCCCAAGGCCGGGCAGCAAGTGAAAACGGACGCGCCCAAACTGTTCGTCCTATCTACAGGGACAAGAAAAGGCAGCCTCGACCAACGAATTATCCTCACGTCTATTTTATTCCCCCCGTCCATCTCTATCTCGGCTTCTTTTTGCGCTCATATACCCATCTTTCCTGATCCTCCCCTAGCTGCACGCTAAAGGGAAGACTGTCGGATCCCCTCCCCAGTTTGTTGTTCGTCATCACGCAGATGTGCCTTGCTTAATGGTGCGAGGCGGTCTCGCCGTGGTATCCGACAATCTTGAAGCGGCCAATCATCTCACCGACGGTGAAGAAACCGACGCACTCGGCGGCAACGACACCGGCGGTGGCGAGCTGGGCGTTGCTGAGGTTGCGGGCCTGCTGGAGGATGTTCTGGGGTGTCTGGAAGAGGGTGCCTCGCTGGAAGGATCGCCAGAGGGTCTGGTAGGTGTTTTGGAAAGTGGCCACGGAGCTGCATCGCATTCAATGTTAGAGGCCCACGCTCAATGGCTTGCTTGGGCAGAGGGGGTGCATGGCTACGTACGGAGGGCTCATCTTCTGGCCCTGGAAGACCAGCTTGGCAACCTCAGCGCCGACCTTGGAGTAGTAGACAACGAAGGGGGTTTGGCCTAGCAAAGACGTTAGCATCGAAACAAACACCCCAATGGCACCGCCCTAACGGTGCTTGTGGAAAAAACGATGCGCTGAAGAGGCGAAACACTCACGCTCAACAAAGGCAATCAGACGTCCGGTACGGCCGCCAATCCTGCCCAGAGCATTGCCAACGCCTCTGGCAGCGCCGGCAATGGCGGGACCGGCGGCGCTGGTGACGCGTGATAGGCCCTGCTGGGCCTTGGAGGCGGTGTCCTTGGCGGCTTCGCTGGCCTTGCTGGCAGCGGTGCTCTCGAAGCGGCGAGATGCCATCCGCAGAGCCGGCGAGCGGATCATGGGGCGAGCGAGCGACATGGCCATGGTGTGTCGGTTTGTGCGGTGCGGTGCGGCGCGGTCGGGAGAGACGAGAGACGAGAGGGTTTGCTCGCAGAGTCGGGGATGAGACGACGAGATACCTTCCGGTGCGGATTGATGCGCTGCGGGTGCAATTGACGGCGGTTTGGGGCGTTCGTAGTCGGCTGTTTCTGGCTGAGGGAGAAAAAAAGCTCGGGAGAATTCGTGAGGTGGTTTCCTTGGCCGATTGGATTGGATGGTTCGTGGTTGGTCGGCGCTAGGCTGTTTTCGGATACGTCTTGGCCAGGCACATGTTCCTGAATCCCGACTCCTGAGCCTCGTGGCGCAAGCAAATAGTTGACTTTGTCGGTATCAAAGCCTGAGAACGCGCGTTTCTACTCATTGTACATTGGTGCTGTGGGATTCGCGATTCGAATGATTCTCTATTTTTAATTCAATATATTCTGTTATACGAAAGGGAAGCACGCCATGCCAACTCGATCTTGTCCCACCCAGCTCACAGCCTGCAACTTTGTTGTGTCTTGATGAATGGGCGAAATGTGCATCGTATCCGCAGCAATCACAACGTCTTTAACAATACAGCTTGTGCACAAAACGAAAGGCTCTTCTCTAGCCGCACGCAGTTGGTCTGGTGCGAATGAATGCGTTATGATGACCTCGGCTCTGTTATCACCCATATCATTCCTGCACCGTGTAATCATACAATCACCCCCAGCAAAAGAACAAGCATACAGATACCTCTGAAACACTAATGCTATCATAGCTTTGAAAAAAAAAAGACCATCATTGGTTCAAGGTGAAAAATTACCCAGTATGCCGCCATCTTCTCATCAACAGCAAGCGCGCTGGCAATCTTGTCTCCGCATAACGGCATTAAAACCTTCTCCGTCGTCACTACCGTACAAAATGCCGCCACGGCATTACTGTGAGCCGCAATATGGGATAGGAAACATCGCCGCACCACTAGATTCGGCCCCATGCTTGTAGAGAGCCAAAACGTCCAAGCCAATGGAAGCGGTTTCCCCCAATGCTCCCGTCTTCGAAAACTTCTGGTTTGCGGCGGTCAAGCTGAGCAACATCACTCGGCTGACTTCCGACAACTATAAGGTTGTTTTGTCTTGGGACTACCCGTGGGCCTTGAGAACGCGTGATCGCAGCGGTGAACGGACTACCTACATATACAGCGGGACGTGGGCGGCACGCAACGTGCCGTTTTACGATTGTGGGAGGAGGTGGCGATGGGTTTCATCTGACTGGCTCTTGTGCCACGTTCCAGAAGCGGACCGCAGAGTGGTGGGTGTTGTCGAGGGGGACTTGATAGAGTCTTCTGCAACAAACAATCTTGAGATATATGTAATAAGTGCGAGACCAGGATTTCTGTGGACATGGTTACCTGTGCGTTGGCAATATGTCCGGCACTGGGGATTGATCAGCCCCTCGGAGGGCTGGTAAAACCAACGGCGGTGTCAAAGACGGGGTTTTACCGTCTGCTGATGACTGGTAGTATGTTCTGGGAGTTATCTTATCTGTGCTTCTGGTCCTGTCAGTCTTTTCTCATAACCTTGACAGTTGATCTTGTATCTTCTGGGTTGTTTGCTTCTTTGCCACGTGAATGCACGGAGACTTCCGTTATGGATTCTAGGCTTATTGATATAGAAACTTACACGATTAGCCAGGTGGTGGTATTGTAATGCTGCTAACTAGCCCAGGGTTCTCTGCTGCCAGCCTTCTGAGCTACCAAAAGCGTTGTTATCTATCAATGTGAACACAAATTGTTGTGCTACGCATTCATTCATACACCAAAACGTGTTTTTTTCAAGTTCTCATGCTACATCTCCTGTACGCCAGTCCCTTGCACCCATATACGCTCCCATTTGGGAAGTCACCTTCACTTCGGCATACACCACACTCTCTACTTTACAATCGATGCAAATAGTTTCATCAACGGCGGTTCTAGTCGAAACTCTGAATCTGTACCTTGATAGCCCCGCTCTTCGGGTCTGCCGACGTCTCAAAGGCCTTCAAGGCGTCTTCAAGGGGGAACCTATGCGTCACCAACCTCGACAAATCAATGACACCGCTTTCCACCAGGCGAATGGCTCGAGGCCAGGTGTTGCTGTACCGGTATTGCAGCTGAATGTCGACTTCACGCACGCTGGCGCGCATGAATGGAATGTTGATTTCGTTCTTTCCAACACCAATGATGAACACCTTGCCGCCAAACTTGGTCGCCCATATGGCAGCACTGATGCTGCTTTCGACACCGGTGCACTCCATGGTCAGGGCAGGCTCAACTCCGTTAAATGCTTTCACAATGGCCTTTGCCGTGTCCTCAGCGGAGCCGGGTTCGATCTTGTGAGTAATTACGCGGGGGCAGAGCTCCTTGGCAAAAGCGAGTCTGCTCTCTGATATGTCGGTGATGACGAGGGGGCTAGCGCCGCCGGCAGCGCAACACAGCAAGGTGACGAGTCCGATTGGGCCGGCACCACAGACCAGGACTGCGTCTCCGAGCTGCATCTTGGCTCGTTGCATGCCGGCAAGAGCTACACTCAAGGGCTCGAGAAGTGAGCCGTTCTCATATGACATGTCGCCAATCTTGTGGCACCAGACAGCCGGGTGGTTGACATATCGGCGTAGAAGCCCCGGCACGGGGGGAGTGGACAAGAAGGCGACGTTCTCGCAGCCGTTGTAGTGTCCTGTCAAGCAGGGCTCGCAAGCATTGCAGATGATGTTGGGCTCAACTGCCACACGGTCTCCAACCTTCAAGCTTGTGACGGATGGGTGCACTGCGATGACGTCGCCAGCAGATTCATGACCCAGGATGTGGTCTCCTTCCACAATCATGGGGCCGATACAGCCAGCGTGCCAAAAGTGAACATCAGAGCTAGTTCCATGTGGTCAGGACGCACGTTTTCTGTGAAGCAATACAAAGAAGGCGGAAGAAATGCAAACTCACCCGCAAATACCGGTGCTTCGAATAGCAATTGTCACTTCACCGGGTTTCAAATCCGAGCCCGCGGTAACACTCCTAGCAGTAGGCTCGGCCTCGCTAATCCACAAGTCATGCTTTGGATTCGTATAAACACCAATATTTGGCTTCAGAGAAAGGCCGCCGGTGGCTGCGGGGGGCATCTTGGTCGGCAAAATGGACTATTCGAAGGGAATGGATGGGTATTGAAACAGAGTGCGTGTGGCTCAAGGGTGAAGCAAGTGCCTGGCTCTTATACTCGCCTGAAGCACCCTGCCGGCACAAGACAAGAGCATGCAAAGACGAACATCGATGCAGAACAGCATTTCTGAGGAGGCGCCTTAGCGGCAAGCCCTCGCTCACCTTTGCACCAGAGTGAAGCTCGGGCAAATCGCCGGTCCTCCCCGCTCGAAGTTGAAGCGGGTTGAAGTGCCACGCCTCGGTGGAGCCCCTCAAATCTGCGTGGAGAAGGTGCAACCCACCAGCCAGCTGTGTGCTCGTGCTCTCGACATGGAGGAACCTCGAGCCAACTACTACGCCAGAGTTCCAGCTACCGCGCCAATCACAGCTCAATGACAGCTCCGATGCAAACCAAAGGGAAAAGATCATTCGTCACGTCTTGACCGGTTGCAGGACACGGGCGCGACCCGGCCGTCACGAGACCCCTTTTCCTGCTTCTCGAGGAAACCGTGCCGCATATCGCAGTCGGAGAGGAAGCTGTCGTGGAAACAACGGCAGTTCAGCCATGTTGTGCAACAAGCCACGACAGGTCGACAGGTTTGGAACAACATCCGGCGAGACCCCATCCATCCCGTCGTTCGAATTGGGCCTATCTGCAGGACCGGTCGACAGGGAACGCATGGGGAAATGGGGTAGTGTCCGCTTGAGCACAAATTCTGCGTCTTTTGCAATGGAACCTCTGGCACTTTTTCGGAACAGGCAGCATGATTCGCATTCATCTATATTGATAAATTCCCAGCTCTTGGGATATGGACCTCTTTATATCGTTATAGCCGCTCCAATGGGATATTCTACCGCCGCGCCTCCAGGCGTTGCATAGTAGGACTGCGGGGATAGATGCACCCGATCGAAGGGTCCAACAGCCTGTCCATTGGACCAAAACTAGCCGGGATCGGAAGAGTCGTAAGGGTCCATCATACATGTGACGAGAAAGGTTGAACCAGCGTGCAGATGCAGTCAGATGACACGAAGAGTTGTGTCCAATCTTGCAAGCCCATAGGCGCGGTTATATACCTCTTCTACGCTCAATGCCTGCCAGCAAATCATACAGGACACATCTTCCGGCAAAATACGCTTGCCGTTGCTAAATATATGCAAGCACGGTCCTTTGTTTTGGAATACTGCGCACGATATACTATTGCTTTGTTGCGTAGTCTTGGACCTCCTGATCAATGCATCCGGAGTAGATGGCAAAACCCAAGTACTTAACCATGACCGAAGTGGTGCCTGACACATCAAAGAGTTTGTGGTGAGTCTTCCTAGATTACAATGTATCATCAGCTAATGTGTCAAGGTGTAAAAGTAGGAGTAGGGTGCATAGACTATACTTGGCATCGATGCGGTCTTGCCAGCCTGGTGTACATAGACATAAACGCATGTGGGACGGACTCTGCAGGCTAGGCAGCACTCCATACTGCGGTGCGGTACTCTGTATAAATGATATGGAATGACTCACAGATCTTCATTGAACTTGGGAGCGATGCTTTTGTCGAGTATAACATCTGATAGGCCGCGTTGCATATAGCAGCCACGAATGGGGATGTCGATATAGTCACATCCTTAGGTGGCCATGGATAATCGTCATTTTACACCTATATAGGCCACAACCCCTAGTGGCCGAGACGATACAGCACATTTTTGCTGGAAAAGGTGTATACCCTCGATTCCGAGTTCCACGACCTCCGCAACCGCTGTCTCTGGTCAGCTAGCAATATTCGACACGACAAAGTAAGGAATTTTCTATTCTTGCACAGGATGAAAGAGGAGAGACTGTACTGTCCATGGATGTGCTGAAGTGCCGCGCTCATCGAGCCGTATATCTTTTTTTCGTAAAGCGTTAACTCAAGCCTTATGAACTGGAACATAGTAGCTGCTCTTGTTGGCGTTGAGCAAGACTACCGTGGTGATGCGACGGATGCCTTTGGTCATTGCTGCCGAGATTTGAAGATAACCCAGATGCTCGACTGCTCTTTACAGATCAAGTTCCTCGCGGTTCCTTTAGTCCAGAAAAAAGAAGGCTTCTGATACAGGCAATTTCCCAGCTACGCTACAAATCTGGGCAAATACTGGTCCTGCTCTGCGCATCGCATACAGGAACACTTTCTTGCCCGGGTAACAAGCGAATAATCTCTTCTTGCACTCGCAGGGAGATCTGGTATTGATTGTGAGTCACGAGAACCAGAGGGAGGAGATGCTAGGCCTACTGACGCGAGTACCCTAAGGCTTGATAAATTTGTGAAGGCCTGTAAGAGAACCCTGGTCTTGAGACAAGCAAATGTAACCATTCATTTGCAGCCCTCGAGAGCTGGACAGTTGCGAGGATAGCACAAGACGCCTTCTACTTGACCTGGATATATGCCGACTGCACACTGATACAGTGTCTTGTTGACGATTGGATGGCCCATCATGCCTATTGTGAAAAGAGCCAAGCAGTCAAGTTGCCAGTGAGACTCATCGGCGAAGAGCCCAGCTTGTCCATCGCAACGGCTAGCTTGAACAGTATGTGACGCTGAGCTGGAGTTGGGGAGATTCTATCCGTCGATGACGCGGATGTGCAAGGTGGACTACTTACTCAATATTACGAGTAGGAGTATTTAAGGCTGCAAACTATTATACCGAGAGGGGAATCCTTAAGTGCCTGGTTTGACAGAGCTGGGATCGAAATCGTGTTTCGATGTCCAGTTTGGGCCGCTTTGGTCACATTTACAAGAAGCCTGTATCGGCCAAGTACCTACTTACCTGAGGCACACAATCATGTAAAAGGCGTACGTACATGTAGGGAATACGAGCGGCTCACCCAACGAAACGGCAGGACTTGGTCTCGTCGTGGCCATTGCCGTTTAGCTACGGGTGACTAGTACGTTGGTTATTCTAACCTAGAGAGAGATCCATCACACCAGTACCTATTTCGCCTTCGAGGGCACTTACTACTCACATACAGTACTCCGTACATGTCGCAATTCGCAAAGCGGGCAGCACACGGGATGGAAACAGATATCAACCACTTGCTTATTAATTCCGAGTTCGGGCAAATTCACCTCACCTACAAAGCCAGTCAGTCCATGGGCACCTTGTTCCCTTGAGTCCCCTCCCCTCCCTTCTGCCTTGGCACCAGCCCAGCCGCCCAGCCAACACCACCCACCACACTCGGCAACGCCCGAACCAAGCCAAGCCAACTCGCACCCAGCCATCATCCGTATAACACCCCCGGCCAACCGAGATCAATAATCGCATTCCTATCCGCACAATCCCATCCTCTGGGAAACCTCCAAGCCCGTCAGCCGTGGGCCGGGCGCCTCCCGAAGCTGACCGTTGAGGGAAAACGAGGCCGTATTTCAACCCACACGGTGATGTCCACTCTCCCGCCGTGTCATCCAGCTGAGCATGGCAGAGAATGAATGCCTCCACATCCAGGGGAACGCTTCTCCCACCGGCTACAAAGCAAAAGGCATGGGTCCCATTACGTGTCGGCACAGTCCACAATCCATCTTCCTGCTCGGTGCTCTCGATGCATTCAATAATTCCAACTCAGAATATACCCTTTTCCGCATTCTCGACCAGGGGGCAGGCCTCGGATACGCTTTGCCATTGCTACTGTCTGTTTGTGTGCCGTTCCTGTCAGATCGTATTCGGTGCCGCCAACGCGCATCACCGACGGACGGGAGTCCGCCAAGACCAATGACCTCATTCTTGTACAATCTCCATCGCTGGATAAAAAGCCGCTAATATAGTGCTACTATTCCTCCTGATACAACCTGATAGCACTAGTACATATTACGAACGAGTCGTCTTGTGCAGGGATCTCTAACCCGTTTGCGAAATGGCCCCGATGCTGGGCCAGAGGTGGAGAGACTAGAGACTACTGGGCTAAACAGGCATGTTCCGAATTTTGGATGGGTACCAACCAATGTGCAAAGCTTAGCTGGAGTCACGGAGAGGGCCCAAGATATGCCAGAGTTTCGTGTTGACAGTTCGTATTCAACGAGTCCGTTCGATTCATAGAACGACCGCCCTTTGATTCTACCTAATGACCAGGTCAACTCGCTGCGAGTTGATCTCAGTCCTGAAACTATTGCCTCTTGTAGGTGATGCTTATAGAGCTCATTGAAGAGCAGCCCAGTGTAGCCTGTGACCTTTATTCATAACATTCGTAAAATTGCAGATATTCTGCACCAATGCATACCCCAGGTTTCCGTACAGTGAAAGAAACTAAAACACAAAAAAATAGACGGGTCCTCTGTCAGTCCTGTTCCGTAGCCGGTGGCTGAGTCCAACCGAGTCGTCCAGTTGCTCCAATTCCAGAAAAAAAAGTCAAGGTTTTTTGTATCAAACGCCGGTGAATGCTAAAAACGATAAAGAGAATTCGAGTGTCTGCTCGGTGCCGTCGACGGTTTTGACTGATTTTGGTTTGTAGTACCTACTCCCCGACGGAGATGACCACATCGCCCTTGCATATTCCATATGAACAACATTCCTCAGGTTTCATTCGGCCGTTGAGAATAGCATCAATCTTTGACTGGAGAACGCATTAGGAAACTAAGTTCAACCGGAGGAAAGTATTGACCTAGGTACTTACGTCTGGGCATGGACCCAAAGGACCAACGGGGGCTGCAATGGCAATCATAACAGGCGAGGACATAATGGTAGCTGCTAGAAGAGATTGAAACCTCATGGTTGCTGATATGTAGAGAAGAATGATTTGTCGATGAAATGTGAAATGCGTCAAAAGATGCAGTGTCTGATATGCAAAAAGTTTTTTTTTTGGCGGCGCGCTTTTTTGCTAGAGGGAACCGAGTTTCGAAGTGAGGGCTCAAAGGAACCGGATATAAAGATGGGCAGGCAGAGTTGCCAGACAAACAATGGAAAATGTACCCAAAGTCGGGGGAACGACTGTGCAACCGAGGAGGTCAAAGCGAGGAAGGAGTGAGTGTCGATCTTTCTGAACAAGCTTGCGGGGTGAGAGCCGCGAGCCTGGGAGGATCCGATCGTACATACTTATGTGCAGACACTTGGACAACTTGGAGCAGCGGACGGGAGGCCGAGCGGCCAAGGCAAAACCCAGCTGGTGGTGCAGATAGTACTATTTGGACCGGGGTCGCTGCGTCCTTCGCATGCAGCGCCGGCAGGCGAGGATCCACGATGTGCTCTCTCGCGATGGAGGCTGTCGAGTGAAAAGCTCGGACAAGGACGGGGATTGCGGGGCTTTGCGTTCCACGCAGACGACTAGACGGCAGGGTTGCGCACTTCGCAAGGCACAATGAAGCACAGAAAATACAAGTGCTTCGTGAGTCGTGAGAGGGCAGTGCTGCCGGGGCGCCAACCTGGAGATGATGTGACGACTGAATCTCGCGCAAACGGACGTGCGAAGTACTTACAGTAGGTTGTACACACATGCTAGCCTGGGCTGCAAATGGATTGGCGCGCGGGGGAGGATTGGAATGTTGGTCCGCTGAGATCGGGTGGTTGGCCGCCAGGCACACTCAGCATGGCAAGCAGGGCGCGCAGGGCAGGCAGGGGTCGATGGTGCCGGGGCCCGCTCCTTCCAGAGATGTGGCTTGGCCTCTGTGCATGTGCTGTGAATTGTGCTGTGCTGGGCTAGCGCGGAAATTTGCCCACCAATGACGGCGTCTTGTCCGAAACCGCATTGTTTTCTGCGCCTTGGCAGGAACCGTGACTGACTCCTTCATCAGACAAACCATCTTCCCGTTATGTACTCCGTATCCCTTTGACTATTAAGGTGCCGTTGCTGCAGCGGCCCTACTCTTTTATAATACTACTTAGGTAAGCACTTTTTCATCATATGAAATTTAATTAAAAGAAATACAATGCCCTTTTTAAATTTACAAGTTATTTTTATTCCCACAACATTTTTTTATAAAAGGGTTTTTATTAAGGGATGAGAGTCGTGGCTTCCCGTTTCCGCCACCTCCAGTCCTGTCATTGATGCGCTGCAGATCCGCAGATCCCTCTGGCATAGAGTCATGCATGGAAGGCTTTGCCGATACCAGGAACCTCAGGGTGTCATGTTTCATGTTAAGACGTACCGAATATCCAAATTCCAATGACTCAAGCCGTCAGCAGAGTCTGCTTCCGTTGCTCCCAAGCCAGCCATTTCGGCTACCAGCTCGTATAGCCACAACAAAGCCTCTTTGATAGTGGTACTTGTACTCTGTGACGTGTATCCTTGTCCACATCGACTACCTGCCTACTGCCTTACTGTCTAGGTACGGAGTACTTGAGTAGGTATCTGGTAGCTTGTAGGCACGCAAGTATCTGCTTTCAACCGACAGAGCCAACTTGGCCATTGGAGCTTCTACTCGAGCATGGCGAGCCCCCGAAATCACGCAACCACGGGCTGGTACATTGTCCTTGCAAACTCTTTTTTGAATCTGGTACAACTTGGGTCGTGTGTAGTGTCTGGGACATGTGATGTGACTTCACTCTCGCTTACGTTCTTGTTGCCGTCATACAAGGCGGTTGCCTCTCGAACTGTCCAAGACATTTATCTCTAATCCGTATGGGAGCTTTGTATTCGGGTTTGCCGCCATTCGCTTTAGAACCCTCATGTACTCCGTGTATCGCCGAGACTTACGGCCTGCTCCTCCCGTTACGCACGGAGGATGGATGGCCATCAACGGCAACAACGTCAAGTCGGCCAATCACCACGGCATAACTCATCACTTTAATGGCTGCCACTTAATCTTCACCCTGTCTCAGATGTCGTTCACTGCACAACACTCCATGCCTCGACTCCAATCCCGCCCAGGATCACCTGCCGTGAGCTCCCTTGATCGACAACCGCAACATCACCGGGATCTGCCACGCCGCTGCTGATGCAACTCGCCAGTGTAACCATTTGCGGATTGCTCTTCGCGATGCGCCAAATCTTGATACGCTGGTCGTTGCTGACGCTTACGGCGAGGCCGTCTCTGCCGTCATCTTGACCCTGTGCCAGCAGTGCAACACCGTTGACTGATGCCGCGTGAGCGCCGCGAACGATTCCACGACCAGCAAACCGGTACTCCGTATGACCAGCATCGTCCCGGACCTCGGCAACTTCTGTGAATCCAAGGCCGTTATCATCACCTCCCGTTAGTATATGAAAGATGCCGTTCTGTCTGACCATATCAAGGCTTTTGATGCTACTCTGGTGTACTTGAGCAGCAGCCTGCAGCGTGAGGCTGCCCAAGGCAGACGATGCTGCTCTGGTCTTCCACAAGGCCATGTGCCCATCCGTAGACGCCGTCAACACCCAAAGTTGTTCATCCATCTGGCCAAGATGCCTCAATTGCGTGATACATGCGCCGGTATAGAGCCCAGTCGCGAACAACTTGAAGCTACCATCTGCGCCATACTCATACGTCTTGAGCGTTGAATTAGAAAAGGCCAGCGTAATGGCCATCCTCTGTCCATCCACCGCCCTCGAAACATCGAAACCCATGATGCGCAAATCCCTGGTCGGACTCTTGTCCGCAAAACTCCCCTCGCAGACAACAGCAAGGCCCGCATACGCAGAATCCAGGGTCCGAACGCGCCACACGAAAAACTCCTCATTCCCAGCACTACTAAGAAGATAGTCGTCTTCAAACCAGTGCAGTTTCTGGATCCCCGTGATATGGGCCTTTAAACATGCCAAATACCGCATCGCTGCGCCTCTTTCTTTCTTCTCATCCGCAGCAACGTACTCCCATATCCTGATCGAGGTATCTTCTGCCCCAGATGCAATATACCGCTTGTTCGAGCTCAGCGCGCGAATCTCACGGCCGTGCGTGCCGGACTTTACCGTACGATGCGGCACGCGAGTCTGTGAGTAGATGGATAGCTTGGATGTCCGGGTATACGCGAATCTGTATAGTTCCGGTTGCTCCGCGCTGTAGTCGAGACGAAATGTGCGGTGGGCGCCGCCGCAGTTGATCGAGGCGACTTCTTCCCTCGTAGATTCGTTCCATATTACAAAGTCTCTACTTCTGAATCCGTAGAGAAGAAGTTCCGGGGTGGGTGTGTTTGAGAACCACGCCCCTTCTATCATGGGCCCAAAGGGGGGGCTCGTCTCGTGTACAAGGGCAAGGGCAGCATTGGCGGCGTCGGTCCGTCGGATTTGGTATATTCTGTATTTGCCGTCGCGGCTGGTGACGAGGATGTGTCGTGAGTCTGACGAGGGGTTCCGGCTAGGCGGGAGGGGAACGATGGATGTGATTGCGTCGCGGCTGCGTGTTGCTAGATCCAGAATCGGGTGCCATGTGTCGTCTCTTTGAACGAGGATAGACATCCATCCGTGGCGGGAGCCGACTAGGAGCAGATCATCCAATCTCGTGGCGGAGATGGCGACGAACCGGGCGTCTAAACCTGCGATTTGGTGCTCTGAAAGAAGGTCTCCTGCGGGCGAGAGGGTCAAGTACCGCGATGCCGGGGACCCGTGGAGGTGAACCAGCAGCTCGATGGTGTCGGCAGTGCTTGCGAGGTGGTTGATTTCCACGATTCGCCCCGGAACGCTCCCCACCGGCCTGACTTGGCGAGTCTGGAAGAAGAAAATCCTGCCACTGGTGGTTCCTATTACCGCTGCGCCGTGGCCGATTTTCCGCAGGACATAGCACGACTTCAGGTCTGGCGCGACATCTTGACCGACACTGACCTCTTCCCACGTTTGGGTTCCAGACAATGAACCCAAAAACAATCTACCGGCATTGGTGATGGCGAGCATGGTGTCGTCGAGAATAAAGTCGTACCGACTTATCATTTCACGAGCACTAGCCGAATCCGACGGCGACTGTAACAGATGCGGTACATCTATCGTAGTCAGCTGGGCGCCGGCCTCTTCAACAGCGGCCGCATCCTCAATGAAGCTGATTCTGCCATCTGCACCGCCGGTAACAATGCGAATCCATCCATTCCGGATATCCAGCGCCCGCGCCCAGAGATGTTTGCCGTCGTGAAGCGAATGCGTCTGCCGGTGGGAAATCGTGCCCGACAGTGACGGGCCGAGAGACAATTCCCACCGCTGGGCGGTAGAGTCCTCCCCAAAGGAATACATGGGCAGCCGACCATCCCGGACGACGTGTCCCTCGTCGACGCCGAACTTGACGCCCCAGATGCGCGAGGCGTGGCCCATTGCCACCGCAACAGGGACGACTTGTCCGTCTACACAGGCGGCCTGCACCTCGTCGTAGCGCTCGGCAGCTTTGAAGCCGGTTTCCGTAACACAGTCCAGCGTAGATTCATGCGGTCCCTCATGGTTGCTTATATCCCACACTCTGATTGTCCTGTCATCGCTGCAGCTGGCGAGGAGACGAGCCGTCGATCCATTCGGCAGCGCCAGCTCTGGCGAAATGTCTACCCCGTAGATGGATCCCTCGTGGCCACGGAGCACAAAGAGCATGGTGTGAGAGGCAGTTTCCGCGTGGTACTTCCACACGATGACGTTGCCGAATACCGTTCCAGCTGCCACCAGGACGCCCGTGGGCGATATCCATCGTAGATGGGAGGCGTAGAGCATCGGTCTCGAGGGGGAGGTTACGTCGCCCGTGGTGAGGGCGCGGGCGTCAGGGTGGTACGTCATTGGAACGACTTCATTGTGAGCGGTCGCCAGAGCCGCAATGGACGAGTCCCACGGGGATATGGCTGCGTCGTAGATCCAGTCTGGTGCAGAGGTGGTTGCCAGAAGAAGAGGCTGGTTCCCGTCGTCGAGGGGCGTCCCGTCGAGGAGACCGACGTATGAAGCTCCCCAGAGGAGAATTGCGACAGCGGAGGACGTTTCATCCTTGTGAACGCGGATACCGTGAATGGGCTGGTCTTCAAACACACATATCCGATGGATGGGTTCCTCTGTGTCGGTGGGAGGGCCATCATACACAGTCAAATCACCATCCTCGCCAGCTATTATGTATACTTTGCCCGATAGTGTGGTGTATAAACCAACGGAAGTGATGGGCACTTGAGAGACCTCCCGCTTGAGCTTGATAGATCTATTGGACTGTATCCCGGTCAGTATCAAGTGGTAAGAAACCTAGGCAATGGCGGGGGGGCGGAGGCAGGTACGGTAGATGACGCTTGAGCCATTGCGATCAATTGCGTGAATTAGGAAGCCATAGGAAGTAAATGCAAGTCTAAATCAAGATATTTCCTCATGAGTGCATCAAAGTAGTTGGTTGCCGGATTGAAGAATACGGTGATATGCTACGGCGAATGAAGGCGGTGGGCCAAAAATTTTGAGGGTTTGGTTGGTGCGCGATACCATTGTGTGGGCTTAGCATTCGTCACGAACAAAAACATTGTGTAAATGAGTACAACAGAAAAAACACTCGGCGCCAGGCATATTTAGACATGTAACTTAAACTGAAGCGTTTATTCATAATCTTATCCCTTACTATTCTATACCATATGTCCTAGGGACTAATTCGGGGGCGCCTCTGATCAGACTACAGCCAAAAGCCCCCATCGTAGACAATCCAAACGCCGGGAACAATGCCTAACCTCAGAATATGACCACACAAATAATTCTTCGCTCCAGCTCGTTTCAAAACAAAAGGAAAAGACAAATTTCTCATATCTATTGTAACTTAGGCCCGATGAGAGTATGGTTCATAGGCGAGATCAGTTCGGCCGTGGCCAGAAGGATGCCGGGGACCAGATGAGTATCCACCTTGGTTCTGGTTGGGGTTGTAGTAGCCGCCATTGTTGTGACCGCTGGTCATCTCGTAGTTGTGGGAAAGAGGGCGATAGGCACCACCATTGGGAATGAGCTTCTCGTCATCAGAATCCAGATTTCGCTTGCCACCACTGCGACGGCGCTCGGGTTTGCAGCAGCAGATGGTGAAAATCCAGAAGAAGCCGGCGCCGAGGGCGAAAGCCGTGGCGATCCAAACGGTGGCGAGGAATCGGGTGCCAATGTCGGCTTTGATGCCGTAGAGTTTGTTGGAGCCCTTGATAGCGCCGACAACGATGGAAGCCGTGGCAGTGGAAAGACCGGCAGCAACGCCAACCAGGATGGAGGTGAGGCCGGAAACAAGCCAGGTCAGGCATGACGCAACGCGGGAACACATGGCGAAGATGCCAACCGCCAACTGGATACCGAGTGCGAGGAGTGCAACGATGAAAGCAACCTCGGTCCATTTGGCGACAGTGCGGAAAGTTTTCAAAGCGCCCTTGACCTCGTCTGGAAGTTTGAAACCCTGGACGCCCGCAGACTTGCCTAGGTTCTCGATATATGTAGTGTTGAGAGCACTGTTGGCCCAGTCAAACTGGGCTTTTGTGCACTGGCGCTTGTTGTCGTTGTCGGTATAGCAGTAGCCCCAGAGATCGATTTCGTATACGTTGGCCAGGCCAAGGTCAGCAGCGGTAATGTTGCCAGTCTTGTCGGCGCGAGGGTTGATGCCAAGTGAGTTTGTAATGCTGACAAGGTCGGCTGGGCTGATGCTCATATCTTTAACATCCACGCGGAACATCCATAATTGATTGTGAGCGACACCGGAGAGGGTGGCAATGAGAAGAGCGACAATAGAGGCGATTGTCAGAGCCAGCGGCAAGCCGACGCAAATGAATCGACCAACGCCCATAGTTGTTGTGGTGTTGGGCGTGCGTGTGTGCGGGTATTTCTGACGGTCCTGTGGAATACTCGATCGACGCCCGTGATGTCACACCTGGCAGGCGGGCGGATGATGAATGTTGAGAGCCGTCGACGTGTAAAATATGCTTGAGCGACGCTAGCGAAGGGTTGGAAATACCAGACGTAACGGACGCAAAATACGGCAAGATGATGAAAAGTACAAGGTGGGCAGTCTGTTGCCGGACCAGTGGTGTTTATATAAACGAGTCGTGGCTATCCGAGCTGCCTGGCGCCGGTGCTGACATGGCGGCGCAAGGTTGGGCCCGTCGACCCTACGAAACGTGGAGTGGCGCAGACTGACAAGCAACAAAAAAAGAACAGCAGGACGGAGTATGCCAGAGTCCATACAGAGCGAAAAGAGCGGAGCAGCGGGTGGCCTCGAATTAATGCTGTGCTGCCCACCACATTCGGGCGCAGCAACCACACAGCATCACGCCAGCATGGTTCCAAGCCCGATATGCGGGTCGGTGAGGTTTTCGCCATTCATGGCTGATGCCAAAGACCAGGGAGGCCCTGGAGCTGTGTTCAAACTTGTTGCACTCTGCGCCTTGAGGCAGGGCCGAGGAGTGGCGCCATGATGAGTCGCTCATAACACGGAGAGACGCTACTCCTCACCTACCCATGTTAACGAGGGAAATTCCGAACCAGTGTCCCACCGCAGAGCTGTCCTCACGGACCAGGTAAGGCAGCTTTTCACTCGGCGTGCTGCTGCGTTTCGCGAGGAGAGCAGTATGTATGTAGTTGACTTCAGCCTCCTCCAATTATCGATGATTCCGAATCGGGGTAAATTTGATCATGGAGATGCTGCGGCATGTTCCTCCGAGATGGTTCTTGAGTTTGTTACGCATGACTCCCCGCGACGTGAATCTACAACTACCAGGCGTCAGCAGAAAAGTCCAGCAAGAGGGACGATCGCCGAACGAGTTTCTTCTCCCTTTCCACAAAAACAGAATAAAACACGAGGGCGCAACGTTGTTTGCCCAGCCACGCATGGTGGAATCCTTGCTGTGTGGATGACGACGCGCAACACGTCTGTGGCCATCCAGGAGCAGGGTGGACGAACATTGGACCATATGCACTGATCAGCCTCGATCAGCAGCACTCCATCTCTGTGTCAGTGTTTCGAAGTGCTTGGCAGATGTGTAGTCGGAGCACAGTCGCTGTGACAACGGACGAATGCTGCATTACAAGAACTCCGACTTCATGTTTATCAGTCGCAGTAAGAAGAAATCCAGCCATTCAGAATTGGCCATATCAGCTGCATGCTGTGTTGCTCGAGCAGTCACTCACCGTGATCAAAGAGGGTTCATTGCTCATGCCGCTTCTGTCCTCCGGATATGTAGATGGCATTGCCGGTGTCGCACGGAGCAAAGCAGTGCTTGCGAGACCATGGCAAACGGCCCAAGAGCGAATCAGTGTGTGCCTGGTGCGTCTCTTGCCAGTAAATCCCGCTTTTTGCCAAAACAATTCATTGGGATTGCTAATAAGAAGGCTGGCTGCTGGCTGCTGGCTGCATGTGTTGCGAAGGTTCGGGCACAGCCTCCACTAGTTTGGGCAGAATCCCAAATTTAGAAGTCGTTGCCACCATGAGGCTCTGAGACAAATCCTGTGGCTGCCACCACAGCAGGCCAGGCGTGCGACACAAGTCTGGTGGCAGACGGTACGGTACGGGTGCCCCAGGCCACAACTTCGTGCACGTACAGTGTATGTGCACATGAGGTCACTTGGCAGGTGCGAAATCGACGGAGGCTGCTGACTGATCAAGTAGCCCTCCTCCCACCGACCAGTCCAGTCCAGTCGGCTTTGAGGACACCATCGCGGGGCCAGATGACACAACGTGCAACACCAGGACCGTTGCGAGCTAATAGCGCCAAGCTTCCCCAGACAGGAACCGCCTGATGACGCTTGTCGCTGCCAAGAAAGAGTCAATACTTTTCAAGCTCCAAACTAGCTTTGTCAGATCATGATGCATAAAGACTTGCGACGCAAATTGCGGAGTGCTCTACGCGTTCACCGAAACACCATCTGGTGTCCGGTACTCGGCCACAATCCAGAGTCTTGGCGACAGCGAGAGCCTCGTCATGGCCCTTCGATCTAGGGAGTACAGATTTACAAAGCATAGTCACGAAGGGCCAGCTAGGCCAAGTAACTCAAAGGCGTGTGACCCTTCACCATCAACATGATGGCGCTGTATGCGCCATGAATTTGCCTCTGGATATCCAGGACTCGCCAGTGTTTTTCTTCCAGGCTCGCGAGATGTTTCGATTGCTGCGCCACTGATGAGAGTTCTTGGCATCGCAAAATTGCCTAGGTTACCTGGGTGCAGCGATTACTTCTGAGAGAATCAGACCGCCTCCGTCTAGGGACATGAAGAGACCCTTGCTTGAACTGTGCGACATGCACATACGATGCCTCACCAAGCATGCTCTTGTCGCCAAAATACCCGGTGTCGTGGACAGACAGTTGCACGAGAAGTTTCAACGAATGCAAGGCCTGGTCTAGTTGGGGTGAAATCCGTTACGAAAAAAAAAAGGCGTTCGGCATCCCTCTGGTGAGCACGTCCCTTGATGACCCCGGCATTTTTCTTTCAACAATCCTTAAACCAACAACCCTCCCGTGTGTGATTCTGTATCGACTCGTCCTTTACTACATAATGAGGAATCTGAATTTCTTCAGGGGATCTTGTGTCTTAGACCGGAAAAGCTTGGCACCAAGAAAAAAACGGTGTCGCAGTCCGTCATTGAGCCTGCGGGGGGTGTGAGCACATATCGAATACTTTGTCGCAGATTCGATTGCCGTATTCTGGTGTTTCTCAAACATGTTTATGAAAATAAGGTCGTGCGGCACGGGACGCGAATCTTGGGTCTTTGCTGGGCATCATCTCCCATTTTGCGCGACCTGGTCCTTCACCGTCATTTTGCTACGACTGCCGAGTGCACCGTGTCCTTCGTTTGACTCGACCGATTCAAGCTTGTCCGAATAGCTGTTTACATCTTCTTCCTACGGTTCTTGACAGAGTACGCACAGTGAGTGCCTTGGTCCGTGATCGCACGACAGATGTTGTTGCCAACTATTCCGACTATCCCAGCTTTAGACATGAGCCGCTTTGGAGATATCACCTGGCTTCTCAACGAATTCCGGACACATCAGGATCACAATGACAGAATTTATCGTTGCATTGGATGTGACCGTGTTATTGTTTGTGTGGGACATGGCGATATCAGTGCCCTGTAGCAATTAGTACAAGGGACCAGGAGCATCCAAGACATTTAGAAACAAAAAGCTTCCCAACCTAGGCTATCGGAGGCGACGGCAAACACGGCATGCTATGGTGCTGCCGGGCACTATCATAACATGTCAGAGAACGCTGTCAGAAAAGAAAGATTCAGACTATGAATTCGGGATAGTTTTTTCGGCTGACATTGTATTCCGTTCTTCGGTGTTTGTCGTACGAAAAGCAAGGTGTCTCCCTAGGATTTGTATTTGGCGTCGCTTGGACGTATAGACCGGCTCGATAGCATCGTGCACGATGCTACGGTGGTCTTATTCAGTGCAGGTAACACAAGCACTTAAAGTTGAAGTGTCTGCATCCTCAGGCTTGTGAGTGGACAGCAGGGGGGGCCTTGCCGGCGAAGCAATCCAGCCAACAACGGAAGTTGGAAAAAAGCCACCGTCAGATACAACCCTCATCGGGGCCGGTGTGGGGGCCGTGATGGCTCATACCCGGAGGTGCGAAAACACAACGTGGGAAAAGAGCTCAGGAAGAGATAACAATGTTGTCCTCACTCCGTTTGTTTCCCGTTGAGCCCCGAGGGCAAGGTCGGTGTCGATTCTCCTAAACCAGTCAGATGTGATGATGGGCTAAGTAGCGATGATGGAGAGGTTGACGCGGGATCCAAACCCTGGTTTTCGAGTCTATACATATGCGTGGCACACCAATCTACAGGGTTGCTACAATCATAATATGAATAACTCCGTATTGGGGGGCAGGTGATGAAAAGAAGCGTCAACCCAACAACCCCACCGACCTTGGGTGTTCATATTGGAGCCCAACAGGTATCTAATCTTAATACCTGAGTAACCGCCGAACAAACTGGATTTTTATATTTCGGCTGGCTCATTTCGGACCAAAAACGGAAGGAGACGGGTAAGAAAGAAGCAGAAATAGACCAGTCGCTTTATTTCAACGAGAACCGGAAATGGCATGTGACTATTGTGTGCTCAAGTCTGCAAGTGTCTGTTTGTGGCGTTGATGTCGGCTTCAACCTCGAGCAGAAACAGGCGTTTAAATGCGACTAGTTTGAATCAATGCTTGTCCCGTTGGCCATTTTCCTGCCAACAGGATGAGGTTTGGATGACTGGACCACGGGAGCAACGGAAAGTATCGGTGACAGGGACGGCGAGACTGCAGGCGGACAAGGTGCACATTGTACTCGGCACGCATTGTGTGTTCGGTGTGGCGGGTGGAGGCGGCGAGAGCTGCCGTGAGATGCTGTGCGGGCGGAGGCGCAGGTCATGGTGCAGGGAACATGGAATATTGAAACGATGCCGAAGCTGGGGAGAGGCTGCGCTGCATGCTTAGCATTCGAGGGTTGTCGATGGACTGCTACGCACGGAGCAGATCTGGTAAGGGGTGGTAAGATGTTGGTGATGGTTCCATTGCCGACGTAGGATGTTGGACCTGGGATGAAGAATTATTGGTACTTAGTATATACTCCGTACCGTTAAGGTGCTTAGAATTACTAGTAGTACTTGATGTCAACTGGTCCCTAAAGTACTAAAAGTAGTATAGGTACGGAGTACTTTGGTTGATTCAATGTTCAAAGCACTGGGAAGGAGCACTCAGTGCTGAAAACCTTAATTTCAAGAACCAGACCAGCCAACCAACCAATACTCTGTAGACTGGCCTGCAGCCAACACCCAGTTAGTTATGAGGTACATACATGTCTGGTACTCAAATCAGCCTGGGTCTGCAGAGATCAATGATGGCTTCAGATGCTCAAGCATGGCAGGCAAAGCGCCAGGTTGTATTTACATGGGGCTTTATTACAGTGCTTCGCGAGACGATCCTTCAATGTCCCGGATGCCAGGCCGCCGCCAGACATACCCATACCCGGCTTCCCGTTCGGGTCCAACTTGGGTCCAATTTGGGTCCCTGTTGGAGGGTCCACGAGTTCAGCTTGAGATGTCGGCCCAGAATCTACATTTTAGTCTACAATCTGGCGGGGAAGTCTTGTTCTCTTCATTCTGCGTCTCCCCTCCTCCCTATATTTAACATCTTGTCGGAGTATCTGTCCAAAAAAAAAAAAAAAGACTCTTCAAAAAGAGGTTCCCCCTCTTAAGGGTTCAAAATCCCAATTCATCTCCGCTAGCCATTTTGTGTAATTTGGCCTCTCATCTTATCCGCGCCACTAGCTTCCTCTCTGGGTCGTCCTTGATCAGCTGAGCACCTCAATCCGCAGACCGGCGTGGTTGGAGTTGTGCAGTCGGTCCAACGAGCTTCACGCAGGCCAGGCCAATCCCGGCCAAGAGATTTCCTCCAGAGCATATCCCTACCCTTTTTGCTGCAGGTAAGCAACTCTATCGCGTTGGGGAGTTGAGGCGCCGGGTCGCAACAGCCAACACCTTTTCCCGCAAAGCCTCGAGCGTCGAGATTGGCAGATAGTATATATCGCCGGCGTGTCGGCGCACCCACCCACCAAACGGCTACGCATTGTGCTCGTCATTGACTCTTGCTTTTCTGTGTCCTGCTCTCATCCGTCGGCTGTAGCTGTCTTGAAATACAAGGGGCCGTCTTTCGCTCTTGAGTACTAGTAGTAGCTCCATTCCGGCTCCGGCCAGAAGAAGCACGCCAGCACGCAACCACCACCCACCTCCCTGGTCACCTCGGCTCACCTTGGCTCACCTTGGCTCCATCAAGAGTCAAGACCAATCAATAGCACACTAACATCCGCAACCGCAGCCGCAAGCAACTCTGAAACTCGCTGGTGCACACTGCGCGCCAATACGCAACGAGCCAAGCCTAGCGCCAATTCTGATCGGGCTGGGGTAACGAGGCGCCAAGATAGATAACTCTGAAAAAGCTCCAGCGGAAAGCTTGGCTCGAGTCGCCGCCAACGGACTTGCCCGGCCACTCGAGAGCATCGACATCTCGAAGCAGCGCTCCCACCACTGAACTCGCCACGCTCTTGGGGGCTTGTAAGATCCTCGCATCCATCTGGTCTTGGCGACCCCGTTCGAGGTCCAGACACACACACCAGACTCGGAGCCTGGGGCGACATTCTCTCGCTCGCAATTGTATCAAGTCGGGGAAAAGAAGAACAGGAAAAGGCCAGCCATCGCCCTCCACCGCTGCCCGTCATTGTCATCACCGTTGGACACACCAGCGCAAGCAGACCTTTTTTTTTTTTTTTTGACTTGTCCGAGACACTCTCATCCGTTTCTGGATCTGCGGGTAAGGCCCTTTTTCCTCATCTCGTCATGCTGTCCCCTCGGTGCTCGTTGCATTTCTAGCCTGTCTCTGCCGCTCGTCTCCTCGGGCGACTTTGTCGCGACTTGGACTCGGACGCCTTGGACGCTCGAGCAGGTAACATTGAAGATTGAATCAATCCGATGTCATCTGTGCCCTGCATTTGCGCCTGCAGCCTCCATAGCTTGCTGCCCTGGCTCTGGCATGCGCCTGCGGTGCCAGTCGCTCTCGGCCTTGTCTCGCCCAGCGCACCTCCATACACATATGTTCTGCATCTTGATTCACCCTGTCTCTCCTTGCCATCGTCGTCGCTCTGCCAGTTCATGCAAAGCACTGGAACTGGCGCAGTCGGCAAGGACCACTCTGCATGCGATATCCGAGTGTCCGCCGCCTCCGCCCTGGCCGTTGAATGTTGGCTCTGGAGCTCCCTGCTCTGTGTGGCCTGGCGCGTCTGGTTCGATTTTAAGGCGATTTTAAGGCCGTATCGCCGACACCGTCTGGAGGGCGAGGGCAAAGGCGCAGCCGGCTGCGGCTCCAGTTCTGCATCAGCATCAGCATCAGCATCAGCATCAGCATTGGCACCAGCATCGGCACCAGCACCAGCATCTGCATCTGCATCTCCATCTTCTCCTCCCGCCGCGTCCAACATTGCCGATTTGGAACCCGTTGCTAATAATACTATCGTGGCCAGGCCTCGAAGCTGTGTTCCCTCCCACCGGCGCCGTCCACTGCATCTGTAGACCCGTTCGTTGGCCCTGGCAGGGAATTGACGCCTCAATCCTCGCCAAACACCACTGACCGACGTCATCACGCCCGACACTCCGCGCCCGGGTTTTTCGGTCACTCGTCTCGCCATTCATCATAACCGCCGAGGCCTTCGCCTGGAAACTGCTTCAAGACGGAGGCATTCACCATTCCTCCATCTGCCGTCTTCTCTGTTCTTGGACGACTGTTCCACCCCCCCTAGGCTCAGTCACCCAACCCCAGAGAAGTTGGGGGCAAAAAAAAAATTTCATACAGACATTCATACGCCATTGCTTCCCTAGCATCCATTCTTCCAAACCTATCCCGCACCAACTCTCCCCGTGCACGAGCGACATACCGTGCGCCTCAATACAACCTTTCAAGCATTCAGAACCCGCATCGGTTCCAGACTCAAAACGGTCGGCAACTGAGACTAGGCGCACCAGCCTGACCCCACGCTGCCACGCGACACTTGAGACACCAGACTCGTCACCGCAACCGTAGCTGCGACCGGCTCATCCCAGCTGGAGACCCTCTCGACATCTCGACATCTCGACATCTCGAGCAATCGCCGCCTCAGCATCCTCAACGACTCCGTCGCCAAACCACCCCCCGCGCGATGGGTAACCAGGCCTCCAAAGAAGGCAACGGTTCCTCCACGGGCAAGGGCTCCGGCTCTGATGGCCCTCTACAGTCTTATCCCTCCATGAGCAGGTCCGATACCAAGGAATCGTCTCGATCCTTCCGCTCGCTCCGATCCAAGATTCCGGGCAGCAGCAGCAGCAAGTCGGTAAACAACACCGACAGCCCCAGGAATTCCGCTTTGCTTCCCAACGGCGAGTCCAATAGCGAAAAGGCGCTTGATGCTGCGTCAGTTCGGTCCGGCCGCAGCGGTCGTTCCAGCGCTTCTAGAAACAGCCGCGGCGACCTGCCCAGCTTGAAGCACAACTCTACAGATTTGTCGTCGGCTGACCCGGCCATCTTTGAGCATCAGCCGCCCCCGTCTCCCGTATTGTCGAGCGCAAAGGGCGCTGCTCACGACGTCGCTGCCGCTCAGGCCTCGGGCGAAGTCGACCATGTATCCGACCAGCCTCCCACTGCAAGCAACGCCAGTGCCACTGCGCACATGCTATCACCGGGGCAGCCGATTCTAGTGAAGCGAGACAGCACGGTCAACAACATTCAGAACTCACCTTCCATGGACTCTACGACCAAGGTTGAATCTAACGGCAACATGGCCATGTCGGAGATTAAGGATATGGACCTTGACGACTACATTAAGCGGCTTCTGGACGCAGGCTACGCCGGCAAGGTGACCAAGAGCGCGTGTCTGAAGAATGCAGAAATTGTGGCCATTTGCCAGCGGGCTCGGGAAGTTTTTCTTTCGCAACCAGCATTACTGGAACTCGATGCGCCGGTCAAGATTGTTGGAGATGTCCACGGCCAATATACGGATCTCATCCGCATGTTTGAAATGTGTGGCTTTCCGCCCATGGCAAACTACCTCTTCCTGGGAGACTACGTCGACCGCGGCAAGATGTCACTAGAGACCATCCTGCTGCTGCTCTGCTACAAGCTCAAGTTCCCCGAAAACTTCTTTTTGCTCCGCGGAAACCACGAGTGCGCCAATGTGACACGAGTGTATGGGTTCTATGATGAGTGTAAACGGCGGTGCAATGTCAAGATTTGGAAGACCTTTATCGACTGCTTCAACACGCTGCCCATCGCGGCCATTGTAGCGGGCAAAATTTTCTGCGTGCATGGTGGGCTTTCACCCGCTCTCAGTCACATGGACGACATTCGAAATATTGCTCGGCCGACCGATGTTCCCGACTACGGCTTGCTCAACGATTTGCTGTGGTCTGACCCCGCAGACATGGAACAGGATTGGGAAGCAAATGAGAGAGGCGTGAGTTATTGTTTCGGCAAACGAGTCATTACTGAGTTTTTGGCCGTACACGATTTTGACCTCATATGCCGAGCACACATGGTTGTTGAAGACGGCTATGAATTTTTCAATGACAGGGTCTTGGTTACCGTGTTTAGCGCGCCAAATGTGAGTTGGCACTTTTGGCTTTGCATGTGTATCGTTGGCGATGTACTAACTAGATTCTGCAGTACTGTGGTGAATTTGATAATTGGGGAGCAGTCATGTCTGTATCTTCTGAGCTACTTTGCAGTTTTGAGCTCCTGAAACCGCTGGATTCAAGCGCTCTCAAGAGCCACATCAAAAAGGGACGTAACAAGCGACAGCAGATGCTCAACAGTCCTGTAAGTTTTTGTTTATCCCTCTCCCTCCTTTTTTTCAACGAGAAAAGCATTCGGCTAATTCTTCAACAGCCCGCCAGCGTACAGCCTCAAAGTGTGTAGTCGTCCCTTGACCATGGACGTAAAATCAATGTGTGCCATTGTGCCTTGCATATTTCAACAAAGGGGATGGGCTGCTTCACAGACATTGGCGCATTAGTTGGGTGTCCAGTATCCTGCTGTGTTCTGAGATTGACACACAGTTACCAACGGCCCGACAACCGCATGAGAAACGGTCGTAAAATTGAGTCGACAAGAGAAGCGGGCTATCCTTATATGTGGGAGTAATATCCATACAGTGGGCGGCGTCCACTTGCCTCTATTCTGGCGTTTGATAATAAGGCTTTGGGCCTCGGATCTGGAACGGTCCGGGATTTTTTTGCCTTGATTTTGTCAGCCTCCGTGTTTATTTTCGACAACGATCCTGAGGGAGCACGAGCTGGGTCCCCCGGCTTTTGAAGTGTGCGATTGATACGAGAACCGAATGAATGGAGATGGGGTCCAGACTTTGACCATGACAATTAGACCACTGTTTATATTTTTTTCCGGGATGGTGGAAGAACAGGAGGCCCTGCAATCCGGCCCTTTGTTGTACGATTTTTATCCATTTGGTATTTGCCTGACGATGGGACAGGCAATGGTCGCATTTATACGAAAGAGGTGGAGTCCACGGTGGTTGGCCTTTGCAAGAAGCGCTGCTCGCAGTGAGGAGTTTGGAGTTGGACGTTGCTCAAGTCTCACATGATGTTTGTAATTAGATGATCCAACAGCAGCCTCATAATATACATGGATATGAATTCACATAAATTTGCCTGCTTCGCCCGCGTTGATGAAAACAAAGATTCACTCATGAACAGCTACCCTATTGCGTCTAGAGGTATGAGCACACTTGACCGCTTACCTAATCGGGCAACCTCGCAGAAAATTGTCCCTGAGCATCAAGCTCCCTCTCTCCATGACCACCTCCAAGACAGCACCCTCCTCATAACGCAAACACACCCAAGCAACCATGAACCCCGTAGCCCTCCGCTCGGTGTGCGCCCGAGCAAGGCCAGAGGTCCAGCGAACCGGGTACGCACTGAAAAACTACTTTCGCGACTTTTCCACATCCCAATCGCTCGCGGCAGACGAAGCCTCCCCGCCGACTCCCCCATCACAGCCGTCGGTCCGCCAACGAACGAGAGACGCCACCAGCGAAATCAGTTCCCTCGTGAAAAGGGGCCGCGGAGGATCAAGGGGTAGCTCCAGAGGCGGCAGCCTTTCTGGCCAGCGACAGTCTGCTCAACCGCCGGCCGGATCTGCCCCCAAGGTCATTGACGTCAAGAGCCTGCCCAAGGGCCTGTCGCGAGGACGCGGCGGCTTCCGCGGGAGAGGAGGAGGAGGAAGGGGGGGGCAGGTCGGCGCCGTGCCGTCGCAGGGGCAGCCGCATCGCGCGCAGCCGCCCGCCGGGAACAGGTTCTCCCGGCCCTCTGGCGGGAGGGGATCTGCCCTCCGCGGCGGGCGAGGCGGGCGCGAGCGAGGAGCGGCCAGGGGCGCGGCCAGGGGCCGGGACGACGACAAGGACAAGCAGAAGAGGCTCGGCAGGCGCCAGGACCCGTTTGAGACCATGGACCCGTACGAGGAGCAGTTCGACAGGGACATGCGGTTCGGGGCGGCAACGGCGTACGCGCCGCGCCTGACGATGGGGTCGCTGGCGCCCTTTGCGCCGGCCACGCCCTCGAGCGCCGCGGGGAGGCGGGCCACCGTGCTGGGGAACCTGAGCGCGCTGGGGACGGCGGACCCCGTGGGCGTGCCGCAGGACCTGCAGGCCCGTAGCTACGCGGAGGACTTGGAGAGCGAGGGGCTGCGGTTCTTTGCCGACGCCAAGGCGAGGGAGGCTGCGGAGCGCTATCTCCAGGAGAAGAGGGCCGAGGGCGAGGGCGAGGGCGAGGGCGAGATTATCCGCGATGCGGGGGAGAGTGTGCGGAGCGTCGTCTTGGACAAGGCTGTGCGCGGCGAGCATGAGAAGATGGTGTTTAGGGAAGGGCCCGTGGGCGTCGCGAGGAATTGGCATTTGAGGGCCGAGACGTACACGGGCAAGGATGTGGAGAGCTTTGAGAACAAGTTGAACTCGCTGGTGGGCAAGGGCGCTGGCAAGAAGGGGGAGAAGAAGGCCGCGACCACGGCGTGAGCTGAATTCCCATCTCGACTGTACATCAGTGTATTATAAATCATTGGGCTGGAAGGATTTTTACCAGCTGCCCCGCGTAGATTAATACGGCTTCTCATCACAAAACTGCAAGGTTTCCACAATCGTCCACATCTATATGTATACAGTAGGAGTACATACAATCGTACACGTCCCGCCCGTCGGGCTCCTAGTTCCGGTCCAGCCCCTTGATGGCAGCATTCTCCTCGCCGTCAATCTCCTTCATCTTGCCGTCCTGCAGCTTCTGCAGCTCCCTCTCGGCCCTCCGCACGACGTCCTTGAGCACGGTCCCGTCCTTCTGCCACCCCTTGAGCACCTTGTCGTGCCTGGTCCTCGCCTGGCGCACCTTGTCCCTCCACGCGTGCGTCGTCTCCTTGACGCGCCGCACCAGCTCCTCCCTCCTCTCCAGCTCCACCCTGAGCAGCAGCTCGAGGTCGTTATCGTCGGACCGCTGCGGCTGCTGGTTGAACTCGCGGCTGGACTGGACCGCGCTCATGATGGGCTTGATGTACTCCCTGTCGTTGACGAGGAGCGAGATGGTGCGGTTGGTCCGCGGCACCACCTGCGCCAGCTCGCGGAGCGGGAACGTCGACGCCTCGCCCGAGGCGGACTTGATTGTGATGGGGAGCGCGCCCAGCGCCGACGGGTTGAACCGTCCGCCGTGGAGGATCGTCTGGAGCGCCGACTTGTAGTGCGTGTCTTGGGGGGCGAGCGAGGCCACGAGCGAGGAGAAGTCGAGCGGGTCTTCGGAGTTCGGAGACGTCGACGAAGGGGAGGGTGAAGGCGGAGCTTGCGCGCGTGGGGGCGAGTTGCTTGCTGCTGCGATTTTGCGCTTCTTCAGCACCGGCACCGAGGCGTGGAATGGGCGTCTCGTCAGGATGGGTTTTCTGGCGGCGTTGTATGTTAGGGGCGTTGTCGTTTGGGAAGGAGGGAGGCTTACGCTTCAATTGAGACTGTGAGGCGGACTGCTCGTCGGAGGAGCAGCTGAGCCGAGCTTGGGAGCGCCATCATGAGTTATAGTGAGGTTGTGGTTGCTTGTGGTGTTGACGAGGGATGGAGCTGGGGTTGGTGTTTTGCGATAAGATAAGCGGAGTTGCCAGCGGAGCTCTGGTAACTTCCGGTTTATGTACATGTTCCGGGGCGCAATGCTTTTGCATGTGCCAGACGGTATGACGCTGGAATGACCGGTTCTTGTGACATGTAATCATGTTGGGAAGGTGCGTTGCACTTCGATCCTCCCGAATGCGCACAAACTGTTGTGCAGTTGCTGGGTGCAGTCGCCAGACAGACTTGTTTAGCCGCCAATTCGCAAACCGGCGCAACCTCCCCTTCTCCTTCCACCCCTCCTCCTTGTATTTATACCTAAATATGCAGAAGGTATAAAATCAAATAGGATGCTTCCCATTCATTTTTATTAAACGTCTTTTAAAACTGAATTACAAGTCGAGGCTTGTTGAAGCACTATAAAAGTTGTGCTAACCCGATTAGTATAATTAAAACCAGGCCTCGCTATACTTGCCTACATACCAGGTAGGCCGTTGCTTTCCTATGGACATACGCATGCCGACTTGACTTGTCAACACTGAAAACCAGTCTAAACACGCAGCAAAAAGAAAGATAGAGCGCTCAAGGCTTGATAGCAAAAATGAAAAACAATGTCCACACCAGGGATCGAACCTGGGACCTCTTGTGTCCTATAATATCGAAATATTTGTAAGACAAGCGTGATAAACCACTACACTATACGGACGAAAGGATGGCAGAGGGAATTTTATTTACTATTATATACGTGTAGTTCTTGGCAGCCAGGAGAGGTAAAGGAACTTTGAGACAATAGCCTAGGTCTTTTAGCGGCTTTATATACTAATAAGTTACAGATTATTATTATCGAATACTTGGTCAAATAACCCACTTTTTCTAGCATATTAGCCCCTTTTTTATATCCAGAAACAGAGGTGTAGGAAGAGGCAGGCCTCAATAAGGATAAAGGAGTCGCTGAGCCCATGGGTACGACTTGAGACTGTTTTGTTTCAAGGATGTTGAATTTGACGTGAATTTTGGCATTTCAGTCCGCTGACATTCCCAGCCTCTTTATGGCTGATACCCGGTTGTCCCTTCTTAGCCCCCTTCAGCAACGTCTGGTTCAACCCGCCCGCCGTGATACCAGGCTACCTTGATATTTACTCGATTCGGGCTATTTGCAAACTCTTCTATATCCTAGGTACCTAGAGGTAGGCATCAATCAGCTTGCCATTCTTCATTTCCCCTTTCACCAGTTATATCTTATTCTTGGCGATGCATTTGTTCATTGCAACCCGAGTTCTTGTGTTGTCTCAGCTCTCGCCTTCTCGATCACGGCCTCTCACATTTTGGTCCCCACTGTACATCTTATACAAGGCCTGCATTGACGTATGGCAATTCATAAATCTCAATGACGTGGATCTTTTGGTTAGGCTAACTTTTTCACCGACAGCATCGTGTTGAGTTACCATAGAATGCTACACATTCATCAACTACCACGTAATTCACAGCTCCATATTTTCTCGTGCTTAGCGATTCTTTGGCCGTCGGAGGCATTTTACATTTTGGCCAATCTTTTCCGCGCTTCACTCACTCCATCTAACTCTGTAACGGCGATCCCATTCCTCCAAAGGTAATCATCTTGGTAACCTGGTACTCAGCAATACCATACTTGGAGCCCTCACGACCGAAACCACTCTCCTTGACACCGCCAAATGGAGACGCAGGATCGGAGATGATGCCCGTGTTGACGCCAACCATGCCGACTTCCAGCGCCTCGGCTATCCGGTAGACGCGGTGAAGGTCCCGTGAGAAGAAATATCCAGCAAGACCAACCTCGACCTTGTTCGCCATCTCGACAACCTCGGCTTCCGTCTTGAATGGGAACAGTCCAGCGACGGGGCCAAAAGTCTCCTCTGTAGCCATGGCCATGTCGGGTGTCATGTCACGGATAACAGTTGGCTGGAAGAAGTTGGCCCCCAGATCGGGCATTTTTTGACCGCCAGCGACAACCTTGCCACCTTTGGACTGGGCGTCCTTGATGTGAGCCTCGACCTTGCTGACGGCGCGGTCGTGGATGAGGGGTCCGTGGGTTGTGCCGGCTTCGAAACCATTTCCGACCTTGAAAGCATTCACCTTTTCCGTAAACTTCTTGACGAATTCGTCGTAGACGCCCTCCTGGACGTAGATTCGGTTGGCGCAAACACAGGTTTGGCCGCTGCCGCGGAACTTGGAAGCAATGGCGCCGGCGACGGCGGTGTCGAGGTCAGCGTCGTCAAAAACGATGAAGGGGGCGTTGCCACCGAGCTCCATAGATAGCTTCTTGAGGGTGCCAGACGACTGCTTCATGAGGAGCTTGCCCACACCTGTAGAGCCGGTGAATGACACCTTCTTGACGGCGGGGTCAGTGGTGAGAACCTCGCCGATTTCTGGGGTGTTGGAGAGGGTGGTGACGACGTTGACGACGCCCTTGGGGATACCTGCCCGGTGACCAAGTTCAGCGACAGCCAGTGCAGTGTAGGGAGTCTCGCCGGGAGCTTTGCAAACGACTGTGCAGCCAGCAGCCAGTGCAGGGGCGACCTTTCGAGTGATCATGGCAGCAGGAAAATTCCATCTATTCCACTCGTCATTACAGAGCAGCAAAAACCAGCACGCAGGGGGTTCTTACGGAGTAATCAGCCCACACACGCCAACAGGTTCCTTAACCGTCCATACCCTGTTGCCAGGTACAGTGGCAGGAATAGTATCGCCATAGGTCCGGGGAGCTTCCTCGCTGAACCACTCGAAAAAGTTGGCAGCATAGGCAGCCTCGCCTTTGGCCTCGGCAACGGGCTTTCCGTTCTCCCAGGTGATGAGCTTGGCGATATCATCAGCATTCTCCACCATCAAGTCGTACCACTTGCGAAGCATCTTGGCACGCTCACGGCCCGTCAGGCTGCGAAAGGCAGGGAAAGCGTCGGCAGCAGCCTTGATGGCCAGCTTGGTGTCTTGCGCGTCGCACTCGGCGCAGGTACCAATCAAGGTGCCCGTGGACGGATCTACATACATGGGCATCATCAGAAACTCGGTTACTCGCACAACAGCGCAAAAAGGGGCATGAAGAAATGCATACCATTGACCTTGAATGTCTCGCCAGACGTGGCAGCCCTCCATTCGCCATTGATATAAGCAACATTCTGCTTCAGCAACGACGGATCTCTCAACTGCACGGCACGGTTACTATACAGGGTTTCCGTTACGTCATAGCCGCCAACAATGTATTCGTACCTGAGGAGGCATCGTAGACGCCCGCCTAGCAAGAATCAATGAAATACTCGGGGAAAAGCGCAACTTGGAGGTCGGAGCCGCGATTCTCTGCAGCAACGCCATTGGGGGGGACCGGCCACGAATGAGCTCCGTCTGTCTGTCAGGAACTCACAAGCTTCCAACAGCAGCAGCAGAGAAGAAAGTCCACGAGGCCCGGTATAGCTTTTGGTCGCCGAGTCTGTGTCCTGCCCAAGCCGTAGGCCCTTGAAGCGCTTAGTATTTTGATCAAGCGTAATTGTAAGTGTAAGTGTAAGTGTAAGTGTAGAAGAAAGAAAAGCCAATGACGGTGGGAAACCAGTTGGGGACGCGATGTGAGCAGGGGCGTGGAAATTACTGGTTCTGTCGGGCCGGGGTCGACACACTGTGAATATGCGGGGAAAGCTGGGGGAATATCAATCAGGTACTTGAGTACCTAGGTACCTTACTTACTACTTAAGTACTTAAAGTAGGTAAGTACCTGCAGTACTAGTAATTGCATGTCAAGACTCAACAGGCGCTACTGGGCCAACATTGAATGCACAAAAATGACCAAGCGGCGTCAATCCAGCCAGCATTCCGCAGTACCCAAGTAGATGGTCTTTGTCTCACGGCACAGTGCACAGTGCCGTGCTGGCCCTTCAACGTTCGGACCGGCTCACCCGAAGTCGGAGCCGCCATGGCTCGCGGTCCACGGACGCCGGTGGAGTCGGTGCCGCGGAGGTGCGGTCACGATGCCGTTGGTGGCGCTGGGGGAAGCTGTTACGTACATACATGTACGTACATACTTTTTGGTGGTGGGTTGATTGATCCGGGGGAGCATCGGAGACTGGTGGTTGGTGATGCAAGTTGGGTTAAGCCTCGAGTCCCATTTTGCGCAGTCAAGTTACCACACCACTTACCACATGGTTTAGCCCTGTCGAGATAGGCAGGGCCAACACGGCCTTTCTGCCGCCGCCATGCGTCACGAATTGGCGATGGCGAGGAGAAACAATACTCCGTACTGCCTGTTAACTCGCAGCTTGAGGCAAGAGTAACAACGAATGCAATCCTTGATTGGCAACTAATCATCCAACAGCTCCGTGTCCTACGGGCCTACACAATGATTCACGAACAAAAGATATGCCCCTGCATCCAGTGGATTTAAAAAGACTGCGTGCTGTCGTCACTTAAAGACGAAAAGTGTCCACGACTCGAAAAAATTGCCATGGTAGAAAAACACATCCAAGCTGTCCGAATATTATGTCCTTTGCGCCAATTATCCCAAACACATCCCTATCAATTAGCTACGTTTTCATGCCTCGCTCAGTCTTTATCTCCCCGAGACTTCCTCTCTCGCTAGTCTTTAAGCATATTGTTGACCTTGCTTCTGCTGTCGCAGTGGAAGCTGCCTGTCCAGAGTATGGAAGGCCTGTGTCCTTGGAGTAAATGGCGACTCGCGCATAGACACCGGCGATTTCATGCTCTGCATCTCCCAGGTACTGCGTTCCTTGGGATCAGAACTAGTCGACTCTCGATCTTCGTCGTCCTCGTCCACGTCATTCATTGGATTAGGCCACATGGCATACAAGGCGAAGCCCAAGTTTAAGACATAAACGACACTGCAAAATATGGTTAGGTTTCTGTCTGTTATCGAAGAACCTGCAACTGTAACTGCGGCACACACACTTACAGTATGAAGAGTGTGATGAACAACGACCCCTGAGCAACCTGGCAAGCTCTGTACTTGCCATACCTCTGGGCGAGTCCGCATCCCTGCCGAAAATACCACGCTGCCGGCGAAGGATATCGCGCATCGGCGTAATCTGGTCCAATCTGACCGTATGTGCTGACAGTATAAAGTGCAACAAGAGCCAAGTTAATAAAAACGGCCACAATGGGGTACCACAACTTCATTATGTGCGAAATGAGCTTAGAAAGGAGGAAGAAGAGTGAGATGACGGAAATCGCGACATTGAAGTCGGTAAGTCTGATAGAAAGATTTGACTTGTTAGCGTTTTTTTTAAACCTTGGTTCACCTACTGGCCACCACGAGGGAATCTCGACATGTTACGTACGTTTGTGACCAAATGAGCGGAACGGTAGGTAATGGTCTGTAGTTGGCATATGCATACAGAATCATATTGGGGTTGGAGTTGAGCTTATTCTCGAATCCAATCCGCCACATGTCTGTTCTGTACATGTCTGGCTGCGCAATGCCAAAAATGACGAGTATCGGTACCAGGCCGATGAGCTCAATAGGCATGAGCCATGATGTAGCTTTTCTAGCCACTGGGGGCCATACTCGGCGTAAAATTTGATATGAGTGCGGCTTTCGCGACGTGAACGCCGTTAGCTTCATTCTGGATCATGCAGTATGTCGACGTCTTTCGTGTCCAAGAGTTTGATCTTTGGAGTTTTTTTCAGCGCGAGAATTGAAATTGGAGGGGTCTCGGGGACGCTTCCTCAGCGGGTTATCTCGATGTTGGCGCGACACAGTCCGGCGGGATTGAGCAACTGCGAGCCGGCCGCATCCGCAAGACGAGATGGTCAACGGTTTGTTTCGATTTATTTCGTCCCTTCCCTTTGTCTTGTTTGCCGTCGTCAAGAAGGCATTGAACAGGTCGGAGCCCCTCTACGCCAAAGACCGAGCATTCAGACTGGGGGCCAACCCGTTTAAAGGCCTCAGGCCTTCTCACTGACCACCATCAAGCGACCCTCTAGCGACCTGTCAGGGACCCGGCGAGAGATGTTGGTGATTCGATGGTGAGCTTCTGTGCGAGGAGCCATGCACCCAGCATCACATCTATCGTGGCCAATGAAGTGGCGCAAGCCCAGGGCCCAGGGGTCTCTAAGCGCCCGCAACTGCATGTCGTTGACGATTGGCTCTGTGGGCTGTTGGTGATGTGTGCGTCAGCCAATGGGGTGTCGGGAGATGCCGCCGACACAGATCCGGGTGTGCTGGCGCGTGAGGGGCTCCAATGTTTGTGGGAGACGGCACATGTCGAGGGTTTTGGGCCATCTTAGCGGCAGAATGCTCTTTATCGTTGGACGAGTCGAGTGCCTTGCTCGCCACCTCGTCTGATGAATGCGGTGACGTGCAGAACAAAATTGTGATGTGGCATCTGTCTGGTGTCTTCCAGTCTCGTATGGATGGAAAGGGCAATCTGTTCGGTTGGTCCTGCCGACAGCTAAAAAAGCGGGGGCGAAAGAAGAATGGCTGGTTTGACAACCTGACGACATGTCGAGAGCCAAAAACTCGTAGCTATCGCTGCGCTGGATAAGCTCAACTATCCATGGGTTTCCAGGTAGCGGGTCGCCAAGATGTTGCTTGAAAGGCAACCGTGGTCATGATTTACCAATAGATTAATATATATATTAGCCCTTTGACCGGACCCTATAAAACAATCAACAACTATGACCTGCTGGTGGAGGCTGGTTTTCAGATTTTTAAACCTACTCGGAGAACTCCTCGTTTCGCGTATCAGACAAGTCGCAATATAACTGCTCTGAACCAAGGTGTAGCCATCGGCATTGCTGAGAAACTGGAGTGGAATAATGAGTTACAGGACTGGCCACTTTGTGAGGAATGACGTAGTGGCATAAGTGAGTGACTCGATTCAGTCTCGACTGTAATGACAAACGCGGGCTGGAACTACGGAGTACATACTACGTACTCCGTACATTTTGTGGTTTTCTGCCTACCCAGGTATTATACTCCGTATGACTACAGAGGAACCGGTCAGTGGTCGCAATTTTGCAAATGCTGCGACATGATCGGGCTGCATCACATCATGTTGATCTACTGGTTGGCATTGTCGGTCTGACATCGACAGTTCCGTCACTATCATTCCGCCATCAACAAACGCAAAACATGAACTTCTTGCGGGACACTGCAGATGCCCCATGTCGCAGCGGTCAATCTGCAAAGGGTCTGGACTGTTCTACGGACAGCAGCAGTGGAGACAACATCCTAACACGTTTCGGTGGGATGTGTGTGCCGTGGCCATGACGCCGGCAGCAGGGTTGACGGCCAGGGGATCTTGGCGTCACAAGAGCCAGACAGTGTCGACAGGTGACACACTGCGAATCACTGCGAATGCGTGGACGTTGTGAACACGACCCGCTATAGCGTAACTTGTGTAGCTCTTCCATTATTCGTGCATAACCGTCAAGATTAAATACAGAGTGGCTGAAGGTGTCATTGAAACTCCATGCCCTGGACTTTGTGATACCGTGAATCAATTGTCCGGACGAGGCTCAAATTGCGTTGTACTAGTTGCAGGTGAAAGCAGACGCGGCTTGTGTCACCACCCTGAAACCCGCAACTCGATACCTTGGCGATATGTAAAGCTCAGACGAGAACGCTCAGAATGAAAGCGACACTCCGTACGGCGAGCGCAATATCAATCGCCATGTGCTTTGATGCGGCTGCCGTGCCAAGCCTACTTGGGTAAGGTTCGCGGACGGCAAAGGTCAAGGGCAGGAATTTAGAAGAGTCGGGTGAATCGCGCGTTACTGTGCAGGATCGTACTTTTCCCAGGCGGTGCCGTTGGCGGGGCACGGCGAAGTAGCCAGCGTTGCTCTTGCAAAGTTGGAGTCCTCGTGTCGACGGGTTGATGTGCATGTAATGACTTGGATGTTTTGTCGTGCCGACGGAGCAAAGATCTGAGATACGAAACACCAAAGCCGCAAACCCACGTACACCACCTACCCAAGTGGGTAATTCGGTCGGCAGTGCCTTCCATAGGAGTGCCTTCGTTTTATGTCCCGTCCCGATGCGCCGTACCTGTCTCAAGGATGGCAATACTAGTACTATGCTCAAGCATAAGTGTCCCGAGGCCGCGTTGCCCTGGAACATCGAGATCAATCTTGATCTAGTACTCGGTGCGGAGTGACTGAACATCGGCTCTTTCTGTCATCAACATCCGCCGTCCCATTTGCAGGCGCCATCTTTCGACTCTAAATTACGCCGTTTGGCACACACGGTCACTGGGTAAAAGGTACCTAGGTCTAGGTAGTCTCCCGTCCCACCTCAGGTCGGACTTGTAACAGATGCATGTGGCCACCTGGCACACAGGGTCCGGAATTGAGGGTGTTGCTGTCTTTACCCATGATGCTCTTTGCTCCTTCCTGCCTTCTAACTTGCACCACATTTCCCTCCCTCTGCTATATCCTTCTCATTGATTCCAACAAAATACAATTTCACCGATTATCAGGTTCAGAAGGAGTCGCAAGGCCATTATCAAGCACACGGCGCCATCCGCAGCTGGCTATTGACACACTGCCCATGCTCGGCAATCGTTGAATCTCATAATCTCGTCCATGCTTTGTGTTGGTGTTGGTGGTTAGTACTTGCCAGTCGTCCACCTCACACTAGTCTTCTTCTCGGTCCATGTCTCGTGCCTAATCAACCCGTCACATCGATTCTCCGGTTCCATGTGAAAGCTGTTTACTTATATTTCCTCGACGGTGCGTCAGCTTGGGTTGTAGCGGCATCACATTTGCTTGCTGTCAAGTTCCAAGCTACGCCAACCCGTTGCGGTTCCCTGGTCATTATCCACCTCTCTGATCCGAATCCACTCTTCTCGAATCTCGATCTTCACCAAGCTACGAAGCAGCCCAGGTTTTGCATCTTGTCCAAAGTCGAGCAAAGGCCCAGGCCTTGGCCCAGGCCCAGGCCCTACAGGCCACACCAGCGAAGCAAGGTGCTGGTCTTCGATATCCACTGTCCTCGCAGCCGAGACGGTGGTCCCTGGGTCGTCGTCGGCCAACCCATCAACGCCGGATCTACATATACCTTGCCAGTTACGTCTTGTCTTGTATTTCTGCTCGCACATTCTGGCTCTCTTACCGAGTGCCTACTGAATTCCCACCCGGTTGCCCGTGTCGGAAGTACCTCCGGCGCCTTGATGCAGGAGAGAGAAGACGCTTCCGTGTCCTGCCCAGGCGCAGTTTCTCCATCTTCACTTGACTCTACCTCTGACACTTATCCATCGTCTCCATGCGACACTTCAGTGAGAGACTCGCGCCTCACTGACAATCCGCCCGTTCTGGGAGCCTCTCACTTCGCTTCATCTTCTCCCGAGGCTCGTTACGGCCACCTAGATCATCCAAGGCGGCACTCATCAAGAATCTCCAGATCATGGGGACGGCCTGCTGAGCGTCACGGCCGCTCTGCGCCACCGGCCAACCTCCATAGATCCAATACAACAACAGGTTCATGGCTAGCCAAGGCTTCACTTGCCTTAAGCTACCAATATCAAAGCTCCGTCAATCCAGCGTCTGGTGCTGAGTATTTACGCTCAGACCCTGCTGGAAAGCGTCACTCTTTTGATTCCCAAGAGCAAGACGCCGCAATGGAACCCGCATCTTTCAAAAAGCCTCGGACTGGCGCCTCACCTCCTAGGCGGTTTGAAATACCTCCCGCCGCGTCTCGTCCTGCTGTGCCTATGACAAATCGTGACGGCCCATTTTCTCCCCTCTTCTTCTCACATACCCCGTCAAGACGACTGGGACGGCCGACGGGCTCATCACCTGATGTTAGTGCCAGTATGCTTTCGAGAACTAGGGAAGAGCCATCGAGCGCCGTCACAACCGTGAAGCTACCTCATGCGAATGTTAAACCGGTGACATCGGCCATGCCTGGCAGTACGCCGCCTAGTCTGGGCTCGTCAGTCGACATGTCGGCCCCGGCTTTGAGCCCAGAGCTTCGAATTGCATCACCAAACTTGCAGCTTATCCAAAGCATCGGGGCCATGGAACTAGTAGAACAGGATAGCAGGCCAACATTTCTCATCGACACGCTAACCCCAGCCAACACCCCTCCTAACCAACCCTCTCTACATATTTTATACGGCAACGCCTCGTTACGTTCATCTCGAGATATAGCTGAACTTGTCGGTATGGAACCTGCTGAAACCGTGGACGTGGCCAACTTTGAGCGGTTTGCATCCTGGGCGACATCGTCACCCAGCAGCCGAGCCAGTCAGGAACCAACGTCGATATTTCACGTGTATGGCGGTATTAATTGGACTTATGTTACCGTTCGCCAACGATTTCGCTTCGTCAGCGGCAATGTCACTCGTGCTGGCCACTCAACTACTAGGCCGAGTTCTGCCGCACCGATTTCAAACGATTCCATCCCCATTCCGACGAACACTTCTATTGTCTCCCAACCTATGCCGGTCACGCCTGTGGTTGGCTCTGTTGGCTCTGTTGGCCCTCCAGACTACTTCGGTGATGCTGTTCCTGGTGCTCAAGGAGATGAACAACTCATGGATGCTATCCAGACAAAACTAGATGACGCCGCAGCACCCTTGAATCATCCGGATGAATTCACTAATCAGGTTCTGCAACAAGTGCAACCAACCAAGCCGTCCTTTGACTGGACTGTGATACCACTGCATGACAATCTTCCCGATCATATCAAATTTGCGAAAACACGAGATTGGACTTCCACCGCCCTCGGGTCCATGACTTACTGGTCACCTGATCTTAGAACGATGTCTAGTCTGGTCATGGCCAGCCCACACCCTGCAGCCATGTACTGGGGCTCGGATATGGTGATAATATACAATGAAGCCTACATTTCCTTGGCCGGGAAGAAGCATCCGGATTTGATGGGAATGAATTTTGCCGATGGATGGCCTGAAATTTGGGGGGAAATGGAGCCCATCTTTGATAATGCCTGGAAGTCAGGACAGTCGACAATGAAACACGATAATCGGTTATTCATTAAACGTAATAGGTTCCTCGAGGAAACGTTCTTTTCCTGGGCACTTATCCCGCTAATTGGCAATGATGGCGAAGTGGTTGGGTTGTATAGCCCTTGTTTCGAAAACACCCGTCGAACAATCAACGAGAGACGCATGCTCACGCTCCGTGAGATGGGTGAAAGGGTAGCCACAGCCACGACTGTGACAGGGTTTTGGCCCCAGGTGCAGCTCGGCTTAGAGTATAATGAGTTCGACATACCGTTTAGCATCATCTACTCGGTACGAGAGGAATATGAGGGTGAAGTATCCTCGCTTCACTCGGGCAGTCTGTTACCGCCGTCGCAACTCGCATTAGAAGGGTCTCCCGGTGTCCCCGATGGACACGTGGCTGCACCGCCATCCTTGGATCTCAAGTCATCTGATGAAGGCTTTGCCCCCTATATGCGTCAATGTATGGCGATGGGCGGGGCGCCGGTCGTTCTTTCCGAGGAAGCTGGAAATCTGCCGAAACGTCTGCTCGATGGGCTTCAATGCCGAGGTTTTCCTGATCCATGCTCAACGGTTGTTGTCTTACCTGTTGTGCCTACCACTACAAAAGCCATCGCCGGGTTCATTGTTATGGGAACAAATCCCAGGCGGCCATACGACGAAGACTACAAACTTTTTGTGGACCTTCTCTCCAGACAGCTCGCAACATCCATGGCGTCAGTGGTATTGTTCGAGGAAGAAATTAAACGAGGTCAACGCGCAGCACGCCTTGCAGCTCTCGACAGGCAAGAACTTTCAAAACAGCTGATTCAAAGAACGCAGGAGGCAAACGAAAGCGAGTATCGATTCACTCGCATGGCTGAGTTCGCCCCAGTCGGTATGTTTATTGCTGATGCCGTTGGGTCCATCAACTATTGCAACGACATGTGGTGGCAGATTTCTCGACACACCCGCTTGCAAGACGCCGAGAGCGGTTGGATGGATAGTGTTCGAGACGAAGACAGACCTGCTCTGGAAGCTGCATGGTCTCAACTGGTTAAGGAGAAAGTGACCATTTCCCTCGAGTTTCGATTTAAGTGCTCACAGCAAAGTGGCTGCAACACAATCGACACATGGGTATTGATGAGTGCATTTCCGGAGAAGACACTAGATGGAGCATTGAAGTCTATTTTCGGCTGTATTACGGATATCTCGTCACAGAAATGGGCAGAAAAGGTTCAGAACGAGCGGAGAGAAGAGGCCGTGGAGCTAAAGAGACAACAAGAAAACTTCATCGATATTACGAGTCACGAAATGCGGAATCCATTGTCAGCTATTCTCCAATGCGCCGATCAAATTGCAAATAATATTTCTGCTTTTACAGTACATAAAGACAAGAATGAGCTTGAGAATTTGCTAGAGGGCTGCTTAGATGCGGCCAACACCATCAATCTCTGTGCTAGTCACCAGAAGCGCATCGTGGATGACGTCTTGACCCTTTCGAAGCTGGATTCCAAATTGCTGGCCGTTGCTCCTGCGGACGTGCAACCCATCAAACTCGTACAATCAACACTGAAAATGTTTGAGCCTGAATTGGTCGCTCATGATATCGAGTTTGAATTCAATGTTGATGACAACTTCGAACGCCATAATGTTGCGTGGGCAAAGTTGGATCCTTCCAGGTTAAACCAGGTTTTGATTAATCTCATGACTAATGCAATCAAATTTACACAAGGCCGTGAGCGCCGCTGTATAATTGTAAAGGTTAGCGCATCCAGAGACATATCAGAGGTCACCAGTACTGGGGTATCGTACTTCAGCCGAATTAACAATCAACGAGCTCCAAGTATGGATATCACCAACGAAGCAGAATGGGGCACAGGCGACGTGATCCATATACACTGCTCTGTGGAAGATACTGGGCCAGGCTTGGCGGAAGAGGAAATGAAGCTCTTGTTCCAGCGGTTCCAGCAGGCGACACCACGAACTCACGTTCAATATGGCGGATCTGGACTTGGACTCTTCATTTCCAGGATACTGACTGAGATGCAAGGGGGCCAGATCGGTGTCTCGTCAAAGGCAGGCGTGGGCAGCAAGTTCAACTTCTACGTTCAATGTCGAAAATGTGTTCATCCTCCCGCTAAGCACGATCGCATCTCGCCATTCAAAATTGGACGCAAGGTTATTGTTCCTCCTCCTGCTTCGCCTCTACCAGTTCCAGAGACTGCACCAAAGCTCAACGATCGCTCTCTCCTCCGAAGCAGTTCCGCTTCGGGGAACCGATCTCCTTTTGATGTTCTTATTGTCGAAGACAATATCGTAAATCAAAAAGTCTTGCAAAGACAACTGCGACATTGTGGAAATAATACGTTTGTCGCAAATCATGGCTTTGAAGCTCTGCAGACTCTCCAGAAATCCAGGTTCTGGGCAGGACAGGAACAAGATGGAGTCGACATTTCTGTAATTCTTATGGATTTGGAAATGCCGGTAATGGATGGAATGACGTGTGCAAGGAAGATTCGTGAACTAGAGAGAGAGGGCACTATCGTTGCACATATTCCAATCATAGCAGTTACGGCTTATGCACGACCTGAGCAAATTGAGAGCGCTAAAGCCGCTGGCATTGTGAGTTACGATCAAAACTCAAGATTGACCTTATTTTTTATGCTAATCAAATAAAAGGATGACGTTATATCTAAGCCTTTCCGCATCCCGGAGCTTCTTCCAAAGATTGAGGAGCTCGTCAGCAAGTACAAGAATCTTTCGTTCAGCAGCGATGCATAATTGGAGCCAGAATATGCGAGTCAGCAGCCTATGGACGTGGCTCATCCTATTCCATACATGGTCCAACCAGCGATCAAACACGGCATATCAAAACTTTGTCACTCTGCTATTGTTGCGGGCATGTTACGAGGCAACATTTAGACCTGGTGTCTATTTTCTTGACTGATTTCCGGCCTATTTCTAGTAAAATGTTGGATAATATTTGCTTTCCTTCTACTTTCGAAAATAGCATTGAGATGTTCAGCGACCAGTTAACAACGGGAATAAGAGCGACGGACACGATCTAGACCAGGTGGGTTTGGAGAAGCATCGATGGGCCAAGGCAAACAAAGCAGCCAACATTTCTGTTAGTATCTTGTTCATCTTTACAAGTCCCACCATACCTTACGTACGGGGATACATGGGTTTCTTTGTGGGGTTTCCTTTCGATTCAGGGACTTGGCAACATTCGGCACGACGGCAAGTAGAATAAAGGACATGGATGAGAGATTGGGTCATTGCATATACACGGGCAGGCTTGCATTGTTGGCGAACATGGTTGTAGCGTTGATTTTGTTGATAGTTTTGGAAAATGATGGTTGATAAGCACACATTTGCACAGACGACAACATGCGTATGCATGCATCGTTTGACGAACTGAATATACCCCATTTGACCCTAAGCACCTAGCCACATGCGTGATACTCATGTACGTAGCCATCAAAGTTGAAGGCGTTGATCGCATCGATACAGGTATGGCAAGTGTGGTTGCGAATCGTGTAATTTACCAGCTACCAGTAGACACGGTCCTAGGAAGTGCTCCTGTACTGAATATCTGACATGAATCTACAAAATGCAACACGACCATATTGCACGGCTAGGACATAAACCTAAAAGAGGTTGTCATGATAATGTTTAGACACCGACTCTTCGTGGATGCCTGTAACAATTGTGATTAAGACAATGGACAGTAGCCAAAAATCAACTTAATCTCAGTATTTCAAGATATGAGACCATTTCACACGTGGGCATCAGGAAGACTAAGATATACACAAATCAACATACAACCGTTGTATTATTAGTATTACTATCTCTCCTCCCCGGGTATCGAACGAAACAGCGAATGCAGTATACTAAGTAAGTTAGAGCCTTGATGTCATGTTTTTCTTCTTTTTTTCTGACGAACATCGTCGGATTTGCCCATAGACAATAAAACAAACAATATGGAAAGTGGTATCAACGAAAGCAGTCTTGACAGGGTATCTTTGGTATCTTGTGAAGAAATGCGGAAACCTTCCATTCCCACCCTTTCATAAGAGAAAAGTTGTTTTTTTGCTCATTTCCTTCAAGGTTTCTTCAAGTCGTAACCATCACGTCCGCATGCCCTCTAGGCAGCAGCAGTGACAGCGGGGGTGGCAGTGGCGACATTCTCAGGTTTACTCTCAGCTTCGGGCTCACCAGCCTTGGCGGGCTCAGCAGCGGAGGTGGCGACGGGCTCTTCAGTGGTAGCCGCAGCCTCAGCAGTAGTGGCCTCTTCCTTGACCGCCTCCTCAGCAGGCTTCTCCTCAGTCTTTGCACCAGACTTGCCCTTGATGGTGGCGCGGAGCTTGGAGAAAGCACTGATGCCGCTCTTTTCGGCCTTTTCCTCACCCTCGGCAGGCGAAGGAGACTTTTCACGCTTGCCAAAGTTGAAAGGAAGAGAAGACTTTCGCTTCTCCTTGAAATCCTTCTTGGCAGTTTCGGCACCGTTGGTAGCGGCAGCCTCTGTGTTTTCGACTGCGGCGTTAGACTCTTGGAAAAGAGGAGCATTAGATGCCACAGGAGGAATCACTGGAGCGGCAGTATCAGCGGCAGGCTCGTTGTCTTGTTGAACAGCACTCTCAGCAGGCTTATCGGCGACCTTCTTTTCTTTCTTTCCGAAGACGTTGCCAAAGATACTGTTGCGTTTAGAAATAGCTGGCTTTTCTTCTGTAGCACCGGCGGCCTCGCCCTCAACAGCTGGGGTTTCTTCTGTCTTGGGAGCATCGGCCTCAACGGCGGCCCCAGCGGCCTCAGGGGTAACGACCTCTTCAGCCTTTGACTCTTCCTTCTTCTCCTTTGTAGATTCCTTCTTCCCGAATCCAAAGATGGAAGCGCGCTTGCGGCTAGCAGAGCGACGCTTGGGCTCTTCGGCAGGCTTGTCCTCGGTGGCGGCGACAGCTTCACCCTCAGCGGGGGAAGCTTCTTCGGGCTTTGCGGCTTCCTCGGCCTTGGCTCCCTCCTCGGGCTTCTCCTCCTTGGGAGCAGCGGCCTTTGGCTTGAAGCTCTCAAGCGCATTCTTGTAAACCTCAGATTCGGTTACAGAAGCAACCAGCTCCTTGGCCTCGGCGATCTTGGCTTTGAGTTGGGCAACCCAATTGTCACGCTCGGCTGTAGTGACAGCCTTGAAGCTGTGCTTATTGCCCTTGTGGGTGAAGTGGAATTTGTTGGAGCCATCAGTTTCAGGTTCAGTGGTGTCAGCCTGGTCTCCGGGTTAGCATTCTGGGGGGCGCTTCGTCCATTCTCATCAAATCACATACCAAATTGATGATATTAGATGGCGCCTTCTTATCACCAATGAACAAGAGACCTTTACCAGTGTGGGAAGCCCAAGAAATGTTGTGGTGAGCGTGCTCGATGTTCTTCTCGCCCTTCAAATAGGAAGACAGGGCCTTGGGCTCGAAAGAGTCAGACCCGAAAAAGAAAAACTCCTTGGTCGGAATAAGGTTTCTAAACAATGTTAGAACGGGTTTTCTCCCTAGGCTCACTCAAACAGAGCTTCACACGGGCTCTGCAACTTACTTCGGGAAGCTGGCACCCTGAGCCTTGTGTCCCAGGTGTCCTTCCTCAACAGGCTTCACCTCCTCGGCAGGCTTGTCGTCCGTCTTGACCCCCGTCTCTTCGGCGGGCTTAGTTTCTTCGGCGGGCTTATCCTCGACAACAGCAGCGGGAGCAGCCTCGGCGGTTTCAATAGCAGGGGCGGGAGCGGTCTCCTCCTTGGGGAGCTCGACAACGGGCTTCTGTTCCTCGGCCATTCTGGATGATTAAAAAAAAAAGGGGGTATCTCAAGTGGATGGGTATCACAACAAACAAAGACGAGATGGTATAAAAGGAAAATGGATCCAGAAAGCGGCTTTTGGGGTACAGCAGTTGATGGAGCACAAGCTGAGATGTGGCAGAAGAAAGAGAAGAAGAGAGGGCAAATTTGGACGAGGGACAGGTTGGGGTACTTATTTGGTCGAGAAAGTCAGGTCAAAGAAGGTCGAGGAGTCAACCGTGAAGGGAAGGGGGCGTGCGCAAAAGAGGGCCGAGAGGGCTGAGGTACGTGAGGGACGCGAAAAGGTGGGTTGAAGGGGTCCCGGTTTTGCTCAGTTCACGGCGAGGGTGAGAACAATAAGAAACAAGTGGAACCGATGCTTCCCGGGCGAGCTTGAAGGAGGCGTCCAACATCTCAAGAGCTCCAGAACGCTGGCACAAACGAGACATTGATACTTGCAGAGGTTTCCCAGCGGTCATTCGAGGCACCGGTACGCCGTACACACTCTACCAATCCAGTCCTATTTATTGTCAGTGCTTCATTGTTCAAGTATTTGCCGCCTTGGGTGCCTGCCTGCCCGTTGATGCACATACAGTGGCATCGACTCTCGACTTGAGGATTTGATAACGAGGCGAAATGACAAGAGGCCCCGGCCAAGCCTCTGTTGGCGCAGTTCGGGGGGCGATGATCGAGGGGCGAACCACGCTGATATTGGCGTGATGCTACGGAGTACGTACTCCATACTTGGTGCTTGATTTTGATCATGGTGGCCCATGATGGCCCATGGCTGATCAGCTTCATTCAACCACCCTTCCGTCATTCGTCGCCATCCGCCACTCACCACCCGCTCAGACAGCCAGTCCAATGCACATCCAATCCACTCGAGCAGGGCAAAACCATGGGCGATATGTATTTCCATTTACAAGGAGCCCAGAATAGGAGTGCTATCTAGTGAGTACCAAACACTGATGAGGCGGTCAGACATGGGCCATGGGCGTTGCTTCACCCCAGAGCCGCTGGCTGATCATCAAGGGATTCGCGCTTCATTACCGACTCCCAGCCAAAGCAATTCACTGTGACTACTTGCGACTTACGACCTATTGGATGTCCAGCAAACCCTTTTTACCACCTCTAGCACTTGCAGCCTTTTGTCGCCCCAGCATGGCGTTGCGGCCGACGATGCAAATTGTACGTTTGAGTCACTATGTACATGATTTCGGCTCCTCCCCACTCGCAATATAATTGTTGCATACAGTACAATACGGAGCACGGAGTAGGAAGGCCTTGCTTCTTTACAACAGCGGACGTGGCAATGAACCCGGCAGTCCCTGGTAATTGGCTACGTGCCTAATGGGCTTAATACTACCATTCTCACGAAGCGAATCGACGAGCATGCCATGCTATAATTATTACAAGCGTTGGAGTGTGCACCAAATTTCTGTTGCAACTCCATGGGCAGCTCATCTCGGTCAGCCTTTGGCTATGGATCAAGCAAATTTCGCCCACTAAACCAGGGCGTGTATCAGGCAAGGCAAGCCATGCCAATTGAGCAAACACCAGGCGGCTTCCCGGAGAACGGAGTACTACTAATAATACTGGCTGCACAAAGGGCTTCCGTATCAGAACCGGTGCACGCATGCTCTGCAAGGACACCGACATTGTCTGCAGAGTGCCTGTCGTGGACGCACGGCGCACGTTTTTGAACTGCAGGCTCTCAAACGCCCTCCCTTTTTTCCATTCCAGCTACGGAGTAGTACTCCGTACGAAGCACAGCGTACATGCGGAGAGCAGAATAATGGCACGGGAGTACTCCGTACGGAGGAACCCTTGCCGTATCGCAGTTTATGGCTTCTCGTCTAGTTCCTGGCGTACGGAGTACATACAGTACGAAATAGCTTGCGTCGCGTCGACGTGCGGATGCTCTTGCCTGCCCTTGAATTGGGCCTGGGAACCCCCACCCGTTTGAGCATGCGCAATGTTGTTTTTGGTGCTAAATTTCCCTTTTACATGGTCATCTCAAGGTTTCCCGTCCAACTGCTCGCCCATCAGTCCATTTGCTCTCTCTCGTTCGACGTGCCAGGTGCATCGGCCCCGTCAGGCCCATCCGGTCCATCCCTTCCAACAAAGCTCAGTGCCAAGCTTCAGTAGCCCAGAGTCTTGAGCTTGACTTTGGCCCGAACGGAGTGTACCGGCGGCCGGTGTGCAAGTGCCTATGTACAATGTACACATGTACACATTACTTAAGTACTTAGTAATTGATCGTGCATGGCCAAGTGCTCCGTACCTTGCCATCGTGTTATTACTTAGGCTGTCAGGGTGTTAGGGTATCGGGGTGTCAGGTCCCTGTGCCCGCCCCGTGCTTTAAGCGAAGTGGGACGAAATTGCGGGTCCATCGACACACCTGCGCTAGACCACCAGTTCAGGTGGCCAAAAATGCTGCACCACCAGTCGACAACCGGGCAGTTGGCGTTTGTGAGAAAGCGATGGAACAGTCACCAGCCAAAAATGGATGCCATCTCGTAAGTGATTACATTTTCTCTTCACCATGTTGAACCTGAGCGAATGCGCTGACTTACCGTGCGGACAACACGCAACATCGCAACCCGGCGTAGCGGCCGGACTTTCCTCTAGGCTGACGAAGCAAAAAAATCAAAAATGTCCGCCACCATCATGAATAGTCTCGGATATCATTCACCGATACCAGGAGCCTCTGAGCCGAGCCGCTCCTGTGGCCCAGCGCAGAGCAGAGCAGAGCAGAGCTTTCAATCTACTACTCCGTATTACAACGCCATTCCAACAGCGCCTGTGGCCTGTCAATACGCCGTACAACAGGCCTAAGAGTCAGCTGCCGGTTCCAGACACCGACTTGACCCTTCTCACCAGCGTTGCAACATTCACACACAACCCCCCTTGCCATGAAACACCAAGCCAGGTCAAGGGCGAACGGCTTCGAGATGGCTTTTGCCCAACTGAACCACACCGTCCGGAGATTTGGCTCTGACCGCCATGCTGTCTGTACCTGATTTAATGAATTGGTGCCGCTCGTCACGTCTACATAACTTGATTACACTCCTTTGCCATGGCACAAATCCTTCGTCGCTGCCGGGGCATTAGCAACACGTCTTTTGAATACAGAGTAGCGCTCCTCCGTTCTCAGCCAGGCTCACAACAGCCAACGGCACCTTGTGTTTCATACAATATACTATGCACGTACATAGATACGAAACACAGTCTTGCCGGTATTTTTTTGTCAAGGCATCAAGGCCATCTGCACATTGTACTCCGTACAATCTAGCGTGCAGGGGCCCCTGACTCCACGTCCTGGCAACCAAGCCGCAGAAATGGCCCATCGAATTTCAACCTGGATCTCCTTGTGGATCATCCATTTAAGTTGTATTAGGACCGTCAAAGAAGGAAAGAAATTTTTGCGATTACGCGATCCAGGGGAAATGCCAGCGAGGCCGACATTCGGTACTACTAGTAGTATTACTTGGCTTCCCCTCGTGTTGAAACGGTGGTCAGGGGGGAACCGTATGCATTCATGAATCCTCCCGTCTTGCCGCCTTATTTGTGGTAGGACAGGACCTCAGTTGGACGGCCGAAGACGTGCGTTGCCCTGACGTTGACGCTCATCAAACTTGTCACGGGTCATGCTGCAGCGGGAACGTCATATCCACACCTGCAAACACGAGATGGTGGTCGTACCCACTCAAACCACTCCCACTGCTGCATTACCAGGTCTCTTCATACTTTCTCATGCAGCAGTGTAGGTTACCGCGGCGGCCAATTATGGAATCCCACAGCACTGGCGCTTCAGTCAACCACCTTGGCATCCACTCAAGTACCGACCTTCTTTGATGCCGACCAAGCCGTTCTCGGCCTGCAGAGCTCCCTGGCATCGACAAGGCGCCATCACACTTGCCGGCATGTTACAGAGGTATAATGCGTTGGCGACAAGTCGCCCACCAGTCTGTCAAGTGCCATGTTGCGCAATGCTCTGCTCCACCCTTTGTAACAACATGATGGTGGTTCCTGGTGACGGTGGGCTCATATCTGCATGGAATGACGTTCCTCTGTCTGTTATATGTCTATGATGGCTCGACCCGAATAGTAGAACCCATATCCATAGGCTTCGATTCGAGGATTGGATAACACCTGAGAGACGGTGCTTCTGTTCAGCGGATAGTTGAGGCGCTTTCTTTGGCTACAAGTAATGAGCCAGCGACGCCATGATCTGCCTGCTCACACCACCAGTTGCAGACATGAAGCCCAGATTGCAGGAGAACAACTAGGCGGCCAAGCCCACTCGCATTGTCGGTCACCAGAGCCCATGTGACTCAACCCGTTTAGTACTTCATTTACGTGCGACCTGGCGGAACCCAAATACCAAAAAGACGGGCGACAACTACTATCGGCCGGCGCTCAGACACAGCGTGTCAAGGGGAGACGCATCCTAATGCTTCTCTCCCCGAGACAGTTGGCGCGAATGCCGCTGCCATTTATTACGTCGACCCCTTCGGGCTTCCACTTATCACGTATCTGGTGCCTTGGTTTGCGGGCATACGGAGCGTCTCATGCGACATGCATCCCTTGATCCAGGTTACCGCCAAAGCACAAAAATTAGAAGATCCAGCTCCGCTACTTTCCTCTTCCTGCTTGTTTGTATTCCTTGCATGATTTCGACGCCACGAGATAGAGGTCGGCTGGATAATGTACCCATATCCTCGCATAAATTCTTGGTTAAAGATCTCATGATGACCTCTCAGACAGTGCTAGAGCAACGCATGCTTCACCAATGAGGATAGACCGCCCCAAAGTCCAGACACAGCGTCCCCCGAACAGCCCAAAAGGTAATTCAGGCTGTGCCTTGCTCAATGTGGAGTGGGGAGCATCAGTTATGTATGTCGGGGCTGTGAGCGTGGCTACCCGCCACCTTTCGAGTCAACATCGAACATGGAATTTTTATTGTGAAGATAGGCCATCGACCTGGATGAGCAGGGCTGTTGCTGTTCCCTTTTCTGGCTTCAATTTGGCTTCTGAAGCATGGTGTATCCCTTTCTTAGGGGTCTGTACTGAGACATTATAACTCATGTTAAAGAATCATGGATTATTCGCAGTATTCCAGCGGCCGAAATTCCGCCAGACGCTTAAAGGAATCCAATACCGGAATATAACGTTTCGTGCTTGCTTCAACACGTGTGCGGCTACGGATCGTTTGGAAAGTGGGAATGATACCAGCATACGCCTTCATGACAAGTTCGACCTTTGGCACCACCAGACTTGATCTCATCCTGCCAAAGCACGCCGCTCAGTTACAGGCAATGAACGATCATCGTTGATACACCGGACTGCATTTGTGTATTGGCAGCGCGGGCAGTCCCTGATGATGCCGCCCCCAAACCGCGACACCATACACGATTATATAAGGCACCAGAACGCGCTTGTATAGGACGCCTTCCATGGCAAGATGTGCGCTATCGGCCAAGTACAGCGGGCGAAGCTTATCAATGGGAATAGGCAAGGATACAAAAGACATGGCCTTCAGGGTATGCGATATTGGCAATATTATGACCTTTTTGGGCTTGGTGTCGAGGTGTTGCGACAGAGTTGCTGGGGATCGAGCGATGATGCACAGTTTGTCATGTCACAGGAACACTTGAACCTTGTCAAACACACCACCAAGAGCATCCAAATTGGCGCGCCACACACACACACAGCCTTACCCACCACTACCGATGCTTCAGAGTGGAGGGCCAGACGAGAATAATACCAAAAAGCGACAAAACGACTATTACTCGGACTGGTTTGCGTGATTCGTTGCTCCGTACCCGTAATGGTAAGGCGACCGCCGTTTGGGCGATTGGTTGCTAGGAAAACGACGTCATACTAGGCCAGCAAGGATATCACCTGCATGTATGCATGTGTACATACAAGCATCTCAGGTCACAACACTCCAATCACTCCAATCATGACTCTTGACCCTAGCCTCCCTATCGGTCTTCGTTTGACGGCGGCGGGGAAAACGTGGCAGAGACGTCTTGATTTTTCCAAGTCGGTGCCAGAGGAAGGAATGCTTACTGTGTTTTAGGGTGCTTCTACGACACGTGGCTAGCCTCGAATTGCATGACTAAGTCACGGAAAGGCGCAAGACCCGAAAGCAAAGAACAAAGGGCCGTCCTCTGTGTCATTGGGAAGATTAGCACAAAGTCGCCATCGATTAGTAGTTGGTTACGCCGAAAACTGTCCGGCCTCTTGTGTTGATGTCATGGCTGAACTCGGGCAATCCGCACGGGCTTGTGGAGGCGGTCACACCTCGTGGATGAGATCTTTTCATCTGAGACAAATGTGCTATTCCAAAGTGAGAAGGTTTTCATTGGGTACCGAATTGCCGAGAGGAACGACATTACACCATGACCTTTTCCTCATGGCCATTCATCTATGGTTAGGGTATCGACGGTGCAGTGGCGGGAATAGTATAGGGTAGCTTCCGTGTAAAGGAAGTTGAATTGTACTGAATGCAAAAGTTTTTTTTTAGTTTTTTTTTTTAAACAAAAATGAAAAGGAAATAGCGTGGTCTTGTGTTGCTGAATAGATCAATCTCATTATTTCATGCTCTTCGGATGGCTATACATATTCCATCCGCAGTACCAATGACTTCCCGCAGCTATCAGAGGGGTTGCTAACAAGATGTATATGCCCGACCTTGCCACGTGCCTTCGACACGAGCTCACATAACAGAGCCATTCTAAATGAATATGACTTCATTGTTCTCAAAGTGGGCAGGTGCGAACATGAGACGAACCCATGCCAGCTGGCAATCTCTTAGCTTCTCGGCTCTGTCGACTACCGATGCTTTTGAACACGCTTCGGCACCTGTAGTGCTCGCAACCAATGCACCACTGCCTCCAGGAAGTTTTTTAAATCTATATTGGAAGACGAATTTGAATGCAGTTGTACTTTTCAGTCCTCATCTAGCCACGGGCATAAATGCAACATGCATATTCTTCTAATAGGGATGGTTGCTGGCCAAAACATAGACACGACGTGAGGCGTCGCAGTCAACCCATCGTCTACACACTATCACGACGAATTAAAATAGCTTGCACCCGTATTGTGGATATGACCGTCAAGGCTGGCAGTGACGGTCCTCTTTACAGTGGTTTGGGACGCCGTCTTGGGAATCCTGCACAAGTGACTGGAGTAGAAGCACCGAATACATGCGTGACCTTTTCTCACATCAAGTCGGACTATCTATGTACTCGGCTCCTTATTCAAGGTGAGAGACCAAGTTGATGGTTATGTTTCTCAGAAGCCACGAAACCGTCCTCCTCCTAGCCTCCTCCTAGATGCAAACTAGACCTGGCAAGACTTGCTCGAGCAGAACCACTGCTGGCTAATTAGTATCTAGTCTCCGTACGGCCTCGTGGCAGCCTGGCATCTAAAAAAAACCTTCCAACTTCCTTTGTAGGCATCCGTAGTCGTGAGTGACTCACAGCCGGCCTAATCTTTAATTTTGGACGGAGGGTTAAGCACTCTGCTTGCAAGCGCATTTAATAGTCCCTTCCTCCACGACACAACCTCACCCTTTTGTCTTCTTTAACATTCTACATTCCTAAATCCATCTTTAATCATTCCGCCCTTTCTCTTCAACATTTTACATTCCAAATACATCTTTAAGCATCCGAGTTGATCTTGTCGGTTCTTTGTGTTGCGGTTAGCTTCCAGAAAACCCCCGAAGCGAGTCTAGCTTTCTTAAGGAGCAACACCTCGACATAATTCAGGGAAGGCAAGACCCTCGACAGTACAAGACGCAGCTGTAACAACAGGTAGGTGTTTTTCTGTTCTTTCTGCCCAAAAGTTCTCTTCCTCTTTGCCTCTATTTGGGTCTTGGCATACTACTGCCATCGAATCTCATCTCACACATCAACTTTCTCGGCGTCTTTACCTCTCGTCTGTGAGACACAGAGGCGGCAACTCGTTGAACGTTTTGAATTCCCCCCTGGCCTTTATTTCGTGTCATCATGGCGAAGAGACCAAAGAAAATAAAAATAGCCGAGTCGCTCACCAACATGCACAGTACTGGCTCGGCTCCTCAGAGTACAAAAGATCCCTCCGACTTGCCCACCCGTATCTCTTGAAACCTTGGACCAGGTTGTAACAGAAAACACCAGTTAAGATACAACAAAGGCGAAAAAGCACCATGGGGAGAAATAAGAACAAAAACAAAAACAAAAACAAAAACAAGAGGGTGGATCCTTTTCCAGACATTAATGACGGTATGTTCCCCGAGTTGAGAGTGAAATAACACAGGGAACACTAACATAAGATAGTCCCGGAAGACTACGACATGGAGAAATCTCAACAGAGACTTCTGAAAGAAGGTTTGCACCCCTCAGTGACGTCTAAAACACCAGAGGAGGTTGAAAAGGCATGGATTGCTAGAGCTCAGCAACTCATCAAAAGGCCGACCCGCGAGGAATTCATGGGGAAAATGGGAGACTTCTACAACAGCTCTTTTACCACTCCTCGATACTTAACTACGGTGAGATGGCACAGCCCGAATCTTTGTATCGTGCTAACATTGTCTTAGGCGATGCTTTTATTGCGCTACGAGTCCAAATATGTTCGTGCAGCAAAGAAGCCCGCCGACACGGGCGATAATCTGCTAGCTACTATGCTGAACACCATTGATGTTGGTGGAGAAATCGCAAACATTCTATTTCAGCAGGGGTGGAAGTCGGTATTGGATACCGCCATCACTTCGTCGACCACGTGGAAGGCAGTTGCAAATAGTGCCGTAAGTAGTTCTCGCTGGTAGGTCACGAAGCTTATTAACCATTCCGACAGAAAATTTGGGACTTCAATGCAGCCTCCTTGAGAACAGATGGCAGCTCTGGAGTATTGCTTGTTGTCACCCCAGAGTGTACAATCGGAGAATTAAACATGTCCAATGACCTTGATCCCTACGGCATTGATACGTCAAACAGCCTCTCTAGCTGGTGTAGAGAAGCTATGAAGTACGAAAGACAGATTTACTTCTCAACCTATTTGATTCACGGCCACATTAAAGGCACAATCTACCGCAGCAAGGCAGACAAGCAGAAGCGAGAAGGCCGCAAGATTATACCGGATTTTATGGCTGACGACATCGTGTCCGCCGTTGAACGTATCCGAGAAACCAGAGATGTATGGGGCAGTAGCCAGTTCGTCTCGAACCCCCAAAACCAGTTATTTCAACCACCAGTAATATTCTCTGCAAGCCGATTGAGAAAAATGCGTAAGGATTATCCTCCCCACTGTTAACTTTGCTATTCTCACTTCTTACATGCGTACAGTGATGCATATATCCGAGCAAAAGACTGCACTGCAAGTCTTGTACTTCGAAAAGATCCCTCTCTTGGACCGACGTATGATTGCTGTCATTCTACGAGAATGTCCAAATGTACGCATGGTCGGTATCTATGACTGCCCACTTATTCACTTCGGTGATGTTTTGTGCCTCATAGACCTAATCTACGAGATCAATTATAAACGCCGAGAAGCTGGATTGCCCGAGATTGCGGCCCTTGACTTTTATCCTCGATACAACCACGGCACACCCTTCCAGTCTGCCAATTCGGCCACTTATGGCTTGACCTGGGGTCCGCATAAACTGGACGTCGTACAGCGAGGCTTCTTTAACATTATCCTCAAGGCTTTCATGAAAGCAAAGAGGATGAAGCTTGGCCTTTTGTTTGACGACGATAAGGCATTTTGCGAGTATCTTCGCCGTGTTCCGGGCCCTCCCCTCGCAGTTCCCACATTCCTGGACGCTCTTCACCGGTATATGGAGGTGAAGGACGAACGATCAAAGAAAAGGGTGATTTATGATCTTCTGAAGCCGGTGCGACTTGGCTTATGCCGTCGCATGGAGTCCGACCGGCAGGAAGGTTACATGTCCATCATGGCAAAGAATCTAGTGTTCTGCTCATCGTGTGGCTATGAAACTTTGGAGGAGTTCTACTCGACTACGGCTAGACAAATGCTGCCTCATTCACGAGTCTGCGCCGGCTGCAATTTGCAGAGATGGCTTGACGAGGAGGAGGACCACCTCAGGGGCCATAAAAAACAAGCTTTGAATACGCTGTATCCCAATTGGAATGGTTTGAACTTCAACCACGATGCGCCCATGCCACAAACTGCAAAGGGTATTATAAAGCTACAATCAACTATATCGGTACGACCCGACACCAATCATACGACGGTGGACAGGGAAGGCGTCATGTACACGCGCCAGGTGATGTTGGACCTGATACGAGACAACAAAATACACTGGGACTCGCTGGCAAACTTGCCCACCCTAGCCGATCTCCTGAATAATAGACAGGCTTGGAGACGCTTTTCCACTAATTGCAACAACCTCGATGTTTATTGCAGGGCCGTTCGATGCGTTGCGGAACAAGATGAAGAAGGCAAGGGGAAGAATTCCTTTTTGAGGTCAAGGTTTGATGGCGGCATGCCAGACACCGCTGAGGAGCTACAGCCATCTGGTGATACGGTGGCAGGCATACCGAGCTATGACATTAAGTCTGCGATAATGTTTCATGTGGGCCTGACAATGAAAGGCTGGGGAGCCGTGGAGAAGCCAGCCGGGAAACAATGCAACCTCACTGAGCGTGATGATGCGTTTTGGTAAGGCCTTTTTATCAAGCTTGGGATGGTCACACAGCATTGAAGGATCAGGGACTATTAGAGTCTGTGTGCGTTGAGATGGATCATAAAACATGGTGTTAGCTGGCAGAGACGATGACCTATTACGAGAACAGGCTATGGAGGGAGACAATTGCGACAGACCTGGAAAGAGCAAGTGGCATGAACAAAGACTATTTAATACAATGGATAGCTGAGCGGGAAGCTCATTCAACTGGCTCCTAGATAGGTACACATTAAGACGAAATACACGATGTTGCTTTGCAAGCATGTTTTGCCCTGGTTCCCAGTCACGTGACACCTGACTTTTGGAAGAGCTGCGGAACGTCGTCCCGGTTGCAACTCTCAAACTGCAATTCAGCATTCAAACAGCCACAATGGCCTTCTTACTGCGCACCTTTGCGCTTTCGGCACGAACGATTACCTCGAGGCCGTCTGTGCCGGCTGTTATCGGCAATCTCTGCAGCGCGACGACATGGGCGCCAGCGTTCGGGGCAAGTTTGGGCAGGATAGGTGGTGGAAGGGCGTTGCAGCAAGTACAACAGACGAGGGGGATGAAGGTTCACAGCTCGGTGAAGAAGCGCTGCGAGCATTGCAAGGTCAGAATTCTCGTGTGGCTCGTCTGGTCTTTTTGAGGGACGGGATCGAGACCAAGATACTGACGGGTTACAACACGCAGGTTGTTCGACGCAAGGCCGGCAAGAGACATAACGGGTACTTGTACATAATCTGCAAGGCGAACCCGCGACACAAGCAGCGGCAGAGTTGAGCTTGACCGAGAGAGGGAGCGAGCGAGCGTTGGGCCTACGTGAAGAATTGAGAATTGGGGCGACGAAGGGGCCTGGGTACTTGGCTACCTACCCTCCTCTGTGTGTATATTGCTTTAATGAGACGTGGGGAAGGGGGGAGACGGCAGAAGGTGAGGATTTTGTACATTACTGGCGGGGGGGAATGGGTTCGGAATAGAATACACCGGCGGCATGGCAGCTCTTGGACTTGTACTTTACACTTTACACTGTACGCTTTACACTTGACACCTCTACATACCCCCTATATATCTCTCCATACTCTCCCACTCTGTCTTGCCTGTTGATAGGAGATATCGTATATGCGACTGCATGGTTAGTACTCGCCCGCATTGGGGGAGGAACAAGAGGAATACGCGGGAACTTACAATGTCTGTGACGCCGCGGTGTCTTTCGAATTCGTCGCGCACGAATTTCCTTGTCTCGCTTTTGGTGCGCGGGTCCTGGATCTGGCGTGTGCCGCGGAGGATCGTCCTGTAGAAGGAGAGGACTCTTGCTCTTTGGAGGAACTTTGCGGTGCGTGTCAGCGCTGTTCTTTTTCGTGGAGCTTGTGTTTTGGGAGAGTGAGTAGACGTCATGGGGGGGATCATACGTGATCGAGGCTCAGGGCGTTGAGCTTGCCCCGGCGGCGGGTGGCATAGCCGCGGATGCGTAGGAACGCGGGGTATTTCATTGGCTATCTCATGGGGATGAAATCGCGGATTGTGTTTGCGCTTTGGGGGATTGGGGGAGGTTGTGTAGGTCTGATGCTGCGCTTGGTGTGGTTTTGCAGGCAACGGGAGAACCTCGGCTGGCGCGTAGCTTGACATGGGCGGGATTACGCTGCCCAATTCGAGCATTCTCGCAACCGCATGCGAGTTTCTGATGAACGGGAAATAGCTGCCCGGGGGAACCGTCCTCGGTTTCTTGTTGAAGGAAACATGCCCCGACTCGAGGCAAACGGCGATACACCGGCACGGAATGCTGGCGAATCCGCCGACCCTGTGGAGGCGGCCAACGCGAAGCCGGACGACGTCTTTGTCAAGGATTATGTGCCATTACTGTATTTTACATCCAGCCGAATGCACCACGATGAGAATTTACGAAGCTAAGATTTTTCTGCTTTTTCGTCTTTGCCTACCAGACCTTGTGAATGGACGCACCCCGTGTCCAAAACCAGATATGCCATATCCCTCTTTCAGGCGGCGCGGCTGACAGAGGCCCAAGTCGACAGGTGCTTTGGCATCGTGGACCAAACGAGCGGCCGGGACTATCGCCTGTCGCTGCAGGGCTGGCACCCGTCTGCCAAAAAGGAGGAGATGAGGTCCCCTGATCTGCGGTACATTCTGGTCCGGCGCGGGGAGGAGATTTGCGGATTCACGTCGCTCATGCCGACATGGGAGAATGGCGAGCCGGTGGTGTATTGCTATGAGATTCATCTGATGGATGAAGTAAAAGGGTGCGTATGCTACAATGAGTGCAATATGTGGTGGCGACAAGTGAGCTAATTTGTTTGACCTTGAACAATATAGGACGGGTTTGGGCAGCCAGTTGATGGGATACTTGACAGAGGTGGCTGAGCGGGCAGAAGGCATTGACAAGGTCATGCTGACGTGCTTTGTGAGGAACGAGCGTGCCAGGCGGTTCTACGAACGGCTTGGGTTCGACGTGGATGAGAATTCGCCGAGGGAGAGGAGGTTGAGGGGGAAGCTGATCGCGGCGGATTACGTGATTATGAGTCGGAGGGTGAAGAGGGGGAGGAGGAAGAAGCCTGTGGCAGGTGGTGATGGATGAGATATGATTGTGGTGTTGTTGCACTGAGTCTGCTCAGTGACATCTTTTGGTCACGCAGGGCCCCGATGGTGTTTGTCGACAAGAGGAGACGGACCGTGTATGAATGAACTTGTTCCAGACTTGGGCCATGCTACACGAGCACCCGGCTTTTTGCTGGCGATTGATTGCATCTTGTCAATGTATCAGCCGCGAGGCCCACGACTCGACGACGGACGCGGCAGCTCCATGGCCTCCTCATGAACGACCGGCAAAGTCTGACTGTCATTTGGCAACTGCTGCTAATTGAGGTACCGAGGACAAGAAAGTAAACTTCCACATGAACTATTGCATAAACTCGGTCTGCCGCAACAAACAAAAGAGGCAGCCACGTTCGCAGGGCCGCATTCCAACACCTGCCGTCTCCGCGGCTTCCCATCAAATGCAGGAAACTCGAACCAGCTGCTCACCTTCAATATATACCTGGTTGGGCTGGTTCGGGCGTGCTCTACATTCTATGACTGAAAGAACAACCGGCTAGACGAGATGCGTTTGAATAACCGTAATGCAATAATATTATAAAAGAGGTAGAAGAAGAAAAAACCCGTTCTTCTCGCTGCGACATGTATACATACGTACATACTTTTACACACGACAATCGCAGTTGCAAATTACACCCATCAACATCATTATTTAGTACCGTTTGAGCATCAACATGGAGCCAAAGCAGCATCACACCCAACAGCAGCAACAATCTGCACCGCAACACCCTCACCAACACCAGAATAATGCACACCTCGACCCCCACAGCTCACAGTGGCAGTTCGACCTGTTCGACTGCTGCGGCGACATGAAAGCGTGCCTGCTAGGCTGCTGCTTGCCATGCGTGCGTACGTGAGAACCTCACCGGCCCGCGGAATAAAACCAAGAAAAGAACTAACGGCGCAGTGAACTAGTCCACGGGAAGACGATGCAACGTATGCAGGACCCGTCGCTGCAGTCTCACAAGCTTCTGAACCACGAGTGCATGGTCTGGTGCTGCATCCCGTGCGAATGGCTGTAAGTCCCATCACCATCCATGGTCACTGCCGCACTGCCCTTTTCACCATGACCCAAGGGGGAGAAGGGGGCAAATACTGACGTGCGTAATTAAGCTACAACACGGCCACGCGTACCCGGATTCGTGAGAAATACGGCATCGAGGGCGATGCCTCGTCTGACTTCAAGACGTCCTACTTCTGCACGTGCTGCGCGCTCATCCAGCAAGACCGCGAAGTCGCCCTGCGAGCTGGCCACTACCCCCCCGACCCCCAGGGATACCAGGGTCAGAAGCAGGGCATGCAGATGCCTAAGCATAGCGGTGTCCAGGACGCCCAAGAGCATAAGGGGCATCGGCATCATAGGCAGGAACGGTAAGGGGGAAGGAGACGGCGAGACAAATGGATTGGAATGAAGCATGAAAGCTCGGTCGAAGTAGCTTTGGGTTGGCTCATACTGACTTATAGTCGTTCTTTCGTATTGCTTGGAGTGCGTTCGTCTGGTTTCTTTTACACATGTATTCAATACCCTGCGCTCTTTGTTAGCTGCGCCCAGTTTCCCTAATCTAAGCATAATTTTCTGCATCGCTCGTCTAGAACCATCTGGCATGACTCGTCACCGTAGTGCAGCATCAGATTTAGGGGGAATCAAAAAATTATTGACATTTATGCTGGTTCCGAGAAATCATATCCGACAGGACAACTACTCAATTAGCCGCCTGTCAGGTTCTACCAATGCTACTCCGTATCCAAAAAAAGCTCAAACTCCTATAAATCATTTGAAGCGGAATTCGACACCCAATTGACTTCTTTTGTTTGCCCGTCCCATCACTATTCAATAATCATGTCTCTTTAAACTCATATCCGTTTAAGCATAAAGCTTCTTTTCATACGCCTCCATGTTCACATTACCCTCCAACTGCGCACTGGAAGTGCGGAGCTCGAAGCGAACAGTGCCGTTGGCAGCACCTTGGTGGAGCTCTGCCAGGCTCTTCATGCCGCAATCCTGCATGGAGTGCTTGAGACCGGCGGCCAGGTAGGGAACAAATTTGTTGATAGAACTATTGGAGACGTCAGTTAGCATGTTCTAATAGGGACAACGGGGTGAGTATGGCAACGAACCCTCTGTGAGCAACGGATCCCGAAACGCCCTGGGCAACCAGCACGCTGTCACCCTCGGAGAAATATCGCGCAGTACCAGCGTTGCTCTTCTGGCTGTCCTTACCGCCGCCGCCAGCCTTCTTGTCCTGCATAGCATCGATGCTGCCCATGCCGCGGTAAGCCTTGACAAGCTTACCCTCGCGAGAGACAAACGAGGTACCGGGAGACTCAGTGGTACCAGCCAAGAGACCTCCCATCATGACAGTTGAAGCACCGAGGGCAAGGCCCTTGACGATGTGTCCAACGTTCTGAACCCCACCATCAGCAATGCAAGGCACGCCGAAGCGGGCAGCAAAGCTGCTGACAGAGTAGACGGCCGCGGCCTGAGGTCGACCGACAGCCATGACCTCCTGGGTAATGCAGGCAGAGCCACTGCCCATACCAATTCGGAGGCCATCAGCACCAGCAGCAATGAGAGAGGCAGCCTGCTCGCGAGTAACAACGTTGCCACCAATGACATCGAGGCCAGGGAACTCCTTCTTGCACCACTTGATCATTTCAATTTGGTACATGCTGTTGCCCTGAGAGCTGTCCAGAATGACAACGTCAAGACCAGCTTCGACAAGCTTCTGCAAGCGGATCTTGTCTTCAGGACGAGTACCAATAGCAGCGGCGCAAAGAAGCTGCTTGCTGTCGGGCAGCTTAGATGCCAAAGGGAAGTGCTGATTCTTGGTCAAATCGGATCGGGAAATCATAGAGACAAAATTGAAGTCCTTGTCAACGATGGGCAGCTTGCCCTTCTTTGACTTGGCCAGAATCTTGTTGGCCTCGACCAGAGTGACGCCGTTGGGGGCAGTCACCAGGTCAGTCACCATGACATTAGCGACGGTAGCATCGGTTTCGTCCTCGAACTGAAGGTCTCGGTTGGTAACAATACCGAGGAGCTTGGAGCCAAGCTTGCCGTCCTCTGTGCCCAATGATGTTAGCCACTGGTCCTAAGCACATGGTTCATCATAACGGGCAATAAAATGTGTGCAGTCATAGTATTCTTCTCCCCATGACGTGAAGTCTTTGCGGTGGAACGAAAGTTATAAATTGATTGGGTAATAATCATGTTGCAGTGTAATGGCGTATTGGGTGACAAGCAAGCGGTGGAATGTAGATTATCAACTTACCAGTGACAGGGAAGCCGCCGAATCCCCACTTCTCTTTGAGGGCCTTTGCTTCGCCAACAGTCGTGTTGCGGCCGATGACTACAGGGTCCAGGATGAAGCCATTTTCATATCGCTTCACCTTACGGACCATGTCGGCCTGAGCATCGGGAGAGCAGTTGTGGTGAATGACACCCAGACCTCCCTGGAGAGCCATGTGGATAGCCATCTCGTGCTCCGTGACAGTGTCCATGGGGGAAGACACGAAGGGAGTTTTGAGAGTGATGCGCTTGGTGACGGCGGAGTCGAGTGTTACCTCGGAGGCAGGGAAGCCAATGTAGCCAGGCATCAGCAGGAAGTCATTGTACGTAAGACCGCCGTGCTTGGTAGTATCCATGAGCTCGTGGATATCGAGACCATCGGCAGTCTTGTATTCCTTGAGCACATCGAGGGCGGTGGTGTGGTCAAGCACCTTGCCGGTGCCGAAGGCGTCGAGGGCAGCCATTGCGAATGCAACACACAAATGGCTGGGGGCAAGAAAAGAACGAGGTCGAAGACGTAAGAGTCGAAGTAGAAGAACTGGCGAGGATCTACTGAATCGACTGGTTGAGGTTGATACGGCGCTTCTTCCCGTAGGAAAGAAGAAGGCCAAAGAGAGAGAAATGAGGTAGGCCGAAATTTTTTTTCTTATACTTTTTGGTGTAGGGACCCTGCAGGAGCGGAGCTTTCCCAGGTGGCTAAGCACACTGGACCGCACATTTGGTGCGTGGATGGATGCGCCAGAACCTTTTTTTTTCCTGAAGCGGGGCAGTTGCTGGCAGGTGGGGTGCCCCTTCCTGATGTCACTCCCGACTTTGACGCGACCTTGACACACAAACACACACCGTGTTTCTTGGCGGCGACCAGCTCTATTACGCCTGGTTTATTACATGAAGTTGGACGAGGAACGACCGGTTCACGTCTGCTTTTGCGCAGAATCCTCCGTGACACTCCAGTATTCATTTATATGATTGCCACTTAGTGCCCCATTTCCAATTCTCGCCCTTCTTGACATCAACACCTCGAAACAAGCCGCCACCAAATCAAGGCTGGAAGCTCACTTTAATCTGCACTTCACCTCGTTGCATAGTGCTCACCGCGACCTCTTCCCAAGCTCTTTCAACATCGATTTCAAAAATTCGCTCATCATCTTCACTTCTACTTACCGTCTCGAACCGAACAGGCTGGTCCTCGATTGCTACCATGAAGTCGTCTTCAATGTTCAAGTGCGGAAGCGTAGAAATGTACACACCTACTCAGCCATATCAGCATATGCGATTTACTCCGAAATGGAGGGCTATAACTCACCTAGGGTACCCAACGCTTTCAAGTTGCAGGTCACGATGACTGTGCCAGAATCCCGTTGAACTACACCGCTGTATGTCATTGCAGCACATCCAGTCATCTTGCCAACCAAGCCAACGGCACCAGCGTATCCATTGCCATATCGACCACTCTTAAATTGTGCCAGCGGGAAAGCGCATAAAATCTCATATCCTGCCTCATTTATCGATGCAGCAATTACTGAGTCTGGGGCGCCCGTTGTCATCGGCGCCGAAGTCTGTCCTGTTGTATGTGATCGAACGGCGTATTTTCCTCCTTGAAACACCCCAGGAAAAAGCCCCAGAGGAATAATTTCGGTGAGATGCCTTGTTGAAACATTGAAAATGCCAAGAATGCCAGTGCCCGTCTGGGATGCCCCTGTTCATCATCAGCGCATAGTGGACAGTTTGTACAGATCTGGAGACTTACCATTGTAGCTGCCAATTTTCAGAAGCAAACCGTCCTCATATCCGGCATAGGCACACATTGATTTGCCCAGGACACTCGGTCTAAGAACCACCGTCTGACCAAGTGGCGTAGTAGCAGTCATTTGCTTGATCAGATGCATGTTGTGCATGCCTGGGATATCTGTGATGTAAATTGGGCTGCCACTTACACATCGTGCTGCGGCATGAAACTCTGCGTAGCTGTGCACAGTTTGGAACATGTCCCAATCCGGAACCGCGTTCAGAAACTGAGTGACGATGGCATTGTGTGCGTTGGCCCAGATATGCCACGGATGTGACCGTGGAACATCTGGGAAGAAATCATCCGAGTTTCTGACAGAAAACTCTCCTCTACTTCGGGGTAATTGAGAGCGGAAGATAGAGTATGGAAATTGGGACATACATGATATGGTTTTGCCACCAAAATACTCTTCCGAGGTCTTGGACCAGACGTCGAGGTAGGTAGATATCAGATCTCGACGATCTGGTGCATCTTTCAACATGTCGATCATGACTTGCGCATCAGCTTTGACGCCATCAATTCCCGACTCAGCCAAGAATCTGTAAAAGTCGTTGTATAACCGCGATACATCCGGTTTGCCAACAATGGTCAGCGGATGGCTGTTTTCACCCTCTTGGGCTACCTTGATTGTGCTGTAAGTCTTCGCAATAAGCCCATTGGGTGAGATGCCGCCCCAGTATCCCAGCATGGCATGCCATACGATGATATTCTGAAGAGCTGGGTGCAAGTTTCGAATTTGTGCTACCACGCTTCTCAGGCCGCTGGGGAAAGCGTTGCGGTCTGCTTCAAACTCAGACCATCCATACTGTGATTGATCACTTCCAGTGCGATCCAGAGACTGCCAGTTGTCATCGATAATGAGATTCGTTATTTGAATCTTGTTCCTGGCAAGCTCTTCTATCGCATTGAGAACTTTTGTCTCAGAAAGCTGCTGTCCCAAAGAATTCCAAGTGCCGGTTTGTGGGTTAGCGTGGGAGGACGCATTCTATACGACGGGGACAACATACAGAATCCTAAACCATCTTGCCATTCCGGCTTCCACCCAGTTATAGCTTTTGAATCCCATTTTGCTCGACTATTGTTATGGTTTTGTGACACGCCATGTGTCTCTGATACCATCGTTCTTGCATGGTACATGACGGAGGCAACCGCGTGGTCGAAATCGATCCCTTCCGAGATCAGAACCACAGTTGTTTCCGACGACGCAGAATCGTTTCTGGCCTGCAACCATTAATCATAATACCAAAGATAACGAAAGCGGGCCCCTGCATACGTGAACAGCGACCACACCGTGGCCATTATCCCGAATAGTGGCTGTTACACTGCCTACGCCACTCACGGCGAGTATTGCCATGGTCTTGCCATGATGGCTTAAAAAACAACCCAAGATTGAGTCCTGATCTGGAGAGAAACGAGATCTGCCATGTCGAGGGCCCAGCCAGGCTGCCTTGTGACGTACGAGAGAAAACCATCTACATCTTATTAGCAACATCGACACCATCAATGTACAGTTGTGATTCTACAAGTGCTAAAACCTTCCCAGTATACGGCTCGACTTCATACTGCCTCGCAAATGGAAATTGCCTACCTTATAAATGAGCCCCACGGCGTACCGATGGTAATATCTCTAAATGTCGAGTTCTTCCCTACAGAGGCAGGCAAGGAACAACTAAGTGACCATAGTTGCGTGCCAGGGGACTGACTAACGCGAGATGAGATGTTCCATTCCGTGTCCAAGTCCGGGATACATGGCCTTAAATCGTCGGGAGGCGAGGTGGGAGATGTCGATAGAATGATGATACCATCATTCGACCCCTCCTCTTCACGAACCCATTTCCACGATTCGTCACTTGCTCGTCGGAACTTAATGGTGAAATTTGCAAATTCGTGAAGCGAAAATGAACAACGGAAAAATAGGAACGAGGACGACTGTGGCTTTTTGCTGAGCACAGGTGGTTCAGCACCATGCCCCAGCCTGGTCAGACGTATCTCACTCCAGCGCCCGCCGTCTACAGAAATCCAAAGCGCGACATCCCACTCTTCTTCTGCTCGGCTGTTGGATATTTCCAATACCGATGTTAGCACGACTGTGCAGTCCTGGACGACGGTGACTTGGCCGAGGGGGGGATAACTTTGAACCAGGGCCTTCATAATTGTTGCTGGGCTAAAAAAAAATTGACAAGTTCCTAACAGCTTGCATGTATGTTTTTATACAACATATAATGACCTATCGTTTTCTGTACGGTACGACGCAATCAATGTGTGGGTAGAGTCCTTCTGGTGGTCACTGGTGACGACTAATAATTGATGGATATCCCCGCTAGCAAATGCTCCAGGGCCAATGTTGCGGTGGGGGTGCAGAAAGAGTCAACCAGAGAAGGTACCTGAGTATCGCACGATGTACTAAGATATACTACGGCATGTTAGCGTACTTACTTAAGTAGATATACACCCACTGTATGTCCTTCGATTGCCATCGTCAGGCGTTGGGCCGGTTTTGCCGCAATTTGGGCAACACATATGACAATCTCATTGTTCCTGTTCAGTGACTTCGGAAACAGTGAAGGAAGTAAAGGCCGGTTCTGCCGCAATTAAATTTTTGGATTGGAAATATAATCTAGAGGCTGGAATATGTTGTGGGAATGATGTTACAAGTTCCCTCCCACCTGGCACACATTTGACATTTGACGGAAGTAGTGCACGCCTGGGAAGGGGACTCGAAGGTAAGGATGAGAGATCAAGGGTATAAAAGCAGGGGGGAGGGGCGCGGCATAATGTATTGAAGCTATGATCAAGATGCAATGCAATCATAAGCATAGCTGGCTAAGGATGCCTTGTATTGATGATCTTCAACACATGCTTGACGCAACTGTTGGAGGAACATGGCCCTGGTCGAAAAGGGATGGGGACTAGGTTACTAATGCGGCGGTTTGATTGGCCCCGTGTCCTCTCCTTGACCATGGGGCTAAGCCTCGGAGCTGGTCGGAATGCAAATGGACGCCTGGTGCTTCAGGCCACAAATTATCTCAGGAAAGCTTCTAGCCGAGCGAGATCGAAAGATTTCATCAAACCACTCAAACCACCTCCGAGCCACCCAATCCTCCCCCATGGCGTCTCGCAGACTAGCTTTGAACCTCTCGCAGGGCCTGCGAAGCCGTGCTGGTCTGTCGGCCGCCGGTTCTCTTCGTCGCGGCTTCGCGACTCCTTCCAGCGTCGGCAAAACTCAAACGACAACACTCAAGAACGGCCTGACCGTGCGTACCATTCACCCGGGCTCAATTGGCCGCGATTTGCCTTGCATGGCCTTACTACTGACACGGGAACACTAGGTCGCTACTGAGCACTCGCCATGGGCCCAGACCTCGACTGTTGGTGTCTGGATTGACGCCGGTTCCCGCGCCGAGACTGACGAGAACAACGGCACCGCACACTTCCTCGAACATCTGGCTTTCAAGGTACACCAGCAACAATCACCGTCGAGGCGCAATTGGCCGTCAAAAATATTAACTACGTGTCTAGGGCACTGCCAAGCGATCGCAGCAGCAATTGGAGCTCGAGATTGAGAATATGGGCGGCCACCTCAACGCCTACACCTCTGTACGTGGATGCAACCTCTACAAGGAGACGCCGGAATGCCGGACAACTAACACGACCAATAGCGTGAGAACACCGTCTACTTTGCCAAGGCCTTCAACTCCGATGTTCCTCAGTGCGTCGACATCCTGTCCGATATTCTGCAGAACTCGAAGCTCGAGGAGTCTGCCATCGAGCGCGAGCGTGATGTCATCCTTCGTGAGTCCGAGGAAGTTGAGAAGCAGGTTGAAGAGGTCGTCTTCGACCACTTGCATGCCACTGCTTTCCAGCACCAGCCACTGGGCCGCACCATCCTTGGCCCTCGCCAGAACATCCGCGACATCACCCGAACCGAGCTCACCAGCTACATCAAGAACAACTACACCGCCGACCGTATGGTCCTCGTCGGTGCTGGTGGCATTCCCCACGAGCAGCTCGTTGAGTTGGCCGAGAAGCACTTCGCCGGCCTCCCCGCCAAGAGCCCTGAGAACCAGGCCTACCTTCTTTCTAAGCAGAAGGCCGACTTCATTGGCTCAGATGTTCGTGTCCGTGATGATACCATGGGCACTGCCAACGTTGCCTTGGCTGTTGAAGGTGTTAGCTGGAGCTCTGACGACTACTTCACTGCTCTGGTCACCCAGGCTATTGTCGGCAATTATGACAAGGCCATGGGTAACGCTCCCAACCAGGGTAGCAAGCTCAGTGGTCTCGTCCACCGACACGAGCTGGCTAACAACTTCATGAGCTTCTCCACCAGCTACAGTGATACTGGGTAAGATTGAGTGCCCCTTCAAGCAGGGTTGGGCAGAATTGTAGCTAACAAGAATGGTTTAGTCTGTGGGGTATCTATCTGACCACCGACAACATCACCCGCCTCGACGATCTCGTCCACTTCACCATGCGTGAGTGGATGCGCCTGTGCACCAACGTCGGCGAGGCTGAGGTTGAGCGCGCCAAGGCTCAGCTTAAGGCCTCCATACTCCTATCACTCGACGGCACCACGGCCGTTGCCGAGGACATTGGCCGCCAGCTCATCACCACTGGCCGCCGCATGATGCCCGGGGAGATTGAGCGCAGAATCGATGCCATCACGGAGAAAGAGGTCATGGACTTTGCCAACCGCAAGTTGTGGGACAAGGACATTGCCATCAGCGCCGTTGGAAACATTGAAGCATTGTTTGACTACCAGAGACTACGGAACACTATGAAGCCAAAGTTTTAAGGTAGTGTCGGGCCGGCAGGGTTGGCAAAAGCGAGACTCGGGTATAGAGTGTAAGAGATACCGTTTTCACCAAAGGCCTAGTGTACCATAAAGTTATCTACTTGTTCACATATCGTAGTTGTCAGAATCGGGGGTACTAAAATCCGGTGTTTTATTTGTCTTGTAAACATGTTCCAGTACTGCAACTATTTTCACCTTACTTCGCTCTCAGGTGCTCCCTCCTCTTCAGGAAGCTACGCAAACGCTGCTGTCGGAGTAATTTTCATTGCTTGGAATGTATTTGTAAATTTCTGTGTGTAGGTGATATGTATTGACTTGCATCACAATCATGTTTATGTGTGACAAGGTCAATCCTGCACCACACCCTGCTATTTCGCCCCATGGACTGTGAATACACAAGGAAGAACGTGAAATCAATACTTCACGTATCGAGATGAACAAAGTCTGTGCAGACGAGACTTTCTATTCCAAAACTCCTCGAGAGTGTTGCTTCTGTACAAGTACCCCAGTCACATACCGAACTCCAACCTCACATTGTACTCTGGAGTTACTTGAGTCCAACCCAAGAGACAAGCAGGTATCCACTTCGTCTACAGTAGAATTGGGAATAATCAGGGAGTTGAGATGCTGAAGAGTAGGGAACTGTTGTATCCGCTCCTAGCGATTGTTCTTAAACAAGGCTGTTTGGCGGGGACAGAAATAGTGCTATATCGACGATATCGACCTCCCAGTGGTATTGTTGTAGTTTGAATGCTCGCTTAGAAGACATAACTGTCATGTTTAGTGAAAGTCAGTGAACAATGCCAGGCGCTGCATTATGTCAGTAACAGGTTCCCTGCTGGTGTTTCGATAGCAAGCAGAGAAAAAAAATTCACGCATTGGACCAGGATATATGGAACGGAACCACAGCGCCGAATATCATACACCATGGGCGAGTATTGGTATTCCGCGGCCAAGGTCCATGATGCCCCTTCGCTTTCCGATAAATATCCGACTCAGCATCGATTATTACGCATAAGAGTTGATTTCCCCATGTCAAGGTCATCAAATTTGCCCATAGACAAGGAATAGGTAGAAGTAAGTTTCATTCGGCCCATATTGGTTCCCTAGCAGTCTACGAAACAGAAATAGTCAAGATGCACCAACGATATTTCGGGTTAAAGAAGTTGTATTTCCCACTCGACAGACTTATGCTAGCCGGTGAGCTCTAATCCATCGCCAAACGCCGCAAACGCCACCAACCACAGCCCAGCTACCAATGCAAATAGGTATAGACCACTAAACAGGGCCAAAACATCAATGGATATGGCACCAGAAACGGTGTTTACTCGGCCATCTCTTGATCGACATCATCTCCAAAGACATCATCAACAGTACCGCCCTCGACTCCATCGCCACCAACATCTTCCGGCTCCGGTGCCTCAATCCCTTCCATGGCGTCGCCGCCCTGTTCCTCTTCCTCGTCATCATCCCCGGCCTCATCCCACATGTCTTTGAGGCCCCAGCTCGTCCCACTAAGAACAAACCGCTCGCTCGGTAGTCGAACACCCCATTCGTTGGGGACTATTCTTGGCAAGGCAACTTTGTTCCGTTCTCTGGCCAGTTCCTGCATGTAATCTTTGCTGATGCCGCCTCCGCTGCTTCCTCCGCGGAATTGGTACCCTAGGCGGGCACCGATAGCGAGCTTAACGCCATTTGCTGTGATGGGCGCATCCCCTGCAGCAAGCGCTGATGCGCCCGAGGCCGCGGAAGGTTTCGACCCAGCTTGGGTGACGTACGGGTCGCCAGAGAGGTGCAACGCGTCGCTAAGAATGGAGGATGTGTGGCGATATGCAAAGTCGAGGAGGAGTAGCGGAACGCGTTGTTCGTATGCGGTTACTCCTTGCGAGGTGAGGAGGAGTTCGATCAATCGCGCATCGCGAGGTCGGGGGTCCGAGGCACCAGGAGGTTGAGCTGGAGTTTGCGGAGCGCCAGCAGGCGCAGCTGTGGTGGATTGTGTGTTTGGCGCGGTTTGTGATGATGTATTGGCCGGGGCCGTGACTCCGTTGGTCTGAGGTTGGCTGGAAGCCATGGCGAGGTATTCGGACGTCCGGTTGACGTAGAAGTAGAAGGTGGTGCGCTTCGGCTTGCAACGCTGAGTTGCGCAGCAAGTGCCGCAGGGTGAGGACACGGCGATGCTATGGATGGCGCATACAAGAGGATATACCAAATTGTGGCCTGCGGTGCGCGAGATGCGTTCAGTCTTGGGCCACAGCGACTGAATGCAGAAGCTGCAACTAATGATGCAACTCGTGAGAGTTTCGAATTGGAGAGCGCGAGGCACGCCAGAGACGGTGGTTGCTGTTGAGAGCTGCCAGTCGGTTACTTGTTAATCCGGGGTGGCACGAGGGCCAATGACGCCGAGGTCAATGGCGTGGTCAGCGGGTAGCCATTGGTGACCTCAGCAGCTTAGAGTGTTGTGCGCCAGCGTCTTCAGGGGCGGGAGGAACGGCCTGGCCATTTGTCAAACTGCAGGTGCACCCAGCGTCTCACAACGATGCTGCTGCCACTTTTTTTTCGTCAATCCAATTCCGTCGCCAACTAATGGAGGGGCAAAAAGTCGCAGTGTAGCCCAGCCCCACCATGATCTTTTTGGGGATCCTCCATGTTGAGTCACTTGCGCTTGCGATCTTTCATTCTCCCAATTGAATTCTATATTTCTTGGCGACCTGTTTGGAACTACATTCCACCAGTTCCCCATTGATCCAGGAATCGCATTTCGCAATGGAGACGGAGCTGCCCTTGCCGTTCCTCGTCAGCGTTGCCGTCCCGCCGGGCCTGGCCAACCTCGACGGGTTGACCCGCGAGGAAGTGTCGCTCTTGGGCAATCCCTTCCTGCAGGCAACGCCAAAGATTCAAGATAAGCTCTTACGCTTCTTCAATCGTCACAGTTACGAATTCCATGCTCATCTGGACGCTACTTCTCTGGAATCACAAGACGATGTCATCGCCCTACTGGATCGCGGGGCGCGCAAAGTATTCGTCGCTCCAGATGCCTTGTCTCATTACACCGAGTTCGGAGACAGAGTGCTTCCGGTCGTTAGCAAGCCGGACATCTCTTCAGCTTCAGAACACGGATTACTGGTCAGGAACTTTGATCTCTCAACTCCCGAGTCGGAGAAATTCCTCGAGGCAGCTCAATCTGCCAAGGTCAAGAACCTCTACCTGCTTCCCACCGATGGAGCACCTCTCGAGAAGTTCATCGAGGCCGCACAGAAGGCCAATGCCATTCCTATTCTCCCTTCTACCGGTCTGACGACGGATAAGTCTGCCGCAGGAAAGCTCTTAGTCTCCAAGGTTATCGCGAAATACTGGAAATCTGACCGCCAGGATGGCCTCATTCCTACTGTCGTCACCGATGAGGCTGGTGTAGCTCTTGGTCTTGCTTATACCAGCGAAGAGAGCATTCTTGAAGCACTGAAAACGCAGACCGGCGTTTACCAAAGCCGCAAGAGAGGGCTCTGGGTCAAGGGTGCCACTTCAGGAGACACTCAGGATCTCGTCCGAGTAGGGTTGGACTGCGACAATGACACCTTGAAGTTTGTTGTCAAGCAGACTGGCCGATTCTGCCACCTCCAGCAGTTTGGGTGTTTTGGAAACCTGAATGGCATCCCTGCCCTGGAGCAGACGCTCATTTCAAGAAAGAAGTCTGCCCCCGAAGGGTCCTACACCGCCCGTCTCTTCTCTGATGAGAAGCTGCTTCGGGCCAAGATCATGGAAGAGGCTGAGGAGCTATGTGATGCCAAGACTCCACAAGATGTTGCTTTCGAGGCTGCTGATCTTATATACTTTGCTTTGACCAAGGCCATTGGCGCCGGTGCCACCTTGGCTGACATTGAGGCCAACTTGGACGCGAAGAGTCTCAAGGTTACCAGACGACCGGGCAATGCCAAAGGCAAATGGGCAGAGAAGGAGGGCATCAAGACCGAAGCTGCTGTGCCCAAGGCTGCCCTGGCTGAGAAGTCTGCCGACGGTAGAATCACCATGCAGCGAATCAACTCTGCCACGGTTTCAGAGGCCGAGCTGCTCAAGGCGCTCCAGCGTCCATCTCAGAAATCCCCCGAGGCTATCCTCAAAATTGTCACTCCCATCATCGACGATGTTCGCAAGAATGGTGACAAGGCCTTGCTATCGTACACTCACAGGTTTGAGAAGGCCACTTCTCTCACCTCGCCAGTTATCAAAGCTCCATTCCCCCCGGAACTCATGAAGCTCGATCCGGAGACCATCAAGGCCATCGACACCTCTTACGAGAACATCAAGAAGTTTCACGCTGCTCAAAAGGAAGATAAGCCTCTCCAAGTCGAGACCATGCCCGGCGTCGTCTGTGGTCGCTTCTCTCGCCCCATCGAACGGGTCGGCCTCTACATCCCCGGCGGCACGGCCGTCCTCCCCAGCACCGCTCTTATGCTCGGCGTTCCCGCTAAGGTCGCCGGTTGCAAGAAGCTCGTCTTGGCCTCACCGCCACGCGCAGACGGCAGCATCACCCCTGAGATTGTCTACGTCGCGCACAAAGTCGGCGCCGAGAGCATCGTCCTCGCTGGCGGAGCTCAAGCCGTGGCCGCCATGGCCTACGGCACCGAGAGCGTCAGCAAAGTCGACAAGATCCTTGGCCCTGGTAACCAGTTCGTCACAGCTGCCAAGATGCACGTCAGCAATGACACAAACGCCGGCGTGAGCATCGACATGCCTGCTGGTCCGTCTGAAGTTCTCGTCATTGCTGACAAGGACGCCAATCCCGCGTTTGTCGCGTCTGACCTGCTCTCCCAAGCGGAACATGGCGTCGACAGCCAGGTCATTCTCATTGCCGTTGACCTGAACGAGCAGCAGCTCAAGGCCATTGACGACGAGGTCCACAATCAGGCCACTGCCCTCCCTCGCGTCGACATTGTCCGTGGCTCCATTGCCCACTCTGTCACAGTGCAAGTCAACACCATCCAGGAAGCCATGCGCATCAGCAACGAATACGCCCCCGAACATCTAATTCTACAGATCAACGATGCTGCAAAGTCCGTAGACCAGGTCATGAATGCCGGCAGTGTCTTTATCGGCGAATGGACCCCTGAAAGCGTCGGCGACTACTCAGCCGGTGTGAACCACTCTCTGCGTAAGTTTCCCTCTTCCCTTGGACATACAAGGCTTTAAAATCCCACTGACATGAATTAGCCACCTATGGCTTCGCCAAGCAATACTCCGGCGTAAACCTCGCCTCCTTCATGAAACACATCACTTGCTCTAACCTCACCGCCGAGGGTCTCAAGAACGTCGGCTCAGCCGTCATGCAGCTAGCCAAGGTGGAAGAGTTGGAAGCTCACAGGAGGGCAGTCGAGATTCGCATCAAGCACATGAATGGACAGTGAATCATGAAACATTAAGCGTTGAAAAAAGTATGCTATATAGGATGTGGTTTCTTTGTGTACACGGGCAGGTATTAGATAAGCTAAATGGACAATGAGGATCAGGGTGAAGGGGGTGAATTTATCAGGGCAACCTGCAAACTACAAATGACGTTCATGCGATAAGTGAAAATGATGCTTTGCTATTCATGCTACAATTCAAACTTTCTATTCGCAACACCAAACAATGTCATCCTCAACGCCCGCGCTATGCCATGCGTCCACTCCAATGCCATCAATGAATATTCAGCGTACCTCCTAACAGAATGCGCCTTATGATCGCCCCTTCTCCCCCCTTACCCGCCGCAGGTACTTTCGGAGATACAAAAGACTCGTTATGCTAGAGTATACTTCACCGCGGAAAAAAAATGCTTCCTCCTAATATGCTCGCTCAGGTGTGGGTGTAGGTGTGGGCCGAATCTCGACGGGCTCTTCAACGTATACTTCCTGTGATTCGATCGCAACGCCGTTGCCGCTCAACTACTCCCATTTTTAGCCTCAAGTTTTATCCTGTTATGTCTTTTTCTCTTGAGATAAGTGACCAACCCCCGTGATTAGTTCCGCGCCGATGTCCTCTTCGACGCCCTTGCTGGAAATCATGGACCTGGCCATGTGATCAACAAGCTGGGCTTCATCGTCAGACCCAGCGTCGTCTTCTTCGTATTCGCCCTCTTCATCGTCCTCATCGTACTCCTCGTCATTTTCGACATTATCGTCATCCACGCTTTCGTCTATCGACTCGCGTGAGATGTAGCTGTCGACAAGGCCGTCGCCAATCTCTTCGTCGTCGTCGACGGTGTATGTGCTTTCATTGTCTCCAGGCACATCTAGTTCTTCGCTGTCGCTAGCCGAGAATTCGTCAAGCTCAAGGGGCTCGTCGCGCCAATATTTAAAGTCGGTGTAGTCTTCTCCGCCACCCTTCACTAGTGTAGCGACGGGAGGGAAGTAGTGGTCGACAACCTCGTTAATGTTGACATAGCTCATCTTCAGCTTATTGAGGCTTAAAAGATCCAGAGACACCTCAGAGTTGGAATTGATAGTAAAAATTCTGGTTCTGGGTACATTTACAGTTCGGTAAGAAATCTGATCCGTCAGACGGTTGCCGAACCCAGCGTAAAACGGATTATGATCTGGTCCGTATAGGCTGCTGATGTCTCGAAGAGTAGCCATTTTGAATACGTGCGGCTGGCGCAAATAAACTTCTCGCCGCAGAGCTGCCATAGTGCGATCCGGCGACAAGATTGTAGGGCCATGGGGCATCCTGCATCCGTCTTGAACGATGCCATTGACATACGCTCTAGTTGTATCAGACTGTCCAACGGACCGACTTGTCAAATACATGATATTGTATCCGTTTTGAGCAATATCGCTATACAGCTTGGCAATACCCGTGTGTGTCCAGTCGCGGCCAATCATGTTTAGCACATGACCGAGGGCATCTGACTTGGTGATGGTTCCATCAATGTCGGAGATGACGACTGGAGTTTCATGATTCCACAAGTACATGCTTGCGGCGCAAGTTGCGCGATTGACAGTGAAGCTCATAGAGTTCTCCCCTGGCTTCAGGTCCAGTGCCTTCAGTTGATCGCTAGTCAAGCGCAGAGTCTTGGCGTAGTTGACATTTGGGTTTGAAGCATATCCAGGAGGGGTCCGAGGAGGGGTCTGCAATCCTGATGGACCAGCGTCGGACTCTGATCGTCGGTGTGATGGGACATGGGGGCTCGTCGTAACATCGCTGCCGTCGCTGTGATATCCTGGATCAGAGACGGCATCGGCGGCCGTGTTATGGCGATGGGCCTTGAGCGACGACTCAATCGTTTTATTCATGGCCGCCTGCTTCGCCTCTTCACTGCTGTAGATCCACAAATTGCCTTCCTCGTCAAAGCCGAAAAGAGAGCCAATATCGTAGTTGCCCTCAAGCTCCTCAGAAAGAATCTTCCTAGCGAGGATCTCTGCCTGGAGCATGTCCTCTTCGCTGCTCTTGAAACCAGTCATATCGAGCATGAGGTCTCCGGTTTCGGTGACGCGGCTAGGTATGTTTACAGCAGACAGCTCCTTGGCTAGAGTTCTAGCCCGCTCCATTCCCATAGGTGGAGGGCTGTGTGATCTTTCGGATTCGTTGGGATCTCTAGACTCGTCTTCATCATCACGATTGACAGCTCTTGCAGACTGCCTGAGAACGTCGTCACTGTGCGGCCGGGTCAAGGACGAGGTCCAATCACCAGACATCGGACGCGGCTTTGACATATTTGGTGAGGCCGATAGCGGAGTCATCATGCCTAATTTCACACTTAGCAACTTGCAAACACTACAGGGGAATGTCATATTGAGAGCAAAACAGGAAAGCTAACCATTTTCGTCAGGCTGAGTTTGCAGTACAGCGGCTGGTGGCCGAGTTGAGTTGCTCAGTTCTTGATCAAGTTCAAGAATATCGGGATCATTGAGTCCGGCAGGCGCTTCCTCAGGACCCAGTCCGGGACTGCTGACCGGAGAAACGAGCGGAGACGTTTGGAGCGATGCAGGGACGTTTTCAGTAGTCTCAAAGACAAAAAAGGCCTCGCCGCCTTCCCCGAGCTTCATGGAGTACTCCTGTTTGATGCCATTGACCTTGAACTCGACTTTCTTCTCAGACGGTCGCAGTAGCGAAAACTTGCCGAATCGCACGTGAAAGGGCGAGCAGGTGAGAGAGCCATCTTCATGCTGGACAACGATGACATCAATAGCACCGCTAAGCGTGGCAGGGTTGATGGAGTTCCATGCTGTCGAGACTGAGTCGCTGAGATTTCGAACGTATTGCATGGTTCCCGGCTGCGGCCTGGTCACGCCTTGAATACCTAGCGGCGTGTTGTGCGTCGATGCCAACCGCTGGCCTGGGAAGAAGTCGGGTCAAGTTTGGTGAGAGAGGGGCCCAACGTTGGTGGGAAAGGTGATCTCAGGAGCGGGCGCAACGACAGAACCAAGGCGCGCGAATGGACTTTCCGCAATTATGATGCGTTTTTTGGCCACGACCACTGCGGTTTGGGTTGGGAAGCTGTTGACAACGGTGTTTTGGTATTTGTGTTGGGCCGGCCGGGTTCGAGCTTGGGGAGAGCAGGCGATGACGCTAACGAGCGAGTGACATTGGGTGGCGGGAGCAGCTGATAGGGAAGGCTTATCGTCGAGCCAGAGATGCAGGGGAGCAAATACGATGCGAATCAGAGAGGACTATGCGCTGACGGGATAGAGAAGTTGAAGCAATAGACGACCAGGGAACAGGTAGACGAGCAGATTGTAAAACGAAGGATTGGATGGCGAGTCGGTGGTTGTTGGGCAGTTTGGCCGAATCTGTTCAACAAAGAAAGACAGACCCGTTGGCTTTCCCATCAACGCCAAGCCAGAGCCGGGTCGCGGCGGCCGGAGGTGGATAGTGGATGTCAACTGGTTAGTCGGAGTAATGACTTGGTTGGTACGTTCAACGGATTGTGCTCGTGCGGGCTCCTCCGTCATTGTATCATGTGCTTGCCACCCTGGTACCAAGGTACCTCCCAAGTATTCCGTCCGGAGCGCCAGTGCTGGATTATAGTCACTCCGTTGTGCTGCAGGACTCTGCTTCGGCGCTGGAATCAGTTCGCGCTGCCGCCAAACTCTTCCCAGCACCATCAATTGAGGCCTATGCCATGCGTCATGGCTCCCATCGTGAACCAGTCAGGCCGACAACCACTACTACGAGTTTTCAATGCGACCAGGTTGTCCTTGCCGAGTCCAGAAGGCTGCTCCGGCCGCTATAGCCCCGTAAAGCAATTTGCCCCAGCTCTTTTTTTTTCCTGTCCTCGGGACGGCCTTTTTGCTAAGCTACTCCGTAAATGGTCATTAATACGTGGACATGGCGCGGGATGGCCACAATCCCCATCAAGTGACAACGACTTGGCATTGCGCACGACGCCGAGCCGCGGCATGCAGTACACCGTCATGTGCTCCCGTTGTCGACCTGGGCCCAAGGCAGGGACATTGAAAATCCCCAATGCCTCGGTGGCGCCTGAGTCGGTTGCATGGATTCCATCCTCCAGGGTGGCTGGCAACAGGGCTGTCTTTCTGATTGATCTCGACAAGGGAGCGGAAAGCCAAGGCGACGCTAATGTGAGGTCGATCTGCAGCAGAGATCAGGCCATCGGCCAACAACGTTGGCTCAATGTTTAGCGTCGTTGCTGTTGTTTATTCACTGCAACCGAGGGACAGTATTGACATTCTCGACAATTAGCTGCGGCCATGCCCATGTCTTGGTCTGAGGTTGCGACGGAGTGCCTGCCGTGGCAAACCCTGCGGCCATGTCAATTGATGCCAGAATAGCTGCAAGCCAGCCACATGGCCCTGTTGCCCGAGTTCGTCTGGGCAAGCTGGATAGTAGTAACTTGCCTGCGAAAACCTCGTGCACACACAGATGCACCAGGCATTTTTTAGTCGAGCCACTGCCGAGCATGGCTGCTAGCCAATCACTTCCGCCGATTAGTACGTGAAGGGCCTACCTAAAATACTTAAGGTACCTAGTACTTATCCTACTTAGCAGCAAGTATTGACTTCAATGTTATTAGGTACTTAAGTACTGAAGTACTTAGGTACCAGGCATTGCTGCGAGGGCACCTGGTTGCCCGCTGCCGTTACATGTAAAACGGTCCAGTAAGGAGTACTTGACCGTTCCCAGCGCGCATGCATGTTTGGCAAGGTGCAGGGCAGTCTTGGGTCAAGTGCCACAGTGGCCGGCTCAACGTCCTCACATATGCCCCCCCGGCTTCAATGCTCAATGTGCCCCAATCATTTGGCCTGCCCGCCAAACCCGCTTACCAGACTTTACTACAGGTAAGAGCACTTGTACGTACTTTCGCAACAGGCTGCACCTCGCTGTCCAGTCATAGTCAATTGCCACTCTCTAGCTCCTTCCGCCACAGGTCAACTGCTGCTCCAAACACTGCATCGCTCTCCACATCATGGGCCTTGTCTTGTCCAAGTCATACGTCCTTTACCGACGACGATTTTCCTTTTTTGCCCTCCACCTTTATTCCCCAACTGCCGGCCGCCTCACCACCACACCCTCGGCCAGGTATTAATTCTTAGTCTTTGCGATCTGGATTTTCTCGCCTCCTCTCAGCAGAGCTAGGAGGGCTGAGAATATGACATGGGAGCCCTTGTCCTTGATCACGCTCTTGGTCACCTTCCTCACACTTGGCTTGTGTCGTAGATACCTGTCCGGCTCCAGAACCCTTCTCTACGCAATCGTCACCGCTCTCCTTCTACGCCTCGATGGCCGCGCCGTAATGTATCGCATTTATTTTTTTGCTCACGATGCTGTCATCAATGCCTCGCCGGCTGCGCGCTTCAAGATGGGGCTGACTCTAGGGGCTGTCATCTGGTGAGTTGAAAAAGCCCTTCCCCCGGCCTTGTTTGCTATGCCGATTCGCGACCACCTGGCCAGACCAGGTCCGCCACCGACAGCCAAATCGCTTTGTGTCGTAGCTGTACCCTTCTCGTGTTCAAAAGGGCTAACGGCTTTTCCTCTCCCATCTGCTAGGCTGGTTCATCGCGCTTTTCAGACACTTTGGAAACCCATTCCCGAGCTCGTCAATATTCTCGGCCTTGACATCCCGCCACCCCCAGATGTCTGCCTTGCTGGAATTCGATCCGACTCGGCATATTTGACGTGGGATGCACGAACTGCCTCCCAGCGCCCGGTTCAGAAACTCTTAATACAGGTCAATGGCGTTGATGGTGGGAAAACCTCATTCACCCCCAACACTGCTTGGTGGAACACGCCGTGTCCATCCATTCAAAGATGCTAACCGAGACTTGAGTAGTGGATGAAGTAGCCGGTAATGAGAAGGCAATAACAATTACCGGCCTGAGACCCAATCATTTTTACAACATCAGGGTTATAGCGGTTAGTCCAAACAACTTTCGATCCAACAGTACTATCATCAGGCTACGAACTTTTGGTAAAGATGGTCGACCTCAATTGGGAAACTCTCGATTGCCTACCAGTTTCGTGGATCCTGGCCTCTCACGTGCGAACACCGACGATACCGATGATTCCGATGGGCCTGGATTCCCCTATCCGACCGTCGAGGCTACACCCGTGAATGACGGGGTCACGGGCTCCTCCAGAGATCTTGCGGCAGGGGTTTCTGGCCAGCGGCGAAACACCCTTAATAGACGACATTCTCCGTCGGTAGCAAGCACAGACCAGGCACAAGCCAAGCCTACAGCATCGAACGAGCCAGAAATGTCACTGGCCGAGCTAAATGAGAAGTTCGAAGCCATTCGAAAGGAAATAGACGATATTGTCCAATTAGCCGCCAAGGAACAGGCCGAGGCTTTGCAACAAGAAGATGAACTGAAAAGGGAGAGGGACAGGAAGAGACAAGCCCTCAGGGAGAAGGAGGAGTGCACCACGCAGCTTAAAGCCATGATGCGGACAACCATGGAGCAAATGAGAGCCGCAGAAAAGGAGCGAGCGAAGATGGAGCAGCAGTTGAAAGAAAAAGAAACGAAAAAATCAAAAGTTAAGGACAGCATTTCCAAGTTCGAGAAAGAAGTGGAGAGAATGAGGAAGGAGCGCGAAGGGTTTAAAACGCAGAAAATGGAATTAGAACAAAAACGGGATCATGATGTCAAAGGTCTCGATGCCCAAGTGGCGTCACTACAAGAAAAGTGCGCCGGTCTTGAGGCCGAGCTCGCTCAAAAGGGCAAACAGCTACAGGATCTCAAAGCAACCCGAGAGCAGCTTCCAGACGCCAACGACGAACAATGGAAGGAGGAGGATGAGCGGATCAAGACAGAGTGGGAGATGAAGAGGCAAGATCTACATAACCGTCTTGTTGCTGGGACTAAGCTCGGGCACACTCTAGACCAGCAAATTCGGGCTCTCGCCGACCAGCTGGCTTTTCAGCAACAACAGGCTGGTCTGAATTTCTATACTCAATCACCGCCCACGGCGATGGATTACGACCCAGCTATGGCATCTCAAGGTGCCAAGCGCCTGAGCTTTCCGGGACCTGGCTTGGGTGGTACCCCGGTATCATCACCTCCTTTGGCCCACGCTGAACCACATCTTCAAGGCAATGCATCGTTTGGTGCTCCCACATTTGGACCTGGCCTTTTCATGGACATGTCGGGGAACAATCAGATCGAGGTGCAATCAGAAGCCGAGCTCAAGGCTGCTACTGGTCCGCTGAGTCCGTCGGCCCAGACTCTTCTGCCGTCAAACATCTTTGACGACGCTGAGGAGTCTGAGGATGTCAAGGAATCTCATAATCGTCTTCTGCCTCAATCTATTGTGGTCGAAGAGGAGGGCCCGCAATCACCAGTCTCTTCGGCACCGTCTTTTCATGTCTTCTCAAGTCCCCATGGATCTGCGAATAATTTGCCTTACCCTCATTATGTGGACTCGGGTGATCGAATTTCATTAAACATGCCTCAATCACCTCCAGCGCCAGCACCCGCCAGCAGTCACCGACTCTCAGCCTTCTTTTCGCCTTTTGCTCTAAGAAGTAAGGCCCCAAAGACGTCTGACGAAGAAGGGCCCCCAATTGGCAGTCTCAAGATAGGCCAGAGTCAATCATTTCCTCGCGGCACGGAGGATGGCGAGACCTTGGACTTTCGCCGGAGGTTGTGGCCCTGGAGTGTTAACAACAACAACAACAGAAATTCTGCTGGCCAAGACAATGCATCGGGAAGCTTAAACTACTTCTCTGCCCGCCGGGTCAATTCCTTGAAGGGGTCTCGAATTTCCGCCATCTCGGACCGAGAGCAAGACCTTTCTAGGCCACCTTCTATTACTTCCGTCGATCATCCTCGCCCTTCTACTGACAGCGCATCCATTTGGGGAGCCCCTGGAGACGCAGCCACCAGCTTGAAGAACAGTAGGTTTTGGTCGCCGAGTCGAGGCGGGTCAAGAAGGCCTTCTTTGCACGGTTCAACTACTGCTCTCACGACTACGTTGGCGTCTGCAGACGACGAGATCTTGGAGGAGAGTGACCTGCGAGATCCCCACACATCACCCAGCCAAGTTGGTGTAATCGGATCCCGTCCACCTGCAGCATCGTCCAAGTCTCTCATGAGCCAGCGTTTGAACCCCACAGCTCCCACATTCATGGGCAACATCTTCCGTAAGGATAAGGACAAGGACGGAGGCAAAGACAAGTCCAGGGAAGACAAGGGCAAAGGCAAAGAGCTCACAACACTATTCACTGACTTCCCCGAGAGTCACGATGACTCGCCCTCTGATTCTCGGATTTCCAGGGACACATACTCTTTTCACACGGGCACGTCGGTCTCGGAGTCTCACGAATCGTTGCAACTAGACCTGACGCAGTCCAACACACCGTCAGATATGAACTCTGTGTCAACATCAAATGCGAAAGATTCAGATAATGTAGTTCGGAAATTATTCCGCAAAGGTAGCTCTAGCAAGTTCAGTCTTTCCTCTAGGCTTGGCAAAGAGTCTGGGCTTTTTAAGAAAGGCCCGGGAAGCACGTCCAACTCGGACAGGAATGCATCCGCCGAACAACGGATGAGCATCGGCAACGTAGATGACCTTGGCGAAGACGGCACGCCCTTGGGGCGCAGTTTTGACAGTATGACCAGCAGCCCATCTCTTGGTCCATCAAAGTCGAAAGACAGCAAGGAGGGACGAATGAGCTCCTGGCGCTTCTCTATGCGTAAGAAGGGTAAGGACGCCCCGGCTAAGGACAAGGAGAGCTTGGAAATAGAACGGGCCCCCGAAGAGGACTGGCGATAGTCAAAAGCGGATTATGATTATACTCTGGATTAGCGGGTTACATTGAATACAAAGTAGCATTGGCATGATGAGATGAATGCTGGTTTCAATCTTCTTTCGTGATGTGCCTAGTGCCAGCCATGCCTAGGTTCGGACAATAGCACAAGAGGCGCACTACTCAAGTGCGAGGGAGTAAGTATAGTACAGCCCAGGCCAGAAAGAACGAAACCCAAGACGCATATTACGAGAGGACGGGACTGAATGTTGACGAGTCTGGTGCGATGTGAATAGTAGTACTACCAAGAACTCCGTAGTAGTTACTTGGTACGGCGCACAGAAAAGCCCCTGGCTGTGCCGGCGGTCAGACCCGCTTTTCGATGTCGCTGACACGGACACGGACATGCGATGAGGTTGCAACATCTCCAAGCTGCCCGAGTGACGACTTGACCTGTGGAGAATGCCAGCTTGCAGAACGCGGGATAGGTCTTGACCTCCAGTCTGTATTTCCGAATTGCTACACCTGCTCATCTGACCAAGCAAGCACTATGCCAGTCCCGTTGAATAAAAGCACATCTGGAGCTCCGGCTCTGGGTGCGGGTAAGGAGCTCCCCATTTCTATCGCAAACAATGCTCAGTCAATTCCACCAAGCTAACCACGGCCACGATTTTTCTTTGTTTAAAAAAAGCAGTGGACTACGATCCAATGGAACATCTGAATATGCTGTTCTCACACCCGTCTACCGTATCATCAATAAGTCAAGTTTCACAAACTCTCAAAGCCCACCAAAACGCATTGTCCAGCGAAATCAACAGCCTCGAACTCGAACAAGCGTACAAGCCGGACTCAAGTCTGGAGCGGATGCAGTCGGCGCAGACAGAGCTGGCGGAGCTTTTCCGGAAAATAGAAACGGTGCGATCACGAGCGATTGAGACGGAGCAGAACATTACGTCCATGACGGCGGAAATCAAGCGTCTTGACGGCACGAAGCGTAACCTGACGCTTAGTATGACAGCACTCAAACGCTTGCAGATGCTCACGACGGCGTACGAACAACTTCGCGGGCTTGCTAAAACGCGGCAATATCGAGAGTGCGCTGGTCTTTTGCAGGCCGTGATTCAGTTGATGAAGCACTTTAACAGTTACAGAAGCATAGAGCAAATTGCCACGTTGAGCCGCGAAGTATCCGAGCTCCAGAGGGAACTGCTCGAGCAGGTGTGCGAGGACTTTGAAATGACTTTTGTCAAGGGAGAAGTGGCAACGAAGAGGAGCATGCTTGTCGAAGCCTGCTTGGTCATAGATGCGTTGGGAGACTCGGCCAAGTCGAGAATCATCACCTGGTACGTGAACACGGAGCTGAGAGAGTATCGGCAGGTTTTCCGTGGGAACGACGAGGCCGGGAATCTGGATAACATTGGGCGGAGATATGCGTGGTTTAAGCGCATGGTGAAGACGTACGAGGATGAGCACGCTGCTATTTTCCCGTCACACTGGCATGTGGGGGAGTTGCTAACAACGGCCTTTTGCGACGGTACACGGGATGACTTCAAGGGCATTTTGGAGAGAAGCATGCGACGTGGGGACGGGGGCAAGGTTGACGTCAACTTGCTGCTGAGATGCCTGCAGGAAACTCTAGACTTCGAGCAGAGTCTTGAGAAGAAGTTCTCGGATGGGCCGAGGGCGAGCATTGACACTCTGAGCTCGACCGAGGAAAAGACGCACAACTTCAACGGGCTCGTCTCTGTCGCTTTCGAACCGTACCTGAGCTTGTGGGTTGACTCGCAGGATAAGCAGCTGGCGTCCTTGATGCCAAAGTACCGCAACCAACCGCTTATTCCTGCCGATGAGGAGTTTTCTCCTCAGGGGATTATCCCGTCCGCCATTGAGCTTTTCCACTTCTACAAGCTGACTCTGTCGCAATGTGCCAAGTTGTCGACTAGTGATAGACTACTAGACCTGTCCAAAGTCTTGTCCAAGTACTTGGATGAATACGCGCAGCAAGTCCTGCTGCATATCCTTCAAGCCGGGGGATCTCACGGTCCGTCACTCCACAATGCTATTCTGGTGCTCAACACTGCCGACTTTTGGTACATCAACACGGGCCAGCTGGAGGAGAATATAAAGAAGCGCATCGATAACGACCTCGTGCCAAAGGTGGATCTTTCGTCGCAAGCTGATGCTTTCCTGGGAGTTGCTAGCGCGGCTGTGTTGGCATTGGTACATCTTGTTGAGTTGGAATGCGAGGGGACGTGGCGTGAGATGAAGAATACAAACTGGAGTACAATGGACACGGCAGGCGATCAGAGCACGTATGTGGGCGAGTTGGTGAAGCACGTCAACACAAAGACGGAAGAGATACTGGGCCTGGTGGGCAAGCAGCAGTACGCAAGGGCGTTTTGCGATAACCTGGTCGAGCACATGGCCTCGGCTTACATCAACAACATTGTGGTATGCCGGCCTATTTCAGAGGTTGGCGCGCAACAGGTAGGCTTCGCGGACGGCAGCAAGGGAACAAGCACACAGTCACTAACGTCCGCCAGATGCTCGTAGACAAGTACGCACTCACCAAATCCTTCGGCAGCCTCCTCTCCCACCACAACCCCTCGTCACCAACGCAGCAAGCACCCCCCTCGAGCTTCGTCCGGCGCGTCGAACACTCCATGAACCGCATGGACCCTCTCCTCAAAACCCTCCAAGTCCGCCCTTCGCCCCCCGAGGGCCTTGTCCAAGCCTACCTCATCCACATCGGCGACCGCTCCGACACAAACTTTAAAAAGATACTCGACCTCAAGGGCATCCGGAAGCAAGACCAGTCCCACCTCATCGAGCTATTTGGCATCCACCGCGACGGCAGTTCCAATGAGAAGCTCGTCCAGAGCTCCCCTCTGCTAACACCCCTCATGACGACGGCAGGCATGGGAAGTGGCGCTGGCATTGCCGGGATGAATCCCGGGGCGGCACTGACCGCTGCCTCTGGGGCAAGGTTCGACGCGGGCTTTTTAGGGGAAAGGCTTCTGAGTGCGGCCAGGGATATCGGAAACACTACGCAGAGTACGGAGAAGGCCACTATTAATGAGAACCTGAGGAATTTTGGAAAGTTCTTCAAGAGGGATATTGGAGGATTGGGGGCGAGGTTTGGGAAGGGGAGTGCTGACGATGGGGGAAGGTAGTTTCCGGTCTAGACGGGAGGCGTGTAGATAAAGACGAGCACCGTTGTCTTTTCCTGGGTCAGATGCGGGAGTCGGATGGGGCACGGAGCAGTTTTCTCGGCATTGAAGGACGTGGTGAGCTGTGTCGTCACCGCGGCCTGGATAGGAAAGGAGATACGAATTCGTTATTCGGAGCATCGGTGTTAATGAACAGTGGGAACAAAAGCCTGGATACAAGCACCCATATACGTAAAGTGCGGAACGGTGTACGTGGTTGCCGGGCTTGTTGTGACTGTGGACTTGTATTGTCACCTGGTACCACCTCGGATTGCCATCGCCTTGAATAATCCTGCCGTTAGTGAATACTTAGGCCGATGTAGGTGGTGATGCAGGAAACATGGCAGAAGCAATGTCCTTGCCGTGTGGCCGAAAGGAGTATTCCAGGCTCCAAGAATGGCGAAATGAATAAAAGCACAACCATGTACTCGTCGTCTTCGAGATGACTGGTATTTTCTTTAATGTCAAGTGTGTCCTATCCGGGTTCACAGCGGCTTATCTAATCGTCACGCCACTTGACTCCAGCTGGCGACTTCCGATGACGCCAGGGGCCGAAGAAGCATTTGGAATTTCGCCCAGCGCCCGCCGCCCACAAGGTCCCCTGATTCCACCACCACGCGCCACCTCGTCCCGCAAAAAGTCAGTCACTTATTGGAATCAACACCTGCCAAACGCCGAAGGACAGAAATACCCACTCAACCACTCTGTAAGTCTCTGCGCGATGCTCCAAACCAAACGCCGATTCACATCATTGATGCCTAATCCCAGCTGGTCCTTCCTAGCCAACGCCGGAGCCCCTCTCGTGCTTGATTCTCGCAACCATCGACACCCCACCACGAATCGCGACATTTCCGACAACTAGGAGCATAGCGTGCAGGCTTCGGGTGTTGTTGCACTTATAAAACGCTCAATCTCCCCATCAATACCGCCAAACTGTTCGCCTCAACTTTCCGGCGGACTTTGCGCTCCAGTGCTGGGCTATCGATTGCGGCAGCCGCAGCGTTTCAACAAACTCGTTCTGGGGCCCAGGAAGTAGGCGTTCGCAAGATGCACAGCAAGGTTGTCAGTACGTGTGATTTCCTACCATAAAGTTGCGAGATTATACTTGATTCACGACGAGTGCTGACGAGAGAATAAAAAAATAGTTATTGGCTCGGGGCCAGCGGCCCATACTGCCGCCGTCTATCTGGGCAGAGCAGAGCTAAAGCGTGAGTTGGACCGTCTCTCTGTCCCGACACGGGAAAACCACAGACTAAATTGGCTGCAGCCGTTCTCTACGAGGGCTTCATGGCCAACGGCATCGCGGCAGGCGGCCAATTGACGACCACGACCGAGATTGAAAACTTCCCCGGCTTCCCCAAGGGCATCATGGGCCAGGAGCTAATGGTACGTCCAAACGTCCCCAATCTTGTGTTGCATGTGAAAACACTGTCACAGCAGAAGACAAAAGACGCCTAACCTTCGGTCCCAGGACAACATGCGCGCGCAATCCGAACGCTTCGGCACCGAAATCGTCACCGACACCGTCACAAAGCTAGACCTCAGCAGCCGCCCGTTCAAGTACAGCACCGAGTTCTCGCCCGACGAGACGCACACGGCCGACGCCGTCATCATCGCCACCGGCGCCTCGGCGCGCCGCATGAACCTCCCCGGCGAGCAGACATACTGGCAAAACGGCATCTCGGCGTGTGCCGTGTGCGACGGCGCCCTCCCGCTCTTCCGCAACAAGCAGCTGTACGTGATCGGCGGAGGTGACTCGGCCGCCGAGGAGGCCACCTTCCTCACAAAGTACGGCAGCCACGTCACCGTCCTCGTGCGCCGCGACGTCCTGCGCGCCAGCAAGGCCATGGCCACGCGCCTGCTCAAGAACGAAAAGGTCACGGTGCGCTTCAACACGGTGGCCACCGAGGTCCGCGGCGGCGCCGACAAGCTCATGAGCCACCTCGTCGTCCGGGACACCGTCACCGGCAAGGAGGAGGTCGTCGAGGCCAACGGTCTGTTCTACGCCATTGGCCACGATCCCGCCACCGCCCTGGTCAAGGGCCAGGTGGACATGGACACCGACGGCTACATCATCACCAAGCCCGGGACCACCATGACCAGCATCGAGGGCGTCTATGCTGCCGGCGATGTGCAGGACAAGAGATATAGACAGGCTATTACTAGCGCAGGTGAGCTTTCCCTCTTTCCTTCATTTCTTGGCCCTTTTGGTGTCACGGGCGGGCGGCTAAATTTGGTTCTAGGTACCGGGTGCATGGCTGCCCTCGAGGCCGAAAAGTTTATTAGCGAGCAGGACTAGATTTCGGGCATAGAGTATAGAGTACATGTTAGAAAACCCGTTAGAAGTGTGCATAATATCAAATATATAAAACCTCTGCCTCTCCCAATATCAAGAGCCCTGTTGCAACTGTAAGTTGACGTCGACGAACCAACGACACTACTCGCAATTCATTTTGCAGTGGCGACGACCTGCGAGTGGTTGCGTTGGTTCGCTAATGTTAACGTGCAGTTGTAACAGGGCTCTTGATATCACAAGAGATAGAGGTGATGGAGAGAGACAAATAAATAGAGGTGTCACTGGCGTGCCGCGATAAGTCACTAATCTTATTAGTGCTTAACACATCGTGATATCGTTTATGGTGTATTAGTACGTGGTTTATTGCGGGTCCCTGGCCCAGGTACGGCTAATACATCGTTACCTGATGTGCTGCTTGCGTGATTATTTATATTCATTAAAAGATTGAAAAAAAAAATACTAAAAACTTGATAAACTAGGCATGTAGAACCTTGCGCTTAGCTGGCAAGTCAAAAACTGGGAGACATTGCAGAGCCATCCCTGCAACTTTGATCATGGCACACATGGAGAATAATGCATATAGCAACGGCATTCACGTTGTGTACATGAATTGTATTGCGCAACAAGCACAGTAGCCATTACGACGCGCCAAGAGGTAATTACTTCGCTTCCAACATATTATATCCTTGTATGCATACACTAATGCGTCCCTGCATGGAACTATGCAACCCTGTGTAAATCCCTGTTTCAATATCCGTTTCTCATCTACTACTAGTGTGACCCTCACAATAAACGCCCTCGCAATCCACGCCAAACCCATTTCCTTGTCTTGTCCCAAACAAAAACACTTTTATTCTCGCTCCAGCACGGCAGGAGCAGTAATAGTGGTGCCGCTGAGCTTCTCGAGACCTTCGCCACCCTGCCAAGGTGTTGTTAGCATATGCATTCACACGGCCCGGGGACGAGACAACGTGGTTGACTTACGTAGCTGATTAAAGGCGAGATCTCAACGCCGCCGTCGGCCACAACAGTAGCTCCAGCAGCAGCCACCCACCGCTGACCTTGGCCCATAATATCGGCCTTGCTGGTGTCGGGGTCGTCTTGACCCGTTCCGCGGGCATTCTTCAACGGCGAGAATTCGTCCTCACGGCGGACCTCCATGCACGCAAACTTATTCAGAGGCAGCATAGGGAAGACATCAAAAACAAACTGCTCAAGCTTGATGCCGTTGGGGGTCTCAGGCTTGACGGTCTCGCCCGACTTGGTGTCTGCGTGAGGAATCTTCTTTCGAGCAATGTGGTGAGGCAGCTTGTGAGCCCACTGGGGAATGGATTCGAGGAAGCGGAAAGAATAGTAGTGATTAACAATGTTGGCAGCTCGGAACTTGAGGACGCCAGGGTGCTTGGGATCCTCTGCTGCAGCGGTAGCCTTGTCAATCTCGGAATACTCAACAACGTCGGGCTTGCCATTCTTGGAGAGAATGAGACCGACAGACTCGGTAGCGTCGCGCTTACGAACGACCTTGGTGGCGATGTCGACGTTCAGGGAGGATGAGAAGCCGATGAAGACGGGATCAGCCACTTTGACAAGACAGTTGTCGACGCAATAAGCATGAATGTGCTCAATGCCGCGCTTTCGCATGTCGTCAAGAACGCCAGAGACAATCAAGGCCTGGTAGATACCGCCGTTGCCATCGGGGGCTACAGCAACCTTGCCCTTGCTCTCAAGAAGAATCTTGCCCTCGTTGGAAATGCAGGGCAGGACTCCTTGGTCAAAGATCTTGACGTTGGCGGCATCTAGGCCAAAGTACTTGTTCTCCTCGAAGAAGGCCTCGGTTGGCTTGTGGGTTGGGCCGCTGGTCATGACGTACCAGGGAACAACGACGGACCCAGTGCCGGCATTCTTGGCAGCAAGCTCCTGAATCTTGCGGATTCTCTCAGCCTGGATCTGGAACAAGCTCTTGTGCGAGGGTAGCCCAATGTCGTAGCAACCCTTGGGCGCTGAGCTGCCCAATCGAGTTCCCTGGCCACCAGCCATGAGAACCACAGCCACCTTGTTCTTGCCAATGAGGCCCAAGCCGGAGCTGTACCACTTGTTGATGTCATCGGCACTCGAATCGAGGATACTGGCTTGAGCGGATTCGGGGAGGGGCTCGAGGGTATCGGGGGTGTCTGATTTGGTCTCACCAAGGGCTCGTTTGGTGATTTCGTTGATGTAGGCAGGGTTGAAGCCCGATAGCTGGTTGTACAAAGCAGCCTTGTCTTCGGTGCTCAGAGAGTCGTAGAAGGTGAAAACATGGTCCTGACCGGCTTTGGTGTACTCGGCCTTGAGCTGGGCATAGGCCTCTGAGGAGGGTTCTGCTGGCTTGGCGGCATCGGCCTCGAAGCCAACGTTGAGCATTTTCTTGACCTTGTCCATGGTGGAGGATGTGGATGGAGGAATTGAGTTCTAACGGTGCGTCGTTGGGTCAATGTTTTGAAGAAACAAGACAAGAATGGCTCCAGCAAAAGATGAGAGTGGTGGGTGAGATTAAAGGGAGCGAGGGAGGGAGGGAGGTAGGAGGGGTCTCGTATCTCAATGGCGTTGAGTCCGGGGGGCAAGGAGAAGAAAAGGCAGGGACAACACACGTCAAGGAGGGCGGAGAGAGGGCGGTGATTATAAGTAAATATTTTTGAAACTCAACAATAGAGAGGTTTTGAAAAGGGTAGGACACAGCTTTGGTCGGTAAACACTCCAGAGGCATGTGTGTTGATCCAGTCTGGACAGTCAACGGGCAACGGGCGACGGACAGCGGTTAAGCGGGCTGACGTCGACTACAAGGGCTCCTCCGCTGATACGTCCGGAGTGGGTCTAGGTTGTGCATGTGCAGTAGTGCGCAACGTCCCAGCCAAGGCATTTGGGAGCTTGCACCAGCTGGCCCTTGGCAAGGGTTTTCAGGCCAGTGGCGGGGCAGCAACTGTCCGGCCTGGTCCAATTTGTTGCAGGTGCAGGCTGCAGATCCAGATGCCGCCATTGGTGCCTGCCGTGGTGCCCAAACTATTTGTACCGAGTATTACGGAGCACAAGAGCAGTTGACGATTGAGAGGCTTTGGAATTCCAAACAACGGCCACGAGCCCGTGTCTGTCTTCGGATTCATTCAAACGTGTTGTACAGCATTGACCACCAGACTGTTTGATGGCCCGGCAGCAACAATCGAAGCACCCCGTTGCCCAGTGCTTCTCGTATCCAGCAGTCCCTACTGACGTCGTGCAGTACTAGTCCGAGCTGCGAATTGCGTACGGGGCGACGGGGTGATCGGCTCCAGGGGAGTTCAGGGACCTGAGAGCTCGGTGGAGCCACAACCAACCAGACTTTACTTTGGATTACTGTGCTGTCAAGGTCTGTGCAGCCATCAGGAGGCTGTGAGGCTCGTTGTTTTCAAGGAGGCGCAGCTGCCCCCGTCAGGAACGATGCTGAAAATAGCTTTGTATGCTCAAGCCCATCGGCCGTCATACCTTGACATTTTCTCATCGGCCCGCACCACCCTTCCACAGATGCGCAGCCTGGTCCCATCTTCGTATTGGTTCTTGGGGCATACCAAGGGGCGGCATCTTTCATGCACACTCTCATAAAGGCCCAGTGACGTCTCAAGTGTGGGAAGAGCTGAAAGAGCTCCTCCGCTAGCCGACTGACGATATCATTTAGTCTGGTCAGGGTGCTCAAGTGGATTAGGGACCGGTCTAGTAAATGTAAATCATGTAAACATGAATTAAGGTACACTTATCCCCTTATTATTTGTTGAATTCAAAAAAAATTGTACGTAATTTATAATAAACCATACTTTTATCTATTCAAGCATTCTTATAAAACATAAACCCACCTTTTACGTGTATTGGTTAACTCCTTAGATGACTAAGAAATATGTAAACCGTAAATAAGGCTGAATTCTGAACGACGGGATTTGTAAGTTGATAGATTCTCAGATTACCGGCCTCAATCTGCCACTTGGCACTCACTCACTATTACTCATCTAAACAGCTAGCTACCCACGTCCCCTGTACACTCCCCTCCTTTCAAGACTCCAGCTTAAAAAGTAGAGCCTACAAGCAGCAGAAAATGCTTGATGCAAAATCTGGCAGTCTCGAGGATAACAAGGGCCATTGAGTTTGAGGCAGATATATTGTCGTGTCGGGAACATCTACTTCAGCCGCACGGCCAGGCATCCATGGCGTCTCACTCAGCCATGGGTGATGAAACATGGCGAAAGCTGTAGAAATGCACCAGAGATTTCTTGAATGCGTAAAATTGATTTAATATATTCAAAGATGAATACATAATCAAATAGTAGCAATTAATACGATAAAGGAACTACGCACAAAATTAACACGGAGACATGGTTGTAAAACTTCATCGAGAGCCACACACTCTATCCGCCACCTTATCACGGATTCACTGCGTCTCACCTCCCCTCCCCTCGAAAACGCAACACCAGCAAACATTTATATACTCGCCCAACACCAGCCATGACGGACGATCAAGGCCGCAAGCCAGCGACCTTCCAAGGTCGCCTCCAACTAGACGCCTTCAAATACACCGCCGCCGAACCAACGCGCCGCAACCCTCCTCGCGCGGCCTCAACCCCCCTCCAAACCAAAGCCCAAGATGAATCCCAAACCCCGTCCCCATCCCCACGGAAGCGCACGTCATCATCGCCGCCAAAATCATCGCCAGCGAAGAAGAAACGCGCCCGGCAAGCAACAGGCTACGCACCGCCCTCAACATACGCCCACCTCCCGCTGCTCCCAGACGCCATCGCCCACAACCTCCTCGTGCTCTTCGTCGGCCTCAACCCGGGCATACGGACCGCCATGACCGGCCACGCATATAACCACCCATCCAACCTCTTCTGGAAGCTCATGTACTCCAGCGGCGTCACGCCGCGGCGGTGCTACGCCGAGGAGGACCGGGACATGCCGGCCCTGTACTCGCTTGGGCTGACCAACATCGTGGCTCGACCTACGCGCAACGGCTCGGAGCTCAGCAAGGCCGAGATGGACGACGGGGTGGCCCTGCTGGAGGAGAAGGCGAGGACGTACCGGCCCGAGAGCATGTGCGTCGTGGGGAAGAGCATATGGGAGAGCATATGGCGGGTGCGGCACGGGTCGAACGTAGGCAAGCAGTTCAGGTACGGGTGGCAGGATGAGGGGGAGAACATGGGCGCCGTGGAGGGGTCATGGGCCGGCGCGAGGATGTTTGTTGCGTCGAGCACGAGCGGTTTGGCGGCGACCTTGGCGCCGGCCGAGAAGGAGAGGATATGGGGTGAGCTGGGGGCGTGGGTGAGGATGAGGAGGGCTGAGAGGGAGGCTGCCGAGAGCAAGGAGGAAGAGGAGGAGGAAGAGGAGGAGCCCGAGCCATGTGGTGACTTGGTATAAAGTAGGGTGACTGGTGAGAGGGGATACAAGTTATACAGTAGAGTGTTTATGATGCTGAGCGTAGACGGGAGAAGTTGGATTCACGACCATCATGGACAGGATGAGTGGCATATTCAAATCATTGCGACTCGCCTACATACTACACTTGAGTCAAATCCTCGAAGGTCAGGGACCTTCCCAATCGTCCCGTTACAAAAAAAAAGCGCACCTTCCTCTTGACTCCGTACGCCAAATTGAATACTCTATCGCCAACGCCGCCGTTGGTTCTTCACCTTTCCAAGCCTCTTTTTTTTTGTCTACTTGCACCGTTTCTCAACGACACCAGCACCGTTCTCCTCATACTCCTTTCTCGAGATCCACATTTGGTGGAAAGTTCCCAAACTGGCCAAAATACTGCCGCCAATCCAGGCACCGAATCGTCGCTCGCTCGAAAGACCGGCGGCGTGGATCTTCACCTTCAGTCCGGGGTACATGGCTGTTAGTTCGTTGCTCAGGCGATCGTTGAAGCCGTTGATTAAGCTGGTGCTGCCGGTGACGACAACGTTGGCGAGTAGATTGCCGCGCAGGTCGACATCCACAGCACCCAGGGAGGCGCGGATGAGTTCGGGGATCGTTTGGGCCTTGGTGAGCCGTTCTGCCTCCGGAACAGGGTATCCGGCATTCTCATCCCAAAGGCCTTCGGTGACCTTGAAGCGCTGCTCGCGCCACATTTGATTGTAGCCGTCGGGCATTTCGAAGACACGACCTGGCTGTGTCTTGATGTAGTCCTCGTTATTTGGGGCGCTGTATCGGCCTGGCCCCCGCCAGACCTCAACAACAGACTCCTTGAACTCGGTAAGGACCCGTTCTTCTTCGTAGGCGCGGAAAGAATCGGTAATCTGAAAGGGAAATTCCCGTAATCGAGCTTGGGCAGGTGCTAAGGCGTCGACGGGGGACTTGTTCTCGACCATGTATGTCGGTGTCAGTTGGACCTTGGGCTCAGAGGTTTCCCACATGTTGCGAATCTGAGATGACAGCCAAAGGCCACCCGCTGGAGAACGCTGGATGGATCGCTTCAGAACCATGCCATCGTGAATCGCGGTGACGGAGGTGTTGGCACCACCCACATCGATGACCAGGGCAGTAGCCTTGCCAGCCGCGAAGGCAGACAGCACCGGGGTGCGGCTCAGCCAGAAGGCAGGGCACCCCCAGTTCTCCATGATGATCTCGATGGCCTTTTCCCGCGATTTGGGCGTGTTCCATGGTGCCTCAGTCATCAAAATGGGATTCTCCTGAAGAGGCTTTTCTTGGTTTTCAGCTTCATCCATGGCTATATCTCCCTCGCCATCCTGCTCCTTGACGTCGTCGTTCAATCCGTTTTTCGAGGGCAGCGTTTGGTGCTCCGGTTGCAAGCGCTTGATGAGCATGTTCTCCCAGATCTTAGGCGCAACATCCCAGTCTTCTACGACGCTGTCTCGGTTCATGTAATTGCGGATCTCAAAATCGGCGCGGGGGATGATGCATTCGTCACCAAAGAGGTCGCGTTGAGGTTCGCCAGTGACGTGACCGTAGAACGAGGGCAGGACGGATTTGGGCACATCTTCGCCGGCGAAGCCTGCGCGAGTGTTGCAGTAGCCGGGGTCGAGAACGAGGGCAGATACCTCATCTGCACGATTTCTATGTTAGCATTTGCATTCGCAGGATGGTTCGCGACGCACTATCGCGAGGAAGACGGTTGAACGGTTTTCTGCGTACCTCCACCGTAAATGTCGGTGGGGACTGCCGACGTGGACAAGGGCTGCTGGGCCATGATTCTATCTTTGTGCTTGTCGCGAAAATGCAGCAGGATGGCCAATGGGTTGGGATGGTGCGCGTGGCCTGGGAGAGGATGCGAGATGGAGGATGTACGCGGAGGATGGTTAAAAGTTGCAGGCTCTGGACTCAATTGGCTTGAGCTCGGTGGTGCCAAACGCAAGGCTCTGCGCTGCGGTGCCTGGTCCGTCTTCTAGCTTGCTCCAGCAAGCTAGCCTCTGACTGGCGGGGCTGTTGCTTACTTAAGTAAACGCCAACAGGGGAGAGTCCGACATCCAAAATAAAAATTGGACAGCAACCGCAATCCATTTTCCCAATTTTCTCTTCGTGCAGTTTTACGAGCTCCCACTACTGGGGCAATTGTTCCAAGCGATCGCTATGACTGTAAGTATGCACTCCGGTCTCTGCACTCTGGAATCCAATCCCTTTTTTCTTCATGATGAATTCGCAATTTCGCTTCAGAACCGCTGCGATTGACATGGCTTCGGCCGTGCGTGATTATACAATGCCATCACCTGACAAGACAAACTTCTCGTGGCCTGCTCTATTTTTGACCAATTGACGCGACTATTGGAAGCTAACATCTTAATCAACAGGCACGATGAGACCATCTGCGTGCCTCCGACTGGCTCGCCGGTCGTCTGCCATCTCGCAGCGATGTTCTGCAACGAGCACCAGTCCGTCGATTCGGATAAGTTGCTCTTTATCTTTGGAGACGACACACTTCCGAGCAGGAGCCCGCAGGCTCTTCTCAGAGTCGGTTAAGAAGGCATCAAGGTTTACGGGTGCTCAGGATAGTAGCGAAAGCTTGTCGCCATTCAAGCAGCACCGGCGAGATGGGCTTCGCGAAGACCAACAGAGTGAGGATCCACTGTACCCTGATCCGTATCCTCGACTAGAATCTTCCACAACTCGGAAGAGTGTGCCAGAGTTTCTTGAGGACTTCGATGAGCAAGCGCCCAGTGAAGAAGTGACGTTATCAGGTCGTGTCCGTTCAAAGCGTGTAGTCGGCAAATCCCTCATCTTCCTCGACATCGTGAACGAATTCCAGAAAGTGCAAATCATGATCAACAAGAATAAATGTGTGTCAGAGAAGCATGGCCGCATACAAAAGTTTTCCCTGTTTAAAAACTTGATCCAAGTTGGCGATCACATCTGTAGGAGTCCCATTGTACCAATCCTTGACCTCCCACTTTTGGCTGACAAGGTCTGTAGCGGTAACTGGTAATGCAACTCGTACAAAGGCTGGAGAGCCGACCCTCCAAGCTATCCAGCTCCCAGAGCTTCTGTCTCCGTCGATGGAGCAGATACCTGAAAAGCTCACCGACCCCAAGGCGAGAATGGCAGACCGTCACGTCGACATGCTCGTGAACAGAGAAGTGGTTGACGTGCTGAGGTTGCGAGCCGAAATCACAAAGTTCATGAGAGACCACTTCCATTCAAAACGCTTCTTGGAATTCCAAACCCCAATTTTGGCTGAAAATGCTGGGGGGGCGGTTGCTCGGCCTTTCGTCACCCAGGCCACTGAATTTCGGAAAAAGGATCTGGCTTTACGTATTGCACCAGAACTTTGGCTGAAGCGTCTTGTTGTCGGGGGTGTTGACAAGGTGTTTGAGATTGGTCCCGCCTTTCGCAACGAAGGCGTCGATGCCACGCACAACCCAGAGTTTACGATGTGCGAGTTCTACAGCGCCTACACAAACTTGGCGGACCTCATAAAAGAGACAGAAGAACTCTTGTACGGACTCGCCAAACATACGCAGGAACTCATTTCGACCCAGCTAACCACACTCCCACCAACCGACTTGAGCCGATTCGTCCGACCCTTTAGGCAGATTGAATTCATCCCCGGCCTCGAGGAAGCTATGGGAATCCGCTTCCCTAAGCTGTCCAGTGACGATGCGCTACCAGAGCTTCTCGCTGTCCTGAAACTTGCTGGAATTACCGTCCCCGGCGAAGTACCCAACTCCCTCCCCAAACTCCTCGACCGCCTCGCAGCCGTATATTTAGAACCCATGTCATTCCACGAACCCATCTTCATAACCAACCACCCGGCCTGCATGTCACCACTGGCCAAAGGCTTTCTATGCCCAAAAACGTACCAACTGGTGTCTGCCCGCGCAGAGCTTTTCGTCGGCGGCCGTGAGCTGGCAAACATGTACGAAGAAGAAAATGATCCCGAAGAGCAGAAGCGCAAACTTGCCTTTCACCGTACCCTCGTGAATAAGCCCAATGGCGAAGTCGGATTCGAAGAAGCAGCTGGGGAGCAGGAACCTACACCCGCAGAAGAAGCGGAGGTGGATGAATGGGAAGGGTCCCCGCTAGATCAGAGTTACGTGAAGGCCTTGGACTTTGGTTTGCCGCCCACGGGGGGATGGGGATGTGGTGTTGAGCGGTTGGTGATGTTGTTTTCAGGAGCAAATCGGATTAGCGATTGTCTGAGTTTTGGGACGTTGCGAAATGTAGTTGGCTTGTCGACAGATGAGAAGGCTACTGATAGGAGTGTATAGGACTTGTACCACGTATGAAAAACCTGGGTCCTATTTGTATTACTATTTCTGTACAATATTTGATAGAAAAGCAAGGCCGCGTTGTGCCGATCCGCATTTCATATAGACCCCCTGTGTTGAGCGGTTTTGCAAGGGTCACGTCGGTGTGTGCAATGCCTAGATTCAGCAAGCCAAATTGACAGATTGAATGATGTACAAGAACAGAAAGATTACGCTGGCCTTTCCCACCTCCTGAGCGCTACCCGAGAACGGATGTTTCCAAAAAAAAAAAAAGAAAAGAAAAAAGGTCACATCTAGCTATATTCAAAAAAGAAACTGCTCTTCTGTCCTACAAGAATTTCCCGCATATCCGCCACCATTTCACTCAGCTCGACAGCTGGAACAAGCTGCTCAGCTTGAGCGCCTTGTCATCCGTCGGCCTGTTCAACCACGACAGCACAGTCTCGTCATCCAGGCCCTTTGCAAAGTCCACATCGTCCGACAGCTTCTTGATCGATACACTGGCCGTCTCTTCGTGGAAAACGGTAGCCACCTTGATGTACTCGTCCGTCGGCCTCTTGAAGTAATCCGAGCTGCCCGCGCCGTTGGCCATGTGGAAGGTGCTCTTGCACTTGGAGTCCCCGGGGGCCAGGACCTCGTAGATGTCGAGCTCGCCGCAGCCGGTGCCCCAGCACGAGCACCCCTTGTACTGGGCGGCGCGGGGGATGGCGGCGTTGAGGGCCCAGACGGCGGGCATGTCGGGGTTCGCGCAGCCGGGGGACCCGGGCCGCGTGCCGGCCGGGCAGCGCGTCCCGTCCGAGGGCATCTTAAACTCGAAGAGGAAGACCTTGTTGGCGCCGCCGAAGCCCTTGTAGGCAATCGAGGGGACGCGCGAGAAGCCGCAGCTGCCGTTGCACTCTTCCTTCGAGAAGATGGAGAATTCCGTGTTGGAGGGGATCCGGATGTTTTCGAGGATTTCGGGCGACGAGGCGCCGCCGGTGCCGGTGGAGTTGAGGTACGAGAGGGAAAGGCCCCAGACACTAGAAGTTTATAATTAGTAGGTTTTCCGGGACGGTTATCAAAAGGGGAAGTCGTGTATGGGGTGGATGAGAGGCTTGGTGTCAAGAGTGGTCAACGTACGTGTCGAAAACCCCGGAACCCTGGCCGCCGTGGTTGCCCATGAAGACGATGTTCTCGGAAACTTGCTTCACAGCGTTGTAATAAGCCACACGATCCCAGTCAGATCCCGAGGGGGCAGGCTTGCCACTGGGCTTCTTGTCGGTGGGCTTCTTGTCAGCAGGCTTCTTGCTCGTAGTAGCAGTGGTATCGGCATCAGCATCCTTATCCTTCACAGCAGCAGCGCCTGCGCCGGCCTGGACCTTGGGAGCCGGGGCCGGGACAGGGTTGGGTGTGGCAGTAGGTAAGTAGTCGTTCTCCCATGTCACAACCTTGCCGTCGATGGTAGCAGTTACGATGTCACCTCGCTTGTCCCGCTGAGCACGGTGTAGAAACCGGTGGCCGTGTCTATGTCGTGCCGAGATCTTGGATGTCTCAGGGCCAGCCTCGATCTCGCCTCCTTGCACCCGGGCATCGGTGCCAGATTTGCCAGCGCCGACTTCAAGATCGATCTGGTTGCGCTTCTGGTTTGAAGCGAGGTTGTAGACGGCGAATTGCCTGAGTTCAAGAGGTCCTCGGAAATGGACAGAGAGCTTTGAAGTGTTAGAATGTTCCTGTTGAATGCAACTTGTGTGCCGGGTCTTGAAGAGAAGTCGACAATGAGGTGATGGGACTTACATCTTGGTCCAATGGAGCCAATGGTCCGCGGTAGGACTGATCTTTTTGAAGGCATTCTCCGGCATCGCTCATTTTGGTTACTGCCTTGAAACTGCCATTGCCTTGGATCCCTTCGTAGAGGATCTGGTCCACGGCACCACAGAACCAGTTGCCGCCCTCATCGACGGCCTCGCGACTGCTGCATTGCTGAATGAGGGCAGTGGCTAAGCCTGCAGAGGCCAGCAGCACAGAAGCAGTGTACTTCATTTTACCTGGAAGCTATCAGTGTTTATGAGCGTGCCATCCAATTTGAGACGAACAATACCTTTGATGTCTTATATGTAATGGGAAATTCAAAGGGTCTCACTAGCTGAATTCCAGAACAATCATTCTAGAACACGTCTGAATAAATGGACTCAGTCTAGTATGAAGAGAATTGAGGGGATTCGCCAAGGGATAATAAAAAAAAAAAAAAAAAAAGGAGTGGCAGGTGAAGATTGTGAATGTGCCCTCTCACCAAAAGGGCAAAACTGAATGGATTGACAAGAATTCCAGAAAAGACGAAAATATCACCAGGAACATACGGGAGGAGAAGACGAGGGCAAGGGATCTTGTGAGTTTTACATGCTACACTCCAGCCCCTGTTTTATCAACCACCAGGCCGTGACCTGACGAGGAAGCCGTGAACAGGGGTTCAACTCCAATTTGCGGTATTCGTTATGCAACCCTGTGGAAGAATTGCCAAAAAAAGAGGGAATTTCATGCCCCCATCGTTCTACTACCATCCTTTCAGTTTATTGGTTGTATGCACCCCTGCTTTATACCGGGCGGCTCATAAAACAGTGGTTGGGATATAACTGCCCCTTGTCACCTGAGGGTCTACAGTGGGAGGCAAAAATTCTGGTATTGAACCAGGTCAGGTAACTGGCTAACACGCTCTATATCACAATATACTGTAGTATATTAGTGCACTTGGGATCCCGCCACAGACGGCAGGGCCATTGATGACCATCCACCGGGAGGAATGTATGCTTGATAAACGCTCCACAGCCGCCAAGAAGAAGGCCGGTTTGCACAGGCCCGACCCAAGCCCCTAAGTGCTAGTACTAGTACGTACTATTACTACCTAGGTAGTTCGTCTGGGCGAGGGAAAGGGGGCTGACAGCTCGTGCCTGCTTCCAATTCCCGAGGCGAGAGGCCAGAGTCTTGAGGACGTTGGCGAGTTGGTTGGTTGGCAAGCAACTTGGCAGATATTTCCCGTTGGGGTTGAAATCCGAGTTTCTGATTAGCAGAAAACTTGTGCTAGCACCAGTTCCCTCTCGCTAAGCGAACCCGCTTGGGGTAAGTCTAGTGAGGTGAGGAGACGATCAGGTCAGCCTCTTATCAATTTAGTCGCCTGGTTGTTGGACACAACATTGTTGCGCCCGTGGTTGAAGCCCAGCGATTCGATCGTCTTGAGAACCAAATTCGACAGCCTGCTACCAGTGTCAATGACGGTTTTGGCCAGCCAAGAGCCCAGCCCACCACACTTTAAGAGCAGTATCAACAGGACCAGGTTATTCAACGTGCTCGCCATCACAAGCCTGCTGTTCAAATCCAAACCCGAAATGAAAAATGCCCAAATTCAGCCGCGGCAGACTCCCGGTGCTGATGGAGTGCGTTAAAATTGAGTTGCTCGTTTGCCATTACAGTAAAGTAGAAAGGATGCGATCAAGGCGGTGATGGTGATGTGATGATGCTGAAGGGGTGCGGTTATCGCGTGCAGCGTGCAGCGTGCAGCTTTCAAAGAGCACGTGTTGGTGTGGTTTCGGGTTTCTGTGTTCAAGTCAAGACAAGGCAGGTTATGTCATGTCATGTCATGTCATGTGGGCAGGAGCGAACGAAAGAGCCAAAGGCCCCCAACCAAAGGAATGCATCCCGTGGGAGGCAAAAAGTAAACCAGATCAAGTGCCTGTCTATCGTGCTTTATATTATGGTATACCACACACAGTATGCTAGCGTATACCTCTCAGCGGGCAGATATATTCTACCATAGACCGTACTTCAGGTGGCTGGGAGTGCGGCCAGGTATGTGTTGTTTTCTCTCGACCGTCCCGTGGAGTCTAACATGAATTCAGCCCTCATCACGTTGCCAACGCCGTCTATCCTTTACTAAGTTGGGTTCGAGCCGAGCCGACACATGTATGTACAGCCGTTGGTCCGCCACATGGAGATTGGCTATGTGGCTGTGGGCAGAGCCGCCCTCAATGCTTAAGCGCTCAGACCTGTCACCATCAAACTGGAAGACTTCCCGTTTTACCCTTGTGGAAGGTGTGGATCGTTGTTCTTCAACCACATGCAGGCCAGCATGCGTTGTCTAGGGCTGAGCGGCACAAGCCCAACCAGCAGCCAATGTTTCAATTTTCCATCTTGTGTTGCCTTACGGCCATCGCACTCGGCCATCAGTCATTACCTAAATGCCTGGGGGGAGGAGGCGCTATGCGCGGGTGTTTGACCGCGCCGAACTAGACCCTGGGGTTCGTCCGACCAGGCATGTCAGCACATCAACGGTGATGTATATTCAAACCTCCCAGTTAATTTTCCCGCTTGCTACCGCTACGTCTATGAGGTCACGGAAACACCGAACTGTAGGCGCATCTTGTTCTCAACATGACGGCCTCCATGTCTAGGCCACACTGGCTGGTGCCAAGCCTGATGATCGGGAGTCTCATATGTGGCATAGCCTTTGCCCTCGGCCATCACTTTTTCTACGCCTCCTTGGATTCCCGGATTGTTCAAAGCAGCACCCAACAGGAATGGAACATTCGCATTGGAACTGGCATGGCATTTCTAGTGAAAGCGTTCCTGACGGCAGCTGTGGGATTTGCGTACACGCAATTTCTTTGGACAACGTTGGCATCACGCAATTCCACGTTAGAAGGGATAGATGCCATGTTTGGCGTTGCCACCAATGCTTGGGACTTTCTCAGTTTGGAGCTGTGGCGAAAGGGACTTGGATTGGTTGCGGTTGCTAGTGTCTTATGGTAGGTTCTACGACGAGATATATCTCTTTCAACTCGTCTCTAGCTACCCTTGATACATGGCGCGCTCGTTAGCCGTTGAGACATTCTTCGATTTACTAATAATGGACTCGAATGCTCCAGGGCTTTACCCATTGTTGCCGTATTCACCCCAGCAGCACTTACGGTTCAACCGTCCTCAGAGTCCAACAAAACAATACATCGCCTTCATCTACCCACCTTGAACTTTAGCGACCCGCAGACCTTTTCTATATGGGGAGGGGACGGCATGGCTGGATACGAAGCCCCTTCGATCGCTGTCTCCCGATTGGTGTCATCAGTCGCTTCCCAGGGCTCAATTATTCCCATGAAAGCACCCTATCCAAATAGCTCATTTTCTACCAGTTTTCACGCTCCTTCGTTATCTTGCCGGCCAATGGGGGGAGGCCCCGAGTTTCACGCTGCATTTGACAAACTCTTCCTGAATCTTACCGAGCCAAATTTTGGAGCGGGTAGCACGGAGAAATCTTTCTTTAGCTTCGTCCCTCAGCATCCGCTGGTTTTAAGAAAAAACGAAACAGACGACTGGAAACTCAGAACTCTTCTCGGTTTGCAAGCAATCCTCGATAAGGCTGGGTCTGCCATGTTGGCCACTGTTGACAGTCTTGAAGACCCTAGATCTCCTTGCTGGTTTTATGTCGGGTTTCCGATAATCCAGGGATACGCGAATCGGACGATTCAATGTGGACTATATAACTCATCCTACGATGTGGAGTGGAAATTCAGTAACGGTCAACAAACCGCCACAGTTCGCAACATGACGAGACTTAATCCTGTCAGCACAGCCAATGCAGACAACAAGCTAATGTATTACGCCAACGGAACGCCTGATGTTCCCTACGTAGCTGTTATGGATGCGTTGGATGCCTTACTGATGGGATGGATACAATCATCACGTTTCGGCGTTATGTGGCCGTCACGAACGCAAATTCTGTCCACCGTCCTTACCCAGACTTACGAAATGCAACACTTGCGACACTCGGCTCTGAAACTTGTCCCAATAGAACCACAATCGCCACACAAGACAAATCTTACTATGGTGGAGGCCATGGAACAACTTGTAACCAACATCAGCTTGAGCCTTTTCAGTGTTGGAGACTTCCTGTAAGTTCTTAGTAGAATGAACTCCCCGCCTCGAGACGACATTGTGCTAAGCATCAGCGGCGAAATGCAGAAATGATGAAACGGGTAGCCCAATCGGGAACATTACCTCCGAGTCTCCCCTAAATGAGTACTCATACAATCCCCGCAATCTTTACGCCGCATACGGGACCGGTATTTTTGTAACATTAGTCGTTGTGATAATCGGTCTTGTTTGTATCGCGGCGGCGTCCAGATCGTACAAGTCGAATTTCTCCACAATTCTGCGCACCACACGAAATGAGGAACTAGACGCTGTGGTAACTAGGGGAGAGACAACAGGGGCGGAGCCGCTTTCAACACACCTTGGCAAAACGAAGCTCAGATTTCGGTACAACCCAGCTGAAGACAGTCCATCCAGAGGCTCAGCGTTTTCTGTCGTTTCGGGCGGGAAAGCTAGTAGTTATGAGCCTGTGAGCGCAATGCCGCGTGACTCCTCACCCTCCCAATCAGAGCGCGATAGCACCTGATGGTAGTAAGTGCCAGTAACAGAGGCAAGCCTGAGTATATGAAGGCCGTCTGATGCCGAGATCCTAGCCAACGGGTCTGCTCGGCTCCCTGAGAACAATATCCAAGACCGCAAAGGAGAACCTCATGAACGAGGCCACCGATGAGACCAATGGAGAAACTAAAGTAGTCTGCTTCTTGGCGGCGGATACAATGGCAGATAGCCTAGAGGGAAATCAGTACGAACATCTCGCCTGGGGCCAACAGTAGGAGAAGACATGGACAAGGCATGGGCAAACCTTGGCAAAAAGTTAGAGGGCCAGTGTATCGAGACCAAGAATATCACTTTAAGTGCATATACTGACTGAAAACGAAAAGTCAGCATGACTCTTATGAACAGTCTCTGTCACTGACAAAAAGTTGAGACTTACGACAGGCTGTTTAGGAAGCACAATGCCAAGTTGACAAATGCTAATGCGCTGTCATAAAATAGATTTGTGCCATGGCTCCATTGGACAGGAGACTATTAGACACGGCATTCAGCGGACATGCAGATCAGTGAAAGGTTATTGATAGCCGACAGTATAATGGCCCGAGACAGTGGATTCAACGGCGTAGACGGAGCATATGAGGCAGTGGTGAATGAAACATCAAGACTCCTAGCGTGGATATTCATGGACGTATACTGCGGCCAAAGCGCTTGGTGAACTACGAAGGGGTGAAACTTGTGCGAATTTGAAGTCTAGTAGATAACGCAAGGAGAATTCCACTTTAGCATCGACGCAAGCCAAATCACTCAGGGCCGATGCCCAACTTGGCTTTCCCCCGACGAATTCTAGTTATATTGGCTCGTTATTAAATGCCATGGCGTTTCTGACCCTCCGCCTCTTTCACGGCCAAGAGCTCTGCCAAGTCTCGTCACTTTTAAAACCCCCAATCTCATCTCCCTCGGAAAGAGATCGTCAAGCTCAAGGTGGACCTGCCAAGAGCATCGGGGTAATGAATGCCTCCTCCTGTTAATATTGCGCGGCGCAGCGTAATTACGTGCCAGCCACACCGGTCCGCTATTGTGCTCATAACGGGCCTGTTTTATTTTACAAGGAATGCACAGGGCAGCACTGTAAGAGGTATCAAATATGGGTATATTACTATCGTACCAGACCAGGGCCAATAGTTTGCAGGCCGATATGAAATGGACCGGAACATAGCCGTACGTAGGACTGACTAGGTGACATGTGGTGGGCGATTAGTGCTTGGTACGGAGAAAACATGATATTATCACGGCTGCTATTCGGAGCTTGTTGCTTGTCGGTGCGAGTTGAACACATGCCTCTTGATAGACTTGCAGATGCAACACACGCTCATCCCGCAACGGTCGTGTCGCGAAGCACAATCTAATCCCCGAGCCCGTCCCATTCAGCGTCGTCTCGAGCACCGCCGTCCACGCGCCGCCTCTTATTCGCATCCATCGCCCCCCGTCTGTTATGCTCTTTCCTCCGCTCATAGCCGCTTTTCGAGGTAATCTTGGCCTTGCTCCCGCTCCCACTCCTCCGCGACTCGACGCCCCTCTGCTTGAGCTTCTTTCTGTCGTCCTTGCCCACATTCGGCAGCGCGTCCAGCAGCCATTTCTGCACGCCTGCCTGGTCGCCCGTCCTGCCAGCCTGCTTGTCGCTCACGGCGATGACGTTGGCCACCGTCTTGACGAACGGGATGTCTTCCTTCGTGTAGAGCGTTACGGCGATGCCGCCCGCGCGACCAGCCCGTCCGGTTCGTCCGGCACGGTGGACGTAGGCGGCTGCCGAGCCGGGGACGTCGTAGTTGACCACGCCGTTGACGCCGGCAAAGTCCACACCGCGGGCCAGGACGTCGGTGGTGATGAGGACCCAGATTTCCCCCGCGCGGAACTTGCGCATGATGGATGACCGGGCCGAGTCGGCGAGGGCGCTGTGTAGGGCTGCGATTCTGGACGGGCCGCCGGCTTCCAGGGGGATGTCGTACTTGAGTTCTTCGTGGAGGGCCATGGCTCTGTCGATTGTTTGCGTGAAGACCAGGAATGGAGGCCGTAGTGGCTGGTCGGAGCCGTCGCTGCCCGCTGGGTGTAGAAGTTGCCGCAGGGCAAGGAGCTTGCCCTGCTCACTGGCCGCGTACGTGAGCTTGTGCACGACATTTGGCACAGCGGTGTCCTTCAAGCCCACTACGAGACGGATAAAGGGCTTTGGTGAAATACCCAGGGCTTCTGTCCTGTCCTTCAACTTTTCGGTGACTAGAGCTTCAATGTTTGAGCCCATCGTCGCAGACCAGAATGACAGTCGAAGTCCGGAGTTGGTGCAAGCCGTCCACAGACTCAGCGTTTTCTCTCTGAACAACGGGTCCAGGAGAACGTCTGCCTCGTCAAGAACAAGCTCCCTGACTGTCGGCAAAACCTTTTGCGCGCCGCTAGGTCCAGCCGTCAAAAAGTTTAGTAGCAATGCTGGCGTTGTAACCAAGATGTCAGTCTTTGTAAGAGGATGGGGTTTGGATCTTCCCGTCCTGTGCTTCTTATCATCGTCGGACTCTGACTCCTCGTCGTCTTCCCCATCGAGCTCGTCATCCGAGCTATCGTCTGCCAGGACCTGCTCCTCTGCAGAGAGTTGTGTAGTCTTCCTCATAGCCACAATCTTAACACGGGTTCCTTGCACAAGCTTTCTTCCCTCATTGACAATCTGATGAACCAACTCTCTTGTCGGTGCGACAATTACAGCCTCGAGCTCATGGACACCCTGTATGTCTGCTTGCGCTCGTCTCCGTATGATGCTGTTGATTGTGGGGATGAGAAAGCTGACTGTCTTGCCGCTACCCGTGGGCGCAACGGCCAGGAAATCAACACCATGATCCAAGTTCTCCTCGTTGCCGAGGGCAACTTCGGGGCGAAGGAGTAATGGGAGACTACCCATTTGCACTTCTGTAGGAAGACGATAGCTCTGCTGAACAAGATTCTCCGCAATTTGACGGGATATCCCATATGTAGTGCGAAGGTGGCCAAAGGACTCCAGGGGCTGAGGAAATAACTGCTTCTTGTCGTCCTTTTTTCCCTCGATGACCGTCTTCTTCTTCTTCTTCTTCTTTGACTTCTTCACCTTGTTCTGCTCTTCGTGCTTTGAGAGCAGTGTAATCTTGAGGCGATGCGATCGCAAAAGTTGTCGGCATTCGTCCTCGGTCAATGTTTTGGCAGCCACAGGCGGCGGACTAGGTTCTCGCCGGCTCTTTTTGGTTTCAGCCTTTTGATTCTCTGTGGCTTCTGGCTTGGGCGCGAAGAAGTCGACAACAGGAAGTTCTGCAGGCACCGGGTTCTCGGCCTGCACGACGCCACGTTTCCTTTTTTTCATGCCACGGATTTCATCGTGGTATAGCTGAGGGTTGGTCTTGGTGCCCGCAGAGGGGAGCTGAGCGTTGCCGGCATTGAGCCCGGAGCCCTTGGAAGTCTTTTTAGTCCCGCGGGACGAGGTTTTGAGGATATCCATGGCGGCTGTGCACCCGAGCGAGAAATATGGCTCAATGAGCGGTGGTGGTGCGACAAAATGCGTGGATGGCCTTTTGAGGTCAAGTGTACGAACTTTTTTGGAGTTGAGCACGAAATTTTGTGACTGCATATTTATAGCCTTGCTGCAAGGCTGTGGTGGGGTGTGGGTCCAGACTCCAGAGGTCACCACTTGGCTGGCAATTGAGGCCATGAGCACTCCGTGTAAGAACTATTCGTCAGCGACTACATAGTTGCCAACGAGTAGACATTTTGGTAATTTCCCTCGGCCCCAGAGTTTGTGTCTGCACGAGTATTATCACGACGCCTATGCTATCATTGCGCCTCAAGCCATATGATTCGTAGAGTAGTGTGCAGTCCGCTATTCTCCAGAGCCGCAGCCATTCTCAAAACACCCAAACGCCAGAGCAAACGTCACCGGTGGCCTCATATCCGCTCCCAATGCAAAACCAATCAATCAATGCTCTTGATCAAAATCCTCCCTCCCCTCGCCGTATAAAATCTCGCACACACCCGCCAGCGGGATATCCATCACCGCATCCGTCCCCTCATTCCAAATCTCCCTCCACCTCAACCTCCCGCTGGCATCACACTTCCTCTCCCTCTTGCCGCTCCCCCTGATCCTGCCCTTGGAATCAATCACCGCCGGCTTGCCCGCGCCGTCGACAATCGTCTCCACGCTGCTCATGGGCACCGTCAGAATCTCCGTATTGTACGCCGCCAGCGCCACGTATATGTATCCCAGCGTCATGACCAGGAAGGCCGGCACCGCCAGCGCCCACCACCGGTCGGGGTAGTACTTGATCCCCAGGGCGTGCAGGAACGGCGCGGGAACGTACGCCCAGAGCAGGTACATGAGGAACGTGAGGCTGCTGAAGAGGTACAGGACGAAGCCGTAGTATTCGTACGTGGGGACCTTGGGCGCCGCCCGGGGCACGGGCGCAATGTTTTCATCGTCGGACGGGTCCGGAGTCGTTGGCCGGGACGGCCTGAGGAGGGACGTGAGTGATGGCGAGGGAGGCAGAGGCGTTGGCGGCCGGCCGTAGAAGGGGGGAGCAAAGTAGATTTGGGAGAGAGGCCGGGGGGGAGAGTCGCGGTCGGAGCTGGAGCCGGATGAGAGGCCGTCGGAAAGGTAATCTTCGTCTTCGCCGGATGAGATGGACATGGCCATGGCGGGCCTAGTTGGCGCAACTGGCGCAACTGCGCCGTGCTGCGTGTGTTTTGTTTCTGTCGAGGAGGGTGCCGTGGTCGAGGCGCTGCATCGATGTTTGCAAGTCGAAGAATGTGGGGAATGAATCTTGGATTCGTCCGTCGAGTTGGCCAAGTCACTCGGTTGCCCAAGAGCAACTCGCTCACATACACAGAGGCATTCATAATCAGTGAGAAAACAAACATTATTGATAAAATATAATTGTGCCGCAAAGTTTCATCCAAAATGGTCAGCAAATGCATCGCTACGTCGCCGTCATGCATCTATGTTACATTCATGATTCTTCACCCGTCAATGGGACACTTGTACTCGCGCTCCCGTCCACCAACTCCATTCTCCTGCTTCTCCTGCAATGCTTCCAGACAGCTCTGGTGATAGATGTGCCGGCAGGCTAGAACAACAAGCCGTCCAAGGGGAGCCTCTTTGCCTGCCACCGCTGTGTCCGACTCGATGAGCATGCTGGATGGCCGGACTGCCAGACTCTTTCCCTTGTCCTTGCCATCCGACTCGCCCACTTTGCCTTTGGCCTTCTCTGCAATACGTATCTTTCTCTGCTTTCGTAAATCATCTTCCACTGCCTGATTGTCCTCCCAAGCCTCGAAAACAGAGCCGCCGGCCACCCCAGGACCCCAAACTCGGCGGCCGCAAGCTTCGCACGTTGAGCCTCGAGGTCGCCACCCGCGCTGTCTCAACTGTACCGACTGGTTCACGTTTACAAACAGGTTTCGCTCCAGGAGCCTGTTCGACAGCCGTAAAATTGACTCTTCATATGCATACGCTGCAAAAATTGATGACAACACACTCCGAAGATCCGCTAGGTTTGGTGATGATGCTGCTGCATTAGCAAGGAACGCCCTCAGTATTTTTAAAAAAGAGAGATTATTGCCTGCATTCGACAACAAATTCGACCCGGTTTGAACGCGGATTGGACTAGAGGTCGCTGTGAGCAGTGACGTGAACGTGTGTTGAACCAGCGAACGAAGAAGCGCCAACGCCTTGTCATCCTTCAAAACTGAGCTCTGAGCCTGCTCAAGAATAATCGGAGACAGTCGTTTCGTGATTTGTACACATGCGTCAATCAAACCAAGCCACAATGCTTCATCTTCAGATAAGCTGTCTTTGGCAAGAGTCTTTCCCTTTTTGACGGCATTCACTTTCTTTGATGTCTTTGTCTGGCCTTGACAGAGCCAAATACCAACATGGACATACTTTTGCAAACTTCCAAGCATCTCCACTGTTGACGTGTCAACATCCACATCATCCGCGGAGTCATTGGCTTCGGTCAGAAGGCCCTGTAGTGCTGATTCCAACGTGAATAAGTGCTTGATCAGCCGATCCATTGCTTGATTAACTTGGCCATCGCGAGCCATCAGAACGACTGCTGCGTCAACAACACCGTTTTCCTCCATAGTTGGAAGCAGTTTCTCGAGACGCAGATCGGTTGGACGCATGGCTTCAACAAAATCAGAAACGTGCGATGGGTTGAATTTACACATGAGCTGTACATAACGCTCGGTAAGCTCCTGGTCCTTGATGTCGCCTTCATCATCGCCTGATTTTCTTGGCTCTATGAGTGCTCTCAAATATGCATGCTGCAATGCTGCATCGTCTGCGACAGAATCAATTATATGCCTGTGGACCGCGGTTGGTTGTCTCGCAAGCGTCTGGGCGGTTTGCTCGGGACTAATTTCAAGCAAGTCTCTCGCGTGCTGCTCGATAACTTGCTGTACCTCCTCTGCCTGTCGAACGTCGAGTCCCTTCTGCGGGCGAAGACATTGTGCAATGCATTCAAATACAGACTCTCGGTCGTCGTGGTCCTCAAAATAGGTGGCAATCAACTTCCCATACTGTTTCTCCGTACGAAACACGCGCTTGAGAATTCGGTAAAAGCCGGCCTTCTTGAACTGGAGCATGAACGATGGCATATCTGGCGGTTGATAAACAGAAAGCAGATATTCGGCGCTCAGCTGTGCATCCTCTGCAAGATCGTCGCCGGGATAAGCACAAAGCCCTGTGAGGACTTTTGAAAGGGTAGAGCCAGAGAACAGTAGATACTGTTGAAATTTTGGCAGATTTCGAGCGATGAACATGTCGAGATAGATGGTATCTTCCGGAGCGAACTCATCTGGGTTCATCACATCAAGCAGAATCGACACCACGTACTGACGATTGATTGTCGTACCGAAAATCTGCTCCTCAGGCATATCCATGCGTGATCCACCGTTAACTTGATTCTCTGGAGAATCGTTCAAGAAGGAGTCCTCAAAGGCTTCATTGAGGGCGCTAAGAAAGCTTGGCGCGTCAAATTTGAGAATCATTCTCAGGTAAGGGAAAGCAGGCTCCGACTCGTCACCAGGTCGTGTGATGAATTCTTTCTTACTTCCTCTGGGCCATTCGATTGTTGTGCCAGAAAAGAAAAACCAATAAATTTCTGCCTTGGCTTTGTCCGCCGTTTCCTCATCCATCAATTCCCCATTAGGATACACTCTGCCCGTGAGTGTATATGAGAGATATGGAAATATTTTCAGAGCATTGACGCTGAAATAATCGTCTTCGATTATGCCATTGTTTGTTCCATTCGTCACTAGCGGCACTAAGAGGCCCAGTAGGTCGATCATTGGCGTGATGTAATCATTGAGCGCTTGGTTCCAAACATAAGTCAAGGCATCATACAGACCGTGCTGCTTACACAGCACTGTGATCTGATCAAGGTCCAAAGTTGCCGTTTGCATATGGCATATCATTTCTTCGAGTCGGCCTTCCCACCCCTTGGTAACGTAATGACTAACCATATCTTTAACAACCGTCGGCGGAACGACCGTGATTGTTCCCTCCAAGATGTAGGGTTCAAGTGTCTCCAGGAAGATTCCGCCAACATCCCCGTCGCTGTACCATTCGTACATGTCTTCAAATAAGAAATCTGAAGCCTCAATAGCTTGAGACGCTGCGAAACACGTCTCTGCCAGCTCTCTCAAATGATCTGCATCGTCATCTTGCTTACCCTGTGTTTGCCGTTGGGCGAAGACGTATTTCAGGGAAGCTGACATTATCTCCATTATCTTGTCTTGGACCATCACATGTCGCAGTGCTGCGTCCTCTGGAAGGCCAACCGTAAGTTTATCGGCGTCACCAGTATAATAAGAAGTCGCCAACTTGATTGCGCCGATGTAGTCTCCATTCTCCATCATGGCAATGAGACGGTCGGCCCAGTTCGACAGAGCCCCTATAGAAACTTCGTTGAAGCCAAGCACAAACATCCGCCCCTTGTAGGCTTTGAAGCTCATATAAAAGGCATCAGCCACCACTCCATGCATAGTTGTATCCTCCTCATCCAGTTGTTCCACAAGAGTGTGAAGTTGTTTCGAAAAAAGATCCTTATGATATATGTGTTTCTGTAACAAGTCAAACGCCTCGGTCATGCGCATGCTCCTGTCCTCCAGTATGATGAGACGTTGGGAGATGGTCAGCACAGCCAAAACAGATCGACCTAGCCACTGCACCGCGGCGATGGCCTCTTCACACTTCCATCTGCTTCGTGCCTTGAACTTTAGCGAAGGAGGCTGATCTGCATCCTCTCCGTACATCTCTTCAACATCAAGAATAGTCAATACGTTTGACCAACAGTAGACAAGTTTTACCCTGGAAATATCGCTCCGAGTGTGGGTATCGGGAGTTTTTAGCTTTACAGCAGGGAACCATGCAAGGCAGCCGGCCATGGCGCTATGTGCTGGAACATCCTTTGGTCGAGCTGACTTGTGTTGCGTCTGGGCAACAGGGGTAGTCGAAACAACCACGAGAAGGTATGGCGTAAGTATAGCCGTAAGTCCCATGCTATCTGTCGCTTGCTCGACGTTTCCAAGAGGCAAGGGAGCAAAACCGAGCACGGTACTGGGCTTGATCGATTTCCCGGCAGGTGCAGGGGCATTCGGATAGCGGCCCAAGATTCGGGTAGTTTTCACTGTTCGGCCGAGCGCGCCGGTGCCTCGGGTTGCGAGATGCGAGAAGGCCATTCCACGGTCATCCGCTGACACGAGAGCTGTGTGCCTTGTACCAAGAAAGCCAAGGTGTACCACGGCTGCATTGGGAACGTGTCCGTCAGTTGTCCTGTTTTCCGCTTGTGTCTCATCCAAGTGTGGGATGGAGAGAAACGGCCGTGATGCTCTTCCGGTATCCCAGGTAAAGATATTTCCATTAGCATGCCCTCCAGCAACAGTGGTGTGATCCGCTGATATCGCGATAGCCGTGATTGCCCCAGACTCGACAGCTAGTTGTTATCAGAGATGTGACGTCAATATTGAGCAACGCAAAGAAGAGCGTACCTTTGGTTCCCGGCCCTATTATCATTTTAAGATTTTGATTAAAATCAAATATTAGTATTATACCCTTAGAGGTGCCCAAAACTATGGACGCGGATACCGCCAGTGAAGTCGGGGATCCAAAGTTCCGACGACCAGCCTCTGAGAATGCTTGGGCATTCATTTTCCGTAATCTGGTCCATCGTACAACTTCCCACGGCGGCGACGGCGTATCGGTTTCGTTTTGATCTAGGAAAAAGTTGGAGCTAAGAGAGGCGTTTCGACTGTGCGGTGATAGGAAGGCAGGCGACAATGGGCGTGGTGTGTTGGACGAGGACGAGGATATGCGGGATTGAAATCGACGATCGAACGGCCTGAATGATGGCGATGGGCTACTCAGGCCGGCTCTTGAAGCTACTGAAGGTAGAACACTACTGCCTGGTGACGACATAAACGAGCCCTTTTACAATGTTAGCCAAGTGCTAAATGAAGGATCAAAACTATGCAGCTTCGCGTACCTGGATGGAACCTCTCCGACCGGAGGTAACAGAGTCGACGGGACTGCCAGCTCGCCGTGGCAGCGAGTCTACCAAACTCGCATCAATCGAGCTCACCTCGGAAGCATTTGCCTCACTCTCCAGCAGGTCTCGGCGGTGGTCGACATGGTGCAACTCGGTGCCATTGCCCATCTCCTGCTCCTCGAGGTGGGGGGTATCAGAGTCTACATCGTGCCCAGGCGCTGTTTCCTGCTCGCCACTGGAGTTGCTGTCTCCAAGGGGAGATGTGACTTCTGGATCGGACATTGTAGTGTGGTTTCCATCACATGGTTTGGGTTTGCGACAGGCTGGAGCTTTACTCTTAGGATCGGAGATCGGTGCGGACTGCTTCGCGGGGCAGTAATTTGGTTCGCAGAGCACGGGTGAAGCTGCAATAGAGAATTCCAGAGTGGCAGGTCAGGGTGTCAGGTCGTGCCGTGTCTGCTTTGCAACTGAATGTGTATGTACGAGAGGCATGGCGTTGTGTTGCTGATGGCAGCTCCAGTCTCCAGCCTCCAGCCTTGGAGACATGTGGGCGGGACGTAACTGGCGGGCGGTTGGGTCACTTGGGAGCTTCAGGGGGCCCCCAGCGGGCCGGGGATTTCCCGGCGCAAGCGTGCAGCCAACGGCCGCCTGGACCTTGCATCGAATAACGTTTCAAATGTTCCGTTGGTGGTTCCTGCCGCTGTGTCATGTCAACGTTATGCACGGCCAACACCCCCCGCATGCGTTCACAAGTGCAGCGGTGGTCGCAAACGACAAGATTCCATTTTCCACTCTTTGGCCTCTTGTTTCTTTGTCCTGTTTCCCAACGCTCATCAGAGTCTGACTACTTCCTTAGTAGGTCCGCCAATGTCATCATGGCTGCTTTGATGGTAGACGGGCTGAATTCTCGTGATATTGCGTCATACACCATGAACGCATCACGATGCGTCAGAAGCTAGCAAGATTGGTGGTTCGAAAAAAAGAGCAGCAAAAAGAATGAACACGGTCTGCTAGCTTTTCGTCATTGTGGAGTGATATACTGATCTATAAGTAGTATTTTGCTTAGCATATATTATACAATAATCGGCGCATTTCGCTTGCAGGTTCAAAGTCAGGATAACAGCATGACCCTAAGCTGCGGCATTACATGCATAAATTTTCCAACGCCAAAACTAATTCCCGCCATTGATGTTTGGTTCTGCAACATCGGGACCATAAGGGCATACTTGGAAGCTGGGTATCGGGGCATTCGTCAAGGGCGGCTATTGCTGCGTCTATTTGCTCCGTGGCTCAACGGTTCAATCCAATACCCGTCGTGACATGGGGCTGTAGGTATTTATCCGTCAGGGCTAGCCATGTCCATGAAGAAGCACTCCCTACCCAACTTTCTCTGCGGTTTTGACCTCTGCGCTTGTACCCGGCTCGAGCAACTTGATAGCGAACTGGGAATAGCTGCACGGTTCTGGCTTCAGGCTAGGGATAATGATGAAGCCCACGGGGGGTCGATCGTTGATTTATCAGGCATCGATTGCATGAATGCAACTCAGTACCCCTCCCCGAAGTTTGAACAAAATGGCAGCTTTTTCTCAAGTAGGACTCAATTCTTCGCCAGCTACGGGGTACTCCGTAAACGGTCAGCATAGTGAGTTATATTACTCCGTACAAATGGACGAACACGTCTCTATTCATATTAGGCCATATGCCTTCAAACTTTCTATAAATGACAGGCACCACTGTCTTGGGGTTGTACTGAAGTTTCGGTCCTGGCCTATCCAGCCAGAGTGGTATTGACTCATCGGTCCCATCTCCTCTTCACATACCGAGACAGACAACTAAAAGCCGGCACAATGTGATGGAAATTGTGTCGAAGAATGGTATCAAGGTATTCAGGGGATTAAACCGACAGAAGGCGAATAAGATTGGTCTCAATTGAAACAAGATGTTACAATAAGCGGCAGGAGGCCCGCCAACTCCCCCGAATTTCAGAGACATGGACCGGCATACAGCCAATACTCTGAGATAGTGGCTTTTCATTCTGCTAGTCACGGCTACAAGGACACTCGGCAGAGACAGTGTCTCATAAACTTCTCCATAAGCCGTGTACCCGTTGGCAACCAAGTGGATTTCTTTTCCACTTGATGTTTTTTAACTTAAGGATGAGGGCCGGATAGCCGTTGAAGGCGGCGGGCTAGGGTGCTTAGAGTGCCTTTGCTAGACGGGTATTTTGCTGGGAATTACGGAGTGAGGAATCAATTATGGATTGATAGTTCACTCGCATGTGGAAACGCTCATCCCCCAAAGCCTATAGTGAGTTTTTCAAGGGGTTGTATTGTAAATTTGTAAGGATAAGACGTCAGTTTGACCTGGAACCTGGATGCCAACGGCTAACGCAATATTATAGACTGTACATAGTATACTAGAATCCTAGCTCTCGGTGCTCCGTGGAGACGTTGTTATATCCTTATCGAGCCTTCCATAGCTGGAGTGAAACATGCATGTGTCTTGGAGCAATGCAACCTAGACGGTGATTCGCGAGCCCATGATTTCTCTCGTTAATAATACGCATGTTCTATGCCGAGCTTCCTACTAGTATGCATTTCCAAGTCCCGACGGCAAGAGTGCTGCCTACTCCGTATTGTAATGCGGTATCGGCTGGACGACATCGCCCAATTGGCCGCACTTATCTGACCGGCGAGAATCCAGCCCGAGACAAGGGTAGTATCTAGGCAAAAACAAAACCTCATGTGATACTCCTCAAATTATGTCGTCTTGGCTCAATGTGGATAAGCCAAACCGCCCCGTGGCGTGATTATCCCGCGGCTCATTGTCAAGTAATAGATGAAGATAGGGAATATAGACTACAGAATATACTTGACGTATTTGGATACGCTAAACTGTTAGTTCAAGGAAAGTCCACAGCTTTTTACTATAAAGTTTGCGTAACTAATACTAACTAGCAAGTCTATGTCTGATACTGCTAGGTATCAATATTTCAACTTGATAACATGGTTGAATCAAGACAAATTATTTGCCAGAGGGCCGAGACTCTGAGACAAAATTGAGCGTCTCAGCCTTTTCTGCAACGAACAGGCCATGTGAGAGTGGCTTGGGAAGCGGCAAACAAAGAAATGGACTGCTGTGATGGCAGCGGTTCATTTGACTCACTCTCTTGCATGGCTTTGACCGGCTTTCTCATCTGGCAAAGCACTCCAAGTCAGAGAACAAATACTCTGGGTAACAACGGCTAAACCAACGTAAAGTGAGGAGCAGTAGCTAGTCCGTCATTGAGACAAAACAACGAGCAGTGCCTTCCTTAGAGGTTCAAGCTGGCTGTACGCATCGTATTTTACGTATATCTAACTGTGCGACTAGTGGTTCTAACTAATACGTTAAAGCTCAATCAACGGAGGAGTCCAAATAAGCATCACGATTTCGTCCCCTCCATCATGTGTCACTTCATGTGTTGTACGACTCGCGTTACCAGCACCTCTTGTACCGAACGGCCTAGAACAAAATATGCCGACACATTTATAGGCTAACAGAGCCTATTGCCAACTACGTACGTCCTGTGGTGGCTTGTTTTCCCGCCCAGCATGCGGTGTCTGAAACAAACAGCAAGTAAGACAGTCATGCGACGACGTCTATGCGAGGCACTATGGGCACATATGACAAGGAGATCATCAAGTCATCAAGTTCAGCTCTGTGTACTCAACCAGAACTTGGGGTAATTTCAGAAATATAAAAGAGCTCAAACTTCCCGTACGTATGAGTCTTTATCCAATCTTTCTATAACACAACTATACACTCGTACCAAAACACATACAACACGCACCAACTCCATTTCCGCAATATGCAGCTCAAGCTACTATGCCTCGTCACTCTTGCGGCTTCCGTCTTCGCGGCTGACCGATTGGCAGCTTCTCTGAATATCATTGCGCACGACTACGACAAGCTCAATCAAGGCATTACAGCTTGGCCAGGTGATTATGAGAGCTGCGTACCCCTCGTCTCCGAGGCGGATGCCATTACCAAAGCACTTACTACTGTTAAACCCCCCGTCACGATCAGCCCCCCCGACGCCGCTACAGTCAAAGAGAGACAGCAAGCAGCTCAAGCTCTTTGTAAGATCATAGATGCATATCTCAAAATCGCTATTGAAGTCAAGCACAAAGTTTACATGTCTCAACCATCTGTCAAGCCAATGGTCGTTGCTGCGATAGAGGAGCTTAAGGCCGCCTTTTTGGCATTAAGCACGGCATGTCTCCCTGTGATGACGGATACCCAGAGTCGAGATGCTTTTGACAGTATCAACAAGGACATGCTCTTGGTCGAAAAGCTTTATAAGGAGGCTTGCTAGAGATGGCTGGAATTTTGGCTCTGATCAGGCATCCGAATGGATAGCTACAGCCAACACGAGTTGAGGAATCACGAGGGTAGCTAGTTGTGAGCCGAATTTAACAATGGAGGACGGTACTTGATTGAGGATATGTTCACATGGTTATGAAGCTGTGGGCTCGTTGAATTGGAATGGAGGCTGTTGAAACATTGATGTTGACACTCGTGCAGCTTAGATTGAAACTAGAGATGCCAGCTGTTATAAAACCGGAATCACGATGCTTTGCACCGCCGCTCAGTGAGCTCACTTGCGGCTCCAACTAAGTTGCCCTGAGTTCTCTATTCGTGTACGGCCCGAATTTGGACCATGCCTTCAGGTTTGTTTGTTGGGCGTATGTATTGGCAGGCCTTGGCCTTCCAACCACAATAAGATTGATCATATATATGCAAGTCAATATTTCACTTGGTCACTTACATTCACAGCTGTCAACCGCACATGACCATTTTCCTGCTTATTCACGGATCCCATACTGTGTTCACGCTCGACTGCGCTCATGTCATTTAAAACCTCACTTGAAGAGGCATATTGCGGAGTCCAGCATTTTTTGGGAATGCTTGAACAAGCAGGCTGGTCGTTCGGGAAACAGCGGCTCAATAACCGAGACCGTACCTTGTCATCCCATCCGGCCTCTCCGGCTTTGATATTTTAAAACACTTCATGGCCAGGAATAATAAAGTATAATAGGTGGTGAAGAAATGAAGTGAATGAATGCTCCCTCGAGGGGCACTAGTCCGCCCACACGTTCAAGATCCAGTCCCCAGCCCTGGTCCGCACTTGACTGATTGGCCCACTGTGCTGGGGCTACGCGACGAAAGCAACATTGAAAGCTCGCCATTGTATGGAGTACTCCGTAGGCGTTGTTAATTGGTCGCTCGGTGCGACTATGCTTCTCGGCGTGGGATTTGGACACCTTCCTCTTAATTAACCACCACAGGGTTCATGACAAAATATAAAGTCAGGTCTGGTAGCTCATTCATGTTACTCACTTAAAGTTTATAGTTCTCCTTCATACGGAGTACTCGCGGCTTATAATAGGTCCTGGGGATCCACAGACCCACAACTCTATTCAGCAACCTCAACCTCATACAACCTCTACTTACAACTTACAACTCCATCACCACCGAACCTACATCTCCCCCAACTCAAACCTCCCGCCCATAAAAATGCCCTCCATAGGCCCCCAACTACCTACCTCACCACCCAAGCGCAAACGGTCCTCCTCACCGCCCAAGCACACCTCATTGCCACCCGCAAAACAAGCCCGCGCCAGCAACAACGCCGACGAGATCGACCTCTCCGACTCCGACTCCGACTTGTCCTTCGGCCCCCCCGCGCCGCCATCAACAACCACAGCCCCAACCAAGCCCTGCCCTCCCGCAAAACCAGACTCGACCTCCCTCCCCGCAGACTCAGACTCCTCCGACTCAGACTCCTACGGCCCAAGCCTCCCAACAGCAACCTCCAAACGGCCAACCATCGGCCCCAGCCTGCCGGCAACAGACCCAGCCCCCCAAAGAGACTCATGGATGCTCGCGCCCCCCTCCTCAAGTGGCTACACGGAGCGCGACCCGACGCGCATGCGCAACCGCAAATTCACATCCAAGCCAGCAACCACATCCTCGGGCCCGTCATCAATATGGACAGAGACGCCAGAGGAGAAGCTCAAGCGCCAAAGAGACGCGCTGCTAGGCCGCACAGCGGAAGCAAGCGCCGACGGAGGCAGTGCCTCCCAGCGCACCAAGCACCAGGAGGAGCGTGACCGCAAAATCGCCGCGACGATAGATGCCCACCGCGGCAAGAGCCTGTACGACGAGCACTCGCGCAAAAGAAGGGATGACGGCGCTAAGAACGGCCGAGCGGCGCACGACAACGACGACGACGACGACCCCAGCAAGAGGGCGTTTGATCGGGAAAAGGACATGGCTGTCGGGGGCAAGATAGGCGAGAAGGCGAGGAGGGAGTTGATAAACAAGAGTGCCAATTTCGGGGGCAGGTTTCAAAAGGGTTCCTTTTTATAATATTCAGCTGTATTTATACAAATGGGTTACGGGACCGACGACACGACGTGCTGGATACTATTTGACGAGTTACATGAGCCGGGAACAATGTACACTGACTGGGTCAGTGGCGGAAACCGCCAGAATAGCCAATCCTGAGGGATTGATGAGTACTTCACCCAAGATACATTACAGACCCAAAAAAAAAAGTATACTCTAACATTTACTGCTATTGACCATGTACAGCCACCAAATATGCCATATATAACCGACCAACTCCGCCGCTCCAATAAACAATTAAATAAAGAGTCCATGTGATCCCAGCGCCGTCATGCAACAAGATACGGCCATCTCTCTCAACCAGTCGAGACATTCCACCATCGTTCATCTCAACGAAAAATACTGCGTCACATCATTGGAGGCTCGTCCATGAAATTCTTCCCAAACTCCCCCTCGCGTAGCTAACAAAGCTAGTAGTCAGTTTCCCGGAAGAGGCTACAAAAGAAAACCGTATACACAGTTAGGAACAGGTCGCCGCGGCTTGCGTAGTATGGTACGCAGTATTGTGGAACCATACGAAATACCAAACAACATTGCTTTGAAAGCCGTAATTATCAATTTGTCCCAAGGGCGCCAAATGTGATATATGTGTAATCGGGGTGGCCAATTTTTCCTAATCGTGTGGGCACGAAATGCTCCATGTTAGTAAACCCAGTATGACACCCAGTAAGACACCCAGTCCGCATCACTAGCTAGCAGCTTGACGAGTGCCAGATTCTAGTTGCGCCGGTGTTACATTTGTGGTGGTTGCGGGAGATGTCGCAGACTGCTGATTCCTTTGCCGACCAAATGGCAAGGCCGAGCGGATGGATGATAATATGCCGCCACGGTTAGATTCGGCGGGCGTTGTGGTGGTTGTGCCGCGCTCCTGCGGGCTCGATTGTGTCCGGGATGATCTGCCCCGTGATCTGCCGTCACGGCCGCCACGCATAAAAGAAGTGTCTCGAGATGATCCAGTACTGCTGCGGAACCAAGCCGACCGCAGACCGCTTGGCAGGTTGAGGCGGGTGTTGTTTCGAGGATCTAGGCCATTGCCATTGTTGGCACTGGCATCGCCTTCCTGATTGGGGCGAGGCTTCGGCGTGTAATAATCAGCCTTGCAAAGAGGGCAGCAGGCTCGCCTGCTGGTCAGCCAAGGATCGACACAAACAGCATGGAAAGCGTGGCCACAAGTAAGCCCTCTGACGTCGTCATCGTCTTCCAGAGTATCAATACAAATAGCACATGAATCACCAGGCGCCGTCAGACATTCAGGCGGTAAGGCAGCGTCAATGTGCTCGTCATCGTCTTCTTCAGTAGACATTCTACGAAGCGGAACAGGCCCGTCTTCTTGTGCGCTGGAGGTCTGTGCCGTCTCGCCAGCCTGTTCTGACTCGGGTTTGGCCTTCTTCTCGTCGTCTCGCTTGTTCACGTCGGCGGCTGTAGCAAATTCAGACTCATCAATAGTATGAGCTTCGGTCGAGACGTGGCTTTTAACAATTGCGACATCGGGGAGAACACCGTCGGCATCACGGATACTATTTGCTCGGCTTGGCGGGACAGAGACACCTCCGGCAGTCGGCAAACCCTCCCTGGCCCGTTCTGATACCCAGGTTTTGTACTTCATCATGGGGAATTTCTCGTTTACTTCGTCCATAGTCATCAGTTTCTTCTCGCGACGTCTGCGCGGCCGGTGGACGGTCTCGAGAGTGATGGGTTCTCCCTCTTCGTTGGTCACTCTGGCTCGGTTGCGAGCGTTGTATCGGAAGCAATACTTGACACCAACGATGATCCTGAGGTAATGTAAGCACAGGCCATCTTGTAAGACGCTCCAGCGTTACCCAGACAGAGTGTGAATTGGTAGCAAGGAAACAAAAAAAAACGACAGATATTGTACGCCATTTCGCCAGCTCCGGAAACTTCTTACCAAAGATTTGTAAAGACCACACCAAAGCCAAGGGCAACGAAGAAGAGGAGGGGCGAACTAGATCCTCCATTACCTGAATTGTCGTTCTTGGCAGGCGAAGTGGTAGCTGGAGGGGTAACGCTGGACGTTGGTGATTCGGTCGGTGACGGTGTTGCGGTTGGAACATCCGACACTTGTCTTGCAACGAGGAGCGCAGCCTCGCCCAGTATCTGGTCGATGACAGCCATGGTGACGATTGAGCGAAGAGTCGGCCGAGGGCAATCTCGAACGTCTGCGCAAAGGGACGGGATTCTAGTGCGGCATGGAGTATATAAGCCGACAAACAAGGCCAACCGAGGGGTTTCCTTCAAGGCACCCCAGGTCCTATTTCCGGCGGTTGCAAGAAGCGGGCGAATCCCAAGGTTTAGTCCGGCGTCTGCGGCGTACACCAGACGAGAGGAGAAACGGCACCTGGTAGTGCGGCCAGGAGAGACGGGGTCCAGTCGCCCGCTCTACGAGTGAGGGAAAACGAGGGGATCAATCAATCGCACGGCAGGCGAGGTGAGGGACGGCAAGCATCCAACGGTTTAACGTCGCGACGTTGCGGATGCAGACGTGCAACGGCGATGGTTGATGGGGCGTATGAGAGAGTGAAAAGAGAGGCTTTGGAGTTTCAATGTCGGGACTGAGCCGGGAGTGCAAGTGGGTATATGGGCAAAGACAGGAGGAGAGGCGAAGCGGAGGCAAAAGCCAAGGGCTGGCACACCCTGCGTCCAGGCAGTTGGCAGGCTGGGGGAGGCCCCAATGTCAACTGGTGCAGCGCGGTAGCGCGGGTACTCGGACCAGTAGACCAGTAGGCCGTAGTCGCCTGTTGCAAAAACGGCTTCGGGCGAGTCAGCCGGTGTGTGTCTCTGCGACGGAACATCGATTGAGCCGCGCCAGCCAGTCCGGTCTCTTCCAACCAGACACGTTCACTTTGCGTATCCAACTAATATACATATGGCCTGCGGGTATACGACAGTGTGCGGGTCGGGCGTGAGGGATATGAGGGATCAATGACGGCCTCGGATGGGGTTCACCGGCCAGCACTGAACCCAGCTGGCCCAGTCTCAACGTCTCAAAATTAAACCAGACCGGACTTGCAAGTGATGTTGCAGGGGGCCGCCGGCCGGCTGGACTGGGCTCAAGTGCATGTGCACTGCGGCGCTGCACATGTGTTGCGTCTGGGGCACCATCTGGGCACAGAGAGTGGACGGGTCGACACACTGTGATGGCACTGTGGCCCCGGGGGTACCGCACCTCCAAGATGAGGCACGCCAGTCCACGGCAGGTACATTCGCACGCTGGGCCGGGTACATGACTGAAACAACCCCTCACGCCTGGGCCGTCGGCTGCCGCCCTCTCCTCTGTGAAAGAAGGCAAGTACCGCCCGTTCCAAAGACATGTATCACCCTCGTGGGTCCTGGGAGAAGGTCAAGTACGTACATACAAGTAGTACTCCGCACTCGAGTTGTGAGTACGGGGTGATTGGCATGCACCTCCGGTCCGGTTGGGTACAGCCAGTGACAGGGAGCGTCCTGGCAGCCGGCACGTTTGATTGGCCGCTGCGACTCGCGCACCTCAGGTGCACCCTGGAGCGCTCGTCTATCACCTCATCCCTTGTCTTGGAGGGGGGCAAAGGCAAGCTGCATGCATGAGCCCAGCTGTGCTGGTATTTGGCGTATTACGAAAATATCAATGTTTCAACTGTCAAGTCTCGAGGTGGTGCGTTATTCAGTAAGCCGGACTGCATCTGACCGGCTTATAAGGACGGACGTGAATCACCGTTCCAAGACGGGGAATAACGAATGTCACTGGTATTCTAGAATCATCCCGGTCGGTCGGCGAGGCCTTCGAGACGGCTTGGCACTAGCCTCACGATATACTAATAGAGGCGAGGTGTTGGTGTTCTGCACGAACGTTGAAGGCGCCGACGGGGTTTCACATAGTACTATGCGAGCAGCTGGCAAGCAATTTACCTCATGATGTAATGACTGCACGCGGAGATCCCCTGCGTCTATCGAAACATACTTGAGGCGGCTATCTTCACACGAGGACACAGTGATGAAACGAAGCCGCGTTCCGCTCCAAGGCCAGCGAGTTGCCTCCATCCTCAGATCCATCACAGCCTGACGTAACATCTGGGGTATCAATCCAAGTACCCACGTACCTGCTCAAGCGTGTGGAGGCACTCTACGGAGTAGCATCGTCAGATTTCGTCAGCGTCCGAGAGCAGACCCATGACTCGGACTGGCCACCAGATTGCCCTCCTCCGACGGCTATTACCAACGATACGTCAATGCATCAATTCTGCCATCGTCCATGCACATCGTGAAAGGCAGACCTTCTCTCAACTTGCTTGGCCACTTAGGTACACCAAGTCAATCCACCTACAATCTCTAACCCCCAAGTTACTCTTTCCCAAACGAGTACCGAGTAAGTGGCTAATCCACTTAGTTGCCAACGGGCAACTACTAGTAGTTCGTTCTTGCCAAAATGATAGTCGCCGCCTGCACCGTCTTGCCCCCATCGCACCACGGCAAATGGGCGCCAGAGTCAATTGACGCATCCGCCTTTCCGAAGTAGCCGTGATCTTTGCCTTGTCCTTATCTTAAGCACTTGAGTTTGTATCGTCATAGACTCCAAGGGAGCCATTTTCGTCAATTGCCCCGTCCTTTTTATTGTCTATTTTTTTTTTCTAATTCAACCTTGTCGTCAAATTCTAATCAACTCCTGTTACATCGCAATCGGCCACGGCAAACTCAAATTTTCTGCCCCAACCGTCTGATCTTCCCGAGGTCCCTGTTTTCCCCCTTCAAGCTTCGCAATGCCTAACACCTCAGTTCCGGGCAGGCCGGATTCTGGAAAAAGTGGCTGGATCTCACGCCAGGGCGGCTCAAAACGCTAGGGCTTTTCTCACTGGCTATGGCCCTGTGGTTGACGAGCCTGTTGTGTTTTCCCGCGGTCCCTGCTTTTAGGACAAAACTTTGATCTACTTGCCGTTTAGGTGAGACATGGTCTACAACACAGCTTGTCCTCTCACGAGCGGAACGGCTGAGGTGAAGCTGAGAGCAGTGCGCGTTCCAGTGCAATGGGCTGGGGGTTCGGTTGTTTCCAGATGCTGTCATGTCCGCCACAATATCGAATGGGCACAGGCTCCTGATTCCGGGAACCCACAAGACGCACTGCATCGCATCGCATCGCATCGCAATCTGCATCCTGTCTTTGAGGCCGGACCGCCCGCCCGCGAGCCATGGATCAAATGCCCCAACTGTTTGCCTGTTCCGCTGTCCGCGTTGTACATACTAGAACGATGAGCTTGAACCACATCGCTATCCGCCACTACTGCAGCTGGGCTTTGACCTGTCTCAGAATCTCACGAGTGTCACAGCTCGGCCCTCGACCCTTGTCACTTGAGAGGGAAGCGAACAGCTGGAGCAAGGTTTCGGACGCAAGCGCACAAACAGGAACACGGTTGTGTGCTGGTTGTCGTGGCTTCAAATTTGTGGACCTCGCTCATCAGGGACACTCTATTACAACGTTTTGGCTGCATCGTGGCCCTGACGCTTGCATAATAGTGGATGCCAACTCGCCTTGTGAGCGTGGCTTAGCCAACATTCGTTCACTCCAGGCTCTCGACTTCAGCAAACAAGTCAAGTTGAAGACTGCTTCTACGGAGTACACACCCCACAGTGTCTTTCCTCAAGCCGCCTACTGTCCCGAGCATCGATATCGAAGTGGCCATTTATCATGTCCCCGTCGCCCCGTTCGAGTTCGGCGGTTGGCCATGCGGCTGAGCACATCTGACAATCAAATGACGACGACGGGCTATGCACAGGCTAGTTGGCTCAATAGCCTGATGTGGCATTAAATATTCCAAATGTCCATTCGAAACGGCAAGCGCTGTTCCAAATGTCCCGCGACAGTGTAATTCAACGCGCTCCGACCGACGACTTCCCAGTCCAAAGTCTCAGACTCAATGCCAGTTTGTTTGTGGCGCTGCCGCTGCCGCCGGAGTTGCCCCGATGAAAGCTTCCATGGGCATTGTACGAGCAGGAAAGGCAGAGAAGTTAATTAAACATTTCGACTATTTGCCGTTGTGCAGACTGACTGGCTCGACAACTGTTGTGTGACGACGTTTTTTTGCATGCCGGGATACCGATTGACACGGACACATGTTCCGTACAGATTACTACCTTTTGGCACCGGGTTCGGAACCGGGTGTGGGATGTCTGGTTCATCTTTTGAGGACGACAAACGTGGCAGTCGTATACAAGGCCCAGCTGACTGTGTATCAAGCGAATGCGGATTGTGCCCAGCCGCATGTATAAGCCGCGAGACCAAAGGTTGTGCTGTGGTACAAAGGTAAGATCAAGACATAAAGTCGACAAGTCAAGGCGTACAATTGCGAAACGCCTTAGAATTGAGCCGCAGAGGCGTCAACGAATACACACCGATGCCCGAATTCCAGTCATCAGAGCCTTGTATCGAGCGCATCGGACATTGGACATTTGCGTATTCAGCCTTTGACACACAACCTCAAGCATAGCCTCCCCGAGCACGGCATGAGTGCACACCAAGTTCTCAACCCTCTCAAGCTTCGTTATCAATTCATCACCATTTGTGATATGGCACATCAAAGCCCGCCTTACCCAACCAGTCGCTTCGTCCCCGCTTCTTCCCATCACATCCCCTCATGGCTGTGTAGAAACCTTGATTCTACCTACACGACTCCTCACCATCTGACCGTTTCCAATCTTGGCATTTGCGCCAGCTACTTGGCATCTATCTACCAAGGTAGATGTCTATTCAAGTCGCAAAACTATCCACTGCACAGCCCTGTTCAACAAAAGCCCTCACTGTACGGAGTAGAAAACAGTCGTATCATTGTCATCAGGAACCTGCGCCTCAGCCACACTTGTTCCAAGCTTTGCCGTGTAAGCCGTGGAAACAGCAGACAATGAGTAACAACCTTGTTTCTTTTCGCAAACCACCAAGGGCATGGAATATGAAGAATCTTTCTCTGAACCCCTAAAGGGATAGACTTTAGCCGAGACGCGTCATGACGTTTCAAGCAAACGCACCTCTTATCAGTTTTACTACGCCGTGCGACTTACACCATTGCTAAACCCATCTGTTTGATGTGCCGCCAAGTGCGGAGGGTCATCATCGCCCTCGCGTCCTGCTCGAATAGACTTCTATCTGTAATTTGTCCTCGGCAGAATCGGCAGTGCACTCTGAGGGCTCGCTCACAAAATGTATAACGCCACCCTTGCCATCTCACGACACCACATGCATCCATACCAAAGCCATACTCCACGTGACTGGCGCTGCGGAACACCAGGAAGGAAGGTAGCACAGTCGTTTTGGATAGTGGCCGGGGTGATGAACGGTGATTGAACCTGTTGTTCATGTTGATTGAGTTTGCGGCATGGCCAATCCGGGTAGCGAGGTGGGAGTTGCTCTTTATGCTGGTGTACCAGTGCAACATGGATTTTGTAAACATGACTTCTCCACTACATTTGAAACAATAGAATGGATGAAATTCGTTATCGAGTGCTTTGGGGGGCAAGTTCAACTGTAAACGTGGGCATAGTCTTGGGGGCATGAGTTGCTGTTAATTTGGGAATGGGTTATATGTGTAGGGTGATCCAGATGCCTCGCTACTTGTAGGTCCAATTGAACCTCTTAAGACTCATGCTTGTCTTGGATGGAATGTAGCAACTAAGCTTCTAGCACTCATTTGCAATCATCTCTCGTTCGTAGAAATGGTGGGTGGTGAAGCTTAGCTATATGTGTCGATTGAGTCTGCTTACAGATCCCTTCGTCGAAGACTCAACCCCCCCTAGAGAGTATACAGCAACTCAGCATCTGATTTGGTTTCCATAACCTCTTCACAGAGATGGCAATGCAGCTTTCAAGTCTTGCTACTTGCCAGATTCAGTCAGCCTCGCTGCCTGCTCGGGTCGGTGCCGAGCATGGGACTAATCAGGGCTGCGATATGAATGTAGTGGACAACATTCTGTACAATAAGCTGATGACTCGGGATGTTGGGATGGATGCCTTGTTGCTGATATGATCAAGTTGAACCCGCTCAACACTCAATCCCGACCCCATCAATCGAGAGACTGCCATGCCAAGGACAATGATGTTACTATTCCATCATGGTCATTGTACGTAGGCATTGTCAATCAGTGCAGTGTCAGTTGTCCAAGAGAGTCGTATGATGTATACTCCCCCAGCGTCAAGTTTGAACAAGAAAATCACGGCATACAGCTATGCCTCGGCTCTAGCTTGGAACTTTGACCCTTTGTTAGTTTAAGGTATCTAATGCACAAATATTCGTATCTGCTAGCCAACAGCTTCGTTTACTAGTACTTCTACTCCAGGACATGACTGCAAACTAACAATCTCTGGCAGGATAAGTCGGAAAACTGTCTCGCGGGGCCTCATAAATCCTCTTCTAGCCGCAGCAGCATCACCTAGATGAGCAATTTATTGGGTTCAAAATGCACACACAACCAATCAGGGGTCACTTGATCTTCTTCAACATCCAATTTGACCTATTTGTCAAGTCATAGTTGAGCCAGCAAGAGATATAAGCTGGATAGACCCCTATCTGTCTAGTCCGTCTACGAAGGATTACTGTCTTCACAACTCTGGTTGAGTCGGAATCAACGAGGCAGTCATTTTAGAAGTTGGAAGAGAGTTGACTCACCGCCTGCCGGTACTCTTGGTCCCCATGATGGGAGTTCGGTTCCTGCAGAAATAGCCGGCTCGCTGGCCAAATTAATCCTCTGATCTGAACCAGGTTAGGCATAAGCAAGGCTTCTCCTGTACCTACAAGTTCTCGTGATGCCAGAAATAAAAGACTCAGGCGGTGGGTTGAACGACATGACCACCCGGCGGTTCAACGCCTCGTTTTCCAAGGTTTAGCTGATAGGTATTGGCTTCAACTGTCTCCGAGCCTGCAAGGCCTTGGGGTAGCTCAGGGGTTTGCTCACACCAGCGGGTGACTTGGTCTAGTATTCAACCGGGCATATCTCCTGCAAGTCTAAGGCGACATATCGATGTCCCTGCAGAGTGGAACTGCATCGAGTGAGCGAGCGTTATTGCCTTTCTGGTGCAAAGGAAGCAATGTGACACCGATAAGACGGGAGAGTTTTGTTCTTGGTGCTGCATCAGATGGCTCTTCTTCCCGTCTCGGGATCAAGGAGGATTCCCTCTTGCGACTCGGGCAGACAGAAACACTGCTTTGCAGACAAAATGGCCTGCTTTTGTGTGCAATAGTTTACCGGGAAAATACGAAACCATTCAATTACCTCGGTCTCAGACAGTTGAGACGGCGATGGCGCCACTCCGTCAGAATCACTTGAGCTTCAGGACTACCCGGGACCTTGGGAGAGGCGGAACTATTGGAGATATAGGGAGGTATTTGGCATACAGCTTATAGGGAACGTGCAACGATATGGTAGATTTGGTGGGCGAGTTGAAAGATGTCTTGAGCAAGGGACTTGGGTCAGGTTCAGATGCAGGAAACAACAAGAAGCCATCCCTCGATCGCGGTTGGATTCTTCTGGATAGACGAGTGTCCAAACGAGACTCAAGAAAACCAACTTGGATAAGAATCTGGACAGAATTGTGAAAGGCAAAGGCTTTATCCAGGCCTTGATCCCTTTATTGACAAACCTCTTCCGGCAAGTGTCTGACAGGTCCCTCGATTGCAACTCCAGGTCCTGCTAACGTGGCACATAATTCGGATATTTGATCTTGCCACTGTTTTGAATTATCCTTTATGAAACAAATTTGTCTCCAGTTCAATGTTCCACATGGTTGTGAGCTTTGGAAAAGCACTCGTCGCTGCCACCCTGTCTCGGGATGTAAGTCGCAGTTTGCTATACAGAGGCAGCATCCTGTTCTTCTAGAAACCAATTACATTCTTGATGGAACTCATGGAGCTATTTGAGAGTCTTTCAGGAGCGTGCAAGCTACGATTCTCAGAAGATTCAAATATTTTAGCATCTCCATCCGACTCTTCAAGAAGACCTGTGACGCTGACACGGGTAGACTCATGACGGGTTCCGTTCCCAACATGGTTGTCACTATTTACTCTCACAGGCTTCAACGTCCTGACTGGCCACAACGTGTAACAGGCCATTGTCGCTGCTTCGATTCTCCGGAGACGCAGCCAACTTTGGCTTATGAGAGCAACTTCACCCGCACATGGTCTCTAGCCAGATGTGTTCTCTCCATGTCAGAGTATACGCCCTACATGGACCCTCATTTTACCTCGCAGGGCGCACGACATGTAGTCATGACCGTCGAGTTGGAATCCCTCTTCGCCTCCACCCGTACAATCCATACGGAGTAGCCAGAGCCGACTAAGAAATGCAAGACGCCACGCGAGCCTCACACACTACCACTTCAAGAAACAATCCCTAGCTCCGATCGGGGCCAGAAGTAGCAAGGCCATTCTGACATGCTGTCATGGTATTGTCGAAAATGGCTTAGAGTTACTTTGCCCCGCCGCCTCAGCGCTGCGAATGCGTACCGTTGCCGACAGATGTGCCCATCACTTGGGGCTAGACTGCTCCTGGACCTGGCTGTATCTTGTTCGGACGACATGGCTGACGAGCTGGAAACCACCACGTCCCATTCAGGCTGCCCCCGATCCGGGCTATCATTTCTGACGATGTGCTCGATGGATGCATCGATCGTGGGAGGCACCCTTTGAGAAGGGGGGGTGTGGCCTTGTCATGAGCTCAACGCCACGCAGGCGTAAGCAGACAACGCACGTCTCAACACATCATTTTGCCAAGAACCTCGGAGATGTACAGTTGCAAAAAGTCCAGAGTGATTTGTAAACACTATTACTATACAAGATTGGTGGACCAACTATCAAGTTGGCAGACAAAGTTGATCCCAGTGTGGGTTCTAGAAGATTATCTCCATGTCCGCAAAAGAACGGCCGGCGCTTCGACGCTAGTCCGCTTTAGTCCAACCTCAGAAACCCCAGCGCCGCTTCACAAACGACATGGAGCCTCACCAGCGGTACTCCGTACTCACGCCTCACCAGTCACAGCATCTACTGACAGGCAAAGCGGCCGACAGCCATGCCGCCGACACAGCTACCCGCCTCAGGGAACCCCCTGTAAGTACCTGGGAAGCCCTTCAGTCGCAGCGCGTAAAAGCCTCCTGAATCTGAACTGACCGCAGCAAGGGTCTTCTTTGACATGACGCTGGGAGGTGAGTATCCCGGAATAAAGGGCCATCATTCTCCAAGATGAAATCCGAGAGCCGTCCTGTCATCTAGCGACACGCAAGTGAAGGCGCGGCACCTCACGCATATCCATCCTCCAACGCTGTTTGCCCACCAGACAGCCCATCATACTAAAGCACCCGGCAGGCGAGCCCCTCGGCCGCATCACATTCGAGCTCTTCAAAGACGTGGTGCCCAAAACGGCCGAGAACTTTCGCCAGTTCTGCACCGGCGAGTCCAAAGACGCCCAGGGCAAACCCCAGGGCTACAAGGGCTCCAAGTTCCACCGCATCGTACGTCTCTCCCCTTCCCGCAGTATTTTTTTAGCTCCTCCACACGAGCGTACTGGCTAACTCGCCAGATCCCCAACTTCATGTGCCAAGGCGGCGATTTCCTCAAAGGCGACGGCACGGGATCAACATGTATATGGGGCCTAAAGGCATTCGAGGACGAGAACTTCAAGCTGCGCCATGACCAGCCTGGCCTCTTGTCCATGGCTGTACGTACACTTCCCCCTTTTCTTTTGTCCCCAAATACGTCTTGAAAAGAACATCCCCGTGTGATATACGTGCTTGTTTTGTTTTGATGTCGTCGGTTCTATCTTCTCGCACAAGCATCCGTCTGACTCGCGCTGTGCCGCAGAATGCCGGCCCCAACTCCAACGGGTCCCAGTTCTTCATCACCACGGTGCCCACGCCGTTTCTCGACGGCAAACACGTCGTGTTTGGCAAGGTCGTCGATGGCATCGAGGTCGTCCGGAAGATGGAGCACACCAAGACGGGGTACAAGGGCAAGGACGTGCCGAACATGGACGTGGTGATTGCCCAGTGTGGAGAGATGTAAGAGTTGCTGGACTTGGGACTGTGTAGGCGCTGTATATCATCCATTGCAATGTGTGTGTTTTTTTAAGGCAAAAGGTACTAGTTGAACAAAGTGTACGTTTGGGCTTCGTTGCTGGGAAATAGGCATCTGGGATTCGTTTTACCATCATCTACATTGGATGTACAACGTCAAGATGACGAGCAGGACACACATTTCTCAACCGACTGTATTTCAGATCGCATCCCTATCTATCGCTGACTGGGCCCAGCCCCGACACGTCTCCTCCATCTCCCTAACTTCGTGTTGTCAACGATATGTAAAAAAAAAAAAAAAGGTACCAATATATACAAGCGAACTTGCAATGTACCACCCAGTCAATGTAATCTACCCATAGCCTTGTATCCTTACCCAAGCCAAGATTTGTAGGGACCCCTTTAGGCTTAGAACCATCTGGCTCGGCGCCGGTCATACGGCGCTGCCGAGGACACTTGCTTAGCGGCAGAATGCTGGTCTGGAGTGTCTGTCGGAGAGGCAGTGGTGAAAGGGGCTTCATCGGTTCCGTGATTCGTAAGCCTGAGCATCGATTGCTCCGGGGCCGGCTCAGATCGGCGGACCTTTTTGTAGCCACCACCGACAGTCTTGAAGACGGTGGTGATGAGCGTGGTAGGAGGCACAGTGACATATTGCGTGACGGTAGCAACGCCGCCAGCGTCGGAACTCGCAGCAGGTGAACTACCGGTCGGGGCGGGAGCAGAGGCGGGAGCAGAAGCAGGCGCAGAAGCAGGCGCAGAAGTGGGTGCAGAGCCCGTGCCGCTATTCTCAAGACCATCAACATTGACCTGGAAGTTGTTGGCCATCTGATCCTGGACACCCATGGAGTAAACATTCTGCTTAGACACCCACGCCTCCTTTCCGGCATCCTTGCCCGCAAACCCCTTTGGTTTCTCGACAATCTTGATATCAATCACACTACTGTAGCTCTCATTGCGGGCAATGGTATCCATGGTCCACCCATTGGGAACCTTGTCGCCGCGCATAAACGACCCGGCCCATGGAAAACGTCCATCCGCAGTCTTGTCCATGTTAATCTTGGCTGGGTTCAGGGCCGGCCAGTCCCAGTACCAGTAGATGGTGTAAAAGCTGCCGGGCTTCAAGTTGTCGGGAAGCTTCAAATCAGAGTGGCACAACAACTCCTGTGAGTTCTGGGCCCCGTCGTCTTTCCACTCGGCGACGCGCTGGTTCGTAATGTCCGCAGTGTTAGGCTGGAAGCACCGACCATCGTCGTAGTTTCTAGTTGCAAGAAGGACTCCTTTCTGATTACCACCAGTGCCATCCTTGTTCCAGAGGAGATGGACGTCAAACAGTTTCTCGTTTTCACTGGGCTCGCTGGTGCCGTAAAGGTAGATGGTGCCTCGGTTCTTAGGCTTGTTGGCCTGAGTCTGGGGCAAGGTAACATGCCCGTTTTCGAGGTGCAGGAGGGCGATATGGTCTCCGGGGGCGGCTTCAAGCACAGGCTGCTTGGGATTCTGTTCAAAGGGGTACTTGTTCAAGATTTCTTCCCCGGTGTAAAATGCCGTTCCATTTTCAGGGAGTATCCACTGGGGGATTTTGTCGGTCCAGCCAGACGTACTACGAGGCTGGTATCCTCGGGGGTAGCCAATGTTTCCGACCATTGTACCATTGGGGGCAAGTACGTAGGCGTACTCGATCCATGAATGGGCAGATGTCAAGCAGGCGAGGGCCAGCAAGGAACCGAGACGGAACGGGTTGCCGCGAAGAGACTTGAGGCTTCTCATCGTGGTTGACGCGGCGGGACGTGGCGGGACGTAACGAGACGTAACGGGGTATATCCTGAATTTGGTGTCTTTCTATAAGTCTGGCGTGAGCCAAGATGTGTTTTCTTTCCAAGTAGATGCAACTCTAGATACAAATGAGAGTCTGCCTGTCTGGGGCTAAACTGTTGAAATGCTCGCAAAGGTATATTTTCTCGCCGGGAGAAAATCGAGAATCGAAAATTTTCAAGAAACAGAGGCAGAATAGTCGACCAAAAAAACAAAATGTTATTTTCCTGGCGGTAAGAATCGAAAATGGTGTGGTATAAATCGATCAAAATGATGGGAGGTTGTCGAAAGTAATCAAGAGGTCCCGCGGCCGGCAAGAAGTACTTGAGCGCTCACGGTCATGGGCGGCTTTGTTGATTGTGCGCTCTGAACACAGGATGAAGAAGAGTTGAAGAAAAAAAGCAAGTGGCCAGACAAACAAGAAGAAGAATAAAGAACAAGACTCAGAGCTGGGTGTTTTTGTCAAAACATTGAAGTGAACAGCAGGCCGTTGACAGTTGGCAGATCCACCAGCCAGCTGGTGTGCCCGGTGTGTGCAAGGCCCAAGCAGCAATGTGAATAAACGGGAGACTTGGTCGTGGTATGGTCTATTGGGACTGACGAATGGTGCAGGTTTGTTTGTTGAATCAATGGTCGAGGAGAATGAGTAATTGCAATCGCTGTGCCTGAACTGGGCGGGAACACTGAATGAGAAGCCAAAGACCAAACAAAGAGTCAAAGTGCAAAGCCGCAAGAAAATCCTCAGCCACCGGACCAGAACACAAGGAGACTAGGAGAAAGAAGAAGAAGAGCTCGGTGAGTTGGCCATTCACCATTGATGCGTACGGCTTGGGCTTTTTACCGAGCCATGGCGACTATTGTATACCAAGTCAAGCGGTGTTGGTTCACGACAGACAATGACCGGGGGAGCCATGGCCTGACGGGAGAGTCGGCAGGTCGGACAGCATCTTGGCACAGAACAAGAGAAAATAGACACAGGTTTCATGGGAAGAGAGGCTGTTTTCTGCATGCAGGTTCGGCCGTTAGATGCGAACAGGCCGAGCCATCGCCATTGCGCCAGAGTCTGCCGGGCGGATGGTGGTTCTAAACAGTCGAGGCAGCACGGTGGCCTATCGTTGCCTGGGAGGACAGCAAATACCGCACGCCGCAGACCGTCCAGGCCGCGGCCAGGTCGCGGTCAAAGGTCAAAGGTCAAAGGGGGCATGAAGAGCAAGGCTAGAGTTCTGCAATCTGCAAGACGCACGCACCCGAAGGCTGCACATGTTTCAAGGCGATGCCTGCACCACCAGCTGCCTCGCTCCTGCCCAAACAACCCGCTGGCCAATCCAATGGTGCCGCCCAACCCCAACACCGCCCCACCACGCGCCTAACGCTGCACTCGTGGGCCGTTCACCGTTGCGAACCGGCGCCTCTGCCGGCCCACGACTGGCTGTCATTCGTCCATCGTCCGAGGCCTTGCGCTTGATCGTGAAACTGGCCCTCATGGAGTCATGCCTGCCATGCCGTTTCTCTCTCCCATCTTCGTCCCCTGCTCCCGGTATTCATCAAACATCCCATATCCCAGGCCGTGCTGTCAAAGGGTCGCATGCCTGCGACCTTCTCTTTCGCCCATTGTTTCCCTTTCACAAAACATGCGCCCTTGTCACAACATGCACGACACAAACCGCTTGCTCTCGCTCACACACAATTCTTTGTGCAAATCCTTGTGTAAGAGCAAGCGCCGGCCGTACCTTTGACCAACGTCACTTTGTGTTTTCTTTTCCCTCTTCATGCGACATGCTGCAGGAGAGTCATCTGAAACGGCAGCATCCGTGTTCCTGAAGACGATATCTTGTGCGGTGCGGATAGATGTGCAACGCAACAATGGTGACCTTTGTCATTACGGAGCAACAATCAAGCACCGCCTTTTGAAATATCCGGTCCTTTTCTCCCTCTGGTAGTCACAGGTCAAACACACTTCTTTCACAAAGACGAAGCTCCTTCGATAGGCTAACTGGACAATATGCGAGAACACAATGACAGCTAACCCAGACGCGACGCCGACAAAACCCGCAGCTCTGTGCCTAACCAGCATACTTATAAGGGAGGTCATGGCTATGCATGAAGCTGCAGATGACTGGAATTCGCCAGAGGAGCCATGATGAATAAGGGTTCTTCCTCGAGTGTAGCCATGTCACCCGACTGCTCGCCACCAGTCCGTCAACACAGGATTCAAACAAACTGCGTTCAAGCCCTGCCTTTATTAGAGGTGGGAATAATCCATATATCCAACCCGCCCAATTTCCGCGCATACCTGCTCCGAAGCGACAACCCCAGTGCCACGCTGGAAATCAACACAACAAGCAGCCAAACAAGGCCGTAATAACTAAACACGAAGGATGATGAACCCGTTTGTCGTCTTCATATCGGACCTCCATACGATAACCACACATCGCCTTCTCTCACCAAACACCCCGTCCCCTCGCAGCGTCGAGGTTGTATCGGCAGGGCCACTTACATACCTCGAATTAGCAGAACATGCCATGTACCCGTTCGACCCGGCCCGTAAACACCAAGCATTGCCACCAACGAAAAAATAAACAACAAACAAACAATTCCATTTTTCCAATATACTCCTTCTCGAGGAAACATGCGCCCTGAAATGCAAGCAACTGCAGCTCACAGCCCTTTGCCCGCCCTGAAGTCCAATAGTCGGCTGCACTCGCAGCCCCCTTTTCGCCGCCCTCGCGCGCGCCCACGACGTCGGCAGCCCAGCATTCCTCAGCGTCGCCCCCATCAACACAATGCCCATCTACGCACAAAGAATGCAAAATTTCCAACGGGCCGTATTTCTGCCCGAACCCAGAATTCCAGTCGTCATTGTTGCTTCCTGCCGCATTCCCCTTGCCTTTTGGCCACAAACCCACCAACGGTCCGTTGTTTGCTGCTAGTACTAGCGCCATTGTCCACTGCATCATGTTGTTGTATTTTCCTGAAATCCATGTACTACAAAAATATTGGCAGACCTCACCAATCGTTTTACATGGGCAGAGCCGCTCGTGTTAGTTAGTCAAAGTGCTTAATTAAAGTGCTTGCATGTGGCGGCGCGTTTCGCGTCACGCCTACTGCACGACATGTCTCGCCCTCTCTCTCCGCACTGCGGCTCATCAGCCCTCTCCATCCCTCCCTTGACGGGCCCCAGGGGCTTCCTTTGTCTGTGCGGGTTCCTGGTTCCTGCGTCCGCTCCACCTGTTGAAGAATACAAAAGTAAACCAAAATAGTCTCTCCTCGAGGGTGCCCTTGTCTAGGAGGGCGTGGAGATAAGGCAGGGGTTCCGAATATTGGATTGAACTTGTCCTATGCTCCCCCGCCAAGCTGGCTAGTTGGCAACTCCCGAGTTTCGTAATACGTCACAGGCCCGGCGGGGGTTTGGTTGTCTTGATGACCGCGAAACAAACACTCGCATCAAGCAGCATATGGGTGGGCAAGTACTATCATGAAAAAAAATGATGAAAAAAAAACAGACTTGTTTCAAAATTGTTCATAGCTCAAAGGTCTAAGTATGTGGTATTATTATCATCATCCCATCAAAATAATTAGTAGAGAAACAAGACCATATCCTATCGTAAGAATACGCCTCCAGCGCCCATGACGAAATTGTTCCACCCAACACCAGAATTAATACACATTTCCATACAAATTTCACCACGTCTTGTGACACATGCGTCCCTATGCCAGATAGGGCGCCTACATTAGTTTCACATCAATCGTCGTCACCATCCAGCAGTGACGGGCACATGAACGTCCATAGTCTCTCTCCGTCTCTTGAGGGGTCGAGGGCTCGCACCTCGCTCGTGGGAGCTGGGCGCTGCTCCTGCAGATAGGGGCCAATGGGGAGGAGCCCACATGGCACCGTGATGATCTCCCGCATGGGATTCAACCTTGGTATTTGGTCCCCATTCTGCCGTGGCGCTGCCTGGTGCCGAAGCTGCTGCAGACCAGCCGTCTAGGGCAGACATGTCCCATCCTTGCATGTTGCTGGCATCCACGCCAGAGTTGTCGTAGACGAGCTGGTTGGGGAGTTCGAGCGAGGTGCTGGCCGTCATGTAAGAGTTGACCGCTGTGTTGATTGGCTTCACCTCGGAGAAGGACTGCTGTCCGTCGAAGAAAGGCTGGTTGTTGTTGCCAAGGGCTGTTGGCTGGCGCTCGTGTTGCGGTGGCGGACCGGTCGTTGGGAGGAATGCTACTCCATTGTTCGGCCCCAGGTTGCCATCAAACGAACCACTTCTGGTATCAAAGCTGGCACTACGAGCATCAAAACTCCCGCTTCGGCTGTCAAAATTTCCCGTGGGATATGCCGGGGGCAGAGTTGCCGTTGGTGGTGGCGTGGCTAGTCCGTTGGAGAATGAATCAAAAAGCCCGATGCTGTTGTTGGGGGTTTGCAGAGGCGGAACATGTGGCACGTGAGGCGCGCTGCTGCCTTGGTCCCAAGAGTTGAAAGTCTCATTCATTGCTGCTGTCAAGTGTTGGTGGATGGTGGGAGTTGGCGACATGAGAGCATCTCTAGAGACGTTTGCCGTTGGATAGACCAGCGCCTTTTGCTGATGGTACCGGGACATTGGGTCATTGATAGTCAGCCATCGCCAGGTAGTCCCAGCAGGCTTGAAGACCGGGTTGTACTTGTGCCACTGATTGGTCGTGTTGAATCTCCAAAAGATGATTGCCTGGCGAGTCCACTGCGTAGAATCGGGCGCGCAAGACCAGAGCTCCTGGTACATGGCCACCTTGCAAATCAAGTCGCTGCCAGTCAGTTCTCGGCGAGTCCACGAGGCAGCGTCGCCTTCATCCTCGGAGCGCTTGCGCTTGCTGCCAGCTCTCTCGAGTTCCTTCTTGCCGTCGCCATCGGCATACTTGCGTCGCTTCTCCTTCAGGCGCTGGTGCTCAACGTCGGGATATTGCACCGCCATGCTAAGAATGCTGGCCCACTCCACTGCAGGGAAAGGAACGTGAATATCCTGACGAGGGCGGGTGTGGCACTCGCACTCCGCCTTGGAATCGCTGCATCCACGGCGGTGGATTCCGCTGTCATTTGTGTAAACACCATGCTTGCCCTCATCGCTGTGGAGCTCTGCGGGTCTCGTAAGGCGTGTGATGCACTTCCACCGATGGTTCTGCAGAGCAGGCTGCGTAATAGCAACCTCGACAAACCCCGTGAGCTCCGATCCAGACGGGAACTTGGCATGTTCGTGCAATTCCAGAGTGGCGCACATCTCTAGCAGCAAGCACTCCTCGTCTCTAGAGGGAAGCTCGAGAGTCTCAAACATGGCAGGGGCATCATTCTGCCATCGCCGGGTCACAGACTTGGCGCAGGCGGACGTGGTTCGGTCAAGAGATCGAGTGTACTCGTGCAAAAGGACATCCTTGCCAAGGACGTTGGGACTGTCGTCACAGTTGGTGTACTTATTCAAGTGAGGGAAGGACGCTTGGTCCAGGGGGGTATCATGAGCATCGTAGGCAACATCATCCCGAATCTTGATATCAGAAGACGAGACAAAAATCTCACACGTCTTCGGTCGTGTGCAGATGGATGACTGCAAGGCCAGAAGCTGGGAGAAGTACTCATAGTTGGGTTTGACGTCGGGAACTCGGCCCTCTGCCAGAGCTGTAAGAACAGGGTTCGACTTGAATGACTCCTGCTCTTCTTCGTCATAGCCGTCATCCGAGTTTGTCGAGCCGGGCTCCTTCTTTTCCTCTGACGGGAACAAAAAGTGGACTGCGACGACTGGGTTAGTATCCCTCATCTCCCATAGGCAGGCACAGTTTGCAAAGAATGTATGCCAAGACGCTCAACTTACAGCAACGAAGATCTTCGAAAAACTTCTTCACCACTTGCATATGGCTGGAGACTTGTTTGCGTCCCATCTGTTCGATGCTTTCATTACTATTGTCGATTCGGAAAATCTCCTTGCTCCCCAAGAGAGCAATGCAAATCACAAAGATGTACTCGCTGATCAGCATGTTGCGGCCGTGGAGTTTGCCTCCCATGGAGAACTTGCGGCGGCCCATGTGAGGCATGAGCAGTACAGCTGACGACGGCTATTAGCGGACTGAATTAAAAAGTCTGCATCAAGCAGCAGGGCAACCACTTACAGTCGACGAAGGCATCTTCAAGCTCCGGTCGACGCCAGACGCCACCCTTGTCCTTTTGGGTATCTTTGTGAGCCTGCCTGTTACGATACTGGCGGAAAGCTGGCCAGAAGTAGAGGGGATTGACGGAAGTCTTGGGCCTCCTCTGAAAACGAGCCTGTTGACGAGGAGTCGGAACTCTGTAAAGGCAATCGAGGGATTGTGAAGGAACCATGGGAGCAGGAATAGTGGTTTGCATAGATGGTGCTAAGGCCACCTGATTCTGATAACAAGAGACTAAGCCATTAAAGCTGTGGGATTGAGCATTGCCAGTGGACTCTCGAAGAGGTAGTCTGCCATTATGGATACTACGTCTGGTATCAACATAGTCTGGTGACTGTGAGTAACGCTGTGATGACAGCACTGGTCTTGGCTGAAAGAGTGAAGACATTGTAACTGCAAAGGCAAAAGAGAGTGAGTGGCACAAGGAATGTCGATGAGACGCAACGAACGAGAACCAAGCCCGCTGAAGCTGCAAAAATGCCTCGCACAATGGCAACCAAAGTTGGAGTGGGAAGAGGAAGAGCGAGTTGGAGAGGACAAGATATGTAGAGAGGAATTTTGGGATGTGGAATGGTGGTCTAAATGTATGATCTGAGGAGAGTGATGGGTTCGACTGGAACGAAGCTCTATTTCCCGGGAGGATCTAAGACTGTATAAATCCAAGACCTATAGGTGGAGGACAACAAGCTCCAGCGGATCATATTGACAAAGGGTTGACAGAGCTACCCATCCTTTTCTCGCCCCTCAACCTAAATATCAAGATCTATCTACACAGCGCCCAGCAAGGCAGGGGGGGGATGGGATGGAGGAGGCGCCTGGGGTGTCCAGGCAGTGGGGGATGGGTCCTGGACAGTTCGTCACTAGTCGGCACCCATGTCTGCGACCGAAAGAGACGAGAGCTCCGGCCAATGAAGGTCTCGTCGTAAAACCCAACGGGCACATGGTAGCTAAAGTGTCTGCAGCGGCCTGCATCGAGGGCGTTGGGACGCAAGGGAGGGTTGAGCGGGTCCAGCACACCAAGGCCCGTCATGGCCTCTTGGAGAGACACACCTTCAGAGAGGTGTTGTCCAGGCGGCCGCAGGTATGCGAAAGAGATTGCCATCAGACAAACAGACAATTTCACAGCCGTCCGCTCCGAAAATCGAATTCTTGGTTTCTCCGAGTCGGCTCATCACAACACGCCATGTTTGTTGTCGGCCAGGCTCGCGACTTCGGGCGTCTAGGCGGCTCGTCGAAGCGCACACTGCCCCTTCCCAAGGGAGACCACCCAGAAAGCCTGGGCTAGTGACGATAGGGCAGAAAATTGATCAACTATAGGCGCTGTACTGTCCGGTGCTGCATCCGCAGGCGGCAGCCAAATAGTTATTGCTCTGCCTCCTTGTTACACTAAGTGTCGAATTCCTCTTCGTCGTTGCCAATAGTGACCCTTTTCCTCCCTCCGCCTGTAAGTCGCTGAAGGGCTACTTTATTGACTTGGCCCCCTACTTTGCGCTGCATCTTCTCGATTTCTTCCTCAGCATCAACCGCCTCGGCCTCTGCAAAATCTAGTACTAGGCGGCGCCCGAGAAGATGAGTATCCTTGAGCGCATTTAGCGCGTTCTCCGCTTCTCGAGGAGTAACAAAGTCGGCAAATGCAAAGCCTCTTGCGGTAAAGTCAGCCTTTTTCGGAACGCGGACAGATCTAAGCTGGCCGTACGTCCCGAACAGTGACCGGACATCTTTTTTTGTGGCTTGGAAAGGCAAGTTCTTAATGACGATCTTGGTCCTCTGGGCCGCCGCCTTCTTCGCTCGATCTTCTCGCCGTCGTTCTTCGGCCGCATCTTGGCCCTTATGTGACGCTTTCACGCCCAGAGTGTGACCATCCAGTACGTGCCCATCCATTGCCTTGAGAGCTGCCTGAGCCTGGGTCTTAGATCGAAACTCAGCAAAACCAAACCCCATGCTAAGCGTTTGGCCTGGTTTCTTGGGATCCATTTTCGTCTTGACTCTTGCTGACACGAATCCGTCGAGAGACTCGAAAGCCTCAGCCAGCCTGCTAGTGGTTGTGGCAAAGTTTAAATTGCGGATAAACAGAGACGTCGTTTCCACCTCTTCCGCCTTATCACCGCTTGACAGCAAGTCACTGACGGTAAACTTTTGCACCCCTGTTGCCTGCTGCCGGCTAGTCTGCTCCGAGATATCTCCTCTGAGCAAATGCTTGGGCGCCTTCTCCAGGAAAAGTACACTATCCTTGATTCGTCTGTATGCAAGCTTACCGAAAGCGGCCTTTGCATGGTTTGCTTGTGCGAACTGGACAATAGCAATAGTGCCCGTTGGGGGCATGAGAACTCTAAGGACTTGGCCATGCTCCTCAAACATTTTGCGAAGCTCCTCCATCGTAGTCCCGAATGGAAAGTTCTTTACCAAGATGGTGCTATCACCCCGCCTCTGCGACTTGAAGGCGTCCAGATCGACCCCATTGGCCGCAAAATAAGCCTTTGTCTCTTGGATGACTGTAGTCTCTGCAATGGCCTGCTTGATGGCGGCATCAGCCGATGTAGGATCAAGCAGCTCGGATTTTGAGACACCCAGTCGGCTGGCAATAGAGGCGTTGACAGCATCCTGGCTCATGTAAAGGGAGTTCCAGTTGAAGCTGCTGGAAGCTGCCTCTGCTTTCTTACGTATCATGTTTTGTTTCTTCAGAGGCATCTTAGATATGCCAAACTCATCCAACCCCTGCTCCCGCTTTGCATCGGCTGGAATGATGTGGAGGATACGCCCTTGAAAGGTCACCCCATCCAGTGCCTGGAATGCCCGGACCGCGTCAGATGAATTTGTAAAAAGCACCATAGCAAAGCCCTTTGTTGCCCCGGCAGCAGTCAATGGCAAATGAACCTGGACCAAGAATAAGATTAGTTTTCATGTGTGTCGTGGGGACAAAAATAACCAAAGGCTCCATCCAACATGGCTGTGTGTAATCAAAATATAGGCTCAGAAATCGAAGCATCTACTAAAATATTCGCCCAGGTTCACATCATATACCGAGGTATAAGCTGTCCCTATCATGGGGTTCATCATTGCGCCTTTTCGGGGAGGAAGTCATGGCGGGTGGAGTGGATCGGATTTGATTTACCCACGTACCTCTTGGAGTGTCCCGAACTTATCAAATGTCTCCCGTATATCATCTTCAGTGGCGCTGTAAGGAAGGTTCCGGACGAAAAGCCGAGACGTGCGAGAGATGGCGCTAACAGCATCTTCCGTCGCAGTCTCCTTGCTCGTCGCCACCTCAGTTGCTGTGCCAGGTGTCACCTCATCGGAGGAATGCGACGATAATCTGTCATTCTCCATGTCTTGCTCTGTGGTAGCATCCACCGGGCTTAGCACTGCTCCAGAGGCAAGGTCATCAGGATCAACTAGATCCAGCAGTCTATTAGTCCGAGATCGCAACCAATCGTCGTCAGTTGCGCCAGTTGCCGATGGACCTTGATCAGTCATCTCTGAATCAATTCCTTCAGCCTTGTTCTCACCAGCCTCCTCGATATCATCTTTGGGAGTCTTCTCAACCCTTGGTGGCGGTTGTCGAGCAACGTTGTCTGACTTGTCCTGGCGTGGCTCTATCCTTCTTGATTTCTCTCCTCTCGACGGGATTTGCTCATACTCGTCATCACTTTCCCCCTCTGGAACAGTGACGTCTCCGTGACTGAACGCATGATCTGCTCCAACGGCAGCATTCGAGTCATCGGCAACGGCGCCTTCTCGACCAGACTTCATGACCTGGAGAAACTCCCGCAGCCTTGGATCAGAAGTTTCCTGTTCCTCTCGCTTCCGCTTCTTCGTGTTTACATCATGATCAGAAGCTGACCTCGGAGCAGTATGACCTTCGGGAGCACCGAGGTTACGGGAACCACTGTGTCCTTTTCTCGAGGCTGGGTCTGAGATCTAACATTCCATCAGCGACCATCGTAATGGATGGTAGGCAGCACGAGACATAGGGGGACTTACGGGTCGTGCAGTCTCGACTGTTATCTTAGACATGCGAATGTAGGATCGGTTGAAGTATTTGACAGCGCCAGCCGCGTCATGCACACTCTTGTAGCCCACATATCCTATCCGACGCTGGGGGATTAATTTGACGTCTGTGATCTCTCGATTTCCGGTGGAGAAATGTTTACGGAACTCGGCCTCCGTGATGTTGGGGGGCAGGCCCTTGATAAAAATTCGGGAAGTAGACATGATTGTGATTATGAGGAGGAGAATGTCGTTAGGTAGGCTGAGTATCAAGTCATGTTGTTGGTGTCCGCCCGCAGACAGCCTGATGATGGTGAGGAGGAATAGACGAAGCAGCGGGTCAAAAAAAAAAAAGTTTCCTTCTTATCGTGGTCGGGTATCGGTGCTGCCCCTTGGTCCGTGCATGCTGATGTCCTACATACATGTGCACTCTACTCTAACCTACCCTAGGACCTGCTTTTTTCGAAAATTTAAAGGATGGGCATCGCTTCGTGACAAAGAGCGTGTCTACGCGTGTTCGTGGGTAGTCAAATTGTAGTATAAAGCGGCTTTATTGTCTCTCTCTCGGATTTAATATCCTTAAATAGCCTTGTGGATGTTCTGGAACAGCGGATAGATTTGTCTGTAAAACGCATATTCCATTGAGATTTTATCCCTTTGATATACTACCATCCAGATGAATTGCTACACCCAAACGCTGACTAAAACGAGAAAAATATAGAGCAAAAAGCTATTTCTCTATTAATATCCTAAGGAGGAAATAATCCAGAATATAATACTTTTTAGTGCACAATTACCGGATTCTATAATATTGTTCGACAAACAAGTCGGCTAATTTACCATGGGCAGGGATGGCTCATAATATTGAATAACGTTAGAGAAGTCATCAATCGCATGCGGTGAGATGGCCGAGTTGGTTATGGCGTCAGGTTAAGGTTACCTTAACACCAGCTTCCTGATGGAGCAATCCTCCTGGGTTCGAGTCCCAGTCTCATCATTTATTTTTCCACTCGGATGGTTTTTTTTTATACCGTTTTGCTACTTGCCCTATCAGTAGGTATATACCAGCAATATTTATTTTTGACAGTGTATGTTATTTAGGACGTGAAAATACCTATTGGCCATATATTTCAAGTGTCGCTATACATGAAGCTATTTGTAAATCACCATCACAGTCGTAACTTGCTACTTCTGAGCGATTTTTGCCATAAATTACTAAACATGCCGGCAGAAAGTCTAGTCACATATTTTGACCACTATGATAATAAAATACATAACTTCTGGTGAATTAATACAGCATTACACCTTGTACTCACTAGGCAGGCATTCATCCACTTGCAGATTATTCTTTGGTGCTGGCTGGAAGCGTGGTTTTTTTTTCTGGCTCCGATATCACGACCCAGTCAATATCGACTATGGAATGGGTAGCAATAGGGCAGCGACCCCACAAATGGCCGGCGCCTCCTTCCAATGTGGCGCCCTGCGCTTTTTTTTTGCTGGTTGTGCGCTTGGGCTCTGTATGAGAATGGATAAGAAGCCCCGTCGCCAACAACAACATCGGGTGAGATGGCCGAGTTGGTTATGGCGTCAGGTTAAGGTCACCTTAATAACTACCAGTTTCCTGATGGAGCAATCCTCCTGGGTTCGAGTCCCAGTCTCATCAAGGAGTTTCTTTTTGTCCCTTGAAGTTCCTTCATATTTTTTTTGTGCGGCAATTACCTCAACCGTGAGGCGGTTTATGAATGACCATCGTGCTTTCCCCCTTCTTTATGCGACCTTGATTTTTTTACACTGCATACTTAATGAATACTTGCCAATATCGTCCCGTCAATCCCGTTGACACTTCGGCAGCAGTTGCTTACCTTGTGCTTTTCGACATTACACGGACAGTGTTGGAGTATACAGAGACTGATAGATTTTTATGAGTGCTGTCGTGTTTCTTCCGGCTGTTCGTGGTTTGACCTTGGGTATTCCTAGTCCAAGGTTGACACTTGCAGTGATATGGTGGTCCTGACGCAAGTTCAAAGGACAGTTGACCGTTTGACCGAATACCCAACGCTGCGGCTTTGGTATACTAATTTCATGAAACGCGTTCCATATGCTGCTGCAGACACAAGGCTGTGTCTCTCGCTGCGGGAGGCTATCCCACTCGTCATGCCGGATCGTAGATGACAACGGCCGCCATACTCACCTTCAATACGGCTGGATCAAAGTGCGAAATTTCCTTCTAACCTGAATGTATTATGTGGAACACCTAGTCGCTGATGGGTAGTTATACATGAACTTGATTATCGGCGTTGGGATGCGCCCAACGTCCAACGTCGGCCTCGACATGGGCTTTTGCCATATATATGTATATGTGAATATATATCACATCACCCCGTAGGATTAAAGTAAGCAACCAAGAGAGCCTCGGGAAGTCCTGGTTTTCAACGCCTACAGCGCTCTTCCAATCGTATTGTCCTGTACCTGAGCGGTGGCAGCAAGTGGTGAGAACACCGAGTCAACCCTGGCAATCATGGAGTCAAAGATCCGCAGTGACGGTTCGTAATATCTGAGGTTGTACAGGCAATATTAACGGTGCTTGGACTCGGCGTTGGCGACATTAAGAGCGCTACAGAAGATGGCAGTTTTGTCTAGCTGGACAGCAACTATCTGGCCGCGATCCTCGTTGCTGCGGAGTGCCAGAGGGGTGACATCTCTATCTTGGCGACTGTTTCTATGACCGCCGTCGCTGAACGACGCTGTCGTTAATTCTTAGAGTTCTGCCCTGTTTCTCTCTATGAAGAGGGAGAACAGTCTCTGTCAGTGGATAACAGCCGCACCGACTTGCAATCCAGAGTTCCCCTGAACATGATCGTTTGAGACCAGTGCCGACTACAAGTCTTCTCTCTACTGCCCATTTTCCCGAAGAGGATAAATGCAATGTTTGGTCTATTGTTGATATCGGAGTGAACTGCCTTCTGCAAGGTGATGAGGAGAGGCTATTGGTACCTATTATCGTACGCGTCCTTATGCCACAAGAGATGGAGCAGACTATCCGACAATATCGTTCGCCCATATGATCTCTCCCACATATGCATCATGTCGAGGTCCACTGGCTAGCCCAAGGCCGAGGAGCAATGTACTCGCAAGGGCCTGGTCTCCTTTCAGAAGAACCTGATGTGTGGGGAAAAAGAACTCTTTTCTCTTCAACATGGATGGCCCGACGGAAGCGACATTCGGCGCAGCAATCAAACAACTGGCAGTGAACGAGGATGTCAGACTTGGCCAGGCAAACCCGCCTAGCAGGTTATATACACTCGATCGCAGTCATTGTCTGCTATCGCCAGGCGCAGTGGGGGAACTCTGTCTGGCCGGTATCCGAGTATCAAATGGATAGATCGATCAGCCCATGGAGAACACAAACCGATGACTCGCCGACTCCGTCTTGCGTATTCCGACCAGGAGAATGTACAAGACGGGCGACTATGCTAACTGGGATAGCGCCTTTAGAGAGACCAGCATTAACCGCAAAGATCAGCAAATCAAGCTGCACAGCTTCCGGTTTAACCTCGACGACTTGGAAGCGCGAAGTCTCAAAGCCATCCCTGAATGTGGAGGTGCTGCTATGCTCTTTCGTGACGACCATCTACTGGCAGAGTACCATATACCCAGCACGTCAAGAAGTGCATTAGACGAGTTAGATATCAAGACATTCGTTGGCGATGCTCTTATCCCCTCACGCAAGGCCCCGGAGAATCCTTGTGCTGCCGGAAATCTCTCTTACGGCGGCAGACAAACTGGATTATAAAAAGCTTGAGCGGATGGAATATGCCAGGGCTGAGAGGTGGTAGCCTCAACGGAAGAGCATGACGGTGACTGAGATTAAAATTGAGTGCTGTCCGCGATCTGATGGCTTGACTCGAGAATACCCATAGACCGAGCTCCAGGCTTTATGGTGCTGGGCGGACATTCTATCATGCAGTTACGGCTTGCGAGGTGAATCTCTTCCCTCATCCAAGCGATATTTTTGCGTCAGAAGGGTCATCAACAACCCCGTCACCTCGGACTTGGCGTCCTCGGTGGACGAGTTAACGGAGGAAGAGACGGCTAGGGATCAAGTAGTCGGTGTGGCCATCGCGTCCTGACCACAAGGGAATAGGAGTTGCTTTGGAAGGGGTTATCACTCCTATATTGCCACGCTCAAAGAATCAAAGCATCACCACCGGCTCCTCCTGAGTCGACGCCGACCAAATCACAGCCGGGTTCTGGCAGTCTTGCCTCCCAGGTATCGGTGTGAAGAATATATATTATATGTCTCCTTACATGAAGAAAGGTCGAGCTTCGCACCATACAATGCATCAAATCGCGCTGGGCATCGTTTCTATGGTTTTACAGGCCGAGGGCCCGACCGAGCAAGATTTGATCCCGGGAAGCCCCTACCTCGGAAGACAAGAGGAGGATATGAGCACCGTCAAGGCTCTGTTCCCGTAACCTTTGTCAATGCACGTTCCGAGGCGGTCGACAATGGATGACGAAAGAGTAGCCAAGGGCACCAAACCACTCGCTGGGCAGTTTACAGACATCAAGTTGAACCAAACACGATTTGTTTAAATATGAAACCGGGTTAGCGTAGGAGATAGATAACTCTGCCTTATTTCCACCAACCATGTTCAACTCCGTCTTCAACTCGAGTCTCTAACGTTGATATACTGACAACCCTCGGCCGATGAAACGATCGGCATGGACCATGTCATGGTAGTTCCGGTAATTTTGGTGTGTTTGCATATGGACGAGGCTGACAAGCTTCACTGCATTGTTGCCGCGTACACCACTCCGTGCAAAGGTTTTTGGCGTTCTTTAGCTCAAGGTCTATTCTTAGATGACCGGAGTAACTGGCTGCAAATGTTTCCCTAATTCCGTGACGGCACTCGCGCCCTTGGAAAAGGCCGCTGCTATGGCTGCTGAACTCTATTCCTGCAAAAGTCAAGATGGGTATTTAACCTGGCAACCGCCACTGCTCCAACGCTGATGCAACGTTTATACCTACCCAAAGGACAGACACAAGATTCCAGCAAAATCATCATCAACTTCGCTTGGCATTAGGCCCTCCCTCAATCATCAATATACACACAATGAGCAAGCTCCTCGTGGTATTCGGGGCCACAGGTAACCAGGGCGGATCGGTCATCAACTCGGTCCTCGACGATGCGACTCTTCGCCAGGAATACAAGATCCGAGCAGTAACCCGCGACGCATCCACGGCGGCAGCACAGCATCTGCTGCAAAAGGACATCGAGGTCGTCACAGGCAACGCCGACGACACACCATCGGTCGAGAAAGCCCTCCAAGGCGCACACACAGTATACTTTCTCACCGCCACCATCTACGACAGCATGCTGCAAGAGCGAGAGATTTCACAGGGTCGGCGTATCGCCGATGCCGCCGTGGCCGTGGGCGCAGAGTATCTCATCTTCAGCACGCTGCCCTCCATCAAGGAGAACTCGGGCGGCAGGTATAGCAAGGGAGGGCATTTCGACTGCAAAACCCAGGTCGAGAAGTACATACGGACACTGCCGGTCAAGAGCGCCTTCTTCGCGCCGGGCTCCTTCATGCAGAATTTCGCAACAAACCTGCGGCCCAACGCCACCGACGATGGCACCTACGTACTCGCCACCGTTGCTTCTCCCGCCACAAAGCTGCCGCTCATAGACATCACCGAGACGGGCAAGTACGTCTCTGCCATCTTGGCGAACCCGGACGCGTATCAAGGCAAAACTCTCTGTGCGGCCACGGGGCTGTACACAATGGAGGAAATCGTGGGCATTATCAGCAGGAGTACCGGCAAGACTGTTGCTTACAGGCAGCTGCCGGAAGACGCGTTTCGGAAGTTCTTGCCTCCAGCGATGGGGGATTACATTGTGCATATGCTGTTGAATATACAGGACTTTGGATACTATGGCAAGAATACGGAGGAGCTGGTGGCTTGGGCGGCGGGCCAGGCTCGGGGGAAGCTGCACAGTTTGGAGGACTACCTCGCAGAAAACCCGTTGGAGCTGAACTAGGGGGCGTTGTGTACGGAGTACTCTGTAATGAGAAGGAGTTGCTGAGAATTGAAGGGGAGAAGAAAATAGAAAAAAGAAAAAAAATCAATAGCGGTGATGCCCATACAAGCCATCAGTGATCAGACTCCATCCCAGTTCCCGTGTGGAGACGCCGGGCGGGAGTTGCCAGGATTAATGTTCCATGTCCTCAATGTTCGGCTGTTCGTCCCACATGGCTCAAGCCAACTTGGAGCTTTGTTTACTCGCGCCGTCCAGCTCGAGACCTTGCCATCTCCAACCAGACACAACAGCGTTGAATACAACAACCGACATCCCGCCTGTGACTGAACGATCCAGCATCCAACGCCATCCCGCCCCGACCATCGCCGCCGCCGACCAGTGCGTGTGTCCCCTTTATTGCAGCTCCGTAACGCATCTGCCTATTGCACAAATAGGGGTCAGTCCTTGGTCCAATGTCCCCAAACCTCAAACCTGGCCTATGCATCACGCCTCCCTGATGGCAAGACTTCAACCGCCCGAATCAGGGGGCACGCACACTTTCCGAAGGGCCATTTAGTGCTGAGACTCTAGCACAGGAACACGACGCGCAAGAAGAAGAAACACGCGACGCGACATATCCCCCCACCTTGCGGCGAAATGGCGGACAAGCAGGCAGAAACTCCCGCTCCCCGGGAGAAGCTTGAAGGTGCGACGAGCCCGTCCCCCGTCATGGCACCCTTGGATTCCCCGTGACGCCGGGCGCTGGAAACCCTTGCTAACACTCGATGTCAGCCCAGATCAAGTCGGCCGACATGGTGAGGAGCGGGCGAGCGACGACAAGAGGCCGAACGGCGAGCTGACGGGTGCCAAACAGACCGAGGACATGCAGCAAGAGTCGATCGAAGTCGGTACGTCGGGCACGTCGCAACAAGGCACTCTGGCACGGGATACTGACGACGCGTAGCCCAGGAGGCCATGTCCAAGTTCACCATTGAAAAAGTATAGGCAACCGAGCAAGGTCCATCACCCCCGGGGCGCATCTTTGTTAATACGTACAAACACCACAGGACATTGCCCAACACATCAAGCGCACAGTTGGTCCAACCCCCCTGAATCCCGCATCGCCGCGCTACCTACCTACCCGGCCGTTGCTAACGATGCACAGTTTGACGAGCGAAAGGGCCCGACTTGGCACTGCATTGTTGGCCGCAATTTTGGCAGCTTCGTGACCCACGGTTCGTCATGACGGCCCCCCTGAAGCGAAATCAACTGACGTGTGGCAGAAACCAAACACTTCATCTACTTCTACCTCGGCCACTGTGCCATCCTCCTCTTCAAGACGCAATAATGACGACAGTGAACGCGACGACGACGACGACGACGACGACGACGATTACTACTAGCCAGACGGACGTCTTTAGTACCACCACCTCCGCCGAGCGTCTACGATGAATAGGGAACCATGGGGTTTTCGGGAAATTTGCCAAGCGACCACGGTGGGAAATCTTGTGTGTTTGTGTCGGGAGCGGGACTTGTCGAACCGGTGCGGGCAGTGATTAATTCGCCAGGATAGTACTATGAAGAGGGGGTAAAAAAAAATCCATTTGCCTTGTCCCTATTCATCGGCCATCATGTTGCTTTTTTGTCGGGGCTGTGTTTTTATTTTGAGGGAAATGGTGAATCAGCCGTGCGCGGTTCTGCTGATTCTGCCAGGTGCCTGATTTCCAGACACGGTTCGATGCCAGATCCAAAGCTATGACGATGCTGCTACGCAGAGAAACAAACATGTCCAAAGATGAGCCACGGAGATGGATTGTACAAGAGGGCCGTGAATCGAAGCTGTGGATTTGTTGCTAGTCTGGCTAATTTTTGCCATGCTCTTGCAAAATACACCCGTCTTGGTAGTATACACTGCGGGCTTGTTTTGCAAATGGCCCTGTGGTTGTCTGGTGTTGATGCCCGACGTACTACGCAACACGATACGCCCATCTGTCCTGTCCGTCTTGTCGTGCTCGCTCTGTTCCTTGTGTACGAGTCGGCATCTTTCTTTGTGGTCTGCATCGTGTCTTGTCTCAATTACAAGACGGGATAACGGGCTGCGACGCCCACGTGAATATGAATGTCAAGCCGAGTTCCACCGGTTCCCCCCAACACCACGTACAGGAACAACAGCGTGTATCCGTTCGCCAACTCTGAATGAATTGTACGTGTCCGGCATCTTTCATCTCGCTTTACACTTGGATGCCCGGCAGCGCCGTCCTTCCTTCACCACAGTATTGCCTGTCCCCAACGCAACACCACGCCGTTGATGGCAAACATGAGCATGAGCATGACCATGCGCGCGTGGGAATGTGCTCGACAGATTCATACATGGTATTTTATGTAACTCCATGGATCCGCACTGCAACCCGCTCCACCAGCGCCGCACACACCTCGGCGTACATACAGATCTCAGATGCACCCCTAGCTAACCGCACATGCACAACATTTTCAACCGCAACCTCCGTGGCAGCCATCTCGTCCTCGACAATCGCGTGACTTTTTGCTTGGCGGCCTTCTCGTACCGACCGATGCTGCTGTTTTTGCATTTTGCATCACCGCGCCGTGCCACGCCGTATATCCGCGCGAATACGGAGTACGCCCGTCATGCGAGTATTAGCGGGCCGGGACGTCGACGAAATATCGATACGTAAAGTCTGGTAGTATCCGCAACCGGGAAACACCGCTCCCGCGACACAACGCCAGAATCTGAATACTGCCTGTATGTACCTAGGTATGTATTTCGCCACCGGCGGAGAAATACCCTCATGGCTGTACATATACGGAGTACACAATGGATATACTCTGTATGCATGTCGGGCGGACCCGGTACGGAATGGGTTGACGCAGGTGGATATCGATACAACGCCTTTGTCCATTATCCAGGTGTAAGACAAGGAAACGTGATGAATCACTTTTTTTTTGAAAAGAAAAAAAAAAGAACAGCCATGGAAACCGAAACCTGTTATCCCCGCTTCCACCCCACGTCTTGCCCAGGTGTAGCCGTGGAACAAGTAAACTGTCCCCGGGCGATATAACATGTTCACAATGTTGCTCCTAGCGTGGGTGAGCCTCTTCAACGAGCAAGGTCGATCTTTTATTTTATTTTATCAATCTTTGCTCCACCGGGAACGACAGGCATGGGAATGGTTCAAGGTTCACGTACATACATACATGTTCATTGGGAGGCCATCAGCCTTCCAGATTGCATCGACAATTAACGTCTTTCCATGGCACGCTCCAAGAAGACTACATAACTCTCTGCATGGCCAACTTTGTGCAGCCCCCCGCCCTTGAAGCTTCTGGGGTGGTGGTACAGGGAGAAACCAGACCTCAACACCAATAGCCGAATGCGGCATGGCGCCATCAAATCTTGCCAACTACCTAAGTACCTAGGGTACCCAACTGCATACATGTACATATGTACCCATCTGGCGATGAAGGCCTGCGGCGGGATAGGCTGGTCGACCACCTTCCTGTCGGGAGAAAGTGGCCGACAATTGATGGGTGCGAGAAAGCAACCAAGGCCATCTGAGGAGGCCTTTATCTGTTGACAAGCGTGTGGCTTGCCATGATGATATTGGTGGCGGACTAGAACATGCCACTCCTCTGCATTCGAAACACCCTGGTCAGTATTGAATTGGTGGCCAAAGTGACCCACGAGAATGGGCAAATGGTTGCGTGGTACTCGGTATTATGAGTGGTTTTGTGTGGGTTATATATTCCCCCGGTTTAGAGACACAATGAAGCGGTTCATTCCATGTTGCCTTTTCACCACCAGCTTCACCCGGGCAGGCGTTCAGAGTACTCGTCTGTCAGAGAGTGTTCCCTGTGATGAATACATGGGGATATAAGAGTATTCACGGTGAGCCGCAAGCAAGCACAGCGGTACGTGTTCCGCACTGTTGGAACCAAGGAACGCGCCCCAAGCGACGAAAAAGGAATTCCGAAAAAGCAATATATGCGGAGGCGAGGTAACCTTTGGCTTCCAGCCATCCACAGTTGTATGTACAATGTACATACAGTCAGTGTCCTAACATGCACCCGACTCCGACACCTGCATGCAGTCAACAAAAGACGTCAGATTTGTTTCTGTTGCAGACATGGACAACTTCCTGTCCGTACTTACGTCAGACACTGACATGGACTGGACAGTTGCTAATGCCCAGCCACAGCGGAGCCACCAGACGCTTGTTACATGGGAGGATTGAACGGTTATCAGTCAGGGTGATAGTAGTAGATCATGCTCCGTACTCGGTAGGTTGGCAGGGAAAATGGGATTGGATGCGATGCTCCTGGTGTGCGGCGTGGTGCGGAATGTGACCAAATGAAAGGCAACAATCGTCCCTCCAACCCAGCTGAAACACCTCTTGTTCTCTGCTTCTTGTTTCAGGCACGCAGGGCAATGGAAGATTGTAGGACCCTTGATTTCTTGGCGGGCAGCACCCCCTTCACTGTCACTAGTTTTCGTGGGCAAGACTCTGTTATAAAAAGGTAATGGGGAATAACTTCACCTTGTTCAAAATGAGCTCAAATGACCTGCTAATGAGGTTTCCACGGGATATAGGACGGCGGTGTCGTCCCATCATTGTATCGTATGTACGGAGTATGTATGTATGCTGACCGAGAAGATACCCGGCTCCAACTAGAGGTGTGGCTGGCCAGACTCCAGAGTAATTGGTTGGTACTCCGTACTCCGCAGTTAGGTAGGCTTACCATGCGAACCAAGAGCCAGGTTGCCAGGAAATCGTCTTGGTGTTGCGGGCACACCATGCCCCACGCGGACACCATCAATTGAAGATGCAAAAGGTACCCCAGTGGTACATACTTTATGTGAGGTGTGGTCCCAAGGCATTGTAAGTCGTCACGTTGTAGCACAAGCGGTCATGGAGCGTGTCGCAAAGTGGTTCAGTTACCAGCAACGCGTGCGGCGCACAAAGTAAAAATGACAAGTAATAAACTGGTCGAGTTCCGACTTGTTCGGCTGGTCAAGATGGGCCGTCGGGCAGGCGGGCTATCGGGAGACTTGTCGACCATGTAGAAGACCATTGCACCTGGTAGATGAGTTTGCCTTGGCGCCAACTTGAACGAAGTGAGTCCGAAACAGCGCTGCTTTTACCCTGAGCAGGATTACCGATGGGGCGTTGTGCTTCCTGAGCGGTGTACATTTTCAGCCACCCTGCATAGCATAACTTTTAGCTTTTTATACTATCTACCGTCTTGTGGTGCAATCGACCTCCTTGAGGCTCGGAAATACTCTCTCAATAATATCTACCGTGTTGGCCTTTGTGGTTGACCTGTGCATTTAAACTTTACGATTGACCTTTGTGATGAAAGTGATGGTCTACCTATTTTAGCTAGACCTGACCTAGAACGTCTATTGTTGCCGGATTCTCTGCTGGGTAAAGCTGTTGTGATGCGAATTTCTACGTTCGAGGTTCGGTTTCTCTCTCTCAATGATATCTACCGTTTCGTATTTACAGAAAACGGAGCAGCTACCGTTCTACGTCTTGACTTTATTTGAAGGTTTGCATGTCTCTTGATGGTCGCCTATTATTCGCAGCGCGCTACCAATGCTTGATAGCACTTTAGCTACCCTCGCTGCATTCTAATTGCTTATCTGCTGAAGTCTTGACCTCAAGTTGCTAGGACAGCTGCGCAAGGCCAACGCGTATTGAACGAGTTCCTACGTCTCGTAGCACCATGGCGGGTTGCGGCCAGAGAAGCTGTAGCACTACGATCAATTGATATCTCGTAGTGCTACAGTGGGGTATCCACGGGTGCTTCACCTACTTACCCTTTAGCGTGCATTGGGTCTGGTGCACTCGACCGCCCCCCGCCCCTCATTGAGGGATGTGTACGGGGTACCTAGTATCTCTTCAGCTGCCAAATGGCTCGTGGGGCCTCCTCTGCCATGCAATTTTCCTAGGTAAGTGAGTCTCCACGAGCCAGTTGGTAGCTAAAGAGCTATATAGGTACTAAGGTGGGGTAGGGGAATTGAGTCACTCTACTGGCAAGAAAAGCAAGAAAATTTAAAGCGCCTATCTTCCCCCTTCAACTCTCTCCTACTGCCACATTCTCCTGCTGCTATCGTCTCTCTGCGCTTCTAATCCACGCCGTGCAAGATGTCTGACAATAAACGAGTCTGCCTGTAAGAGATATAATGTTTGATTTTATGGCGCAACTTGAGCTGAGCTGACCTGTTCCAGTGCCTACTCTGGAGGTGCGCGCTACCCTCGCTGATCTCCACCCACCACACTCTCCGAAGTCTGCTCTCCGACCTCGAATCTTTTGACGAATTTTAATACATCACAGGCCTAGACACATCCGTCATACTCCGGTATCTTCGCCTTGAGGTCGGTTTGTTTCGAGACTTGTTAACTTGACGATAGCCTCACTTTTTGTCTTCTTCAACTCTGCTTCATATGGCTATTTTCCCTCTCTCCATCATCACCCTATACTACATCGTTCTTCCTATCATTATACTGCTTTTTACAAGTGTTTTTGGCTGCGAAGCATAGCAACGCTCTTGTCGGCTGTTTTTTCTCTCTGTCTTATCACCCTGTACTGCACCAGTCTTTCCATTATTACAACTTGACGAAGGATACAGGAAAACTCTGGAAACCATGTCGCTAATGTATTCTGTTTATAGGGCTACACCGTGGTTGCTTATCTCGGCAACGTCGGCCAGGATGAGGACTGGGCCGCCGTCGAGGAGAAGGCTCTGGCTCTCGGTGCCGAGCGCATGGTGATCGAAGACCTTCAGCAGGAGTTCCTTGAGGAACTTGTTTTCCGTGGCATCCAATGCAATGCCATTTACGAGGACCGATATCTTCTCGGAACTAGTCTTGCCCGGCCAGTATTGGCACGCGCCCTCGTCCGCACCGCCCAGAAGTACAACTGCCAGATTCTCAGCCACGGTTGCACTGGCAAGGGGGTGAGTCGAATCTACCTCCCAAATCTTTACCGGATCTCTACTAATTGCGAGTAGAATGAGTATGTTCTTGCAAAAACCATGGCCCTAGGTAGATGGCCACCCCATTTTTATATTTGGTCCCCTTGATGGTATGGCTGTACTAGGCTAGGGGCAGAGCTGCTGGTCGGGAGCAGTACTGGCATTTGGTCAAGGTCCACAGCTAGCAGGTCAGCCTGACCTCTGCCAGCGGCCTTGGCAATCTTTCATCGGCAGCTGCGATCCTGACCTTCGTATTCAGCAATGATGAACCTTCCCGGGCCAGCGATCCTGATTCGCAGCCAGCAATGATGGAGTTTCGGCCTTTGCCGTTGCTGCGGTCGGTCTGACCTTCGCAGCTAACAATGATGACCTTCCGGGATCGGCTTCACTCCCGTCTCTGAAGGTTTCCGGGACCCACACGGCGCCCGGGTTTCTCAACTCCATCAAGTGGTCAAAATACACAAATGGGATGACCATCTACTCAAGGTCAAACATCACTATTGTACGGAAGCTAATGTTCATCAAGCCAGGTTCGGTTCGAATTAGCTTGGCGAGCACTCGATCCTACTATGTCTATCATCGCCCCGTGGCGCATGCCGAAGTTCTTCAACCGCTTCCAGGGCCGACAAGACCTCCTGAAGTTTGCGGCCGAGAACAACATCCCAGTTTCGTCCTCTCCCAAGTCTCCCTGGAGTCTCGATGCCAACCTGGCGTAAGTAGTCTTTCAAACTAGAAAGGGAGTTCTCGAGGCTTGTCAACTTGACGATAGCCTCCCTTTTTGTCTTCCTCAACTATACTGCCTTTTACGGCTATCTCTTCTCTCCTTCATTATCCTCTACTTCACCTTTCTTCCCTTTCGCCATGAGGGAGTTCAAGTAAAACTAACAAGTATACAAGACATACCTCAGCCGAATCGGGCATCCTCGAAAAGCCCGAGGTGGTTGCACCCAAGGATGTCTGGACCAAATCTGTTGGTATGTAATATACTGCACTGGCTCCGGTTCACCGCGGTAGACTCCCGAGCTGATTCTTGCGCTACCCAGATCCGCTCGATGCGCCCGATGTCCCGACTAAGTTCTCTGTCACCTTCAAGGCCGGCATCCCTGTCAAGCTTGATGTGGAAGGCGGTGAAACCTACACCAACTCAGTCGCACTCTTCAAGAAGCTCAATGAGATTGCAGGCGCCAACGGCGTCGGTCGAACCGATCTCGTCGAATCTCGGTATTTTACCATCCCCGCCGCTACCATCAGCCCCCCTCCCCCCAAGACCCGAACTTGTACTGACAATATCGCAAGCTTCATCGGATTGAAGAGCCGAGGTTGCTACGATGCCCCAGCCCATACGGTGCTGCGTCTAGGTAAGTGAGAATTCTACCCCTCAATCGATGATGCTAATAATCCAAAGCCCACGTTGATCTCGAAGGTATGACCGTGGACTCCAAGGTTCGCGGAATTATGGCCTGGATCGGAAACGAGTGGTCCCAGTGCCTCTACAATGGTATATCTTCCTTGGCTGATCTTGACGGTCCTGTCTTACAAATGTCTTAGGCATGTACTTCTCCCCCGAGCGTGAGCTCCTCGAAAACTCCATCATCTACAGCCAGAAGCATGTGAATGGCACAGTCAACATGATGGTATACAAGGGAGCAGCTCATGTCCTTTCCCGCTCTGCGCCGGACAGCAACCTATACAGTGAGGAACAGGCTAGTATGGATACTCTCGAGGGATTCAGCCCAGAGGATACCAGTGGCTTCATTGCCATCCAGGCGATTCGCCTGGAGAAGTATGGCGCGGCCAAGATCCAACATGGCGAACCCCTCGTTTAGGGCGCACAGAGGAGCTGCTGCCTTGGCCTCTCTCTACCTTGATGAACGGGGAGGAGGTTTATAGAGTGCAAAAAGGAGTGCTATGACTTGGGTGCAATTATCCTAATTCAGGGATACAGATGCAGTCAGAATTTATATAGCGGGAACTTCAAATTGGTGTATGCAGTCATGAATTACTGAATACATGCGCGCACGCACTCGCTACATCGTAGTCGGGGGATCATATACTACATGTGTAGGTAAGAATCCATCCATCTATGTTGCCGACAATCTGTGTGGATGGCTCGGAGAAGAGGCCTGTCTCCGGAGCCGCTGTCGCCGGCTTGGGCAGGCTACTGCTCAGGGGATCGGACTCAGTGATGCGTCCTTGTTACTTGTGAGCTTTGCCATGCCGTTGCAGGAGCAAGTGGCAATTCATGACCCTACTAGGTAGTCAGAATATAAACTCCCCGGGGAGCTATTCTGAAGAGAGGGTTGGACCTGAATGATGGTGACGCAAGCCTCGTAAGAACGTTCGAGTGGCGATAGCTTCAACTACACTCATTTCTATTTTTCGCAAGGGAAAAGATTGACTCCACAACACAGAAAGACCACCACAAACGAACACCCACTCCGCACAATTGCTCCCTAGCAGAAAACTAACCTAAGCCACTAAGATCTTCCTCCTAAGACTACCTGAACAAGGAAACGAGAAATCAACCGTGAATGGTCCTGTGCTGCTTGGTGCCTTTGCAAGTGGTGTATACCTGTGACCTATTCCTCAGCAGCATCCTCCGCCTTCACCAACCTGCCCCGCGCAGCACAGATTGACCAGTCAGATCGACCATCTCCAAACTTCCGTCTAAAATGGGGTATGATTTCGGCTTGCCGCATACCGCTATCCAGACATTCCTGCACAAAACTGGCTTCTTCCGGAGTCCATCGGCTGTTTGATACTCGCAATGAGGGGTCTGCTTCTTTTTTTTTTTTCATCCTTGCTGAAAGTCTTCGTGCAAGCGAAACCCCAGTTATGCGCTTGCCAAACCTTTCCCAGAACCTTTCGTACATCTTCTTCCCTTTGAAACCGGACTCTGCCAGTTCATCGAAGTAGTCTTTTTCAGCCTTGGTGAATAATTGATGAGTTCTGAGATGATCAATGTTGAGACCGAGTTTTTTGACTCTAGACCTTGTCGCCGGGGCAGACTTATTGGCTTGGAACTTCTCTGCGAACCGTGCTAGGACTTCGTCCCAAGTCTTTGATCTAGAGACCACCTCTGTCAGATAGGCGGTCCGGGTGTCTGTCCAGAAGGGCTCTGTCCAAGCAGGTTTCCAACCTTTGACTTGTGCGCGGTGCCTGAGTGGCCATTCAGTGACCGCCAATCCGAACTTTTGGTTGAAATTCGACAGCCCCTGACCAGCTCGTTCCTATATCGAGAAGATGTCTGAAATAGGCGAGTTGCTCGTTAGTCCAGTCATGGGGTTCTGTTAACCCAGCACGAGCATCACCTTCCTCTTCCCCGTCCACAGGCGCACAAACGAGCGACTGGCCATCATTCGCGGGTTCCTCTGTGTGAGGCTTTGAAGACATCTTATTTGTGGATGGTGAAAATGCGTTGAGCACGGGCTGGCTGTCATGCATAACAGCTTCATGCGAAAGAGGAGTGGGATTCGGCATGCCCTGTGAGGACATTGCGTCTTCCTAAATATCCGCAATAAGTATACCACCAAAGGAGTAACAGAACCCTTTGATGGCAAACCCATCCATATGTTCCCGGATGCTTGCTTCGATGGTGGTGGGCACAGCATCGTTTGCTGTTAGAAATGGGCTTGCACAAACTTGCATAAAGCAGCGCGCCAAGTCAGCAATAGCGGCGAAAACACTAAGCCGAATATGGTCGGCTCCCACACCTCCGAGTAACCTGTCACCTGACGCAACAAGAGCCGACGAAGAGAGTACAGATGCTGGAGGGTGGTGATGAGAGCGGGGCAGGCACTGAATCTATCGCAGGATAGGATTAATAACAGACAGGCATGCCAAGGTGGCCAATGGGTGCTTGCTTTCTCAATGTGTTTCAAACCCCGAGGCGCGTTGCTCGACATCTCCCTCAGGCAATCAGGCTAACTACTACTAGCTCCAATTGGCGTGCCAAGGAGGTTTCCTCCAAGAGTTGGTGCAGAGTCGGGTGAAGGGATCATTACTCGGATTTGTAAAGTATGTTTCGCACGTGTGGAAAGACGTGGTGGCTGTGACGGAAAAAAGAACTAAAAAGGCGATTGGATGAATAAATACTCCGTACATTTTAGAATACAGAACAATACGGCCAGTGATGGCTACGACCAAGGGCACAAAGGTTGGCCCTGGCTCGAAGCTCCTGCAAGGGGTCAGATGGCCAGTCGGCAACGACTTCAGGATCTGAGTGGAGATTGGCCCTGTATGTACATTGTATTCGATGGTCAATACAACTGTATGGGTAGCGTGCATTCTGGGCAACTACGCAGCAATCGTTCCTGCTTTTCCTTTGTCAGACCAGCAGCAATTTCTGGCCTTCTATGCACACATACCGCTGTATCGACATTGTTTGCTTGTGCATGTGCAATTGGATCGTCTCCAACATGAACGTGGCCGGCCAGTGCTAGTGCCCGGCGACACCGCCAATTAGCCGCAACCACGTTCGGATGCGAGGCCCGGCCAGGGACGTCCTTGTAGTACTCCGTACGGAGTACATTCATGTAGTAGGTACTAATCTGTATGACACCAGTTCTATGGCGAGGCCGTCCCACTCGACTGATGGGCTCTCCCCACGGCCTGGCTGCAGCGTAGCCACCTGGCTCATGTTGAAGACGAAGAGCACCCCGCCAGTTGTGCCGCAATTCAGACCATCCGCAATAGTTTCAACCGCTGCATTTACAACAAAGTATCGAGCTGGGGCATCGACCGGGTGGATGAAGTACTATTGCACCGGGCATGGGCTAGTGGTGAGATATGGCCTCTAGTCATTACTGCGGTCGTCTGCTCGGACTGTCCTGCCCTCTGTCCGGCCATGAACAGTACAAGGCTTGTACTCCGCACTTGTTGACATATATTAGGTACCTACCTGGGTATATCGTACTCCGTACAATATTAGATCAGCCGAAGCGAGTCCTTGATAATAAATTTGACCTCAGTGCCTTGTGGATCCACGGCTTGAGCCCAAAATAGGCCCAAGCCTGGCCGTATCGCCGGTCTGGGTGGCCAAGGCTTATTCACGCCGAGGACAAACTCGGGCTTGTGCCAGGCTTTGTGTTTGTCTTTCCGAGCAAGAAAGGAAGCAAAGTTCGTCCTTTATCCTATTATATGCATCGTGGCATAATCATAATCGCCCATGATTGCATCCGGGTTGCCGCAGCGAAAAACATGTATCCACCCTCGTCAAGCATAGTCCATGAGAACATGCTGGCGAAGCGATTAAGCATCTGGCAATAGAAAACAAGCTCTGGCTGAACGTGCAGCCAGGCACCCCCCCAGCTGGTTAGCATAAGGTACAATACCATCATCTCAACTCGGCATATCTCTTTTTGTTTCATCTAGCGGCGGCATTGTCGGGTTATTAGTGACATACGTCAATTGGTGTGATGCTTGGGCCCAACCCGACACACTCGCATCGCAAACATATCCCTGCTCAGACGTGGTCTCCAAAGACTTGCGGAAAAGACATAAGCTTCTGTTGACTTTCTTTTTGCACCTGCCTGGGTTGTTAGCATGACTGGGCTCGACGGCATCATCATGATCTATTCAGGTCTGGCACTTCAAGATTGACTATTCTTGTCCCTTGAGTCATTGTTCTATGGCCCGTCAGTACCCCTGTTCACCTCACCACTGCCTGGGACTCAGCCTGCCCTGAACTCTGACGAATGTTGAAGGTGCTGCGGGATGTACCGCGGATGTACATCCATCCATTCCTGCTCCTCTCACCCACACCCGAACCCACATGCGCCTTGGGGTGATGAACTAACTTAATAATACAATAATAGTCGGCTCGGCCTCCCTTGTTGTGGACTGACTGGCAACGGCGGGCAATGGCGGGTGGTTCGGCCACCCTCCACTCATCATCAGGACTTGGCGGCCATTGAACTCGGAGGACGGACAGTGTTTCTCTTGTTGCTGGGCCATGGGCCAATGGTGGTGACGGGGAACTGAGGTTTCCGGTTTTGAGTTTGTCAGCCCAGGCGAACACGGACTAGACAATTGCGAACCTGGCACTTTCATGGCGAAGGCAATCCGTACAAAGGCCTCATTCGCAGCATTGTACACACATTCACTCCAGCCGGTGACGCCACAGCAGCACCCAAAAAGCGTAGTGGTGTGTCTTCTGGACTCGGAAGGCTGGCTGGACGGCCTATTTGGGATGGTAGTCTCGCTTTGTCGTGTTGATGACTGGACCGGAAAGGATGACTTGTCTCACGGTGTGGATGACGGATGACGGATGATAAGTCCTGGGTGACGGGGAGCGGGCTCCATTGCTGGTACAACCTCGTGCCAGGTTGGGATGGTGATGCAACATTGGATATCGGCGTGCGCATTTGTGTGCGCTGCACGACCCAGGCAGGCAAGCCAGTCTTTCTTACACCGTGAATCTGCAGCGAGCTGTTGAGTATAGGCTGACTGAGGAGGTTATTTGGAGCATTTGAAGTGGTTTCAGGGTTGGCACGCACACGGACGAGTATGTGACTCGGGGCTAATTGGGCCGACCATGCAAACAACATAGTATGGCTTGGATGGTGTTGATACGAACTGCCTTGTCAGCAGCTCCAACATGAATGAATGGGTGGGTACTTTTTTTTGGACCAGAGATCAGTTCTACTCCGTACTGAGTACTCGGTGCTGGATTGAAGAGTTGCACAGGATCAAGAGAGTACGAGGCGTCTTTTCCCAATACCAAGCACGCAGGCCGGAGGTGTGTCGTTTGACGATGTTGTGCTGCCTTGTGCCTTGTGCCTTACGAAAGGGGGGGCTTCGGCCTCGCCTTGCCATGCGATGCCAGGGTAATGACATTCGACATGCCCTTGTATGGCATCGCTTCACGTTATAATGGCATAATGAGCATGAGTTCGTTGTGAAGCCGTCCAGCCCGGTGCAAGGAGCCCGACTCGACGTCTTCCTTGTACCTTGCTTCCCTTCGGCGAGATGATGCGACGCCACGCCATGTCAGACTGGGTTGCCCTGGAGGGCTCTCTTGCGTGGGCTTGCCGTACTCCGTATGCCGTCCTCCGTGCCCCGAGCGTGCAAAGCATGCTGGGCGCCGTTCCATGTCTGCATCTGCGTATCTGCGTCTGCGTGTCTGCGTGAGGGCTGCGTATTCTGGTCTGCGTGTGGCCTTGGTGTGGCCTTGGTGTGGCCTGCGGCGGCTTCGTCTTGGGCTTGGTCTGCATCCGCGTCCCACCAGACAGAGATGTCTCGCTCACGCCTTTTGTCGACGGCCACGCCCATGCCCACCTGGCCAGCCCACATGTCGTCGACCGGCATGTACCTCGAGACTTCAGTACAACACCCATTACGCATGTGTCCGCGTGTACTCCGTACCCAGGTCACTATGTCCCTTGCCACACGCCGTGGGTCGCCCTCGCCCTCTGCGGCTCCTCCGCCCCCAGCAGTGTTCAAGCCTGGTGCTTCAATGTTCAGTTCTGCCATCGGCCACCCGAAGGGCACCAGTTGACGGCACCATGCTTCAATGGTGAGTCGCTGACCTCCAGGTACTGACACAGGTACCTCCAAGTCGGCACCGGGTCACTCATGTTGCATGTATCAGGTACCTTTGTTGCCCGCTCAGGTGGTTATGCCCGTCTGGTACTCCGTCCTTCTGATAGGGACATAGCATGGCAGGAGTGCCCCCCCTCGCTCGCCTTCTGCCGGATGGCTCAACATCGATCCATCCAGGTGGTTCAAGCTCTCGCCAGCCCAGGCCACCAGCTCAAGTTGCTCTCCCCAGTCCAGTCCACTGTCCAGAGATCCCCAGTCCACGATCCACAGTCCCCCGTCCCCGTCAGCCCGTCCCCCCGTCCCTAGCTTCAAATGTTCAATGATGGTGCTGCTAGCCAACTAGCCCACCTGAGGGACCACCTGAGCACCAGCTGTTCCTGTCCTCCCCAACTTCCAGCCCTAACCCAATCCAGCTGCCCGTGCCCGCCCGTCACCTAAAGCCCGTGCCAGTGTCAGTGTCAGCGCCGCCCAGTGCCAGCGTCCACCCAGCCTTCGCCTCATCCTTCCTCTTCTTCCCGCCTCGAACCGCCATCTGGATAACCTCTCTTCTTCTCCTCACTTCCCTCTGTTGGTGTTGCCTCATGAGCCCTGCGCGGTTGTTGGATACATCACTTTTGTTTTGGCTTTTGTCGTTCCGAACCACTCGCATTGTGTCCATCCCACTCATTGCTGTCCCTTTGGGGACGCCGGCAGTGAATTGCCTCTGTCAGCCGCCTGATTCCGTCTCGGCTGCCCGAACGTCTGATATTCACGACCATTTACGATCACGAGAGAAACAGAACGTGCCGAGTGAATCATATCATGTAACTGACTATTACGCCGCCAACAATCATACTTTCAAGCTTCATTGCAGGAAGCTTTACGCCAAACCTGCCTAACCTCTTTATACTTTGCTTCGGCATCAATCGACTTGGAACCCTCGAACCTGCGCCTCACATCCCACCACGACTAGCAGCCTAGCGCCGCTTGACCAGGGCACAGTCTGTCCGACGTCTTACGAAATCAACATAAAAATCAAAAACCCTTCCCTTCGGATTTGGTTGTTGATCTACCACATTCGACAACAATGAATTCTCTCAAGGTTCCCGACGGCGGGTGGATGCTGGCAGGCTCCGCCGACCAGGACTCTTCGCTGCTACCACAAGCATTCGTCGTCAACTTGTCTGATCATGTTGTGGAGCAGATGATCAGGAGTGCACGCACGGGGGATGACCTTGAATTGGAGTTGGGAAAACGACCGGTATGTTTTCTTCCTCTCAAAGCTCATCTTGTGTGTGCCTTGGAGCATCGTCCAATGTCCGTTCTTGGCAAGTGCCAGGAAGGACTATTGTATGACAAGGTCATCTTTGAGACTTCGTACTCAAAGTTTGCCACTGGATTATATTCATATTTGATGCTAATAGACTTGATGTAGATGTTACACTACGGACCTAATACGCACCGAATACCGGCCCCCGAGGAGGAAGTTCCCTTTGACCTCTACCTGACCAAGCCTTTTGAGTCCACTCGTCGTGCTGAGCGATTGCCACATGCGGGATCCGTCTTTAGGAAGCCAAAGTCACCTCGTGTCTCTGAAAAGCAGGCTGTGTCGAGCACGAAAGAAACGGACGTCGGCAAGAAACCTTTGTCTAGTAAAGGCTCAGCGTCTTCCGGGCTTGATTCAGATATTGAAGCCCTGCAAAACAGGCTGGCAGCCCATGATGCCGCCCGCGACCGGTAAGTTACATGGCTCTAATGCCTTCTCAATGATGCCTTGGTGACCAGGCGCTGACGGGGATTGAAGCGCTCGCGTTGTCGAAAAGCTGCCTACGGGCAAGGGTGCTGCCAAGGCCAAGTCCAAGGTCAAGCCCTTGGCCAATTATACATCTACCCCGAAATCAATAACAACTTCACCAGCGCTAAATGCCACCCGCTCGCCGAACCTCACTCCGCAAGTGTCAGCCTCCCAGCAAGTCATGGAACGAAAAAGAGAGCAAAGAGTCACACTGGTTCACGAATTGGCGGTAATGGATCGAACGACCGACTATTTAAAGAATAAGTGGACTGGCAAGGAAGAAGATTTCCGGCCAACGTTGGAAAAGATGGCTGATTTGAACGACTCTAAAAAATGGACTATGAAAAAGTCATGCTGGAAGGAGCTCGATGTTTGGAAGTACGATTACGATTCCCAAGACGACCGTCAAACAGCAATTGACAACGCCGTTCGACAATATGACAAGCAGCGACTATCATCTTCTGAAGTAGAGTGGCAACGATTATTGCCCAAGGAAGAACGAGGGAAGGGGAAGTGCTTGAGTCGCTTGCAAGCCAACCTTGCAAAGGGCCCCGCTCAAGCAGCACCAAAGATTAAAGTTGACGGTTCTGGCCCAAAGGATGACACGGACGGTGCTGAGAATGATAAGCCCAAGAATGGGGGCGAAAGCATGTCTCGTTCAAACTCGACTTCGTCGCGAACCAAGTCAAACAAGCCCTCGGCCCAGGAGGCCCAGACTAAGAGGCTATTGGGAAATTCGAAATCTACGGCAGCCGCACCAAAGCCATCTCCTACCAAGGCCAAACCAGCACGCAAGACTGAGAAGCGTGAGCTTTCCGCAGCCATCATTGAGAACTCCGACTCGTCTGGGGATGAGCCACCAATAATGAAGCCAAAGCCTGTCCCAGCTAAAGCAAATAAAGCCAAGGACACAGTCATTGTGAACACCAGACCATCGGCACCGGCAAGGGAACCTGTCAAGAAGCCACCTGTGAAGCGACCGAGGGAAGAATCCGACTCGAGCTCCAGCTCCGGCACGCCACTGTCAAAGCGGATTAAGCCAAAGCAACCGTTGCCTGCCCCCGGCTCTAGGCCGCTTGCCACAAAGAGCAGCCAGCAATCGCAAGCCCGTGCTGCATCGACCTCGTTCCGAAGCAAAAACACGAACAATACGTCTCCAACAAAGTCGTCACCGCTTGCTTCGTCTCCACCCACCAACGCATCAGACTTGGATGAGGAGCCACCGATGCCCAAGAAGCGAAAGGCAGATAAAGAGGACAAGCCCATGTCGGTGAAGCGCCGGGCTGTGCCTTCGGATGTCTTGAACAAAGCACACAAGTTCAAGACATACTATCAGCAATATGAGACGTTGCACTACGAGATTACGGCGCTGGACAACCCACCCCACGAGAAACTTGCTAGCCTGCTAGATTTGCGAGACCGACTGCAAAACATGAAGCGGGAGATCTACAAGCAGTACTCTCCAGATCGAGAGTGAGGAAGATTTGCTGCTATTGTATTAGTGTTTTTGAATGCCTCTTAGGTTTCGACTTGTTTTTTTCTTCTTTTTATCATGACATTGCATGTTGGGCCTGGGAAGGGAGCGATATCTTTTTATTCTCTTTTGACATATTTGCTTTTATTATTTGGACCGACAAAAACGGCGTACACAGGATAGCGGAACTAGCATTTGCATCAAGGACCAAGGACCAGGGACCAGGACCTTTTGCACGTATACACAGAGGACAGTGGCGGAAGCAGTGATGGAGACAGGAATGTGGAAGTCTACCAAAGATGACGAGAGAGGAGTGAACAAGACCTCGTATGGGCCATGCCTATCTAGGCAGAGGGTTTTAGTTTTTTGATACCACAGCCTGACACAGGCATGATGAATACAAAAAGTATACTCAAATTGACTATGAGTCTGTGACCACCTCTAGGTGCTGTGAGCGGCTGGATGGCGGTTGGACCCATATACCGCAATGAGCCAAGTGCTCACACGACTGTTTCACGAGTTTATTGAGGCTGTTGGGGTTCTGCGGCCTGGATTCGACACTGAGGCCAACTGCGTGGTGTCGACTGCAATTGTTTCGGAAGCTCGGTTCCGCGCCGATACGGAGTCGCAGGACCTGGGTGGGCCAACACTCGTCCTTTTAAAAGGTTCTACATAGTATATGTACACGTCCTCCGTACTCGGAAATGCCATACATATGAGCATAATAGTAGCCCCCCCCCCCGGAAAAAAAAATAATAAATAAAGAAAAGAAACAAAGGTCATTTCGCTTGTATTGCCAGTTTATGCCATGAATGTTGCCCGACGGGCCATTCATTGTTGTACGATTATTTTTAAACTACGGGGTACGTACCTCGGCGCATGGGTGGCTGGCCCCCGGTCCTCGGTACCCGAGACAGCAGAGACAAAAAGAGACGACAAGACGGCCAGCATGGTTCTAGAGTCTTCAGAGCGCGGAACTCTCCAGAGAACAAACCACCGCCACAATTGCACCACCGCAGGGCGGCGAGCTTCCTGGGCGGCCGGGCTCGCGGGCTCTGCTGCGTCAGTGCAAGGCCAGGCTGCCAGCCTGAGCGCCAAAAGCCGCCACGCCAGGGTCCCCAGTGGGACGTTGGGGCGGCTGGGCCGTTTGGGAGCCGCACACGCCCGTTGGCTGGCGGGGTGGGGGGTGAGAGAGGGGGAGGGGGAGGGGGCGTGGGAACATCCGCTTTTATGAGAATCCAGGGTCCTGGGCGAAGCAAAGAACCTACCTTTCTCTGCTGCCGCTTCTTTTCTTTGCGGGCGAGTTTATGTTTTTTTTAAACACGCTCGCTGGCGTGTAAAGTTTCTGGGTATACATATTTGAATCGAACTCTGCGGCAACAATGGCTGTGTTCTGAGCGTCCTCGCCTCGCGAGAGACGAGCACAGACGGACCAGAAAAAAACCAAGAAAAAACCGAAAATGGCCTCATATGACCTGCCCCAGGTCTATGAGAAGCCCGCCTACGAAACACTCCTCGCTGTCCTCGAAGGGCTTCGTCTCCAACCGCCTGTATGGAACCGCCGGGCGGGACGCGCCGCCGCCGTCCAGGAGCACGAGTCGGCTGGTGCGCTGCGCAAGGCCGACGTGACGCGGTACATATCGACGATTGTGTCGTCGCCGCTGGGCTGGATCGCCGACGAGCAGCAGAGGGAGACGCTGTGGGATCTGGCGGCCCGGCGCATGTCAGAGCGGTGCGGCCGCGCAGCCATGGGCGACATTGTGCGCAGGTGGCCGTTTGAGGCGGCCGACGGCAGCGTGGGCGCGTACGAGCCCTTTGAGCTGGTGATCCGGGAGCCTGCGCTGACGGGGGACTCGCTGGGCCTCAAGACGTGGGGGGCGTCGTATCTTCTCGCGCAGCAGCTGCCCGGGCTGGCTGCCACGTCGCTGTTCAGGCTGTTTGACGAGTCGTTGGGCCACGAGGCGCCGGCCGTGCTGGAGTTGGGATCCGGCACAGGGCTGTTGGGCCTGGCGGCCGCCGTGCTGTGGAAGGCCCACGTCTGCGTGAGCGATTTGCCGGCCATCACGGGGAACCTGAAGGGCAATGTCGATGGGAATAGGGCCGTCGTGGAGGCGAGGGGGGGAGCGGTGAAGGTCGGCACGCTGACCTGGGGTGGTGGCGAGGACGAGGTTGATCAGGAGCTGTTTGGGAGGGAGAACCAGTTCAAGGTATGGTTTGACGCTGGGTGTGACGACGTTGGGGAACCGTGAGGAAGAAGAATGTAACTGACGGACTTTGTAGATTGTCCTGGCCGCAGACCCCATGTATGACGACAATCACCCGGCGCTGCTGGCATCTGCCATCGGCCAACATCTGGCGCTGGGCACGGAATCGCGAGCCGTCGTCATGGTCCCCAAGCGCGACAGCACGACGGTCAGGCTTCTGGAGGCGTTCAGACAGGCCATGCTCGATCTTGATGTTCCCCTGTTTTGCGTCGAGGAAGACGAGTTGGCCGGCCAGGATGATTGGGTCGGCGACGATGAAGGGGGCCATGTCCGATGTTGGTTGGGTGTGTTTTCACGCGGCGGCTCACCCGTGTCTGTTTAATGCCTGCGCTGGTGTGAAGTTGGACCTTTGTGAATAGACGGCATATACACTACACAAGCGCCCAATACACCGGCCTCATAGCCGTGCGTTTCCCAAGAAACTCCCTGAGTAATTATGGGGTGATGACGACGGGCCTCAGTAACAAGTGAGCCGTGTGCAGAGTATAGCTTCACATCAAAGGAATGATTCAATGGGATGCAAGCCCAACTGAGCAAATTTGTTAGTGAGCATCAAGCAATCATAAAGGCCTGGCCTTGGGCTCACTGGGCCACCTCATAGCCTGAATCAAGTGCAACATTGTGCGGATGAAGCAACTATGCGAAAAACAGCGCGCTCATAAAGACAACGAATACTTCCATAGACTGAACAACAGACTGACCGTGCGCGTGAGCGGACGTATCGTCTTTTGTGAATCAAGGGGCAAAGGCCACAACCCGGCCGCAATCTTCTTACAATGCTTGTTCTTGGTTCCTCTCACGTCCTCCCTTTGACCTCATGATTTTGCCACGGTACCTGTGATAGGCATCTTGCGGGCATATTCACATGTATGTGAAGCACGGAAATGGAACTGCGTGCCATGTGCAACGGCTGAAACAACTGCGATGAATACCGTCCTCCGAGTTCCCGCATGTCGTAATTTCGCCGCCATCAAGTCCCTAAGCTCCATCCATTTATTTTTGCCCCCTGAATGTGACGTTTGCATGGAAACAGCATGATGCGTCATGAGCCAGTTCTGGGCAATGGCTCTAGGCATGAAAGCCAGTAGCATACTTTGGTCCGACCGATCATTATCATGATGAGCCAAGAGCTGCCGCTATGATATCTGCCTCCATTGAGATTTTGTCATTGCAGACTACTAGGAATACACCTAAATCGCTCTGGCTTGCTCGTCGGGTATCCACAAAGTCACAAATCGTTGTCTACAAAATCTTGGTGGACTAGGCAATTTGGCTCGCTAGACTGCATAGCCTAGGTGCCCACGATTTCCTGAGGGCCAAGGCTTGTATTATCTTCAGTGACGTCTGTCAACTGCTGTCAGTCGAATTTATAACGTTGTCGTATTATAGGAATTTGAGCAAGTAAGCAAATACTTTATCCCCTAGCACGCAAATGTTTCTCCATCTTCCCTCGCTCACGGGGCAAGCCTGGTTGTACAGAATTGCCCTTCATATATCTCTTTATTTTTCTTACTCATCGAGAGGATTCTAAGCATTGACTTTTCGTCTTTGACACTATTTATACTAAAGTGAGCATGATTGCCCCGCCGGCTTGGTGTTTAGCCAAGAATACACTAGATCAAGAGAACATACTTTTTCATCCCTTGAAGACCTACACATTGACTGTTCTGTCTGTACTATTGATCGGTGTTTTCGGGCTGTCCAGCGAGGACGTGGACTACTGCTGGTGATGATTGGAAATGTGAGATCGTCAAGGCCATTTCCATGCAAATCGTCATAACAATTGTATCTATCTCACCTGTCTTCATGAAAAGACCTCAGGGAGAAAGAGGGCCAGACCTAGGGCTTTCAAGCGTCTTTTTGGTAGCGATACCCAGCTCGATGATAGCCGCGGTCCTATTCTAGCTCATGTCAAAGTGAGCCTTCTCGACTTTGTTGGATTTACTCTGCCGACGCGGCTTGGGTAACACAGTCATTTCGAGACTTTAATATGTTTGCTCGCTTATTTTTGGTTGAGTTATTGACCTGGAAATTATATCGACAAGATTTATCTCACCTTCCGTCAGTACAAGGGCTATTTTCCTTGTCGAATATGGCTGCGACACCGTTAGACCTGTTGACAAGAGTTCTGTATTTCGGACAGTGCCGCCTTAGAGACGCCAAATACTTACCTTCTTAACGTCACAGGTATCTAGATAGCCGGGAATCAAAGGAAGGTGTGTTGGCTACTTTGTCCAAACCCAATAGGACGTTCTGCAAGGACAGAGCCAGAACAGAGAGTGTCCCGATATCCACGACAATGCCGGGCTAGTGAATGGAAAGGCCGCTGATGTCTTTCTCAACGTTTCTTCTCACTTTTGCATGGATTTTGACTGCGGTAAGTGCATCCATGCTCTGTTGAAGATGTAGTCAAATTTGGTAAGTACCGCAAGTTCTAGGACTCGTCGCTTCGAAGTGGAGAGAAACGAGAATACGTCGTGCTCGTGTTCGGACGATTCACTCATCTAGTCCAATTAACATCATCATAAGTATCGTGCTTTGGAATCACTGCTTGATCCTTTGTGTCGAACATTTTGGTGACTCTGGGAACACATTGAAGCCTAGGTAGGCTAAGCCATGATGCGTCTTCGTTGAAAGGATCGAAATTCACAAGACAACCCTGCCACTGGAACAAAGATATGAAGCATGAAAATCTTCAAGAAAATCAAAGAGGAGCATGGATTAATCTACCTCTTGTTGCATTTGTGATGAAATAGTGGGCGCATCGTTGCTAGACGTTCAAGTTTGCGGTACGGTGTAGTGCAGAGGAGAAGAAGTTGTCTGTGGTGGCCGGCTCTGCCTTGTACAATGAAACGAGATGCTTGGCGGTTCAGGGAGGGAAGGAGCAATCGAGCTATTCAGTGCTATCTATAGAAGGCCACGGATGCAACAACTTCCTCTCCACGGCCTACATTTGGCTGCGCATACAAGAGGAGGGCTCTGAGTGTCAGGCGAGCAGGGCATTTGGAGGACTTGTACAAAGCTAAGAGCTCGAATACGTGCACAGTAAGCACTAGCTGCTTCTTATTATGCTTTACTAGGCTTCACTTCCTGTGAAGGCCCCCTACAGAATCGAGAGCACATGGCAATGGCATCAGGTGCTGATACATGAAGCCGGCGGAGGACACGGGCAACATTGGACGAAAAATGGCCAAACACAAAATATAAAGACACTGAACGACGATTGTAGTCCCGTATGACTCGTCCAAGTCACTGGATTACGCAGCAGTGACAAAGGGGAGCCGTCCAAGCTTTGCCAGCCGGTGTCATCTGCCGTACGCCTGGCTCTATGCTGCGCTTGTCTCGTCCAGGAACTGTCTGGTTCTCTGGATTGGGCAATATACTAAGTAAGCTTGAGTCGTATGGTGTTAGGCTTGTCATATTGACTGTTTGTCTCTTCAATGTTTCTCCTCCTCGCCCCGGCGCCTTTTCACCGTCCCCACCTGATCTTTACCTTTCTCTCTCCCAACTTCTCTCGTCTTCCTTCCACGCCCCTTTGCTTTCTTCTCCCCTGAATTCTGCCGTCTCTCATCTGCAGCTCATCCGACTTTCCGCCATTAAACCACCAAGCAACGGCGCCGTTCTGCTCTAAAATACCTCGACTTGGTTGGGTCTCGTGCCACATGTCGGATCATCGTCGACCTGTCGCCCGCTTTACCATACACTGATTATTCGCGCCGAACCAAACCAAAGAGATATGCTCATCTTCTCATCTGCTCGACCTGCTCTCCCTCTTCACTCACTTTTGGTCGTTCTTGCAAGAGCCTTCCCGAACCAGCAACGCCCGGCACAACCAGCGTCTATCCCTTTCAACGACAGCAGCAGTACCCAGGCTCATCCTTATCATCGTCTGGGGTTGGCTTCAAGTGGTCTCTGATGGCATCCGATCCCAAGTGAGTCTGCGTGTTTCCATAGGGCATGCATGCAAACAAGTCATCTTTCCATGACGCCACCTGGCCGACCTATATAATTTCTCCATCCCTCTCCCTTCCAGAGGCGCTTGTGTCTCTAACGATTCCGCAAGAAATCATCCTATGAAATAGCCTTGCTATTCCCTATTATATACTATACCCCGTATTCTTTCTCCGTTGTGCTTTCAAAAGGCTTGCGTTTGCTTTATTTTTTCCTCTGTGCCAGATCGCTTGTGCGCCTCGCCGCATCAACATCTCGATCTCTTGTTTCCCCCTTTGCGTCAACCGTGATCCATCTACCTGATATCGAGATGGTGGGCTCTCAACAATACAAAGACCTCGAGATACTCTACGTTCTCAAGGCTATTCACATGGGAATGCCACCCCCCTGGGTTCGCATGAGGTTCGAGCAGCGCTTCAAGCGCAAGCTGAGTGCGAATCAACTTCGTTATTTGAAGAATAAATATGGCAGAGATCCCCGGTTCGGGTAAGCTCTATTTCACTTGGCAGTATTGTGTCCATTGCAATTTCTGGTGCAGTTATTGTTGCAGAGCGATGGATCACGTATTCAACAGCTGCACTCGTTGGTCTCATTCTTGAACTCCCCCTTGAAGCTAACTATTCCCTTGCATAGCACTCCTGTTGCCAACAGCACCTCCACCTTTGGAACACCGAACCCGCGGATTGGATCAGATAACTGGCCACTTGATGACGTCCTGGCTATCGACTACCAAGCTTTTGTAGACGTCGCCGATCCAAACCTCCTTGTTGCTGCCGCTACTAACAGCATCATGACCCCAACACCTCCAATCGTGGCTCCTCATCTCCCCGTTGTTCGGTCTGGAGGCCCTGGTGGCAGTGACCTAGCTGGAGCCCCCAGCCCCCGTACTACCTCCGTGGCCGGCCAGAAGCGTGCGCGTGGCAAGGACGAAGAGGAAGAGGTTGAAGGCTTGACCGAAAAGTGTGTTGGTCTGCCCTAATGCCTTGGAGCACCGAGACTAACCTTGAGCCTTCCCCCAGTCGTCCTTCAAACCTCTACAAGACATCCCGCGTCGATTCCTCTGCAAGCTATACCGATCATTTTTCTCGACCGGAATACTCTGCGGCCTTTCCAAGCCCACTTCCTATATATGGAAATGGTACAATGCTCTCGAGCGACGGGGCTTTCACTCCTACTCCTGTTGGACCAGTTCTTCCAGCATGCCCTCCGGTTGCGCGAACTCCCACATTCTGCTCGAGTGGTCCAGTTCATACCTATGCACTTGGACAGGTAAACCAGTTACCGGTGAACTCCTTCCACTTCACACAGCTAAGCCCCATGGCACAGGGCGTAGCCAGTAACATGTACACTGACACCCTCACTTTCCAAGACGATCCATACGCTGATGGGTCGGGTGTCACAAGACGCGGCGTCCCAGGCAATATAAACACGGTTCCATTTTATCACCCGAGTACTAACTTTTCCTTCAATGGTGGTTTTGGGCACCATGCTGCTAGCGAGCTGGACATCCCCAGCCTCAGTTACCAGCATGGCCCAACAGGTTGTTTCGATGGCTATGGCCAGAGCTCCGCATTGCCAAATCCATGGGACGTCAGCAGCACCTTGGTTCATCCGTCCATGGACCTTTTGAACTCGACACCCGGTTTCCTTGGACTTAATAACACCTCAGCTACAGGCACACAAAATTACACACCGCACCAAATGCCTGCGAACCACTCGCCCTTTACGCCCGCCTCGAATATGATACAGCTGGCGGTATCGCTCCAACCAGTCAACAATCAAGTTGCCCGGCAGATATCGCTTGGCTGTGCAGCCGTCCCAGAGACGAATGCTTGCGGCAGGCTAAAGACGGAACTCAGCAACGACGTACTCGATAATGCGACATCCAAAGAATGCAGAGAAAGATTGAACAGAGAGTTAATAGAGAGTTTATCTGTCCATGGCTCTGATACTAATAACCTGCATCTTTTTTCTCACTTCCCTCCCCCACCTAGGGGCGGCTTTCACCAGGCTCTCGAAATCGCACACCCGGCTACAAATATGAATGCCCCTACAGCCAAAACTGCCTCTTCAGATGAAGTATATGAGACTGATATTTGTGATCATGATCGCCCTACGACGGCCTCAACCGTCTGTACTCGTGCAACTTCGGTTTCTCAGCTCAGCGAGCCTGTCCATAAAGGGAAAGCACGCAACGAGAACAGGCTCGAGATTGAACGCCCCGAGGATGGTTTCATCACGACCAGCGCAGCCCGGGCTGTTCCTGGCGTTTCTCGACGAACAGAAGAGAAGTAAACGGGCTTGAACGGGTTCGAATTGGTGCATTTCGGTATGCGGCGGGGATTATGAAGCGTGCCGCACTTGGTAAAAAATGGGGTTTGGCGCGTGCGACTTTCACCCTTTGAGATATTCGTTGACCTTTGTTTCTTGATTCATTTTTGTTGTCTCAACTTTGGACCATGGCCGCTGGAGGATCACAATACTTTGGCAACGACTGAAGAATGGATACTCTGTGTTTTAAAGAAGCGATTTTTTCTTTCGTTTTTCCTCTTTATGATATCTTTGCGAAACAGTGAAATGGAGTTTCTTAGATAATGTTTGGTGAGAATTTTGATGAATTGGGCGAGATGCGCGAGAACGGATATGGCCCCAGCATGATCGGAGGAACTCTGCTACAAGTAAAGGGAACTTGAATAAGTTCCGAATTCGGACGCGGTTAGATATTGAACTTGAGACCAATACAGAACACTGTATGTCCGAAAATGATGATAAAGAGGTTGATTGAAGTAAAGTAAATTGATCGTCATAAGCCTATACAGCGATAACTCCCATACCCATCCGGCGTGACAGAGTCAAAAGAGTTGAAAGCAAAGGAGTTAAAATAAAAAAAGGGTAGAAGTAAGGGGGTATCTAGTGCGATGTGACAAGTTCAGCTGAGCGCCACATCTCGCTCTTTTGTAGCGCTATTCCGCTTGGACAAAGATTCAGTGCCAATGAGAAAAGAAATAACACAAGGATGTAATCTCCAATGAAATATAGTCATAAAAAGTTTAAAGTTCCTAACTCGTAGCCCAAATTCTAGATGGCGATGCTGACGTTTCTTCGTGATTCAGCTTCATCGACGCCAAATTGAAAGACAAACTTGAAAAGGTCGCGGAGGTAGGCATATCGTGGAGAACTATTGCTCATGGCCAGGACACTCTTCGCCATGTCCTGAGCTATCACCCTTTTTCCACGAACGGGCAAGGCGTGGTTCCGTGGAAGGAATTTGTCTGATAGAACAGAGCTTTTATATTGCTGCAGGAGCGTGGCATGACTAGATAGGGAGCCGAAGGAGCCTGCAGGTAAACCTTGAACAAACTTGTGCAGCACTGTGGACTCGGACATAGGATCTTGGATAGCGTCCCGATTAAATCCTATGTTCATGGCCGCTCGGAGAACAAGCAGCTTTGATCTTGAAATATTAGGATCTTCTGTTGCAGTAGTTGTGGTTGCTGTGCTCGAAGTTCGATTACTACCCCGCGAATAGCTGGATATGTTGGATGTGTTGCTCGACCATCTCCCCCCAAGACCCGTATCGCTGGGGGTACCGAGCACCATAATGTTGGGCATCTGGGGAGATCGACTTTCTGGAGAGATAGGAGTGTCTTCAAACTCGGTCACAGGAGTTTCTGGAACTGGTGGCGGTTCGCGTGGCCGCTCCTCCTGATGGCTGCTTTTAACACTTTCCCTTTTTGAGTGCAACGATGAGCGATTTGACTGTCGGCTTTCTCTGCCTGATTGCTCTATAGGTTGTTGAGGGAAAAAGCTTGTCTGACTTGGCCTTGGGGTATTTCTGTCAGGGCGAATCTGGGTCCAACCATCTCTGAAAATGTCGCAAAGATCCCAGCATGCCTGGACAGCGGACCCAAGTAATTCCTCATCTACCGGATTTCCATCTCGCTTATTTTGGCGAAGACTAAACAGCATTTCAGCCAGGGTCCAGCACGCGCTTAGGAGATGATCTGTCTCTTCTGCTAATTCACTACGCTGTTTCATCAGGCGATGGCAAAGTGTGATGTAAAAGTCGAGAGTTCTCTCCCTGAACGGTTCTGGTAGCTTCCTACTATCCTGAGCGCTGTAAAGGCTGCATTTCTCTTGTCAGCTATAGCATTTGTTGTGGTCTGTCACAAGGTCCTTACTGATTGTTAAGCTCAAAGCTCACGCGAAGCACCGAGTCCGAAGTCTCATCTTTCTTTTGGCGGACATCAAAAAGAGCTTGACAAAAGTCTCGACATAGTTCCAAGTTCATTCTCACATTGTGAGAAGCCAGGTCTTCATCTTGGTTGTCGTAAAGACGCTGGCAAAGCTTCCAGCAAGTTTTCCAAGCCTTCTCGTGAGCGTCGGGTGTCCCAGAACTGTAGAACACTCGTGCTCTGTGGATTGCACTAAGGCTAGCCAGTGTGTTGCAGAGTGTCCAACACTCCTTGAGCGCTGCCCTAAGAGCTGTAATTTCATCGTCAGCAGGCCGCAAGAATGGAGTAGCGGAATAGTCATCGTTGCCGTCGTCGTCCTCTTCGGCCTCAGTTTGTTCATCGATCTCTACCAGTCTGTCAGCCACAGAATCTCAACGGAAAGAGCCTGAGTACATACTTTCGAGGCTACTAGTACTACTGGATCTCAACCGGCTCCCATCACCTAACATATCTTGAAGGTCCTGAGCTCGGGGAGTTGCGCTTTCAATACTGTATCGAACTGGCTTTACATCCGTCGAGATAGGGGGCCGAGGGGGCTGTGATATGGGCTACAGAAAGCAAAGAGTTAGCTGTCCGTCTAACAACATATATTGCACACGTCGACTTGCCTTTTGCATAGGACTACTAAGTGCAGCCGAGTTTTCCTCCTCTCTCCCGGAGAAGGACCGATCGCTAGGCTGGCTTTGTTGAGCCGTGGACTCTGTGGAGGTCTGGTAGATGTTAAAAAAACCAAGATATTAACAATGGAAACATCTCAACCGTGGAAAATGAAACACCCACCCAACTAGCAAAGCTCTCAGGTGCATGAATGACTGAGACAGCCTCATCACCACTTGCCTGCCGAAAATTCTCCGGCAAATTTGTGGAGAGCATGAGAAGCTATCCAGAAGTTAAAAAGGGCTTCGATGCTCGATTTGCAGGGTGACATACTTCGGAGCTCTGCGACATATCTCCATAGTGTGTTTGTTCGACATCTTCTAAAGCGTCGTCTTCAATCTCAGTGGTTTCTGTCCCATTAGAAGTCACAGGGGACGGTCCTACAATGTCGCTTGGGCTTAGAATGTTCATCGAGTTTGAAGATACGCGATTAACGGAATTTGGCCGCAACATAGCCGAGTCTGTTACAGGCGGAGGAGAAGAGCTAATATAGTAAGTCAAAAGTCGTCATCCACAACTGTTCGGGAAGTAACTCACACGGTTCTGTATGATGACCGCAGCCCATCAGCTTCTGCTGAGATAGACATGTTGCCCTCTTTATTAAAAGGAAATTGCAAGTTTCCAGCTGATGATCTGAGAGGTACCTCAAGAGCCATGATCGGATGGCAATAAATGCGCGATGGTTGGCAGGAAACTCAAAAGTGGTGTAGGCTATCAAATATAAATATAATTAAGTGGTGCAGTGATAGTTACGCAGGCCTGCGGTGCACCTTTAACATGCCCGGGCAAGCTACGAGTCCAGCCAGTTCCAAGCAGACACTGTGATCACCACAGCGGAGCTATAATCGAAGCGAGGTATGCCTGGCCGAATTGTGTTAGACCGGTGCATCAATGGTGGTTGAGACGAGGTGATCCACGAGGTCGCAATAGTTGGCCTACCTCATTAGCAGACTTCCAGAATCGAAGCGACGACAGGACGTTCGAAACAATATTCCTCCAGATGGAGGGCTGGGAGGATCAGGGTCGGGAGTAACGGGCGGGCGGCTGTGGTTTAAAGAGGCTCCGCGCAATGAGTGGTTACGGTCAGGTTGGTTGATAGACAAGGGTGATTGGACCCCATATGTATGCGTCCAACTAGGCTGCAGTAGGCTGAAATGCACCCCTGTGAGATTCTGTGTTATAGCAACTCACAGCAGCAGATGGCCGTTGCTTTTTGGAAGCGCCAGGCTGTCTGTTCAGTCCGTGCAATGGGCAGGTAAACCAGGTGTGAGGTGGAAGCAAGTGTCAGCAGCCTCAAAGTTGTGGGAGATCCTGAGCAATCTCCAAGGACCGCCGGAATTAATAAAGTGGCCAGCGAAAGAGTAGGTTGAAAAGGGTGTCTTGGTGATGCTCAGGTGCAGCCATCCAACCAGACTCAGACATGAGGGGTTTGGGGCCTTGTGTTGGAAGCTGTTATCCTGGTGATAATGTTGGCTTATTTGATGACGAACTGAGCTGCCTCGGGCCGGACGATCTGGCCGGCGGGTTTCCGTCTCTCAATGAGCCACGTCGTAGGCTCTGTTCGGTAAATCAAAGCTGTCAGCACCAGGAAGGCATTGCAAACTTTTGCTCCGGGGCGTTATGGGGAGAGAAATACGAAGCAAGAGTCGTAGCTAGTGGCAGACAATCCAGCTTGGCCGAACAACCAACAACTCGAAAAAGCTGTTGGTTCATGTGAATCGCAACACCAGGAAGGGCGAAAGGCGTACTCAAGTTGCATGCGCTATCCCCTAAATGGGTGTGAGCTTCTTGTTTCCACAACCAACGCGTGACGAAAACCAAAGTTTCCCAACCGGCAGGAAAGCAATCGGGTTGTCCCATCAAGAACAGAGAGAGCAGCTGGGCCCTTCTCGATCCAATCTAGCGCACCATCCTCGTCAGCCAGGTCCGCGCTCTCATCGCCATTGTCCCCTCTTGCCGCAACGGCCCAGAGCTCTTTGTTCCAGCCAGTCACATATCGCGTTACTCGTCGTGGTGGAGGGGGAGGACGAGCCCCGATGCGGCCAACGCGCGGGGCTGCATGAAGGGCAGCAGGCCTCGGCGCTTAACTCTGGCGAGTGGGTTGGCGGCTCGCTTCCGGCGACAGGTCGCAATTCGTTGATACGTAGATACTCTTCCATCCTCCCAGAAAGGGTGTGCGTGGCAACTGACTCCATCGTCTCGCATGTTTTTGCCCGCCTTTGGCCAGCTGATGGGAAAGACATTCAGGAACAGCGCGCGCATGCCTCAGGTATCCCCAGGTATCCCCAGGTATCCCTGCTATACCGTGAAGGATTCGAGACGCAAATCCTCTGGTAGTGTGTACTGGCAGGCGGTTTGGGAGGCGTGTTTGAGCTGAAATCGATCAACTTGATTCGTAACTAGTGAGCACGCTCTTGCTTACCTACATGGCTGTTTTGCAGAGTGCACGCCAAGACCCTGGTCAGGATTGTATGATATCTTCACCAGTGAAGACCTTCCTTCAAGCTTCCAGCATCAGGTAGCAGCTCTCACAAGGCTTGTGCAACCAACCCAACACCACCGTCGCTTGGTCTGAACGCGCATTTTGATCGGTAGTTTTGACCTTGGCCGCTCCGCTTGAACCATGTCTTAGCATCGGCCTTTAAAAAGCACATAAATAGTAGTCAAAGGCGCAATGGTAGATAAGTTACTGCATACCGTCGTGGACGAATCCCAATGGCGGTTTGGTCCCGAAGATCTGGTCACGGCGGCTTCAACATCAAATCAGGCCTGGCAGGTGGAGCCCGACACCTGCACGACTGGGGGGCTGCCTAGACTTTGGCAGCAATATCTTCTCAGCAAACGACAAAGTCAAAGGGCGTTGGCTTGAAATTTGTGTGCAGGTGAGTGAATTGAAAAGAGGCTTTTCACACTCAGAATTTAGACTGTGGAGCGCAGCAGGGGGGGATATTTGAAATTGCTCTAGGGAAGGAGCAGCCTCCGTGGAATCGCTTTCGGCTTGGTACGTACGTCTCTCCCAGGTAGGATCTTTTGTCTACGACGTTTTCTGTTGATATAGAAGTATTGTTTTCTCCAAAATGACGAGATGCTTGTGTAACGGCTACTTGGGGCCTCAAGGTCTTCGCCCAGATTTCCCACCAACGCTTGCTTGAAGAGCTCGCTTGGATGCCACATCCTGGCAAGCCATGTGCTGTGCATCCAGCTCCAATTCTTCGCAGCTGACTGGAGTGAATGCAGTTCTTGACAACACCTACAGGCGGCCAGCGCACCGTAATCCGTGGCGGTATGCATTGGTTGCACGACAGCCAGCTCTAGAGACCCAAGCCTGCCCGAGTGGGGAGCTATTGGCCAACATAGCCGCGATATGGCCGCCCATGGTAGAATTTGAACTCTCAAATCCTGCCCGACACTACTGGCGACCTGATAACCGGTTTCAGGTATATCGGCAAGCCACTTCGAAAGCATTGACGCTTTGTTTAGCGCCAGAAGCCTACCTTTATACAGCTCCGATTTAAATTTAGCATCTTCTAAGCAGCTACGCGAGGCACCCTGGATCTGAGATTGAAAGAGGGCATAAGCATGTTTTGGAACGGTTATTGAGGTTCGGAAACACGGCGTTTTCGTCGTACACCGTCTTCGACGGGCTATGGATGCTCTAGATTCCCGGAGTTGGCTAGGTAGACAAAGATTTGGTGTGCTACCGGAAGCTGAGGAGCTGATACCAGGTTACATTAGCTGCAATAGACAGCCGCTTTGCTCAGCGCATGCCATCAGTGTACAGGAGTGAGATCTGTTGGTGGATTATGCTATTTCAAATACTTTGGGCCATAGGACGGTATCAATTCATGTCTTGACTTTGCCCGACCTAGGGTACTCTGCTACAACTCGTGTCTAGAGCTAACATGAAACGAGAACGTGCAAAACAGGCAGTCGCATGGCTCCCTTCATTTAGGTGTAGATAACATCCCTAGGCGGGGAACGAGCCATCTTAGGCCACAGGTCACATCTATGCCATCATTCGACAACGTTGTTAGGTAGAATCAGTTTTTGAATAAACTTGTGAACTTGATTCTCTCGAAGAGGAAAGGGGCTGAGATCAGACCACTAGCATTTAATCTCCTAAACAGAATGTCTAAAGAGGCAAAGTTCTTTTGGGTATGCCATAACCTGGCCTCCTCCAGCGCCAAATCTGTTATCAAACCAACATAGAAAAAGAAACGACCCAAGAAACGCCGACCCATGCACTCATTGACAGCGAATGATCCAGCCTCATGCCAGTTCATTGAGCCGTTGCTTCTTCTCGTTTCGACCGTCTGGTGTATATCTAGGGCAATTCAGTTAGCAACTGCGATGTTGAAGGAGCCCAGCTAGTTTGGCTTACTTGAGCAGTTTCTCGATGAGGTCGACGTGGGTCATGATCATGCGACGACAGCAATAACGCTTCAACCCAAGTTCGTCCATGGCATCACTGTTAAGTAGCGTCAGAGAATTCCTGTTTTCAGCAGTGATTTGCCCGGTATGTGCTTACCCATCAGTTTTTCTCGGATCCGCGATGAGTTGGAGATACCGCTCCCAAAGGTCCCCCGTGACCTGCAAACATTAGTGGTGGACTGCAATATCGAGTTTGCGCATGCGCGTACCTTTCCGCAGGAGAAGCAACGTATAGGAATAATCATGATGAATTTTTTCTTTGAGAGCTGATGACAGATCAAAGTGTGTCTGGAGATAGATGGATAGAAAGGTGCGATCGTGACGAGATTGGCTTTGTGAGGCGACTAGAAAATAGAGCCTGGGCCGGGGTTTTGCCGGAAGCCTTATCTTATCAGCAAAAAGTTCAATGGCGGGACCAAAATTTCTGAGCCAGCGCAGGCCTGAAGCCGACCTTGTCGACGGCCAAAAATTGCCCATTGCGACAAAGCTTTTTTTTCTTCGTCTGCGATTTGCACGCACGTTCCATATCTGTCGGATAGAGAACATCTGTGACAATGACTGGAACTAAGGGCCCTCGGCCTAAAGATGACAAAACAAAAAAAAGAAAGAGGGGCATAACTGAAAGCGAGACGACGTCGAAGAGACACAGACAGCAGAATCGAGAAAGCAAAGCTAATGGCAACAACACGCCAACGCCTCAAAAGTCAAAGCAGGGAGAATCAAACCATGAGGTCCTGGCAGGAGAACTGAGCTCTTTTCGTCCTCAACATGTCATTCGGCAGTCTGACGACGGAGAGGCTGGCTGGCGAGTTTCAAAGCCAATGGGCGGCCGGATGCTAGACATTGATCCCATTCTTACAAAAGACGAACAGTGAGATGCCTTTCAAATCACACCCCAACCTGCTCTAACACTTTGACAGATATCTCATCCTAACGTACAACACCTCAATTCAAATATATAACGCCAACGACTCCCTGCTTATTCGACGTATTCCAATTAGCACTCTCGATACATCAGCCTCGAAGGGTTCAATTCCTGCTCACATTGTTGGAACCCGTTTGTCAAAAAACAACCCTCAGTTAGTGTGGGTGGCATGCTCTGATGGACACATTTATTGTGTTAATTGGTCTCAAGGAGACGCCCCGTCCCCTGCGTTTCAAACGTCTTCCAAAACTGCGAAAGCCTTGGCAGTTGTGCCAGTTGCTTTTGCTGAGGACAAAGAGATCCTCTTGGTTGCGGAGTCAGAAAAATCGAACCGTATGGAAGTCATTGCATACCAACTAGTCAACGGTGGCAAGCGCAAGTCGAACAGCGTCTTGTCTCTCCAGAAGCCCGGATATGGCCTTCAAATCCTCGAGACCAGTGAAGACGGTCAGGTCATCGTGGGAGCATTCCAGGATAGCTTATTCCTAGGCACTGCCTCTGCAACCGCTGAGAGCCTTGACCAATTGCAGTACGAAATTTTCTCCTTCGACTCTCCTGACCTCATCACATCCATCGACCTGAGACTACATGCACGATTTTCGGGGAGCAGAAAAAGCCAAGCGGGGGCGGATACAGCTGTCGATGTCATTATTGGAGGCGCTAGAGGAGGCATTTATGTTTATCATGATGCTTTGACCCATGTCAGGGCTGTTGGGAAAGCCCAGCTTGTGAAAGATGGCATTCAAGTACAGAAGTATCACTGGCACCGTAAAGCTGTCCATGCAGTCAAGTGGTCAACAGACGGTACATAAATCCTTCCCTGATCGCAATTTGGGTTCGATTGCTAACTCGTTTCAGGAAACTATTTTATATCTGGAGGTTCCGAGAATGTTCTTGTTGTGTGGCAGGTTGACACGTCTAGAAAGGACTTCCTACCACACCTGTCTGGGAGCATTGAGAACATTGTGGTCTCGCAAACTGGCTCTTCCTACGTTCTCCATCTAGATGATAACTCAGCCATGATTTTATCTACTGCTGAAATGAAACCCACTGCTTACATTGCCGGAATCCAATCAGCAGCAATCGATGTGTCAGAACCGAAGGATTTACTTGTCCGACGCGTGTGGAACGTATCGGAACACGTACGACAACCGATCCCGGCTTCTATCAGACCTTCGGATCCCTCAAAACTCTACGTTTGTGTCAGCAATGGCCGCCAGGAGACTTTGTCAGGAAATCTCTCTATGCCGTTGTTGCAGTCTTTTGATTTGGAATCATTTACTAGTGTCTCGAAGCAAGCGCTGGCGCGAACACAACCCACAGATGTTAACCTCAGCAGCAAAGGACACCCAATTGATGAACCTGTCGTCACAAACATCAACTTCTCTGGAGATGGCAAGTGGCTCGCTAGCGTTGATGAGTGGAAACCTGCACCCAGAGATGTGGAAAACATCTCCCAAGACCTGAGGCATCAGTTTATGCGCGAGAGGCATGAGGTTTACCTAAAATTCTGGGAAGTTAGGGAAGGGGCCGAGTCATTAGAATTGGTGTCAAGAATCAACGCGCCTCATTCCACCACTTGCCCAGAATCAGTTCTAGACTTGGCGTCTGATCCTACATCAAGCTGCTTTGCAAGCATTGGATCTGATGGAGTCGTACGACTGTGGAGACCGAGGCATCGCCAGCAAAATGGGGTTTCGGTCAAGGACGCAAACGGCCGGGATGCTGTGTCTTGGGGCTGCACTCAAGCTATCGGTGTTGGTGACGGCACTGGAATCGAAAATGGCACGGACCTTATCAACCCGACGCGGCATATCGAGGTTCAGGGCAGAGTTGTCTTTTCAGAAGATGGCTCTACATTGTTTGCCGCTTTTGGGGCTGTTGATCCCGGGGTTGTATACGTTATTGACGTGGCCTCTGGGCAAATCGTCAAGACTCTTGAGGGGCTGTGGGATGGCAAGCTTCAATCTATCCAGGCCCTGGGCTCTTTCATTATCGTCTTATCCAGCGACTTGAGAGTGTATAACGTGGTTGCCGACGAGCTAGAATATGGCATCGTTGTCCCCAAACTTTACGGGGTTACCGAGCTGCATCAACTTGCCGTTGACCATACTTCGGGCCACTTCGCTGTCACTCTCCCTATCGGCGGTGTATCGAGCATTGGTATCTTCGACCCGGAAGACCCAGAGCCTTTACTAGTTAGGAGCACGCCGCATAGGATTGTGAGCCTTGTGTCAGCACCGGGGGCAAGTGGTTTCATTGCTCTCGATGACGCAGCCCAGGTCTGGGTGATTGCCGAAGGCTCTGACCCGTCGTCTATTGCAACTCTTCAGCCGCTACATGATCTCCAACTAGATGGCCTCTCCGGAGCCGTCGATGCGGGCCCGACCACTGGGGAGGTACTGGCCACGGACGAAATGGACGTTGCCAGCGAGGATGATATGGCCGATGCAAAGGAAGTGGATGAGGATGTTGACATGGGTGACGACGACGACGACGACGACGATGCTTACGGCAGTGTGATACCTCAGCAGTTCTTGACGGAAATCTTCGATGCAACGCCCGCGTTTGCCGCGCCGTCTATCGAGGACATGTTCTACAAGGTGACAGGACTTTTGGCCACAAAGCCCCATGCCGAGCAGTGAAGGGGGGGATCACTGGCTGCAAGTTTCAAGATGTATATACAACGGCGGTAGATGTACACGGCGCATTTTTGGAAGAGCCAGCTTTGGGTATTACTACAGCAATACAACATTGTAATTTTAACCGGGGGTCAATGCAAAGTGAGTTTTAAGGTTGCGTGAAGTGATACAATTTAGCCTGCGAGAAACCGAACCGAACTCGGCATCGGCAGTCCATGCTTGCATGTGGCCCCAATCCGACAGCGGCGCCCAAAAAGTGGCACCTGGGGGACGCGGAACTCCACGGACCACGGACGACTTGGCGGGTCTCCCGGCCGTCTCTCAGAGGGGTCTGGTCGTCTGGTGCGATTACGCCATTCTTGGAGGGGCTTGGGGGACGTCAAGAGAGGGCGATCGAGTGTTGTACATGCATGTGTTGAACTTGCTGCTCCATTGCTCTCGATCTACCTGTCTGGGTATAAAAAGGAGCCGGGAGGAATACAGGAACGTCAGAGTTGGACGATACCCATCTGTCGGGACCACGTCCAAAGCAGCATAGGCCACAATGTCATTTACTTCGATTCCCATTCTGGACCTGCAACTCGCCCGGGACCCGGCCACCAAGCCCGAGTTCCTGGAACAGCTGCGCTACGCTCTCCTAGAAGTGGGATTCTTGTATCTCAAGAACGTAGGCATCCCAGAGGACCTCTTCCAAGATGTCATCAAGAAGGGCAAGGGGTTCTTTGACCTGCCTCTAGAAGAGAAGTACGTGCTCACCAATCGCCCCCAGCCTCCATATACAGAAACCCGGCTCAACAAAGCATACCCCATTTGCTTCCCGTTCAAAAGCGCAGCCGCCGTGGCCCCGGGCTAACAAACTTGCCAGGCTCAAAATCGAGATGAAGAACGCAAACTCCTTCCTCGGGTACTCTCAGCTCTCTGCGGAAATCACCGCCGGCGAAATCGACCGCCGCGAGCAGATCGACTTGTCCACCGAGCACCCTGTCCCATCTCCAGGCGCTCCTCTGTACCACAACCTCCTGGCGCCGAACCAGTGGCCGGCTGAAGACTACGCGCCCGGCTTCCGGGCCACGTACACGGACTACATGAAGCGCATGGGCGACGTCTCCCTCTACTTTACGTCTCTCATCGCCGAGGCCATCAAGCTCCCCGGCGACGCCTTCAACAAGTACTTTGACGAGGACCAGCAGCACAAGCTCAAGATCGTAAAGTACCCCGACATGGCGGAGCTGGGGCAAGAGGGCGGCCAAGGCCAGGGAGTCGGGCCACACAAGGACAGCATGCTGACGAGCTACCTGCTCCAGGCCACGTCCCACCGGGGCCTGCAGGTGCAAAACGTCCAGGGGGAGTGGATCGACTGCCCGCCGATTGACGGCACGCTGGTCGTGGCGATAGGGCAGGGGATGGAGGCCTTGACACAGGGCGTCTGCGTGAGCACCACGCATCGCGTGCTGTCGCCGGCTGCGGGGTCCGGGGCCAGGTACTCCATTCCCTTCTTCCAGGGGGTGAAGCTGGATGCCGAGTTTGACGACCTGGAGACGGTGGGTGTCGGGAGGGTGCCCGACGATGTGAGGGCGCAGAGGAGCAAGGTGATGGAGCGGACGGGCGGGAGGATTGACGACGTCGAGTTTACGTTTAGGGCGGGGGCCGTGGCCAAGACGTTGGGCGAGGCCGCGCTGAGGAACAGGGTCAAGAGCCATCCGGACGTTGGGGAGCGGTGGTATCCCGATATTCTGAGGGCCATCAGGGAGGAGCAGGCTGCGGCGGCGGCGGCGGCGGCGGCCAAGAAGAGTGCTGCCGGACCGGGGCCCGCTGCTGGTGTTGCTCCAAAGGCGGTTGAGGCTCATTGATCGCATGTGTAGAAGATGCAGAATGTCAATATCGTATAACAAATTCATCACGAATCGTCACAGTGTCTACAACTCAGCGCTACGTCCTCTCCATCTCCCCTAATGCTGACGCCGGTGCTAAATGAATACTGTCAAGTCTAACTTTTCGCTCATGCCCTCTGGCCCCCCCTACTCCTACCCAACTTGTACAACGTTGACGCAAAAACTTGGGCTCAAGACCGCCCAACATGGGCGACTATAGGGTCTTTCCGGGGAAGCAGTCGCCAATCTCCTTACTATGCTTGTTGGTAGCATGTTCCTGCAGTCTGTGCATGAAGAAAATGGAAAGATTAGTCCAACGCTACTTGAAGGGTATAGGAATCAACACAGCGTCGAAGGCAAGAGAGAGTGTCGGTACGTACGCAGGGCCCTTGGTGGTGGAGAGAAACGTGGCCTTGCAGATCTGGCATTGAATGTTCATGGCCTGCTGGTTCTAGAGGGAGGGAACACGGGCGTTAGCAAAGAGGCATGTTTACACTGCCAAGGCAACGAAAAGGCGCAATACAATGACATACAACTTTGAGCTGCGACTTGGCGACTTTGCCGTCCTTGGCGTTGCGCTCGCGCTTCTGTTGTGCCTTGGCTCCCTATGCGTCATGTGTTAGTACGCCTGCTGTTGGGGGCCCGAAGCACTTGGGTATTTGTCATACGTTGCCCATTTTTGCGAGGATACCTTGGTAGGTCGAGGCGGAAGGAGTGTAGGAGTGCGAATCGGGTCTGGGACCGAGTATGCCACGACCACGCGGAGTATCGGGATTCGATGAGGAATTGAACAGGTACGAGGCTTTACGTCTAGTGTGGCGAGTGCCAGCGAGGTCGGTGATAGGGTGGGAGATGGCGGGCTGGTGTGGAATTCTGGATTGCGTGCTTGATGAGATGGGCCAGCAGAATATAGTCGGATCGAGAAGTTGTCGACGAAATACGAAATAGAAATGCGCAGGAGGAGAAGGGCCTGGGTGGGCGCAAGTGGGATGGAGATGGCTGCTAGCTGATAGGCGATAAGGCCAACATTGAAGGGATGTGGGAAAATTTGCTCCGCCCTTCCATGTCCGCCCTTTTCGGCCACCCATTGAGCTGCTGGTTTCTCAAGTGCCACCTCCACACATCTGCATCACAGATTGACGGTCAGAGTCGACAGCCAGTACGGAGTACTACTACAACAGCTGGAGACTCCACGAATCCACTCGTGCCGTCGTCGGGTCTTCTCGTGAACCAGCAGTACCGACACTTATTATTTTAACCCCGGCAGAGGGTTGCAGTGCATTACGCTCTACCGGGCATCGTCATCCTCCGTCGCCCTGCGGATATATTTTGCGAGACCCAACATTGAGGCTCCCTTTCTAGCGCCCCGTCAACGCAACTGGTTTCATCTCCAGCATATTAGTCAACATGTATCTCCCTGGATGGCTTGTCAGTCACGAACATTATTTTTCCGTCTTGTCAGTTGCAGCCGGTGGAGCGCGGAGATCCGGGAGGAAGATCTACGGTTTGCAGAAATGAAGTCTTGGACCACTTCGAAGGGGTCGAGTGCTCATGGCTCCCCCTGCAAGGTATAAATCTGGGAGAATAAATTAACATTCTCATATTCTCTCGCCAAGTCTATTTCGCAATTATTGCTTCGCCACGAAGCTGGCCCAGCGAGATATGCTAATCACGGCAAGACTAAACCTTAAAGTATTGCCACACAGCATCGGGTTGATCCATCGTCTTGAGCCATCTCTACAAACATCTACTACAGAGCGGATCCGATTCGGAGGGTGAGCCGTCTGCAATCTCACCGTTCTGTCACGAGGTCAAATCAGCCTGGCCGACTAGACAGAGCTAGACAACTTGACAACCATGCCGTACCGAAATAGTAACTAGTTGTTCGTGAAACATGTCTCATGTCGCAGATCGATCAGGGGCATCAAGGCTGAACTAACTGGTTATGGGGCACGACATGGCGTTACATCGATGTAAAGACATACCCGATCAAACGAATCTGTCTGCGCCTCTCTTTCCTTGCGTTCTCTTGATTACGCGGATTCTTGAGAATCGAGAACAAACCGCGATGTTTCAGAGACTTGTGGTGATACCTTAGATACGAATGACATGCCTAGAAATGGACAAGAACCCAACGCCGGGACAGACTTCATTATCAGCTCCCCAGGGAGGGGAACATTGTGGAATGCCTTTACTTCGAGTTTGATCTGGAGACTATCATGTATTACGAAAAAAAGCCTTTGTACTCATGATTTTCCGTTAAAGACGTGAGGAGTTTGAGGTTCTGGCTAGCCCAACTGTTCCAGCACACCGTAACAAATATGAGAATGACCCGAATACAGAATAAGTACACAAAGAATCACGATCCCAACATCTTGTATTATATCCTCGTCGTTGCTTTTCCCCAGAGATTTTTTCACGTCAGTATATTCTGACCACGACAGACGACATGATTTTCTTGAAGGCCGCCGTCCCCAGCAATATCTAGTCAATCTGGAAGAGGCATGCAAAACGCTACCTCCAAAGTTGCTGGTGCCGGTTTTAATTTCTGGCATGGCAACTTGGACCACTCTGGGAACGCCCGCGGTTACGCCCCGGATCTCGGGAATGATTACTCTTACGATATCTTCAAATCTGTGAATGCTGGCGATGGAGGAGCAATCTTATATGCTATTAACAGCAACAATGGCAAACAGCGACGGTTTAATTAGTTGGTGGGCTTCTCAGCCAAGAATGCGTACTTGGGAGTAGGGGAAGTACTCCTTACTAGTTTTGGATTCATGAGACTGATACAGTATACGACTCGGGCCGTATACCCCCCCCCCGGGGACACATGAGACTGGCTCGCAAATTCAGCTTCACGTTGGAGCTATTGTAATGGGAGATGCCACCAATTCAAGGTAATATTGTCATTGTGGTAGAAACGATCTTTTCCGGCGGACTTCCCTTGACTTCTATCAGCTCCCTACTATCAAGGCGTCTAAAAGGTTGGCGAGGGGAGCAAATGCTCGTTAATAGTGCGTCTGTCTAAATCACCCAGCCGGGGAAATAGTCGACTGACACATTGATACTTGTTCTTACTAGTCTTAGATCCGCGCACTGAGGTGCCTGACGATGGCAAGCTGCATGGCGGGCTTTCATTTACAGTTGGCTTGAAGAAGGTGATTTTTGACACTACAACATTGATGGAAGTCAGTCTACTTAAATCTGGCAGCAGGCGCACCAGGAAATGGCCTATAAGAACTTTGATTTTTTCTAAAACACCCGTGGCATGCGCATTAGGGGAGGAAACGTCGTCACCATTACCGGCTCGACCTTTGAAACCGTGTGTGAGGCTGAATTGAGTCTGGTGTACGGAAAATTGTAAAACGGCCTAATCCAGATTATGGCCGTTTCCTTCTATCCAACGAGCACATAGTTTTTCTCAAAGGCTTTTTGTTCCCAGGAAGTGCTCAGTGATCACAGGCAGACAGGAGCATTCGCCAACATGGAACATGACCCTATACGCATGATGATGCCATGCATGCAAGCTGACCGTTGGCCTCACTCGTTGGCTTATATATACGATTAAATTTCTGTCTGCCGCGGCCATTAGAGCAGCATCACGTTGCGTACAGTACTACAGACCTCCTACGTCGCATTAAGTCGCAAATTGTACGACATGATGTCTACGCAACAGACGTCTACCGATCCGTTCAGCCCCCTGTGTCTTTCTACGGGCACTTCCACCTGTTCTATATATATGGCACGGCGTTTAAAGAAGACTAAACTGGCGAGTTGAAGGCCTTGGCTCTCAAAAAGGGCTTCAGGGGTGTCGACTCAGCCAACTATCTTTCTGCATATGAAGAGCCCTCCGCCGGGATTGCCATCGAAGGGGCGTTAAAGTCGGGCGTCAAGAGGGAAGGCCCATTTATACTATAACACCAAGAAAAACCTGTTACATCTCGTGGAAGCAACATTGACAAATGGGGAAAATTACAGCATCCAGGTACAAACCAAGTTTGCTCCCATGTGGGCGCACGCCGAGTCAAAGCTTCACTACAATGCCGACCAGCCTTTGGAGGATCAGGTGCGCGAGTCGATCGAGCAATCCTTCCAGAACCTTAAAATCGACTACATCGACGCACTTCTTCTACATGTGCCGTTCGAGGATGAACAGGATGACACGGTCGCCTGGCATGTCATGGAGAGCTTCGTCCCGTTGCGGGTTGGCGTGTTGGGCGTATCCAACTCTAGTCGTGCTGCTCTCGAGAAGCTTTACGCAGCTGCCACCGTCAAGCCAGAAATTGTACAGAGCTGATTCCAGGAGGAGAACGAATACGATGCCAATATTCGCGAGTACCTGGACAAGACGGGCATCGTCTACCAAGCATTCAGTCTGCTGCAGGCCAACCAAGAGATTCGCAGCTCGGAGCTGGTGGCTCGTGTCGCTGAGCGCTTCTACACCAAGAGGGAGATTGCTTTCTGCATGCTAGTCCTGGGCTTAGGCAAGGTGTCTATTGTGAATGGAACCACGAGCGAGGCGCGGGAGATGGACCTGGCCAGGATTGCAGAGCTTCTGGGAGGCCAACAGGCCATGGCCGACCTCACAGAGCACTTGGCAGAAATTAAGCAGCTTCTACGCACCAAGTAATCTGTTATCAGACGGGGTAGAAGAGGGGGTAGTTGTCGAGGAGTAGGGCTATTTCCAGATAACAATGCCACCTCTTGCCGCTGTGCAAGCTTACATGATTCTGTCATGCCTCGTGACAGAGTGTGTGTCTCATGAGATGAATGAGATAAATCTACAGCAATATCATGTGGCTGTGTATTTAAGTCCCTTCAGCCTCTTGTCCGCCAAGTTCAGACTTGGTGAATCTTCACTGTACAACCACTTGATTCCTTTGTTCTGTTACTGGCCATTTTGCTTGTTTTAATTTATTAATGAGTATACGCCCTGGGGTGGAGAGAGTGTGAGAGGAGGAATAAGAAGAAGGGGGGAAAAGAGAGAGAGAGAGAGCACACGGTTAAAAGACTAGGCTGGTAAAACTTTGTTTTATTTATTACTAAAATCTTCAATTACTTATTAGCCTCGCTTATCCCCTTTACTTTTCATATTTTTTTACTTTATTTTTACGCTTACCCTTTATAAATGCACGTATCTGGGCAATGTTTAAACTCTGCTCCAAGAACCATGACACGCTCGATTTCCATTGACAAAAAATGGCGGCCCTCGGCGAGCAACCGCCGTACCAGCTGGAGCGCGTGCTCGCAGTCTGAGACTGGAAAGGGACTTTATTCTCAAGGGGTGGTCGAGGGACCGGCAATGGTTCAAGACCAGCTTGTTGGCGCCGTTGTTTGCCGATGAGGCGGGCAACGTCGCGGCTTAGGCTTCTTTGGTTGTCGGAGCTTGGAGACCGGTCTCATCATCTCATGTCTCTCCCCGGCCCCGGCCCCCGGGAATAGCAGCCGCAATCTGCGAACCACGGGTCCACGGGCGTCCGCGCCAAGACGGCCTGGGCCGGGCATTGTCGAATCGGAAGCTGCACCGGTCGGCAGACGGGGTGGAGGGCTCGTACACGGAACGGGTAAAACGCCACTGGGCGAATCCACAATGACGGCACTCGCCACTGATCTTGTGAGATCTCGGAGGTTTCTTGTGATGCGAAGAAGAAAAGGAAAGGGGGAGCATGGGTGATGGAAAAGACGCTGCACAAGAAGCTTGGAAAGCAAAGACAAGGCCCTCGATGAAAAATCAATACCCGCGACACTTCCCCAGCCCCAGCATGACAAGCTTATTCCCATGCCCACGAATCCCAATATTTCCTCTGGACGTGGGGGATATTCTAGAAATGCATCACCATATCGCGTTGCGCCGAGGCAGATTTTGCTTGGTTCACTTGACTTGAGTATACTTGGCTACAACTGGTCATACTTCTTTTGGTATTGCAACTACAGTCATCCACTGCTAATATCTGCGGTAAAAGCAATGAAGAAGATCTACTATAACAAGACCTCTTCTTGTAGGAGGCCTTCACTTTTGGTAGAGTCCTTGAAACAATATCCCCCTCGGACCATCTATTCCTTCTTGACTTGTAAAAATGTAGGTTGCCTGATTTCTATAGTACTACTCGGAACAAGAAGTTGTTATATAGTACCTTGCATGAAGTGAAGAGTCCTGCCCAATACTTCCAACGGGTCATGTGTTCAGTCTATATAACCCCGAGGTCCTTTGTCGGCTATGCCTCTTTGTTAGGCTTTGTTGCTGGGTCCTAACCGTGTAACAGCCGCAAAGACTGCCGAAAAACATCTCTTCTTCAACACTCAAAGCGACACCCGGGCCACGCCCTCATTGACCCGCTTGAGGACGGTGACTCTGCTTAGGGCCATTGACATGTCCTGGTTGGAAATATGTGGTTGAGGTTCGGTTTTTTGTATACAGCGGCCAGCGCCGAGGCGGTCTCGAGGGTTTTGGTGAGTCGAATATCAGGTATCAGGTATCAGGTATCCAAGATTGAAGGTGTAGAATTCAGTCGTACGCCGTTATCGAGACATGGAGCACAGCCGCGGTGAGGGCGGCCAGACTCTTGAATGCCTCCAGAGCTCATCTTTGCGCCAGTGGAAGATGTTTCATCGAGGCGCAAGTGGTGGCTACGCGTCGTCCATCTTCAGTCTCTTCGGGGTGCCCCTGCAGTAGGGATGCCTTAATTGGTGATTAATCGTGTGAATTTTGGTTTGTGGACAGTGCCCAAAAGCCAAGAACGTGCGGCACATCTGCTTGTGGGGAGACACATCTATTAGCATCCTGTGACCGCATTTGTCGCAATAGCTATCGTTGTAGGTTATTTCTCACATGTTGATTGTCGCGGCGGCTGCTGGGATTCGAACCGTAGTATATTCTCTTGATCGGAAATGCCGTCGTGGGAGTGAGTCGCCGGTGTGCTCGACGGTCGAGGTGAGGGCTTGACGAACCGCCGGGGACTTGTGCAAAAAGGGCGGCAAGTGGGCTATTTATATTTGAAAAGCTATGAGTAAACCAGACTGGTCACCGAATCGTGGGCTGTTCAGCTGGTGATCTCTTTGTGAACAAAGGACATGTCGCAGTCTTCACACGTGTCCTCGAAGAGATGAGCGGAACTTGGTTGGTCCGACTGTGAGTACAAAGCGGGCATGTTTTCAGGATGAGCAGTGATTGCAGCGGTTTAAAGAATTATCACAAGTCAGGTGTTGGATACAACGTCGATTTTACAACATGCATACTCGATCCGTCACAATCAGGGACGCTAGACACAACAAGAAGAACCAGCATCTCTGTAAACGAATGACAGTACTAAAACCCAAGGGGGAAAACGAAACAATCCAACTAAAAAAACAAGACACACTCGTTCTGGACTGACAACATGGCCCAAAATCAACAAATAACATCCCTCAACAAAACAGTAACACACTCAAGTCCAAAAAGTCCAAATCATAAACCATGTGCCAGCACGCCCGTTCACCCATCCGAGTATCCATCACCATATTTCCCTTCTGTCCGTCATTCCTCACCGAACCGTCTGGCTCCTCAAGAGTTTGCGTACAGAGTCGTGCCCCAACCATGATTTCCTTTGTCTGTCGCATAGCCCTTGCGCGTTTTTGCCGCTTCGTGGCAGTTGAAGCAAAATGTCATGGTGTGTTGTCGTTTGAGTCGTGGGTCTGTATATATGACGTTTGCTCAACAGCAAGACGTCCAACAGCTTGAGTAGGGCTGTGGGTGTCTGTATATGGTTGGGAAATGGAGGATAGAATTAGTCCACCACATTGTAGGTGCCATCGTCCACGATCATATTCGCCTCGCAACCCGCACAAGTCATCCAGTTGAATGTTATGTACGATGTGAAAGTTGCGCAACTTCGACGCCGGCCTTTTTTTCTGCGGGCTACCCTGCAAAACTCAGTCCTGGTAGACACCGGCGGTTGGAAAACTGTTCTGCACCATGTGCACTGATCCGAGAGGGTGAAGACCTCGCACATGGTTGTTTCTTGTTCGTAGTGGTTGTAGTGGGAGAAATAGAATCGGGCTTTAGTGGAGTATGATATCGGGCCGTAGTAGTGTATGATGTTGGGTTGTAAATGTGACTTTGGTCGATAGCAGGGCTTTCCCGAGAGGTCGGGTAGGGGGGAAGGGTGTCTTTATATAGCCAGGAGATGAAGAGAAGAAGGGGAGAAGAAGGGGCCGCCTGTCGAGATGCACACTAGAGGCCATTGAAGCTGCTACTGTTCCTATTACACCGCCAGCTGACGACGCGTCCCTGGAATAAAGACCCGATTATCTCAGTACACCAGCTGTTCGGTTGCCTATCTGTAGCAGTTTTTGTGCTGTTTCAGGGGCAGAGCTGGGGTTGAAGTGAGGAGGATGCATTGCGCTGTCCAGCCACAATGACTGCCTGGATACAGACGCAAGGACACCTTGGCCGTTCTCCCATTGCGGGAACAAAGATGGTCATAGCCAGGGACCTCTGAAGCACCTTTGTTGGTCTGTGACGCTGTGATTCCATTCAACATTGCGAGTCCATGATGTGTGAAGACGAGGTGTCGTCGATGCATTGTGGATACAAAGTAGCCGCCACACTTTTTTCGTGCGCCAGTGACTTGTTCATGCAGCTCATCGAGGCGCGCAGCACCATTGGTCATCCCAGTCCGGCGCATGAGCGAACATACATACTCCGTACGTAAGTACATATCCGCGACATGAGCAACTTCAAAATAGAAATAATAATCCAGCTGACCTATTCTCTCGTCCCCGTTACGCACGGATGCAGCGCCGTCAGCAATCGGCAAAACACAATCCAAGCGCTGACAGCTCACTTTCCCCAAGCCGCCTGAAGACTGAACAGTGGACACACAGCTTCACCATCTCGAGATTCACCACCCACAGCAGCCCATCGCAGCAATGTCGCCCTCTGCAGAAACGATATCCAGGCCCGAATTTGACGCCCTCCTAGCCGAATACCCGGCCTTGATAGATGCCATGTCCACAGCCAAAAGCAGCACGTACCTGCCCAGCCCGCACGCCCGCCCAGCCAGCTAACCAACACCTCATTACCAGCTCAAAAACCTGGCCAAAAGACCCTCAAAGACCTAGACGCCTACCGCTACGACAAGGCGCCCCTCCTGTTCGGCAAGCAGGGCCAGGAAATGACGCTCCCAGACGTCCAAAGCCTCGTTGAGTGGAAACTGTCTGTCGTCCCGCGCCTTGTCCTGTCCACGTCTTGCTTCACATCTTGCGCACATCATCCATCGTCACATCCCAACTGCCTGCGTCTTCACATCTTGTTCACACCATCCATCTTCACATCCCAACTGCCTGCGTCTTCACATCTTGCGCACATCATCCATCTTCACATCCCAACTGCCTACGTCTTCACATCTTGTTCACATCATCCATCTTCACACCTCGCCGTTCCTCCAAACCAACTAACCACCTCCCCCCCCCAGACGCCACGGCAAATTCCGCCCAACCCTCATGTCCCTCGTCTCCTCCAACCCGGCCCCCCTCGCCCAGCAGACCATATCATCCGCCGTCGCGCAGTACAGGACCAGCCCGTCGACGCACGCCCAAGCGGCCCTCGACGCGCTCACCAAGCTCAGGGGCGTGGGCCCCGCCACCGCGTCCCTCCTGCTCAACGTCCACGACCCCGGAAACGTAGTCTTCTTCTCCGACGAGGCGTACTACTGGCTCTGCCGCGGCGGGAACAAGGACGCGCCCATCAGGTACACGCCCAGCGAGTACGCGCAGCTGCGGCAGCGCGCGGGCGAGCTAGCGCGCAGGCTGGGCGTCGGCATGGTCGACGTGGAAAAGGTCGCGTACGTGGTGGTAAAGGGCAAGTCGGGGACAAACATCCAGGGGCTCGCCGCCGCCGGCAAAGCTGGGAAGAGGGCCGCCGCCGCCGCAGGCAAGGACAAGAAGAAAGCCGTCGGCAGGGACGCCGCGGAAACGAAGCAGAGCGCGCCGAAACGACGGACGGACGGCGGCGGCGATGAGACGGGGTTGCGGCGATCAAAGAGGCACAGGGCCTGAGGCCTGAGTGACGGTGATTATATTGCCATGGTCGGCGTGTGCTGGGTTTGGCAACGGGAGCGTACGTGTGCATGTAGCTTGTCAATTTCGGTTAGTTGCGAAGCGTGAAATGAGCCTTTCTGTATAACTCGTAAACAAATCACATCCATGCGCCGCTTCTGCATCACACAACGTGTGCGAAACTCGAGTAGGTTGGACTTGGACAGCACTTCGGGACAGGCTTGTTACGAGACGGTAAACAACAAGCAAAGTAGCAGTTAAATTATCAATAAATTGACGCCGCATCTTTTTTTTCATCTGCATCACACCAGCCTCGTATCCCTCCACCCCGGCACAACTTCACCATTCACACTGGGCCCAAACATGATAACCACCCCCTCCCTCCCCTTTTCTCCTCCCTCTTTGCAGTTGACAACCTCGTCACTCGTCCTTTATTTCCCCTTCTTCCCCTCGTCAACCTGCGTAGCCGCGTACTTGTCGCTCAGCTCGTCATAGCTCCTGTGCAGCCCCTCACTCTGCTTCTTGAGCGTCTGCAAATCCTGCTCCTTCATGGCCAGCCGCTTCTGCAGCTCGGCAACCTCACTCGACTTGTTCTCCTTGTAGTTCTTGTTGCTCTCAAACGCCTGGACCTTGTCCTCCAGCTTGATGTTGTCAATGATCATGACGTAGGTGCGGTTCAAGATGAGCGACAGGAACAGGGTAAAGCCGCAGAGGTACATGTTTCGCTGGGAGTAGAATTTACGCGCCTGGACTTCGAGGCGTTCGTGGCCCAGAATAGCACTGTTTGTGGAGTCACGTTAGCCTGTTTGTTTGTTTGGTTTGCAAAGCGGTTATGCGCTCATTAGCTGAAAGCCCCTCTCGAGGTGTGTCAAAAAGTCAAGCAACGTGGTATACGTACGCTCCCTTGGACGCCTGTTCTCCCGCGGCGACCACTTCCAGTTGCACGCGGTACACGCGGTTCACGCTGTCGATGAACAGGATGAGGATGAAGACAAAGGTGATTTTGAGCCAGTACATGACCTTGGAGATGATGGGGTTTTCGGAGATGAAGCTGCGGGCGAGGTCAGCGGATGCTCTGCAATTTCAAGTGGAACAAACGTACGTAAAGACCTTGCGCTTGGCCGTGTGCGGGAGAGGGATTAGGAGGAGCATAAAGAGCACCATCTCCAGGACGAGGAGGAAGAAGACCTATCCGCGTGTCAGCTGGAGCCAAGAATGCGTGCGCGGCAACGTCGGACGTACGAGAGAGTAGTAGAGCGTCATGATGGGCGTGTTATCTGCTGCGATTCTGGGGCGTAATGGGGGCACTCAGGTGCGTGCAGGCAGGCAGGCAAGAGACGGGATTGAAGAAGAATTGCAATAGAGGTGGTGGTGTCTGCAGTTCGCGGGTATTTATGGCGTCGGAATGACGGTAAGGCTGTAAAGTGGCCAGTTTGCCGCCGGATGGAGGAGCAAGGTCAAGCAGGCGCTTGCCGTGGGTGATGGTGGAGGTGCGGCCTGGAGTCCTGGACATGGAACTAGCTAGACATGTGCCAGGGACAACGTCATCGCCTCGTTGCTGGGGCCAATGGATGGCCGGGGGAATCGGACAGAAGCCACAGAACCTGGCAGCCTGCATGTGCATGTGGGTTCAATGTTCAATCAATTGATGTTTTGCTGGCCCGAGGACCCACCGGAGCTTCAGCTCGGTCCGCCCCAATTGCCCAGGTTACACCTTCAATGTTCATGTTGAAACATGGTGACAAGGCAAAGTTTTGCTTCCATGATCACGGTGGCTGAGGCTATCGCGAGATGGCCTTGGCTAGCGGGCCGCGGCGCGGCACCAATTACGCTGGTACATTTAACCCTTCACGATGCTTAAACAGTCTACTTTTCTGGGCTCTTACTATTCTTGGCCTGGTACAGCCTACTACTGTGTTATTAGATGTTACGCTGACACGATACTCGCATCATGCTTGTAATATGTATCACTTTGACTACAGAGCGAAACAATTCACACTTTAATAACAACACACTCCCGCCATTGCATCAACCGCCACATCAAGTCTTGTAGACTTGTTTTTTTTATTTTCACATCGACTCCTCCCACAATCACCTAGCTTTCAGATAAAATGTCTTCATCATGGTACAAATGCGCCACGTCGCCTCCCAGCCACCAACTGCCAATGTACAAAACGCCGCCCGTCCTTCCATGAACCCGGTTCCGTAGCTCAGTTCCAAATATCATCATCTCTAAACTTGGCTGGCGGCCGTCTGGTCCTCGACGCTCTATCGCTTCGCTGCCGAATCACCACGTCTTGATCGTCGTCGTCTTCCCGCGCCGCACTCACATCCGTCGTCTTCGCTCCACTGCTCCTCAACGCCGCGGTTGACATGTTATCCTCGCTATCCGCAATCTCCATGTCCATCTTTTCTGAATGCCTGGTGATCCGCTTTGGTTCCGGTGTATTCGCATGCCTCAACGATACCGGAGCTGATACGGACACGGATGCGGATGCCGGTGTTGCATCATCCTCTGCGCCTGGACTGGGAGCAGCATCGCCAGCTACAGTCGATCCATCGTCACCCCTGGACTGCGAGGCCGCTGCTGGCTTAGGCACTGGTCGTGGGTGTTTTCTGGGCCTTCCACTACCTGGCCGTGCTCCGCCTCTCTTGCCTCGTGTCTTTTTCGGCGGCTCAGTCCGCTTTGTTGGTGTTTCCGTGCTCGTCCGGGCCCTTCTGCGTAATCTTGATGCCGAACCTGGCTCCTCCGACTCGCGTCCGCCTCTGCCTCCGTCCCCATTCGCTGTTTTCACGGAGACTACCCCGTCATAGTCGTCCTCATCGCTATCATCTTGCAGTCGCCGCTTGCGTTTGCGTGATTGAGGCCCCGGCGCCGTGTCCGTATCCACTGCCTCGAGCGCGAAGCCAGGAGGTAAGTCTCGCTTCACTCGCGGTCGGCCCGGCCGTCGCTTGGTGTCATCAGCCTTTGTGGCCTTGCGGGCAATCGTCTCAGGATTCTCGGGTCGGCGCGACTTTGCCGCTTTGCTTTTCGTTTCTGGCTTGCCTGCCGCCTTGTGGTCTAGCAGCTTCTTCGTCAGATTGGGGAAGTTCTCGCCGTAGTTGAAGAACAGCTCCTCTCCTGCCTCGATGTCTCTCATGGCGGTAAACTTGATCCGATACTCCCCGTTCACGTAAAGAATCCGCGGCGTAATATTGCACCCCCGGTTGTCATGTTCTGACGCGTGGTTAATGTAGCGACTCAAGTTGCCGTATATCGCGGCGTCAACCCAGATGCCTTCGTTTTCTAGAAGCGTAAAGACATACGACACATTGGACTCCTCGTCAAACACATCGCCTCGGCGGGCCTCACGTCGTACGCCTTCGTCATGTGTAATCAGCTCGCCAACGTACTCAATGATGAACTCATCCTGAGCAATGTCCTCCGCCGTAAACAGACCATACCCAACGCCATCAAGCTGGCTCCGGCCCAACAGCAGCGATTTTCCAACCCCCCTCTGCAAATCGCAGTTTTGGCAACCAGTTGCATGAAGTTCCGCGTCATCCGCGTTGAGAGGGTCAGCACGCTCCAGGGCACCACAGGAGCCACACAGTTGAGGATCGCATTCACGATTCAACTGCACACATATGCAGGGCTTGTCCTTCTTGCTATCTAAACAGGTCTTGCCTTGGGAATGGCAAGCACACCCAGTAAATTTGTATGCGCAATTTTCCACCGTGCACCCGCAAAACTTTTCGCAAAGGACATTGGCATCTACACAGGTACACACTCCTGGCACACATGGGCCTTCGTGAGAACAGGGTTCCAGATTTTCCCGACGTTGGTGGGCATGGCTAGTTGTGTGATCTTGCCAGTCTCCCAACAGGGCCTTTCGTCGTCGGTCGTACCATGACAGATTCTTTATCCTCGGTGCTTCGGGAGGTTCCGGTTGAGGCAGCGAGATGCCCATTGATTTGAACTCGGTGTACACTTCATCGCAATGCCGGTTCAAAAATTCAGCCGCCAGACAGATAGGGTCCCCCATGTAGGTGCTGTGGCTGGCGGTTGTAAAAATTGATCGTAGAACGATTCTCTCATCTTCTAGCCACGGGCGAGGATGTAAATGCATGCGTACATGGTCACCAGCTCTCTGGTAACACTGTCGCCGACACGGTTTGATGGGCGACGGACGGTCACGTTCCATGCCGTTGCGTCTCCGCTTCAGGGCGTCAGAGAGGTGTGAGCATGATGATATGGAAAATGTGCGCTTCATATTTTTGTTGTCGTACTCGCCATGGTCACATGAATGACTGAAACATATTAGGCAGCCCAAAATGCAATACGTAGCCAAGTTAGACTCGGCCAACTCGTCTTCATCCTCGTCGTGAAGCTGTGGGCTGGTGGCGTCCTTTGCAATCGGCTTCGAATCCATGATGTTGTCCACAGCCTCATCCATCATTAACACTCTTCGGAGCTCTATTTGTTTTGATGCCGGCTGTGTGTTTTTGAATACCTGATGAAAGGCATCGGTGAACATTTGCGCTGCCTTGTTGGCACCCGGAACGACATTTTCAATTTTGCGGTGAGAATTCAAAATGTCAGACTTTTGTTGAGGTGTGATGGCGTAATCCGGTTCTCGGGCGGCCATATAGCTGATCAATGCCGACTTGTCGCAGCCAGGGATGGCCATGTTTTCTAGCCAAGTATCCAAATACAGCGACACAGTTGCGGCCCTCTCGCCCTGGATAGTCAGCTGCTGCTTGTCTTCACGGTTCATAGGTTTGAACCCAGACTTGAGGTCAATGTCCTCCAGCTCCTTGAGCCAAAGATTATACTTGGTTTCTTCAGAACTTTCCAAGTCTCGCAGATGTGGCACAAATGTCAGCATCGTGTTGGGAGTGAGGACGTTCTTTTTGATTTCGACGTGGTGGAATCGGTAAGGCGGGACACGGTCCTTGTTCGTTTTGGTGCATGTCGGGGTATAGTGTCCTTCTCGCTGGTCTCGCTTTCCCTTGAGATGTTGCTATGACGGGTTAGGTCAGTACACGTCCGTCCGAGGATGGCAGGCAAAAAAAAATACGAGGCCTGTTACCTTGGATTTGATTCGCATGGTGGTGCTTTTCTTCTCCGTAAGCACAGGAGTGCGAACATTTGCAAAAAGGTCGCGCCCATGGCGAATCCTGCGTTCAGTAACCTTGGTAGACTCCAAGATGTACCCGGTGAGCTTCGCATGGCCTTCTTTAACATCTTGTCGGCAGGTGTTGAGCTGGCTTATGATTTTTGGTGTCGTCCAATCTGCAATGGAGTCTGTTTGGGCCTTTGGGGTCGTGCCATTGATGGCAGGCGCTTCTGATGAGAGATGCGACGACGGCGGCGGCGGCAGAGGGGGTGTGGTATGTCGCGCCATGCTCAAGGCAGTCTCTAAGAAATCATCACCCAAAGGGTTGTCACACACGCCGTTCAAGGCCGAAGACGCTGAGTCACGTCCAAACGACGTCGGAAGAGGTTGTGTGCGATGAGAATGGCCTGGGGCCGCGTCGGGCAGTCGTCGTAGTGGCGGCGGGCTGATCGCGGCTCTGCCGAAGTTCGATTGGCGGTGACTCGGTCTTCGATTGCCAAAGGCTTCGAGACGGGACGACAGGGCTGCGGCTCCCACAAATTCGGGACGATCCGACTCGAGTGGCAGTTGTCCATTGATGTCGCGAAGAATGTGCATGTCCGACCAGCCCGTGGGTGACATGTCGGCCAGCGTAGGATTTGGCGCCCGGCGATGACTAAAGATGTCGCGGCAACTGCTGGTGTGTGCCTGCCCGTTTAGACCAGCGCTTTGTTTCAAGCACCAGAAGACGGAATTCCTGCCAAGAGGAAGCACACCGTTTGTTCAGCACGTCCAAGTACGGCGCCGACGACCCCATGCCATCAACGACAGAGCCGGCCAACCCTGACGCGCCGCGACTCGCAAGACCCTCGGCAAGTCCCTCGCAGAGATAACGGCATGCGAGGTTGCTCGTGCCAGGTCTGCAGCAACAGGCCAATTGCCAACCAAAGACAAAGGGCTGGTCTCCTGGTTGAGATCCGTACGACGTGTGGCTACAGTGATGGTGACGGACACGCGAATCGTGACGAAGATCGCGTCAACTTTTTCTCCAGGAGCTCCGTAGGCAATGCGCTGAGACGGGGATTGAACCAAAGAGGCTTGACCAGGCTGGAGCACGCCGGACAGGGGCCCAAAATTGACGCGCGCGCGGTTTTGGCACGGAGGAAAGTACGTACGGAGTACTGTAATAAAGAATGCCGGTAACGTGGCCTATCAGAGCAGCCGCTATCGTAAAGCCTAGCCTGGGCAGTTGGGCAGTTCTTACTGTCTGGCCCGGTGAAGACCCCTAGGCCATTGGCCGGCACAAGCTTCTGGCAGTCAACTGGTGGGGGCATCTAACGCAACGCCTGACTCCATTCACCTACCTAGGTACTTACTTAAGTACGGAGTTGATCTGTTGTGACAATGACAAGGCCACGAAAAGTCGAGCCTGGGACAAGCGGGCTGGAATAAACTACTTAGTACTTAAGTATGTACGCAACCAAGCTACGAGAAAACAGCCGTTTACAACATGCGCAATCCAACCTGCACTGCTTAGACGCAGGCGGCGCATTACTTACCTTTGGTTGATAATACTTGTGTATTTTGATACTCAAGCTGGGATTTCTGCCTTGATCCAAACTTCCTGGCTGTCGTGTGATTATACATAAGGTACCTAGCACAGACTCTGGGAGTTGTGATGACGTATGATGCTTGAAAAATGATTTATGCCTGCTGTCGATGGTGGGGCTGCTGCTCATCAGCTCAAAGTCAGGTCGATAATTCTGCATCACCTTACGGAGTACTTCTTACTCAAGTACTTAAGTACCTGGGTACTTTACCTACAGACTACTAAGTTTAAGTACCTAGGTTAAGTACTTAAGTACAGTACATAGATGCCTGGCCAGGCGGTGCCCTGGTCTACGCAGGCTGTTCTCTTTAACCCTAGAATCTACTTAAGTAGGCTATCCACGGACGGTAGCGGCAGGACCGGAAGTTTATTTGAGTCTTTCAGCCCCGTTGGACAGAACCCATGTACATAGCCAGGCGAGCTAGAACGCCTAAAACGGGCTGCCAGGGCCAAGGGCGGTTTGCAAGCCAAAGGCACGAGGAAATTGAAACAGACAGGACGGGAGATTTGCTTCGCGCATCATGTCGAAAGCTCCGTCATGGAACCACGACGCGCAGACTGAAGCGTGGAGATCCAAGCGTTTGGAGGGTGGTTAGTTTTACTCTTCCGCATCCGGAATGGGACGACGACGATGATGATGATGATGATGCTGATGGGGCCGGTCGCCATGTCTCGGGTCTTTCAGCCACAGAGGCATTGAAAGTTGGAGATCCCAAAACTGGGTTCTTGGCAGCCAACAGCTGGTTCAATGCCGAGCCCAACGAGGGATCCAAGGCCTGAGACATGCCTGCACCGCCCAATGTAGCGAAATGCGACATGGAGGCTTTGCGTCCGGGAACCCCTGGCTCAGCGTTTCCCTTTGGTTTCGGGGGCTCCCTTGGTGTCTGGTGCGATGGATGCTACTCACTAATCCTGGTGCAGCGCAAGACAATTGACCTGCTCGACTAAAGTAGTTACAGGCAGCCGGCAACTAACCGAGGGCACCTGGGTCACTCCGTACGGTAGTCGATAGTTGGGTACTAGTAGTTGGAGCAGCAGCCAGCCGTCTGATCCAGGACAAATCAATTAATGCCAAAACGGGGCCAATCGTGACACTAGTAGCACCCAGAGTTCGCAGACCGTCGACACCAGTTGGCCTTGATACCCGCCCTGCCGCCTCAGTCCGCTCCAGTCTGCTGGTGCCCCACTTGACCGCCGAGCCCATCCAGGCGATGACGTCGCCAACGAAACCACAGCTCCCTGCTTCCACCCTGCCTGCTTCGGTCTCCCCCCCAATGACGATCTCTCTCTCGTGCTCTCCGCAAAAAAACACCACATGCATTTGGCCACCACCTCAGGCTCCATATAACCCATCGCCATCTCGCCCTCCACATCTTGGCTCCCATTTGATACCTTTCCATCTCTTGACTTATATCGTCCTCTGATTTTGCTTGTATTCGCTTAGCTGCAGCACTCCGAACCGCATCTGAGCCCGACTAATTCACTCTTGGTCACCCGAAACGCCCTTCCGCCTCGCCCGCCGAAATGCATCGCACCTATTCTATGCGCACCACCCGTGCGCCCACTGCATCCCAGCTGCAGGTACGCTGATCTGTCCATGACAATCGCCCCCCCCAATGTGCCTCGATACTTACATCTAGAATCAATTGCTAACTTCTTGCTCTGTAGAGTCCGCCTCCGCCTCCCTCATCCACCAAATCCGGTCGCTTCTTTGGAAAGGGTAATCTGGGTACGTGCAATACGACAGAAGCCGTGGTAGTTTCACGCATTCCTTCGACGAGACCAACCATACTGATCGCTCGAATGCAGGTCATGCCCTGCGCCGCAATGCAGGTGGCGCCTTTGGCCCCGATCTGGCCAAGAAGCTGGCGCAGCTCGTCAAGATGGAGAAGAATGTGATGCGAAGCTTGGAGACTGTCGCCAAGGAGCGCATGGAGGTTGCTGTAAGTCCTTATCCACTCCTATTCTCAACTCTGAGCAGCGTTGACAAGCTGCGTCCAGCAACAACTGTCCATCTGGGGAGAGGGCGGCGATGAAGACGTTTCCGACGTTACCGACAAGCTTGGAGTATTGCTATACGAGATTGGCGAGCTGGAGGATCAGTACGTCGACCGCTATGACCAGTATCGTATTACCATGAAGAGCATCCGCAACATTGAGGCTTCCGTTCAGCCTAGTCGAGACCGTAAGCAGGACCGCGTTCCTTGACTTTTCTGCCAAAAACAAAATGCCCGTCGCTAACCCCTCCCAGGCAAGCAGAAGATCACCGACCAGATTGCTCAGCTGAAGTACAAGGAGCCCAATTCACCCAAGATTGTCGTCTTGGAGCAGGAGCTTGTCCGTGCCGAGGCCGAGTCGCTCGTCGCCGAGGCTCAGCTCTCCAACATTACTCGCGAGAAGGTCAAGGCTGCCTATACGTACCAGTTCGATGCTCTCCGTGAGCATTGCGAAAAAGTTGCCATCATTGCCGGCTACGGCAAGCACCTCCTTGAGCTCATTGACGACACCCCGGTCACTCCCGGCGAGACCAGGCAGGCATACGACGGATATGAAGCTAGTAGGGCCATCATTCAGGACTGTGAGGATGCCCTCACTAATTGGGTTACGGCCAACGCCGCCATCTCCTCCAAGCTCTCCACCCGCTCCCGCACTCTGTCCCAGCGCCGCCGCAACAACATTCGGACCAGAAATGAGGGCGGCCACGATCTGTCTGCACAGGACGCTCCTCTGAATGATGGTGGCTCTTGGGTGGGACGCCACGGCGAGGAAAGCGAGGAGGAAGAGGAGGAGGAGGAGGTTGGCAGCGATATCAACGCTGAGGCTCGCGGCCGTACCAAGGAAGCTCTCGCCGCTTAAGCAGCACCGCCATGTCAACAAAATCAACACGAAACGCAAAATAGGAACTCAATCAATTACGGAACAATTCTTTGGGAGTCACCACAATTCGGTAATAGCTGGAAAAGACGCCAAGATTGTAGTGATAATGACGGTAATAATTTTAGGGTAGGCTGTGGCTCCAAGGACGGAGTTTGTGGCAAGTTTGGATGACGGAGTGACTGCTTGTTAGATGGCTTGGATATCCTACGGGAAAGTTTCTATTATTAGTGTACTCTTAATACCATGTGTTTGTCATTATCAAATGTCCCAGTGTTGAGTTTATGCGCACGTTGTCATGTGAACAGACTCTGATTGTCTTTGCTGCGATGGGATGTATATTGGGGGACATGCGTGTGCAGCACGGGGTATCATTCTATACATTGAGCTCAAATAACCTGGCGCCCGCTGACCTGGCTCGCAAACTCCTCCAGCTCCATCCTGACTATGTGGTGCCCCGGGACGACGACGAGTCCCAGATAGCGCGACGTCCTGTCCTCCGTGGTGGTGCCGTCCGGACCTTCCACCAGCCGGGGGCGGCTGGGCTGGCGGTACTCGTACGTGTTTGCTAGCACGATGTTTTTGTCCTGGCGTAGATTTGGTCAGTTTTGCTCTTGAGCGAAGAAGACATTGCAGCTGCGGTGCGCAAACGGCGCTCCCTGGATGGATGCCGTGGGCACGGGTTCGTGGTGTGGCGGCAGACGTACCGGGTCGGTGCATTTGAAGGCGCCCCAGAAGAGGCGGCCGTCTGTGGTGTGCACGCGGAGGTTTTGGTTGAGGAGCGAGGAGAGGTATTCCTGCGCTTGGGACTTATCCATTGTGGTTTTATCTATATTTTGTTGCTTTCTTAGGCCGGTGTTGAGGGAGTTGGTGGGGAAGGGCGTCTGGTGTTGAGGTGGGCACTGTGCTTTCCGGCTGAATAAGCTGTTTGGTGTTGGGCTGATGGGCTTTAGGGTATTGTGTGGTGATTGATGATTGTGTAGACTAGGTGTTTCTGAGACGTGCGATTGGCGGCGATATTTATATTGGGTGAATGCGCTTGGTGGGTGATGGTGTCGGGGATGGATCTCTTGGAAGCGTACGGTGTTGTGCATGTGGCTGGCAGATGGTGTGGCGAGCATCTATAAACCTCCGGCCTAGGGCTGCGGCATCTCCAAAACGAATATCATTCTCGATAATAAAATTTGTAATATTTTATTCAATTTTGCTTTAATTTTTTTTGGCCGATGCTTTTCTGAGCCTTCGAATGGTCATGAGGCATCGTGGAAGGCGGTTGACGTCGACATCTGGACTCTGGAAGAGGCTAAAGAGCCGTAGAGCCGCAAGGAGTCGAGGACCCACAAGTCGACTCAAGTGCGTCACAGTCTCAAGAATCACACCCAGGGCCGAGTCATCGTGAATTCCGTTAACCCTTCATTTCAACAACGCAGACATGCCTCTCGTGCCCACGTTTCCCTCGTAGCCATGGAAGCTGGCTGTTTCAAAATCAAAAATCATGCAATCAATACGCCGAGGTTAGTCGAGACAACCATTGCTAGCAGAGGCCTGCCGCCATGGGTGTGAACGGTCTCTGGACCGTTGTGCAGCCATGTGCGCGTCCAACCAATCTCGCAACACTCAATCGCAAGCGCCTCGCTGTCGATGCCTCCATCTGGATCTACCAGTTCCTCAAAGCTGTCCGAGACAAAGAAGGCAATGCCCTGCGCAACTCCCACGTAGTCGGCTTCTTCCGCCGCATTTGCAAGCTGCTGTGGTTTGGCATCCAGCCTGTGTTCGTCTTTGACGGCGGCGCACCAGCGCTCAAGAGAGCAACCATCCAAAGGAGACAAAGAAGGCGTGAGGGCCGAAGGGAAGATGCCGTTAGAACTGCCGGAAAGCTTCTCGCTGTGCAGATGCAGCGCATCGCCGTCGAGGAAGAGGAGAGGCGAAAGAGAGTCGACGACGGCGACTTTGCAGCCAGAGAGGAGGAAGCACTACGCGAAGAAGTCCCCGATGCCAGTAACATCGCGTACGTTGATGAGATTGGTATGACGCACAAGGAAAAGATTCAATCTCGACGATTTCATAAACAGGATGCCTATCATCTTCCCGAGCTTGAAGGTGGCATCACACCCATGGGCAAATCAGATGACCCGCGAATCATGAGCATTGAGGAGTTGGAAGAGTATGCGCGGCAATTTCACAATGGCGAAGACATCAACCTCTATGACTTCAGCAAGATTGACTTTAATGGCGATTTTTTCAAGAGCCTGCCGCCTCCTGATCGTTACAATATCTTGAATGCAGCGAGATTGAGAAGCAGGCTGAGAATGGGCCTTAGCAAGGACCAGTTGGATGACATGTTCCCAGATCGCATGGCATTCTCGAGGTTTCAGATTGAACGTGTCAAGGAGAGAAATCATCTTACCCAAAGGCTGATGTATGAGGTTGGCATGGTTGGCACAGATTTGACACTAGGCGTCAACGCTCGTGTTGCTGGAGAAAAGGACCGCGAGTACATTCTGGTCAAGAATGAGGGTGTCGAGGGCGGATGGGCACTCGGCGTCGTCAGCAAGGAGAAGGACATTGGCGAGGCGCATAAGCCAATCGATGTGGATGCTATTCAGGTTCATTACCAAACAAAAAACGAGCAAGATGCAGAGGAGGAGGATGACGCCGATTTCGAGGACGTCCCCATCGAGGGATTAAATCGACTACCAAAGCCAAGGCCGGATTTCACAGCTGCAGGCCTACAAACTGCGCAAGAGATTGCTGAACGGCGGCAGCAATATTATGGTAACCGAAATGGCAAGCTTGCAGAAGACCAGGAGACGGAAGGCTCGCTATTTGTTGGAGAGAATAACGACCAAAACATCCCCATTCTCGAGGCGACCGCACAAGACCGGCTGCATCCTGAGGAAGAAGATGATTTGAATCGTGCAATTGCCATGTCCCTCAAAAACCAGCATGAGCTGGATAATGAGTCTGGGAATGATGACCTTTTCGAAGATGTGCCCATAGATCAACCTGAATGGACACAAAAAGCCGTCGACGCACCAAGGCCCATTATCGGCAAGGGAGGCTCCATGATTGCCCACATTGTGAACAATAGAGCAAATGCCTCTGTTCCCAAGCGCAATGAGGCAAAGAATACTACCGACAGTGATAGCGAGGATGATATGGAGGCTTTGCTGGTCAAGTCACGAATGGCCAAACGGGCTCAACCGAAACCAGTCATTGAGAATAAGAAGAACCCATTTGACGGACCACTTCCATTCCCAAAGCTAGATTGGGGCTCATCGCTGTTTTCAAAGCCGCCCGCTCAGAAGGACACAAACAAAGTTGTTGAAGCTAGCGTTGCACATGAGAACAATGCTGAAGATGACATGGCTGGCGGGTTTGAAGTAGAGAAACAAGTCGGAGATGAGCCGGCACCATTGCCACCATGGCTAGTTGACGACACAGATATTAGAGATTCGTTGAAGAAGCAGCAGGATGCAGAGCGGGAGATAAATGCCGAGGATAAATTAGAGGCAGAAGAGGAAGAGCGCCTTCGACGGAAGGAGATACAGGACCGCATGATTGAGATTGATTCATCGTCAGATGACGGGAGCGATATTCAGATTGTAGAGATTCCTCCTTCGCCGACACCAGTAGCGGATGAGGCAGATGGAAAACAGGTGCCAGCCGAAGAATCACAGGCGCAAACGTCCCCAAGCAAGCGGAATAGCCCAGCAGAATCCCCAGATTCAACCTTTGAGGATGTAAAATCTCCTCCGGCCGCCGAAACTTCCGTTTCAACGGAACTTGGAAACAAATCCGAGTCCCCAGAACCAATGTTTGAGGATGTGCTCCCCGCAGAGCCAACCATCACTACTCCCGGCAAACCAACAGAGAACGACTCGTCATCTCCCCTGTTTGAAGACGTCCCGCCAGTACGTCCCCCAGCCTCAAGCACTGCCAATCCCGCCACAGAGGCAGACGACCCCTTTGCCGACGTTGAATACGAAGAATTCAGCGACCCCGAAGATGAAGAGCTCATGGCCCAAATGGCCGAAGAAGCCGAGGAACACGCTCGCTTCGCCAGCGAGCTCAACAACAAATCGGCCCAACAAAATCGTGAAGACTACGAAAAAGAGCTCCGGCAGCTCCGTAACCAACAAAAGAAGGACCGCCGCGACGCAGACGAAGTCACACAGGTCATGGTTACGGAATGCCAAGCCCTCCTCCGACTCTTTGGTATCCCCTACATCACGGCTCCCATGGAGGCAGAGGCCCAGTGCGCAGAGCTCGTCAAGCTAGGCATTGTGGATGGCATCGTGACGGATGACTCCGACACGTTCCTGTTTGGGGGCACGAGAGTGTACAAGAACATGTTCAACAGTAACAAGTTTGTAGAGTGCTACATCGGCAAGGATCTGGAAAAGGAACTGTCTCTTTCCCGAGACCAACTCATTTCACTCGCGCAGCTCCTCGGATCCGATTACACGGAGGGTCTGCCGGGCGTGGGACCCGTCACGGCCGTCGAGATCCTGTCGGAATTTCCTGGAAAGTCGGGCCTGGAGAACTTCCGCGAGTGGTGGACTTCTGTGCAGTCGCAGTCTCGCCCAAAGGAGGCAGACGCCGCATCGCCGTTCCGCAAGAAGTTCCGCAAGACGCAGGCCACGAAGCTGTTCCTGCCGCCGGGCTTCCCCAACCCAGCCGTGCACGAGGCGTATCTGCACCCCGAGGTGGACGACTCTGCTGAATCGTTCCAGTGGGGCGTGCCTGATCTAGAGGGACTGCGAAGGTTTCTCATGGCGACCATCGGGTGGAGCAAGGAGCGGACGGATGAGGTGCTGGTCCCCGTGATAAGGGACATGAACAAGCGCGATGTGGAGGGGACGCAGAGCAACATCACGAGGTTCTTTGGCGGTGGCGTGGGTGCTGGCGCGAGGGAGGCGTTTGCGCCGAGGGCGAACAAGGTCAAGGGGAGCAAGAGGATGGCGGCGGCGGTCGAGAAGCTGAGGGCGAATATGGGAGATGCAGCGGGTGAGGGGACGAGTAAGAGGAGGAGAAGGGACGTTGTTGACGACGATGAATGATGTCTGGCTTGTTATGTCGTATAGGCACCTGGTACGCACCCAACGGCGTGAAGTAGGAGTCCAAGAGTACTTTGCTGGGTGATGTACGTGCGTATGCCGTGCTGTGCAGGGGGAGATCATGAGCGGATACTTGGCTATAGAGGAACACATAGATGGAGGAGCTATCTTGATCAGCCGGATTCAACAACGCGGCATGTTGAGGCCGAGATGAGGTGAGTCCTGTTAATAGTTATACGTACGTATCAATCCCGTAGTATCCTGTTCCGCGCTTGAGGTACTTGAAAACCCAAGAGGGTATTACTAATTGATTAGATATTGGTGTATTAACCAACACTCTTTAGATTTCATACTTTATATTTCTGTAAAGACTGTTTCGGGGAACTGTGCGAAGACGTTGTCTACTCAAATGTCTCCCAACTCCCACCTCCCACCTCCGCCGCCCATCGTCCAGCTAGTAGTCAACTTTCAAGGCGCTAAATGGATTCCAGTTGGGATTGAGTTTGCGTGCCAGTTTTTTAACATGCAAACACTTCGAAGGCGGCGGCGACTGCTTCGATTCCTTGGCGAGACTCCTAAAAAGCGACTCCAATCCGTCTGCTTGAGCTTCCCAAACCGGGGCAGCCAATTCGATCAGCAATTTGCCCCGGTCTTCAAGCAACTCGGACACAGCTTGAACCTCCTCGTCGACAGGTTCCGCGCTCCCGTCTGCTGCCGCAGCTTCTTCCAACGTATTCTTCCACTTCTGTCTCCATGTCTCAATCGCCACAGCAGCGTTTTCGCTCCGAGTCTGAACCTTCTTGGCAACCAAGTAGAATGATGAAGCTGTCTGATACCAAAGGCGATGTTTATATAAGCTGACTTCCGAAAACCTCCAAATCGAATCCAGCAGCAAAAATGTGTGTGCATCGTCTGCCTTGCGCATCAACACAACAATAGTTCCATTCTCCCGCAGATGCTTCATGGCGATGACGAGCTGGGCCATCAGGATGCGAATATACTTGGGGGAGTTGCTCCAGATTTGTCTTTCACCGGGCATCTTTCTATTCTTCCTGGGTCGATTTTTGCCCTTCTTGCGCGTTTCTTTGGTTCTCGGCTCTCCCACCGGTTGTTCCTGGCAGAATATGAGGTCGTATTCTTCGCCGGCCGGGAGAACTCTCTCCATGGTCAAGGATGTTTCCATCTGGTGCGTGTCGGGGATGTCGGACACTCCCACGTCCCCGGCTAGTGTGCCGACATTCTTGAGCACCGAGTGCACGTTGTCGCTTTCAAAGCCAACCGGGCACCCTCCCTCCTCGCCTGGGATCGAGATGCCTGTGATCCTGGCGTGGGGGTAGCGGTCGAGGACGTGCTGTGAGAAACCGCCGACTGCCATGCCCGTTTCCAACACGGAGGGCTGGGGAGTTTCTTCGAGGATTGATAAGATTTTTCGTTCTTGATCTAGTTCCTCGGACATCTCGCACCGCATTTTGAGGTAAGGGTCCTGCCCTTGTTTGCATGAGTTGTCGTCTGGCATGTCCCATAGCTTGTGCTTGGTCAGAGCACATTTCAGTTTGTAGTATTCGTCTACATCTGGATTATTCCATCCCTATCTGCGGTTAGCCGGGGAAAAGGGGGTTGTATACGACATGAGGATAAATTTGTATCTTACTTGTTGACGAATCTTGTGGAGCCTTGTATACTGGGGACTATACTTAAGAAAAAAGTCTGTGTACATCGCTTGGGCTGGATGCTCCAATTTCAACGTTGAAAATGATGAGGCAGTCATTTCGGTTGCTGTTGGAGTATGCTGGAGCTCTTGATAGAGTAGAGGTGCTTAACTTGTGTCTGCTTGTATGCTGATAGCTTGTAAACTGGTATGAGCGTCTTGTGTCTGTGGATGGTTGAAGAGTAAACATGGTTGAAAGGAGACAGGCTTGGATCTATATATGGTACTGATACGGCTTGACCGTCGAGGTTGGCCGGTTGAGAACACTTTCTGAACATGTCTGATATTCCCAGGCGATGGGGAAAATGGAGGGATTGCTGCAGCAGACGTAACCACGGGACAACACAGGCTTGTGTGTGAGCGAGGAGAAGGCAGCCTGTTCATTCAACCTTGGTATGCGAGCCTCAAACTGCACGTTTCAGGAGTTTTGTTTAAGCTGTATCCCGTGACTCTCGGAGGCTTCTTTGTGTGTGTGTGTGTGTGTTTGTGCGTGCGCTTGCTCTTTCACTTACACGCGTTGCTCATGAGCTGAACTAGGAAGGTACATGCTCCCGGGTAGCCCCACAGCCCGCGAACAACATCGGTAGCGACCGGCTAAACGTCGGCCGCGTCAACGGCGTAACGGATTGACGCAACTGGCCGGGCAAGGGAAGGGGGTGGCACCGGGGCGAAGGAGGGCGAAGAGGGCGAAGGAGGGTCAAGACATCACACACAGTCCCTGAATCTCACGCGATCAAACGCCGAAGACATTTGTTCCCACCCCACGGCACCATCTGCCAAACTCCGGTCGCGAGCAAAGCCACCTTTGAGCCTAAGAAACCTAACGACCACGTTGCGACCACACACAGCTCCCCGCCGCGCATTGCCATTGCCCATCGTCGTAGTCGCCATGGATCAACGAGAGCTCGAGTCGCGTGTAAAAGCGCTGACCAAGTCGGTTGCTGCCAACGAACCGCCCGAGAACGCCATCAAGTTGCTGGAATCGCTTAAGAAGGATGCCAAGCCTACCGAGGAGATGCTGAGGGTACGTTTTCAGCGCTTTCTTGCTTTGCGAGTTGGAGACCGTGGAGGATGCACATGTCGTGGGATGACTTTTCAAGACGTCATGCCTTGTTGACATCACACCTCATACACCACGGGAGCTTCGTGCGCGCGCATCACATCATCTTGTCCAACATTGTCCCGCCGCCCTGTGGCCGTCCTCAAAACCCCTTTTCTATCTAGATCTCTAACGTCGCTTTCAACAGGCTACAAAGGCCGGTGTTTTCGTCGCAAAGCTTCGAGCAAACCCCAACAAGGAAATCGCACGATCAGCCGCCGAACTCGTCATCAAGTGGAAGAAGCTCGTCGAACAAGAGAAGGCCTCAAGGGCGCAGCGGCCAAAGATGGGCTCACCCGCCGCGGCGCCGGCCTCATCCCCAGTCCCCCAGGCAGGCTCTGCCACCGGTGCCAAGAAGGCCTTCACGGGCGACCCCGAGAAGCGTAGCTTTACTGCTGACGGCGTTGAGCTTAAGCGAACCAGCTCGGGCGTCCGAGACAGGTGCATTGGCCTCATCTACAATGGTCTCGCGTATAGGTCGACCGAGTCTCCAGACGATGTCATCGCCAGGGCTGTTGCTGTGGAACACGCCGTCTTTATCGAATTCAAGGAAGACGAAGGTGAGGGATACAAGAAGAAGATACGGTCTCTCTTTGCGAATCTCAAGACAAAGTCCAACAAGGACCTCGGCAAACGTGTCATGGCGGGAGACATATCGCCCGAAAAATTCGCCAAGATGACCGACGAAGAACTCAAGAGCGAAGACCAGCGCAAGAAGGAGATTGAGCTGGAGAAGGAGAACATGAAGAGGGCCCAGGTCCCCATGGCCGAGAAGAGCATCAGCGATAGTTTGGAATGTGGCCGTTGCAAGATGAAGAAGGTCAGCTACACGCAGGCTCAGACCAGAAGCGCGGATGAACCGATGACGACGTTTTGCGAGTGCATGAATTGCGGCCACAGGTGGAAGGTATGTCGAGCTGCAGATCAAGCTCCCAGTCAGGTTCGTCTGTGTGCTGACATTTTGCGACTAGTTCTCTTAAATACAAACCATGGAAAAAGAAAACCGTACTTTGGCTGTACAACATTTACTATTCTACCAGGGGACGCAAAGCACGTGAGGCGACAACGGGTTAGGAGAGGCCAGCGTTTATATCGTTCTACAGTTTTCCGGGTGTTGGTTTGCATTTAGGAGTGCGGGTTGGGCTGTCTGCAAGACGACGATATAATTAGGACGGGAGTTACAGGTTTGCTATACACCAGTTCAGACGTAATTTTTTTCCTTCTCCCTCTTTAACATTTTTCTTTGTACATGGCGGAGCGGGCGGGCCTAGATTCAACAGTCTGGTGAGGATAGTCCAGAGAAGTCGGAGAAACAGCCCGGACCAGGCACCTGTGAGCATGGAGAGTTGCTCTTGCTAAGAGGATACAATCAGTGCGTAGATTATACAACTGCCTAGCTGTGCTACAAGGCGGCCGTTGCCGAATCTACCGTGACACCGACGGCATTATTCAAGTCGGGTTCCTGGTATCATGTTATGAATAAAGATGTCGTCTTCTCACTCCTCCTGCCTTGCTATACCCAGCTCGCCAAACAGATCCGAAGCCTCCTCATCCTCCAGCCCCATTTCCTTGATCCTCTTCCAAAACTTACTTAAATGCCTCGTGCCCGAATCGCAAAGCACCGTAACAACCTTACTGCCCTCCGGTAGCCCCATGGCCGTAACAACCGCCGCCACACAGTTCACGCTGCTGCTGCTCCCGACAAATATGCCGTCGTTCTCAACCAGCCACCTCGCCATACGGCAGGCCTGCTCGTCCGTCACCTTGACCGCGTCGTCGATCAGATCCCTCCCCGCTTCAAAGTTCTCCGTCACGCGGTTGATGCCGATCCCCTCCACCATGGAGTCGACCTGTTGCCGCCGGCGGGTGCCCTCCTTCTCCGTGTTGGAGTACATGACGCCGTGCTTGACCTTGTTGAACAGGCCGCTGCCCTGGGGGTCCGCCAGCACGATTTTCACGGCGCTCGCCTTGGCACCGAGCCTCAAGTAGCGAGCCACGCCGGTTATGGTGCCTCCCGTGCCGGCGCCGGCAACAAACGCGTCGAGGTCGCCGCCCGTCTGGCTCCAGATCTCGGGCCCCGTCGTGTTGAGGTGTGCGTGCCAGTTGGCCTCGCTCTCAAACTGGTTCGCGAAGAAGCCCCTGCTCCCGTCGGCGGAGCTGGCCGTGTGAGCGTCCGCCCGCCGGCGAGCAAGGTTGACAAAGTGGTCTGGGCTGGTGATGGGCGCGACGGCGACGCGCTCGACGGCGGCGCCGAGGTGGTGAAGCAGGTCCGACTTCTCGAGCGCCTGGTCATCGGGCATGCAGATGTGTGCCTTGTAGCCCCTCGCGCGGGCCAGCGTGGCCAGCGAGATGCCCGTGCTGCCGACTGTGCCCTCGTAGATGGTGTCGCCGCGGTGAGGCACGAGCAGGCCGGCCTTCTCGGCCTCCTGGATCATGTTCAGCGCCACGCGGTCCTTGGGGCTGTTCCCGGCCCCGTTGAGGAACTCGGCCTTGGCGAGGATGACGCGCCCGGTCGCTCTCGACAGCGACTCGATTTCAATGAGCGGCGTGTTGCCGATACATGATGCGATGCCGGTCCCGGCGCCGGGATCCCCGCGGCTCGGTGACGGTGGTTGCGACTCGTGGTCTTCTAGTTTGAGGGGCTGGCCCCAAAACAGGCTGCTTCGTCGGCGGTCGCCGGGACGGGCTTGTGAGCGGCGGCGCGTGTGCTGGTAGCGGTATTCGAGATCGGGGTATAAGTCTTTGAAGCCGAGTGTGACGAGGATGCCTGCCCCGAAGGCTAATGCAACGGCTGCGGAGCCGTAGGCCTTGGGGTGATCACTTAATGACATGGCTGGAAGGTCATGAAGTCATTTCAAATATATGGGAATGCGCCCTGGACTTGACTTAAGTCGAGAGGTTGCTTTTCTATGAATTTTTTCTGTGTGTGCTTGAACAAATCTGATGTCATGAGAATTGGCATGAGAAGGTTTGTGAGTTCCGTGGGAAGGCAACAGTGCAGCCACTCAGATGCTGGAACACGGCGCTCAGCCCCACTTAATCTTGGAGCTCTCCTCGCGGCCAGAGACGAACGAATATTGACAAACCCTGGAAAACCTCACGAGAGCATCACGAGAGCTCAACCTGCATCTCGCCAGCCATGGACTCCCCCATCGTGGCCCAGCTCTTCCGGCAGCTGTTTCGCAATCGTTCTGCAGGATGCCAAGCGCGGGTGCAGCAATTGCGCCGTGGATTCCCTGCGGCCACCACAAGCAGCTACCGGCATCAACATCACCACCAGCAGGCGAGTTCGTACGCTACGCGAGCCTCCCGAGACCGTGGCATGAAGTCAAATGAAAGTCGCTGGCAGCAGAGAACAAACCTTTTACCCGAAGACAGACGGGAGGAGTTTGCGCAGTACCCGTACATTTCCATGTCGGAGCTGAAGAAGCGCAAGGAGCGGCCGAGAAAAGTCAAGATGCTTCTCCGTGACTTTATCGACGGTAAGCACGCGTTGTATTTTCCCGTCGCAACTTGACATATACGTACGTTGCTAACAGCTCTGAATCAGACAGCTTATACAACCCTTCATACGGGTACTTTTCCAAACAAGCCGTCATCTTCTCCCCGGGTGAACCTTTCGACTTTACCACTCTCCGCGACGACCTTGCCTTCCAGTCCGAGCTCGGCCGCCGCTACACCTCCTTCGAAGACCATCTCGACGACGTCGAAGGCGAGAACCCAACCCGCCAGCTGTGGCACACGCCCACGGAGCTCTTCCGCCCATACTACGGCGAGGCCATTGCCCGCTACCTCGTCACCAACTACCGCCTAACAACCTATCCCTACGACGACCTGCTCATCTACGAAATGGGCGCCGGCAGAGGCACCCTCATGCTCAACATCCTCGACTACATCCGCGAAGTAGACCCCCAAGTGTACGCCCGCACGCGGTACAACATCATTGAGATTTCCACCAACCTCGCCTCCCTCCAGAACAAGCACCTCCTCTCGACGGCCGAGTCGCGCGGCCACAGGGACAAGGTGGACATTGTGAACCGCTCCATCTTCGAATGGGACCAGTACGTCCCTTCGCCGTGCTTCTTCCTCGCCATGGAAGTCTTTGACAACTTCTCCCACGACTGCATCCGGTACGACGTCGCCACGGAGGAGCCGCTCCAGGGACACGTGCTCATCGACGGCGACGGCGACTTCTACGAGTTCTACGTCCACGACCTGGACCCCGTGGCCGCGCGCTTCTTCCGCGTCCGCCACGCCGCCACGGGAGGCAACTATCCGCGTCCGTACCCCACGAACCCTGCGCTCAAGTGGCTGTCCACCAAGATGCCCTTTGCCGCGAACCTCTCCGAGGCCGAGTACATTCCCACCCGCCTGATGCAGTTCTTCGACGTGCTGGAAAAGCACTTTCCGGCCCACAAGCTGCTCACCTCTGACTTTGACTGGCTGCCCCAGGCCGTGAAGGGGTTGAACGCCCCCGTTGTGCAGACGAGGTACCATCGGAAAATGGTGCCCGTCACAACGCCGCTGGTACGTACAACCGCCCAGTGCCATCATTCCAAAGCAGGACCCATCCCGTGCCGTGTGCTGACAATGTCGTAGGTTCACCAAGGCTACTTTGACATCTTGTTCCCCACCGACTTTCGCATCACCGAGGCCATGTACCGCGCCGTCACGGGCAAGCTCACGCGCGTCATGACCCACGGCGATTTCATGCGTCGCTGGGCATACGTGGAGGACACGGAGACGAGGAGCGGCGAGAATCCCCTGTTGACCTATTACAAGAATGCTAGTGTTCTTGTTACTGTCTAGTTTGAATAGACTGCTGTATATATGTATCATAGACCGAGACGTATACCCGACACGTACGCAAGGCAAATATAACCTATTCTATCGTTTCGAATGGTGCCCATTGAAACATGATAAAAAAAAAATTCACATAAATCTTGATTGGTATTTACCATGTCCCTGTACCAAGTCACCCATCCATCCATGCCGTTGTTAAATACATAGGCTCCCATGGTTCCCATAAACAACTACACCAACAACACCTACATACAATGCTTTAAAGTTTTTCCTCGAGCCATTTCCTCGCGACTTCGACCGCATCATCAATGTTTTCGGGTTTCGTGCCCTGGCCCTGGCGCGTGGGCTCCTTACCGCCTGACCGGCCGCCTACGACGTCTGATACCACCGACGCCCATTGCTCGGCGGTGACACCCTTGGATGCAAGGCCCTGTGGGAAAGAAAAAAGTCAATCATGAAATTCATCTGGTGAATGAGTAAGAGAACTTACGGATCCGACGTAGACACCGTGCACGACGGCACCTTCTTCCTGACTACCTCCGAATATATACACGGACTTGGTCTTGTCCTTGGCCTGGAAGTGCTTGAACACTTCTGTCAGAGCCTTGGCGTTGGCACTAATGGGGAGACGGCCGACGAAATAGTCGACGTCCTTCTTCTCCTCAAAGTGCTTGACGACGCAGCCTACAGCCGCGCCGGCCTCGGCCTTCTGGCGCTTCTTCTGCTCGGCGATGACAGACGTCGCAATCTTCTGGAAGCGCGTGTTGAGCTCGTCCTTGGTGAGGGTGGAAATGACGAGCTGGCTGAGCTCCTGCGAAACAACCTTGGTTTGGGCATCCTTTGCGGGTCCAAAGGGCATGGCTTCAAGGATATCTAGCTTCTTGGAGAACTCGGCCGCCTCGCGCTGTACTTGATGTGCCGCCTCGCCAGTGTACGCAATAATACGGCGGATTCCCTTGGCAATGCCACTCTCTTCAACCAGAATAAGGTCCTTAATCAGGCCGGTTTGCTCAACGTGGGTACCGCCGCAGAATTCAACACTGTATGAACGCCACTCCTGCTTCTTGGGGTCCTTGAGCATGGTGTCAACGTCCATGCCAATGGAGACGACTCTCACAGGGTTGGGGTACGTTTCGCCAAAGACGGCACGGACTCCCTCGATCTGGCGCGCGAGATCTAGATCCACGTCTTTAGAAAAGATCTTTGAGTTGCGGCGGATGTATTCGTTACTGAGGGTTTCAATCTTGCGAAGCTCCTCAATCTTGACCTGGCTCTTGTGTGAGAAGTCGAAACGAAGCTTCTCATTGTCCACCAAGGAACCTTTCTGGTTGATGTCGTCGCCGAGAACCTCTCGCAGGGAGTGATTCAGCACGTGCGTTCCAGTGTGGTTGTTGCGGATGGGAGAACGGCGAAGTTCGTCATACTCGCAAATAACCTCATCCCCTGACGACAACGCACCGTACTCGATGTAACCGCTGTGTAGAATGAAGCCACCATAGTTTTGGACATCCATGACCTTGAATTCAACAACGTCGTCAATCACAATTCGGCCCGTGTCGGCGACTTGACCACCAGATTCAGCATAGAAATTGGTCTTGTCCAGCAGGATACCGATGGCGGTCTTTTCTGGCAACTCTTTGGTAGAGTTGTGGAAGGTCTTTCCATCAAAGATAAGTTGAACCTTGCCCTTGCTGTCACCCTTCACGAACTTTGCATCGTCGTCTGTTCGAGCAACTTTTTGCTGGTCAAGCTGGGCGATCTGGTGAACATCAAGTTTGGCAAAGGTGTCAACGGACGCCTTGACAGCCTTGCTCGCTTCGCGGGCCTTCTCCTTGGCAACGCTGACTTCACTCTCATCAATCTCAAGGCCACGCTCCTCAGCCATAATCTGGGTCAAATCAACGGGGAAACCAAAGGTATCGTACAAGCGCCAGACAACATCACCATCAAGCTTCTTAACACCGGCCTTGGCCGCCTTTGCTGCATACTTTTCAAACTGGGCCTCGCCACGGTCCAGTGTCCGTGCGAAAGCCTCCTCTTCCTCATCAAGAATTTCCTTAATATCCAGCTGCTTCTTAACGAGCTCGGGGAACTGATCTCCCATGTGAGAAACGAGAGCAGGAAGGATTTTGGAAAAGAAGCTGCCAATTTCGGCATTAAGGTACTTGCGCGCATATCGCACACCTCTTCTGAGAATTCGTCGGATAACGTAGCCGCGGCCGTCGCTGTTGGGAACGGCACCGTCCGTAATCGCAAAGGAAAGAGTTCGGATGTGATCCGCAATCACTCGGTAGGCGGTGTCAATACCATCAGCATCGTCCTTGCCGTACTTATCTGAGTACGGTCTTACGCCAGTGACTTCTTGAATCTGTTTGAATAGAGGGGTGAAACAGTCGGTGGCATAGTTAGAGTCGGTCTCCTGGAGCGCGGAAACCACTCGCTCAAAACCCATACCCGTGTCAATGTGCTTCGCGGGTAGAGGCTTCAGGCTGCCATCCTTCTGGCGATCAAACTGCATGAAAACGAGGTTCCAAATCTCCACGACCATGGGGTCATCCTGGTTGACAAGATGCGCCGCATTTCGCCCGCCGATTTTGTCGTAATGAATCTCACTGGAAGGACCGCAAGGACCCTGGTCACCCATTTCCCAAAAGTTGTCCTTCATATCTCCAGGAACGATCTGATCCTCGGGCATGCCGATATCCAACCATAACTGCTTCGCCTCGTCGTCCGGGGGCAGGCCAAGCTCCTTATCACCCTCGAAGTAGGTCGCATATAGTCGTTTGGGGTCGAGTCCATAGACCTTTGTAAGAATCTCCCAGGCCATCTCAATAGCCTCCTTCTTGAAGTAGTCGCCAAAGGACCAGTTGCCCAACATCTCGAAGAAGGTGTGGTGGTAGCTGTCCTTGCCGACATCGTCGAGATCGTTGTGCTTACCGCCCGCACGAATGACTTTTTGAGTATCGGCAGCACGCTTGAGGTTGGCCATGGGATCGGACTGGTTAATGGTGCCGAGGAAGATGGGCTTGAACTGGTTCATGCCCGCGTTGGTGAAGAGCAAGGTGGGGTCATCGTAGGGAACGACAGAACCAGAAGGCACTGCATGGCGTTGGTTAGCATGGGGCTTTTTCGAGTGACATCGTCATATGAGTGAAGTGTTCAAAGGTAGTCAAAAAATGCCTCGACACGATTCCTTGTTCGCCTTGGCTGGCACTTGACCGTGTGGCAAACCCTCGTCGACGATGGCCGTCTGGGCCAGGTTCATCATGAAGGAGGGGCAATTTTGCATACCTATTGTATGACCCCGCTGCTGCATATAGTCAAAAAAGGCCTTGCGCACCAGCGCAGACGGCCATTTGAGCTCGCTCATGTTGGACGAAGATGATAATCGGCGCTGGTCCTGGTCAGAAATTGCAACGGCGGGAGGTTGCAGTGATGCCGAGCGTGTCGCGCGTAACGTGTGGAATCTCAAAGTGCGGACTCGGCAGAGCGGCGGGTGGGTTTTGTAGAAACTTCTACAAGAATGAGTCAAGGCGGATGCGGAAGGAGCGAAGGGTACAAAGGGACCAGCAGCGCCTGCACCCGCCGCCGTCGCAGTCGCTGTCACAGTCACCATCCGTCCAACAGCTCGAGTCCCGCAGCCACCACCAAGGCCGAAGCCGCAGCTCCCACGCGCGCGCATCTGCCCGATCAGTCAATCAATCAATCAACCAGTCAGTCAGTCAGTCAGTTATCGAGGCGATCCAAAGACGCAGGCAGCGCGACGCTGGTCCGCTCACGACAAGCCCAATTCCTCAGACCCGACGCTCCCCAGCCCCCGTCACCCTCGGTATCGTCCCAATCCAGACGACTTTCCCGCAACCCATCCAGCAACGTCGTAAACGTACCGAGTAAAACTCGCCCAGTTCACCAAGGCGCAACCTGCCACAGCACCCTGCCTGTTGCTGCTTGCACGTCCCCGAGAACCAGATTCCACATCGGCTGGCCGACCGAGAGCGTGCGCGTGGTTTAGATGCAAATCTGACTCTGCGACGCGGCGCCGCGCTTGCGTAGGAGGAGGTGAAGAAATCGCAAAGTCGTTTTCGAGCTCCAACAGTCGAGGCAGCACTTGAGATCAGGATGATGGTTCAGGGGGGCCCAGCATCTCACCTGCTCCCAGGCCCGCCCCAGTTCGCCGTGTCCACCGAAGCCCACCTGGCCCCAGGCGCCAACCGCACTGCAGGCTCGCTGCCTCAGGGCGACGGCGTCGGCACTCCAGCGCCCGCCAGCGACACCACCATGCATGTGCAACCCCCCTCGGCCCTAGGCAAGAGGAAAGCAGAGACGCAGGACAATGAACGGCTTTCGAAGCGCTTAAGTCTACTTAATTTAGGTATGCGCGCAATGTCAACTCCCTCTATTCTTCGTTCCTGCTCTATCTGACATGGGCCATCTCACAGAACAATCCGGCAACAAGCTCTATGTTCCCGTCGAAACACCCCATCCACCCAGCGCAACATGCGCGACACAAGCTACCTCCCAGCCCTGCGAACACATGGAACTAGACGATTCTAAACATAAAGTATACATCTACAACTTAGACGACGAGCTCTCTTCCGAAAGCGAGGACGAGGAAGGAAAACTCGTCTTCCTTCCCGACATCGAGAAACACCTTCGCGAGACTCGTATACCCAAACACGTCCTGGCAAATAACGACGGAGAGCTCGCGGGCATGCAGCTAGTCCTGTACAAGGATCCTACGTCGTTGTCGGTGCCGCAAGAGGAAGATAGCGTACGCCGGGCTGTTCTAGAGGCGAGGCAGCGAATGAGAGAGAAGCAGAAACTCGAGCAGATGGGTGTCGCAAGCACTACTGCCACCGATGCCGGCGACGGTGAAGACGATGAAGCCATGGACATGGATTGATACCGGCCTATCTTTTTCCCTTTTTTTGTTAATATCGGATACCACGTGTTTTGGTGCTCATACTATTTGTGTACAATATATTCTTAGTAACGATTAATGTTAGCGTGCAGTTCAGAAATTCAACCCAAAGTCTAGCCAATATCAATGCCGAGTATGCCAATCCGCTGATGCCAAAAGCATAGAAATCAAACGCTACACCCAGCATATTCAATCTACCAGCATTCCTCTTTCCAAGTCTGCCATAGAGCTGGCATTATGAAGGGGTGAATTGTTTCGCTCATTAGTCAAGTGAAATTACAAGCATAATACAAGTATCGTGCAAGCGTAAAATCTGATAACACGGTATTGGGCTGTACCAGACCAAGGACAGTAAGAGACCGTCTACGCATCGTGACGCGTCAGACATACCAACAGCTGGCATTATTACCCAGCAGTAGCCACAATAAAAACAACAAGTCGTATGTCAAGTCCGGCGAAAAGCCAAACTACCGAGCAGGAGGCGCCCCAGTAGGAGGCGCATACTCGGGCGCAGGGTTATCCTCCGTCATCCTATGCGTCGACGCCCTATTCTGCGAGGGATCGACCTTGGAACCTCCCGGCGGACCAGAGTACATGGGCGGACGGTTGGGATCATACGCCGGCAGAGGCATGTCGTTCATGGGGTAGACGTTTTGCTGGCCGTTTTGCTGGGGCGGGTAGTGGCTGTATTGATACTGCGGCCACTGCTCCTGGTAGGTCGGTTGGTAGGAACGACGACTAACAAGACACTGCGACCGGGTCAGTACTACTGTCCTTTTCGTCTTCTGCGCATGTCATGTTACGGCGAGGGGTGCGTACTCTGTGATAAGCCAGTGGCTGGAGACCCTTTCGAATGCGCGCCTTGGCGTGGTAATATCCTCCTATGAGGTAGCCCATGACGAGCGCGAAGAAGACTAGGAAAATCACCCATCGCACAATGACGCCGGTCTGTACATATAGGGAATCAGCATGATGCGACAAGTCGCTGGGCTCTGGTGACGGGAAGTCTTACCTTGGTATGCCACCACGGGACGTAGAAATAGTCCCCATTTGCGTAAACCACATCTCTCGCAGCCACCGCCATGGTCGTCGCTTCGTCCATGTGTCCAACTACGGATGCTGCGTCCCGCGCGAGAAGAAGAGAATATAGTCGTTGAATCAAGGGAGCCGGGGTTTTCGTCAGTGGAGGTGCGGCGTAGATAAACGGTTTCGACGCAAGGGGCCAGACGAAATGGCAAAAGGGGAAAGAAAAGTGATGGACAGGTTCCGTTTAAGACAGAGCGGAGGGATTGTAATGGCCACCGGGAGCACAACAACGCCGTGGTGGCTGTGTGGGCTCTTGTCCGTCTCTTGCGTCCTGCGGCACTCCAAGTCACAGAGGTGTGAGGTGTCGTGTTTCACCCTTGGCAACAGCAGAATTGGGGCGGGCCGCAATTCAGGTCGTGGCTGCCGTGCCAAATGCAGAGACATCCGGGGGGCATCGGGCCACTTGGGGGTCCCAGATTTTGACGCATCATCAGCGGGCGGCCGCCCATTGGCCCCTTGGAACACGGAAGCGTGGAGTGCTGACGTACACGTGCCTGTGTGGTCAACGTGGTACTTGGCAGGTACCAGTCGTATTACTGCAGGGTGACCGCGGACGACGGGGAGCTTTGGAATCAGTTGATGACACGTCGAGGTTCAATCCGAGCTTCAGCACATTACATCTTGTTTTGCATTATAATTACAGACTGTCACGGATTGCAGCAAATGGAAGCAGCCTATCCAAGGCGCCTCGCATAACGCGAGTCCATAATTGCCAACACCATGGCCTATTCGCGTGGCTTGTCACTCCCCTGACGCCATCAATTTAATGTCATCACCATCTCGGCCAGCCCTGACTGTCGCCGTCCATCGATTTGGGAAGAATGAATGCGCTTCACTCAACATGTCCCGTTACACGCATACCCAGAATGTTTGGTGTCTTACGGGGTAGTGACGATCAATTGATCTATCCGCCACTCGACTTGGCATCCGTCCGCCAAGGTGAAACGAAGATTGAACCTTCGGCAAAGTCGGCAGCTACTGTCATTATCATCCGTCATCACAGGACCTACCAATGCTGAGCTGCGAGACCAAGTATGTTCCTATTTCAGCATGCTTATACGTTTCACTCCCAAAATGGCAAAAGTCTGTACGACGGCTCGTGGCCATCCAATGAATTCTCTACGAATGTCATCGAATCATCGCTGAAATGCTGCCCAAACGCCCGCCCCAGTCATAATCTATATACACGTGTCCAAAGTATTTATAAGCCCATGCCCCCAGCAGCCCACCCGCCAAACCCATCAAACCGGTTCGCGGGATTCCCAGCAGGCCCTGGAATCGGTTGTTGCGCTTGCGCTTGCTGGCCCTGGCCCTGGCCTTGGCCTTGACCCTGTCGCCTCGCTTCCTCCGCCTGTGCGTAAGCTTGCTGCATCCTCTGTCGATACCATAGAAGCAATACCAGAGAAAAGGTGATGCCAACAACGAGGATGCTTTCTACAACACCGCCCGCGTCAAGATAGTCATCATCCCCGACATCCAGAGTATCATCATCCATGTAATCCCCATACAGTGCTTCGTCGTCATAGTATTGGTCGTCTTTCATAAAGTTGGCAATCCACTCTGCTAGTGACCAGTCTTTGCTTTTGCCTGCAGACACATGTTAGCCCCAACAGAAGACGGAGATTGCGGGACAATATTTATACTTACTGGGTTCGTCCTGGATGGAATGAACCTCGCCATGTGTAATCGTGTTCCAGGCACTTCGAATTCGAAGCTTCAAGAGGCTCAGCGTTACAGGGAGGTATGCCTCCTCATTCACCTCCAGTGCCTGGTCATAGAATCTCTTGGCCAAGTGGAAGTCTTGCTCAAGGCCAACACCGTTTTCGTGCATCCATCCGAGATTGAACAGGGCTTGGGCACTTTGCGAGTACTCCGACGCTCCGGTATAGCACTGCACGGCCTTGCCGACATCAGCTTTGGTGCCGATACCATAGAAGTAATAGTCACCCATCTTGACCAACGAGTCGATGTTGGCCTGCTTCGACGATCGTGTCCAGTGGATAAGAGCCAGACTTGGGTTATTGAGGAGAGTTCCTTCGGTCTGTGACTTGCCCAGCCACAACGATTTTTTCTCCGACTCGGTCATGTCCAACATGTAAGCCACATTGTTTTGTGCTCTCTCATAGCCCTGTTCAGCTGCCATTAGATATTCAAGGAAGGCAACTTCATAGTCCCCAGCATCATAGGCATCATTCGCATCTGCCCACGACGAGACCAGGGGCTCTGCCTTCTCTGCAACATTTTTGTAGTAGCCCAAGGCCATATTGCAAGCCTTTTCGCGCCCTACGCCATTATATATCATCTCCGCCAGATAGTAATGGGCTTCGATGTTTCCATATCTAGCCGCAAGTTCGAAGAAGTTGCTTGCCACTCGCAGGTCCTCAGCTTCGCCCTGATCAAGGTACAGTCGCCCAATCTCAACCTGGGCTGGGGCATAGTCTGCCGCTGCTGCAAGTTGGAAAAGCTCCGAGGCCCGCTTAACGTTCTCCTTGACACCTAGGCCGTTTAGTAATATCAAACCCATTCCATACTGCGACTGGGCGTCGTTGAGCTTCGTCCCTCGCTCAAACCATACTTTAGCTCTCTCAAAGTTTTGTGGCAGGCCCTCTCCTCGTAGGTACATGCGACCGATGAAGCCCGCAGCTTTGGCAGCGATTTTATCGGTGCCCGGCTTTGCGTTATCCACAAGCGTACCGTCTCTTTTCCAGTATCTAGAGGCAACCAAAAAGAAATATTTCTTTGCAAGGCCATAGTCGTGATCGAGACCCCTCTGTCCGTCATAAAATATTCTCCCCAAATTCAGAGAGGCTTTGACGTCGCCTTTCTGCGACATGAGGTCCAGGTATTCGATGACATCGCTAATGGCAGCGTTCGCATCAGAGTGTACGCTCACTTTGCGTGCGTTCAGTCCAGAGCTTGCCGCACTAGCGCCCTCACCATAAACACCACCGTCGTCGTCCGCAATTCGCCATCCCTGGTAAATCCAGGTCACGCCGCCGGGAGGGCCAGATCGATGCCATTGAATTGCCTTGTCGGCTACGCGCTTGTAATATTTAACCGCTACTTCACAGCTCTTTGAAGCCCCAATACCAATGTGATGCCTGAAAGCGGTAGCCATGGCGGCGCGAGTATCGCCGCGGAGAGCTGCAAATGTGTAGTAAAGCAAGGCCTTGGCCTGATCTCGCGGGACTACGTCACCAAGACCCGTTGAATGAAAGAGCCCCAACATGTATTGCGCAGTCGTGTTGCCATAAGAGCTGGCCAGGTGGTTGTAGTAATTATACGCGGCGTGAAGATCTCTGGCATGGCTGTGGTTCCCAAAGAAATTCAATTCTGCTAGTAGATATAGGGCATCGGAATTATTCTGGTTCGCGGCTTTTTCTAACAAATCAACAGCATTTGCGAGAGGACCAGTTGCGGCGGACTTTGATTGCTGTTGCTGCTCCTGTGAGGGGGCCGTCGCAGGTCCTGTAGGTAGGGTGTTTAGGATGTATCGGACAACGGTTCCGACTATGCCGGATGACTGCTGTCTTCGGTGTTGCGATGATCGCGACGCTTTATTCAGTTGCGATAGCGCAGCGTCGACGAATTCGGCTCCTACGCTGAGTCAATTACTGGAACAGTCGTCGGCATAAGTGTGTCAGGGATTCATGGACCAACCTGGTTGCCGAACCGGCGGCTGGACATGCTCCGTCTCAACATCTGTATTGGGACCAAGTCCATGGTTCTTCGGTTCCTTCCAGAGCGTATTTTCCGCATGATTATCTTTATAATATTGCGCGTTCGTACCCAGAACAAAAGCGGCCTGCGGAAGCACTGCCAATGAGACATGTGAGCAAACTGGTGGCAAGTGCAGTACCGGACACAATGGCAGAGCGACTTACGGAGAAGCCATATGGCTGAACTCCTCATGTTGGGCAAATGCTATGGGCCAGAAATCGATGATCGGGTGCAAAGCATAGCGAGTCCAACACGGGCTTGGGGAAGGTGGCGATGTGATGATGGTTGACGTTGGCAAAAGGTGGCCTTGAAGCTGTCGGCCCAGAGCTAATACAAGCTGTCCACTTCTCTCGTAGTACACCAGTCTCCGTCCTCGAATCAGATCGAAGGGTGACGGGGGGTCTTGCCGGCTCGCAGCGGAGGCGGGGTGTTGTTTTAAAGGCTGACTAACACGGTTTGGTCGATCGCGTGCCTCAACTTTGTGGCTAGATTCTAGGCTGACTGTTCCATGCTGGCCAAGTGCTGCCAAGGTGTAAGCTCTGCATATTGAATAGAAGATTTATTAGTTAGTTTGCTGGCAAATGTTTTAGCGATTTGCGGGGCAGAGTACGGATTAGTTGGTTATTATTTTGACCGGCAACAGATGGTGCTTGTGTTTCGCGCAACACCGGGGTGTAACTTACATAATACATAGTCTGACCTGCCACCAGAATGGGACACGATCGCGGACACTGAGCGATGAGCAAATGCACCTAACCCGAATACCCAGGCATTTAAGAATGATTAAGCCTTCTTGTTTAATTCAAAGAATGGGAAACGATACGCATGCACAACTGGACGTCGCAATCTCAACAGGTTTATGTGCAACCATGCTGTCGCCTCTAGTCCCGCCAGTCACAAACCCCATCAACTGCGAGACAGTAAGCTACATGTACATCTCTTTTCCATATGTACGGAGTACCCTCATTCAAAGATAGTACTACTCCATACTAATATTATCGAAAACCCGCCAGTTATTTCAACGTCACATGTGAGAAAGTGCCGCCGTTCAACAAAAGCTCAAGTCCACGCCCCCACAAAGCCATTCACAACTTCACAATCCAAGCCAGTGATGCCCCGTTACGTTAGCGCCACATCAATTCTCCTACGGAACAAAACGCGGGAAGAAGCATGGCACGCAATTAAACTCATCACTCGACCTAAAACCTAGGCAACAAGACAGGCGTATTAAAATCTTCACACAGCACGGCGAGGCCCTTGGGCCCCAGGCACATCATTGATCCCGGCGTCACCCATTGGCCAACTCCCATCTCCACACTCTCAGCACCTCAACCCCCCTGTGGCGGTGGCTGCAACCGCCTGCCTTAAAATGGTCCCAACGGTCTCAGTCGCGTAAACCGGCACTTCGAGCCCTGAAAATCCGCGTCTCCCACGCGCCTGGCAGCAAGAAACTCCGTCCCGATATGTCAAATGCAGCATCCATCCATCCAACTCCTCCAAAGCTACAAATATAACGCGGGGCTGCGTCTCTGCTACTCCAAGCCGTATTGTATTTTACTTGTACCCCAAAACTAAGCCGAAAACGACTCTCATAATCGCCCTGCGTCGTCACCTCCAAGCCCGAGCCCTTCCAGCTCGCCGGCTCCTCACACATCTTCAGACCATGTCCACGCTCAAGCGCAAAGGCGAGTCCCTGACAAATGGAGGCGACGGCAAGAAACCCAAGGCCAACGGCTCCATCGCCTCCTTCTTCAGCGCACCAAAGCCCGCCAGGGGGGCTGCCTCTGCTCCCGCCTCCCCAGCCGTCAAGTTCGACAAGCAAAAATGGCTGGCTGGCCTGACGGCTGAGCAGAAGCAGCTTCTAAAGCTGGAGATTGACACGCTACACGACAGCTGGCTGGCGCTTCTCAAGGATGACATTACGAGCAAGGAGTTTCTGGAGCTGAAGAAGTTTTTGGATCGGGAGACGAATGCTGGGAGGAAGTGGTTCCCCCCAAAGGAGGACGTATATTCCTGGTATGTGTGTGTGTGTGCTTGGCTTCCATCTTTGCAACTATGAGCTAAACGTCTTGTACAAAGGTCGAGACACACACCCTTTCACAACGTCAAGGTCGTCATCGTCGGCCAAGATCCTTACCACAACGATAGGCAGGCACACGGCTTGGCCTTCTCCGTGCGACCTCCCACACCTGCACCGCCCTCCCTCAAGAACATGTATATTGCGCTAAAGAAGGACTACCCTACGTTTGTTCCGCCTCCCAATCGGGGCGGTCTGCTTACACCGTGGGCTGACCGTGGCGTACTGATGCTGAATACCTGCTTGACGGTGCGAGCTCACGAGGCGAACTCGCATTCGAACCGTGGCTGGGAGCGCTTCACACAAAAGATCATTGATCTCGTGGCTCAAAAACGTACCCGGGGAGTCGTGTTCATGGCATGGGGCACGCCGGCTGGCAAGAGGGTACAGAAAATCGACAGGCAGCGACATTTGATTCTACAGAGCGTCCACCCGAGTCCACTGAGCGCATCTAGGGGGTTCTTTGACTGTGGTCACTTCAAGATGGCGAATGAGTGGCTTATCAAGCGGTATGGCGATGAGGGCGAAATCGACTGGGCGTTGACGCCAGGCGTCACGACCAAGGCTGTTGCAGCCACGGTCGCTGGTGCATCTGTCAACGGGACCAAGTCGGTCAAGGTGGAAGTCAAGGAGGAAATCAAATCCGAGGTGAAGGAAATGAATGGATCTACTGCAGTTAAGGTTACCAAGAAAACAGAAGAGGATGTGGATTCGGAGGACGAGGCCGCGCTAGAGGAAGCTCTTCGATTAGCGGAGGAAGAGGTAAAGAAGGCAGAGTAGACAAGACAACGCTGATGAGATGGGGGGCATGGACAGCTGAGTGGCCTGGCTGGTTGCTGGGGATGTGTCTTCCATGGCCGATTCTGTTCAAACTCGTTCCCAGGCATTTCCAACTCTTTGTAGGATATTATGTATTAAGTACCCATAGCTTTAACTTTTCGAGCGGATGGAAATCAAATAATTGTTCCACACATGCCTAACGGTCCATCAAGACCGTCAGAGATGATCCTTTCAGATGCCCATTGGACTCTACAAGAGGCAGATGGGCCAGGCTTTTCCACAGTGCAACAGACAAGCATTCGCTCGTTAAAAACACCAAACCACGATGCGTATCATTATGATGCCATTTTTTTAAAAAATTCAACGTATCCGAGGGCGGCATCGCGTCACTTGAATGTCACTCCGTCTTTCTCATCATTTACACACAGACTTACAACCAAAAGTGTCCAAGCAATAGATTATCACCAGCCAAGAAGTCACTTTATGCACACCTGCAGCCGAAACCGTAGCCTAATGCGCGGCAGTGCCTAGTCCGCATGGCTTGGCCAATCAAACGCAGATCAAGAGGGCTGCATGAAGTGCGTTGGCATCTTCAACGTCTTGCGAGCAACACGAGAGCGACTAGTCTCATGACAGGACGCGCTGTTGCAAACGGCTCGATGTCGGGTTGGGCATCGTCGATGCCGAAATGCGCCGTAGCTTCGTCCAGAGATGTTGACTTATGCTATTCCGGTGTCTGGTCGTCCTGGCGTCACATGCGTGTAGCTGCACGTCATCAGTCAAGTCAACTGCGTCCGGACGCGATGAGATGCGCAGTTCCAAACTGATGGCTCGCTTCTATTGCAATGAACAGTCTGGTCGCAAATACATTCGGCTACTTGAGCACCTGGCAGGCCGTCAAGCGCATGAAGCGGCACACAGGGCAAGACGGAGCTGACACGTTCAAGGCGTTATCGACCCTGTTCGACATTTGAATGTTTGGCCGTCAAAGATGATCTCCGGTTTAGCCTGCAGTCAGGGGTCAAAGACGCCAAACTGGCTAGACCTGAATTGGACAAGCTCCGTCTCCACCAATGCCATGCCGGCACGCTGGAGCGAAAGTAGTTTTTGCCAAATTTTGAGACATTGGACGGCTCACACCGCCATCGCCCTGGGCGCCCGCCTATCATTGGTAAAACTTGCTACTCAGGCGGCAGACATCATCTAAGGAAATGCCACGGAATAATGAAATATTACTGAGTACACCGGGCACATGGCGGCGAGGCGGCAGAAACGGTGGTGGACGGGAGTCTGGTTCAGAAGGCAGCGGTACGACACAACCACGCGGTGAACGCTGGCAGGATTTATCGACAATGGCATTGATGGGTTTTGAGGCACCGTGAGCAAGATGGTTTTGGTAAAAGCAGATGACGTACAGTCCTGGACGGCCGTTGATAGATGCAGCAATGGCCTCTCCGCGTGTGTAGGGCAGAGCGCGGCGATGGACTATTTATATGATAGAGAGGCTCCACGATCATGTTGGGTATTGTGTCATGGCAGAGATATGACAAACGGCAGAATCGGAGTCTGAAACGGGGACAGATTCCGGCCAGATTCAGCGCATATCACTCGGTATGCCAGCAATACTCCGTACATACTCCGTACTTTACGGAATATATCGTACTACTACCCGTCAGCGACGAAGTGGAACAGCCACTTGTAGTGGTACGCATTAATTGCAAAGAGCGGCTGGCTCCCGGTTCAGCCAAGGCTAGTCATCAGAATCGGCCTTGCGCATTGACAGCCACCTCTAGATTCTCTAATTCTCCTCGCAAGCCAAAGAAGCAATGCCCAATACTCCGTACAGATCCCATAAAGGGGAAGTGGGCCTAATCGATGACGGCGTCAAGGCGTTCGCTCAGCGAGCGTCGGGCAACCACCAGAGATGCTGTATCAACTGTCCAATGTTATGTTTGTGTGTATCATATTGTATATACTCATCATGGAGTGAAGCGTCGCTCCTAGATCCCACGTCGGGGGATGTCGCTGGCCGTGACGAATGGGGATGGAGGCGAAATGCAACGTCGACATTCGACATCATGATTAAACGTGATGGACGCACGGGGACTGCTAAAATTGGCGGACACACTCGCAGCCGGACGCAGATGAGATGACGCAGGCAACCTTTGGCGCATAATACGGAGTAGTATGTACGTACAATAAATAGTATCACCGCCGCACGAGGTCTGAGCCCTCGAGAAGAAAGAAGTCCGGTCTGCTGCTGGTTGAACTCTGCCGCTGCAGATGGTGGGGGTGCGCCTCTTCATCTGGTCTGGTCTCTCGCCAGACAGACACTCGCACAAGTCGACATGAAGTTCTCCGTAATGCTGCTTCGCTTCGTCCGCCACTGCATTGCGCCCCGCAGGTACCCGCTGCCACACCCAGCGAGGCCCTGAGCCACCTGAGCCACCTGAGCCACTTGAGCTCAACTGTAATTTACTTTTCGGTCCCCCCATTGTCCTTAAAGGGGCCGTGGGCCAATCCGAGGTGGGGATCAACTGGACCCCTGGTCGCGTCAACCGTGCTGCCGTGCTCAGTGGCGATGCACGTCTATTAGTGCTTGATCTTGGGACAGCAGGCGACAGGGCGCCGAGAAGACATGGACCGAGACGGCCATCATCATCTCGCGTCTCCCCAGTGCCTCTCTGGCCCCTGAGCTGCCATGGTCCATGGTCCATGGTCCAACCCGGCTCAAATGTCATATCTGGTCCAGCAGCCAACCCACCACTTGACACCACGTCGTCGCCGCCCGTCTTTCACCCCGTCCAGTCTCATGTCGTCTCGACCTGAGTCTGCCTGTCCTGCTGCTCGCCTTTTCCTCTCTTTTTCCCTTCAATGTTCCCTTTCTTGCCGTCTAGCCACTTTAGATGCCTTGCGTTTGGGGGCACTGCCTTGATTCTCTTTTGTGCTTCTTCCTTGTTTAGTTCACTTCCCTCTGCAGACTTGTTCTAGTCATTGGGCTGCAGACCATCCTCATCTCGAGTCCCATTCGTCTTTCCACACACACCCCTCCCCCCCCTTTAACTTTCTCGACGCTCTTGCCGTCTCCAGTCCCCGCATCACCACTTACACGTCGCAGCGCGAGTTGAACTACCTTTTCGACCACACCTGGACCACCGTCCATCTGTCTGTTTCATCATTAGGCCTCGTCTCTATTTCGGCCGGGCTTGCTTTTTATTTTTTGTTATCCAGCACTGCACTAAGCAAACCCACACTACCTATCTCCGCCATTGCGCTCAAGTGTGGTCGAGAGCGTTTTCTGATTTCCACCAGCTCTCAGCCTTCGCAGCCCCTGATCGCAACAGTTTCTCGCCGTTGTGCATGATTCCTGCATCCTACATTGCAGCACAGCACAGTCTGGTTTGAACGAGGTAAATCGAGGCGGCACACCACATATCCTTCTCGCCGCCGTTGAAATTATATACCCCCTCGTTCGGGAATCCCCCTTTCATTTGCCCGACATGCCAGGGTTTCTCTCTCGCCTCAAAGGCCGTGAGGTTCTACGAAAGAAGAGGAATAACGTGCAAGGGTTTACCGACTCTCTTCCACAGAAACCAAAATGGGATGACGCCTACACACGGCCGTCAGTTGAGCCAGAGGAAATTCACGAGCTGTTGCATATTTGCACGGCAGAGCTTAAAGCGCGGGGTATGTGTATTCGACTCGGAGTCTTGCTATGCGATGATGGTTATCATTTTTTGTGGCTTGGGAATTTCGGTTGCCTTTATTTGGTTCCATATTCCTTGACACAGACAAAATAGCACATGGGCAATTGGCTAATTCAATCTTCAATTCAAAAACAGGCCTCGACATCCCGTTTCTACTCCTCCCCTACCGGCCAACCTCCGATCCCAGCGCCGTCCGCACTTTCATGAGACGCTTCTTCGACGACGGCTATGGCTTAAAGGGGGACATCTTGGCACAGGAGCTGCGCATGACCGAGCCAATGGTCAGTTGAGCATAGGATTGTGCCCCATGCCACATATAGATATAGCTAACAGCTGCACCAGGTCATCTCGGGTGTCCTAAAGTGGTGCTGGAGTCGCATTTCAGGTGGCGTTGTTGGCTGGGACGCCTACGAATTATTCAAGATAGGCGAAGGTGGTAAGTACAAATTCTTGTGGGCAAGTTATCTATTCCGTTCACAAATGTAACCGGGTCCAACAGATTCACGTATGGCCAGAGATTCTTTCAAGACATTTATACCCCTGAGCGTGGAAAGCGGAGCTCGCCAACGCATCATTTTCGATTTCTTCGAGTTGACAGCAGCCATTGCCGCCCACGGCAAAACCAATGGTTTTGGTGGACGTCAGTTGCCTCGAATGGCTGCGTGGTGGGCATTTGAGCAGAAAGATACGGGCAGTGGTTTTGATGGTGGCTACAAGGCCTGGCAGAAGTAAGTGCCCTGCTCATGTCGGAGGCGAAGCTCGTGTGCAGACAACAGGAGGCTCCGAAAGCTAACACAGTTTCCTCAGGGCCGCCGATGCCACCACTCATCTCTTCTTCTCCTATCTGCGGTCTCTTACGCCGGAAGAAGGTCTCACCGGAATCACTCTGCTTCCTAGATCACTGGAGAAGTTGCTCAACGAAACCGAATACCCACCGATTACTCCGCCGACACTTGTCTCAAAGACTAACAAGCTGGTCATGTTGGTCGACACTGTCTCGCCGACGCCTTTTGCCCTGCTCCGCCGTGCTGGCCATTTCCAGTACCGCGACTCTGATCCAGCCCTGCAACAATTCTCCGACTATAACGATCCGGTACAGGCATTGACTGAAGAGTGTCTTCGAGTATTGCGCGCTATTTCTGCTGCAAACGAATCTCAGGTATCCAGCGTCAAGCACTCAACCAGCCTGCGTGATGCATCATGGTCACGGTTCGAAGACATAGGCTTCGCAGGCACTGTTGAGGAAGAGCCTCAAATTGAGGATAGCCGCCTCCCAACTCAGAACAGGCAAATACAAGGGCTTCGAAGCACACCTGCGTCCGGGTCCGACTTTGGCCGCCCCACGACTCCATCCTGGGCTGACTTCCTGTCATCGGGCTTCATTGATGAGAACCAGGCTCCTTCGAGCGTCCTCCTCCCGCCTGACAAGGTTCTGCCTCCCATTGAAACTCAAATCAGACAGCATAGCTCACAGTCGCACCGTCCAAGATTGGAGAATACCACCACTCTTCAACCCGGAGAGCTTGCCAGCATTACCTTGATGGACCTTGACAACGCCTTCTGGTGGGTATGGATGAGCAGCTTGGCTCCTGAGGAAACGTCTGAGCGCAAGTCCGCTTTTGGCCGTTGCGCCATTATTGAAACAAAGATCGCTGGCGGTAGATGGCTTGTTATGGAGGAAATGATTGCAGGCGCTGCTCCAGAGCCGGACGAAGGGGCCTATATTGCGGAAAAGAAAGGTCTGTTTAGCTGGACCAAGCGCGGCAGGAATATGGCTCGCCGTAAGTCGGTGGGGAAGCATGCTCTCGGTCGTGGTGATAAGAACGCCCCGAGTTTTGGAAGCAGCAAAACCAACGTCGGCCCGGAGACCCATGCCAAAATCCAAGCCAAGGCAGCCCAGATGCGTGCCGTCAAGGAGAATGAGCAGTTGGCTGCATCACGACGTGGCAGAACAGATGGATCAGTGCCAGAGAAGACTACGAGTGTGCTTTCGCTGCAACCCAACCTTGCTCCTGAAGCTATTTCTGCCATCAGATGGGCCACAAAGTACGACAAGGGCAACATTAAGGACGCGTACATGGCTAACAATAGTGCCGGACGTGGAGTCGCGGTATCGTCACCAATCACACAACGGACCAACGGTGCCGCGGCCACAAACGGCAACGGTCATACTGTCGAGAAGAAACCAGATTTGCCGACCAAGGATGACACGCCTGTCGCGATGGTGTCTACTCCCCTGCCCGAGCCTGATGTCAAGCAAACCGACCCTCAAGTCACGGAACCGGCGGTCGAGAAGCGTGACACCCCATCCCCACCCCCCAAGGACATTGATACGCCAATCACTCCTGTGACACCTTCGGTCCCGGGTGTTGAGAGTCTTTCACCTGAAATGGGTGTTCAAAAGGGCGCACTGCAGGCAAACAGGGAGAAGTCGGGCTTGAGAAAACTATTTAAGCGCAAAAACCGATCATCCAAGATCCCTGACGGTGCTTCTGCCGACCTGGAACGTATGCTGCAGAAGGAACATGCCGTTGCCGAGGAGTCAGCTCGCACATCAGACATTGACAAGTCCCCCGTACCAGAGGAGGCAACCCCTGTTGTAACTCCTATTCAGGAATCTCCTTTTGACACTGCTGTGCCTTCTCATGTTGCCGAGGTGACAACAGAGGCTCCCCCTGCTGTTGAGAACATTGAGCCAACCTACGACCCTTCAGCCAGCAAGGACCTATCGCCCATTGATGCACACGACGCGGCTGAGGCCAAAGATGAATTCGCTCGATTCGACCAAGGCCCCCTCACCGACCAGCCTGCCTTTGTTCCCGACGAGGACGATGCTACTCCACCGCCAATAGCTCGCCACTCAAATCCCCGAGAAGACAGCGGCAACAAGACTCAAACTGAAGGGCCGGCTGAGACGCTGAGCCAAAGTGCCGGCCCCGGTGTCCAAGACCGCTGGGCTCAGATTCGCAAGAATGCTGCGCAGAGAGCTGCCACTCGCCCTAAGGAGGACAATTCCCGAGCCAACAAGAACTCGGGTGATGATGACGACACCAGCGTAGAAGAGAGTAAGTCATACATGACGCATACGCCCAGCGATGGTAAACTAATAAAATCCATAGCTATCGAGTCTCGCGTTGCCCGAATCAAGGCCCGCGTTGCGGAGCTCACTGGCAACATGGAAACTGGTAACGGTCCTCAGTTGCCAGTAGCTGGAAGATCTTAGAGACGATTAGCGGCCCGTTGACTGGGGGGTGATTACCATGACGTTCTCTTTAATCTACAAAACTCAACATATCGGATCTCCTATCAGTAAAATTTTGTTCCCAAAATTCCCAACCAGGCTCACATTGCGGGAAGCAAAGGCAGTCTTGGGATGAGACTTGCTCCCGCAGTCTGATGCAGTCCAACCAACTCGTTTATACTGTTTATGGAGCCAGCAGTTGATGCTTTTTTTTTCGGGGTTCTGGCTTCTTTTAATACTTTGCTTTTTTTTTTCTCTTTTTTTTTTCATTGGCGATGATACCACGGGACAATAAGGCTGTGTTACGTGTGAATGCACAAGCGATTTCGGTCATTCGGCATTCGTACTGCATTCCGCAGCGTCTTGATTTCTTTTCCCTAGCTGCCTTGTTTTTGATTTTTGATATTTATTTATTTTTCTTGTTCTTTTTTTGGACAGATCCCGAGCATGCGATTAGAGATGATCTTGGGGCAAAAATATGCTATATTGGCTTTCATAAAGACCTGATTGTCGTCAATCGGATCCATTATTGCTCTTCTACAAAATTGTTTATTGCTCAAGGTTTATTTTCTATCTTGTGACATTTCTTGTAGCGAGTAGATAAATGAGAGCGAGAAATGAGTCCCAATCGGGGTTGAAATTGATACCGTCTTTTTCTTGGCGTATCCATGTCTGCATCATGCGTGTGTACTTGTAAACTGCATGTTTCTATCGTCTTGATGAACGCTGCGCGGGTTCAGGCTAGGTGGTTATTACATGATGCCAAGATGCATCTTCTATCTAGTGCTTAGTCGGCTTGTCATGACCGTTGTCGTCGTCGTCGTCGTCATTATCCTCCATCTTGATGGCCATAAACTCCCCGTCGTCGCCATCGTTGGATTCCGGCGTCTGTTCCCGCTTCCACCTGCCGCCTCTCTCGACCAAAGGCGGGTCGTCGAAGCCCTCGTGGAGGGACCCGTGTTCCGCTCTCACCGGCGAGTCATCCGAGTCCGGCTCGTGTTCGCGCCGCCTCGGTTCTGCTGTCCCCGCAGGACGTGCCGGAAGAGGGGGCCGTTCAGACTCACCTGGCGACAGGGCCGGCGGGGAGATTGTCAAGCCCTGTAAATCATGGGCTACTCGGCTGTCCTTCCTTTGCGGTTCCCCCGCGGCGACGGCGTCAAGGTCGACGAGTTTCCCCTCGGCGTGGTCGTCCTTCATCCGAATCAGGTCGTCCTTTTCGATCTCGCCGCCGGCGTGGACGCCCGTGAACCCGCATTCCTTGAGGATTTCGCCCGTCAATGAAGGGTAGCGCAGGTGGCCGCTCACTTTCTCGCTAAGGTCTAGGTTCTGGACTCCGTGGACGCCCTCGATGGCCTGGAGGCCCGCTACGCCCAGCGCGAGGCTGTGCATGCGGTACACGAAGCCTAGCATCATGTCGTTTTCGGAATACACGTTGAAAATGGTTCCTGAGACGACGCAGCGCAGTGTTCGCCAGTGAGCTGCGTCGGAGGGGGCCGGTGTGCCGATGATGACGACGTTGTCGATGAGGCCAAAGGCCTTGCGTTCCGCGAGGGACTGTAGGCATGCGTGGATGGCGGTGGCGCCGAGTGAGTATCCGATGAGGGTCACGGGCCGCTCGCCTTGGATTTTGTTGATGAGGGCGTCGGCGAGCAGGCGGCCTGCTTTTTTGGACCGGTTGCTCGCCCGGTTGAAGGGGTTGTCGACGTTTGATGCGGCGGCGAGGACTTGGATGGGCCAGAGGGCGGCCCAGAGGGTGGCCAGAACGGTTCGTTTGATGATTTCGACTTTGAGCGTCTTCCAGGCAAAGGACTGGACGAGGTCTTGGAGGGCGGTGCCCAGGCTGAGGAGGGTCTTCATCTCATAGCGGAGCGCGAAGACCTCTGTTTCTGAAGATGGGAGCACGCGCCAGGGAGTGACAATGTCCGATTCGTCGTTGAGCCAGCCGTTTATTCCGATGGTGACGCGGAGTCTGCGGGTTTCTTTGGCAGAAGAGTTTTCATCCGGAGGGCGCTGGAAGTCGGGGCCGTATCCCGTGGTGGAGAGCGGGATGAATTTGAAGTCTTCTACTTCTTTGGCATACTTGTCCATGAGTTCACCCTGGGCGTGTTAGTGGACGGCGGTTTAAGCAATGAGAATATACAGAAAAAGAAAAGAAGCAGGGAAAGGAGACAAACAGTCATCTTGGCGCCGTATGCCCCGAACAGAGCGCCAACCAAGGCGCCGTTCATCCAGAATATCCCCAGGAAGCTGGCCACGCCTCCTAATCCCACGCCGCCCATGATGCCGCCTATCGCGCCAGCTACGAGCGGCGCAGCTAGACCGCCGGTCACACCGATAACCGCCGCGCCTGCTACGCTTGCCAGGCCGACTTTCCAGAAGCGACTGAACTTGTTCTGCTGCCTTCGCTTCTCGGCCTCGGCCTCGGCAGACATGGTTTCCTTCTTGTCCTTGTCGGCGGTGGACGACTCCATGAGCGAGTGAGCAATCTCGGCCTCCTCTTTGTTCACAAACGTCTGCGGGATCTCGAGCGCCGACGCAAGATGTAGTATCATGGTGCGGGAGTGCGCCGAGTACTTGCCCGTGGACAGAAGCAGCAGCAGCACGCAACCAAGGGCCTCTCGACGGTCCTGTGCCGGCACCGTAGTCAACCTCGTGGGTATGGGATGGTATAGTTTCTGGAGTGCCGCCACGTCCTCGGACCTGTCGACCTGCACGTCGCCGAAGCTGATGAGGTTCTCACCCTCCTCGGGCGTATCGAGCTTCTTCTTATCGAGGGCGTCTTGGCGGTTTTTGCGCTCCTCTTTGATCTTGGGCGTGTCCTCGACGCGAATGATTTCTTCTAGTTTGGGCAGGAAGCTGGCTCTCCAGTCTTGCATGTATTTCATGGCTGCTTTTTGGATATGTTCGATTTGCTGTGATGCCTTGCCAGTTGGTTTCTGGGGCGTCGCTTTTCGAGCTGGACTGGAGGATTGGGCATCCTCATCCGAGCCGGTGAGTGAGCCTAGTTCATCGGGGGGATTGACGAGCTGCAGGGCCATGAAGGCGATGATTTCTTCAATGAGATGCAGGAGAGCGGCTCGTCTCGCGGGGTTGAGGGCGATGACGATCTGCCGCGGGTCTGCACAGAGGGGCGCCATGATGGCGAAGGAAGGCTCTTTGACGGGCGCTTGAGGGTCGATTGGCTATGTGAGTGTCATTTAGGGAGTAGTTTGGGTTTTCGTGACGGGCTGTATCTGGTTGGCGTTGTGTTGGAAGTTGGATGTTGTGCCGAGATGAGGGCTGGCTGCCTGAAGCTGGGACTCGGAGGTTGGGGTTGCGTCTGACGGAGAGTTTGGTACGTCACGCACTGGCGAAGCCAGCTCTTGTTGGATCAGTCAAGTCCGTAACAGGTAATTGTCCGATGTGTTGTAAATTGAAGTGTCAATCGCACTACGGCGACCGCCTTCGATGCCTGGCATGAGTAGTCAGGTTTGGAAAGGTTGGATGTTTTGTCGCCGACGTTGCGGGAATGACGTCGCTACGAGCTTTGGTGGGCCGCTTTGTCACTCGGGACTATAAGTGGACTTTCTCGTATCAACTCCCTCCATCGCTCTAAGCTTGTCAGAAGAACAAGGCCTCATCGACCGTGACGCAGGTGGTTGTGGAATATATGCTACGTGCAAACCTGCTTGATAAGTCTTGGTTGCAACAACTTCTTAATGACATACTTGGCTCAACGGCTTACTGAACCAGTACCCCAAAATGACACCCAAAGTATACGAATGAAACTCAAGCTCTAGGGTAAAAAATGATATAAAAAATAAAGACACAATTCTCCTCAACGCCATGGGACGACAACGCCGAAATCACACAGTCCAGGTACAGGGTAGCCTGCTTTCTTCACCATGGGGCTACGGTTTACACACCCACGATAAGCCTATCGCGGCCCGCCCCACTAAAAAAATCCCAAATGCCATCTTCGCCCGCCACAAAACCAACCCCAAACCACCATCTCGAATCCCACGATACCCAACACCCACAACCCTCGTCGCGAGCTTCACAGGGACGCCATGGACGCCAGCGCCCTCCTCACCAGCCAAGGCTGGAGAGGCAAGGGTCATTCCCTCCACAAAACCGACAACTCCATCGGCCTCGCGAAGCCCCTCCTCCTCAACCGCAAAGACAACCGCAAGGGCATCGGAACCACATCACACTTCACCAGCGACCAGTGGTGGTTGAACGCCTTTGACGAACAACTCAAGGGCCTCGAGACGTCCAAAGAAGGCCAAGTCACACAGACTGTGAAGACGGGCAAACTAAACGCCATTGAGAAGGGCTCCCTGGGCAAATATTCTCTGTATACATCGTTTGTCCGCGGGGGGTTTCTAGAGGCGACCTTGCCCACGAGCGAGAGCTCAAGTGAGGATGAGAGTGGCGGCACCCCTGAGACAAGTGAGCCTGAGGCCAAGACGGATAAGAGGGCCCGAAAGGAAGAGAAGAGGCGGTTAAAGGAGGAAAAGGCGGCTAGGAGGAAAGAGAAGGAGGAGAAGAGACTGAAGAAGGAGGCCAAACGGCAGAAGGAAGAGGATCCGCTTGCAGAAGCCAGGGGAGAGCGTGCAGCGAGGAAGGAGGAGAAGAGGAGGCTGAAGGAGGACAAGGCACACCAAAAGGCCGAGAGACGGCGGACGAAAGAGGAGCGGAGGGCTAGGAAAGAAGCAAAGAGGAGGGAGCACAGTCAAGTGCAGGTTGCTTGTTGTTGACGGGTTCATTGTTTACATGGGAGAAGTTCTTGGGGCATTGCATAGCACGGCGTTTTTGGTTTGGGGTATTGTATTGGCTGGGGACTTTCGATGCCGTTGGCTCGGCCATGGCAGGGTATGCTGCTTCTCTGGAACAGGGCCTGCGTGCTCCGCCATGTTGGTAGCTATCTGTGCTCAAACTATTTTGACCATAATGTCAATAATTTGTCGCGATTTCGGTCTTATCATATTTGGCTCGATGTGTCTTACAGTTCTTTCTTTCAGGATTGGATTTGTCTATGTACGAGGGAGAAAACTCTAAGCGAGCCACAATTGACAATAGACACGAACCAGATAGGTGATGCACCTGATTCCGACCTTTGATACCCACGGTTTCTCGCGTGCATTTTTCTTGTGCGCGGAAGCTCCCGTGAGACTATTCCTCCAATTGTGCCAAGCATCTGCCATGAAAACATTCCCTTTATGAAGGAAATGTTCAAGAGACTATTACCGCTGTTTTGGCTTGACTTGATTATTATGAGGTGCTAGGCGGAAATAAGGTTGCAGAATGTCCCATATATGACGACTAAAAGTCTATCAGAGTATGGCTTGTAACTAATCAATTCGTATTATGGTCCTCACATTTTGCAATATTGCGTACGTTGAGGATCTCGAGTACCGAAGCCGTCTCTTATGGTAGAAAATGGATATCGCTTTCAAAGTCCAGAGTTGTCAAAGTTGATAATCGTCACAGTTCTCTTCATCTGGCCGTTCAAGTATTTTTGGGGTGTGCGTAGCGAAACCGTGTTGTCTATAAAGGTTCGTTTCGCTTCCATTCAATTCGATCACCGGATAGTGCTCTATGTTTCCTTTGGAGCTTTTCCTGGCTTATTCGATAATATCCACGGTCTTCTATCCCAGAAGTCATCTTTGATGATGTCCAAGTGCTGTACCACGACCCGCGCCTTAGCCCTTCTCTTTTTATCCTTTTCAGTCTGAGTTTTCGATTGTGTTACAGGCTCGGCCAAATCGTCAATCTCTGCAGCAACCGAGTGGCTACCGGGATCGACCAGTTCATACTGTCGATGTTTGTTAGCCAGAGTAGTCAAATGTAGTTGGTATAGTTGAAGAGGAAGACGAGGAATAATTTAAGTACATCTCTGAATATGACGCTGCCCTTCTTGTATATTTCCGGTTCGTTATTGTAGTTGATGTGGAATCTAGAAAATAGTATCTCGTTTTTGTCTGCTGCCAAGGTGCCCTAACATGCCATCAGACGACGTCGGCGTGCAAATAGGCAGATAACATACGGCTAGTGTTCTTTCAGCATCCTTGTTGTCAAGCCCACCAAGCTGGACGAGGGACCAGAATGTAGTGTTATACAAATTGTTTATGTGACCTAATTGGTTAGTTGATGCAAGAAGGGCATGATGATGCGTGAACATACAGTCTACTTGCCGCCAACTCAAATAGTCACGTAGATTCTGGACACTTGGGTAACATACTGCTCGGCCATCGAAAGTTGGTAGAGGGAAGGACAGTGGCGTATCGAGGAAGCATGTGGGCCAAGAAAATACGTAATTCGCTGTGAAGGTAGATACGATGGTGCTGACCAACTTGCTGCATCGACCTTAACTTTGAGCTTTGCAAACGATTGCGAAGAGCTACGTACCTCGCACGTCGCTCAAACAAGTCACAGGACTTGTGGAGGACAAAACTATTCAACGATCAGGCTTGTGAGTATTCATGTGAAAGGGACAGGTTTCCTACCTATACTCGTCACTGACACCGTATGCTATGATGATCTCGGGGATATCCGTAACAACAGCCATGGCGGCTACGTTCATGAGATCTAAAGCTCTACGATCGTTGGGTTTTTGAAACTCGTACTTTGCGCACATCCTGGCATCCGATACATCAGAATTGTTTGACCAATACGCTAGCCTCTAGGGGGTTGGTACTTTGTGAAGGCGCGTCCGTCGATACGAACCACGATCCATGTGTTTGGCAGCAACGGGTCTGGTTGCTCGAAGTTTCGAACATATTCAAATCTTGCGGGGCATCAGCAGTCTCAACGCGACAACGAAGTTCACCAATATATATAGCTTACTTGGAGTTTGCCATGCCAGCTATGTAACCGTGGGTACCAGCAGTAGTCGTGCAAGATGGACCGTTTTATTATTTTTTATGAGAGTCTGCGATGAGAAAGTTGAGCTCCCCGCGGTGGGGTCAACCGTACTGGATTGTTCCCTCCCATCAAGTTGAGAGTTCAGCGCTCTTGCTAACATTGAATGAAATGCAATGCCCCTCAGTTACCACCAAAGGGCAGGTGCAACCAGACAGCACGTTGACCCACTCCTATCGCGCCAAACGATTAGATTGAATCCTTGTGCGCGTCTGCGTTGCACTTCTGCAAAGGTGGCGGCAAGGCCCCTACAGTAATCCTACTTTTCAAGCACGTCAGTATACTGCTTGCACGCCTATTGATGACCGTATGTCTTGTCTTCCAGCCTCAGAGCCCATTTGAGATGATTTTGCGGCAATCGCGACGATGAACCTGCTGTTGTCGGACGACTACCTGCTTCAGGACTATCCTGAGAGCATCACCAACACCATACGATCCGGTCATGCCACGGTGGTTCGATTCAATCGCAAGGGTGACTACCTTGCCTCCGGCCGAGTTGATGGCGCCGTCGCTATTTGGGACTTGGAGACGATGGGAGTGGCACGGAAATTGAGAGGCCACAGTAAGAGTATAACCTTTTTGAGCTGGTCACGATGCGGAAGATACTTGCTGTCCACCTGTCAAGGGTGGAAGGCTATTTTATGGGATCTTCAGGATGGCAAGAGATTGCGCGAGGTGCGCTTTCGTGCGCCGGCGTATATGGCTGAGCTTCATCCATGGAACCAGTGAGTTCATTGCTTAAACACCTTGTGCGCAAGTGGCTAACTGAAACAGCCTGCAGTTCGTCGCGTCGCTCTTCGAAGAACAGCCGGTTTTAGTAGACATGACCGACCTTGTCGATGTCAAGCATATCCTTCCATCTGTGCCAAAGAGGACGAATTCTGAAGGAAGCGCTGCACAAAGAGAGAAACAGGCAAAGGAAGACGCCAAAGAAAAGACGACGTCGGCTATTTGGACCTCGACCGGCGACCACATCATTGCCGGTACAAGCAAGGGTAAAATCAACTTCATTGATACAAAGACTTTTGAGATCATTTATTCAGAGAAAGTTTGCTCTGGAGTTATAACCACACTGCGCATCACTGGCGCAGGTCGCGACCTGCTTGTCAACTCGCAGGACCGCATTATCCGCACGTTCAGGATACCCAATCTCTCGGTAGACGATTTGGATCTCGACACAATACAACTACCCCTCGAACACAAATTTCAAGACGTCGTCAACAAGCTGTCGTGGAATCATGTCACATTTAGTGCGACGGGCGAATATGTAGCCGCATCGACCTACAACAACCACGAACTCTATGTCTGGGAACGCAACCATGGGAGCTTGGTATGTATGCTTAAGGACCCAAAAGAAGAGCAAGGCGTCATTGAATGGCATCCGTCACGGGCGCTCCTCGCAGCCTGTGGATTGGAAACAGGTCGGATATACATCTGGTCCGTCATCAGCCCTCAAAAGTGGTCAGCGCTGGCCCCCGATTTTGCTGAAGTGGAGGAGAACGTCGAATATATTGAGAGAGAGGATGAGTTTGATATATATGCACAGGAAGAAATCCATCGACGACGACTTGATGCGGAAGACGAAGATGTGGACGTCCTCACGTTGGACCCTACCAAGTTTGATGACGATATCGACAGTTTTCGTATGCCTATTTTGTTTAACCTTGGGGAAAGTGATAGTGAGGACGAGTTCATTGCTGTATCAACCGGCACCATGAGACGTAGGAGCCCTGGCGAGGGCCAAAGCGACATCGACGGGCCCGTAGACACGGTGACCACCAAGAAGGGCGGCACTGCCAAGGGGGGCGGCCGGGGCAGGAAAAAAGTCCTCCCCTGAACGAGCCATATTATAACAGCTTTCAGGGAACCTTTCCCAGGCAGGAAGGCCAAAAGGCATCGCAAACTTGATGCCACGCGCCTCGTGATCAGTCAAAGCTTAGGCTGCACGGCGGCCCATTCCAAGTCAGATCCATTTAGTTCTGCACTGGATAATGACCAGTCTATATTCCCCAAATAGACATTGGAGATATCTTGTCGCTGGAATCATACAACCGATCGACGAACTACATCACCGAAAATTCCGATGGACCAAAGTGGCGAAGGATCAGGGACCTGGAAATATTGCTATGTGACTAAAAAGATGCAATGCACGTCATCTACGCTAGGATTATACGCAGTGGACCGTAGGGACGACATCATATAAGAGTTTTGACTTTCGTTTAGAGCAGATAGCATCAAGTTCCGCAGCATCTGCCGGTTCCTGGCAGGATAACGGGCCTGGATAGTGAATGGAATGAAAGCCATCAAAACCCAATGTTCCTTGATTGGCCATGCTTTGTTGTCGGTCTGTAGAGGTCTGTAGACGATTATGTTTGCGATTCTTCACAGCCACACAAAGGCGTTTGTTGACCACGGGTATCTTTGATACAAAATCAATGCTCATTGACGCATTAACCGTGACTAGACAAAGGATAGACGCGTGATATTAGACGAGTACACTGAATTGCACAGGCTGTGGCTAGTTGAGACTTCGGACTGTCTAGTCCGTAAAATGAATGGTGTTTGACGGTGTTTGAGTCACCGGCGATGCGCACTCTGAACCATTGGCTAAGAGGCTGTCAAAGTCGAAGCTACAAGACCTTGTCTCGGTGTGGCCGGGACTGACAAAAAAAAGTAGACATCTTGATTGACGAAATGTGTGGTATGCTCCCCCTGGGCAGATTAGTCAGTCGCATGATGAATGCCCCGCAAAGGTCCTGCTACCTCCAAAAAATGTTGCCTTAGGCATCACATTTATGGCGCAGGGGCATCTCTGCACCAAAATAGGCTTAGCGGTGTAGACGTGTGCCAGTCGCCTCATCTAGATTCTTTCCACGCTGCCCTCCGGATCTCACGCCTTCACCACGACAAAACTCTGCCTGCCAGCCAAAAGTCATCACCACGCGCGTCGGACATCGAGCGCAGCACTTTGAAGCACGTCTAAAGGTGCTATACGATACGAATATTCGCGTTTGGACGACTTGGACGACTCTACGAGCGGTGGCGACGAAGGAGAACATCTGAGGGTCTCCTGGGCCGTTGGCCAGGGCGAGCGCAGCAGTTGGGCGCCATCCGCCATTCGTGCACAAGTGTTTTTTTCATCGACTGGGAAGTTTACGGACATTATTTATCGGCTTGACTTACGTTCTCTGCGTGTTTTTCTTCGCGATTTCTCCATTTGTCGCTGCGGTTGCGTGTCGCGTATATCCAACGAAACCACCCTCGGTCAGCCCGATCGCCTGAACAATCGTTTTCTTTGACGAGCCTTTCACCAACCGCAACCATGGCGAACTACCACCCTCCATTCTCTAGCGCGCCGCTTAAGACGGTCGAGGAGATTCAGTTTGGTTTGATGTCTCCCGAAGAAATCAAGAACATGAGTGTATGCCATATTCTCTATCCTGAGACGATGGACGAGAGTCGCACCAAGCCACGCGATGGTGGGCTCAACGATCCTCTTCTTGGTTCTATCGATAGAGGGTTCAAGTGCAAAACCTGCACGCAGTCCATGAGTGACTGCCCCGGTCACTTTGGACACATCGAGTTGGCCAAGCCCGTGTACCATCCCGGTTTCATTAAGAAGGTCAAAAAGATTTTGGAGATTGTCTGCCACAACTGCAGCAAGGTGTTGGCCGATACTGTTGGTCTATCCTGACTCTCCGTAGGCTTTTTGTGAACTTCTTGGTTGCTAACACAAAAATTTCTCTCTCAGAGCGATCCCGAGTTTGTCACCGCAATCAACACGCGAGATGCTAAACTACGCTTCAATCGTGTCTGGGCAGTCTGCAAGAAGAAGCGGAGATGTGAAAACGAAGATCGTAACGAGAAGAACGACGATGAGTTTGCTCCTGGCATGAAACCAGTCGCACACAACCATGGTGGTTGCGGAAACGTGCAGCCGCAGGTCCGACAGGCGGCTTTGCAGCTCAAGGCTGCGTTCGATGTTGCGCAAGAGGACGGCCCCAAGAGGCGAGAGACGGTGCCGATCACGCCAGAGATGGCTCACGGTATTCTGAGAAGAATCTCGGAGGAGGATCTTCGGCACATGGGCCTCAACTCGGATTATGCTCGCCCAGAGTGGATGATTCTCACTGTGCTCCCTGTCCCCCCACCGCCTGTTCGTCCCAGCATTTCCATGGATGGTACTGGCACCGGCATGCGAAATGAAGACGATTTGACCTACAAACTTGGTGATATTATCCGTGCCAACGGCAATGTGAAGCAGGCTATCCGCGAAGGATCACCTCAGCACATTGCGCGCGATTTTGAGGAGTTGCTGCAGTACCATGTGGCAACATACATGGACAACGACATTGCTGGACAACCGCGTGCGTTGCAAAAGAGCGGCCGTCCAGTCAAAGCTATCAGGGCTAGGTTAAAGGGTAAAGAAGGCCGCTTGAGAGGTAACTTGATGGGCAAGCGTGTGGATTTCTCTGCGCGTACTGTCATCACTGGTGACGCCAACCTGTCTCTTCACGAAGTCGGCGTTCCTCGCAGCATTGCCAGAACCCTCACCTATCCCGAAACAGTCACACCTTATAATATTGGCAAGCTGCATCAACTCGTTGAGAACGGACCGAACGAACATCCTGGTGCCAAATACGTCATCAGAGCCGATGGTACTCGAATTGATTTGCGCCATCACCGACGGGCCGCCCAGATTTCTCTGGAGTATGGTTGGAAGGTTGAGCGGCATTTGATGGATGGTGACTATATTATTTTCAACCGACAACCCTCTCTGCACAAGGAATCCATGATGGGTCACCGAGTTCGTGTCATGCCTTACTCAACATTCCGACTGAACTTGTCTGTCACTTCGCCCTACAATGCTGATTTTGACGGTGACGAAATGAACTTGCACGTCCCGCAGACTGAAGAAACACGTGCAGAAGTCAAGGAGTTGTGCCTTGTGCCCAACAATATTGTCTCTCCTCAAAAGAACGGTCCCTTGATGGGTGTTGTGCAGGACTCTCTTGCTGGTGTTTACAAACTCTGCAGACGAGACACCTTTATCGACAAGGAAATGGTCATGAACATGATGCTCTGGGTGCCCAATTGGGACGGTGTTATTCCCCAACCAGCCATTCTCAAACCGCGGCCTCGCTGGACCGGAAAACAGCTCATCAGCATGGTCATTCCTCAGGAGATTAGTTTGCATGCCCCTGAAGGTGACTCTGATATCCCCCTCAAGGATACCGGGCTCCTCATCCAGAGCGGCGAACTTCTGTATGGTCTTCTGAAGAAGAAAAACGTGGGTGCAGCGGCTGGTGGTATTATTCATCTGTGCTACAATGAGCTTGGCCCCGAAGGTGCCATGGCTTTTCTGAATGGTGTTCAACAAGTAGTCACTTATTGGCTTCTCAACACCGGTCACAGTATCGGTATTGGAGATACTGTTCCAGACAAGCAGACCATTGAAAAGATTCAGGTTCACATTGACACGCAGAAGGCCGAGGTCGCCAAGCTCACGGCCCAGGCCACGGCAAACGAGCTCGAAGCCCTGCCAGGTATGAATGTCCGAGCTACATTCGAGAACAAAGTCTCCATGGCTCTCAACTCCGCCCGTGACCAGGCTGGTACCACGACACAGAAGAGTTTGAAGGACTCGAACAATGCTGTAACCATGTCGGAATCTGGTTCCAAGGGATCCTCAATTAACATCTCGCAAATGACAGCCCTCGTCGGCCAGCAAATTGTGGAAGGAAAGCGTATTCCGTTCGGTTTCAAGTATCGAACATTGCCCCATTTCACAAAGGATGACTATTCTCCTGAAGCACGTGGCTTTGTCGAGAACTCTTACCTTCGTGGTCTCACACCCTCTGAATTCTTCTTCCACGCCATGGCTGGTAGAGAAGGTCTCATTGATACTGCTGTCAAGACTGCAGAGACAGGTTATATTCAGCGACGACTTGTGAAGGCCCTTGAAGACTTGAGCGCTCGGTATGATGGAACTGTACGAAACTCGCTGGGTGATATCGTCCAGTTTCTCTATGGAGAAGATGGTCTCGATGCCATGTGCATTGAGAAGCAGAAGCTCGGTATCCTCAAAATTTCAGATGCTGCATTCGAGAAGAAATATCGTCTGGACTTGGCCAACCCACCTGATTGGTTCAAGAAGGATTACGAGTATGGCAACGAGTTGGCTGGTGATAAGGAATCGATGGATCTGCTCGATTCTGAATGGGAAACGCTACTGTCTGACCGACAGACTGTGCGGCTCATCAATAAGTCTAAGATGGGGGAGGAGATGATGCAGCTTCCGCTCAATATTGGCCGAATGATTGAAACTGCCAAACGAGTTTTCAATGTTCGTGCCACCGACCGTAGCAATTTGCGTCCCGCCGATGTTATTCCAAGGATACAAAACCTCCTGAGCGAACTCAGGATCGTGCGAGGATCAGATCCAATTTCGATGGAAGCGGACCTGAATGCCACCATTTTGTTTAAGGCTTTGGTTCGCTCTCGACTTGCTTTCAAGGAGATTGTCAAGGTTCACCGCCTGAACAAGCTTGCATTTGATCATGTCCTTGGCGAGCTTCAGAACCGCTGGGACCGTTCCTTCGTCTCTCCCGGTGAAATGGTTGGTGTTCTTGCTGCCCAGTCGATTGGTGAGCCTGCCACTCAGATGACACTGAACACTTTCCACTTTGCCGGTGTGTCCTCCAAGAACGTGACACTCGGCGTTCCCCGTCTCAAGGAGATTCTTAACTTGGCAAAGGATATCAAGACGCCTAGCATGGCAGTTTACTTGAACACAAAGCTGGGAACCCAGGAACAGGCCAAAAAACTTCGAAGCATGGTCGAGTACACCAACTTGCGGTCAATCACGTCCGTGACTGAGATTTACTATGATCCCGATATCCAGGGCACCACCATTGCTGAGGATATGGACATGGTCGAATCCTACTTCTTGATTCCTGACGATGGCCAGGACAATACAGATCAGCAATCGAGGTGGCTGTTGCGAATTACTCTCGATCGACAGAAGCTCCTCGATAAGGAAATCAGGATTGATGACGTGGCCCAGCGCATCAAGGAGGAATATCCCAATGATCTAGCTGTCATCTTCAGTGACAACAACGCAGATGAGCAGGTCATCCGTATTCGAACAGTTAGGCAGTCTGACGAAAAGGATGAAGATGGAGAAAAGAAGATTGAAGATGACGTCATGCTTAAGCGTTTGGAAGCCCATCTTCTTGACACGTTGACTCTGCGTGGTGTGCCAGGCATTGAGAGGGCTTTCTTGACCAAGGGTACCCGTTTGACCGTTGGCGAAGATGGATCTGAGCTTGCTATCAAGGACGATCCCCGTTGCACCCAGTGGTACTTGGATACATCGGGCTCCGCTCTTCGGGATGTCCTCGCTGTCGACGGTGTTGATGCATCGCGAACATACACAAACGACTTGTGGCAGATTGTTGAAGTTTTTGGTATTGAAGCTGCACGATCTGCATTGGTGAAGGAACTGACAAACGTCTTGGCCTTTGACGGTTCGTACGTCAATCACCGTCATATTGCGCTGCTGGTTGATGTCATGACCTACAGAGGCAGCATCTCGGCCGTCACTCGACATGGTATTAACCGGGCGGACACTGGTGCTCTGATGCGTTGTTCATTCGAGGAGACGGTCGAGATTCTCCTCGAAGCTGCTGCTACCGGCGAGCTCGACGACTGCCGCGGCATTTCTGAAAACGTCATGCTCGGACAGCTCGCACCTATGGGGACGGGTAACTTTGACGTCTTGCTCGATCCTAAGATGCTGGAAACAGTCATCTCGGACAATTCTCGTATGGGTCTCATGCCAGGCATGCCTGTCAAGGATGGCGAGGCGGAGGGTGCCGCAACGCCCTACGACACCGGCTCACCCATGTCCAACGACTCTGGCTACATGAGTATGAACTCCCCGGCCGCGGGAAACTTTTCACCCATCCAGGGTGCCGGATCAGAGACACCTGCTGGGTTCGGTACCGAGTACGGCGGTGGTGGCTTCGGCAATGTTGGATCCATGAGCCCTTACTCGCGGGGGGCGACGAGCCCATTCAGCACGTCACCTACTTCACCATTCAGCTCGGGCATGGTTGGCTACTCTCCCTCGTCGCCCAATGCTGGCTACTCCCCTACATCGCCGCTTTTGGATGGCGGTGCTGGGCGCTATGCCACCTCTCCCTCTTTCAGTCCGTCGTCGCCTTCCTTCTCGCCCACCTCGCCGATGCTGCGACCGACGAGTCCAGCCAGTCCAAACTACAGCCCGACGTCACCGAGTTACTCGCCGACCTCGCCCACCTCTCCTCGGCACTACTCGCCTACGTCGCCTGCCCAGTTCAACTCGCCCACCTCTCCCAGCTACTCGCCTGCCAGTCCCAACTACAGCCCTGCGTCGCCTAATCTCCACGGCGCGGCCGGTGCTACCTCCCCTTCGTACTCTCCAGCTTCTCCATCTTGGTCTCCCACATCTCCTGAGGCATACTCGCCCACGAGTCCAAGTTTCCAGAGAAGCCCTGGAAACCAGCAGAGCCCGACGAGCCCCAGCTACTCGCCTACGTCGCCTGCTTTCTCTCCCCGGACACCTGGTCCGGGTAATTCGGGCAATCAATAGTAAGCAACTCTTGACAAAATTCTATGCTCAAAAGTCTCGGTGAATCATTTATTGACACATGTGCTAGTTCTCCGAACTCGCCCTCTAACGATTGATTTTGCAACTGCTTAATGCATACGAGACACAGGCTGCTCTCTAGGTTTTCTTTCTTATCGTACTTTCATTCCCTGTTTGCATCTTGCTATTTTTTTCTCCTACCACACCCGTCGTGGTCTCTTTTGATTTACTGTTGTTTCCTACTCAGGAACAAGCTCAGCATTATAGATCATACACAAAAAGGGGGAATATCGGAAGGGCAAGAAAGCGAAAAACACGAATATCCACAACCCAACATCCACCAAAAAGATGCAAAGCTTAATAAAAGAAAACGGACCAGCACATTGTACCTAGGGGAGGGGGTGAAGATTATGAGAAAAAAAAAGTGTAAAAACGAATGTACATTATGATGGGTCCTTGGTAGGAGAGGGACAAGTCGTGGAGGGAGTGAGGATAGGGGTTAGTGGCATTGATATTTAGGACGAGAGAATGACGATGCAGGTTGGAATCAAGATTGCACGATTGCACTATTGGTGAGATGTGGTTGTTGGGAACGTAGCTTGGCTCTTTTCTTCTTGGTTTGGTTTTGGGCTGCGATGAAACGGGGTTGACTAATATCCTCAAGAAACAAGGTTGACAAGCGTCTTGGTTCGTCTGTTTCGCCTGTGACGGTGACCACGTGTTTTAATCACGGTAGGCACTTGGTGATATTGTAACGGAATGTAGACGCGACTGGCAGGCACGCAAGTTCATGGTGCATGTCTGCATGGGACATCTGCCTTTTTGGTAGGCATCTCTGGTGAGCATTGTGTTGTCGGCGAGAAGGTGCCAACATTCACTTTGTCCCCATGCCAAGAAACCAATACTCGTGAGTCATGATTATACAATGCATGAGATATCACCTCCGCTTGCTCGGACGTCGGGTGACTGGTCCTTGCAACTTTGAAATTTGAATTCCGCGCGTGTAATATTATGTTCCATCACATATTTATCACACTACATGACAGCCTGGTTTGTAGACTTTGCTTGGCAAGCACGTCACACGATGGCGCGTTAACAATGATCACCAGGGAACATACTGGGGTGTGAATGCAACAATCTTGTTGGTTGCGTTGGGTGGTTACGACTCACGATGCCGCCCGGCTGTTGGCTGCTCGAGCAGGCAGTTTTGTTAGGTCTGGCGCGGGCGGCTGATTGAAGGACCAACGGCCAATGATTGTCGACAAAGCCAGCGGGCGTGTAGGAACCCGCAGAGACAGAAATCTGTCTTGACTGCGGTGTTGGGCTTCGTTATGCCGAGGACTTGAAAAGGCAGGACCCAACCAACACTCGGGGCGTGTATGTTGTCTCTGGCATTGGTGCAGGGGAGCGAGGCTGAGTGCAGACGGCAAACCATGCCTCGAAGAGCTGCAGATATGCACAGCGCAAATGCTGCAACGGCATACATCAGCGTCTGATGGCCAGTAAGGCGGGCTCAAGTGCCACGGCCTCCCGGGCCCTCCGTTTGATGCTACATCGGCCAAGGTTGGGGGCGCAAATTGGACGGGAACCCCGACGATTGCGGCCCCCCCGCTGTCGTGAATGCAGGGAGCGGCTAGGATTAGCCGCCGCCGCGTGGGCTGAATAATTGAGCAACGACAGGTTGTTCTGGAAGGCTGCAGCGGCCTACTTGTGACGTCTGGTCTTTTCGTGACTTTTCCCCTCGGTGTGCGGGTTTCCCCAACGGGCCGAGTGAAGCAGACGGCACTTGATTGCAACGACGTGTCGGGCCCAAACGTGCCTGCGGTCTGTCCTGCCCACTGCTGTGTTTCGTGTCTTTCTTGTCTGGGGCACGCAGGGGAGCTGCCCAGCACTGGCCTGAAGGAAGACTGCGCAGATATCGGGTTGAGCCTGGTCATCAATAAATCCCCTGGTTAGTCCATCATTGCCTGTGGCCAATGTTGTGCAAGCCAGTTCAATTTCTGCACTCACCTGGATCCCTCAATGCTATTCAAAGCCAGTCGCATTCTGCTCGAATCTCCCGTCGGCCAAGATTGAGGCGTCATTTCGCTTCAAAATACGGCGTCAAGGCAAGACTCTGTGGCAGGCACTAGCTAGAGAGCCACGCTACGCACATGGTACCGCGGTGCTCATCAACTGCTCAAAGCTCGTTTCATGCTATTCAGAAGCAGGAGCCGAATTTTCAATGGCTCACAGCGGCATAGAAGGGGCGCATGCCGGCGAAAATTTCAATCAACCTTCAAGGAGATTGGCAACTTCAGACGTCCTTGAGCTGTTGTGTCTCGGGCGCACGCCAGCCTTGCTACGAGCTTACGTTGCCACATTCGAGGAAGGGGCAGACGCCGCTGCCGTCGGTGCTGCATCGGAAGGCAGGTGAGACAGCCATGCCTCTACAAGTACTGGGTACATAGTGCGGTGTACGGAATATGCAGTCGCCGCTGGTATCTCTTGTTGTATCGTGGGAATAGGGCTTTGGTCTTCGTTCAAAAGGGAAGGCACCGCCTGCAAGGGAAAGCAAACTGCATGTTGAAAGCCGAGGCGCGAGACCTGTATCCTGAGGCATTCAGATTGCTGCAATCAGCAGCCAATTCCCGAGTTTGGTGGCACAAGACCAGGTCAAACGAATGGTGGTTGGTTTTGGGCATTGCTGGCGCGGAGACGCACGTGACTCACGCAACTGGCCAGCCCTGTCTTTCGTTTCCCCATTTAGGTAAGTACCTAGGTGCTTTAGATAGGTATACAGTGACCAGGAATAAATCCCAGTGCAACTGCACTGAGAAATGCTTTTGTTCCGATGGACATTGGTTCTCATTACGCTGAGCGCCGAAGGTGCAATGCTGCGCACCCTCGCAGAACCGGCCGTACCTGCCCCTGCCCCCTGAGCCCTAACCCGGATAGTGAATTGCTCAGCGCGCTTACTTTTTTTACTAAGTGTACTTATTCTCTTATTAATTACTTACTTAATAAGTATTTATTATATATAAATTTTTTATATTTATTTATATAAATATTTAAATAAATTATTTATATCCCTCTGTAATAAAAGGGAAAACTATAATATAAAGCTACTTTTTATTAACTAGCTTTATAATATATTTCTTAATTTTTCCCCTTATTTTTTTTTTTTTTTTTTTTTTTAGTTATTTTATTAAGTTTTTTAATTTTTTTAATATTTTTAGCCTTTAATAATATATTTCTTTTCTTATTAATATTCTTTATAATAATAGCTTTTTATTACCTTTTTAGGCTTATTAGCTTTAATTCTTAAAGTTATAATAGGTAACTTACTTATATTAGGCTTATTACCTTTTTTAGTACTAGTTATAATTATAATTATTAACTGCTAACTAAGTCTGATATTAATAAGCTATAATACTTTAGGGAGTAATATAAAGCCAGAAACTTATAAATAGCTATATTATTTATAAAGTAATTTATTTAAATTAGGTATATAAAGGTAAAATAAAGTAATTATAAGGAAAATAATAGGCTTTATAAAAGTTAGGACTTTATTAATTTATATTATATTAGATTACTTTAAGTTTTTTAGGGTATAACTTATATAGTTATAAATTATTATTATTATTATATATATTTTTAATATATAAAGTTATAGGTTTTTACTAGTATATAAGGTTATAAATCACTTTTTAAGCTAATAAATTTAATATATTATAATATATATATTATTTTTTAAATTATATATTATTATTAAATTAGCTAGGTATAGCTATTAATTATATTACTAGTAGGTCCTGGTAATTAACTAGCTTTTTTTTTATTTTTTTATTATAATTTATAATTTAATATATTTATTTATATTAAAATATATTTATTTATATTAAAATATATTTATTTATATTAAAATATATTTATTTATATTAAAATATATTTATTTATATTAAAATATATTTATTTATATTAAAATATATTTATTTATATTAAAATATATTTATTTATATTAAAATATATTTATTTATATTAAAATATATTTATTTATTATATAATATATTATAATATAAAGCATAATAATTAAGTACCTAGTAAGGCGTGAGCGCACCTAGCAGAAATAGTAAGCCCGCTGAGCAATTCACCCCGGATACCACTTCCACCTCCCGACGTCCAAACACCCAAATCGGCGCGGTGTCACATGACGTGGCGGGAATGCGCGGGTGCATGCATGGCGCCAAAACAAGGGTCGGGAGAGAAAAATGTCGTCCGAACCAGGAGCAATTGGAGAAGTGGGCCTACCCGAACCTTCCCTTCCTAGCCGGATCCGAACTTACGTAGATTGCGTTGCTCTTGGCGTCATTTGCGGAACTAGTTTGCCTGTCATCACTTGTCCTTTTGCCGCTCCTGTTGGCGTTCTTGCGCTTTTTTCTTTTTTATCCCTGCATCTCTGCTTCCGGCCGTGTCGAGTCTGGCCTGGGCAAATACTCCTTGCCTCCTACTTCAGTTACGACTCGCACTGACCAAGTGAGCGTTCCAAGAACTTCAAGGCCGGCCACACAATTATACAGGGCTACGTTCTACGAAACTCTTCACGGTCTAACCTTGCCTCCTTAAGCATATAATATAACCGTCTTCGTTTCTATTCAGCCTCGCGAACAGATCCTTTAGAACCACGCAGTCACCTGGGGGCTGACCCTGAGCAGGAAGGCCTCATTGGTGGCAGTTCCGTGTCCAAGTCATGTCGCCACTCTCCTCTGCGGTCTGCAATTTGCATAACCATTCGGGACCCTCCAAATGCAAGTAGTATACAAGGTCTTTTAGAGCGTGTCATTGGATAACACGCACGCAGGCGATGACGGCCGCGGTGAAGGCGGCCGGGCAGTTTTGGTTGCTGGCCCTTCTCACAGGAGCATCTGACCTGAGACGGGCTCACGAGAGCACACCCGTTGCACGACTTGACCCCTGTAAAACGCCCAAGATACATGCGTATCGACCATTCTCTGCCTCTGGGGGCACAATTTGCCACCGGGCCATGCCTGAAGCATGCCCGAAGCATGCCATGCTTGGCTAGGGCATGAAGGAGTGCGCCCGGCCCCGTCGCCCCAGATGCCCAGATGCCATGTCCTGTCTCCGCCCCACATATACCCACTTTTACGGTCCCACGGGCCGCTGCCGGCCCTGTGTGACGCCAACGCCCGGCCGCAACACCGCTCGACAAGAAGCTTTGAATCTGAGCACCGCAATGCTGGTCTCCTAGTGCCATACCTGCAGCATCAATAAATGCCTCTACTTGGGCTCAACTAGGAGACAAAGAAAATTAATTTCGAACGCGGAACGTACATCTCTCGGGACATTACGGCCTCTCTACCAACCAACGGTTGGGAGAGCTGGCCTACTTGGAGCTACTACAACCCCGCGGCGGTTAGCTCATCGAAATTACAAAGATCGATCGAGCTTGTGCAAAAACGTGGACATGTCGTCCTTCAAGGGGATTTTCCAGGGCCACATGAGGAACAGTGCCATGGTGGTGTGCCGCCAAGAAACCTAGACGCCAAAGCCCTACTGCCTGCGCAGCGTGCCTACTTCGGCAACGAGCATATACGCCCAGGTCCAAGGGTTGGAATCTTGTGCTTCTACATTTTTATTTTTAAATCCGGCTCCTGCAATGAATCTTGAATCCCCTTTTTTTGTTCGGTGGCTGTGCGCTTGACATGGCCGGCTTTTGGGCCTGGGCGTACCCATGGCCGCATCTGTGGCCGCATCGTCAGTCAGGCTGTGTTCGGCACCAACTGCGATGCAATCACGGAGCCAAGCGAACACCAAGTCATCTGAAAAGCATACTGGGGTCGTTTCAAAAGAACCAATAGATGAGGGCTGAAAGAAGTCACAAACCTCGCAGTCTTGCCTCTTGAGCTTGCGGCATACACGAATCATGGACAAATCACCCGCATCCTTGTTAGCATTGCTATCATTGGAGCATAGATTTGGTTCCATTGTCTGCCTAGAGCGACTAGGTTGCTAGCTATTGTAGTACATGCCCGAATTCCTGCAAACACTACCCCCTGTTTCTCTCCTTGCGGATGACATCTTGCCTCCCCCAATGGTCGCGTGCTTGCCCAGCTTTCGAGCACTCCAAAAATAGCCCATCGTTCATCTGCCGCTAGTGTCTTGTGAAAGTCAAAGGAGCGTAGCTAGGAAAATCTGCAAAAAGCAATAGCAAAAAAATAGGTGAGACGTAGCCCGCGTGAGCAGGTTTTCGCCAGAAAACATGTTGGCCAATAGGATTAAAAGCAGCATCAACGAAAGACTGAGAATTAGAATCAAGGATGATCTACCAGTGCTCTGGAAACTGGCACATTGCTAGCGTAAGTCAAATGCAACATGTACTAGTTTGTCGAATAGAAGCTGCGAGCACCGGCAAAAAATGAAAATGAAAAACAGAAAACAAAGAAGTGTAATAAAAAGAGGGAAATGAGAAGATAGCAATGTCCATTGTGTCTAATGAATGTCCTTGTCGTGATTTGATGGCGCAAAGATCCATTACACATTGACAAGGTTGCATCCTGTTTTCCATGTTGCCAAATAGACATCTAAAGCTTGTATTGTACCTTTTCGTCCGGTTCGTGCTTGCTGAAGATGCAGCCTCAGAAATTTGTGCCGATATACCACATAGCCAGTCCTTACTTGGCCTTGGGGGGATTGGAGCAATTGGGACGATTGCAATATCCATGCCACCTTTGAGCGCCTTGGTCAATAATCTTCGAGCAACCGCAGGTTGGCTTCTGATCCATCCTCTGAGTGGCGCAACCACATGAAGTCCAGGACTCAGAGGTTACCCAGAGACACATTTTGGTAGACTTGGGGCAGACTTGGTAGTGGATATTTGACAAAGGCTAAATAGAAATGATGTAGATCTTTTGAGGAAAAGACCAAGAGATTGGTTTTCTTTGGAGTCTTTCAAGTTGAACGTCGGCCAGCAGAAAAGATATGAGGAGACGGTTGGAGCTGATTTGGTAGGAAAGTCTGGTGCTCTAGAGTGTTTATGATGAGAGTGTTTTTGAGGTGAGTAGTGAAGATAATCCAAGAAGATTTCGACGAGCACTCCAGACTTTATATACCCAGTATGATGTAAGCCAGGCTGTCCTGTTGTAACCAAAGCGGCAGCGCTATTTGTCAACTTGGAAGCAAGCCCTTGACCAGGTTTATCTTTGGGCCACCAACCAAGAGTCCAGAGGCACGAGATAGAATTTTCTACTTTACCGGAAGAGATGAAGTGTATGCGACTGTCAGTTGGGCGTCCAGGCTACTCGACATTCGCCTCTTTAGCTGGGCGATGCTGTTAGGAGTACGTGATGAAGCCGGGCAAGGGAGATGTTGCCGCGTTCTGTTAGCTGTAAGAACTCTGTGTCTCTGAGTTGTCAGTCCTGGTGAAGCGGTTGGCTGGAAACAATGCCTGTGCAGGAGAATGGGGGTGAGTAAGAGGCCGGGTGTAAGTATGTGCAACGGTATTGCATAAGTCCGGGGAAAGATATGGAGGAGAGGTGACTACAAAGATTTGGTAGGCTGGAATATCGTGTTGGTTACATGAGTTCCAATTCATCGTAAGGGGCCTGGTGATCGTGAAGGAAGAAAAGAGCAGAGTAGACGGGCGAGAGATTATGCAAGACCAACACAAGCAGCAAGTCCGTATCCATATGACCAGGGACCATGTAGTCCACGCGGGCGTGGATAATGGAACTGTAGCCAGAAGCGGCAGAACAAGAGGTGACAGTGAAAGCAGTGTGCTTCAAAAGATTGCCTGCATCAAGGGGCGTGCAATGGGTAATGAGAGGGGGCCGAATACGTCTCGTACATTCGAGATGCAAGCCAACATGTCCACGTCTGCCGAGTGGCAGCCGAGCTACATTTTTCCATTGGAAAGGGTATAGATGCAGCCCAGGGCCGACCAATTCGAGGCAGAGGCGCAAGGGTAGGCTAACGCAGAGACTTGGGGCGGACGGGCCGGGGCATTTCGAAGACAAAGATGTTCGAGGCAGAAGAGAGAATGGAGTACTCCGTAGTGTAACTTGGCCAATCTGGCGCGAAAGCACAAGCGCACATTCAGGTTCCACCGGCACACGAGCGAGTATGTACAGACAGCGGAGGTACTTTCAAACAGGTACCCGGCTGACAGCCACGGCTGGAAAGCCCAGAGCTCGAAGCTTGACGTCGACAAGACTGGCCGTGGCCGCCAACCAACCAGGCACTCAGGAGTCGGGAAACGAACTCGCATTGGCAGGCTGCAGCCATGTCGATTGCAGTCGAAATGGAGGGCCGAGCTAGGCGACGAAGGGGGGGCGTGGGACGGGCACGCGGTGCGGCCTATTGCACCAGGGGTTGGGGTTGGCTTGTTGGCGGCCAGAAAGACTGCAGAACAAACAGGCACAGACAGTTCTTGTAGCTCGGGGGGCCATGCCATGCTCGGATCGAAGGAGCATCATGGTAGTTCTTGATGGATGCGCCGGTCGAACATGTATGCGAACGTTGCACAAGCCTTTCTGCAGGGCAAGAAGCAAACAATACTGCGCGTGGTTGACGAGAGTGTCTCAGCTGCTGCTTCTGCCTTTCAGCTTGGTGCTTGTTCGTCCCAGGGCCCTGCCGGCTTGGGGCATGTTTGCGACGTATAATATCATCCTGCCATCAAATGACTTTTCTCAGCCCAACTCTTCAAGGACGACTGCAGCAAGCACCGGACTCACCGAGCTCAAGTCTCGAGTTACCAAAGCAAAGTCCCATGCTCCATGGGACAGCGTAGCACAGGAGGTCTATGTCGTGAGCGCAAGGAGATTCGATAGACCGAAGTCGAATAATAAATATAGTCACAGATTGCGTCAGAAACACGGCTGTAAATGAGACCGAGTTGAAAATACCAACATTGAAGGCTGAAGGAGCAATAAAATGCAACATTGAATGCAAAGTACTTGCTTCAGGTATTCGCCGGCATTTTCCTAGGATGAGCGCAACCGGTTGCACCTGCTACATTGTGCGCTGTGCTGTTTTCCCCAGTACCTACCCTACGCTTCTTTGCACGCGGCATCTTTATGGCGGAATGCATAAAACTGGCAATATCCAGGGAGCTGCACAACTTGCGCACAAATTGACATCAGACGGAAGCCGCAAGGGCCACAAAAATTCTTAGATGTATTGGTGTTCGCGTGTTCGGTCAAAAAGGGCGTCGAACAATGGAACTGTCAACCCATCAGCAAATTGTGAGGGGATACACAGGTCTCACTTTCGAGATGTACACGACAGCTATTTGGCCCCCCGGTCAGCGATTACCAACGCTCTCGACTATGTACAAGCCACGACCTGAGCTTCGAGAAAAAGGGTGGACGGAGAATCTTGAGCAGCATCCTTTCCTCAATTTGTACCCCCAAACACTCCTCAGAGTCCTTACCCTACTGAAGCATGCCAAATTGCCAATAGGGAGGGACCGCGCGCTGCCACGGCCATCGATTGCTATGCTATTTTCCCTAAGAGGTCGCAGTGAGGTCAGAATTTAATGGCTCTGCCACGGATCCCAGTCAAGTAGGTGAAGCAAGGGTGCCGACTATCACCATGCTCTTTTGGGCTGTTTTCGCTACTCAATGCACAGATGACAAGTGCAATCCAGCTGAGGAAGCTAGAGTGGAGACGGGCTGCGTAATATCATGAAAATCACTGGTCGTTTGATCTTTGTCAACACGCAGTTGAGGCACCCAGCTGCTTAAATGACCAGGGCTTGGGCTAGCTACGAGGTTTACGGCGATGTCGACAAGGGCTACAGCAGTTCCACGCAATGCAACAGGCAAGATACCAAGTACCAGACCCCATGAAAAGCAAGACACTGACCCGACACAAGGTACATGCTCCTGGCTGTTCTGCAGATTGACCAAATCCGCGTTTCACGCAAGGAGCAGCCCGTTTGGCTAGCTGACTCTTATCAAAAATTCGGCCAAAGAGTAATGCGCCCACCCTTTCGATAGATCTGCTTGAAAACGCGACGTAACTGAACGGCAACTCTATCGAAACTCAACTTGATCTGTTGACATATATCGCGGAAATGTGAACATCAAGGTTGGATGCAGGTGTCTAGTCTCCTCCACTACGAACATACGTATATGCAGCCCAATCACCTTCAAAAATGCGTTTCTTGGCGACAATTCAGCCTGCGGCTCGGCAAACCTGTCGATCAGACCATTCAATATGCATATGCGAAATCAGCTACATAGTCAATGTCATGACGTGTTGGCAACTTGGCAGGGCAGCTGGTGAAGCCGACATACGGGCAAATCTTTCGTCCAGTAAAGCTTGGCCCCATACAGAAAGAATGCTGGTCTTTCCTCACCGTCACCAGAATTAGGCGCCTGGTGCAACAGCTGCTGCATGTGCCACCACTATACCACATCCGCCGTAGCCACACTCAATGGTTACAAGCATAGGATGAACACGGTTTGAGACGACGGGCCTGCTATAATTGGACCAGGGTACATGTATGCAAGGCGTGTCCTAGAATGCAATAGACAAGCGCCGAGCTCAATCAACAAAACTCAGCATTATCTGGATGAAGAGCCAAACGCGACAGACGAGCACAAGCGACCTGCAGATTTGAATCATCCACAAGTCTATTGCCCCGTTGATGGACCCGTGCAACTGCAAGTAAGCGACCAAAAGAGAAGACTCCATATTACTGATTTACAGCAAGATATATGTCTGTAATCATGTCCATAGCCGGCAACTCATCAAGGCTGAACAACAGACAGGACGCGACCGAAGCATGCTGCAAAAGGACTTGCTATCTCCTCGTGGCAGTATAAATTACTCGGCGGGCTTACTCTTTTTGCTAGGTGCGCTCACGCACTACCAGGTACCTAGATATTAGGCTATATTATAATACAAGTAAATATATTATAATATAAGTAAATATATTATAATATAAGTAAATATATTATAATATAAGTAAATATATTATAATATAAGTAAATATATTATAATATAAGTAAATATATTATAATATAAGTAAATATATTATAATATAAGTAAATATATTATAATATAAGTAAATATATTTTAATATAAATAAATATATTTTAATATAAGTAAATATATTTTAATATAAATTATTTCTTAAAAATATATAAAAAAAGTTTTAATATAATATATACTTACCTAGTAAAAGGGGTGAGCACACCTAGCAAAAAGAGTAAGCCCGCCGAGCAATTCACGTGGCAGTGGTCATGGCTCTATCTGGAAAGCGGAGTTTGTTCCGTCCATGTTGGGCCTTCTTTCTCTTCGTACCTTTGGCTCACTGTCCACCTCGGTCAACTCAAATGACTTGATCAATACTTGATATCTAGACATTGGGCATACGCATCCCCACTGCCAGCGACACTTCCCGACAACGTTATGGTGTGATAAAGCTACCGTGACAAGACACAGCATATGGTATTGGGCTTGCACCACCATTTGGAGCCCAGAGGGGTTCCGTGCATATTCGACAAGTTGATGGGCGCTTACAAGCAAACTATGGCTGGCTGGCGAGCTAACATTGGCTGAGACCGCTCCTCTGCCCAGAAAACAGCATGCCGTTGGCTTTGCTCTGCTTTGAAGACAATAATGCTAATGCTAATTAATGCAGGGCCGGTCCGTCAAGCGCTCGGTGCTTCGCCTGTCACCCAAACAAACCATGACCCCAGAGTCCATCGAAAGCCGGCGCTCGGTGAATTGAGGGCATTTTCCCGGACTTGACAAGACCGAAATCGCGTCTATACCGACTAGGGCTGACGGCTATTGGCTATTGATCGTCATTCTATGTCATGCATGGAAGTGGACCAGTATAACATGGGAGCTGGTGTGACAGTCAAAGCCAAGACCGCAGCAAGATGCCCTGCATGGTGGTTCTTTCGTGGAGGCGGCCAACTCCAAATCCCAGCCTTTCGCATATTTACACAAGTCCCCGCGGCTGTGAAAGACTGTTGCTCTACTTCAGGCGCGGTGACACGGATAAACGCTTCAGTTCAACCACTCAGTAAGAACCCCGTGACGACGTAGGACGCAGCCACCCGGGCGTTGAAGAGACAGCCGCGGCGCGGCGCAGGTTTGGCGCTGCTGCTAGAAGTTCATGGCCTGGATGATCATGCGCTACATTTGTCACTGCCCAACAACACGTTATACACTTGCGTTTACATGGGAGTCTGGCAGGGATTGGGGGGTCTCCTCCCCTTACCCAACTTGGTCAATGGCCCAGTGCATTGCGCATGGATTCATGGATTGCTCGGGTGAATGTGAGATCTGAACGAAGCCAGCAAATCTGCAATCCATGCCGGTGTAGAAGGCACGCACTTTGATCCGCCTTCTCCTGAGAAAACCTTGAAAGCCTACGAAAAAAAAGTCGGGAGTATTCGTTTATTCTTCTTGCTATGGCCTTCATTATCTATAGATTGAGTGGTGCTTTGGGGTTAGAAGTTAGAACCAAACTGATTTTCTCACAACTTATTGGGGGAGGAGGGGTGATATATGAGGCCCGGACCTCGTTGAAACCCAAGACATGTCAAAGGTATAGTGGGCGCCGAATTTTGCTTATGCGGCTCAATCTTTGCATACTTGACACTTTCCCTTCCAAACATCGAGCCCGCGGGTCACGTCCGTGTTATCGACGGGTGTACATGCAGCTCCTAGCCAGACATGCGACCGCCTCTTCCCGCGCACACCATGGACACTAAAATCAAGGCACGAAATGGATGAGGGCTCAATGCGAGATATTTGGGCCGCTTCTAGCTGCAGATATGCGAACCTTCCCGAGTCCGATGGTCTTCAAGGATGGCACCTCACTTCCGAGTTCTTGGTGTAGAACATGTGTCGATCCGATGCGCTGGACTCTTGTCTGTCCAACAAGCTGACACAGGCACATTGTGCAAAAGTCAAGTGATCTCTACAGATTAACGGCATATTATCTAGGAACTCAGTATGGTGCACTGATAACTGCACATAAAGTTAAAGGCAGCAAGGCAGTTGGACAAAGGTGTAGTTCGTTACTCTCAGTTACTTATAGAACTCCCATGAAGCGGACTGAGTGCTCTGAGAGACAAATTCACCTGTCGACGTTGCCACTGCGAGACAGCTCGGCCATCTAGTTGGCGCTACATTCTTCTGTCTGGGGATGCAACTATTGATTCAGCCACGTGAGTTGGATCACCTTGGCCTACTCTTGGACCCCGCCGGTTCCAGAAAAATGGAAACGCTGGTACAATCAAGTTGTAAAAACCAAGTGATGAAGCGCGACATGCTAGGATCCCGGCATCGAAAGCGGCACCGGCGTTAGCAAGATGGATGACGGTCCACGGATGTGACGCCGGTTATGGCGCCGTGAACGAGCCAATCAAAACACACCATAAGCGCCGTTATTGCTGCACTTGGCAAGTCATGGACTCATGGTCCACTGTCTTGACTCTTCGGCGGGCTTGTAAGTTATTAGTTGACAGGGATGCTCTTTGCTTCGTCCAACAACCCATTCGGACAGCCACACGTCACGAAGCAAGGACAAAGAGCGGCTTGAACAGCGTGAATGAGGGCCAAGGGGCGTGTTGACAGGTGCCATTTGGCACACAGGCTTGCATGGCTAGCTCCAAATGGCTGATGACCTAGTTACTGCATTGACGACGCAAGCTCCGAGTCTCCGAGACATTCAACCAACACGCATCGGCCTCGAGCGTGTTTATCTAGTACGGGACAACTCGCGCAGCTGGGAGCTGATAGATGGTTCACAGAGAATAGATGCATATCATACGACCTGCAGGCCGGTCACATCAATCACCAACATTGTGGATAACTGTCTCCGGGAAAGCCAAAACCAACTGCCTCCCGTCGTGTCCATTGCCAGATCCGGGTCGCCTACATGCCTGGTAAAGGCAAGGCCTCCCGCCATAGACGAACCTGTGTGTCAGTTATTTTCAACCCAAGACAGAGTTTACTTCATTTCCCGCTCATGAACCCCGAAGGACATTATCACAGCACCAGGGCACGCATCCTGGGACTCTTGCGGCTCGAGAATATCTACCCCCAAGTTGCCCATCACCAATAGACAGTTTACCGGCTGTCTCTACTCAGTCCAGGAGATACACCAACATGTTGGGGTCAAGCAATAGACTCACTGTCTTCGGTCGAAGGATGTTGGGTGTAAAACACCATAGAGCTGCGAAGCGCGAAACACTTTCCTCGTGAGTTTTTGTGCAACCAGTACCGTGTCTAGGAAAGCAGAAGTACTAGCTAATCGTTGAAACAAGAAACACGAATCATACGGAATCTACTAGCATTGATACGCACGGATTGGTCAATGACGAGGTGCGACAATAACGCGTTTGCCACAACACGCTGTCAGACATGTTCATGGCACTGGAAAGCTTTATACTTCTGTAGCCAACTTCTTAGTTGTCCTTATAGACAATCAACCTCGCAAGCTGAACGCTGGGACAGGGGTTGCAGAACGAGTCAAGTGAGATTGAAGGTCCAAGGCTCTCCTCTTATCACCAACCCGGTACTGACCCTAACTAGAAGGTAACACTTCCAATACTTGGGATAATGGTCGCTCTGACCATTGTTTCAACGATGCAGGAAAAGATCTCATTCCATCAACATGGTTGGCTGCATACTATGCAACGGCATGTGTGTCGGCCAGAGCCTAACCAGCAAGATTGTGACAGGCGGTCTCAATGACTGACCTTCTCTTGGAGCAGCCTGCAGAACAAATTGCTGGCTGGCCATGGAATTCTTGCTATGTTGTCAGTCATCATGGCATCATTCCCTGGGAACTACTGTTTGCACATGAATGGATGCGCTCGCGGCAGTGGGCTCGATTTGCGACTCGTTGGCAGAGTTCCTTGGAGTCAAGGGCTCGGAGTATGGCCCGGCTATTCACGAAGCACGGGAGCTCAACTCCATCAGCATGCAGGCCCAGGACCCGCACGGGAAGAAGGGTTCGTGGTAAGGGGACTTGGAGATGCGAGCATGCAGAACCGACTTGCAGGATCAGGCTGTACATAGAGCCTTTTGTCGGCAAAGGGATTTGACCAGCGTATCCCCGCGGCCTCGGGAGGATGTAGCAACTCCACTTGGCACATGGCAGACGGAACGGTAGCCGGCTCCGGGAAATCCCATGGTTCGGGACCGGCACATCCAATCAGGAACACAGCAATTGCACAAGAAGGTGTTTCTGGACGGCCACAGCGAGAACCTTTTGATGAAACGACGGTCCGAGATACTCCTTGCCTGGGTGCCGAGTGTGGTAGGACTACGGGCTGATAGGCAACCACGAGGTGGTTTTGCATCTGATGGTGAGTGTCGACGGCGACGGCCCACGGATATGGAGCTGTCTGGTCGTCTGGAGCTCGGCAAGCAGCCAGTTCGCTGGCGTTCATTGTTGTCACTTGTGGCCCCCCCCTGGCCTTCGGCACCATTGACATTGACGGAAAGCCGCGGCGGTACGGAGTACTCGTACTGTTCTGTTGCCACAAATTACAATGCCCGCTCTGGCGTGAATTACTCGGCGTGCTTACTTTTTTTACTAAGTATATTTATTCTCTTATTAATTATTTACTTAATAAGTATTTATTATATATAAATTTTTTATATTTATTTATATAAATATTTAAATAAATTATTTATATTAAAATATATTTATTTATATTAAAATATATTTATTTATATTAAAATATATTTATTTATATTAAAATATATTTATTTATATTAAAATATATTTATTTATTATATAATATATTATAATATAAAGCTTAATAGCTAAGTACCTAGTAAAGTATAAGCGCACCTAGCAAAAATAGTAAGCCCGCCGAGCAATTCACGCTCTGGCCGCGCCGCGCCCATCTTTGGCTGATGCTCCTCCGTCTGGTTGCCAATCTCTTCGCTCTTCGCAGTCCGCGCTAGGTCAGCAAAGAAAATGGCACGTGCCACTAACCTCTGGCGCAAAGACAATTTCATAGATATCTGTGCATCAGCTGACCTGCTGCAGCAAATATCCTCCGGGGTCCGCACCTCCTAGTCAACAAGAGGGCCAGGGGTGTTTTTCAAAGGTTCTATCGTGGAGGTCGGGGCCTTGCCGGAATGTCCACGTCTGCGACATGCCGTCAGGATTGTGGTACATGATGTTCCGGGTGTGAGACGTTTGTGCCAACAGAGTTCAATGCCTTCCTTGGTGGCCTGCAACCCCCGAGTCCCCCGACCCTAGTTCACACCCATGGGCCATGACTCCATGAGATGGCATCTCTGCCGAACATGTATAAAGAGCAACCATCCGGCGCCCTCCTCTGGGGGAAAGAGGGCAGTCACCATCTTTTTATTCTAAATTGTACGCACAAATACCCAGTACCGACGGCTCGCCTGGCGCAAACAAGTCTTCTCTACATCACCTCGCAACATCCCCCAACCTACTACGGAATACAACGTATCCTACCGTGCCCAAAACACAACCGTTGACTCGACATTTTACCAACCATGTCTTCCAACTCTTTCTTCCTTCCTCTGGCTCCCACCACCTCTGCTTCCTACCCCCGAGCACCAGCCAGCCGTACCTCCCCTCGCGTAGTTGCGGCAGATATGGCCCCTGCTCCAGAGCCAGTTCGTCGACGATCCTCCAGCTCCAGCAGCGGCGGCTTCAGAGTCCTCAAGCTCAGCCCAGTGCATTGGGGCGAGCACCTTGATGACCACAAGGAGGACTTTCACGAGGCTACAACTGTCTAATTGCGCAATACTAGCCATTTTCTTTCTTTTTCTATTTATTTCGTTTTGGTCCGTCTGTCCCCCCGCCCCCCAGTCTGTGGGCATCGGCACCAAGGACATGACATGGGGCATGGGAGGAAGCACACAATCAAGTTTGTAATGGAGTGCCACAAAAAGGGCAGCGCAGTCAAGCAAAGCGTGAACAAGGTCTGGGAAACAAAGGATTCATCATGTACGGAGTTAAAAAACACAGCGACAACAGATAAGCAAGCAACCAATGACAAATTCATGCCTACAAACCATCTGCCAATGCACGTGTGTCTCACAGTCAATCCATGGGCCCAACCAGGTCCGGCTTGTAGAACCCTCAAGAGCACCACACAGTCACTCATGCAGTGACGGAAATGGCAGCTTCCAGCGCCACACGCACGCACTCGTTCGTATCTGCATTGTACTGAGTGGTGAAAGAGGGGAGACAAAAGAGGTCCGGCCCCCGTTTCTCGCCAGCTCATCAAAGAAGAAGTTGACGAGTTTCACGCGCAAGACGCGGGGCGGACTCGCTGTGGGCAGCAAGGGACAGAAGCAAGCGATCTGGGCCAAGAGCAAGACAGATCAGATAGCACACCTCTTTCTTTGTTGGGAGGTGGGAAGCCGGTGAACAAGAAGATGACGAGTAGTATACGTCAACGAATGCGGTCGATGCCAAAGTTACTCGTCCAGTCGATGGTGCAAGGCGGTCGGTGCGCTTTGTCGCCATAAACACCAAAACCGCAGATCCGCCCCCCCTTCCATTCATCAATCACTACGGAGCAGCTCGTCGGCAGACGACGTGGAGCCTGATTGGCAACTCCCAGAGATAAGGCCCGTCACGCCACGGCGCGCACATCAATCACACACGCCGACAAGGGAAGGGTGATCTGCTCCTGACGCCGGGAACCTGCCAGTTTGCTGCTGTCCGCGTTGGCTGGACTGGGCTTGGGCTGTCTTGCGTCTTGCGTCTTGGGGGGGCCATCTCATCTCATCTGCCAAGGCGCAAGATTGCTCCGAACCAAGCCAGGGAAAACCCTGTTCCCGGCACCACTTCTGCCACTAGTACTACCACTACCGTGCCATTTTTTTTTGTGGTTATTTTTGAACCTGCTATGTACAGACCTCGTTCTCACCTGTGTATGTACATGGTTGCGGTGTAAAACAACAAAGCTTATTTGTGTTGCCTTTCTTGTGACGTGGCATTGTTTGTGCTTCTTCTTCTTCTCTCAATCCCTCTCCTTCCCTCTCAATCTCAAACACGCCGAGGCAACGGGAAGGATCTGGGATTCTCTGGCGCCGGGGAAGCGGATAAGGTTATCATTTGAGTGAGACATTCGAGTCGCACTGGTGTTCTGGACTGAATCTTTGGGGCGGACAGATATGGTCTTTGCGGGGGCTGTGCTTGATTTTTGTGTTGAAGATCCTCCTTGGCGGTTTAAGATTATAATGGTTGACTGGTTGCACTGGCTGGACTGGGTGTCACTGTGATACGCACTCGGTGGTTTTGTGTCGCTCCGGCGGAGGTAGTAGTGGAAGGCAAGGAGATGTGGGAGTGGTGGAATGTCTGAGATTGCTTACTGACCGAGTCAGTTGGTGTTGCAGCCCTTGGCTTTTTTTTTTGTTTTCCCTGGACCACTGTCATGTTGAAAAGTTTGGACTGCTTGGTAATGGGTGATGCAAGCCAGACTCGTCCGAGGTCTGTCCAAAACCCTCCGATGTGACACCTTGCCCCCCGGGCGCTGGGTGTCGTACGGTGAGGCTGGTCACCGAGCTACGTTGGCCTTGCCACCGTCCCTCAAAACAGCCACCTGTCTCCCCTCGGGGTCGAGCTGTTTCACGATGCTGGCCCAATCAATCTGCACGAGGTCGGCCGACGCAGTCGCCGTCCGGAACGGCTCCCACGCGCCGCCAGCCGTTGCCGAGACCCACAGACGGGCGGTCCGAAGATATGGATCGGAGAGGAGGGACAAGACGCCCGCCAGCGGGGGACGTGTGAATATGCTGCTCTCCCGAGCTGCTTGTGCCCTTGTGCCGCCCGCTGCATGCCCGCCAGAGCTGTAGATCTCGACAGTCAGCTCGGCCAGGTTGCCGCGGACAATCATGTCCCGCACCAACGGCACGATCCTCGCGTCGATCCATCCCCTCAGCTTCAAAATCTTAATCTCCAGGGACCGTATCCTTCGTAGTGACCCCTCCAGCGCAAGTGCCTCTCGCCTCCGACGAATATTCACGTCGTCGTACTTGAACCCCTCTCTCCTGTCGAGCGCGTCCTCCTCGGCTTCCTCATCCAAGTATGACCTTGCATGGAGGCCGTGCTTCAGTCTGAGATCCAGAACAAACTCATTGCCTTCGTAGAAGAGCGGTGTGGCAATGGCGTAGATGGCTGGGTGGATGAGCAGGATTGGTACAGGGTTGATGCTGATGCCGTTGTCGCCGTTGCCGTCCTTGTCGCTGCTCCCTGTTGAGCCGCATGGACACAAGGGAATGGGGCCGTCCTGGATGAGGAGCGGGGCGAGGATTAGAGCGAGGATGTCGACGGGGAGGTCAAGGAAGTGAAGAGACATTTGATTCGGGGCGTGGCCAAGGTCATCATTGGGAGCGGTACGATTATGTTGGCCGTTGTGTAAACTGGAAAGGGTTCTGACTCCTGAGGCCATTATTGGTGACAGTGACCTTGGTTAGTCATCACCACTTGCCGTGAAAGAGCGTGTGCCTCGACGGCTCGACAGCCTGATGCGCATGTGCTTGAAAAAGCACTCGACTTTTCACCTAATACGTAATTCGTCCAGAATTATCAATTTGGATCTCCTGACAATTCCTACCGGGAGAGGCAAAAAAAATAAAAAATACCAGGTAGCTACCTGGCTACTAGGTATTATAGTAGGTATTTAAAAGTTTATAAGCACCTTATTTTAGGGTTATATATAAAATAATTATTATTATTAGTTTTTAATTATTTTACTTTATAAGTAAATAAAATTATATATATAATATAAGTATTATATAAATCTAAAATCTAAAATAATATTAGGTTATATTAGGCTAAAAATAATAAAAAACTAGAAAAGTAAACTATTTATACACGTATTATAACTAGAAAAAAAGGCTTTTATAAAAGCAAAACCAAAGCGCAGCTCTAAAAAGGCTATTATACTAGCTATAAAAGGGCCTAATAAGGCTAGCAAGACCAAGAGTAAAGCTACTAAATAAATATATATTAGTAGTTTTACTTTTTTTAAAATAGTTATATTATTATATAATATATTATAATATACTTAGGCGATTTATATTATGTCGGATTGCTCTGAGTTTTTCGGGGTGTAACTTATATAGTCGCGAGTTGCTATTATTATTATATATATATTTTCGCCGGCGTATAAGATTATAAATTACCTTTTAAGCTAGTAGATTCAATATATTATAATACGTGTATTATTTTTTAAATTATATATTATCCCTCTAAAAGAGGTAAAACCGCTAATATATATTTATTAGGCAGCTTTACTCTTAGTATTACTAGCCTTATTAGGCTTTTTTATAGCTAATATAATAGCTTTTTTAGAGCTATATTTTAGCTTTATATTTTTAAAGGCCTTTTTTTTTATATTTTTAATAGCCTTATTATTTTTCTTAATTTTTATTAGATTAAGATTTTTAGCTTTATGATAATTATTTTTTTTACTATAAAAAGCTTTTAATCTAATATTAGTTATATTACCCTCTAAGCTTTATTAGCTTTTAATCCCTAAAAGTTATAATAGGTAATTTACTTATATTAGGCTTCTTGGCATTTTTAGAGCCTATATTATTATTAATATATACTTTATATATAATAGTTTATAAATAGCTATAGTAAATATTAGTAAATGCTTATAGGAGATATATATATATAGGGGTAATAACTTATAATTAGTTATAATCTTAATAATAAAAGAGGTAAATAACTTAAATAAAAAGGAATAAGATTAACTTAGAATATAAGTAAGGGTAAACTATATAAATATATTATATATATAAGTATTTTAGGTTTTTAATATAACTTAATATAAATTATAAGTATAAAGTTATTATAATATATAAGGTTTACCTTTATAATAATAATAGCTAAGGCTATTATAAAATAGCCTTAACTAGTAGCTATAATATAATATTAATTACGCTAAGATAATCTACTTTTTTAGTCTTTTATTATTCTTAGCCTAGTATAGCCTAATATTATTTTAGATTTTATACTTATATAATACTTATATTATATATATAATTTTATTTAACTATAAAGCGAATTAACCACAAATTAAAATTATATATTATTATTAAATTAGCTAGGTATAGCTATTAATTGTATTACTAGTAGGTTCTAGTAATTAGCTAGCCTTTTTTTTATTTTTTTATTATAATTTAATAATATACTTAGGTATATTTATATATACTTAGGTATATTTATATATACTTAGGTATATTTATATATACTTAGGTATATTTATATATACTTAGGTATATTTATATATATTTAAGTATATTTATATATACTTAGGTATACTTATATATATTAAAATATATTTATATATACTTAGGTATATTTAATATTATATTCTTAATAATTTAATAATTTTAATTCGTATTTTCCATTCTACTGAGTTTATAATTCACAGGCTGTTTGTTCCTCGCATATTATCAGGCTATCCGGCCTTTACTGGCCCAGGGCACCCTCAACCTATACAGTATCATCACCTATCATGGGTCCTTCTAACATTGAGTACCCGATGGAACAGGAAACTTCTCGTTTGCAGAACTTTTCAAGTGCCTTTGTTATCTCCGTTATTTTGAATCTCTGTAGATCCGGGGAATGTGAAAAATTAGAAAAAACCAGAACAAAGGGAAATAATTTATAAAGTCTTCCTCCTGCTCTCGAATTCCTTATCTTCGAGACCCAGTATATCACTTCACATCCGGTGCCTTCTCCGTCCAAATCTTTTGAAGACAAAGGTGCCACCGCTCAAATACAACGCCTTGGACTTGTCCAACGTTAAATTTTTTTCGTCACACCGCCACTTCCCCTTTTCCAACGTCATGTCTGGACTAATACATTTATCGGGAAGACATGGCCTTGGTAACAAGTCGCTTAAGGGCAAGCTCCTGCTTCTTGAGGTCCTCGGCAGAACTTTCGGTGATTTCAAGAGTAGCCATGGCTTCGGAGATGGTCTGCTCAATCTTCTCCTTCTGGCCACGCTTGAGCTTGAGAGACAGAGTAGGGTCGGTAACAATCTCCTCCACACGGCCAATGTAGGACTCGAGCTGCTGCTTGGCCTCGAATCGCTTGCTGAATGCCTCATCGTTGCTCTTGAAAGCCTCGGCGTCAGAGATCATCTTTTCGATCTCACCAGTGGAGAGCTTGCCGACGGAGTTGGCAATGGTGATGTTGGCGCTGCGGCCAGAGGTCTTCTCAGTGGCGGTGACCTTCAGGATACCGTTAACATCCACTTCGAAGACACACTCGAGGACGGCCTCGCCAGCACGCATGGGAGGAATGGGAGCAAGAGTGAACTCTCCCAGAGAGGTGTTGTCCTCACAGTTGACGCGCTCACCCTGGTAGACGGGGAACTGAACGGTCTGCTGGTTGTCGGCAACGGTAGTGAAGGTTCTATTCAGGGAATTGTCAGTAACTGCTATTGATCACTGATGAAATATAAGTAACGCTCTGAAAAAGATAAGGGAATACAAAGCATGAACGAAAATAATTCATTACCTTTTCTTCAAGCAAGGCACGGTATTGCCTCTTTGGACCACCGCCGCGAAGATATTGCCCTCCATGGCGACACCAAGAGACAGAGGAACGACATCGAGAAGGAGGAGGTCAGAGGTCTCAGCGGAGGTGGCCTTGCCAGAGAGGATACCGGCCTGGACGGCAGCACCGTAGGCAACAGCCTCGTCGGGGTTGATACTCTTCTCGAGCTTCTTACCATCGAAGAACTCAGACAGGAGCTTCTGGATCTTGGGGATACGAGTAGAACCACCAACCAGAACGATCTCATCAACGGCAGACTTCTCGATGGCAGCATCCTTGAGGACCTGAGCAACGGGTTCGAGAGTGCCAGAGAAAGCCTTGGCATTGAGTTCTTCGAAACGGGCACGGGTGATAGTCATGGTGAAGTCTTCGCCATCGAAGAGAGAATCAATCTCAATGGTGGCCTGGGCACCGCTGGACAGGGTACGCTTGGCACGCTCGCAAGCAGTACGGAGTCTTCGCAGGGCACGGGCATCGCCACCAAGGTCCTTCTTGGTCTTGCGCGTGAACGCTGTGCGGCAATGATCTAATAGGTTCGTATCGAAGTCTTGACCACCAAGATGGGTGTCACCAGCGGTAGCCTTGACGGTGAAAACACCGCCCTGGATGTTAAGAAGAGAGACATCGAAAGTACCACCGCCCAAATCATAGATCAGGACATTGCGCTCCTTCTCGGACTTTCCAGAGCCCAGACCGTAGGCAATAGCGGCAGCAGTAGGCTCGTTAATGATACGAAGGACGTTGAGGCCCGAAATAGCACCGGCATCCTTGGTAGCCTGACGCTGATTGTCGTTGAAGTAGGCAGGAACAGTGATGACGGCCTTCTCGACCTTCTTACCGAGCTTGGTCTCGGCAATCTCCTTCATCTATGGGACTTGTTAGCCCAAGCTTGCCCAAGTAATCTAGCAAGAGACATAAAACCCCGCAGTCGGGCAGTGCGGAAAACGTACCTTGGTGAGAACCATGGCAGAGATCTCCTGGGCAGAGAACTCCTTCTTCTCGCCGAGGTACTCGACCTGGATCTTGGGCTGGCCAGCATCATCAATGATAGTGAAAGGCCAGGACTCAATATCCTTCTTGACGGTGGGGTCATCGAAGCGGCGACCGATCAGACGCCTGAGGGCCATGTTAGCATTTGAACAGCCATAGAAGATGGCACCGTCGGAGCATCAAGCCGGCTGCGGCATCTTTGTTATTGCATCAAAACTCACTTGGCATCGAAGACGGTGTTCTGTGGGTTCATGGCGGCATTGTTCTTGGCGGCATCACCAATCAAACGCTCCTTGTCGGTAAAGGAGACGAATGAGGGAGTGGTGAAGGAACCCTGCTCGTTGGCAATGATTTCGACATTGGTACCCTCGTAGGTGGCCACGCAAGAGTAGGTGGTACCTACATCGGATTGTTAGCACGTCGTAGTCTTTGGTTACTGATGATGAAAATTCTCATATGCACCCGCAAAGCCTTGCAGCGAAAAACGGAGCGCGACCGGTCATCAAACAAAACATCTCGGCCGCACAGCATAGGCCTGACAAGGGCCTGAAAAACAAGGTCAAGCTACGCACCCAGATCGATACCAATGGCACCGTCGTAAACTTCGTCGCCCATTTTGAAATGTGTCTGAACGGAGGAAGGAGGAGAGAAATTGTCGGGTGTCGAAAACGACTGAAGAAGATGGGAAGAAGAGAGATTGCGAGGAGGAAAGGCGAAATGTAGTGGGGTATATCGGTGTAGAAATTCTTTCTTCCCTCAGCCAAAATTTTTGTGAATTTTTTTTTCGGGCCACCCCAAGAACTTTTTCCCCCCTCGCCTTTGGCCGGGGACCCGCTTGAGATGAGCAAGTGGGGTGGGGTAGCCGAGCCAGACAACCAGAGAAGGGTCCTCGAGGCTGCGCTAGTCCTGTTTTGGTCAAGGTTATGGCCTAATATTTTAGGAACAAGCGAACAAGCAAAAGGTTCGAGCACATGTTGACTCAAGACATCACCTCGTAAGTGTCGAACTGAAGACTGATGCTTTCTACTCTTGTTATTCGCCTTCTCCTTTGCATGTATTCTTTTCTCAATGCAATGCGCCTCAGCTTCCGTTGTCGAAAGGCACAGCTCGCTGAACAGAAGCTCCGCCATCGAAGTTTTGCAACCTGGCTGAGCATAAGTTGAACAACCAGCGGCTGCTCCTAGAGTTCTAAGTACTAACTTGGCTCAGCGCCCTCATGACTTAAACATGCCCGATTCGTGGTACTAGTGGATTTGACTTAAACGGGTGGTTCTCACCTCTGTAAATGGCCTTGCGCGCCGGTTGTCATCCGCCGGCTGCCGCAGACCATGGCACCGCACGACTAGTTCTTTCGCCGATGACCCTAAGACGCTATCCGATGGCTTTTGTTTGCCGGTAAACCGTGGCCGCTGTGCTCAATGACAGTCAGTGCTATATTGTCGTCGGGAGCTGGCCTCCGAAATCACGAAACGCACGGGAAATACATTCGAGATCCACGTCGAAGTGTCGGTTGTTGAGATGCGGTCCCAGTCGGTCTGGGCAGATACTGCAATAGATTCTGCAATATACTGTGTTATGTGTGTGTATGATGTCCTAGCTCGCTCAGCTCACAGTCCATGCCGGTTAGAAGTAATGGATGTCGTGTGGCACGCGAGGGTTATCTCATATATTGTCCCATCCTCTGCTCTCTATTCCTGCTCAAACAGCATGATTTCGCGGCGTTTTACTTCCTCGCCGTCTTCTGCTAAGAATAGCTGCTCGAATCCATAAGGGAGGTCTTAATCGGCATGCAAGGGTAGTTGTCGGAGTTGGCATCCGGGGAAGAGCCATCGCGCTTGAGTGTCGAAGATACCGCGCGGCTCGTCGAAGGCTCCAGACAAGGGATGGTCAGGCTGGGCCACCATATTCATTCAACTCGGGTAGGACACGGGCCAACCCTGGAAACGTATTTGCAGGAAGCTATGGCTCTGGGTCGCGCCCTTGTTATGGGGTGAAAGCAGCCTATGATTCAAATTTGGCAATGCTCGCCTTATGGTGCCTGTAGCAAGATTTCAAAGCATATCAACCTCGATCGACGAGCACATTGAAAGTAGGGAGTTCTGTACAAGTCCTCAAGGCGTTGCTGTTACTGTATCTCAAAACTTGTGAGAACCTGTTTTGGGAGCAGCAATTCTCGCTATAGTTTTCGCTCGGGTCGTCGTATCTTTCGAGGCCTCCCGAAAAGTTGTCTTGTTAATCATGAGAGAGAGAAAACACACACAGGGCACCAGTCTGGCCGGTTGGAGTAGATGCTGCCGTAATTGATCGACTTGTACGATTTGTACCAATAGTGAAAACTATGCTCCAGTACAGTGTCCAATAGACCAAAAGTAGGAAGAAAGTGTTAAAAGTTGGTTGAAAGTTGGTTGAAAGTTGGTTGAAAGTTGGTTGAAAGTTGGTTGAAAGTTGGTTGAAAGTTGGTTGAAAGTTGGTTGAAAGTTGGTTGAAAGTTGTTGACAGTTGTTGACACCTGTCCGCTCGTCTTGCCAATTCACTTCTGACGCCACAGCTCACACGCGTGTTGTATAACTGATGCCTTGTCCCGTATCTCTCCAATTCGCGCTCGACTAGTATTCAAGCCATGGCAATACAAAGTGCTTGCTAATGCGGTGGCAAGATGCGCAATTAACAGCCCATCACATCGTTCCCGTTGCATCTCACGCATCTGTCTTGTTATTCTAGCCGGCACTTTCATGGGGTGATTAGCAGAGAGGCTCTCAAAATATCATTCCATTCCTCGATTGTTCCAATATAGACAAGTATTTCGTACAGTGTAAACATGTCAAAACATGATGGCTTGCCAGCCTCAAACCCCTTGCCCCAACCCACCTTCACATCTCCAGTTACGCAATTCCCACACTTTTGTATCCATCCTGCCATTCGCCGCTGTCCCATCATCCATGGACGGAATAATACACAACCAACGAGGTAAGCAGCCCCAGATACAACACTCCTTCGACCAAAAGCTGCTGTTTCAACGTGCTCCTCTGCTCCTGCGTCAGGCAACCTCTCTCGCCCTTGCCATACCACGCAATCGTCGCATCAAACTTTCCGTACAGTGCCAGTGCCCCAATCGGCGGGAAGAAGACAGCCATGACAAAAATCACCAAAAACACCCGCCGTTGCTGCGCGTCTTCCTCCGGGCACCGGCGGCGTCGGCACAGAATATCCTCCCTCGCGGAGTGGATGAGATCTGTTTCCGAGGAAGTGAGGAAGACGTGCTTGGGCTCGTCTCGACGCTCGCGAGTGGTTCGCGCCGAGAAGCCGCTGAGGCGGAAGAAGCGTGCGCTGAGGAGCGATGTGTTGGTCGGGAGGGAGTTGCGGAAGAATGAGCCGGAGTGGGTGTCGATGATGGCCGACGAGTTGAGCTGCCCTTGAGTTGGGTCGTATGCTTCAGGGAACAGGGTTAGACGGAACTGAGGCTTCTCACGGCATTGCATGGCGGGCACTTACGGAGAGCTCGCGCTGGGCTGTGTCGGCGAAGCGCTCGTGGTGGTCTGGGGATGCCACTTGTGCCCGGGATGCCTCCAACGGGTGTGATTGGGGTTTTGGGCCCGTACGAAGAAATAGTACTAATTGTATCGGGGCGTGCTTTGGAGTCGCACATGGAGCCGGCCGTGGTGTAGTCTGCCTCGTCTCGAGCGATGCCGTGCGACTGGCGAAGCGCTGCTTCTTGAAGACTTATAAGTGGGAACGGAAGGCTAGGAAGATTATAGTCCGCCGTGTTTCGGGGCGCGAAGTCTCGGGATTTATATATCATGCTTCCGTCCTGCGTTCCGAGACCAAGAATCTCCCGTGAGTCTTGTCTGCATCGCGGACTGGACCGATTGCTGTGTCGGGGGGTGACAACTTCCACAACAGTGTCAGGAGACACGGGAGTTGTAGTGTCGAAATTGTCCTGCTCCGGCTCGGAGTCTAGACTGCTGTAACTCATTATTGGTTTGCGCATCTGGGACAGTTTACTCGAAAACTTGGGCTTGTTCGAGGTATCGCTTGACAGACGGCTGAGATGGCTGAGATGCCGGACTGTAGCCACAGGACGAGCAGAAGACACTCGGCTATTCCTGCACGTTGGCTGCGAGAACCTATAGAAAAATGCACGGCGCGGGTTTGCGTTGGAATACACGTCCCCCCCTTGATGACTCTCACGAGAATCCTGCGAACCTGCAGTAGCCCCAAGGAAGTGATCAAACGATTCGTACTCAGATCCATCTGACACATCGGCCAGACTGCTTCCTACATCTTTATCCAACCGAAGCGTCAGCTCCAAGGCCCTGTGAGTGGTTTGTTCCGTTGTAATCGTCTGCCAATCGCTACCTGTATCTTTTTCAGCTGCTGTATTGTTCACCAGCTGGGCGAGTTCGGAGAGCGGATGCTCGTTGGTACTGGGACTGAGATTAGCGCGTTTAATAACCGGGACTTTGACCGCATCATCGACTTTCTAGGTTGATTGAATGGCGGCATTGTCATAAAACGATCCTGACTGGAACTGCCCTTGGAAAACGCGCCGTTCACTCCTTTGCGGAGTGTAGACGGGCGTGCTGTGGACTTCGCTCCAAGTTCCCGCTCCGTAGAGAGCTCTGCTGACTTCTTTCTCGGCGGATGACTGGAGAAACATGGAGTAACCTGCGCCGTCAAATTTGAAAGGGTCATTGCTCGCTCGGCTGGAGGACTTGGAGTAGCTGGCTACCAGTTCACCTTGAGCGTTCCGGTCAAACCCCAGTGTAGCCGGCCGATTCTTGGTCAGAGCGCGAGATGTTTCAGGTTGGCAGCCCTGCTGCTGGCTTTGGTCGGTGATCTTGGGGAAACCGGAATCGTCTTCATAAACGCTGGATGCTCGCAGCCACTGAGAAGCATGCTTGGGTCGGTTACTGGTGTGCATTGGCAATGTACGAGCCAAGTTACGAGACGAGCTTGTTGGCATGAGAGCAGTTCTATATTGCGCGTGCTCCGCAGCTTCACTAGCACAACCCAGGGCATTGTGAGTTGGATATGCTCTGCGGTCGATTTCCAAACGCTGTCTGAGGTGGACACTTGGTCTGAGAATGACGTCCTCATCGGGCGCGACGGTCTCCCACTCGGAGTTTGTATTGTCGTCATCTTGGAGAATGGGCTTGGGATAATGAGAGATACGACTTCCAGAATCCTGCGATGGCTTCCATGACGGGTGCTCTAAAGACTTGGCAGTATCCCGAGTTTCGAGGTTTTGGGGTTGAGGGATGTCATCTTCGCTAATGGGGTCGGAGAATGGGTTCACGCGCTCCTGCGACATTTTGTTTGTTGGCGTCTGATCCGACCCATTGATAGTTTGAGTTATGTCGGTCCACAGAACAGACTACTTCACGGTGAGTATTTCATCAGGGCGTACGTGAATTGAGAGTAAAACATACATCACCAGAGTCTGGCCTCATGCTGCTCGCAGCACTCAGCACTCTTGGATTGAGCGCCGAGAATGGTAGTCTTTTCCACAGCAGTATCGTATGCTGCTTTTCATTGATAATACCGCCAGTGACTACAGATGATGAAATGATGAGTTTCTCACTCGACTTCACAACATCTCCTCTGTGCTGCCAGGAGTGGGATCTAGACAACAAGGCAAGTTGTCTAGTGTCGTGAACGCGGCAGCCTTCCAATTGGTACTATCATTCCCCGGCTCTTGATCGCAGAATAAAAGAAACCCTGGCTTTGGGCAAAGTTTCCGTCCGTCGGTGGTGGAATGACGAAGTTGTAGATAGAAGTCGAAGGTCAGCTCAAGGTGGCAACTTTGTGGGCGGTGAAATTTTCGGTCGCACAAAAGCCAGTTCAGGTGTTTCACATAAAATAGAAACAAACGACTGAATTTATATAAATTAATCAAGGAACTTCTACTAATATATTTTTTAATCTAATTTAAATAGTATTTTATCCGTTATAGCAAGTAATAAGATAAAGTTAAGTGGTAAACCAGCTTATAAGAATATTTAATTTTATAAGTATATTATAAAGCTCCTAAAGGTAAATATTTATAATATTAAAGTATTTATAATAAAATAAACATTTTCAAAGCTTAAAAGGTCAATCCCGCGAATTCCCAATCTCTTGAATACATCACGTGCGGCTTTTCTCGTTGCCCGTTCCAAGGTTCAACTGCTCCAACACCCATGGTCGGCAGGCAGCTAATATTCATGGCTCCTTGGATGGCCATATCAACAACGTCAATCCAGAGAAAGGGCCGTTGCAGTTATTTGAATTTGCCAGTTTCTTTTCCAGACACAGCCATGAATGGCAGATGTGGAGCGGAAACTTCCGAGGTCGACGATTCATCTGTTTCTCAATGATTCTTGCAGCACGTGCAATGTACAAGTTGGCTTGCGCCACCGGGTCCGCTGTAAGTTGGGCTTGATGAAACGGATGCGTGGAGACCGCGGATGCACGACACACCATCCAAACTAATAACAAGGGCACCTTGGCCAGGAGACGTGTTAGACTGTCAGGGGAACGTGCTGCTTCAGCGATCCCCATGATAGGAAGATATTTTGTGTTTCTTCCCATGCCTTCATGTACAATGCACCAGTATTCCCAGGCGGAAGCCGCATTAGACTGCTGCCAAGTTGTTAACATCCATGCCACATCGCTCGTCTTGGCGTCTCCCATCTTCCGTACATTACACACCTGCTTAGGTACCTAGGTAGGTACTGCACTCATGCGTACTATAAAGTACTAGTCCATCGTAAGTTCGTGGGGTTTGTGGATAGGGACCCCTCCAACAAATAGCAAATGCATTCTTCAATCGAAGTCCTACGAAGCCAGTCAGATCTTTGGGTTTTGCCCGAGTGGGTAGTGGCGTGGTCAGGGAATTGTGAAAGAGTAGCTCCGTCCTTTGCACCTAATCCGACCAGATTCTCTCTTCTAGTGGGAGACAGTTTTCGCTCATGAGGAGCCACTGAGCGAGTGCTTCCGAATCAATTCGCCTGTGGCACCAACACAAGCACCAGGAATCGACCGAACCTGTAACTTGACTCGGCTCCGTAAGCAGTGGCTTAAACAGGGATTGCGTGGCACAAGGACTCGCCAATGTGTTGACAAGTCTGCATTGCTTGGCCTGGTCGAGGGACCGTTAGCGTTGCCCCCCCTGAATAGGGTGGAATCTGTGGTGGTTCAAGGTCCCTTTTCTCACAACAGTACATCAGAGGACCAGGGGCGAGAAACTTGAAATCGAACCCGACTTGATAGACTGATACACATGTATGTGAATCGCTCTTTGAACTCCAGTATGACAGGCAATGATCTCCTTCGGCCGGCAACGTCTTCAGGCCATCTTGACATGATCCCTACACGCAGACCTCAGAACCAGGTGATCCCAGATGAATGCCGCACCAAGTTTCCCGTCCCCTGCGCGGCCCGCCCTCCACGTTGGATGGCTCCGAATATAGGCACCTCTCTCAGCCCAGCTTGTCCTGCTCCACGGAGAAATATTCAAGGCTCTGAAACTGCCATTTGGAGTGGCCAAACAAGTACGTGCCGAAAGAGTGCGTGGCCTATGCTTCTAGGCCAGTCCATTGTTGGTACAATGGGGCGTCGACTCGAGGGGCCCGGATCCGAGCTTTCCATCTCCCACAGATGAGGTGGCATCGAGGTTTCTCCATCGGAATCAGCGCGCACCCATTCGTGGATATATGGTCAGCAAGCTACTGGTTCGAGAAAGCGAAGACATGATCTGCAGACGCTTGTCCTCGGTTTGCCTGGTGGTGATTCGAAGGCAAAGGGGCGGACCTTGGAAGAGCGGCGTGGCGGACTTGTTGGCCACGCGAACTGCCCATGGTCAATCGCGCCCGAGTTTAAGTTTGCCGCGACCATCCTCCTTCGCTCTTTGCTTCCCGCAACAGCTGGCCCAGTCCCGGGCAGCAGCCGACACGGGCTCGATCGCTCCTTCCCCAAGTCTCGACCGACGCCCCTTCCCTATCAGGCCTCGATGCCATCGACTTGAACACACCAACGCCGCAACACGCAACTACCGCCGTTGGAATTGTTCACCACTTGAGCTTGCATGTGTGCCTTGAACACTTGATACGTAACACTTGAAGGCTTGAGCAAGCCACATTCTTAGCCCCTCCGCCTACATCCCTGACCATTCGCACCGACTACACCAACATCCAAGCTCGTCCTGTGCTGCCCCTCGCCTGGAAGGCACCTCCGGTTTTGCTGCCACTGCAGCGGGTTGCAGGCAACCTGTCGTCTCTCCTCTCTCTCGTTCCGGAACCAGTTTATCCATCCAATATTATTCCTTGTCTTGGTATTGCCACCTCTAAGCCCGGCTTTCTCCTTTGCTCGTCACCATGTGCCATGGCTTCGTCCGGGAATCCATCGCGATGGGACGAGCTCCCGGATGAGCTGCTTCTCCAAATATTAAGCTGTAAGCTTCTGCCCCTCCCTCCTCTGCCCTCGGCCTCCAATAGCTACGCCAGCTTGGCAAGCAAGCTTTATGTTTGTTCCATACACTTTGCTTGCGCATTCCGTGCCACGATAGAACACAGACTAGCTGACCAAACATAATTGATACCATGTTACAGATCTCGAGCCCTACCATGTTACCAAGTTGCAGCTTGTATGCCGTAGGCTTCGCGAGCTCTGCCTTGATGACGAGTTGTGGAAGCTGTTGTCCTTCGAGAATTCACAGTGGTACCAATCACTCCAGAACCGCCGCAGTAGTTTCCGGCCCCTCGCAGAGCGGCATCGCGACACCTCTCATCATGACGCAATGCAAATAGATGGCGATGCTGGCTTCTCACCTACCAACGCAATATATCAAGACGACTTCTCAACGACATGCAGCCTTACCAGTCGCCCGCGGAAGCTACAGGATATGGCCAACTGGGATCCCGTATTCCCAGGCGAACGAGTATCATGGTACGACGAGTACGTGCAAAGACATGGTCCTACATGTGTTAACTGGCTGCAAACTCCGCGCTTGTATGACGGTGGGGTCGAGGCAACCATCGAAGCACGGGGCATGGCATTATACAGTCCCCACGATGGAAGCGATGGTGTCGGCACCATGTTGGCAGTTTCGCCCTTGGACGACGGGTCGGTTTGCTTATGGGATATCAACGGAACTCGGGGTCGACAGGGTGGCATTCTTGCCGCCAGCAACCCGGGCATACTCTTCAATGACGGTCCGGGTGATCAGAACAGCAAACGGTCCAAGAAGATAGACACTGGCGTTACGGAGTGTGTCAGCGTGGATAATCATGGCCACAGAGCCTTCTTTGCCGTCCAAAGTCGTAAGACTCACATCTCTGACTTCTGCAGTCCGTTTCAAGCAATCACTGATTGATATTTCCAGATCTCATCGAGGTGGATTTGAACCGTTTAGAGGTAGTAAGCCGCGAATCGTTCGAGTGGTCAATCACAACGCTATCAGCCCTCCATCAAGGGGTACCCTTAACTGTAGGGACTTCTCTGGGTGTTCACCTTCATGACTTTCGTATGAGAGCAATGGCATCTCGAGATATCGTTGAGCGACTCGACGTAATCCAGTGGGACGAATCTAACGTTTTCAAAATGATTTTCGACACTAAGCCACTTCCTCCATACGCATCGTTGTCCCAGCCTACTCCCATCAGCATCTTGCACCTTCCCCGGCCTGGCTCGCATAATCTAGTATCAGACGACATTTATGTTGCCGGCCGATTTTCCAACATACTGCACTACGATCGTCGAAAATTTCCGGCTATAGAAGGATCCATCTATTCTGGCGCATTAATAAAGAGCTTGGCAGCCCTGCCGTATCCATTCTCCGCCGTCGACACGGAAGTGCGTCGCCAGGGTGATCTGACAACTGAACAGGTAGCCCAGTTGAAATCTGAGGGCGAAGGCAGGACCTTAATCGCCGTCGGCGGCTACAATTCCAAGGGATCACTTGAGATTTACGGCCTCAGTTCGGCAGCGGGCGGCGGCGAGAGGTCCATTTTGCAGAATTCTGTTACAAAAAATCGACAGACTGTTGCGTCGTCCACCATCCTATCCGTGGCGAACCACGGCTCAAAGATTGTCTTTTCAGATGGATCAGGATTCATCAAGTGGTTTGAGCGAGACGGGTCTACTGAGTGTCGACGAATGAGAATTGGCCATAGTGATGCGGAAGAAGCGTCCTCTTTGTTTGCTTCCATGGCTGGTTCAGACGACATGGCCCGCAAGATTGTATCAACAAAATCCAACCAAGGCAACGACCGGCCCAACAACGACAATATTTTGTTGTGGACTGGAGAAAAACTAGGTCTTGTGAGCTTCACAAAGTCCCCTATATTCGACGGAAAGGATTTCGAGCTTCAGGGCCCCGAGACAAGTGTAGAAAACGAAAGGAGAAAAGAGTATACGCATAGAATGCGGCGCGCTCTGGAACGACAGGCAGACGAGGTCAAGTTCATCGGACGCCTGGGTGATCCGGCATCTTGGACACGGTAAGATTGTTTGCATATGATGGAGTCTGGTGCAGTAAGAAGACCTTTGGGTAGTTGGGCGAGATTTGATACATTACATGGGCGCCGGTCAGCTTTTAATGCTTATTAGTGCAAGATCAGCGGTTCTATGAATATCTTTTGACAAATTTGTGGCTGGTACAATGAAATTGTGTGGCTTGTTATATGGTGGTACATCCAATGGGGATTAGGCTTTCCAAGCAAAATACGTGAAGCATCGGCGATATAGCGTCATGAATTTTGTCCAGACTCTAGACTTGGGTGGTTGCAGCAGGCAGTCCATGCAAAGATAAAAGTAAAAGTGTCTCCATCAGAAGGTCAGTTCAGTTTCACATGACGCTGTACATATATCTCCTCCAGTCTCGTCACAGCAGAACTGAAAACTCGGCCAGTAGTAGCTACAGTTTCATTTAAATGGCGGCCTTTTCCCCAGGCACCACAGCCCCTTTTCGGTGTAATGCAACTCAGGTTTTCGTCAGGGCCGACCCAGCTCCAGGGTAGTGGTCACAAACTAAACACGGCCACGCTATAGCAAGATGATATATCAGTTGCAGGGCAGGACAAGCCCAATTGACGGGTAACAAGCAAGGATGTTCCCAAGTACAAATGGCAAAATTCCGATCGCAATCCAATGCAGGACACCAGTGCATGATGCGCCTCTTTTTTGCGTGCCCAAGGCAAAAAATGGATTCGCTGTATCGAGGTGGGAATGATGTCAAGCTACCTGCCTGGTTGGGCGACGTAATCGCTCGCTGCCCAATGAAGCCATGCCGTTTGCGAAGGCACATGTTACGGTACCGGCTGGCCCCTATTTTCCGATTTGGGAGTCATGGAAAACACACCTGGGAAATTCGGTGCTGACTGAAGTCATTTGTGTGAGGTCGTTGGGTGTGTTGTAAGAACAGGTATAAAAAGGGTCCAAGGACTGCTCCTATTGAGTACATATCTGCTTGTCCGCCGACGACGGTAGGGATGTCTCTAGATATCAGAATGCAGAGGCGCAAAGTCGTATTATTGCCAAGGCGTGAGGCTGAGCCAGGTCGATCAGGGCGATCGAGGCGGTTTCGGTAACTGGAGCCCAATGCGCCGGTTTTTGTATTCTGACATGGCGGACTGTCTTTTATTCGTGCTAATAGGGCTGGGCCGTCATGAGCAGCCATGGTCGGGCATGAGAACATTTAATGATGCGTTGTCTGTTTCTCTGTTCGAAGATATACCAGTACGTTAGATTATGATGTTCGGCAGATAGACCAAGAAGGAAAACAGTCGACTGCAAGGAGAATTGCATCAGCTGCTGTACAATGTCGGCCTAGGAGACCCGACTGGACAAGACGACAAGCAACCAACACGAGTGCGCCAGATGGACTGCTGGATGCTCTGCTGTGGGGCTTGATGTTGATGCAGGGTGATGAGAGATGCAGCGGAGACTGTGATTTGACGTGCACAAGGACGCATGATGCAAATTTTGGCCATGTTAACAACGTCCGTAATATGGCAATGGGGAAACGCGCTCTTTGTGACGACGATTTGTTGCTGAGGATGGCGAGGAGGACGAATGCCAGCGCTGCATGATGACATATAGGATGCAAATCTCCAACTCAGTCCATTCAATCAATGCCTGGGACTTGTCGTGAGCCTTCGTACCGTGGCTGACTCACTGTTTGCCAAGACAAAGCCTTTGCAGTGGATCGCCGGCTCGTCATGCTGGGTTTGTTCTGGTGATGCTGGCTCCATGCAGGCAGCGACGACGCGACTCCAGCTCGTTCCGTTTGTGTTCATCTTCCTACCTAACGTCGTGTTTGGCTGGGCCTGGTGGACTTGAACCCGACCTTGGACCCAGCCCTGGCTGATCTGACGGCACCTAAAGGATGCAAGTGGTGAAAGGCTCTGTCCAATATGCCGTACAGACAGGGTCAAATGCGCATGCATCTCCACGCATCCACCCTTGGAGCCAAAGTTCTGCCAGAGTTCGCGTCGTGAGCGAGGGACTGAGGACAAGTGAGGACAAGTGAGAACAAGTGAGGAACAAGTGAGGCACCAGAGACAGCAAGGCGACTCCCAAGATGTAGGCGCGGAAGGTGCATCCAGGACAGACAGCATGGCCGGCCACGACGCTCGCTCTTGCCAAATGAGAAACATGCATTGAAGCAAAGTTGACCACCTGGACAGCTTGACCGGCTTGACTAATTTCGGAAGTGTCAACTGGCCCGGCTTCTTTCCTCCTTTCTCCTCCACTTTCTTTCTCGACCCGTTTTACCAGTTGACAACCTTTTTTATCATCATCGTGGCCCCAAACTCACTGTTGCTTGCCCGACCACACTCGCTCGGCGGCGCCCACTCGTCGAACTGTCAGGTTACACAGACCCTGATCCCGGTGGCCCTGTCTCAGTGGCTTGGTCCACCATCGTCACGGCTCAGCTCCGGCAGCCGGCCTGGTCTTTCTGCATCCTGGGCCCTCTCTGTTCCCTTGCTTTCCGGGTTGAGCTTACTCACCTTCATGTTCCATGTACACCGCTCAAAAGACAGCTATCGGCCGCCAACAACCCATATCTGAAATTATCTTCTATATTTATCATTGAAACGCCTCTCACTCTTTTGGATATCTCCTCTAGTCTCTCGTCCTGTTACAACAAAATATTCTTGCCCGTATAATATTTGAAACTTGCCGAATAGCATGTCCTTTTGGGTGGTAGAAAGACATCACCGCAGCCCGCTTCTTGATGGATCATATATTGCTCCCAATGACGCCGATTGCCGAGATTTCAATATAAATGTAGGCACCCATGAAGAACAACATCTCAGTATCCATGGCAGACTCGACAATCGTCAGTGGAATACGAGTGCTTCCTACGAAAGCGGCTATCAATATGCATTCAATGAGCAGGTAGCCCAATCGGAGCCGTCGGTACCCGTACCGAAATTAGCATTTCTTGTGATTCACGAAGGTGATGACGGGCAAACATCAACTCCATCGCTCTCGCCATCGCCGAAACCACATGCTTTCGACGACGCTTGTAACGCTTTCCACAATCGAAGCGCCATTCCTGTCCCTTTAGAACGAACCGAGTCTGGTTTGTCTATATCATCTGATGCCTCGGCACACCATCACGACAGCTCGGCAGAGCATGACCGATATGGACATTTGCTGGAAGATCTTGAAGCGGCAAGACTCGTCCGCCAACACATCTCAAACTACCATCGCAGATTCCCAGACTCCCAACCGGAACGAATCTTGAAAGCTCTCATCAACCCAAAATCTCGAGGTGCAGAGTTCAGACTGGACAACGACGCTTTGCGAAGTATTTTTTCTGCATCCAACGAGCTTTTCTTTGCTAGCCGCCTTACACGCAGAGTTGCTTGGGACTGGAGCCACTCTACATCACAGCAGTACGATAATCACATAGTTGGGACCACGGCCCTTCGGCGAAGCGCGAGGCTTGGAGGATGGGAAACATTGATCGTACTTTCTTCACCTATACTCAGGGATAATCAATACAATCGGCGGCTACTCATCTCTACATTCCTGCACGAAATGATCCACAGCTTCATGTTTGTCACATGTGGACTCAAAGCCAAACAATATGGAGGTCACACGGATGGCTTCCGGGAGATTGCAGGTATTATTGATGATTGGGCCGGAAAAAATTGCCTTCACTTACGGGATATGGAGGCAGACTTATCTCGTTGGCGTGGTGATGACTTCTCTTCTGGAGACCATGCCTTTGGCTTTGACTACATCCACGATGCGGTGCAGTTTGAACAAGCGGGTCGGAATAGTGAGCGTCAGTCGCACAAGTATGCAGACTATCTGCAGCCCCCGTACCCAAGAGGACGTGAGGTGCAGGAGGAATGGAGTTGGAACACACAGGAAGGCTTTGGAGAAGGCTCACAGTATGTGGCCAATTTGCAGTATGTTCCTGGATAAGCCTATCGGAGGTAGTCTATCTGTTCTCTCCTTGACGCTCTTCCTGTGAGTGGTTCATTCTTGGGTGTATCCTCCCCCGTGGCGTCCAGCCCTGTATTTGGAAATTGGCATGAATGCGGAGTTTTGGGTTTTTGAATTGTGGTTCTCACTTTGTATGGATCAGCATCGTTTAATTTGCAGCATTTCCAGCGATGTCAGTCACACAGGCTTTGAAAGCATCTTATGAATTCAACAAATTTTTTTACTGACGTTATTGGTCAGGGTATGCAAGTCTATCCAAATTACAACTTAATATGAACGCCGTATACACAAGTCTTGACATATTGATTCGTACTGCATCGTCATCTCTGCCTCCGTAACATTGTCGCCTGCAAAATGTTTTTTGAATATAGTTGAAACAAGTGCTTTTGGTAATAAGGTTAACGACCATATATTCAACTACTTAGTCTTGGCATCCAATCTTTGCGGCCCCATAGGGTGCTCCTTTTTTAGAGTTTCCAAGCAAGGGTTCCGACTCGTGGGATTCGGCGTCAGAGTCGTCAATCGCAGATTCATCTACAAGAATGCGGCTGCTAACGGGAGTTTCATTCTCTTCGGTATCGCTGTTTTCAACAGATGCGGTCGGGCCGTTACCCTCTACAACCCAGAAGACGGGAATGGCTCCTAGAACAGCTATGACCGCCAGGAAGAAGTATGCTGTGACAACGTATCCATGCTTTGCACCCCAAGTGAAAGCCAGCCCAGTGCTGGCAGGGCCTAGAGCTCTGCCGAAGCCACTGAACATGGTAACGAAGCCATTCAAAGTACCCAAGATTCTCAGCGACTTGGCCGAATTAGTAAGCAGAATGGTGACAGAGGGGAAAGCAACGATGATCGAAAACGCCTTGAGCATCAGGACAAAGGCAAGGCCCATAAGTCGCGTTTCGGGGGTTGGGAACAAGGATGTATAGGGCGTGAGGATGTAGACCATTGGCATGATGACACCTACTGCTGTTAGTCTATTTGCCATGAGCCTGCAGATAAATGGGAGACCCTTTAACTTACAGCAGGCTTTGTAGCAGTTCAGAACACCCCATCGGGTGACCATGGGCGAAAAGAGGATAAACTGGACAAGACCACATGTGACCCCATATAGCATGAAGATGGTCCCAATCCTCCCCGACTCCAGGCCAAAGCCGCCATCGAAGTAAAAGGGGAGTCGTGTATTTTCCGGAGTGTGCTCCTTTACAGGGTAGTTTAAAAAGACTGTGACATTTTGATCATAGGCGACAGAGTGGAAGGCAAGGAAGAAGTATGCCAGCATAATCAGAACGCTTTGCTGCGTGAAGATCTCTAGGGTTCCTGGGGTTGACGAGTCGTGTACTGTCTTGTGCCGAATTTGGTTGGGTATGAGAGGGGCGGTTGCCTCGCCATCTACAAAGGATCTGCGTCTCCTGTCCTGTTTCTTGTTCCACTTCAATGCTCGGCCAAGACGTTTGCCAAATAACAGTCCCCAGTCTCGCTCATCTCGTTTCGCAGCAAGTGTTTCCTGGGGGTGAGAAGGTTACCTGAAAAGAACATGGGCTTCGCAACTGGCAAGCCGAGAACATACCTTGAGAAAAAGCGTCGCGCTAGTGACAGATATGAGGAAGAAGACGGTAGCAATCAAGTTGGGAAGAGCATATGGAAATTTCTCAAAGAACCACACACCCCCAAACACGGAAGGATACTGTTTGGCAGGGTCGGCAAAGAAGCCGCCAAATGCTGGACCGACAACTGAGCCCAATGACCAAACAAGCGGCATGATAGAAAATGCTCTTGGCTGGAGCTCTTTCTCGGGCACAAGTTCCGCCACCATGGTTCGAATAATTCCGACTGAAAAGGACTGTCAGCTACGCCCAACTTTGGATGACACGCAGTAGACCCGAATAGACGAACCATTTCCGTTACTTGCTCCCTGGATGGCACGCACGGTAATTGCCATGGGCAGGCTGGTCGACACTCCCCATACAACAAAGCAGGCCATGGTGCAAACCAAGCCAGTGATCAGACTTGGTTTCCTGCCCCATGAGTCTGCTATTTTGCCCCAAGGCACTGCAGCGAAACTCTGGAAGACTGAGAAAACGGCGGACGTAAGACCGGCCCATTTTGCGACTTCTGCTTCTTCAACGCCGAAATCGCGGACCATCTGAGGAAGATATGGATATATAGATGTTGTGGCGAGGGGTTCTGCAAATCTTGCAACAGCTATCAATGGCACCTGTTAGCAACGGAAAGGAGATGGGCTGAAAGAAAAGTGTTGCAGTTTGTGAGGTGCACCACCAGCCAGTCGAGCGTCCAAGCCGGTCTGCGGGAAGGTGCGTCGCTCGGTCCTTCCTTCTCAACATATGAAGCGAGGTAAAAGCGTGGGTTTCGACCTTACGCACAATCTACCTCGTCGTGCCTTACCTAGAATTGTCAACTGCTGCAACGGTAGCTTTGGCCTCGGTGGCGCGTGCGAGTCATCATCACTCATGTTCTTGGGTGCGAGGTGCTGGGAACCCAAGACAAGTGGCACCGCCCTTCTCGTGGCGTCGCGGCGCAGTGAGGAAGAGTCTGTTGGTAGGCGAAACTCGTGAAATTGAATCTTGATTGCCCATCAGCTAGCAGACACCGTTACGCATAATACTAATTAGCGATGACAGCACGGTTTATACACACAGCTAGTCAAATGATGCAAGGAAGCTCGAGGTCAAGGACGAAAAATCGAGAATGAAGTTGCCAACTGACGGACGAATCACTATGGGCACGCTTAATAAACCCGACGAGGACAACCCATGTCGGCTAGATTGGGCCACGAATGGTGTCTGACCTGTCGCTTGTGTCCCCCACCAAGCCCATGTCATTGAAGGGCCCGCGGCGCCAATTATAAACTTCGACCAGACTGGCGGCGCAGGACCAGCACATCCGGTTGGGTGGGATGGGAACATGACCTCGGTCACCTGCACTTGCTGAGACGAGACTTGAGTACAAAATGTACTATTATGGCTCTCGATGGACACAACTTATGATGGCATATGGTGAAAGAAGGTAAAATACACCCAATGGACAAAGGTCTTTTCTGGATATTGATTGCCCGGGGATTTGGAACTGTGAGGCCTCGGCAGGATATTTACTGACAGCTCGACGGGCAAAGAAAGTCTACTCCGCCCTCCGTCCTTGAGTAGACGGTGGTATAAAGAAGGACTAGCAGGTTTTTGCTTTGGCTTGGCTTCATGTGTATTTCGGGTTGTGTTGCTCGATGACTTGCACCTCAGCTACAGCATACGCCGAGGAACTTGACCAAGACTGGGCTCGGCAGTTTGTCAGCTGTGGCATTGGGACCCTGCGGTGATATGAAAAGTGACGGGCGGGGCTGATTCCGGCCGGCATCGGGGATGGCGGACTCGCGGCAATCAAGCCCGCATCGGGTGAGGAGCAACCGAGACGGGCAATCTCAAATGTGCCATTTCTCAGTGGAAGGGAGTGGGGATGTATTTGATGTTGTGCATGTTGATAATTAATATGGCCATGGCTGAGGGCTGTGGTTTTGTTGAAATCCTCGGCCAAGTTGGCATGGAGCGATGGTGTGTAATTCGGTAGCCGTGAGGCTGCGCCGAGATGAGAATCGACACACACACACATATGGCGGAGTGTTAGCTTGTTGGCTGAGTACTATCATAATATATCCTGCGTCGTTGGGTACGGTACCCACGCCGCAGCGACAAGATTGAGCCCAAGTGTTGGACTGGCCCGTCTGAAAGCACCAATGCGGAGTTGGCGGCGATACTCGGTTGGCACAAAACAGGCAGGAGCGACCCGGCAACTGTCGATGCATGTCGCAGAACAACCCAGTCTCAGCAACCCGAAGTCTCAAATCTCGACTCTTCTCAACCATTCATTCAATGCTTGACAACTCGCCCGTCTCAGTATTCGGGGTTGACAAAGCAACAGCCGCATTGCAGCCCTCTCTCGCCCAACCAGGGGCCGATATCTGCCGAATAACTACTAGAACCCTGCAGGTTTGCAATTCGTCATCGAAGCCGTCGAGCTCATCAGCCCTCCGCAACCGCCGCAACCCCAACAAGGCCTGCATGCAGCATCGCCAGAGGCCGTGATTTCTTCCATTGCATCTACAGCTCACTGCGAAAAATACCACTATTGGGGTCATTTGGTCAACGATGGGCAGGTTGTAAGTTCACAATTGGCCCCCAATCACCGTCTCCGCATCGTCGTGCCGCCATCCCGCGTCCCGCTCCCTTTACTGGTGGTGTTGTGGCGAACCAATCCCATGACCACCATCCAACAGTCCGCCACGCCGCACACCTCGACCACTTCAGCCTTCATTTGCTTGTATTCCATCTCATGGGCCCGCGCTGAAAGCATCATCTTGCAGATTTCCATCTGAGCCTGAAAAGATGGCCAACGAGTCGACGCCGCTGATCCAGACGGTCCGTGTTGCGCCGCCCCGGAGGAGATATCGCCATGACACTTGCCGGCGGTTCTGCACCATCGCCTGCACTTGTGTCCTCGCACTCGGATTCGCCTCATTCCTTACCCACGTTTTTCTCATCTGGCCTTACCACCATCACCATGGTCACCACAGCCACTACTCGCACTCACACCAGCAAGGCAAGCGCCTCTCTCACCAAGAGGTCCAGAAGATCCTCTTAGAGACCCCAACCGCAGACCATGCTGAAGAATGGAGCCGCTATTACACCTCTGGCCCTCATCTGGCGGGCAAGAACTTCTCACAGGTAGGGCTTCTTGACTCAACCCGCATCCCTGCTATTCATTAGCTAACCCTCTGCTAGGCCGATTGGACTAGAGAGAAGTGGCAGAGCTGGGGGGTCGATGCCAGCATCGCCGAATACGATGTGTATATTAATTACCCCCTTGACCACAGCCTCTCTCTGCTGAAGAAGTCTGAAAAGGACAATTCATGGACTGTGACATTTGATGCTTCTCTGACCGAGGCGGTCCTGGACGAGGACCCTACCACTGCACTTGATACCCGAGTTCCCACCTTTCACGGGTACTCTGCCAGCGGCAACGTTACTGGTCAGTTTGTCTACGTCAACTACGGAACCTACCAGGATTACCAAGACCTTGTTGATGCTGGCATTAATCTCAAAGGCAAGATTGCAATTGCCCGATATGGCGGCATCTTCCGAGGTCTCAAAGTGAAGCGTGCTCAAGAGCTGGGCATGGTTGGTACTGTAATTTACAGTGACCCTGGTGACGATGGCGACAAGACCGAGGCCAATGGATACGAGCAATACCCCAAAGGTCCCGCTCGACATGAGAGTAGCGTTCAGCGCGGGAGTGTCCAGTTCTTGAGCATTCGTCCCGGTGACCCGTACGTTCCTTGCTTGCACCGAGCTCTGCCGCGATTGGCCGACTGCTAACAAATTTCACGTCAGAACTACCCCAGGCTACCCGTCTAAGCCCGGCGTTCCACGAGCGCCCGCCGATGATAGCATACCATCTATCCCCTCCATTCCCATCTCATATGTTGACGCTCTTCCTATTCTCAAGGCTTTGAATGGACATGGCCCAAAAGCCTCGGATTTGAGCGACCACTGGACGAGGAACCTGGGCCTCGGATACAAGGGCATAGATTACAACGTTGGGCCTTCTCCCGCACATGTGCTCCTTAACCTGCACAACGAACAGGAGTATGTCACCACTCCTCAGTGGGATGTTATTGGTGTTGTCAATGGAACAATCCCGAACGAGGTTATTGTTGTGGGCAACCATAGGGATGCGTGGATTGCTGGTGGTGCTGGGGACCCCAACAGCGGCTCAGCCGTGTTGAACGAAGTTGTACGCAGCGTTGGCAAGGCTGTTGAGGCGGGTTGGAAGCCTCTCCGAACCATTGTGTTTGGCAGCTGGGATGGCGAAGAATACGGTCTCATCGGCAGCACCGAATGGGTTGAGGAGTATCTCCCCTGGCTCTCCGATGCCAATGTTGCTTATATCAACGTCGATGTCGCCGCATCTGGCCCATCCTTTGGAGCTTCCGCCGCTCCTCTCTTAAACCAAGTCTTGCGGGATGCGACACACAAGGTTCCCTCGCCCAACCAAACCGTTCCTGGTCAGTCTGTCGGAGACGTCTGGGATGGTAAGATTAGTACCATGGGCAGCGGCAGTGACTTTACTGCATTCCAAGACTTTGCGGGAGTCCCTTCCATTGATATGGGCTTCAAAGCCGGCTCCAATGGTCCCGTCTACCACTATCACAGCAACTACGACAGTTTCCACTGGATGCATGAATACGGCGACCCCGGCTTCAAGTATCATCTGGCCATGTCCAGAGTCCTCGGCGTCCTGCTGTCCGAGCTGGCTGATACCATTGTGATTCCCTTTGGCGCCACCGAGTACGCTGATGCCCTAGGTGCATATCTCGACCAGGTAGAAGCCAAGCTCAAAAGCAATGAGGACCCAGCCACGGACGAGGCCATGTTCGCAATGCGAGGAGCTGCGCTCTCCAAGGACGCCAAAGGCAGCGCTGATGCGTTTGAAGCCAGCCTCAGGAAGATACGTGCGTCGCTAAGCAAGCTGCGCACAAAAGCCGTCGGGCTAGACGAACGCGCTGCATGGGCAAATAAGAAGTTGAGAGATGGTATTCCGTGGTGGAATATCATCGGCAAGATCAAGCTGTGGACCACCATTGCCAAGGTCAATGTACAGTACAAGTTCTTTGAGAGGCACTTCTTGTTTGAAGGCGGTCTCGACAAGCGCAGTTGGTTCAAGCATGTAGTGTTTGCCCCTGGCCTGTGGACCGGTTACTCTGGAGGTAAGTAGTTTCTCGTGTGCAGTTTGTTAGCTGATTCGACCTGCTAATTTAATGATAGCCGTGTACCCCGGTCTGGTAGAGAGCATTGATGCCAAGGACTACATCAATGGTCTCAAGTGGGCGGGCATCATTGATCGGTGTGTTAACAAGGCCGCGGAGAGCATATAATGGCAGCTCGTGGGCGCGGGACATGAATTTGAGAATCCAATAGGAGTGGCGACCTTGGATAGCGAATAGTTTTACAAATTACATTCATGTCTACCGTGTAAACTAATAGCAGCATATATGCGGACGCCTCCGCTCCATACATGCCTGACTGGCCAGCACGTCGGGTTGCTATGATTATCTCTAAATTAAATTATTATTTGAAATTAAAATTAGGAAGAGTTGCGTTGCAACCTGTTCTTTTTTTGTTGTAACAAGCCGACATGCTTGGTACTTATTACAGCCCCCCTTTCCCTTCAATTCCAACTACCTACCTGCACATGTATTGCCCCGTCGCGCCGGTCAACTCAGTAGGTCGGGTGGCAAGGAGCCGCAAGCTGGTGAGGAGGAGGCGCGGGCGCGGGATAGACCCCGGGAGGAGGAGGCGCATGCGTCTGGACGAAGGTGTTGCCCGTATGCTGGAGCCCAATGCTGTGCCTTCGGATAGAATGTCCGCCGCTGCATCTGGAGCTGGTACGGCGCCGTCCCGGACCCGGCAGCCGCCACACGACGGGCCCGCGCGCGGCCGCCGCCCCGACGGTGCCGGTAGCTGACGACGGCATCTGTCACCCACGCGATGAAGAACAGCAGGCTACTTAAAAAAAGAGGAGGGGAGTGTCAGCAAGAACTACACGAGACCAAGGCTATGTTGCCAATACGTACAACTCGATGGCGCCGAGACGGGCGATGCCCGCGACCACGCCGCCAAAGACCTTGTAGTTGTCGCAGAAGCCGTACGAGGACCGCAGGGAGCGGCGGACCGTGTCGGCGGCAAAGATGAGGCCAGTCCAGGTGGCGCCGAGCGAGAAGGTGGTAATGTTAGCCCGAAGAGGTACAGGTAGAGGTCGAAGAAGAGGGCGGCCCAGTAGTTGTACGCGCGGGGCGAGCAGGTGTGCGCGCAGACAAGCCAGATGTTGACGACGACGGTCACGAGGGCCTAGGGGATGTGAGCAAAAAAGGTTGCGTTAGCACTTCCATTCAAAAGAGCCTGGGAAATTCCGGCGCATCGTGAAGAGGCCCAGGCCGTTGGTGACGGCCGCGGTCCGGGTTGCAGAGATGGGTGTATGCCGACGGGCCAAGAATGGCCACGGCCAACAAGAGCTGGATGAGGCGGATCGCGACGACCATCCCGAGGGATAACCGGGAATATGCTCGTCGCCCAACTCGCTCTGCTTGGAACAACGACTCAACGAGGCAGTAGGCGCAATGCCACCGGGCACAGGAATGCTGCAAATCTACCGCCGGCAGAGGCTTGGATCCAAAGTTTGCAGAGGCCAAGTGCCTCCATCGTCCGGAATAGACAGCCTCTTAGGATGTAGTCGGGAGAGACGGCCAGCATAGCTTCGTCTCTTTGCCTAGTGGGCTGCAATCTCGACAGCATCATGCAAGGAACAAGATGTCTTCACGGGCCGAATAATATGCATAGATGCCGCCAGCCAGGACGCTGCGCGACTGGATAAAAAGTCTATGTCTTGTTGCCTTGCATCTATAATTTATAATTTCCTATCGTACAGCGGGGGATGGGGCAGTTCCAGTCTCGAAGCATCCTCTTTTTAAAACTTGTAGACCTGCTCCTGGGAGTAGCCAAGATCCTTCAGAGAGCCAGAGAGCTCACCCTGGTCCTTGGGGCTGACCTTGGGGCCAGAGATGGCCTTCATCAGACCCGGGGGTCCACAGACAAACACCTTGATGTTCTCCTCCTTGGGCTCGGGCAGCACCGTCTTGAGCAACTCCTTGGAGATGTACCCAGTATTGCCTTGCCAGTCCTTGGGGGCCTTGTCCAGGACGTAAAAGGCACGGAATCGTTGGGGGTAGGTATTCTCGAGCTCGGCAAGCTCGCGGCGGAGAAGAATGTCCTCCTCGGTCACATTGCCGAAAACAAGAGTAACCTTGGTCTTGTCGTTGGAGTTGTTGAAGATGGCTCGGCAGAGCTGGTACATCGGGGTGATGCCAGTGCCGCCAGCAATGAGCGCAATGTGGTCATGCTTGTTCTCGGACCAGGAGTATTTGGGCAGAGGGCCCTTGAAGTCAAGGCGCTGACCAGGAACCAGGTCGTGGAGGTGAGTGCTCATGGGGCCGTCGGGATATTTCTTGACCAAGAGATCAATGTGGCCCTTCTCTCCTACATCAAAAAGTCAAGGGCGTTAGCATGTCATGATTGCAATGCCGGCAGAAGATGGGGCGTCTCTGTTATACCTTCGTCGCTGATGGGAGTATAAGGTCGGAGCGTGGCCTTCTCGTCGTTGGGGCCCTTGAACTTGGTCAAGATGGCACTGGCAATATGGAGACCAGAGACCATGTCACCCTCAGGGAGCTCAAAACGAAGACGCTTGGTGTTGTGGTTGACAATATCAACATCGGCCAGCTTCAGAGAAAGGAATCCCTGATCGCCGCCGGTAAAAGCAGGCTTAGCAGGAACAGCCTCCTTCACCTTGGCGGCCACGGGGGTGCTTCCGCCCAAGTAGTAGTATCCAGCTCCGGCGATAGCAGCAGCACCCGCAGCGTAGAAAAAGGCGTTGGATCCTCCCTTGGATGGTGTCTCAGTCGCATATCGGCGAGCTTGCTGAAAACTACCCGTTAGTAACCATGCCATAACCAGCCTTGCCAGCTTTGGGTGTCCTAGTGGAATCTCCGGAACCAGAAGCCAGACGCAATTTGCACACGTACAGTCTTCAGTGGCTGGGCCACGCGGAAAGCAGATCGAGCAAACATATCCGATGACGGCGTGGTTGTGTCGGTTCAATTGAGGATAATTGGTCAAAACACACACAGTCTTCGGCTCAAAGGGAAAAAAGGTAATGGATGATGCAAGAGAGGGACGCCATGCTCTGATGCGGGTGCGGGTGCGGTTGCGGCTGCAAGCCTCAGTGATGACGCCAACCACGTGACTACCCCAGCATGAGCCCACCATGCTTAAGTACGGAGTATGCCCGTTGCTGATGCTGTTGATTGATAAGCAGCATTTCTCCCAGTTCATACCCGTACGGGACAAAGTTAAAACAGCTACCTACTTAAGTAGTACGGGGCACAACACCATGGCCGAGTGTCCTCCGAGGTACCGAGTACTACCTAGGTACCTAAGTAAGTACTTAAGTATGCAACAGAAAAGAGGACTCACCAGACAAAATTATCCACGGATGTATGCTAGGCACCTAGGTAGGTACTTAGATGTATGGCCAGAGCACGTTTGCAATGTCTTGAAAACCTCAACTACGACGAGTCGCAACATCCAGAGTTCCAGCAACATGAGCCCACGCATCCATCACACGATACTTGAAGACGAATCGCAAAGGATCTAAGAGACGCCAAGTGATTGCCTTCACCAAAATAGTGACAGGCAATATGCATATTATCCTGAATCATACAAGTCCGCCCTAGGCTCGCTTTAAAGATGATTTGAAGCCTCACTGATACCCGCTATCCGCCTTTTTACCCCGTCGTCCCTTGCCAGTCTGTGGCTGCACTTGTCCCGTTTCTTTCTTCACTTCCTCATCTCCTCTCTAGATTGAAGGGTCAGGCCTCAGTTGGTCATGAGATCCAATACCAGATTATTTACCGCCGAGAGACCCAAAAGTCCTACCTACTTACATGGCTGTTGTATATAAGCATAAGCCGCCCAAGCACGTGCCTCATAATATTAAACAAAAAATGTGCAAGCATAATCTCATCAGCAATGTAGTTGCAGTCTCCGGCATTATTTTGGTGCCTTTAAAACGTTCGAGTCCCCATGCAGATATATGAAAAACGTCGCTTGAGAAACCAACTTCACCGAGCAGCTGCCTGACTAGAGGTAGCCGTTGGGTGTTCTTGTACTGGCGTAGTACCAGCTTCGCCATCGTTGGTTGAATCCTGGCTTCCCCTACGAGCCATTCCGGGCTCGTTGTGTTGGGGGATGGTGGGCGTGCTTGTCTGGCTACCACCACGTTGTCCGTGATAATGGATGACCTGTGGAGGCGTCTGCCCGGCCTGAATTCCCAGCTGCCCGGTGGGGTAGGGGTTCAAATCCTTGCTCGACGTCGAGAAAACGGATACAACCGGTTGGTGATAGCCATTGGTAGACGTGATGGATGGTTGTCGTTCTTTGCCACCATGTTCCGCTTGTGTAGGCGTCTCGGCTTCGTTCAGGGATATACAGGCATCCACAAGATGCCCAGTCAAGCTGTTCATACCGCCTTCAATGTCTCGGAGCAATCGCACGTATTCCTCGGGAACCAGTCCACTTTCCTGGGTCTTTGGGTCCTCGGCGACAAGCCAGCCTTGGCCATGTCTGTATGACACCCAAATGATCTGGCCCTCAACTAGTGGCAATTCGTTTTCATTCTCGCGCTCAAAATCGAACAAGGCCACGGCCTTACCGTGAAACTCCTCGTCGGGCGAAGTAATGGTGAACTGATAGTCACGTGAATAGCGAGATTCGTCAAGGTCATGGTATCCAGAGGACGATGGAGAACTGCAGTTCTCTGAGCCAGGCCGGCCGCAGTCGCGCTGATGACCTTGTTGAGGAAAATGGTAACCATGGCCATGGCGTGCTTGGTCAGGAGGATAGGTTACATACTCGCCTCCCGGACCATTCGCCTCGCCTCCATGGGTCACATAGTAGCGCTCGCTCCCATCTCCGCTTGTTCCAACATAATACCCCCTCTCGCTGTCGTAGTTGGTTGTGCCCATAATGTCGCCTTCCCGGCCAGCCCTCCCCCTGCTCTGACCGAGCGTTGCTGAACTTGATTTATGCTTACGGTGACGGGTGGCAACAACTGGGCTCTGCAGATCGTCGTCTTCGCTATACGGCGGTCCGTCCCCGAATTGAATTGGGGGAATGTCATGGCCGCGGCTGAAACCATCCGAGGTCCACGAGTCCCACGGCATTCGAGGCTCCCACGAAGCCGGAGGATCAGACAGTCTTCGGGTCTCGCTCGCGGGGGTGGTCAGGCCAGAAGGTGGCCGCGAAGGCTCGGGCGGCGGACCATAGTGCATCGGATGGGCGGCTGGATAGGCGAAGTCTCTCACCAAGGTGTAAGATAGGCTAGAAGGAAACAGGGGAAACATATGAGAGCCTGGGCGCGACCTCGAGGGGACGGATCCCGACGAGTACTGTGACAAGCGGCTCTTGGAGGCATGCGACATTGGCCGGGGGAGATTGCTTCGGTGCGAGGGTGTCGGTGTTGATGTGGTCAATGGCGGCAAGGCGGGTTGGTTTGCATTCGCCGCAGGGGACGAGCCTTGAGGCTGCGAAACTGGGGAGGACGAGGCATCCGTCATGGTGGCGGTCGCAGTCATTCCTCGCAACGGCAGCAGGGGGAAGGGGGCCAGCTGACGATAGCCAAGGGAGTGACGAGTGACGAGTGACGAGTGACGAGGCTCAATGAATACAATGGCCGCCCGAGTATGGGCTTAGGAGTCCCCGGTAACGTCTGGTTGAAGTATCCGTGGTCGAGGATTGCAGAGCCGCGCGAGACGAGACCCCGCAGGCGGGGCCCAAGCGACGATGTTGCACGTCTTGTGAGGACGGAGCTGCAGCAATGGTTTCGGTGCGATGGTGAAGAGTATCGCGGAGGGAGTCGGCCAGGCGGTGGGCAGAAAAGAAGCCGTCGGCGTTTGGGCGCAGGCGTTTGGCAGGCAGAGACGTGGACAAGGAGTGAGAGGCCCAGGCAGGCCTGGAGGCTCGCCGGTGTGACTGCCTAGATGGAGGTGGGCAGATTAACCAGACTATTCGAGGGAAACAACAGAGGCGCGCCGGTATTGGTCGTTTGATGGGTGTGGCGAAGAGCAAGGCGATTCCAGTAAAGCAGCGCGCGGTCGGGAAGAAGGATCGTGGGTTGGGAGATTCGAGTGTTAGGGAACCGACATGGAGAGAGGGAGTTGAGGAGGACAGCGGATCAGGAAAGAGCGACTGAAGGCGCCGACGGACTCGAAGTTAATTAATGGCAACCAGACTGGTCCCAAGCTCATTTGAGGTCTGGCGCTGGCACTGGGTGGCCCCGGGGGTTCCCAAGATTCTACAGTTGAAATGTTAGTGGCCGAATTAGTGAAGGCTGGCCAACGGGCGCCCGTCATCAGGCGCCTGAGATGCCCCAGGCGCAAGTGCCAGGCCTCCCCGGGCACGGACCAACCAGACCAGTACCAGACGCAGTGGCCAGTGCCCAGCGCCCGCCCAGGCACCGCCTCGACACTCGCACAGCAACCCAACAGGCGCCTTCAATGGTGCGCCCTCGTCTGGCCGGGCGTTTCCACCACCACAGACCACACCAGACGCTTGCTTATTCACATCTTTTTTTGGACGGCCGCATCGTGTCAGGTGCGCGCACCTATGTGTAAGTCACATACCCAAGTACCTAGGTAGGTACTCAAGTACTTAAGTAGGTATGTATGTGCCTACGTCGTCCTCTCGAGCAGGCGGCTGGCCGGCTATTGTGCAAGACCACGCTGCGGCTCCAACTTCTGTGGTGGATACGAGACCTCTGGACGCAGCTCTCCATGGCACGGATAATACTGACTGATGTATCATGTAGAGATGACGGTCCAAAGACACACAAAGGCCAACTCATCAGCTTCCAGGCAAGTGGCCATGCGACAGGCTGGATAAGCCTGGTCCTCCACTTCGGCAACCAATATTAACCAGATTTCGTCTCCATTCGCCCCGGAGCCTGCATATCTCCAAGTCCATGTCCATGTCCATCTCCGCGTCCTCTCTCATCTTGGATGCCTGTCCCTGGCTCATGACGAAATTGCAGGTAACGACTGCTTTGTGACATCCAGCTCGCGGGATCCAGGTTTCGGATCTTTCCTCAACTACGACATCTGTTGCAGATGGGAGCGCAACATCAGACACAATCCTGCGCCTGTCTTGCTTGCATGTCGAAACTTCGAAACTTGACACAATGCCCATGCTGCAAGGTCATCGGATGTGAAGACTGCCTACCCAGGTAGTTCTTCCGTCTTCTCCCACCTGATCGAGATGCCAACGATCATCCTTGCCAAGGACAACAAGACGTACATACTGTACATTACACAACAGGATCGATCTCGGGGCCCACTATGGCGGCTCCCAAGGACGTTGATGATGAAAGAATAGTCGGTTCAATAGACATTTATGCTGTCCAACAAGTGGGAATTGCCGTCCAAACTTGTCATTGGTTTGCCAACAAGACTGAAACCTTCAGCTCGCTTCATTATTCGCCACGCAGCTGAAGATCACGACATGCTGCATGCTCACCGACTGTCGATTGGAAGATCAAAGACGGAATTCTCGCCTTCCTTCAAGATGTCTCATCAAGAAATTGCCACTGGACCGGCACGAGGGCTGGCGGTGCTTACTGAAACGCCAAGCAGGGTGCAGGAGGACGCACATCCCTACAAAAATCCCTACCAAGACCACGTGAGGCAGGGTTAGGCTGACTTTCAGATTTATCGGGATGTACGGAGTATGATGTATGTACATAACACGGAGTACTCCCTGGTGCACGATGCTGAAACGCAAAATTCGCGAGATCATGGTGAACACGCTGTCCACAGGATGCCATGCATTTTTGACGAGCAGCTGCTTCAACGTTTGTTTTTTCATGTAGAGATCCAAGTACTAGCTCCGCATCGCCATGCATGCCCGTCCCTGATGCAGCCGGACCCTGGAAGTAAAAGCGTCATGCCTAGACCCCAGCACGCAGAACAACAATCAAAGCAAAACAATACTAGCCAGCACGTCTGCTTCCACAGCGGCGGGCTTACGTTGGCCTTGCATCGAAAATGAGCACTTTAGTTGTAAAAAGGAAGCTCAACTCTGGTAATCGACCGAGGCGAACCAACTCGACCGAAATGATCAGTCACAGCCTATTTTTGGACCCTGGATCATTAAGAGCGGGAGGCAATTTGCTGATTGGTCCGCATTGGGCCATCGATTTGTTTCAGGTCATGCACATGGCCGCAAGCCAATCACAGTCCTCTCCACTTATTTCACTCCTTGCTGTGAGCCGCCTGCAGTTCGTTCCAATCTTCTCCTTCCTCATTTCTCAACCAGCCAAACTGCTTAGCCCACCAATTAGCCGCCGGCGTTTAGCCGACTGGGCTTCCGGCCTTCACCCTCCACACAAACCACGCATGTAGCTTTTTCACTCCGAGCTCCAATTGTTTGGCACAAACCACCACACCGTCATCAACCACGGCGCGACTGACCACCCTAGTGCAACACTTGGAGCAGATGATGCCTATGCAGCACCTGCTAGGATTTCGGGAAACTCCTCGGCGACGCGCCAAATACGATTGCACTTGAACACCCCCGGTTTTGGCGAGGGGAAAAGCAGGCAGGTATGTCAGTTGTGAAAGTTCTAAAGCTTTGTTGGGCTGGCCTTGTTTGTGATGATTCCAAATTATTGGAGCTGTCTGAACTTTTCCATGTTGAAAGACATTTTATACGCAACTTTACATATCTGATCCTAGGCAAAAAAAAAATTTTTCTCATTGTTCTTGACGCGGTACATGATGGAGATGTGTACATGGATGCTGACGTTGATTGGCAGCAAAATCGCTCGAGGGACTGGAACATGTGCCCGAGGGTCAATTAAGCCTGATTTCTCTGCGGAACTTATTTCTTAATACCAAGTCAACATGGAAGTTGCAAATGGAGCAGCGGATGCTGTCATCCCGAATGGCTCTGGAGATCATACCGGTGGATACAAATTGAAGTTTTGTACCGTGTGTGCGAGCAACCAAAACAGGTAACAATCCCCAAATCACAGCGACTCAATTGAAGAACATGGCAGTATCTAATCAAAGCTCGCAGATCTATGGAAGCTCACCTGCGATTATCTCAAGCCGAATACCCAGTCATATCGTTTGGTACCGGATCCCTCGTGCGGCTACCAGGACCAACCATCACACAGCCCAATGTGTACCAGTTCAACAAAACCTCGTACGACAGCATGTACAAAGAGCTGGAATCAAAAGACGGACGGCTGTACAAGGCCAACGGTATTCTGAACATGCTGGATAGAAATCGTGGTGTGAAGTGGGGGCCGGAGCGCTGGCAAGATTGGGCCGTTGGTATCCCTAGACTTCAGCACTCCACCGACAAGGGCAGCGATGGGACAGAAGGCGGGGTTGTAGATGTCGTCTTTACGTGCGAAGAACGCTGCTGGGACGCCGTCATCGATGACCTTCTTAGCAGAGGGTCCCCGTTGAACCGCCCCGTTCACGTCATCAACGTGGACATCAAGGACAACCATGAAGAGGCTCACATTGGCGGTCAGGGTATTCTGGATCTAGCCAACTCCCTCAATGCGGCAGCCAGGGAAGAGAGGGAGGCAATTGGCGCCGCGGCTTTTGATAGCGGGAGTGCCTCGAGTCGAGCTAGCTTTGACGAGAGGGTGCCTGAAATACTGGGTGCCTGGCAGGAGAGATGGCCAAACTTGCCGTCAACGTGGACATTGGCCTGGTTCTAGGCGATGGAAAAGAACTTGACTGGGGGCTCAGTCTTTTGATCATTTTGAGCATAAGCAGGCTTCTCATTTGCTCGAGCCATTTGCATCTCGCGATGCGCCTTGTGGAACCGAATTCACTTATATGTCAGTGTCTGCTGGTCATCCCGCATACGAGTTTTCCACAGTTTAGCCCGAATATTGAAAGCGTACAATGTCCAAGCCGTGCCATGCTTCTGTTATGCGCACCACTTTCTGCTTCTTCAATGACGATCGATTTTTGCCATGCACGACTAAGTGACGATGACAGGTAGATGGGCGTCACGCACGAGATGTAGTCTGTAGATTCTGGCCACGCGCCCAATTACGGGACAGTGATTTTCATTCTAGGTTAAGTATGCAGACCTTTGGCCATGTGCAGCCAACCCACGGTTCAATTGGCATCATATCGACCTTTGTTGCTATTCCCGCCAATCCCGCAGCGTCAGCACTTCCCAGCACCGAGGTCCATGTCCACGAAAGCTTGATGGAAGCGGGACGCCTCCCCCTTCTGTACTTTATACTACGGCCTTGTTGCGGATGACACCGCCTCCCAACTAAGTGTACGGGGGTTACCGTCGTGCTTGCTAGGATAGCTTAATATAAAGCCTCCCAGCGGCGCCCACGGGGTCTGGAAGAGTCCACGGCGATTGCCACGGAATGCAGACGGGCCAACCTCACAGCGTACAACCATGAGGCGCCGGGCTTCTTTGAATGTTGAAAGCCCACACTCGCCGAAGGAGAACATTGAACCTTGGTGCCACGCGGCCAGGCGTGGAAATGGGACTGGCCGAAAATGGGCGCCACGCCTTGGATGGTGTATCGTGCATCGGCGTGGCATACAACTTGCGAATAGCAAGCGAGCGATATGTGCATGCCAATGTCCGCATCTAGGGATTTGGCGCATGCGGTTTCTCTAGGCGTGGCCCCCGTGGCCATATCTTGCTCCGACATCTCAGCTCTCGTGCCGACGAGGAACGGAACGGCAGCAAAACACCAGACGCATGCTACCAACGCTCGCGGGACATCCTTGACCCATGGCAAGCCCAAACCACCAGCCGAACAATCCCATCTCGTCATCTAAGAGACGGGAAGCACGCACGATTGATGATGATACGGCCCAAGAGCAGCATGCCGCCACTCCAACCATGTTGCGACGCGTGTTAGCCAGGGCCGGGCTGGATCTGCCCACCTTGATAATAATGCTCAAGTTAGAAGCCGAATGCTGCCTCTCTTCTCAAGCACTCTCATAGTTAATAATATCGCTTTCCAACAGAGGCTCTATCCCCCCTCTCGTCGGTATAGCCATGTACCAGTCGACCGCGATATCTTCCTACTTCACCACGCAGGGCTATCTCATACCCATCATATCCGTCCTCGCCGTCGCGATCCTGCCCCGAGACAAGTTCACCCAGACCTTGGTCCTAAACGTGCTCTTCATATGCATTGCATCTGCCATGTCCCTCCTGGCAGTCTGGTCTTCCGTCCAAGCGCGCCTCCATACCTCCTCTCCATCCTCTGCGCAGGGAGAGGTAAGCATGCCGCTGCCGTATAATTCATCCCAGTCGGCCGTCTGCGCCGTGTGGCTGTTCTTTAATATCTGGATCGCGAACCTCATACGGGCCAAGATGCCTTCCTTCAATCTACCCGTTGTCATCTATAGCATCTTGGTCAATACGAGCCTGACCGCAGGCCCTACCATCGGCACGACGATGGGAGCTACGCACTTTGTCAGGGAGTTGCTGTTGGCTAATTTATTTGGAATGGGGTTGGCTGCGGGAGTCTGTTTCTTCATCTTCCCTTTTGGCAGCCGCATGATTGTGATGGGCGAATTAAGACAGCTGATCGGCTTGTTGAGAAAGATGGTGCGCCTACAAGGCGACCATCTTGCCGCCTTGGCACGAACAGAGGAGCGCACCACAGAGACGATTTCGAATCATAAGGGGAAACAAGACGTCCCGCGTGAAAGGAAGAAATCGCAGTCGAGGAAAAAGGTAACGGCAAGAGGCAAAGTCGATCGCGGAGTTGCAACGACAGCCACTTGTCTGTCTGAGACGGTCGTGGAGATTCGCCGCCTGGCTGGCAAGTTATATGGCGATATGGTCTTTGCAAAGAGAGATATGGCTTGGGGAAAACTCAACGCCACTGATCTGGCGGATATATTCACTCTCATGTATAACATCACAATTCCGTTGTGAGTTTTTCCCGTGTTCCCTACTCGGAGCTTTCAAACGCAGCTCACAGCAGCAGAGTGTCGATGAGCACGAGCATGAGAATCTTGAAGGGAGATGACAAACCCAATGGGCAGAGCGAGGATAGAAGTTCAGAGACACAAGTACAGAATCAAATTGCTGAAAAAATACACACGTCTTTCCAGCTCCTCGCAGAGCCAATCGACCAGGGTCTCGAACATGCCGGTATCTGCCTGGAGATCCTCCCCAAGTCGAAGAAGTCGCAGAAGATGACACAAAGTGGAAACAGCCATGGTAATGTCGATATTGAGGGACGCGGTGGCCAGATCTACCCAGGAGACAAACGCTTTGGTGTCGTCGTCAACACCAAGATCGGCGATATATATACGCAAATAGGTAGCGGCCTCCGAACTTGGCTTTGCGAGCGGCTGTCGATGGCTGAAGACGATGCCCTTGCGAACAATCAGCCCCAGCTCTCGGCGAGTCTGTACTTGGAGCAGCTGATGCTTGCTGCAGGCGAGGCAATCCAAGGCCTCGTAGTCTTTGCCGACAAAAAGGTTGGCGATGGCACAATGAGGCACAAACAGCTGATACTTCCTTCCAGACATCTGCTGTGGAGATGGCTGAAAAGTATCGTGCGAAAAAGGGAGTCGGTTTCAACGCAGAACTCCGACGTCCTGGAAACTAATGACGACTATTACGGAGATGGCTACTGGGAAAAGAAGAATCCCGAGCGTCTTCCTCCCGCTGGAACCTGGCAGCACATTGGAGTTGGACTATGCAAGGTCTCCAACGTCCTGGGATCCAGGGAATCCGCCTTTGGATTTAGAGTCGCCTGTGCCGCCATGTCGGTAAGCATATTGGCCTTCCTGGAGAAGACCCAAAGCTTCTTCCAAGAGCAGAGATTGTTATGGGCCATGCTCACAATCACTCTGGGCATGACAATCAGTACGTCCCATATCTGCCCTCTCCGGGTTTTGAGTTTTTGAAACTTACAGCTTTCACAGCCTCTGGCCAGTCTATTTTCGGCTTCTTCTGTCGAGTGGGCGGCACATTTCTAGCTATGGTTTCGTCACTCGCCATATGGTATATTCCAGACCAAAAGACGCCCGGCATCATTGTATTCCTTTGGTTATTCATCTTTGTCGAATACTACTTCATCAAATTTCCCCGGCTTGCAGCTCCCGTCATAATCACAGTTACGACTCAGCTTGTCATTGTGGGCTATGAGCTACAGGTGAGAACGCTCGGCGAAGCTGTAGCCACTCGTTCAGGGCAGCCGTATTATCCGTAAGCTCTCCCTCGCGGTCTATGCTACTGACAATATGGCCACATGGCTAATGCAACAGTTGGTAGAATATACCTGCTAGGCCCCTACCGGCTCGCCGTCATCGCTGGAGGAAGCCTCGTTGCTTTCTTTTGGACGTTTTTCCCTTGCGCCTTGACAGACCGGACTTGGCTCAGACGGGATTTGTCAGCCGTCATGTACTTACTTGGCAATTACTTCAGTGTGCTAAGTTCGACAATGGAAGCGCAACTCGAGGAGGGAGCTGGGACAGGCGATTCAGAGACGGCAGCCGCCTGCCGCCTCGTGAAAGTTCGCCGCAAGATTTTTGGTAAAGTCATGCGTCTGAATTCCTCTATCGAATCCCATATCATGTGGCAACGATGGGAGCCCAGCATAGGCGGCAGTTTTCCAACCGATGCGTACGAAGAGATGTTTGAGCGCAACACTCGCATCACGGGATATCTGATGCTCATGAGCTACGTTTTAGCATCCGCATCATTGACAGAGCAGACCTACACCGACAATGATAGTACTGAACAACAGGCAGCGGGAGCTTCCGATGCCGAGGCCGAAGCGGCGTGTAAACATGGGAGGCAGCCAAACGTGAAAGTTCTGCAACAAATAGAACTAACACATCATATGGTCCTCTCAACACTGACTATGTTGTCAAACGCATTGCTTTCGGGTCAGAGATTGCCGCCTTTCATTCCAATGCCTCGACATTACGGGCCAGCAAAAGATCGAATGCTGCAGTCGGAAATTGGCGCCAAGGGGGCATCAAGAGGGGACGGTAACTCAATGCGCTCCCACTTGTATTCGGACAAGCACGGAAATTTGGCCTTGAGGATAATAGATCTCCGCGAACGACATGATCGCACCGTCCAGCGATACATCAGGAGTGACCGTCGATCCCGAAGAGGCGAAGTCGGCGGTGCCAGAGGCGGCAGCTTCGGCAGCTCCAGAGTAAACGACCCGATGACCACGAAACTTCGCGTCTACCTCTTAACACAAGTGTGCGGGGCGCTGGTGTGCGACGAACTCGAGGCTTTGGCGCGTGTCGTGGGTAGATTAGTAAGTATCGTGGACTTTGGCTCCTCCGTTACCTCTGGCAACGGGCACGTTGATCTCGAGGATGACACAGAGAACCTCGCCGCCGAGAAGCCAATATCAGAGCACAGTGCTGCTGCTTCGGCTACTTGAGCAACCGGCATGAGGCCAAAATAGCCACTCACCAATCGAACCTGCCTCACGTTAGATAAGTAAAGCGATACGGAGTAGTTTGCGTTGCAATTCCGACATGCAGCTCTTAATACAAACACATGATTTGCGTTCCACAAATGTCTCTAGAGTTGTGTGACCTACAGAACTCTCGGGTGCAATGTGACAATGTCACGGCATCTCGGGTGCCACATATATCTGGTTCCGACTGGATGCGATAGGAGAACAGGGTAGGAGGATCTCATGAACGCCAAGATCGTACGGGCCTCCCGTTCCGCAAAAGCTTGGCGAATAGCTTGTTTGTCTTCTACGCCACCAGTTTCTCCACGATGCCGCTCTTGGGAGTGTAAATGTTGCTTGCATATGGTTCTATGGAAATTGCCCGGCCGAGATACCAAGCACAGGGCATAGCCTTCAGAACCGCCTCGCTTTGCCATTAGTATTAGGGCAATGAAATGTCGTAGCCAATGAGCAAAAGACAATGTTGCGGTGTGTTTCTTGGGCCAGTTCATCCGGCAACAGGCTGATGGGATGTGCCTTGGTGAATGAAACCTTGCTTCGAACGGCACAGCGAGCCTGACAAGCATTTCCTGCATCCAGACGTCCTCAAGATGCTGGCATCTAAAAGACATCGAATAGCAATTCCAGGCGCTATCCGTAGCCCACGGCAACTTGGATATGAAAATGGGGATTTCCGTGGCCGGGGTCCAAATGGCATCAGCTCGAAGCAGGGATGTCCCATGGCTTCGAGCAGCTTGGTTGGGTGTCAAAATGAGCGTCGGTACGGAGTAAATTAATATTTTATCCGCAAGGGGCTTTGTGTGGCTAGAAAACCGCTCCCCTGCGAGGCCCGGCACAGCTGAAGATTGCCAAGACCAAAAGACGGGTTCCTTCAGAGCCCCTTGGCAGGCTGTGTTGTCGATGTAATGGAGCAACTAGAAAGTTTAGTTTTTCAGAGAAAGAACCGTGAGCAAACCACTTTAGACTTATGCTACATGGACCAGATGCCTATGAGACGGTGTAATGCCACCCCGTCTTTGGGAGTCTCATGTGGATCAACGTTTCGTGATGCCAACCTGTTGCCTCATTTGACAACGCGGAGTATTTCACGCCAGGCGACTCCAAAAAGCCAAAACATTCGTCCTCTGTAACGGGCTTTGATGGTAGGTATGCAACTTGAGCCCTACCGAGCTGTTCCAGGGACGTGACCACATCCCTTGCCTACCTAGGTAGACATCACATCGAATTCACGACTGGATCGATCGAGTCTTGGATGAAGATGGGACGACTTTGAGACTGATACTCTGTTTCCGAAGTCAAACACGGAGCTTAACGTATCAAGACTCTCCTGCAGACGACTGAACCAATTGGAGGCCGGCAGATGGCGAGTTTGTGCGGCACGCCAAACACAAGTCAGTAAGACGACGGGCTCTTTCACGCCGCCATTGCCCCAGATGGCAAGTTGACCAACCAAGTAGTACTCCGTATGTACCTCGAGGCGCCCTCGCTCAATGCCCAGAAGCTGTCGTCAGGGCTAGGATTGTTCGTCCAAAGGGCACCGTGGCGTACTCCGTACTGAGCGTCCCCAGGTTAGATCCCAGCGGCAAGCAGCCAAAATACTCAAACGGTGCCCCAATCAGGCCGGGAGCCTGCGCCTTCGTGTCCACCCTGGAGATTTAGCCCAAGCCCACGATCCACCTTGGCGCTCCAGCTGCCCAGTGCGGAAGAGGAGACTGGAGGTTCAGGAACAGGAAGCTACCGAAGCCGTGAGTGGTTTGGTGTTGGCCGGGGTTTTGTCAACAGTCTAGTCTAGCAGAGAGCAAACACTCACGAGGGTGACGGGAGAGCCTTAGTATGAGGAACCGAAGCAGACTCCATAGCTTCGAAGGGTCACAATTTTGGAAAAGGGAGAGAGGGATGAATATTGCACAGCAACAAAGCTGCAGAGTGATCCATGCCCTCATTGAGTGGCTGCAATCCCTTGGAGAACGGCGAGCGCCCCATGGAGAAGGACCACCAGCCGTTCCTCCCTCACAAAGAGGAACCAATCACATATTTCTATCTTGGCCGTCGTCTCTACCATCACCAGGCTCCAGGCCCAATTACTGGTGCCAGGCCGTGCGCTGCCGCCTTCATGCCCTTTATGCTGCCCGACTCTCGTCTCTCCGATTTAATACAATAGGTTCAACTTTCTCCTAATCCGAAAGGCATTGTTTCCCCCCTTCATGACTTTCTTCATCATCGATTTCTGTCGTAATCACCACCAGACAGCCGGATCACACGCTCTTCTTTTTCATTCAACATCCTCGGCTCACGTTGATTCAGCCGTCAATTCTCGAAAACCTGAACCCCCCCCCGGGCGGACCGGCATACTGTAAAATTGCCAATCGATATTAATACATGCGACTTCCTGTCAGGGAAGCAGGCTCATTTCCGGTCGGTTACCAGCCCGCCTGTTGTCGGGTTGCAAGCACGCGTTCACATTGCACCCGCCCCCTTTTTTGACTCCGTTCTGGCGCTTCCCCTGGAAGCCAAGGTTGGAGGGACTTTCAAGGCTAGGGAAACTTTAAGCACTCCATAGAGGGCTGCGAATTGGCGGTCACGACTTGGTGGTCGCCTTCATCCCTGCTTCCCGCACTGTCGTTTCAAGGCCCCAGTCACCCAGCTGCGACCGCGCATGCCCTTTGCAACAGCCAATTTACAAGCTTGTGGGTAAACTCTGTTGTCTCCGTGCTGCTGTCTCAATACAACCGTCTGGTACCATTGAGTCAACCCATTGCCGCCGACCGAGACTTTCATAGCAGTGGCAGAAGGCAGCCAGAGGAAGCCACCAACAGGCACACGCGATCTGTGTCTTGCCCTGACGGACCCTGGCGCCCCGTTCATCGACTTCCTGGTCTAGTAAAGCTCCCGGCTTCAACATTCCTCCGTGTTTTCTCTCTCCTACACTGACATCTTTATCTTGCCGGCAGCCGTGTTGTATTCGCCGTCACCAACATCTTCAGTTGACTGCGTGGAACAACCGACACCAGTCTGCTGGTGCTGCAATTATCCTGTCCGCCGTGTTCCCTTGAATAAGTTTGGTACCTCGTCGTGCGACCCCGGAAACAGGCTGCCCTGACCCGAGCAAGCAGGGGCAGTGACTGTGGGACCTGGTGTTCCAAGACGAGCCCGCTTGTGACCGGTGCTTTGCGGTGTCTCCTTTGTGTAAGACACTTTCGCAGCGCCTCCAAAATCCTGCCTCGCGCAACACCCTCCCTACCCTTCTTCTCTTGACCATGAGCCCTGTTGGCCGCAATGCGCCGCTATCTCCTATATCTGTAGGTGGAAGCGAGTGGTCACTATCCAAATACCCTTTTCGCGAAGAAGGCGGTCCTTATCCCAACGGTCGTGGTAACCTGGCGTCTCCCCCTAACTCGGGAGGCTCCATCGGAACCATGAGTATGAATGGCTTCCCTTCGGGGCCACGGAGTACAGGAGGTCCCTCACCGCCGCCATCGGTTGGCCGATCGAGCACTGGTACGAACCTCTTTGGAGGAAGCGATGGAGGCGGCAATGGTACGCGAGGCGGCGAACTGGACGAGTCCGTCCTGAGCGAACATTACATGGCCTTGAGGGCGTTTCTGAATGCCAGGGACAACAACGCGAGGCAACAACCAAACAAGGCGCGCGATAAACTACTACGCCTGTCCTCGGTACAATTCTTCGAGCTCAGTACAGATGTATTCGACGAATTGATGCGTCGGCAGGCAATGGCTAGGGCTGGTGGACCTAATGCGCCAAACGGCCCTCCGCAATTCCTTTTGCCGGAAAAGACATTTCACCCAAAGAGAAACCAAGCTCGCCAGCGACTCTCCTCGTTGGGCCCTCCACGGTTCCGAGATCTTGCCGCCGACGTATATCATGAGTTGGAGAGACGATTTCCTTCGTTCATTGCGCGGGATATTCCTCGAGGAGGCAGCTCCATGTCGATGCGCGGTGGTCCAATGAACCGAACTGGAACTCCTGCTAATGGCATGTTTCCTCCCAGAGGTCAAAGTCGCATGCGAAGGCCGTCCGATGCCAGCTCAATTCGTGGGGCGCCGTCGGCTCCAGATCTCTATAATATCCCCCCTTCACCTAACTTACCCAGTGGCGAATACGGACGGCCGATGCCAAAACAACTTAATCAAAATAATACCATTGTTCCCAACAAAAGTACCATGTTGGAGGAAGATGACGAAGCAGCGTCAGCTTCAGAGGTGAGACTTCATTCTAACGTGATGGGACCCCCAAGTATAGCTGACTTGAGATATAGGCGGACAAGAAGCTCATGGAAGACTACCAGAATCAAATCAGAGAACTCCAGGACAAATTAGCTGACATGGAAGACGCTATGAAGAAGAAAGAAGATGAGATGAATAGCGCGCTCGACAACGAGCGTTCGCGGGCTACGGCGACGAACTTGGAAAAGGAGGAGTGGGCAGATCTCAGGCTGGATCTTGAGAATAAACTTGCTGAAGCCCAGGATCTGAACAAGTCGATGAAGGAAGAATTAGACCGCATGCGAGCCGAACAGGAACAAAAAGTCCCCATCAACTCGGTTTCCGCTCTGCAGCAAGAAAACGACGAGCTACGAGAGTCATTGCGACAGCAGGAGCAAGTAAACGAGGAAGTCCGCCGAGAAGCACAAGAATTTCTCAAGGAGATGAGAGTCCTTTCACAGCAAAGTGCTGCGACTTACGATAACCAGCTCGAATTGGAAAAGGCAAACGAGGAATTAGAACGCGATGTGCGCCTTTGGAGAAATCGTTATGCTCGCTCCAAGACAATGCAAGGCGGATTGCGGGCTTCAACACATGGCATGTCCCTAGAACACGACGCTGGAAAACACGTACGGCACAAGGAATTTGTTGCCGACGATGGCGTTATCAAGGATTTTCTTGTCACCCAATTCCAAATTTCCATTGACGAACTGCTCCAAGCCGCACACCAAGAAACTCCCGAGAAGGCCCTTGATTCAATGAACAGGGTTGTGGTCAGCGTGCGTCAAATCACGAAAGCCTTGGACAAGTCAACACCTCATGATGACGACATTCAGCGACAGGGAAAGCTGAGGTCGAGAGTTGCAGCCACAGCCAATGCTCTCATAACCGCCTGCAGGAACTACGAAGCCGGAGCGGGATTATCTCCTGTATCCCTATTGGATGCCGCTGCTTCTAACCTCACCGCAGCCGTTGTTGAGCTTCTTCGCCTTGTCAAGATCAAACCGACACCTCCTGGCGAGCTTGAGGAAGAAGAAGACGGGATTATAACTCCTGTCGACTCTGCTAGCTTCTTCTCACCTGGAAGCACTACCCAGACTTCAAACCAGGAGAGCCTACCGCCGCCGCCGCCTTTTCAAGGCCTGGGTGGGGCGGGTGCCCGTGCAAGCGCTGAATCATCGGCATACAGCCCGATCAGCTCCCCAAGAGAGTCGGTTGACCCATTTCCTGTAAATGGATTGAATGGTATGGTAAACGGCGGAGGCTATATGGGCCTCGTCAAGGGTTCCAACGGATATCACGACAGTCGAGCCGATGATCTCAAGGTACACTCCTACGGCACATATGGCGGCCTGTGATTGCACATCGACGCCTCAGCTGACGGTGGTCCAGGTCTATTTAGATGACCAAACGGCTGTCCTAGTCTCGGATGTACAAAATCTTGTCAGCTACGTGCGCGGAAATGCCGAAATGGGGCAAATCACAAGTGAAGTTTTGACGATTGATGCGATTGTTGGCAAAATTCTGGGCGAAACCACGTCCTCTGGCTACGGTAGCATGACGACCAGACTGGCAGCAGTTCGCGACCGGCTTATGGAAGCCAATGAAAGAGGGCGAGACCTGGCGCAGTCCGCTGCCGGGCAGGACGACCACCCGCGGCGAACGTGGACACAAACACTGCCTCCGATTGCATTTGAGATTGCCCGTGAAACCAAGGAACTTGTTCAGAGAATTGGTGGGCTCAGTTCATCTGGAGATGTCGATGAATTTTCCTGATGCACGGCAGTGGCACGAATATTATGGTTACGTCAAAAGAATGAAACGATACATGGCCTTCAATAAATTATATAAAAGTCGAAGGCAGATGACGGGGAGGCGGGGCTACCTGGAATGTTTGGCATGATGATCAAGATTGAGCTCTGATTTGGGGCTTTGTTCGAATAGGAGATACCCCTTGGTGCATCAAGTGTAAATGTCTGATACGAGGCGACTGTTATTGTATAATGCTTGTTTATAATTATTTCCCATGGGCGTCAAATATTGATGAGAGGAGAAGGAGGAGGAGGAGGAGGAGGAGGACAAACAATGAAGCCGGTGGAAAACTAGTATCCTCGCATGGACTGTTGAGTGCGGTTAAGGGCCGGCGAGGTTGGGTATAGACAGAAAAATAACAGCAGGGTTGGTGTTGGGCCTTGGTGTGGGATGATTGCTTCGAGTAGTATGAAAGAAGAGCATTGGCTTGTGCAGGCCATGAATATATTATGAACCTGGCTTGAATGGAGAATAGGTTACGTAGCTAGCCATGCACTGACGCACGTGCACACGATGACTTCTTGCGAGGAGGCGGGCGTGGATATATGGACTGATGCTGGCATCGATGTCTTCTGTCTCGGGCGGCCAGGCTTTGTGGAATGACGGGATGTCGGAGTCGCATAAAGTTAGTCGGCACAAGAAAGGGTCTTGGGGGTGCAGCGGAATTACGTAGGTGGAGATGGATCTGAGTGTGCATGTGCTGCGAGATGGCGGATGGCTGGCAGATGGCAGGCGGACAGGGGCCAGACGAACTGACCAGGGCAGGCTCCCATGCTGTTAGGGTTGATGTGTGGGCCGGAAGCGGCATGAATCCCAGCAGGGAAGGAAGGGTCTTGGCGAGACATGCATGTAAGAGACCATTGAAGGGTGGCCAGCAACCGAACAATAAAGGCAGACGATTGAGACTTTGTTGACTTTGCCTCTGGGAAGGGGGCATTCCCCTTTTTGGCTGTGGATTCACGCAGGCAGAGAGAAAAGATTGAATGCTACCAGCCAGACATGTAGCAGAGCAGGCGGGTCAACTGCTCTTGGTAAGTACGTACATACTAAGTACTTGAGTACTTGGGTATCTGGTAGTAGTAGCAGTAGCAGCAGCAGTAGTAGTAGTACTAGTACGGAGTATGGAGAGAATTGCACATGTGTGCTCATGCAGGGGACTTGATTGATGGACGAGTCATTGCCCCGCCCCCACGTTGCAACAGAGTTTCCAACAAACTAGTAGACAGGAGAGACAGAGGAGACAGAGTGGCAGGCCTCTCAGAAGTGGCCATCTGGAAGCTTCATGTGATTCCTCTTGCGACTCGTGCGCCTCGAGAATGGCTGCGCTTGCGACACCGACTCGTACGTGTGGCAGCCGCCCACTAAGCTAGCCGAAAGTCTCCTTCGTCCCCCCTCAAGCGTCCTGGCGACTGCTGTGCCATTTTTGGCTGGCGGCGCCAATCATCGGACACTCCGACGGCCGTCTTGAATCGCTTCATGGCGACCCTCTGACTGACCCGTGCCTTGCGCAAAGCCAGACGATTATTCGCATCCCTTTGGAATTGTCATTCCGAGAACCGTCGTCTGGCATCAATTGGTCTACAAGTCATTAGACGACAGGAACACGGTCAAGACTCAAAGCTTAATCTTAACTCTTAAATCTTGACTCTTTGTTCTGGCGCTGTCTGGCGCCTTGCCCGCCCAACCTTCGCTTTTCCCTTCACCATCGGCAACTTGGCGTTTTGCCCTTTGTTGGAAGCGTCCTTTACGGTGCATACCTGTACGGTGCATACCCAGGCTGCGATACGACTGCAAGGGGAATACTAGATGGATGGCTATGGGCATCACGGTGGCGGCGCATCTGCATCGCCATCGCTGACCGTGGTGCCAGCGCCGCCTGAGGCGACGGACGTCGATAACATGCACATCCGCGGCCCTTCGGCGGTTGCGATCGGCCATGCGCATCGACAGACGACTCCTGTCGAGCAAGTCGATGACATTTTCCGTGTGCCGGGCGAGCGACCGGCCGATGCATCTCAGTCAGAAGGACCGACGACCATTCTCCAAGAACCGGCTGTTACGTCGGACGAGGTTGCGCAAGAGGCAGTGGCCCGTCCCGCATCCGACTTGGGTCGTATAATAGACAGCGAGGTCAAGTCGGGCGAGCAAGACACGATCAACAAGCTTCAAAGAAGCCCAGTAACTACCGAAAGCGTAGCTACTGGAAGCACAACTATCGACGACGCCGAGGCAGAGGCATCGGTGCCACAAATCCCTATCACCAGGGACGGTGCCGGGATGGACAACCCCAGGGACCAACCCAAAGAGCCCGACGTTGCACCGGATATCAAGCACAACTACGACCAAGTCGATGGCCATCGAATCCTGCGCCTCCAACCGACCAAAGAACAGTGGGATGACTTCCCTGCCGTCTTGGCTTATGCCAAAAGTCTTGGTGCGGAGGGAGACGGCTGCTTCAAGGTCATTATACCGGAAACACTGCAAGAGGAGCTGCCAGAGAAACCAGCCCAGAATTTGCTGGCCAATGCCTACAAGGTCAAGCTGATGAGGCGAACGTCGTTCTGGCAAGTCAGCACCGTACCCTCGGAAGGCGTATTCGCATCTTCATCCCAGTCCGGCACAGGGTTTTCCGAGCCTGTTGACGCACTTCTGAAGAACCTCAAGCATCTCTTCCGGAAGCAGCAAAACAAACAATTGCGCAACATCAGATACAGAGTCGACGTGCCCGCCTGGACCAAGACCCAAAGGCGTCTTGCAGGAGTTCCAGAGAAGAGCCCAATCTACCCACTAAAGGGCGACAAACTCGATAATACAAAGGCTGTCATTCCCGGCATCCACACCCCCTATGTGTACGAATCCGCCTCGGCCTTTGGCGCAACGTTCCAAATCCACGCCGAGGATTTCCGCCTCGCATCATTAAACCACCTCTACAAGGGCCGAAAAATCTGGATCGTCATTCCCACCACAGACGTCGATGTCGCAGAAAGGGCATTGGGCCGCGGCTTGGGCTGTTCGCAGTTTATGCGCCACCGCGCCGAGTTCTTCTTCCCCGATAAGCTGCAGAAGCTGGGCATACCATACAGGATTGTGGACCAACGGCCCGGCGAAACAATCGTCATTCTGCCCGACGCATACCACGAGGGCTTCAGCTGCGGGTACACCATTGCTGAAGCCAAGAACTACGCGGATCCAGCATGGACCACCGACTCTTACCAGCCGTGTCAGGCGAGCTGTAGGCTGGCCACCGCCATCCCTGCGGCCTTCATGAGACCTCTTGGGGAGGGCGAGCAACGACTGGATCTCTGTGCTGCCTATGGTGATGGGCTATCGATACCTGTTGTCGACTTGTCCAAGAAACGGGAACAGGGAGAAATGGATGGCGGCCAGGGGCCACTCTCGGAGGGGCTTGAAGCGCACGAGCCGAAACGAATCAAGGTGTGTGAATAGACGGGGGATTCTGGGCGTTTATTGGGCGTTACGGGTGGTTCAAGGAGGCAATTAAGGCTGACTAAATATGTATACCCCGGCGATGGAACTGTACGATGACTCGATGAGTAGCTATGATGGGTTGGTGTATTGATTATCTGGGAAGGTGCATGTATGCACGTGTGTATGAGTGTAGGTGTCGTGGGGAAAAGCTCAGTTGGCACCATTGGAGAAATGTTATCCTTTGTTTCCCGCAAAACCATCTACTAGATCTATCATGTCTAATTTGACGTCCTAACGCAAGGGCCTGGAAAAATTGAGCGGCAACGTCGCTGTGGGCCGTCCCTTGAAACTCAATCTTGAATTATCAATAAAGGAATGAACTGGCTCACTAGTACTGTACATGAGAAAAGCTAGAATACCCAAGGACCTGCGGAGTAGAAATCTTGTTGAATAAAGTAGAGAACTTGAATGCCGCCTCGGCGCCGGCTAAAAGGAAGTACCGGCGGATCCTACGGGAACGTGATGTGGAAAAGCGGGAAGGGAAAAAAAATCCGTCGCGTGTCACTGGCCAATTGCTTGTCGCGAAATGTCCGAGCCTTCCATTCCGAATTGACCCTCGACTACGACGTACTCCGTATTCAATTGACTTTTCTCTCACCTCTATTGATCACCGCCAGCTGTCCATCTTCCTCTTGCATCTCTTCCTACATCTTATACTACTTCCCTAATGCAATCGTAGACAGCACAGCGTTGAAGCCACTTTTTCTTTCATTCTTCCAGCAGGGTTCAGTCGCGCGTTTCGCGCAGCTTGCCTCCCGTCTCATCCGCAGATTCTCCCTCCCTCTACCAAAAAAAAAAAGCATCACCACCACAGTTAAAACCGCCATGCACGCGTCCGTGATTCTCGGCGCTGGCCTCGCCATCCGTGCCGCCGCTGCCGTTGCCGTCCCTACCCCCAGCGAGCCTCCCGTCCTGCGCCGCGACTACGACAATAACGACAACCTCCCTGCCGCTCCCTGGGTCACCGTCGACGACAACGGCAACCCCAGCAAGACGTTTACTCCCGTCTTCACCACCATTAGCGGCACGCCGTCGGGCATTGACCCGGCGCCTCACGACCTCACAGCCTCGGTGTACACTCTGACTAGTTTCGGGCACCTTTCCACTAGCACTGGTTTGCCGCCTAACCCGACTGCGACCAATGCCGGCACGAACCAGGGCTCCTTTTCGCGATGCTACAACAAGAACGGGCCGTATGCGCCATTCTGCCGCCCGTCGTACAATTCCAGCATTTACACTGGAAACACATATTACGGTGCGTCTTGAACCCCTTGGCCAAAAGGCAACCCCTCGAGACCAGTGCAGCTAACGAGATGCTTGTCCAAACCAGTCACCTGGGACCCGGACTACTACAACAAATCAGCAGCCACCCTCAACTCAACCTACTTTGTCAGCGTCCGCCTCGACTACCTCAACACCACCAGTAACGAGTACGTGCTCCTCGAGACGATCGACAAGAGCGTGCCTGCGAAATGGGGCTACTTCCCGCTCGCCGTGGACGGCAAATACCTCAAGGGCCAGAAGCACACCAACAACATCACCATTACCCTCATGGGCCACGACACGGAAAACAGCATCGCCTACAACAACAAGTCCATCCCGCTGCCCGTCGTTGTCTCTAACCCGCCCCTGGACCCTACGGCGCCTAGCAACGCCCCCAAGGGCAAAACCCTCACCATTGCTCTACCCGTGACCTTGGGCGTTATTGCCCTCATCCTCGTCGGCGGGTGCCTCTGGAACCGCAAGACGCGTCGCATTGAGCTCGGCAATATCATGAGCCGCTCTCGGCAAGGATACACGGGCCGCAGGACGCGGAAGCTCTTCAATCGCAGTCGCAAGGACAATGGCATCCAGCTGGATACCGCGCCGCTCTCGCCCCCGCCGTTTGACTACCGCGATACTGTTCCCGAGAGAGCTAGACGCGACAGCGACGCTCTAGGTAGCCTGACTGGAAGCCCCGTCCGTGGAACCTTTGAAGAGCCCGGCAGCACCGGGGGACGAAACACGTTCCGGGACGAGGTTCGACGGCAGGAGCGTGAGAGACGGGGCGACTTTTAGGTCGGTCAGGCCCGTGTATCTCGAGTATGAAGTGAAGGAGAGTATGAAGACGCTGGAGGACGAGGACCGCAGACGGCGCGAATGAAATGTATGCTGGCAATGTATCATGGAGAATCATATTTGGAAAGGAAGCATAGGGTCATTAGTTGGCAGTTTGATATTTAATACCTTATGTAGTGACGAAGGGCCCATAATAATACACCTCACGCTTATGAGTATAGTTGTACCATGTCGCGTAGGTAATGATTCATTTATTCGCGCCAGATGGGCATGCGTGTTGGCAATGCGGGCAATGCGGGCAATGCGATGGTAAAACAGTCATCATGTTGCGAAAACGCCTCTCGCCAGCCGTGACGTATAGAATGTATGTTGTATTAAGTTGATACGCAATCGTTACCGGCATACAATGTAGACTAGACAAAAGATGGGCCAGCATCCCCTGCACATATGCATGTCGGTTATTGCTCCTTTGCGCCTTTATCTCCGGCAGCCTTGCCCTTGCCGCCGCCTCGACCACCCGCTCCAGCAGCAGCACCAGCTCCAGCAGCACCTCCAGCAGCACCTTTTTGACCGCCGGCGCCTCCTCCTCCGCCGATGGCGTCAAAGAGCGCCGCGTGAACCGAGCGATGAGCCTCGCGGGCGGCATTGTCCTCTTCTGGCGGTATGGGGTCCTTGGCGCTCGCGGGGTTGGAGACGTACTTGACGTGGTCGGCGAGGATCGTGGCCAGGCCGCCGCCGCCGCCGCCGGCAGCGCGTTCCTGCATGCTGGCGCGCGCCGCTGCATAAATTAGTCTTGGGTCCAGTCAAGATTCAATCCAGGTGATGCATGTGTCCGGCCGGATATAAGCTTTGCACTATCTGCGTGGGGGTTCTTGGCTTACTCTGCTCGACGGGCTGTGCCCAGGCGGCGCTAGCCAGGAACACGGCCCCGGCGGCGATGCTCGGCGTGAAGAAGCGCATTGTTGACAGGGTGGGAAGAAGGGGGGGGAAAGGGTAGTATTAAAGTTTTTAGTTGGATGCGATGAGAGCTGAATGGAATGCGATGTGAGGATTTGGAAACTATTTGCACTCTCTTCTCGAGGAGGCAGACTTGTTTTATAGCTGGTCTTGTACATACGGACTCTGGAGTATACGGCGCTGCTTTGTATACTATTGGGTTTTCTTCTTCTTCCATGTCTCCCTCTTTTTTTTTTGGCATCGCCAACTACAACATTGGATGTTTGGCAGATCCACTAATCGCCGAGGCATCTGGGAAGAAGAGTGCTGTTGATGTTTGAGAATGTGTGTCACGGTCTGAGCGGCTCTGGCTCTTGTACCAGACTCATATTTCCATGTGCCGCAGACTCCAGAGCCTCGGACATGGTGACACTTCGGCTGTCGCCAGCGTGCGTGGGCGCCGCCGGCCAGTAGGCCACAAGTTGACTGGTCGATGTCGACTTGACTGGCTAAGGATAGTGCTAGGCAGCGGACAAGTTCGGGGACTTTTTGTTTGTGTTATTTTTAGCCATGGCCATGCTGGGCGGCATCATCACACACAGAGACACTTGCTTTGAAGTGCAGAGGTCCTCCTGCTCTATTCGACCCACTTCTTCCATGTTACCTGAAGTCTAGTACCTAATGATACTTGGGCCAACGAGAGCAGCTAATTATCCTTTATACCTCTCTATATACCTACTTAAGTAGGTATTTAAAGATGGTGGTACCTAGGTACTTATTATCATAAGATTTCTTAGTAAATTTACCTGTCCTCTACCCCCTAACAGCATTTGTTGTTGCCCAGAACCCTGGTCCGCTACAGCCATGAGACCTTTGCATACTTAAGTAAGTATTCAAAGGGATTGATGCGTTCAATGTTTTGAAACTCCATGGCAGTTAGTGGGGCACCGCGGGCTGAACCAACATTGAAGTGCGTGCGCTCATCACATGGGAGGAGGGGCAACAAGTCGATACTACTAACATTGAATGAGACATTCGGACTTTGGGACGAAACTCGCGCCCCTAGTCAAATGCCCCGAACACCGAACCCTTCTCAGGTCCCCTGGCGCACTTGGCCGAAATGTCGAGGTGCCTGGCCCTACTCCTCCACCGTCGCTGATGACAATAGGCAGCTGTCCATGCCCATAGTTTGTCAGAACTCGTGCCGCCAAATGCTATTCCTCTTCTTGTACCGACGGTCGAAGCTTGCACAAGGCACTTTGTCTAGTGGCGCTGGCTCTGTCCGTCCAGAATTCCAAGGATGAGCTGCGTGTTTAAATCCCAGTCACCTGCGATTCTTTGTCGGTGCAACCTGCACCCCTCAAGTCTCAAGTGCTTCCAGAGCCTGTTCGATGCCGCATCGACGCAAGTGCATGCATTTCTTGTCCAGGTACTCCGTTCTCCGTCTTGGCAGATAGTATTTCCAAATCGGGGTTAGTCGGCCCCAACACCACCCACCCGCCAAACCACCATCAGTGCATCACATTCACCCAGGCCATCATCAATGCCCTCAGTCCCGGGCCAGCACGCGGGCATCCTACGCGAGGAAAACATTGCCCTCCGCCAAATCCTAGGATACCGCCTCGAATCCCTCCTCCCTGCTCCGCCATACAACCTGCCCCCAATCAGCCACTCCCTCCCCGGAACCCACATCAAAGACGTCCTCCTCGTGGCCGTAGACGTCGACACTGGCGGGGGCTACGAAGTCATTTCCCCAGGTCAAAGCTTCCACATTGGCGTCTCCATCTTGGACACGCGCCACCTCATCACCACGCAGCTACGCCATCCCGCCGCCGCCATCTCCTCGCACCAATTCATCAACACAGACTCGCGGCCATGCAGGTGGGCCGCCCGGTCGTTCCTCTTCGGGGACACGGAGCGCATCGCGCTGCCCGACTTCACCACCAGATTCGCCCGCCTCACCGCGGGCAGGGCCTACGTGCTCGTCGCCCACGGCACGCGCGAGGAGATCAAGTTCCTGAATAACCTGGACCCCGAAATCGCTGCCCGCGCCGCCTACATCATGGACACGGTCAAGGCTGCCCAGCACCCGCTCCAGCTGTACTACCGCTACAGCATAGAGAAGCTGCTGGACGAATTCGCCATTCCCTACGCGAACCTCCATGCCGCCGGCAACGACGCACACTTTGCCCTCAAGGCCCTGCTCATGATTGCCGTGCGCGACGGCCGTATGGCGCCCGAGACTGCTGCCGCCAGCCAAGAGCTGTTCCGCACCCTCGACGCCATTGCCCACGCCCCTGTTGCGCTGCCCGTGTGGATTGACAGGCCGCCGCTGGATGCGAACCCCAACAAGACGAAGCTGGGTGTCAAGGCCAAGCGCCGCCTGAAGAAGGCGAGAAGGGAGGCGAGGCGCATCTTCCCGGAACTGCCTTACTGCGGGGATTCAGACGGACAAGATGCCGAAGTCCGTGAGGAACAGCATGCCTCCCTTCCATCATGACTTGAGACTTTGTTGGCTCAAAAGCAACACTGCCTCCATGCCTCGCTGCATTGTAGCTCTTAAGAGCAATTTCACTGCTGTCAGAGGTGACCGTGCCAGCGGACCAAATGGTTCATCGTCTAAGAAGAGGTCTGTCAAAAAATCCAGCCATCACGATTTAGACTACAGGCTCGTGATATACGGCCTATAATTGATAGAGTCTGGTTTGATTGAATTATCAAAAAAGAGCAACAAATTCAATTACAAGATGGAAGGAGAGCGCCCTCGCACTGCAACACGGCCAAGGTTAAATGAACACGCCAAATGTATCCATTGTTATTTATGGGTTGAAGCCGAAACGCCACACTTTTGACTTCCAACAGCGATCAATGGGCCGTACGATAATCATCTGAAAACTTTATCCGTTGTCGTAAAGCACAATAGCTTAAGGGTCCGAAACATCAAAGCCGCGGTCAAAAGGAAATCATTCGATCCCCCCCTCCCCGTCCCTCATAACAAGTTCCGCTTCAGCCAACGTCGAATCTCGACATTGCAGTCCAGAGCACCAATAACCTCCTATTCCCGGCCATCGCATCTGGCCACCCAGCCCACAAAGTCCCTCGGCACATAAGCTTTCTGCGCGCCGTAGTACAGCACCGTAGCGGTGATGACCTGAAACAAACAGGTCGCCGCGTGCGGGAGGCATGTGTCGATGTGCTTTGACAATGCCGGTGGGGATGCAACCGTCACCCGCGCGTGGCGCCCACGACGGATTCTCGCAATCTACCACGATGGGCCCATATATAACGGTCTGTACGATGCTCGAGAGTCAAAAGTGGGTAGCATCTAAAACGTGCCTCATTTCCGGCCACAAAGACTATAATGTAGAGTTTGCGCTCGTGGTGGGCATCACCGAAGCCTTAGAAACAAAAAAGTTACACAGAGAGCTTCTGTGCGGACAGGCCCATTATTTACCGCCGAGGAGGGAAAAACCACTACAGTCATGTGTAGCTCGACGAGGAAAGGTATATATAATTGGCCTTGTGTGTCCTGTGGCATCGTGGGAAGCAGCACCTGGTCATCATCTCAGTGATCTCACGCCCACACCAGCCTTCATCTGATACTTACTCACACTCGTTTGCAACAACAACACCAACAGCAGCCGCAGCAGCATTATTCTTTCATTATAATCAACAGTCCTAGTCGTTGAGCTTGTTTCTTACTTACTTACTTTCTTTCTTTCACCTTTCACCTCTATCACCTACCTGCTATTTACACGCAGCACAACAAGGACCAAAATGCGGCCCCAAAACGTCATCGCTCCCCTCGTCATCGTCCTCCAGGGACACGCGGCCGTGGCCGTTCCCATCTTCGGCGCCCTCGGCAACATGGTGGACAGCTTCCTATCCCCCCTGACGGGCGCAGTCGGCGGCGGCAGCGGCAGCGGCCAGGCGCCGACCAGCGAGCAGATCGACACGGCGGCGCGCGCCTGGCGCAACGACACGGGCACCGTGTCCAACTTCCTGTCCAACGCCGAGTCCATGGACCCCCAGGAGCTCCAGCGGCAGGGCAAGATTGCGCTCGACGCCGAAAACGACGAGCTGCTGCACAAGGCCGTCCTGGACCGCATGTTCCTCAACGGCACGGCGGCCGCGAGGGACGCCGGCGTCGCCGACGCCAACGACGTGCTGGTCAACCAGGACACGTTCCAGTTCATCGTCGACGGGCTGACGCTCATGTCCAAGCGGGGGTCGACCATGAAGCCCGACGAGGTCAAGACGCTGGTCAAGGCTATGAACCAGGACCGCTGCCCGCACGTGCTGCCCGCCATTGACAAGTACATGGCTGCTGCGCAGGGCGCCGTGCCCGGCGGCGACAAGTCGCTCAAGGCGTACCGGCCGACCAACTGCTAATTTCTGAGCGGACGGGAGCTCGGCGAGAACGGATGGGTGGTGGTGGAGGTTGTTGTGTAAGCGGGCGAGCAGGAGGAGGGGGACTGCTAATAGGGGCACATTTGTTTGTTTGCCAAATATCTTGATTCGAGTGTTGTGTAGGAAATTTTAATCTTGTCGAGGGCGTAATAAAGTCGATTTCTGTTTGCTTCTCGTATTGTATACCTGGCTGCATCTGTCGAGAACGTGACGACCAAGACTTGTACTTGGGCGAGCGGCATGTATACAAGGGTGAATCCTGGCCATGCGCGGCCACAACCCCGGAAGTGTGTGTTACAATTCCACGTGCGGCGCTTGACTAGTCCCTACGGTAGGTGGCCGCGGGTACCCGTGAGACAGATTCGGACACATGGTTCGGCGGCCGGAGGTGCGGGGCGGGGCCGGGGGAGACGTTTATGCACGATTTAAATAGAAACACGGGTCTAAAAAAGAAAAATAGGCAGCTGGCACATTGTGCAGAGTAGCTACGGAGGAATAAATAGTAGTAGTCATAAAAGTACATGTAACAGTATGCTCCACTGAAAAAAGACGTAATAAAAAGCGCTGTATTTCCGGCCCCCCAGGTCACAAGATAAAAATAGTCGTTGGCAGGCACAACCCAAAAAAAAAAAAGAAAAGAAAAGAAGTTCCTAATCATGCAGCGAAAACTCCCCGTCGGGCGACATCATCGGCAGCATATCCAGATACGACATTCCTGGCACGGTAACAGGGAACACGCTCTCGCTGTCGTCGTCGGTCACGATGCTCCGGTTATCCGAGCCCGAGGCCGACGCGGGGCCCGAAGACGCCGCCGCCGCCGCCGATGCCGATGCGGACCCGCCGCCCATTAGCAGCGGGCACGGACACGACGTGGGCTTATTCTTAATCTTCTCAATGGCCGCGTTGAACAGGCAGTGCGTCGCCTTGGCCGAGACGTGCGTCGTGCGCAGGTTTTCGAGGAGCACCATGCACAGGTGCAGGTTGTGCTCGCCCGCCTGCCGCGTCGGCTGGCTCGAGGACATGAGGTCGACGAGGTGCACCTGCATCGAGGGGATTATGGCAATGACGCTGCTTGCGCGCGTTAGCTCTTGTGCTTCTGCTGCTGGTGGGTATTTTGGGGAGGGGGGGAAAGGACTGTACGTGAGCATGTGGACGTGCGTGGTGAGGCCTTCGCCTATCATGACGTTGATCAGGTGCGTGATGCGGAGCGCCGAGGCGCGCATTTTCCGGAGGCACAGAGACTGGAGGGAGTCGGTGTGCTTGGCTGGGCTTTCGTACGGCAGGCTATGGTTCTGGGGGATGTACAGGATGGCTGTTGTTGCTCTGGGGCAGGGACTCGGTTAGACATGTATATACGGAGTGATACACGGCGTCGTGATGGGAGGGGAGGGAGGGATGGTTGCGTACTCGTGATACAGCCGGATCTGGTGTACGTGGATCATGACGAGCTCGCTCCTGTGGCTCCCGGCCGGGAGGTCCGCGAGGTGCGCCTCGATCTCGTGCTCCATGTAGTCGATCTGCTGGCGCGTCGGGCCCGACGACTTAGCCGTGTAAAAGGACGACAGCACGCTGCCCAGGGTCGCGCTGATCCTGACGAGGCACAGCCACAGGCGGGCCAGCTCGTTGATCTCGTAGGGCAGGTAGCGGTGGTAGATGTCGTCGGGGACCTCGACGGGGGCCGACGCGAGCTGGACGCGGGTCGGGATGGGCGTCGTCACCTCGCTGAGGAGGATGCGCACCGGCCGGCTGTAGGCGAGGCACAGCCAGACGTCGCGGCAGTAGACGCTCCAAAAGAGCTGGATCCAGAGCCGCGAGTTGCCGGCGGGCGAGTCGGGCGAGTCGGGAGGCGGCAGACGGTGAAGCCCGGCCGTGTAGGCGAGGTTGATGGCGACGCCGATCCAGTACCACGGCCCCTTGACGTCGTTGAGGCACCCGAGCCGGTAGCTCATCAGGTACGTCGACTGGATGAGCGCTATCGTTTCCCGTTCGTACTCCAAGTCGTAGAGCGCCTTTGCCCGCTCAAACGCCGCCGCCTTGACCTCGATCCTCGTCGCCCCGAGCTCGTTAGTCGGCAGCTGCTCGTCGATGAACTGCAGACACTGGTCAGCTCCGTCTCGGCTCTCGACCCCCGGGTGTGGACGCGACTCACGCTGCCTGCCGCGGCAAATATGCTCCAAAGCAGCAAGACGCTCACGTGGCCGGTCGTGTAGCGATAGACAAAGTCGGCCACGTCGATGACGGGCGCAAAGGGATGCACATAGTGAAAGTAGGCGCGGAGCAACGCGTCCTGCAGCTCGCGAGACGGCAGGCTGAAGCAGCCTCTTTGCTCCAGATACTGCCAGTCCTGCGGGGTCAGTGGCGTGCTGTTGTTAATGGGCAGGAAGGCATGTCGGGAGGATTTGAGGCCATCGTCGCGGCAAATGTTGATGGCCAAGGCTAGCGGTCCCCTTTCGTCGCCTAGAAGAATGAAACAAGAATTATGAGTCTGTCATACACTGGGAAAGGAAAAAGGGACAAGAAGAAGCAGAAGAAGAGAATAAAAGAACATGTCGTACCTAGGTAATACGGGCTGCGAGTTCCATTCATCTGGTCGTCTCGCGGAGGGCCAGGCGCAAACCCCGACACCATGCCCGCGGCGCTGGATGCCGCCTCATTCGCCTGGAGACCCGGGGGATATCGGCGGCCGGAAATGTCGTCTGCCTCATTTTCGGGGTGATCATGGCTGTGTGCCGGCGACGTCGAGTTGCCCTGCTGGCTGTCGGGCGTGGCGCGAAGCTGATCCGGGTTTCTAAATGGAGCGTACCGACGCCTGTTTTAGCCGCCGTCGGCGATGTTTTCCAATGCATTGTATATTGTATACAATTAAACGGAGGGCAGGATAGGGAATACGGTACATTCGTCTTTTCCTCTGCGCAATCTCGCATACGGCGCCGTCTGCGGCGCAATTCGCGCAGGGTATCCCCGACAGGGCGACGTTGCATCGCACCTTGCGGCCGTGGCAGGCTTTGCAAGCTACAGTAGATCGTTTATAGAACCGACGAGGTCTGGAGGGGGACCTGGATTGATCTTGGCGTGTTGTCATTTTGTCTTTTCCCTGGTATTCTTGTTTATTCAACATGCAAAGTAGCTAAAGGGGGGGGAGGGGGCGGGATGGGCGGTTGTGAAGAAGAACAAAAAAGAAAAGAATTATATAAATAAATAAATAACGACAATTTCAGATCCAATGAGCATTGATCATGTACATATTCTCGAACCTCCCTCTTAATGTAGCAGTAGCTGCCACCGGCCCGCTGTCGTGGCCAGGATGCAGGGATTTCTTCTAATTTAGTAACCGAAGCGAGAAACGAGCACAGCCCTGCGAAGCTGCGCTCGGATCCGCAGCGTGCAAATCATGCAGGGCGTTAGTTTCAGTTTGGAAAGCGCCAGGTGCTTATCAGGGATGCCGCCTCACCGTAGGGCTACGACTACGGCTAGGAAGGATGAGTGATCAAGAGTTGTGCCGACCGAAGGTGAGCGGGTGAGCGGTCCAAGTCGATCTGCCGTTGCAGCGGAACCCACGTCTGGCAATACCGATTCGATAAACGAATGCGGCCAAGGCGTGGCAGACTGGAGAAAGAAACGCCACAACCTTGTTTAGTGACGTGCTGCTGCTGGTGGCTGCTTCAATGTTGGCTTTAGCAGCCCGGATATCCGGACGGCGCCGGAAATGCTACCGATTGTCATCTGTCTAATGAGTACATATAGAGGCAAGAATCAACGCTAGGACTCGATAGACAGCACTATGCAGTTGAGCTTTGGTTTGGTGCCTTGCATTTCGGCAGATGCTGCCGACTATTCTGCATGGGCCGTTTGGCCGATCAATGATATGCCTATGCCCATGCCAGGCTCTGTACGCCAGACACACAGCGGCGTCTACATACAAGTTAGAACAAGAGCTTGCACCGGAACAGAAACGCCTTGCGATATTTTTAGACTATGAAGCCATCTCACAAGGCTAAAAAATGTCCGATCCGCAGAATCGGGCCGCGGTGAAACCCCGACAGGGAGGCTCCTCCAACTACATCACGAGGTCGACATTGAATTCCGAAAGATGGTCCAACGAGTTCGCCTATCCGCTTACTCAAAAGTGTCGCAGGTGCTTGTTCCCGGAGCACAACGTCCTTATAGCCGCAAAGAGATCAGCTCAGTATCTAGGCTCGCTGCATATCCGTGCGCCGCTCGACCATGCCTATCAAGGTCTACCGCCCAAGAAAATCACCCATTGCAGGGGCCCTTGGCTAGCTGGAGGACCCTGGAGCAAGTTGCTAGCTGTGTTGGCGTATTTGTCAGAGGCAGCATAGGCTTAAAAGTTTCGTTTCATACATAGATATATAAAGAAAGATAGCTCTGTACCGAATCGCTTAGATCGAGGATGCAAAAAAAGAAGAAAAAATGGACTCCAAGTTTCAGGTCTCTGCACAGGAACGGCGTGTAAATCAACACATCTGTCACCCACGTGTGCCGTCGGGGTAAATTCACGCCGACCCAGGTTTCCCAGTCATGGGGTAGGCGGCATCCGAAACAAACGATACCCGCGCGACCTAAATATAACATCTCGGGGGCAGCCGGTACCCGAGATACTATTTCGAGCTCGCTTCACACGACTATCGCCAAAAACATGCGACGAGAAAAGGCCAAGATGACCTAGGTTTCGGGAACTTCACGGCCCCGAAGGCAGCATGATCACGATGGTCTCATTGCATCTAAAAAAAAAGAATATGCAGGACGTGCCCAAACGGGATATTTTCGGATGCACCGCCTCCGACCCCCAAGATGTCGACCTTGCCCGCCTGCCCGTATGGTCGGGCTGGATCGCCTTGCGAAAATGAAAGTTCAATGCATCGAGATGGAAGGCGCTGGCGTTGCGACCACTGGACACCGAGGTTGTTGAAGCACGTGCAAGAGCGACGCAAAGTCTGAAGAAGGCTCACGTCTCTTCTCGAAAGAAGTCCAGGCTGATTTCTGTCTCTGAGTCGTCTTCTAGGAACCGAGAGTTGGTGTTGGCATTGTTATTGCCGTTCGTTGCATCTGCCAACTGGCGCAATGCAGCCAAGTTTCGCTCACGATGTACCTCCTTCATCCGCGTTTCCTCCTCCTCACCTCTCCACGTCCTGCCATGGAGATGTCTCAAGCACACTTGCTTGCCATCTTGGGGGTTGTAAAGCCAGGTTGCCCATTTGGCCCACTGCCCTTCCTTCATCTGGCTCCTGGCCCTCTGCCCGATCGTGTCCTCGATGAATGCCCCGCGCATCATGGCCAACCTGCTGGGGAAAACACGCCCAAGATAATGCGCCGTCGAAGCGATATGCGGCTTGTCGTGCCAAAAGAACATGGGTGTCAGCGGGACGGCGGTTGAGGAACTGCCTGGCGATATATAATCACCACTAAGGGCAATGGCGAGCTTCCGTAGCTCTGGAAACGGCATGACTTGGTCCGACGTGGCGTAGGAGGTCCTGCGGCCAGAGGGCAGACAGACGTATTTTATGGGTCTCCTGTCGTCGTCGTCCAACTCAGAGGCCGCCATGATGCCAAGGAGATGTGTGACCGGGACATGATAGATGAGAGCCCAGTCATGCTGGTGTACCCAGACGTAGGGGGTTGCCACTGCTCGGAGTGCCGTACGAACTGCCAAACCGAACCCCAGGCGCTGACCCGTGGCCTCAATGAAGGTAATGCGGCCATCCGCTGTGGAGGAAGTGGTGAAAAGAACCGGCGTGCTGGATGGTGAGCCGTACTCAGCTTCGCCGCAACATTCTGTCAGCTCTGTCCGCTCGGGGGTGCTCTGCAAGTACTCCTCTAGGAAGAGATGTTTGACGTTCTTTTTGTATGCCTCGTAGTCTTGGGCGCTCTTTTGTGTGACATAGCCTTTCTTGAGCCGGGGATGAGCGGTAATTTGTTCGCATGCGTCGAACACGACAATGACGCTGCAGTTCAACAACGGAGCGCAATGAGCGCGGAACGACGAGAGGACGGCAGAGAGAAGCTCGGTAGATGGGGCCGAGAGGGTCGGTGACGTGGTGATAATCAGCGTCAGGAGGTCCGATATTGAATTCTCAACCGAGGCGTTGGACATTTCTGACAGAAGTGGTGAGATGCCAACCGAGCGTTGAAGAAAAATTCGAACTGGGCGCGGTACACACACGCTAAACCGCGTTTAGCCCAAGACAGCAAGGCGTTGACATTCGGGGAAATGCGACAAAGGCACCTTGACTCTCAAAGGAACCAGAGGGAGTGAAAGTCTCCCAAGAGTACGGTCAATGGATTGCATCAAGCTGAATGGAGGAGTTGGCTCGTCTTTCATGGGTGCGACTGGACGTCGAGCGAGTCGTCCACCACCAGACGAGTCCTCAGTCCACAACGCCCAGATCCACAGCACCACGAGACGGCATCTTCGTTATCATGCCAGCGGCGGCTTGTTTCAATGTTCCTAATGGACTCTTTGCGGCCAGTCAATGGAAACGAAAGCTGTGCCCTGGTATCTAGATTGCAAGGTCTACGTCCTCTGCTGCGGTCCCGGGTGAGGCTAGCTGCTTTAGCTGTCCAGCCAGCAGGCGTCCCAGCGATGCTCCTCGAATCAGGAAGGAGCAGCGCAGCATTGAATTGACCCATTTCTATAATCGGAACACCAACGGCGGAGGATGACAACAAATTGTGATCGCCAGCTCTCTGCAGCAGCATCAAACGTTCATGATTGCGCCGAAAATAAGCTTATATCGAACCATTCATCATGTTTCGACAGAGATCACTTCCCAAATGGCTTCTATTTTTGGAGTAGGATGCCTGCCATAACGGCGTAGATCCCTGCCACTGCGTGCCTTCATCTTCAGCTCAACTCCACCAGCATCACAGCTGAAGGAAACGACGTTATGTTCAAACAGTAAGCAATCAACTCTGTGGTAATTTTAGTTTACATGGAAACGAGTATAAATACTAACCAAGACATCTTGGAGTTCTGTCCAACAGGCGCATCCTTTTAACAAATATCCTCATCTTATACATTACAACTAGAACATCACGCAGAACGACCAAAAAAAAACTCGCCAAAAAAATACCCTGCCAATCTCAACGCCATCATGCAGCTCAAACTCCTGGCCGTCACCCTTTCCGCGGCCCTTCCCATGGTCAGCGCATATCCAATCACGGGCACCACTGTCAACTGCCGCTCTGGCCCTTCCACCCACGACAAGGTCATCAAGACATATAGCAAGGGCAATGACATCAAGATCAGCTGCCAGGTTGCCGGAGAGACTGTCTCGGGCAATAACCTCTGGGATAAAACCCAAGACGGGTGCTACGTCTCCGACTACTATGTCAAGACTGGCTCCAACGGCATGGTCACCGGTCAATGCGGCGGCGGCGGCGGCGGAGATTCCTCGGTAGGCGGCAAGATCACCCGCAAGGAGATTATGGACCGTGGCCAATATTGGGTATCCAAGCACATCCCCTACTCTATGAATAAGCAGTATCCCGATCCGCAGGGTAGAAACTACCGCACCGACTGCTCTGGTTTCGTATCCATGGCTCTGCATGCCGCCTCTCCTGGATACAGCACTGTGACGCTAGGCCAAATTGCAAACCCAATTTCCTACAGTGATATCAAGGCGGGTGACATGGTGGGAACACTTGCTGCTGGCACTGGAGGTGCTGCCGGCCACGTCGTTCTCTTCCACTCGTGGACCGACTCCAGCCACAAGAAGTACAACACGCTCGAGTGCAAGGGGACCGATGGCTGTGTTAAATGGGTTCGCTCCGTTGGCTGGGGTGTCGGTTCTGTTACTGCGAAGCCTTATCGGTACAAGAATGTCGTCGACTAAGTAGGGATGACTGGGCTATTATGAATTTGCCTGGGCACGCCGTTTCAAGTATGGGGGAGCGATATACATCTGTTGGCTTAGTTTCGGATGTAGACAGAACAATTGATCGTCATAATTTCCATGTGTTGCAATGAGTGAATCCATTTTCTGAGGGCTCAGCATTTTCACGCCTGCTTTCCATGTTTGTGCTGTTTGCAATCCAGGACTCAGTAATGCGTATTGACTAAGCGCGATTATGCAGCGGCAAAGAAAACCCTCCATGGTCATGTCCTTACATTGTCAGATTAGCAGAAACCCCAAGATTCAACAGCCACCTGTTCTCAACATGGTGGTCTTGGAGAGGCCAGCAATCCCCACAGAGCCGCTATCCGAAAATGCCCGCACTACTTTTGGTTCTGCCTCGGCACCTGCCTGGTGCTTGCGGCTCCTCCGTGATGCCGCTGCGTACCCCCGGCTGGAAAGGAGGTCGGGTGGAAGAAAGCTGTGGCTCAGAGGGACGGTGGAGGATGGGGAAGGCGGCTTGTTTGCCGAGGCGGAAGGCCTCTGGATTGAGGTGGGAAAACAAGTGCCCAGGCTGTGAAGCAATGTGAATCAATAGTCATGGCCGCAGGGGGGAAGAATATTGGCTCGGATCCACCAGCGGCCCGGGCCGGGTGTTGGGTAGAAAGAGTGGGGCCCGGGTTGCTGCCTCGTCCTGTGAATCTGTGCAATGACATTAATACCTTGCTCGACGTTACAAAGGCCAAAGTCTTTTCGAGTGGGGCATCAGAAGTCTCAAATCATGTCGGATTCAGCGGCTTTATTATGAAGACGAACTTGCAAAGAGAAATTGGAAGCTTTCAACTAGCCATGTGCACTTGAGGGCGAAAAGCGACCAATTTGGTCATGTTGATGATAATTATACACGTCTTCCTTGAAGCCCCTGGCAATCCCGCAAATTTGACCCTTCTAATTATACCGGATCAGACTCTCTGCAAACCCTTGTATTGCGAACCCACAATTTAAACCCTAGTTTGAGCCCTAGACAAAAGAGCCATCATGACCAACAGCCTCCGAAAAGCTTTCTGGCCCAACGCCTCAGTGCGGACCTTGATTGCTCTTTATTTTCTTCGTCTTCCTTCTTGGGATGAAGAGACAAAACAATCTCCGAATAGTCTTCGTCCTCCTTCTCGGGCTGAAGAAACAACTCAGCCTCCGAATCGTCTTCGTCTTCCTTCATGGGCTGAAGAAACAACTCATCCTCCGAATTGTATTCAAACACGTATTGGCGCGAGTTTGCTGCGTAGATCAAATTCTCAGAATCTGGCTCCGGGGATGGGCCAAGAGGCAGAGGCTTTATTTCAACATGTACCTCACCCCGTTCCTTGGTCCAGCTAAGCCCGACCTTGCAAGTGCCTTGCGTCGAAAAGTTTGAGTTGCGAAATGTGGCTGTAATCCATGCTAGCTGTTGAATAATGTCCCCAACCTGCTCAAGCGGCCCGAGAATTTCCGCAGTATACTGAGCATACCGCTCGACCCAATTCAAGTCGATCTTGTAGCTCAAGTTGTCGAAGCCTGTCATAGTATACAAGTCAGTAAGTCCTTGTCATGGTATCCATTGGGTCCATCCATTGGAAGTAATGGTGGCTAGCTCTCCCTGCTTACCGAAAGAGTGCCGGTAGTCCAAAAACTCCATCAAGGCCTCCGGCACATCAGCTCCAGTCTCGGGCCAAGCTTTGGCTACGTAATCTTGGCAAGATCTATTTGGTTTCTTTGATGTTTTGCCGGTATAAGTAGTCGTCTCATCGATTCTACGGGGTGGTATGGATTCTTGGAATTGGATCCCATCCGATTCCCAGTGTACTTTCAACTTGAGTTTTATTTTACCATGCTGATCAGTCGGTGCTAGCAACAGGGCCTCCTTGATCTCCCCGGAGATCCATTTTCCCCCTGGAGTTTTTGTCGCTGGTACTGCCATTGCGGCACTAAAACTTGTGAGCAAATAGTACTTGGCCACAAGGACAAATCGGCCACTGGAACGTAAGAGAAATTAACAGTGAGGTATCTTCTTCTTTACCAAGGAAGAAAAAAGATGTTTAACCGTAGCCAAGTTGAGAAAGATCTGCGAGACGCCAAGAATGATGAGGCGCGCACACGTACTGCAGGAGTTTGGTTTTTGGAGATACTTTTGAATCCAAGTTTTAAATCAAAGGAATCAAATTGTCGCTAAGGGGGAGGCAGTTCTTGTATATCTGCCGCCTCAAAGGAAGAGTGCCGAAACGTGACACCTCTCTTTGTTCGTTTGTCGTCGGATGTGCTCGGGACAATTTGTTAAAGAAATCACAGAGAAAGCAACTTATTTGTTTAAAATTTTCTTTTTTCTAATTGTTCTTCATGAAATCAGGAGCCAGTTGTGACAAACGATGCGCAGCAAAGAAGCGGCCATCTTTTTGTATCCAAGGGTGTTTTATATACCATTGAAGCGTCTGGCTTCATTCACATTCAATGCAAACGTCCCTTTTAGATGAAAGAATCTTCCCACGCGCCGATGAATATTCATTGTATTATAGCCTCTCATCTGAATTTTAAGATGGGATTGATGTTCTGGTATTATCTCACCCGATTGAGACGCAGAGTGCCCAATATTCGGCGCCCACTTCAGTCTTCCAATCAGCAATTACAGAGCTACAACTAAAAGAGGTAGTTTGGGACAGCAATGAGGTATGGTATTTCCCAGCAGTAGAGTGTATTTAGTGTTTATTTCGCCTTGCCTGCACTGGGCTTGCCTTAGGACCTGAACCCCAATCCCAAACAGGCGCGAGAAAGCTTATCCCCATGACGTCTGCATTGATAATGCTTTTGTGGGAGATATAAAAAGCGCGTTTAGTACATAAGGATTCAAGATGTTCATGATAGTTGTAGTTTTAGACTCTTGAAGAAAGAGACACCGATCGTGATCCCTTTGGCTTCTTGTCCTGGAGTACAGACATCTTGCGTTCTGGGAAACGACCTTCCTTCACTATTCGGATAGGTCACGAATTCATTCCGTCGCGAAATCAGAGCTTATACCATCGCGATACGATACTAACTCGTATAAATTCATCGTGAAAGCGTGTAAGACAACTTAGCGCATCCCCTATGCGTTGACGTGGTGGGGAAGAAAGATACTGTGGGAATAGCCGGACATGGAGACAGAGGCAAGATGGAAAGAAAAGCAGAAAGCTGGGTAAAATTATATTGCATGTTTAAATTGGGACCGAATCTTTGAGAAAATTTGGTGGCTAGATGTCCATTGTTAAAGCCAAGGTTGTGAAACGTGAACAAAGCATGGCGACGGCTTTCCGCGACGAACAGCGTAGTCTGGAGCAAAAGTCTGCGGCGGAGCTAATGAATATCTGACAAAAGCTTGTAGTAATTTTATTTGTAATGACAGAAGCTATGTACAATAATATTTAAACTCGGTGTGCTCATCAAGTTCAAGGTCAAAGCATTACATCTTGTTCCAACATAAGTCATAACAATGCGTAACAATCATAACACAGCTCATATCCACCTGCACAAATACACATTCAGCGCATCTCTTCTAAATCACTGTCGTAGCGCGATTCATCATCGGAAATACTGACAGCTTCGTGATGACTCGCGCCACAACTGTCGATCGACCTGATCTTCTCCATCATCTCCTGCAACGACTCCTCGTCTGCCTTGCCGGGGTACCACTCCACACCATCAGCACCACGAAAGTAGCCCAGTCGGTCATAGAGTGATCTGGCTCGTACGTAAGGATCTAGTTCCCAGTAGTTGGCAGCCAAGTCTGCCACACACTGGTTTCGCCTGTCGCAAATCTCCCTCGCCTTCTCGCTCAGTTGAGCGTTCATAACCCACTCCTTTGTCAATTCCTCAAACTTCAGCGCCAGCACCATTCTTTCTCCCAGAAGCCGGTCTCGTGTCTCAGTGTCATTCATCACGGCGTTTTCATCCGGTTCTGGCTCCACGTATGTGTACTCCCAATCTTCTTCGCCTCCGAGTTCTCTTATTAGTTGATCGGGTGCTATCCATCTCCTTAGGCCCTTCTTGCCATACGTAAATTTGACCTTGCTAGTGAGTTCTTTGTTGAGCCAGACGCGAGCGAGTCTCCAGATTGCTGCGTAAATCACATTTGTTAGTTATGGCGCATCGAGTCTGTAAGAAGAAGTGCATACTTTTAAGGCCAACTGGGGCGTTATGAACCAGAACAAGTCCCAGCGAACCCGGGTAGTTCGTCTCAACTTGCTTGAAGATAAACAACAGTGGTTTAAGATCAAAGTTGGCAAATTTGAAGCCGGACAGGTCCAACAAAATGGTCTGCAATGATTATACGTCAGTCGCTGCGTTCTTCCTGCATGATATTGGGGCTTTCATTCACATACGCCTGCCTCGATCGGATGCCTAAGTGACAAGCGGGCCAGCTCGAGAAGGTATAGGGTGTATCTCTCGAGGCTCTGAACAGATTGGTCGGATGATCTGTGCAGTCGAACTCTGATGTGAGTTATCGGCCGTCCAGCTCTATCAACCCCGTGAATGAAGCTTTTGCCCCATCGAGCTTGCTTCATAAAGTCTGCGCCTAGCGCTCTTGTGATTCCCCGGTTGTTCTTCTCATCTTCCGCTGCGCCACCTTCTCCGTGCCTGAGGATGTCCTCGTCCACTCCAGCCTCAATTGTCCTCCAATAAATGGTTTTCCCCATCATAGTCGTAGCTTTGATGATATCCCAGTTGCATGCACGGAGGAATCGAAGAGCAAGCGCGTCTGGGTGCTCATGCTTGACCACCCGTAGAATAATTAACCGGTACATCTCGGGGGTCCAATTGTCCAAAGACTCAACAGCTTGCTGTGCCAACCGGTCCAAGTTCTTTTCTGTAGTGGGCAATAAAGACAATATTTCATTGACTAGCGTCGGGTACTTTTCATGAGTCTCACTTGCGCCGCGTGGCAGCCGCCTGGACTGCTTCGCCGGCGGGACATACTTCTCCTCGAGGGTCTTTTCCTTACTGGCGTCGTCGTCTGCCTCGCAAATCTCGATAAATTTGAATCCAATTGCCCACATTGCTCGCACCTTTGCTTCTTGCTCCTCGGTCAAATTACCAAAGTAACCCTCGGGAACCTTGTACGCGAATGCCGTCCCTGCCGGGTACGACACGCTTTGGCGAATCGTCTGTCTCTTCTGAATCTTGGACATGTTTGGTCGATAAGAGGCTGGTGAGTGTTGAGGCTTGTTCGAGAGCGGACAGAACGCATTGCGGCAGGGTCAGGGCAGGGCCTCAGTATATAGACCAATATGCATGTACATGTGAAGAAGAGTCAGAAGAGTCCGGCCTAACTCCACAACTCGCTACCGAGGTCGATTTTCGCACAAGTTCGTCCCAGTTTGTGGGAGTTGATGGCTGGATTGTGGGATAGTCGCAAGATGGCGTGCATTAGCGCAGTCTGGCGGATGCGGGGAAGGAACGACGAGCTTAAGACTCGAAGCCGTAACTGCCTGATTTGGTAGCGACAACTGGCAGCGACTGGCATCAATACGTGCGGGGACAATGCAAGCCTCCAGCGCGGGGTTGGGGTTTTCTTCAAAGGTCAACTGGTCTGTGCTGATCTATCCCTGCCCCCCTGCTTAAGAACACCAATCGCAACTTTTGAACTTGGCGATGAACAAACTTGGGTCTGTTCTTGCCCACCATCTATCGACATGATCCCGGTTCGAGCCGAGCAAAAAGTAGGTCAGTTGCCGCATCCCCAAGAGGACGATGCCAAGTCCGGAATCGTGTTAACACACTAATGCCTCTCAGCTACACATGTGAAGTTCAAACCCTGGCTCGCCACGCGAACCGTCGACACACATCGGATCCATGAGGTCTGAGGCAGAGCGATCACGTCATGTTACGGAGAGTCGCGAATGCCTTGTTCTCGGGAGCTGCTTATCTTGTAATGTATTGTCTGGGGAGATGTTGCTCGTTCCTTTCCAATGGATCAAGATTATGAAGATTATCTGCAGTTTTTCAACTTCAAAAAACGGTAAACGTCGCGGGTGATAGAGCAAAGCTTATCATGTCTGAACGCGATGGGCCAGAGGTAGGATGATCAGGGTGACAGATTTACTTCGCTACAGGTCCCATCGTATCGATTTGGTCCATCGTTCTTGCCTCACAAAAAACAACAAACCTTTTCTGCGGCCAAAGGCTTGAACATCTCTGCTGTGAAGACCCTGGGGTTTTTGGAATTGAATACCAACATAGTCGCAATCAGGTAGAAGACGCTCCCTGCACGGACTACTTGCAATCCTTCAGCAGCTCATGTAGGCGCCGAAGTCGGCGCAGCCTGTGCATCCCACCAAATCGACTCAAAAACGCCAGTAAGCTGCTGCCCGCGTAGGCCTGCACATAATGCGACTTTTCACAGTTGTACCATGATCATCATTCTTGTTATTATTATCATTACTCACAAATATTTTTATCAAAATGCCGGTGTCGACACCTCCGTCTCGTCCAGTATGTTTTCGATAACCACCAATTACCGGGACCGACGGCAATAAAAACAACGGCGGCGGCGAAGATGGCAGCCGTGCAGTACATCAAAGTCAACAAATGTGATACTCTCGGTACAAACAACTCGTGGTTCTTATTAGACTGCGAACCTCCCTCTGCATATGTGAAGAAGATCCATGGTGCTGATCCTGGCCGCGAGTCCATCGTGACACGAGTGAGCCGGTCTTCTTCCTCGGACAGTCCGGCGTGGTATCGCTGCCACGCATCTATTAGAAACCACTTCCCCGGCGCAAAACTTGCCGCCAGGAATGAGAGGGGGTAGTTCCGCGAGTATCGGAGTAGCGATTCAGTTACATATTTCCAAAATGGATGATTCGGCAGCGACCCCAGAACGCTATTGCTCAAAGAGCCATGGCCCCTGTCCGTAAGCCATGCTGGGTAATAAAGAAGCGGCTCCAAATTGGCCTGGCATGCCTATTAATTGATCGAATTAGTCGCCACAACTCAGGAAACTCGATAGCATGTCGCCATGGTGTCAGATATGCCCACAATGTCAAGATCGATATAAATTCCACCGTAATATCGCATCAGGAAGTATCTCAACGCATCGGCTCGCTTCTCCGGAAAGGTGTAGCCGTCATACGCCCTCAAAAACCATGGATATTCTTTCTTTACGAAGTCTCGTGACGGCTTTTCAGTCCACAACTAATTCATGACAGTCAGACCCTTTGAGATATTCTCCGATGAGGAGCGCACCAATTCAAGCTTTGTCGAATCACCTTGTACTCCCAGTCTTTGTGCAGTGAAATGCACGACTGCCGCGCTGCATCCCAAGTGGCGGGTATTGTTTCATTCGCAGCATCACGCCGGTTCAGGAAGATCTGGTGTATTATGCGAGGTATATATCGGGTTCGGGTTTCGGGTCGTGTGTTATTATACGCGAATGCTACTTGGTCCTGGGTCGTCGTCACGCCAGCATGCGGGTAGAAAATGCCCTGAGCACGAAAAGCGATGTAAAGGAGCGCTGTAATCAAGGCAGATGATGCGAGAAAAAGGAGTAGTTTGCGTGAAGCCGTCAAACACGAGCGGATGCCCATGGTGGGTCTTATTCCTGGATAACGAGCGAGGATAGAATCGAATGGCAATCGTCGGCGTCATGAGGTGCTCTGTATGCGGTTGACAAAAAGGACAGATACGGTACAGTTGGCGATAATGAAACTTTAGAAAAGAAGAAAGAAACACGGGGCGCCTGCTAGAAGAAACTGCACATCATGACGATGCAACATGGTGCGACAGATCTGTCATGGACGGAAACGAAGGAGGTCATCAGAGAGGGCGCAGCCGTGACGAGAGAGAAATTCTCGTTTGGTCGGAGTAGTACTCTGGACCCAAAGTTCCATCGAGGCAGTACTCCGTACCGTGGTTGATTTCTGACAAGAGCAATATCCCCGTCGCAAATGGAGCTTCATGAGGCTTGGAGCCAACCAGATTGCCATCGCCTGCCGCAACCATGCCTCGGAATTGGGTCTTTCGGGGCACCTGCGATTGGTGCCTTGTGTATAGAGGGACGTGATAGACATGGCATTGGTCGCGCCTTGGCCATGGTGGCGACGATTTAAATTGTTTGGTCCACCGAGATGCCGTCTGTCAGATGATAATGCATAATTTCCAAGTGTGCATTTTCAAGATGCCCGATGCGCATATCGAACCAACGCATCTCAAGAGAACTACGAAGTGGTGCGTATGTACGTCGCGAACTTGCCCCATGGTTATTGATAATAACTTAGGCTGCCACCTTCCTGAATTGAACCTCCAGGCCGCAGAGATAGGATCCTAATTGATGCCATCTGTCAGATGACAATGCACAATTCCCAAGTTTGCATTTTCAAGATGCCCGATGCGCGGGCGCTAGGATCCTATTGCAAGAACTGGTCTGCAGAACTCCAGACACAGACTCGCACGACAGAATAATGAACAGCACTTGAGCCGCGCGAGTCAGGCCTCAACATGGCCACACAAAGCCTGCATGTCTTCTGCAGCCCTCATGCGCCAGCACATTGTTAAACACCTGTTTGGAAATACAGGTATTTCAAGAACCCGTCTACAATAACTATCGGGGTTCACATAGGTCTTAATTTCCGACAATCCACACGTGACGCTGCATAGACAGATCCCGTTGCTTGACTAGACTTGTCGTATCTGTCTTCATCTTTTTCGTATTTGGACATCTGCCATCAAGCCCGTTTAGCTGCCAGAACGTCTTGGTTGTCGGAGGCCGCAATCGGCAGCGTCCACAATGGCTTCCTATCGTGATGAATCCGTCGAAAGAGATGGGTTCGCCTCTCAGTATGGGAGGTTCACGGCACATCATATTGAACGAATTGATGGCTCTGTACTGCAACGCATGTTCGTCCCCAAGGTGACGCGCGAAGGACAACGGGAATTATATCACCACGGCTCGAGCTTTATTCGCTCGCAATTGAAGCATTACGGCGTTAAATTTGACGAGGCGGAATTCTCCGGCAATGGGACAGTTTTGATGAGGAAAACCCTACTCGCAGGGCGTTGTGACAAGGTACCAGATCACATCACAGCTCTGCAGCGGCAGATGCACACGGAATGGCTAGAAACGCAAACCCCTCGGCAACTCGCAACTAAACCTTCATGGGTTATGGAGAAATACTTCTTGCGATCTGGCCAACCGGATAGCACCAAAACGGCTACAGTAGTTGGCATACCATTCGAGCCAAGTAGCAAGTACAGGTCCGATTTGGTCGAGGCTGCTAGCAAAGTACCTGGTTTGCAATGCGCAACGGGATATGGACCCAAGACGCAAGTCGTCTTCATGGGATGGACGTCTGCAGCTGTGAAGAAAGCAGCAAATGAGCACCCCGCCAAAGAGAAGAAAGAAGTGCAAGCGCTGAAGCAAGAGCATGAGGACGGGCGGACGGCAAAGCACAATGCTTATCTCGAGGCTCTGAAGGAGAAAAGAGGACCCAAGAAGTATTCCCCAGTTGGCAGTTACATGATCGACTGCGAAGAAATCACGGACAATTGGCCAGACGACGCAAAAAACATGACCTTGAATATTCGCACTACCGAGGAACGGGGAGTCTATGAGGCAAAGTTTGACTTTGGTATGTTTATAGGTGCCATGGTCATTTGTGACAACAAGGCCACCTTGGTGCAGTACTGCGCCGAGCTGGATCGAGAGGCCGAATCTCGGTTGAGTGATGGCTCCATGGGCTTTGGGGATGATGACGATGCGGATGCGGATATCGGAAACAAATCTGCTTCAAGCTCAAAAGGAAAGGCCCCCGAAGCGCCCCGTGGTCGAGGGCGCCCGCCGAAACAAGCAAAATCGGCGGAGAATCAAAAAGCCCAGCCGAGGACATTCTACCTGCGTCTGAAAGGCCAAGAAACTGGCGAAGGTCAAATCTATCCGGATGCTGAAAAGGGGGCCATCAAGTTCAAGGATGAGAGAATGGCTAGTTTCCTGGGCAAGGCATCTCTCCCTTTCGAAGGAGAGAGCATACCGTTCACAGGTCGCAAAATTTCAGATCAACCATTCCCCAAGGCAAGGGGGGGTGAATGGGAGGACTACTCGGATAGAGCAGAAGGCTATGCACGACGTCGGCGATGGGGATAACTGATGCACGACAAACAGGATCTGTTGGGACATATCCAAGATTGTAAGAAGCGATCCTCGTGTTCAATTGCTACTATACTCGGGCCGCTGTCTTGGCTATAGCGCATTGGACTACCTCTTTCAATTGGAAGACAGTGCAAACCTTTATTGCCGAAATACAATTGTTTAGCCTCACAGGCTTCGAACAAACAAGAAGAATATACCTGTTCTAGGATCGGATCGTGAACGGCCAAGCGAAAATCCCCTCGAATATCGAACACTGGCCTCATCAAACGTACGCTGGAATCGCATAGCGCGGCTTCCATGATTCGTCACTCCTCATCTTCCTCCTTCGGCGATGGCTCTCTGGTCAAAATTTCTCTCTCATTTCCCTCAATATCGACATTAACCATTCCAACTCCACCATATGAAGCCCCGAGAACCTGACCTGACACCCCTTCCAAGATGATATCTCTGTCAAAGAACACGCAGAAATGGAACCAAATGTTCTGATATCCTTTCAGCTCATCTAATGATGTCATGGAAGGATGACCTGCCGACAATATTGTCTTGGAATCATGGCGCCTAGCCCGGCAAGTAGGGAGACTGCCTTGCTTTGAGCTAGAATATGTCGAATATACTTGGCGATTTCTCGACGTCCATTCGCCAAACTCGTGGACAGTGGCGCAGAATAGGGCTTTCCCCGTATCATCTTTGCCGGAAGTTACCGCGTTTGCTGCATCCGATTCACTCAACATCGTCAACTCCATCCACTTCAATAACTTTTTCCAAGACGTTGTTTGGAGCAAGCTTGGCAAAGCCTCCAGGATCAACTTGCGTCTTTTCTTGACGAGGCCGTGCCAGAACATGGATGCGCCTTCAACGCTGACAGTCTGTTACGAATACAATGCAATACAAGTAATTCTCCGGGCACGGTCCGGCTCCGCAACATCTGCAGGGGACAGCTTTCGCGTATCTCCAAGACTCCAAGGCTGGACTAGTCGAGCATCCCCTACGGTCGCCATAGGTGGGTGAATAACTTCAATTCTCCTAGCCAGCATTTGTGGCTCATGGATATACCACCAAAGTAATTTTCCACCCCGCCCCAGCCTCACCACTGACAGATGTGGTAGGGAAGAAGCTTGTGACAGGCTGCAGCAATAAATGTAACAATGAAAGACGACATAGAGCATCTTGTTTTCCGTGACAATACAGGCACAGTACACTGTGTCTCCGCGCCATTGGGATCTCGACCATGTTCGTCTGGTGAGACGGCAGCTGAGGCTGAAATGGCTGCTCAACACCACATTCCCGGCCTGGCCGGAGTAGGCGGCTGATGAGTAGAGCGCCGTCGTGGCTTCAGCTTCAGCTGCAGCTGCAGCAAAACGGTAATGCTGTCAATGCGCTGAATCATATCCTCGATGACTAGTATGATTGGCTAGTAGTGCTGGAGACAAACTTTGTATTTGTACTCTTCCATACAGCAGACGTAGAAGGCAAACACTAAAGCTTCACGGTCATTGTGAGTCGCTGATACAGCATTCCCGAGGCTGCATTCAGACAAACTTTCGTTAGCTGGTAGATTTGTAGGGGCCGGAAAGCCTGACAAACCCATCCATTCAGTGGCCTTTCAATGCCCCTGTATTCAGACAATGTTCATGTTGGCATAATGAATCTACAATGGAAATAGCTGGACAGTTTACTTCAAATAGTAACAGAACATTGACTAAGACGTTTTTTTCCAGGTAGCTGTAAAAACTTGCAAAACTAAGCCCTTTTAGAGTTTAGAAGGAATCGATTGATGTAAACAATTAATTTGGTAGGGAAAAGGGCCAGCTTAGTTGACAATGAGTATTATAACGCAGTGGACGTGAGTTGGTTCACACCAATACTTTTCACTACCTGACAGCCTCGCCAATAATAACCACATGAAACAAATTGCATAGACGGAGCCAAGAGTACTGATGTTGTCGAACGCTAAATTTGGGACGAAGCGCGCGACATCTAGTTGCGATTTGGTGTGCCGTTTCTAAAAGATGGCAGCGGAGTGTAAGATGTACTGTGCAACTAAAGCGCGTGCCTCTTTCCAAGGATAGTTTTCCATCCCGATAATGTGACAATCGATATGATGCAGTGTGTATCTACACCGCACCCTTTGGCGAAGATGGTCAGTGAGAACAGCATGTTCAGTCTTCCAAGGGTTAGGGTTGCCACCCGATCTTGGGCCGCCCATTTCCCAGGCGAACCGGCCACAGCCGCCGCTAGTTAATATGTCTGCCAGGGAGGAAATATGAACTCAATGCACTGCAGACATACCAGGGCACGCGATTGGCCGATGTGCTCGCGCACAGTTTCTGTGGCTTTGGGATCCAGAACTTGGGAGTTGTCTTCGACTCAGCCCCCCCTCCTTGCCAAAGGAATAATTGACATGATGAGGAGGCAGTTGTTACGTTCGTAATGTAACACAACCCCCTGCTTTCATCCCAAGATGAGCGAAATATACCGAATCCTTGGCTCTGGCGCCACCGAGACCCTGTTTGTCTGGTGGCGTGTAGCTGAGATTGAGAGTACCATGTAAAACCACATTCTGGCCTGGCCTGAGGCGGCGGCCGATGAGTAGAACGCCATGATGGATTCAGCTGCAGAGAAACGGTAACGCCTCCTATGCCATGAACAGCCTTGTCGGTGCCTATTATGGATGGGTATACGCCATACGGGCCAATTTATCCCCTTTTCGAGGCAATATACCGCAGGCGCAATACCAAGCTTTTCTGATAAGCTGTATAGCTGTTTTTATAAGTCTCTCATACAGCCACCTCCAAGATGTGTTGATGTAGGCTCAAATTTAGTTGTAAATTCACGAGGGTTGGAGGTTAGAGACTAATCATTTCACTGCCCTTGCATCTGGATAACACATGAGAGATTCGGAAAACGAAAGCTTGCGAAATAATTGAAAATGAAATTTAGTTCCCTTGGGGGGGGGGTTGCTAGTCTTTGGCTGGTGGCGCCAAACACAGCTAATAGTACACACCAAGTTGGTTGTCGAGCGTGGTGCGAGTCAGATTGGTAGATGGCCGCTCATGTTGTATATCCAACTCGGTACTCCCGGGGAGATGTTATTTCGAAAGCGAGATTTCTTTGAGCCGTGGAACGAGCTAATATGTATTCAAATTTAGTTGATCATGGTGTTTTATATAAAAGATAAAGGTTTTGTTTGTGGCGTAGTAAGAGACCTTTTTATACCAGTCAGCCAGCCTAACCACATGGAATAACTCTACATGATTTTGTTCTGCTTTAATAGACTTAATATTAAGAGTATATTTATGATTTCTAGTAAAACGTGACACTTGAGCTCGAGAACTGCTCACGCCACTTGCCAAGGCATTAACTCTAACCCCGCGTCGTTTGACCTGATGCTGGGTTGGAGGCGTTTTAGAGTTCCGAGTGCCAAAAGCAACTCTTGACTCTTGACCCGTGTTAGTATTCATGTGTTAATGGCGTCAAGGATGTAGGGTACCTCCATGGCGTTTCTTTGGAAGAGGTGTTGCTCAAAGTTTACGGCGACATGAGGATGGTAGAAAAGAAGGAGACAACCTTTCAGCACTCCATGTCGAGCAGCTGAGCAACACTGCGAAAATGCAATCATACCGACAGACTGGAAGGCACCCAACACAGTGGCATGAACTCAGTACAAATGGCACACACATAATGCTCAACTAACTGGCGTAATTATGTCCAACTATTGGGAGTAACCTTAACCAGACTTGTTTGATGCCACGTATATATGTCATGGCCACCGCGACCAAACCGTTGGGTGCAGCTTCAAGACCTGGTCTATACCTAGCAGATGGTCGACACAATATCACTCTTCTTGACTTGAAAGCCTCATTCTTCGAGGTAGCTCCGAAAAGTCTAGTCATGCAATCTCTGGCTGCGCATTTCATTGCGTTGACACGGACCATGATCTGTCCGCAACCACGGCTTGGGGGACGCAAGCAGCCACTACTAGCACTGCTATTTTTATCCGCTATTCATTGGGTTACTGCTCTAGACCAAGTGCATGACTTCTGTCGCAGATACGGACATCAGACAGTGGTGATCGATGATAAGCTGTACATTGACGGCGGCTGGGTGAACTACCAGGGCTTTCCACAAAATCACCAAAATTATTCCAGTGCGTCAATCTTATGGATGCATAACGGCCATGTTCATGCCAATTTAACAGAATAATATGACACGGCTAACTCAGTATGAAAGACAAGTTGCTAGGATATCACGATCTTAATAAAACAGGGACTAATGAAACAGCGACTAGAACAGGACAGGTGGGGTGGCCGATTTTGACCACGAGTTTAAATAAGAACGACAGGCAAGTCAGCCCTTGTGTTCTGTCTCGTTTATACTTTGCAACTTGATGTCTTTCATGGAGCCGGCAGAAAAAAGATACTGACTCTCAACCTGGCAGTATCCCAGCCGTAAGTGGAGGGGTTCTATGGGGTGATAATGTCAATAAGATATTCTATCTATATGGCGGCGAATGGAATACGGATTATCCTAGCGATCCTTACCACATGTTAAGCTACGACATTCTATATGACAAGTGGTGGGATCTTGGCACGCCCAAGATGAATCCGTCGCCAGATATTGCCTCATATGGGGCTGGAGTCGGGGTATCTCAGACCGGTATGGGATACTACCTTGGAGGATGGATAAGTAATGCCTCAATGAGCGGATGGACTCAGCCACGAACAATGAGCTCAAGTTTCTACGCGTACGATTACGAGGCGGACATCTTTACCCAGAAAACTAGCCCAGGGGGCAGCAAAACAAGAGCAGAAGGTGCCATGGTATGGATCCCGGCAGGCGATCCCCTTGGCCTGCTTGTATACATGGGAGGTTTTGTCAGTAATTCCAGCAACGGGACAGTGGAACCCCAGCCGCTCGACAAGATCTTTGTGTTCGACGCCTCGGCCGACATATGGTACACTCAGACAGCAACTGGCGAGATACCGCAAAATAGACGCCAGTTCTGCATGGACGTGGCCTGGGCACCTGACAAATCAAGTTTCAACATGTAAGTCGTACATATGTACCTAGTATCCTCTTTAATAATACGACAACCAGCTGCCAGTACTGATAAATAAAAAGCTACCTCTGGGGAGGCCTGAGTGTACCGCCCCCCGTCGTCAACACCACTGCATTTAATGATGTATACATCTTGACGCTCCCGTCATTCGTCTGGATCAAGTCGGAGCCTAAAGGTCATGGGAATGACTCGTTCCCCAGAGGCCACTACAGTGCTTCCTGCAACATGGTCAAGTCAATGTCCCAGATGCTTATAATTGGTGGTACCTACCCCTACCCGGACGTTGGCTGCGATATTGACGACGGCTCATGGGCGCAACACGACTTTTGGACAGGGACGCTCCATAATGCAGGAGATGACAAAACACACTGGGCGCTGTTCCAGCCAAACTACACCGACAATGTCGTACCCAGCGATGTTTACAATACCATTGGTGGGAACAGGTACGGCACCGCAACGCAGACGAGCCCCAAAGGAGGATATGACCCTCAAAACACGGCCCTCAGGAACTTGATGGGAATGAGAGAACCGAAAGACACGCGAAGCGCAACTCGCCCTATAACTTCCCCAACCATCACACCTACGCCCACGCCCACGCCCACACCAACACCCGTCCCGAGCCAGGGTCTGTCTGGTGGTGCCATTGCCGGCATTGTTATTGGCAGTCTTGCAGGGGTAGCCCTTCTGCTGTTTGTGTGGTTCATCATGGGCAGGAAGATCGTTCGCCGTCGAAAAGAACGGCGGCAATCTGTCATGACCCAGGACGCAAGACTGTACAGCGTGAGCAGTACGGCAGCGCCACCGAGCATGACCACATCCATGGAGCCCACTGGCTACGTGGTGTCTCGATGGTCTCGTCCAGGAAGTCCGCAAGAGCCATCTGAGCTTCCCTCCCTGCAAGATGGCCGTACGCGTGATGCAGTGGGCTCTGTAAGCGAGCTGCCGCCGAGAGGGGAGAATGGCGTAAAGCCTTGAATCACTCTTGCCGGGGGAGAAGGTTGATAATTAAACAACTAAGGATAAGCGAGATTGTGTATTGGATAATCTGTGGCAAAGGACCCATCACCTCGACTAATACTACCATTATATATGGGGACTAATGAAACATATCGTATGTAGGAAGTCACAAGTACACTGTATACTTGTCATTATATCGAATATGCTCACTGTTGGGAAACTCTGTTTGTTGTAGCGTGATAATCAACAACTTAACCCCTGAGCCTTTCCCGGAAAGTAGCCTGCCTTCACCTATATTAATTGCACCATGTCTGTAAACTTGATTTATTCTAGACGTTTCATGTAACTAGTCATCTTTAGAATGCTGGAAAAGAGACATGGAGCTGATTTATACAGCAATATGCCCATGTCGCCCGCCACCTCGACTGCGTCACTGTTACCCAGAAATCGCCCAACAAGGGGGCCTCACCAACAAAGGGCTTGTTGGTTACACAGACTAAACACGTGCCCGGGCAAGAGCTCTAGACACAGGCGTTCCCTTTAGGTTCATATGATAGCTTCTGTTCCCTTCCTTCCTCTTAGAAAATAAGGATCTTTGACACCCTTCAGGATTATCTTTTGAATCTAGGCCCTTCGCTTCAAGCCTTCTGTATTGAACCCTTGTCACAGTCACCGAATATCAGACATTAGGTACAATGTTTGTATCTAAGGGCTCTTGGACATCATCCAAGAGGACGGCCTGTCCGTCGTTTACAAGGCACCTCGCCGTTTGTAAGCCCATTTCCTGCCCCTTTTAACATTGGGAACGTCCATTTTCCTCCCACGGGGCTATAATTAGCTTTCAAGAATGCAAACCCATCTTCAAACGAGACTGCATTACGTACGCATAGTTACACAGAGCCAGTCGCGGCCTGCACAGCCCACTATGAGCTGTGAATATCACCATGCACCGCGACGTAGAGCAACCCGAATTTCAAACAGCCCCTCAATCACGTCGCCAATCTTCCTTCTTCATCCATCCACCACTCCAAGGCGTTTGAATGGTATTTAATCACCATGAGTGCCAAAGTTAATCGTCCCGTCTCCTTGACGAAAGACGAGCACCAACACCAGTCCGTTGGGGACTGGCGAGCAGTCACACCCTGTCGATTCTTCCTGACGGGATCATGTACAAAGGGAACCTCGTGTCCCTTTTTGCATGATGTCAAATCATCAAATAGTTCAGATACGGACTCCCAAGAGGTACAGTAGCACACGAAAAATCGTCAGAGCATCAGCTTACCGTAAAGGATTGGACAACCCAAACAGGCCCGCGTAAAGAGCAGATACACAGTCGGCTCTGGAGATTCGAAGCCCATTTGCAAGTATTACAAGATCGGAGTTTGCAAATATGGAGCAAAATGCATATATGTCCATGCCGACGATGGACAGCTCCCCCAGAACGCGGCTGCTGAACCACCAGAGGTTAGCTAGCCTATTATCCAAACTCATACAAAGATTGTACTAAGAAAACTGAAGCAGGATGAAGACAAGAAAGACGACTTCACAAGAACCATCGGCGGTGCATTCGTCCAGTTCGACGCAGGTGCTCGCGTATCCAAGATCCGCCTGCCTGGTGACTTCTCTGCTGCTCGCATCAGCGGATTACGGCAAAATACGTCGAAAGAATCGGTTCGAGATATGCTAGCTGAAAAGGGTTTACACATCAGCGTCGACGATATTTGCACATTTCACATGGAAGGTAGTTACGGAGCAACCGTCAGATCGGACGATGCGTCGTTTTCAAAACGACTCTGCAGTCTCGTTCAACCCGGCTGCACATGGGGAGGATCGAAGATAATAGTCACGTCTATTGCCGCGCCCATGCCCTCTGGTCATAACGCTCGACGCGTAGACTGCAAAAAGGTCCATGTTTCTTGGCATAAAGCAGTCAAGATTGTCTGGTTGAACTTTGGCAACGGAGATATCGCCCGCCGTGTGAGTGACATGTTCTCAAAGGGGGCATATAGGGTCTTGGACCAGAGAGTCACTGCTGCCGCAGCTACCAGAGCCGAATCCGTCATACCCTCGCGGCCAGCCCGTGGGAACCATGTTGCCTGGACTGTTGTATTGACTGATGTCCCGGCTGCCGCACAGGAGCGCGACATTTTGCGAGCCATCACGCATGAGCGGAACAAACCTCACCATGTAGAGATGGGGGCCCCAACGTACTCAACAGACGAGGAGGAGGCTTGGGCGATGATACGTTCTCTCTTAACAAATATCGGACCCTTGGAGTATTGTGACCCCCCCTTGGAGACGAATGCAAATTCCAGGCGGGTGAAGGCAACTGCGCGCTTCCTCGATGAGGCTGACGCTCGCAGAGCTTCCCTGGAACTTGGCAAAATGGAACTCCCTTTCCATCGCAAGGCACGGTTAACTGTGCAGATGGTGTACTCGGCCAAGTTCAAGGTCGCCATCAACGTTTTCGACGCTGTGCAGTCTCGAATCGTTGCCCAGCAGACAACTTGGAAAGATAACATTTCCTTCAGGGCCTACAAGCCCACAGGCCCTCTGCAACGTTTCAGAGTTTTGAAGATTGAGGGCGAGTTGGCAGAAAATGTCGTCAATGCCAAGGCTGACCTTGAATCGATCCTTGCTGGTGTCGTCGCGACGGACAACGACGCCACCCTCTGGCATTCTTCACTCAAGACCAATGGGAAGCTTTTCCAAGCGATCAAGACACTAGAGAAAGAACTTTCGGTAACCATCCTCCGGGACAAGGTAAAATCCGAATTGCGCCTCTTCGGAGCCCAGCGGCGTTGCGAAGACGCGCAGCGTCGACTGGCTCAGCTGATACGCATGGAATCGGGGTCAAATTCCTCTAGAGTCATTGAGCTTGAACCCCAGAAATTCTTTTGGGCTTGCCACGGGGGTTTCAGAACAATTGCCGGCCAACTCGGTCAAGAAAAGGTCCTGTTTGATATCATCTCCACGCCAAAGAAAATTATTGTCTCTGGTTCCCTGGAAGACTATGATCTGGCCGTAGCAATCATGGAAGGCAGAAAACAGGTCCCAGAGCGAGTTGAGCAGGCAAAAGCCCATGACACCGCGCAGGAATGTTCGGTTTGCTGGACCGAGGCCGATACTCCTGTCAAGATAAAGTGTGGACACATTTATTGCTTGGAGTGTTTTGAAGACAGTTGCACCAAAGCAAACACCACGGCCGGGGAGTTCATGATCCTGTGCCATGGCAACCAGGGCAACTGCAGGAGCGTCATGGCAGTTGAGGACCTGCAGACATACCTCTCCTCGGCTGCACTCGAGACCGTCCTTGAGCTGTCCTTTTCGTCTCATGTAAAGCGTAACCCAAACACGTTTCGCTACTGCCCCAGTCCAGATTGCGACTTTGTATACAGGGTCTCGTCGGCTGCCAGAACGCAGAACTGCTCCAACTGCCTCCGGCCTACGTGCTCTGCGTGCCACGAGCCGCACATTGGCATGTCGTGCGCGGAGCATCAAGACCTGAAGTCGGGGGGGTTCGCAGCGTTGATGAAACTCAAGAAAAAGCTGGGAATCAAGGATTGCCCAAAGTGCGCAACTCCGCTTGAGAAGGTCTCGGGATGCAACCACATGACGTGCGCAGCCTGCAAGGCTCATATATGCTGGGTGTGCTTGATGACATTTGCAAATGGCCCGGCCGTGTACGAGCATATGGGGAAGCTCCATGGAGGCCATATCGACTTGCCGGGTGTCTGAAAGTTTTATGAACAGTCTGGGTATTTGCTTCCGTTCCATTGTTCGATGACAATTGGTTTTGTCGTTGTGGACCCGCCAAGATGCTTTCAAGTTTCAACTTCCTAAATTGGCGTTGAACATCTAGCGCGGTCCAATCAAATTCGGCATGATATCCGATATTCCGTCGGTCTAGCTACCTAAGCAGTTAATGCTTTTCCAAAGGAAGTGCGAGCAGCGCATCTGTTTCTTCAGCACATTGGTCTCATAAAAGTGCCGAGAAATCTGCTGGACCTGTTTCTCTTTTGGTTTGGAGCGATAGTGGGCGTAGGTTGATGTCAAGTTGACAGGCGTTTCGTATAAAGCACCGCTGGGCAGCAAAGAGACGATAAATCAGAGCGACAGGAAGTGGAATCGTTATTCAAGATTATACGCACTTGAAATATAGCAAGATTCGTGAATTCACGCCCTGTAGTGTCCTTGGTTTTTGTTCTTTATTAAGAGACTAACCCCGCAGAGTGAGTTGGTCTGCTTGATACTGAGCATGTCAATTTCAAAAGTCCAACGGCAATATAGTTGTGGAGGCATAGGGCTCCAAAAACGTCTGGTCTTACGCGGGCATGCCCAGTGAAGTCTAGTGTTAAGATCCAGATGATAGCATACGCCAGCTTCGTACGTTCTTGTTCATTTCCCCGACAAGACGTCGCCACGCGTAGGTAAAGTCGCGGAGGACTCGACCAAGAAGTGCCCGTGTCCGTGGAGAAATGTCCAATTTGGGCTTCCAGTAAGGTTCTGGGAGTGTCTGCTCTTCTAGTAATGGTTGTTTCGGGGAGCTTATTGGCACGAAGTCGGCTGGAGTGAGCAGTCGCTGCCGAGCAAGTTCGAGAGGTGTTGAACATAATCTTCAGGAGAAAAAGCATGTCTTTATCGAGATCGAAAGTCCAGACGCCGTTGAACGCACCCCCTCAGCGACCGCCAAAGGGGTTGACGAAACATAGACGTCCTTCCACCCTAGCTCAACACCCTTTTCCAGCGCTACAGCCAACGTACCTTTGGCTGAATTAGCGGTTGCTGTTGAGAGACTTTAAATAGATGGCACAGGACAAAGGGACGCCCATTCGAGATTCTCGAGGTGGAGGAGCCCGATGAGGAATGCTTCGAGCCCCCTCCCAAGGGCGTTTGACAGCGACCGGCCTGTACGGAGCTATGTCAACTATTTGTTGGTGAATGGGGACGTTATTCTGCCTCAGTTGGGCGATGAAGCCCACGACACGGCAGCCATTCGTATAGCGCAGAGGGCTTTTGGCGACGAGAGGAGAATTTGCCCTGTTCTCATCGAGAAGCTGACTCTTCGGGGTGGCGGTATACACTGTTGCGCTCAGGAAATCCCCATGTTGCCCTGAATGTCGGGTGCGAAAACAACAGAGTGTGCCTAGGTTTCCTTGGGTGACGACGCTTCAATGTTTTGACTGTGCCAGGAGCCCAAATTGCCGCCCATGATGGCACACGTCGTCTGGCACACTCTTGCGCAGATTCACAGCCCGGCCTGTTTTGGATTGATCGCTGTAGTAACATCTAAATCCCCCCCTCTGGTGTCGCTGATATAGTACATTTCTCTCCAAGACTTTGCTGAAACATGGTTTTCCAAGTACAATAATCCAACATGTCATGGCCCCGTGTCTGCCACCACCCACTTCAGCTGTGACGAAGCTCGCGGGCTCTTATTCCCTCTTCTGCCCGCGTTCCACCTCTTGGCGCACCTCTCTTGCCACATTCATACACTGAGCGGCGCCAATGGCCGTCAGGACGTGCCACCATCCATGAAGCTCAAACAGCCAAGCCCACGGCAGCCCAAGCTGTTGCCTAATGCTCCTGAGGGCGGCGCAGTACTCTAGGTCGATGTTCCAGAGAAAATACCCAAGCACACAGAGAAAGACTGCGTTCCAAGTCCTCTTATTCCAGTCACGGCGCTTGACTTCTGGCAGCGCCGGTTGTAGCCAGTAGAGCAAGTACTGAGCTCGCAGGATGAGTACAAATACGCATGCGACAAAGGCGATGACCTGGTAAATGATTTTCGGCGACTGCAGGTAAAAGATGGCAAAAGATGCAAAGCACACGGCAAGGCCGGTGGATACGAGGCGAGATTTTGTCCGAGACTGGCCTGTTGTGAGGGTGGCCTGGAGCATGGCCCAGGTCAGGCCGAGCATGGAGAACTCGTCGGCAAACTCGAGCGTCTGGCGGAGACTGGCGTGGAACAGGAAGGATCCAATGCCCAGGACGAAGAGAGACGCGGACATGAAGTCAATCTTGGGGGCGAGCAAGCCGGCGCTGCCTGGGCCGTACATGTATCGGAGCGCGAGATGGACTGGTCAAGGACGAGGGGAACTCTTAGCACCAGGCACCGCGTGGATGGGCATCAGCCGCTACACATGGCAGTTGAGACATACCATAGGCGAGGTTCGTCAGCGAGTTGATAAACTCGGCCACGTAGAGCGTCAAGGCGTAGTCCTCTTCGCAGAAACTGCCTGCTCGTCAGCACAGCACACTCCAACGCGGCCTCGGCTTGTTCTGGTCGCGAAGCGCGTCTCACTTTGCTCTGCTGGTTGGCGGGCTCCAGGCTCCCCCGAGGGAATGGGCATCGCCGTCAAACCGAATATTGTGGTGGCCCATCTTTGCCGTTGCGCGCGAGGTTCGAGGTCGATGGAGCTCTCTGTTGGTGTCGAGGACGTGTGGCTGATGGAAACATGATCCGATCGTCAGATGGCATCTGGATTGGCCTTAGGACCTCGAGACCTGAACCCAGCACAGCCCCTGTCACTGTCACTGTCACTGTCACTGTCAGCGAGCGGCCGGGCCCTGATTGAGCAGCCTAGCAGCCGCGGGCAACTCCGGTGGCATTGACCAGTTGACGTCTGTCAAGGACTCTAGGGTCCTGTCAGCCGCCGGCGGACGGCAGAGGCGGCCAGCCACCATCCCATCCTCTCCATGCATGTGTCCCGTGCCTGCAATGGTTCAACGGTGACTGGTTCGCTTCGGGTTGGCCTGCACTGTGGTGTTGCTGGCTACCAATCATGATGCTCGCTACTGCAGCGAAAGCTGGCGAATCCCGGCCCGGGCGGCAAGGCAGTAGACAAGTTCCCGCCTTTCGCGCTGAGAATTTCCTGGCCTCCCGGTATGAAGGATGGTGCGTATCATTGACATATTCTACCTAGGTACCTAGGTACTTTACTTAGTTATAACGCGGATAGCTGGGCGTGGCACAAGTAGTGTCGGGAGTCAGGACGGCCTTTTTGCCGCTTCCATGTGCGATTTTATGGGTCGCCTAACTAATTGGGCGCCAAGTCCCCATTTCATTGGCTCACAGCAACTTGGGTTCAGGGTAGCTCGCCGATGACTTGTTTAGAAACGAGACGGTTAGATGAGAATATTCAGAGTTTTGTACAAAATTAATTTATACACAAATTAGTGGGTGTAAGTTCGGCAGATGGCGGGAAATCTTGGCTTCCCACCGTACTGGACTATGGACTTATGACAGCCTTGTAACCGCTCTTTGGTGGCTTCCAAATGGCGTGCTTGGAGTGGCATCCTAGATAGGTAGGGTTACGCTTTTGCATGTCACAAGACGCCATTAAAGGCTGGCATGCAAAGTGATGAAACGATCTCAGCCGTGATGAGACAGTCTACCCTGCAAGGTAGGTTTTTTTCTTTTTTTTTGCCGTACTACAACATTCAGATATCTGATGAAAACTTGGTTCGCTATTTCTCGGTGCACACTAACAGATTGGAGTTGTGCGTCACGTCTCGCATATACGATTTACGAGAGTCCCAACTGCCGCATGGGTATCAATCCGCTTCCCATTGGTCTGGTTCTCTCTACCGTTCTTCTCCCGCTCTCACGGCGAGATACATCTCATAGGAGTTCAAGGAGAGCTGACAGCTGAGAGATAACACCGCACCATTTCACGCAATATTGCAAGTAAGTGGTATTATTCCTTGAGGAATCGAGAGCCTTAATGCTAATGATGGCGTCTATATTAGTAGACCCATGCTTCGTATACGTTGGACTGTCTAGCTGGGCGTCGTTGTGTAAAGATGGTACATGACAGGTCAGGTTGCACTGCATGTGAGCGACTACCAGATATACACTCCAACTCCTGTATGATTAACCACCCGTGTACACGTCAGAAATGTCGACAGTACTCTGTACTACCAAGGTCATATGGCTGAGCGCTAGGGTAATCGCAAATATAAAGTCTGTCGGCGGCATCTTCACTTCCGGCATTAAAACACTCTCCCCAAAAGCACCGACGTCTCCTAGCCTGCCAACTTCACAAAGCAAACAATGGACAGCTACGATGATAATATCACCAAACCCAACAAGAAACAACGTAATGTAGTCCATTGGATGATCAATGACGAAAAGGGCGGGTTCAATTATGACACACTACACTCCAAAGGCAGCCCCAGGCAGTTTGTTACCATAACAAAACAGGAAATGGAAAAAAACAAAGACCTTAAAGACGCGGGCTGGGAAATGGTAAGCCACTCAACCATAGACAATCAAGTGAGTTCAATTTGCCATTTGCCATGAATGGAAGTAAAGGCGACTACTAAGGCAGGATAATAGGGCAACATCAATGTGCGCATCGGCGGGAAGGATGTGATATTTGTCAATGTACAAGCCCAGATTGGCGTCCTTCCAAATCGTCCTACGTTTTCGCACGCAAATGTGGTAGCGGACAAGAAGGTCGGCAAGGGCCTCATCCAGCAGGCAATGAATGAGTCCATGGGGGATCAACAAACTCGTTGGATTGTAGAAGAACCCCCAGGCAAATATAAGATCCAGTCTAAGAGGCCGGGATAAATTGGCCAGGTTGGATTCGGGGTACAACTTTCTATTCTCACTCGTTTTCACCCGACCCCCTCATGACGACTCGATCCCTCAGACATGTCGTCTTCATTTATGCAATCAAACGAGCCGTTTTTGAAGGCCGTATTGAATGTCGAAGCTCGTCAGCATACCACCTTCATAGTGCTTATAGCTTAATTCAATACCTTCCTTGGGAGGCAATTTTCATTCCCTGATATCGTTCTCTCGCACCCCTATTTTGTAATATGAAGTAACACGGGTACTCAGTTGGCGATGACTTCAGCAAACCAGCTGCTTCTACCAAGGTCTCAGCGAAGCGGCGGCCCGAATAACCAAAAACATATTCTACTCTGCATGTTCCTAAGCGCAGCCGACTGACTACGGGACTCAATCTTCACACCATGCGCCCTAACGCTGTCATGTCTGAAATCGACCTAGCAACGAGGAGGAGCCTTGAGAACCTCTATCCAAGGGAATGGAGGCGCATCCTTACACATCTCATCCTGCGTCGAGATCTTGAACTCAGCAGAAGCCGTGTTGTTGGGAAACAGATCAATCAAGGTAGCCAGGCCCGGCACAAAGGTCGGCCATTGATACATCTTTTCAAGGCCGTGAGACGGGTCTCTGATAAAGGCACCAAACACTTGCTGCAGATAGCGAGATGCCCCGATAGTCGCTGCATGGTGCTCCCGAGTCTTGTTCTGTGCAAGCAGATTGTATGTACCCATTAGAATGGGAACATCCGCTGCTGAACGATTAGAAATTGTCCTCATGGGGCCGGTCGGGATTTCGAAAAAGGAATGCTTACATTGGTGGTATGCCCGTGCCCAAGGGAACGGCGTCACAGCAGGGAAAACGCCAGCATACCGATACCGCCATGTAGGCACGCGATGGACATATCTAAACCTTTTCTCTCAGGTTAGCCACTATCCGCGCATTGCAAAGGTCATTCGTCTAACCCTGCTTCCAGTGCCATGTTGCAATTAAAAATGAGTGCCGTTGCCAAGTCAGAAAGAGTTTTGTTCACACCGCACTTTTCAGTCCAGTTCAGGATAGAGTCGCCTTCGTTCTTGGTGTGTCCCATTAGAGTTGGCTGATTACAAAAAAGGAGTCAGCAAGGCCAGGAGGTAGATTTACTGCATTGGAAAGAGTATTCGCTTACAATCTTGGCAAACTTGCCTGCCGAGCCACGATGGACATATTCCCGCATCGTGAACAGAGTGACATTGTCCGCCATGGGAGTCCCCCCCGACGGAGCGCCAAATGCGTTCAACGTCTTGTTGGAGATGGCACGCATTAGTACCTCGGCGTTTACTGTTCTCATGCATTCTAGTTCCTGCAGCCGGTCCGCGCTGTTGGCACAGCCCACTGACGTGGCAACTCGCACAAACTCAGAGTCAACGTTCTGCGTGGCCGCCCCAATGATTTGAACAGTGCCGCTCTGAAGTATGAGTCCAGAAACAATGGGATCGTCCATGTGTGAGTAAATCATTGCACTACCGCTGTCCGCGCCGGCGGACTGGCCGCCGAGGGTGATTCTGTGTGCATCACCACCGAATGCAGCAATGTTATCGCGTAGCCATTCCAAAGCGGCTCTTTGGTCCCTCAAGCCAAGATTCTGAGCTCCCAAGGCTGGGGTGTTTGGAAAGCCAAAGATGTTCAGTCGATAGCTAGTGCCTTTTGTCAACCTCACCATGGACCCTTTCTCTGGTACAACAGTGAACTTACTTCCATGTCACCACGATAACATCTTTATTTTCCGCGACAAACTGGGTCGGGTTGAAGAGCGGCATGCTCGCGCCTCCTTCACCAAATGCGCCTCCGTATGACCAGACAAATACTGGCAATAGTCCATTCTTGCGGCGAAAGGCATGCCGGGGTACGAATACATTCAAAGTCAGGCAATCTTCGGATAGCCCAGACGTTTCAACAAGAGAGTCTCCTATGATTGTCCTGTAGTGAAACTGGTGGCAAACCGGTCCAAACTTGGTAGCGTTCAAGACGTTGGAATGTCCATCTGAGGCGCGGTTTAATGGCGGCTGGGGTGGTTCAAAACGTAGGGAACCAAGAGGAGGTTGAGCGTATGGAACCCCCAGGAATGCGTTGACCTTACTATGTACTTCAATACCGCTTAGAGGGCCTTGACGGGTATTTGCGATGAGACCTGTGCTGTTTTTTGGCTGTGCTATTACTTGGGTAATAGCGGCGATGGAAAGCGACGATAGTACAAGCGATGATTTCATTTTCGATAAGGGAACAAACAGCAACCGATAAGTCCATGTTTTGCTTTGCCGAATTTACAACCTGCGAGCGAGACTTATATAGAAGGATATCTGGATTGTGTCCCGATCATATGGGCTTGATGCACAGCCACCATGACCCTGACTGCGTACGTCTGTTGTCAGGGGAGGAACAGTTACTAAATAAAGGACAGGCGAAATATTACGCATCGCTACCTTCATCATGTATTGCCGCGCGTCATCCTTACAGGTCCGGTTTGAATCTCCTGAAGCGTTATGGAGATTCGTCAGCCGCAGCAACTACCATCGCTTCCGCGGCGGCCGGAGGCGCATTGCCCAAAGAGGAAAACGAGCCCGGCCCCCTTCTCCGTACTGGCCGTCTATGTAAGAGCACGAACACGGGCGTCGGGCGGGGCCGAGTCTGGCAGCCCAGAATCTTGACTGGGATGTGGGCTTCCGATATAACAATTCTCCACGATACTTGCTCTTGCAACCATTGGGGATGATGATAAGCGGCGCAAAGAAGCCATCCAGTTTTCCATTTGTTAAGTCTGTGACACCGAGAACCTGGCTTGTGCCTTGAACCATGATCAAGCTATCAACCGCCATTCCCATAACCGTGACGTTGGCTTCTTCCAAAACAGATGCTCTTAACTCTTGGATGAATCGACCGTGGTGGAAAGATAGCCCATGTGGTTTCTGGTCAAGGCCATGTTTCTTCGGGGTTGATGAACTGTCGAATGGATATGGAATGGTGACCGGTCGGTTATGGTAGAATACTTTGTAGCCCTTGACTAGGATGCCGTTGACGCCATCTAGAGTCTAGACAGTGTCTACGCCCGGGGCTTTCGAGGGCTTGAACGCCACTTGGCTGTAAAAGCTCTCCAACAATGCGATCTGGCCCTGGCTCTTTTAGAGAACGTTCCAGGAGGAACACTGGGCAAGATTGTCGTGCGAGTGTTATTACCATTGCAATTCCGAAAATGCTCGCCCAGCGACGACGACATCTGCATGATGGTGAGCCGTGCGGCGAAATGCGGCGGCATCTGAAGCAGATCCTTCCATGTTTGAGACTGGCCAGCGAGGAGACGGAGCAGAGCCGTCAACGAAGCATAATAGCGGCGGGAGTCGTCTGTGGACACAATCGTCCCAAGAAGACTGTTGTTCGCGTACCAGAGACCTCGATGCGGCTTCATTTCACCCGTGAATGACCCTTATTTTCTATTGCACGGAGTACAATAAAGTGACTGGAAGCACAGACTTGGTTTGGCCTGCTTCCAAGCAGCCCCATTTCCGTCTTTGCGAGTCTACATCCATGTCCACCTGCAACGACTCAAAGTGAGCTTGCTCCTTCCGTTCAAGTCATCTTCACAATAAAGAGCCGCAATTTGCAACATTGATGCGAAGCCCAATTGTAAAACCAATTTTGGAGTCCTGGGGCTTGCTGGCTAATTAGCGAAAAGGGGCACTGTCATTGCATCGTCTCTGGTGTTCTAGCGGGCAAGATGCCTCACCAAAACTGCTTGCATTAAGGCATCTTGGATCTCGAGGGCATGATGTGTGATGCACAGGTCGAAGTCTGCTATCGTCTGGTCAAATGTATGTGAAGTCACTGCAAATTCTGGTGGTCTTTCCAAGAATCTGGTCCCGCTAATGCAGCCCCGAGGAAAGTAGGCGTGGCTCAGAGCTGCATCGTACGTCGAGTTGCCCACCAGTCGCTGCCCAAAATATGACGGAGGCCGCTTTCCCCCTTCGACATCTCCATCTTCTCTTCCTCAGCGCATTAATACATCAATTATCCCGGCTGCCCATCATCTTTTGCCAAGCAGATATCTTCATCGCCATCACCTAGTCGCGAATAGCGTCATCAGCCACGACCTCATCTCGAGCCATGGAATCCTATAGATCTCTGACCGCTAGCAATAAACCGCTTCTAATGATGAGCTCTGGCCAATGCGGCTCGGTCTGGGGGATGGCGATGCTGCACAGGCACAGGCATCACAGCGTCGGCGTCGTCATCAAGCGCGAGCATGCAGGTCCCGGCAGGTATCTCAAGAACGAGGCTACGCTTCAGCGGCAAATATTCACCGCAGCATGGAGCCTAAAGCTCACCTCGGTGCCACAGTGCTTCCATCTCGTAGACCAGGAAGACGACGAAAGATGGCGCGATCTTCTGCTAATACTGCCTGCTGGCCAGGGAAAATGCACAACCATGATCGCCGAGAGAATCACTGCAGTGTCGAGACAAGCGCAGCTACTCCTCGTCAAGAAGTACAACTGGACGTCGACTCGCCACCGGCTCATGCAAACGCTCGAGTCTAATGCATACTACACCCACTGCTTAGTTCACCTCTATCTTGGCCGAAGACGATCTTGTAGTCTAGGCGTGCCCGCCACACGGCCGCAGGTCTTCACGCTCTGCAACTTTCCTCTCCACGCCGACCAGATGGAAGAGCTCCAGCTGCCTTGTCCAAAGTATGCCAAGGCCATGGCCGAATCATTAGCAATGTTGCACTGGGAGATGAGATTAAGCGGCGCTCGCGTCAAGTTTGTGCTCGGAGGACGCAGAGGAGCCATAAGGATGAGTGCAAGCACGCCTCTTGCAGAAAGCACCGTCTGGATGTTCGATTTTGACCGCCTCAGGCCTATTCAGGCAAATGTATCCGGTCTAATATCGATCGCGAGGGCCTTTTGGCGCAATAGCCCTTATTGCCCTCGGCCGGATAGCACCTTGTGGAACATCTTTGCCGATGAGTATCGACGAGTCGGCAAGGAAAAAGTCCAAGCTTATCCTCGACATGGAGAATGTGTGGAAACCTTGTGCGACTTGGTTGATGGCGCCTTGAACATGATCGCCATGGGTCAAAAGATGTGGACCATTAGAGGGCGGTTTTAGGCCATGTTTACGCTTTTACTCTGCATAGTGTACGCTGCCGCTCTCACCCAGTATGAGACATCGTTTACGATTCCAGCATTAGTTGCCTTCGGTACGCAAGGTCGAATCAAGCGGAAATTGGCTTTGCGACACGGTTGGGGCCGTCGGGAAGATTGTCGTCGTTAGTCTTATTTTACGTAGTTCCCGCGCATAGATACTAGGAACAAAAGCGATTGTACTTGATTCAAATTGTATTAGCTGCTAGTCACACTGAGGCCACCTTCTTCCCCGCAAAATACGAAATTATCAAACGTAGCGCTGGATGGATGATTGAGAGCATCAAAGGAGGGTTCAACTTACATGTCAATAACCCGCCAACTAATCCCAATATTTGAAAGCCAATTGCCAGCTGGTAAATACAAGCCAGGCCAGACTCGGGCTGGTCAATTTGGGGACCTAGCAACCACGGTGGACGAGTGTAGGGTCGAGCTTTTCGGAGCGTATCGAATGGGGATCATCAGGAACTTTCATAAACCCATTCACTTGTCTTTATCTGAGCAAATGTATTTGTTGACGGGGACACCGTCATTTCGAAGGAGTACGAGCCAGCAGGTAAAAGCGTCATCACAAGCCGAGCAAAGCGAATAGTGTGCAGAGGAATAGGATACAAATGCGATGCGTTTACTCACTTATTGGGATTCAACGGCCGTGATCCACAACTCAGAGCCAGTTTCTGGGGGGGGGCCTGGAAAGAGCACAAAAGGCTTCGAAAAGAGCAAGCAAGTACATTTGAAGGTCATTTCCGCCAAGACTCTTGTCGACGGTTTCGAGAAGACTGAAAGTGTGAGCTAGAGGATGGTTCCAGTCGACGCGGAATAACCACCCACGCTGCGTATACTTGGTTCCGAGTCGAACCGGCCACCAGCAGGATTGGTTCCCAGGTTTCAATTTCAGCTATTACCACAAATTGCCTCCATTATATGGCGCCATTCGATACACGAGCCGCCTATGTCGTTCTTGCTTGTCGTGCTGCCAACTTTGTCTCCTTGGGCACATGCGTATTATCCTTCTTCGCCTCCTCCGGTGCATTGTCATATGTCAAATCGATACAATAAACCTCTTCCCCATCAACTCTTGTCTTCTCGAGGGACACATAGACAGCTTTACACGCGTTCCTCCATATATCTCTTAGCACCAACATACGTTCCTGCTCGAATTTTCGCGAAGCAGCAACCATTTTGGTCGCATCTCCCATGTGCACCGTCAGGTTCTTGGTAGTGTCTTCTAATGACGCCAGGCTTATCCATGGTTCCGACTCGTCTGCCATTTTCCCCAGAATGAGCATGAAGCTGTGTCCCTTGTGCATGTCATCGGTAGGCTCAACGTCTTGTCGCCAATTGAAGTAGCCGTAGGCGGCGAATTCGGCCGCTCCGTCATTCATAAACATGCTCCGCTGCGAATCCCATTCGTCTTGAGGCAGCCACATCGTCACCTCAAAGGGGAAACTCCCGTCGGTGGTCCGCGTTTTGGTGTTGATTCCCTTGCGAATCATCAGTGCGTTGCTGTGGCTTCCTTGGAGTTCGCGTGACCGAGAAGGGCTGATGTGTCTGAATAGAAAGAGTAACTGCACGCTCGAGGTGTCCTCTGCTGATTCGGCCCCAAACTCGCCTGCTCGTATACGACTGTAAAGCCCACCACCGTGAGGTTTGATCCATATGCCGATTTGCTTGCTTTCATTGCCACTCGTCTCAACACACTGCAACTTGAGAAGGTAGGCCTGCTGAGATCCATGGAAAATGCTGGTATGGATTCGGAGACCCTTATTGCTTCTCAAAAACTCGGGCATAAACATGGTGCTACTAACTAATTCGACCGTTCCTGACTCACGGAAATCGGCTGGGCTGGTGGCATACACGCCATAATAAATCTGTTCGGGAAGCGACTTTCTCCATGCAAAAATGCTAAGGTCATTGGTGGAGTTTGAGATTTCTTCCTGTAGTCTTAAAAATGCACGGTCGCCTTCTCCATACAGCAGTGGCATGCTGACGTCGAAAATTCCCAGTAAGCAGTAGGCCATGTCTTCAATCCGAGTTGTTCTGCGCTCAGACACCCAAGACATCCGACGCGCTACCGACAATGTGTAGAGTGATTCGGGCGATTCGAGCACATTGCCGGGTACCTTTGTGATATCTGTTAAAAGATATTTCAAACCAGATTTCGAGCCACGAAAGTTCCAATTTGCATCGTAAAACTCTACTGCTCGAGGCGCAATCAGCTCCTGTAGAGTCCATCCACGTTTAAACCACCGGCAGCCCCTCAACGCCTCAGTATCAGGCTCTAATGAGCTGTCGGGGAGTAAGTCGGTAAGCCAAGCATAGCAAACAGTGGCTCCGCGATACCAACGAAACATGGAGTTGATAGCTTCGCTTAGCTCCGCGCTGCTAGACTTGTCTATGCAACAAGTGTCGACCCAAGCATATTTCAGACCCGATCTTTTGGCCAGTTCACAGGTTTTGAGGATTTTCGCAAACCCCTTCTTTTGACGCCTTGCCTCTTGACTCGAATGCACAAAGTCCTGGAATATGACCTCATCTTCTCCCCACGTGTGCGAAAGTATGGCGTAATGCGGTATCGCACCAACGAATTCCTCCAGGAGACCTGATTCGACATTGATGAGCTTCATGGTCTTCGGACCTGGCCTTGATGGTCGATTGCGGTATCATAAGCTGTCGCGACAGTCTGTCACGGTCGGGCCGTGGCGTGACAGACAAACAGATGCCTGATGGTACGGAATGATGGCCAAGGGACCCCAGACAAATCATGCAGACGAGGACTGGGGTGTTCAATGTTCCGATGGACCAGGGTCCGGGTCTGGTACTCAACAAGTCAATTGTCCAGGGCCTAACAATACCCAACCACAAAACACAATTGACGTTCCAGTTACAACAAAGTTGGGGAATCATGGCGAAATGAATGTCAGAATTGGCGGGAAGATGGTAGATGATGTGAATTTATACCTCATTCTAATCTCTTCCCAATGAGTCTACTTCCTGACAACAACCTGGCGGCCACATTGAGCCAAAACACGTCGAAATGTCGTCGCTTGTATGGGCATACCGCCTCAGTGTGTGTGGTAGGTTAGAAAGCCGCCATCTGAATCGCTCTTTGTCGTGAAGGCACAGAGTGTCTGTCCTGGGTGGAATTTGTGGGCAGCTCTAGCTGTGCGTTCGTAACTCAGCCATCCAGTCTGTTTATTCTGGTCCGCCCGGCCTCACCAATCACCGTACATAATTTTCATTATCCCTCGGTGCTGAAGCATTGCCCATGAGGTGTGTGGGGTTAACATCCCTGGTACGACCAACAAGGCATACATATGTACTCTTTTAGTCGATGCACGCCTGTGCCTGCATCCGTTCCGGTTCGTCGGGCCAAAAACTTGTGTCAAAATAAAGTACTGACGATCGAGCTATCCCTCAAATGCTTCAGCAATTGATGGAGACGTGGTGATGCACGGGAACCATGAATGGGCGTCAAGCCTAAGAGGGCTGCTCTGCTAGCGTGGACGATAACCAATCAACAACTGTTGACGAAGACGATTCAAGATGCCCTTTTTTCCGGCGCGCACCAACTTTAAGTACTACATAGGCAAGGAGGGGGGCCCAAGGGGAGCACGGTCATTGCCGCAGTTACGGAGATGGGAAGGCAATGGTCTGACGAACACTTCCCGGTACGGCACATGTCCAGAAGACGGCGATTACGTACCAGGAATCCATTTTAGACAAGACAACTAGCCTTGGCTCGGAACTGCATGCTACTGTGACGGCTGAAATGTTCCGTTATTGAGAGGCATCATGATAATCTGGACGACTCGCTTCTGCTAACGCGCCATCACCACCTCCCGAAATTTCGACTTGGCTAGATGTGAACATGACGATCATGAATGCAGCAATGCCTCGACAGATCGATCCTCAGCTACAGCTAGTGCAGGCCGGACACGGACAGTTCTTGGTCTCCTTTGGGCCCTTCTCACTATCGTCAGCATACACAGGGTGTCTCTCGTTGGTTTTATTCATTTTTGTTCTTCTGTCGGCTACTCGCTCGTTTCCCCAATGGCAAGCTATCGATACCTGTTGCTCGGTAAGCCTGTGAGGCGTGCGCATCCCTGAGGACGTCTTGCTAGTACTAGTACTTACCGTTCCTTGTTGCCGCCATCAGCGCTGTGGATCTGAGTGGACAAATCGTGGATCTGTGGGCAAACAACCCATTGGTCCCGGCTCATACGGGTGTTTCGTGGGGGAGCCCTGGAAGTGGCCAAGCCAGCCAGTGGCAACGCATCCCGCCCTTGAAGAACCCGCTTCGTCCACCGTATCGTGGGGGGCAAGTGGTTTGCTGCTTTGAATCGCAAATGGTGCAAAGGCTCATAGTCCAAGGACCCATGGGGGGGCCGTCGAAGACAATCTCGACGCCTGCACATGGATGGAAGGTTTTAATCTGTGTGGAGTGGATGAGGCATGGCCCAGCTCTACACTGCCAATGTGAATGGATGGCTCCTTCCTCAAGCCCACCAAACATCTTTATAACTACCTAGGTACCCGCACCCTTTCCTTTTAGACTTCATGTTCAAAACTCAAGCATACTTCATGACTTACCTCCCACCTCTCATAGCCTTCAATCTTACTGTTTCCTCAACATTTGAATCCTCTGCCCTCCTCCGCGCACCTGGATAAGTAGATACTGGTGCCAAGGCCTTTCCAGCTTCATCCATCTCCCTAAAACTGCCCCCTTCGTCATCGACTCAGAATAACTCAGAACTGTCGCAATGACTGCATCATCCTCAGCCGCCCCCCAATCGAATGGCTACCACAACAATGTCACTGGTTCTCCCGCCACTTTGGAACCTGGCATCTTCGTTCCTACCGTAGCCTTCTTCGCCTCGGACGACAGCGTTGATGAGGAGACGACCAAGAACCACGCCAAACGCCTTGCTCGCGCTGGGGTCGCGGGCCTTGTAACTCATGGCTCCAACGGCGAGGCAGTTCACCTCGATCACGCTGAGCGCAAACTTATTACACGCCTCACACGAACTGCCCTAGAAGAGGTTGGCAAGGCACATCTCCCAATTATCGTGGGTTGCGGTGCGCAGTCAACTCGAGAGACCATCCAGCTGTGCCGAGACGCTGGCGAATCCGGTGGCACCCATGCCCTTATCCTCCCGCCTTCCTACTACGGCGGTTTGTTGAACACGGATTTAATTATCGAACACTTTCGCGCGGTGGCAGACGCAAGTCCGGTCCCGCTTCTTATTTATAACTTCCCCGCCCCTTGCGGTGGACTGGATCTCAGTTCTGATACGATTCTCACCCTCGCCAAACATCCTAATATCGTTGGTGTTAAGCTGACTTGCGGCAACACTGGCAAGCTTGCTCGTGTTGTAGCCGGTACTCAAGGCACATCTTTCAGAACGTACGGCGGAAGTGCCGATTTCATCATTCAGACACTATCGGTAGGTGGCCATGGTGTCATTGCTGGACTGGCCAATATTTCTCCTGTATCTTGCAACGAGGTTGTTCGCCTCTGGAAGAATAGCGAGGTTGAGAAAGCCGTTACGATTCAGGGTATTGTTGCCCGTGGTGACTGGGCAGCCATTAAGGGGGGGTTTATTTCTGTCAAGGTTGCTCTAGAGAGTTATTACGGCTATGGGGGACTGCCCCGAAAGCCATGCGCTGTTCTTGAGGGCAAGGCCCTCAAAGCTCAAGTTGCCGAGTTCCAGGAGTTGGTAGAATTGGAGACCAAAGTCAGTGCCTCTGTATAGACCAATATTCATCTGCCGAGAGCATGTGAAGTACACAAGGATCAAAGATGTGAAGAGGAATCTAGATGTTATGTTTGACGGAAGAATAATAACCAGTGGCTTTATTTTGCATAGCAAACTAGGCGTTATGATATGAAATTGATTAACAATTGATCATAGCACAAGTTTGTATTGCTGACTGCTGAGACAATTGTATATCGATACTCAGTTGTTGTTCTTTCAGTCTTTCAGGATTGGCTTCGTATTTCCTAAGGTGTCACGATTGCCATGGTCAGTCAAACGGTTTCAATATCAACCAACGCAAAAATCCTAGTTATGTGACCACGTTTCACGGCAGCAACCAACAACTTCACCAACTCATGCGCTCCAGGATCAGCGCACGAGTTTGCCTAAACTTGCTCTTATTCGTTTTGTCGATTCGCATCCCTTGTAGGCTGTCTTTACAGTGCTTCTGAGATCAAGACACTGCATTAGTGTTACAAAAACCAGTGCCCATCTACTACTGTTCTATCACTAGGTTAGACAGCTGTGTACTTCGCAATATTTGGGACTGCGGCTTGCAGGCTCACGGCCCAGGTCTGCGGCGTCATTTCTTGCGACGAAGCTGTAGAAGAGGCTTGTAATCCGAACACAATGGCATTTGTAAAAGTAGTGTGCAACGGCCCTCGACAACCTGGGCAATAGTGCGACGGACAGGGCGTACTGTATCGGAAGGCTCAGGTGTCTAGGTAGTATACTGCAGGACGGCTTCGGCCTCGGTCTTAAAACACAAACCGCAGTCCCTGCCGCGTACAAGTATGTCGTAATTAGCGATCTGGGACCCAGAGGCGATGAGATTGTTTAGTGCACACTGGAGCATTTGGTTGCAAAACCGGTGTCGACTGGAGTGTTAGTTCGTGGGCGAGAACAACTGAATGTGAGTTGAAAGAGACGGCTTACTCGTGGAATTCCTGGATACATAATTGACATCATATCTCGCACTGATCCATTTGAGGTTATTGATAAGTGCATTACTTGATCGGAGGCTTCAACACTGATACAAGCACGGCCATAGTCGGAACGATAGAGGAGCTCCTTGAGCATGGTGCACATAAGGCTGGGGAAATCCCCCTTCACTCATTCGAAGCCATCTTCATTGCGGATGCCCATTCTGGTTTCACTTTCATCCCCGAATTCGTTGGGAACAATGTCTCGCCCAGGTACGTGGACATCGGGGCAGTGAGGTGCCGACAGCAGCTGTATTCTGAGCTGCTAGGTTGCCAATTTTGTAGACCTGTTCAAGAGAGGCTCTTGATCGTAACACAGCGTTTAGCTTTCACAACAGAGCCTACTGATTATGCTTATACTGAGCTAGAAGCTGCAGAAGTCGTTGCAATCCTTGCACCAGTACGGCCCCTGCCAGAATTCTTGGTTCAATTCTTCCTCGACGGTCCCGGCAAACGCCGTCGTTGTTGCCTATAAGAAAAGGTCGGCTCCTTTCCAAAAGCCAAAGCAAAATTCATCATGATAACCAAGATTCTTCTCCTTGGTTGCGCAGACCCTACCCCTTGAATGGCACAATAATTAGGGCCGATTTGTTGAGATTTGGGAACGTCGAAACCTACCAGACGTTATTGACTGACTCCATGGGTGCCATACGATGTCTGTTGTTTACCAGGACGGCTTTTTGCAAAAACGTCAAGCCAAAAGGTCACCAGTGATTCTGCTCGCAGCTGTGCAATATCACATCCATGTGCTTTTGGGTCAGACAAGCTAATGATGGACAGGTGAGGAAGCGTCCTACAGTCGATTTTCTTGGTTCAAGCACGTGCTCCACCTCGCACCTTCCCCCGCGGGCCCCGCCAAGACAACTCGCCGCAATGTGCAATTTGACCCCCAACTTAACCGTCATCCCTTTCAATTGAAGAAATTCATAAGACCACAGTCAGGTGCGGAACCCCCATCTAAGCCTCAAAACCTTGCTGTCTGTTTCTTGTGACCCCCCATCGAAATGCTGAGTCCTCTCGACTTCCATCAATGGCTTTCAGATTCTTGATTCAAAAAGGGGCAAACGTACGCACTGCTCTTCGTCCCAAGTTGTTCTTCAGATGAACCCATTTATGGGGTTCCAGGATTTGTCTGACTTTTGCCGACGGATCAACCTTGGCGAACAAGGGGATACTTGGCGTTTACACCATCCGTCAACAACATTGAAGGCACATCACCAGCTTTGGGCACTCGAATACCAATGTATTGACCCAGCCTCCGAAAGCGCCAACGTCCGGCACCACTGTTGAACAACTTGACTTGTCTGGTACAATCCCCGTCGACATCCCCAACATGACAGATTTCATCTGCCGCTGGACTTGATAACTCTCATGCTCCGTAACGAATGCTTTCTACTGGGCTCCCCCATAACTGAAGCCGTCCGTGGAACCCAACCGTGATATTATGAACTCTGATTACACCCTCCAAGCGAATGTTCCGTCTCTCCAGCGCACATGGCCTTGCACTTGTTGGAGTACACTTTGTTGCCAGCACAGACTGGCGCATACTCCATGGTGCAAAAGCAGTTACGTCCTGCCTCTGCGTCTTCAACTACAAATCTCAGCGGGCTTGCCTCGCTATGTCTGCCAGGAATCTGATACTTACGGGAGTCCGAAGTAACGTTTCCAGGCTCCGCGGCTACGTCGCGAACGCTAAGGGGAGTAGCGAGGCCAACCTGCAACAGGGCAGCTGTGCTGAGAAGAACGAGGAGTGGATGGAACATGTTGAAATATTGAATCGAAGTGACCTGCCCATGGACACAAGAACGACTATAGACACTGAGGCAGTATTGCGAAACGTCGGCGATTTGCGCGCAGACAAACATTGGGCTGGATGCCATGCGCACTCTTTATACACAGATACTAAAAGGACTCATGTCTCTGTCTAGTCGTAGCAATATGACAAGCTTGTACCTGGCTCACTCGGTCAATTTGCTATGAGCACAGGCCTACATGAGCTGAATGCTGCACGGTGCGTTTCCCATTGTTTGATATATCAAAATAAGCCGTGCATTTCCAAGAGAGAGACAAAAAAGTATCCGACAGTACGACATCATTGGTGAGATATTGCGAACCAACAGGGTCACAGGTAAGACATTTCGAACCAACAGCCGCAAGTCTGGCAGACAAAGGGCTTTCAATCCGACCAGTCAGCTCTGGAGCCAACCAGAAACACCGTTATAATGAAAAAAAAAATTTCTCTTTTCGTGACTAGTCGCTGATCTTTGCCGGTAGTAAAACACGCTGCCTGGAGACAATGATGGATGAGTCCTTTGTTGCCTACAAGAACTAGGGAAGGAAGTTGATTCCAAACTGTCTCGCGCAGCATTGTCATGTCTGCATAGGCATGTCCGGGGGATCTACAGGGCCCATTGAATAAACAGGCGGCTCATCCAAAAGGGTGTAAATGAGGCCTATTCAAATTACACATCTCGCATGGATGGCCCTTAAAGTCGTAGTATGCATCACAAATCGTTACAAATGCAGTTGGTCAACACACAGATTCGCATCAAGCCAACTTCAAACCGCAACTCGTCGTATCGCGGGGACAAGCCACGCCGGCAAGTATATAGTCATGCTTTTTTTATTCACCTATCAAACCGGGCACCGTCTAGTCCGTTACAAGGTCTTTGAATTCTCATCAATCGTGACGCCAAACTGGGCCGTCGCCAAGCCATAACTCGTTGCCACGGCCTCACTCCCGTATACCCTCATCTCGCGCTCATACTCGTCCGTCAAGCCCTCCCTATACCCGCCAGCCTCGCCGAGCAGCCTCCCCAGCAGCGCCGAGTCCCTGACGGCGGTATTGGCACCAATGCCCCCGGCCGGCGTCATGGAGTGGACGGCGTCGCCTATCACCGTCACGCGCGGCTCGTTCCTCCACTCGGGCACGCCAGAGGGCGTGGAGCATGTGATTTTCCAAAAGGCGGCCTCGGAATCCTGCATCTGGTCAAACAGCGGCCTCAGCCGGGGGTGCCAGTCGCGCGTGAGCTCGCGGGCGATGCGGGCGGCGGGCTCGCCGATGAGCGAGTAGTCGTCGTTGGGGGCGGCGATGACGCCCGGCTGCGCGCCCATGGTCCAGCCAAAGCTCACGTCCGGGTCGTCCATGTCGCCGGCGCGCACGTTGGTGATGACGAAGACGCGCCCGCCGGGCCGGGTCTTGTCGACGACGCGCCACACGCCCTCGCCGAGCTGCTTGAAGGCCGTCGTCGGCGCCTGGCCGTGGATGCCGCGCGCCCCCGTGTCGTACACCTTGAGCCTGCCGCCCGACAGCTGCTTCGCGACCTTGGAGTGGATGCCCTCGCCGCCGATGAGCATGGCGCCCTCGTCCGACTTGGTGCCGTCGGCGAAGACGGCCCTCACCCCGGAGCCGGTGAGCTCGTACCCCGTCACGGCGTGCGACCACTTGATGTAGGGCTCGCAGCCCTCGAGGAACAGCCGCCGCATGTCGCCGCGCGCAATGCCCACGACCTTGCCGTCGCGCGAGTGCAGCGTCTCCTTGATCTTCTGCTCGGCCTTGTCGGCGGCCTCGTTGGCGGCAGGCCGCGTGTGTGCCGTGCCGTCGGCGGGCACAACCTCACCCGTCTTGGGGTCCAGCTCCGCGAAGCCGCCGCCGCCCGTCTTCCCGCAGGCGTCCCAGAACTTCTGGAAGGCCTCGGGCGTCAGCACGGATTCGATCGCGTCCAGGCCCTCGCTTGACAGCCGCAGCCGGTAGCCCTGGGCGCGGAACGACAGGGAGCTGTCGCGCTCAAAGATTTGGAAGGGGATGTTGGACCGGAGGAGGGAGCGCCCGAGGAGCAGCGACGCCAGTCCGCCGCCTGAGATGAGGATCGGCTTGGCCATGGCTCCGTTTGGCTATGACAGTTTGGTGATGCGGTGTTGTGGTGGTGGCGGCGCGAGAGTATTGGGCGATGCGATCTGGTTCCTTCAATGTGCGCCGCTAGCCTCATTTATGTGTCCGGCACATACTATTTTCATCATGGTGGCTTTGTTTAAGCTTTGGGCTTCGTCATGCACACCCCCATGACAAATGGGCGGATCTGCTTAGTCCCAGGATTTGAAATCGCATCTATATCTGACGTTTTTATCGGCCGTATTTGCAGTTGCTGCTACGCTGACATAATAAGCGCGCGCGGCCCATATAAACCCGCCATCACCACATGTGCAGTTGCTTTTCATGCTCAGCTCACTTATGCGCCTTGGGGATGCTTTTGCGTTCCTTCTTATTCCAACGTGTCTTTATTTCGGCTGCGTGTAAAATAAAAAATAAAATAGAATAAAATCTAGCCCCAATTTTAGTTCCCCATGCGCCAATGCGATATGTACAATGCTCAACCTCGTTCTAATGGGACTTCTTGCCCTTCTTGGCTTTTTTGCTCGCCTTTTCGCCCAGGACCTCCTCGTACACTTCGGCCGCCGTCTGGCCTGCCTTGCGCTTCTGCTTTGACTTGACGCTCACGACGGGATTGGTTTTGCCGTCTTTGCTCGCGTTCCTGACTTGCTTTTCGGCATCTGCCCATGCGGGTGCGTCACCCTCAATTGCGTACCTAATCACGGTCTCGTATTAGTTGAGGAACTCATATGAATTATAACAACCGGGTGCAGCTTCTTACTGGTCGAGCGGCAGAGAGTCGATCAGCTCTCTCTGCTTTTGCCTCAAAGCTTTTAGTGCCTCATCACCGCCTTCCTCCAATTCATCATCAAGCGACGTGGTCAAAGGTACGAAGCGGTCATCAACAATCTCGTCGTCGTGGGCGCTGCTGGCATTTTCTCTAGTGACGCCCAGATTACTGGCCCTGGGCAGCTCGGCCTCGGCCGAGCTTGAGACCAAGGTACCGAAATGCGACGTCACCTTGCGGAGGATTTTGATAAACATGGCCAAAAGCTGTGAAGAAGGCATGTTGTTTAGCTCCTGAGCAAGTGTCTCGGTATTCTTATGCTGCAGGCCTATGCCCAGCAAAATGCACTGCTGGACACTGGATAAGCTGATGCTCTTTTTCAACCTCCCAGTGAAGTACAGTGTGGCGATTATGGGCATCATGTCCAGAATGACGTGGTAGTCAAGCATGCTGTTCGCGTAAGACTCCAGACGCTTCAGATCGAATGGCGAGAACTGTCTGTCCAGATCAGCCTTGACCAAGGCTTCGGCTTCGATAGAGTCCAACTTGGCCCCCATATTGGCGGACTCGTCCAAGCTGAGCGCAATCTGGGTATCAAAGGTGCGGAAGTTATACGAGAGCAGTGATAGGAATCTTTTGTGGAAATCTCTTGAGAAAGCTCCAAGCCAGCTTCGATCATTGCTGTTCTCAAGAGGTCGCAACATCACGCAAGTGTGCTCGCCAGTGAGGTCGTTCGCAGTCTGTCGCAGATACACGGGAGAAAACGAAGATCGCTTCCAGAACTTGTGGAGGGCTTTTGTCAAGCCGTAGCTGACACCGATGTAGTCAAGGGCTTCAGGCCGCTTCTCACGGAGCTTGGCGAACAAGGGAGGCATCTGTGACTGATCCCGGACAGCAATTACCTCGGATTGCAGAGAGCTCTTGGCCAGTTCCGCATCGGTAGCCCTATGGATCTTCTCATCCATGATTTGGTCGTCGTCCTCCGAGATGCTGGCAAAGCGTCCCTCATAGTAGTCTACGAGGAGCTCCAATGCCTTTGTACCGTAGCCCTTGGAGACGTACTCGGGGTTCGTCGCAATACGAACGACGCGGGCTCCAGAGAGAGACGCGAAATCCTCGTCCTGGAACTGTTGGCTAACGAGCCAGGGAATCAAATCACCATGAGGACGTTGGCCTCGGCTCAAGCTGTTCAGCACACTCTGTCTACTAATCTTGCCTTCTAACGCTACCTGAATCACACACAATGGTTCAGGCAACTTTCCAGTGGATTCGACATTAGGGGGCACCAAGACAAAAAGCTCGTGTGCCGGAGCGTCACTCATCAGTTGTAAATCATCAGGTGAGTTTTTGTAGTGACTGGCAACATAGAGAGCAACCATTTGTTGCAAGAATGCCTCTGAGACTGGGTGAAAGGAGAAGAGAGTGTCTCTGTTGACAACCAGAAGCTCACACAGATTGGGATCAGGGTAGCCCTGGATATTGGATTTCATCTTGGGTAGCGTGGCGTCGAGGCATAGCAGCTTATTCAGCCATTTTTCGACAGAATCGCCCTTGGCATATCTGATAGGCTCAGCAAGAGTAATCTCGCGAAGTTTTCTAGTGGTCTGGAAGTCCTCAGTCTTGGAAGCCTTGCCAGTAGAGCGGTCTGCAATCTCAGTCTCCCCATTCGTCGCAGCTCCAAGCCGAGACTGATCTCTTAATTGCTTGATGAGCTTCAGCGACAAAGATCGACCAGTGCCTTCGTAACCATTAATAGTAGATGCCATAAACACCAAATAGGGTCCCATGAGCTTCTTCACCAGGGGCAAGGGAATCGCAGCCGCTTCGTCAATAACTACCAGCTCAGCCTGTCCGAGAACGTGAGCATCCTGGGGCCGAATGTACTGAATAGTCTGTCGGTGTTGTCTGTGGATGTTGACACGAACGATGGCCTTGTTGAAATCAGGGTTTGTGGATTGGATGATCGAGTAGTCTGCGTGGTCCGCATAGCCCAAGGCATCGAAACCCTTGAAGACAAATTCGAACAAGGTCTTCAGGTTCTCTGGCGAAGGAGACGTGATGAAAATATTACTGTAGCCGTAGGCAACAGCGGCAGCCACAGCTACACCCATTGCCGCTGACTTTCCACGACCTCTTGCCGCAGTTAGGGTGACGGTACTTCGTAGCGTCTTCTCGGCAATGGCCTCGGTAAAGGTCAGCAATGCCTTGGCCTGGTCAACAGTCCTGGCAAGCTTGATCAAACTGCCCACGGGCTGCTTCTCCTCATTCTCATCCTTGATATGTTCCAGCTCAATCTGCTGCTCAGTCTTGGTGTCATCCAAGTCTGGGGGAGGCAGAGCCGTAACGTCCTTGCCGCCAGAAATGGGCAAAACGTTCATTTCGTCATCTATAACCAAACAAGATTCGCAACGCCCGAGCGAGAGCAAAAATCGTTCGTTGAATCGAGCAACCACGTCGTCGTGGGCCTCCGTTCGATATCTGGAGTGGACGTCCATGGACAAGTTGTACAGTTGTCGCAAACTGTTCATTCCCTTAAGCAGCATAATCACCAGACCGCCGCCCTCGACTGTCTCAATCGTCTTGGCCAGAATATTTGGTGTCAAAGCCTCAAAGTCCTGCAAAATACACATACCAAAAGTTTGACCAAGGATCTTGTCCGTCTCTTTATAGTAGGTGTATCTGATATTGTGGAGCGAAACGAAGAGTTCGAATGGGTCGCTGTCATTGACTTCTCGAATACCTCGCTTGATTTCCTTCTTTATTTTCTGCTCGCGCTTCTTTCGGTGGCTATATCATTGCAAGATTCTGTGAGCAAAGACGTTCAATTGAAAGAACTGACCCAGCAGATTCTCGTACCTAGTAAACCCAAGAAGCTTGTTCTTATAAGCCCACAGAACAGACTTGTTATGTTTAATATTGGCATTCGTCATGATATGGTGCAGATAGACAATCGTGTCTTTCGAGCGATCGCCAACCACAACGAAGAAACTTCTCTTCTTTTCCTGCATGCCATTGCTAATCAGCGCCTTGATGCGCGAATCCCTACAAATTTGGGTTAGCAACAATTTCGATATGTACAGCGTCCATAGTCAAGGCACATACAATTGCTTGCGCTCCTGCTTAGCCTCCATCTTGACTAATTCAGCCAGGGCCGTGGAATGTGAGTGAAAAGTGCACACGACTTCTTTCCTCTGCCAACGAGTAGCGGGACCATGTTTAAAATTCCAAAAGTTTGGGCGGCAGCGTGCATTCTGCCAAAGGCGGTGAGGCGAAGAAGACTGGTGGCCCACCTCCCAACTCATGCCGCTCTATTTTACATGTCGCACCAGTGGCAAGGTTTGGGAGCTAACGTTGACCTCATATTGGACATTTCGTATCTAAGATTTGTAGGCTCTAGTAATACAACAGGAAATACACTTCGGGCAAGGCCGTCTACAAGCGGCGGCCGAATCACCGAACAGGCAGGCGCGTTCTCTCGGTTCTGACAAGGGCCGTGGCAAGCATGAAGGATGCGCAAATGCAAATCATTATTGCTACCTGCGCAGTGTCTATCACAGAAGAAATGTCGATAATGCGCAAATGCCCAAACCTAGTTGACAAAACCATCAACTGCTATGCCAGACACCTCCAACGACCCACCCATTAAATGCAACACGGACAAGAAAAAAGAAAAGAAGGGTCAGACCCGTGACTATATACAGCATGAAAGCGCCTACGTCCTATCCAACTTTCGGCGGAGATTTCGAGTGCGCTTCATGAGCTTCTTATACTTCTTCTTCTTCATCTTGAGCTTTCGTTGCCTCTTGACACTTATGGCGTACATATCACGACGCCCCCGGACTCCGTCGGCTCGGAGTTGTCGCTGGGCCATGCGTGCCAAAAAGGTGCGCGGTTGCGCATCATTGACAATGCGAGGGCTGTGCGCGACAATTCGAATCTGACCGTCGGGTTCAGTAGACTCCTCAATAGTGAACATGGCCTTGTAGACGCGGTGATGCGGTTCTTCTTCCACAGCTTCGGCTTCGGCGGTAAGGCCCTCTCCCTCAGCAGCAGACTCAGCCTGGGGCAGAGGTGGGGGGCAGAACGGCAAGAAGTCGCCAGACATGGTATCAACCTGGAGGTACACGCTCGACTCGCTGCCATCTGGGTTTCGGACTTCAAGCTTGTGAAGGCCATTGCCCATTCCTTGGTCCTCATGACCACCAATCGTCAACTGCGCCACGGGACCCTCTAACTGGTCGATAGTATTAGATATCGTGGACATGGTGTCAGACGTTCTGTTTGCCTTTGTTCGGGGGGTGAAAATGGAGGCAAAATGCTCGTCGGTTACGGCTCGCGGCATGGTCTGAGTAATAGAAATGGGGCGATGTAGCGAAAAGAAGCTCGATAAGCCAAGAGCTGCAGGTCAAGCGTCAGTAAAATACCACTGGAGAAACCAGACTCTTGCCAAATACTCTTACCTTCTTGGGAGATGTGGTGAGTGCTAGGGACACTTGGGAGTTTTTTGAACGAGGCACCCTTTTCGGAGGCAACCTTGCTCTTTCGTTTCCTTTTCTCGGTGTTCGTCTTGCCTTCGTTTCGTGAGGTGCCAGAGGCCGCAACAGACTGGCCAGTAGAGATATCGCTCGAGCCATTATCGGATTTCGAGGGTTTGGAGGACGAGTAGCGGCGTTGATGGCCGCGAACAAAGACCGGAACCGTGGTGGCGGCAGCTCGAGCAGTTGAAGCCAGCGACGAGGCCAGCCCCGTCTGAGGAGCGGAGGAGACGACGCGCCGGACCGATGAGGGAAACATGGCCGTAACCAGGTGTTATGAGGGAAAAAATCGAGGAGAGGAGGGGTTTGATGCCCTTGGGCGTCAGGGTTGAGTTCCTGGTGATGTCGATTTGAGGTGTGTATCAAAGCCAGCCGCTGGCCGTCGGCCGGTAAAACACTCGCGAGGCCCGGGCAGAGTGGGCGGCCTTAGGCAGCGATAACGGATGGAATTGGTGTGATCAATTGACCGGTCTGGCTGCGGCTGCCACCTGACCGCTCCCCGACTCCAACACAACAGGCCAGGTGCTAGGCCCCACTCATGAATGATTGACACGCTTGGTCGATATCGGCTTCGTCGTTCCAGATGTCCTTCGATGCTCATCAAGCACTAGCAAGGAGGTCATAGCACACTGATAAATTAAAAAAAGCCCACTATGATGCTGCATTGTATTGCAACGCGAGAGAGAACGTACTCGTTAAGTCTTTCTCGACAGTATTCCACAACGAATTGACTCCTTGGCCAGATTCAACTGCAGACCATATGTACATATGTAGTTACGGTGTAGTGCTACCCACCAGACTTATTTGCTGTGCATCATAGCCACTGATATGTCCGCATGACGTGCTTTTTGTCTGCAAATCTGGTCCCAGAAGTCGGTTACCCCTGGGCCCCAAGACACTAACAACTCACGCAGTCCAGTCAACAAACAGATATCTGTTTCGCCAAGGAATATAGTGAGACCACTGCCCGTATTCGTGACAGAATCATACGGCAAGAATTACACAGAAGGGGCCAAATGGAGCTTCGTCTCGTGGTGCTGGAGAGAGCGTCCCCCACATGCTCTGTTATGAAGACAAAATATATATAGTCTATACGCGGTCTAGATGGTGTAGAGAGACGAAAGAGAAAGAAAAAAGGCAAATAAAGAGCCCGCGGACCATTTCTGACTCCTTGTTCCCGTCCCTTTCTATATATCTGCCATATCCAGAACGAATTTCTGCCCTCAATCGCTGGTAGAAAAAAGAACAGGGAGAATAAAAGCGACAAAATGAAGCAAATGCAGCACTATGTGGGTGGAAGCCGTTCAGACAGCATTGTGGACAAGCTCGACACCAAAACGTCCAGTCTGTATTCCCTCGCCCCGGTCCCCAACATTCTCAAGCCAGTGCTCTACTGGCTGTTGACCCAGCTGAGGTAGCTGTTCCAGCCGATGGAGACAATATTGGCAAACAAGACTCTGTGTTGGAGCGGCAGGAACGTAAAGTTGATGGTCTGAACAAACGGCCACACCATCCAGTTCGTCTTCAAGGCCGGCCACCAGGTCTTCTCGAGGCGCTCTTTGGCGCTGGCACCCTCCATGGTGGCCATACTGCTAAGGAACACACCAATCATGACGGGAGCGAACAAGCTCTGGTCACAGGCAACACGGGCAAGAGTCTCGACTCTGGGGTTTCTGAAGCGGATGTTGCGCGCCAGGAATCCAAACCAGGTGGTTGCAACGGGGCCAAAGACGCCTTGGACCCTGGATTAGTTTGACGGTCTTGCGAGCAAAAGACGGATGCGTCACGTCGATGGAGGATAAACTGGGAACTCACATCCACCGTACAGCGCCATGCGTCCCGTACGGGTAAAGTCATGGCCCTTGATGCCCTTCTTCTCGACCAACTGCTGAGCAGTGATGTCGCCAGTTGCAAATAGCACGGCCGTCGTCACACTCTGAGTGAGCAGGGGGCGAGCAGCCAATCTGGCATTGTACCTGATACCAAGGTCAGCTCCGGGGTGTGCTCAATAACGCTGGAAGAGTGAGACCATCTCATCACATCCTATATCGAGGAAGGGGGAAACTCACCACCGAAGCAGCGAAACAACCATTTTTGCGGGTGTGCAACGTCGCAATCAAGCACGCGAGATTTGGAGTATTGGGCTCAAGTTCAGGAACAAGCAAATTGTCCCGAACGCCTCCAAACTCAAATTTGCGGCAAATGGTGGTGGTTGGTGAAAAATGCCCAGTCGCCACAAAGAACTGAAGAAGAATGGGCGGTCGTGAGCGTTGTTGCGACCACGTAAGAGGATTGTAGATTGAAAAGGGGGCAGAGACGACGCAGACCTCTTGGGAATATAATGAACGAAAAACAAGAAGAAGAAGAAAATAATTGCAATTGGTATCTAGGGGCAAGAAAAAATCTTAAGAGAAGAAGGGAGCGTGGACTTGGGCAAGCAATGTTCGCGGGCTGCAAAGGAGTGGTGGCTTCTGGCACAACACGGCGCAACACTGGACACTGACCGACTGCAATGCAGCTGAGCACTGACTGGAAATGCTTGATCTGGGGCTTTTCTGGGGGTAAATTTCGCCAAAACCGGCGGCGCAGGTAGTTACAAATGTAAACTAATCGACCTGTCAATTGGAACCAGACCCCGTCGACATTTGATTGAAGCCTGGCCCCCTGGCCCTGGTGCCTGGCCACAGCCCAGCTTGAGTGCTGTCGGCCGCTACCTTTAGCCGCCACGCTGCCCGGGGGTGCACGCGGTTGGGCCCTGTGCCTGATGTTAATAAACCCCAGCCTCAAGTGCTCCGTCCAAGTGGCCATGTGACCACGCATGTTTTTTACCGCCATGAATTCCGCTCCTTTGTTCATTCCGGAGCAACACTGACTAATTAATGCTATGCACGTCAACTTCAAGGCTGCTCACTCGCATCTTTTCCTGCTGCATCAATGCCGCCAACCCAATTCTCGCTGTGCGGAGCAGTACATCTTCTCCTAGGCTTTACTTCCCAAGCGCTTTCGACAGCTTTATCAAGTGCTGGGTCGCTATAGGCAATCAATTTTTATGCTCCATCCTATTCCATGCACGAAAAGACGAGAGGCACTTTGTCGATTCAGGAAGCATCCGAACAAGGCCAGCCAGCGCATCAGCGCCATCACCCCGCAAGTAACGCGAGCCTGGATCCATGGGCCGAGAATCGTGACGAAGCCTCGTCTTGCCCCCATGTCGGTGTTCGTGAACGAATGCGGCATGTTTGTCACGTCCCAGCGCCCCATATCAAAGTAGCTCATGTAGAGAGAGCTGATGATCACCACTCCATGCCGCCAGCGTGTTGCCTGCCTGCCCGCTGCCCTAGATGCCGTCTCCTTCTCCCGAGCCATACGGCTTCTGCCTAGCTCCTTCCATTGCAAAACTCCTTCCTCCTGCGTCCAACTCGTAACATTTCGTAACCGACTTGAGGACACAACCCACACATTGTACATTATTACGCGTCCCGTCTCCAACATCGTCCCCCAACCAACACCAGCACCCTCAACCGTGTCGCACAGCACCGTTCGCATGGGGGCTACCAGCTCGTCTATTGGCCCGACCAGTATCAGCATACATACTAAGTTACTATGTACGTACTCCGTAACTTAGAAGAACTACCCCATGTCCGTACCTAAGTACCTAGGTAGGTATCTACTGGCATGGTGGTCACCTAGCAGGGGGCGTGTTATAACCATTCTCTCTGCCTGAAGGAGAGGAGTTTCATCAACGACGACGACGCATTAAAAAAGGAGTTCAAGCACCTGCCCCTCATCTCACTTCGCCGTATAAATCAAATCGCCATCCAGCACCGTCTTCTCATGCCTCAAGCGCCTACCTCATCATTTTGAACCTCACCAAAGCACAGTAGCCAAGGCGACAGACACCATGGCATCTACAACATGCTCAGCCACTAGCCCTCTGCGCATTCTCGCCGCACTTCTCTTCATCCCGGCATTTCCTCTGTGTCTCGTCCATGGCATTCTTAAGCACCATCCCGTTCCGGCTTTGGGTCTCCTGCCACAGTTCTTTTCTATTGTAGCTGCTGCTGTTGTATTAGGTTTCCATCGCAAGAGTGATGACGAAAATGGCGAGCACAGCGTTGAAGGAACCGACCAGCCCCCACGTGAGTATACCCTTCGGGATATCATTGTCCATCCGGTAGCCGTGTTCTGCTATGACGTAGCCCTAGCGTCTGGCTATATGATTGTCTTGGTGTTCACTTGGATTACGACGGAAGGCCCCTCGGGGCTCAGCATGTTGGCTGCGTATGCTACAATCCCGCTACTGGCAAGCTTGTAAGTCATTTACAATGAACTGTTGTTCTACCCCAGCGCGCTAACTCTAGACATGGAAGCCTAATCCACCTATTTCTCGCCCTCCAAGCCGTCTATCATGGACTGGCCATTCACAGCCTCGTCCAATGGGTCGCCTGGCGTGCTGTGCCTCCAAGCTGCCCCAACTGCAATGTTCGCCTGCGCACGTCATTCCCCGATTTCCCGTGGCTCAAGTACTTCCGGGCCCGTAGAGACGGGTACGCCGCCATCCCTGCTATGGAAGAGGATCGGTATCGCGACGAGGCCGACGAAGAGAACGGCATCGCTCCGCGGGAGCCTGAAGCTGTTGACATCATTTCCAAAAATCGCAAAGGGAAGGGGACGGACTTTGGGGATGACTCCACTTGGGAAGGCTAAGGGTCTTTTTTTTTAAAGGAAAAAGTATGGTGAATCGCAATTAGAAGTATTGTTGAAGTCGGGGTCGGTGTTGCAATATGGCTGTTGGTTGGTGTTTGGTGTCGGTGGTTCCCGTCATTCCATTCCTCAAGTCTGTGCTTATATTGATATAGCGTCAAGTTGTAGCTGTCTTTGACACTTTCTCCAAAATACACTCTATTCCCTCGTCCTTTTATACAAATACCTGTCCCGTGTATTCTATGTGTACCCAGCCGTTTTATACCTCCGTCTCAATACCCGGCTGCTTGCTATGATGGTCAAAGAACCCAGACACGCTCTCTTCCACCTTTCCTATCTTGTGCTTCATCCATCTCGCCGTCCTCGGAACCTACGCTCATTAGCATTGTTACGACCAAAGAGTTCACAACCTGGGGGTAGAGAGTATCATGTCTCACCTTCCACTGCATCAAGCCCCGATGCTGCCTATGGAGCGCCTTGTCCCGCCGCTTGTAATCCCTCAACTGGTCCATCAGACCCTGCTTATGCTGTGCACTCCCATCTGGCAATTCCTCCTTTACTTCATCCGACGAACTGTCGCTGTCGCTGGAAGCTTCCTCATCCACTATACCTGCTTCTCTTTCAATCTTGTCCAGGTCTAGATTGTCCCGGGCCGTGTCAATCACCTCGACCACATCGCGGGTATGTTGATTTCGACTTGCCCAGCGGGAATGAGCAATGCCCTTTGCATGGAGGGGAAAAAAGACGTTAGTGGTATTATTCGCGAGAAGCAGCAAAGAAGAAGAAAAAGAAGGGGATTAGTTTACCATTCCGGACAAGAAAGTCAGTTTAACTTTCAGAGTGCCCAGTTTTTCACCGCAGTCTCCTAAACAATTCGCTGTTGCGCGCTCGTAATCACCCTTCCAGATGGGGAGTTCGAGATCTTGTTCCTCTTCGTCGGGGATATCCTTGAGCCAGAGGACGCAGAATGCAGAGACTTTGTCCCCCAGGAAGCGCTTGTCTCGAAACTCAACGGCCATGCAGCTGCTATAGCGCTTCTTGACGGCCAAATGGAGGTCCTGCTCCTTTTTGGACGTCCATTTGCCGCTGCTTCCTATAGGTCGCATTTTGCCCATGCTAATGTCTGTCTTGAGCTTAAGTTTACACGACTTCAGCTCGGGCTGGCAATTTTCGCTGACGGCAATTGGATGTACATCAACAGTGCCATATTGCCAGCCCAAGAGGTTAGAGGGAGCTTGGAGTCGGACGCTGCGCCAGACCATGGATAGTCTGATGCGACCACGACCGACACCACCACTTAAGGGGTACCATCCCATGATTTGGGAGCGGTCCTTGAAAAGCTCCGCGAGGGGAAGATGAACAATCCCTAGAAGGGGGTTGTCTTCGTGAAGTCTTGCATCCCGGACGGAGACAAATACCTCGCTATCTCTCCAGTCTCTAATGAAACGCTCGCATCCAGCATTGAAGAAGGGCTTTGCATTTTGTGGTTTCGTTCGCGTCTTAAATGTCTTGCTGTGGTTGATGATAACGGTGCAGTAAGAGCTGGGCAGTCCATCACCCTCTTCTTCTTCATCACTCTCTTCGTCATAATCTTCAGGCTGACGCTTGTTCAGTCTTTCGACTTCAAGACCAGTGATGTTGTGGATTTGAATGCTGAACAAACCGCTGGGATAGTCATCTGGTGGAGGCGCCGAACATATCATGGCATCCGTTTGTGTCTTCATCTCCTGGATAATTTGCTGTTCTAATTCTTCCTCATCACGCACTTTGATGCCTTCTTTGATCATAAATTCGCGAAGTTTTCGCTCGCAAGTCTCGTCTACCTTTTCTTTGAGCTGTTCCATCGATCGAATTTTGGGATCATGGGTTTGCTTGTCAAACTGGCCTTGCTGAATTCGGGCCTTGGGGAAGTAGCCCACGCTCCACTCCAGCTTTCCAGGCATGTTATCGCCGGCCTTGAGAGCACGGAATCCGTCAGTTCGATGCCAAGTCTTTCCTCTCGATTCCGGGCTTTTCATAAGCTCCTTCAAGCTAACTTCAATACGTCCCAGATCATCGTCCGCCGTGAACCTGTCCGAATCCCATAGTTGAACACGGAGTCTCTCGTCAATATTCACCTCCTCCGGGGTGACGAGGACAAAGCACGTTTCGTCCCAGCAAGGTTCCATTTCACATTTCAAAATGCGCGTACTCCAGAGAACCTTGCCGAACTTGGCCCACCCAACCGACACATAAGGATCGGAACTCGCCTCTCGGATAAGGGGTATTGCCGAGTCTCCCATCTTGAAATCATATCCGCGTTTGATATGTATCATTAGAACTCCACTCGAGACCGTATCTTTCTTGAAATCATCACCCGCCAGGATATCCTTCAAGTCCAAGGTCAGGCTCTTTGGCGCGACATACTCGGCCACAGCGGCATCAATGGCACTCTGAACAAAGTTGCTAATGAGTGGAATATCCATGATATTGAGACCACGACGGCTCAATGGAACACACCGCACGTCGACTTTTGGTTGTCCCATGAAGGTAACTGTACAAAGCGAAAAGAATGGCGGATCCGGACACAGCTGTAGACGCATCCTCATTGTTCCGATAATACCAAGCAAATCTACCCAGACGGGTATCTTGATGTTTCCAGGTAAGTAGAATGCCACGTAGAGATGCATGTCCTTGGTTCTGTCCTTGAGGCTTCGCGAGCTGGACCGAGTTCGATATGCAAACGCCACTTCCAAATTGACGAAATCGCCTTCTTCACCCTCCATTCCCTCGGCGACAGCTTCAACCTTTGACAAGGTCTTGGGATCGCCAAGTTCGCCGGGTTTCTTGAAAGCCGGTGTTTGGCTGCCGTTATTCCCCTCAGAATCGTCCGGCGACGTGAGCTTGCCACTCGCAGTTACAGACTTGCTAGCGGCCCCCGTCGGCAGCCATTGAATGCCCAGTATTCGAATAGATTCACTCCCCTGGCCAATATCCTCGACGCTCACCATCCGAACCAGCTTGGGGAGCGAGGCTTGCATGACATCTTCGAGAGTATCCGACAGGCTGAGGAAAAGGTCTGGGTTTATCAGCGGCCAAACAGCACCCAACACGGAATTGAGCCATATGGTTGTCTCAGTCTCGTGCTTGCTGGTGTCTTTGGCGAGCTGCTGGCGGTGAGCGTCCCAAACCTCATCTTGGAAGATGTTGTTGATTTTGCGAGTGGTATAGTCTCGTACTCCAGCAATCACTGCTGCGGCAGCGCCGGATACTAGTAGGATAGAGAGCATCCACAACTTGTCGCTGCCACTATCAGCTTCGGAGCCAGGCGCTATTTGTTTTCGTTCATGGGAGAACGCTCCCAGAAAGAAGGCAGACAGAACGACAACCGCAAGCCCCGCAAGACCAAACGTCAGCCCTCGATTGTTGATTGCCGTAATGTTTTGATTCAATAAATCGAAATCGGGAGGTGGGAATCTGTGGTTAATTCTCTCGTGAACTTGTTGGAGGTGTCGAGTCTGACTTTGCCAGTGCTCAGCAGAGTCACGTTTTAAACTCAAATCCGTCGCAGATCGCTTCTCGGATTTAAAAGCGGCATGACCCAGGACAGTTTCCTTGAGTGCCTCGTCTGTGAAATCGTGGATAGTGACGGGGAGGTGAGTAACGGGATCCGTCACCTCCCGCTCGGCCCTTTCCTTCCGCCTGAGCTTCAACTCTTTTCTCCTTTGTTTTACATCGGTCGAGGCCGGGTCAACCTGCGAGGTATCTTCGGGGATGGCGACGTGATTGTCCTCATCTTGTTTGGCGTTGTCCTCGCGAGAGGGGCAGGGCGAATGTTCATGCTTTGCCTCATCGGCAGCCGTGACGACAGGGGGCTCTGCGGCGATATTCTCATCTGAGTCACTTCGCATGGACTCTTGTTGTCTGGCAGCCTTCTCTTCGCGGTACCTGGAGATTGTAGGCACAGGTCTGCGAGCGCTGTATGGTGCCTGGTACCGGCGGACATCATCATGTTCGTCCGTGGCCAGAGGCATCATGGCGGCGGCCCTGCGGAGTAAAGCCCTGGCGGCGCGGCTGCGGTGAGACCATGGGTATCAAATCAAGATGACAATTCTAGCAGGCCGTGAATGCGACAGCTGGCATGGACGTGGTTGAACGTTGGCAGAGTTTAGGCCCGAGCAGGTTGCATCACAAATGCCCACAGTATTGCGCGTTACGTCATGAGCTTAATTTCTTGGCACGAGGCATCCGTACCAAATCGGCAGAAGGCGCCATGGGTATTATTTGGACAGGGTCAAACTTTTGGGGGGATGGAAGATTGAGCTACCCAAACCTGCTTTGAGCTCCTTGAATTGAGTCTGTAGAGAGCTCGAGTCGGTATATTTGTCTGCAATTCCTTGAACAGCCTCGAACCCAAGGCAGTATTGATCCCAGACGCACAGTTCAATTTACGCCCGCGCCACACCCATCGTAGTACCCGTGGTGGCTGGTCGGTGCCCAAACAAACGCGAAGATATGGAAGAGAAGGAAGAAAATGAAGCGAATAAACGCCCTGGTATACCTCATCAGCATCTCTCTCCTCCGTCGTATCAAAGCACGCGAGACTCCTTCACACGGATTTTACAGGTGTAGTCGCCATTTGCCATGTCCTGCAACATCACGTCGTAAAGCCACAACCACGATGAACAAAAGTGGGTATTGTCCACTTGCCGCAGAATAACTTACATAGTACTTCCCAAACAGGCACCAAAAAAAGGGAGAAGCTTGTCATCACCTAATTATTAGGAAAAACATATAAAAAAAGACGACAGAGACAGGACTCGAACCTGCGCGGGCGAACCCATTAGATTTCTAGTCTAACTCCTTGGACCACTCGGACACTCTGCCCAATTTCTGGAATGCAGGGGTTCGGACTAATTTGAAGTATATGCCTCTCATGCTAGATTGGATTGATTGCACTACCGGCAACAGCTAGGTGCTGTTGCGGTGGCTCTTACTCATTCTGCACCTAAAAATATTGTAGCATATCTTGTTCCCAACCACCATATATCAAATATGTTTTTTACTACATGTCATGTTATGACCAGGGGTGGCTATCTGTTGCTTGGTCTTGAGTGGTATTCAATGTCAGTTTTTTCACAATTCGGCGTCGGTAGCAATGTAGCATGGAACCACGTGCCGTTCGAGGACAGTGTCCAGTGACTTGCTCAGGGTTTAACACTCTACCCCGTCCAGACGTGGGGGGCCTTTATCCTCAAACTTCACTCACGAACGAGTCTCAGAAACATGCGCTCTTAACCACGTGTTATGGTTCTTAACTTGGTAGGAATTTGCCAGTCTAGGGTAGTTGGCATATTGGCATATATCGGGTCTGGTCTGCTGGCGCTACAGTGACGAATGGGGCTAGTGAGTCAGTGATTCGTTCAACGGGAAGAACAAAAAAAGATTTTTATGCAAACTGACGATGTGGTTGCCTGCCATGTTTCAAACCCGAGACCCGACTTGTGAACGGAGGAAAGGGTTACAACATGAAGTACATTGATACTACAAGACGGCTATTGATTGGAGATGCCAGCCCCTTTGGTCGTGTTTAGCCGGGCGATGCTGTCCAAAAACTCGACTCGACAGTCGAGGCATTCAAGCTCATGATTTATCTCATGAACCTACCCATCCCCTCAAGTGTGTTAAGACTGTGTGTTAAGGCTGCAGCCTTAACACATTCGAGGGGATGCAACGCACCTGTGTTGGAACGATTGACGCTTTCCTCCTTTGGTCTACTGGCATTTTGCGCCGTATCGGCAATTGTCTCATCTCTGGTGCTTAGTTTCATCACCGTCATGATGAGACGGCTAGGGGTCCGAAGATGCCACCCCTCTGGGCAAGGTCTGGTGGCAATGAGAGCAATCAAGACAGCCGAGGGCAACCCACAGCTGAGGGCAAAAAAAAAACAAAAACTAAAAAACATATGAACTTGACAAAGTTTTTGGGGCGGATTTCCGAGAGAGCAAGGCTTGAGGTGCTAATAACAAAGTTGTAGCCAGGACTCGGTACTGGGTCTGGTGTTGTTGGAATGCCGTGGGGGTTTAAATGGGTTTAAATGGGCATGGAGGACTCTTGGTGGTCACGGCCATGATCGTACCATTCATTGATCGCCATTGAGCTGGGATGTGGACGAGGCCATCTTCATGCCTCGCTCCTTCCTTACATCGTAACTACCAGAAATCCCCGATGCGGATGCACTGACGCATGGGAAGAGCTGTGCCCCCTTGGCTGAATATTCAAATACTAAATATTGGAACATTATGTTCCCATGACCAGCCACATGATGACTTGATCGTCAACCAGGCCTCACCATTGACCCCTGCTCCGTACTTGGCTCATACGCAGCGTTGATGCGTGCAACAAACCCGTTCGTCGATACATTCACCTCTAGTCGTTCGCCTATTGTGCAGTCCTCCTGTTGCACTTGAACATTAGTCTGATGAGAAGTGCCGCAAGCGCTTGTACGACTTCGCAACACCGCGATACCGCCTTTCCGGTTTGGCTAACCGCAATAACTTTTAGGTGGACCGGCCCGACCTCAGCGACTCCAATCGTAGCGTCCAATATCGAAGCCGTTTGACCCCTGCCGCGGCCCCATTTGTCACAGACAATCCCGAGCACCTTTTGGGAGGCTTGGAGAAATCGACCTGACGATGGCGCCGTCACCTTGCAGCCATCTGGGGCCCATGTCCAACGTCTCGTTGGCTCAACCCGAATCTCTAAGCGCCCGGAACAGTGGCCCCTCTCCTAAAGAGGTTTGGTGGCCGCCGATGTCATAGTTATTCGACCATTGACGGCCTGAGTCGAGCCAACATTTGCCAGTTTCACACGAAGCCCTTGCGGTGAAAGTGCTTGCCAAGAGAAGGGGGGCTTCCGTTCGATGCGTATTCTGCAGGCGGCATGGGTTTATTGTTGCAGCAAGGCCATGGAACCGGACAGGCGCCTTGCTCGTTATTAAACGGCACCATCAACCTCACAGTTTTGTCCATCGCAGTAGAGTCTTCACTTTCACTTCGGCATTTCACTCTCAAAGGGAATGAGAGCCTTCCTCTGCGTTCCTCACCATGAACGCCTCTTGCTGACATCTGCCTCACATCACCAACCCCGTCAACCTTCGAAACACGCGAGCAGCTCTAACGACATAACGTTGGAGGTTTCGAAGCTAGCCTCACGCATTGACTGTCGCATGCCCCCGTTCCTCCCTACCGTCCCATCTACAAAGTCTCGGCCAACTGACAGGGTCATCGCGGCTTCCGAACCTCTGCAGCGCCTGATCTACGATTCTGAACCGTGCTAGGACTTCTCATACTCTAAGCCGCCTTTTTATCTCCTTCACTCGCCCCCGTTGTTGATCCTGTGAACAACGGCTAGGTATTCCATAGCAGAACCAAAAGTTTCACGATTAATGAGACGCAGCTTTCTGTACTGCTGCTCCCCGGATGCAAAAGATAGCCTGGCAACAGTTCCGCCAGTGTCAGATCCCCGGTTCACCTGTGACTCGGCTCATTCGATCCGCCACTGCCCTGGACAATTGTTCCTGCCATCTCTTGTCGGCATCATTTAACAACCTTGCGCCACTGTTTCCTTCAATACCTATCTACTTTTTTACTTTCCTTCTTGGCAGAGGCTTGGACTTCTTTCCTTTCGCTACTGCTGGTTCAGATCGCTCTCTTTTTTTTGTATTTTGTTCGCGCCTAATTGTGTCTACATTCTTTCCTCGATATTCGCCTACACTAATCGGTTCGAAGATTGGCATGCGGGTAGACTTGGTCAACCGAGAGTTGATATCAGTGTGAAATAATATTGAAGTCCACTCTTTGGACCTGGGCGATCAAGAGAGCCGTGCCTTAAGCTCCGGACGGGCCGACTAATTTTGGGGAAAGCCTGGACAAGAATACTGTATAGATATTTGGTGCTTGTGTCCAGTTCTGTCGCCGGTCGACATTGAAATTATCCTCAAGGCTCGACAAGCGGTCACATTATTCACCATGGCGGGACAATTAGGTTACCGCGAATTAATTCGCAAACAGTTCACTCCTCAAAAGATGATGTTCCACATCCTCTTTTGGACATTTCACTGGGGCATCTTTGCTTATGGATGGTAAGTAAAGAGTCATCAAATACCGATTTGACGCCTTTTCTTTATCCTCCAAAGTCGAACAGTGGTCTAATACTCTGCAATACAGGTACAAGCAAGCTGCGGATGATCGACTAGCCGGCTTGAATACCTTGAAATTCTCCGTCTGGATTTCTCGAGGTGCCGGTCTGGTGCTTAGCGTTGACGGAATGCTTATTCTTCTTCCTGTTTGCCGCACACTGATGCGCTGGCTTCGACCCAAGCTTCGATTCCTCCCTCTCGACGAGAATCTGTGGTTTCATAGACAGCTTGCCTATGCCTTGCTAGTCTTCACCGTTTTCCACGTCGCCGCCCATTACGTCAACTTTTTCAATGTCGAGCAAACACAGATCCGTCCTGTTAGCGCGCTCCAAATTCACTACGCCCAAGCAGGCGGCATTACTGGCCACGTTATGTTGCTGTGCATGCTTCTCATGTATACGACCGCTCATTCTCGTATACGTCAACAGTCGTTCGAAACTTTCTGGTATACCCACCATCTTTTTATCCCTTTTTTGCTGGCTCTGTATACACACACCGTCGGATGTTTTGTGCGTGATTCAGTCGATGCCTTTTCGCCATTTGCCGGAGAGCAATACTGGACACACTGCATCGGATACCTTGGCTGGCGTTGGGAGCTGTGGACTGGAGGCTTTTACCTGATTGAGCGTCTTTACCGAGAAATCCGAGCTCGCCGGGAGACTAAAATCACTAGGGTTGTCCGCCACCCTTACGATGTCGTCGAACTTCAGTTCAGCAAGCCATCATTCAAGTACAAGGCCGGCCAGTGGCTCTTCATTCAGGTCCCATCCATCTCGAAGTACCAGTGGCATCCATTCACCATTACCTCGTGCCCCTTCGATCCATATGTGTCTATCCACATCAGACAGGTTGGAGACTTTACTCGAGCTTTGGGCGACGCGACTGGTGCTGGTGGCGCTCAAGCCAAGCTCTATGAAGGAGTTGACCCCATGGGGATGTACGAAGTTGCTCTGCAGAACGGACAGCAGATGCCCGGCCTCCGAATCGACGGACCTTATGGAGCCCCCGCTGAAGACGTCTTCGAAAACGAAATCGCTGTATTGATTGGTACCGGTATTGGAGTCACTCCTTGGGCGGCTATTTTGAAAAACATTTGGCATCTTCGAAACTCGCCTAATCCCCCTACCCGACTTCGCCGTGTCGAATTTATCTGGGTTTGCAAGGACACCGGTTCCTTCGAATGGTTCCAGACATTGCTGTCGTCGCTAGAAGAGCAGTCCAACGAGGCTGCCCGCATCCCCGGTAGCTCAGGCGTAGAATTTCTCAAGATTCACACCTATCTCACTCAGAAGCTCGATATGGACACCACGCAAAATATTGTGCTCAACAGTGTAGGCGCCGATATGGACCCGCTTACTGAACTCAAATCAAGGACTCACTTTGGTCGCCCTAACTTTAAGAGGCTTTTCAGCACTATGCGAGATGGTATTCTTGATAGGACGTATTTAAGCGGTTTGGAGGGAAGCATGCGAACTACAGTGGGTGTCTATTTCTGCGGTCCCTCCGCAGCTGGTAAGTTGGACCTCAAACTTCATCCTAATACCAAGATCGAGCCAAATGTCTAACGTGTATTCTCAGCTCGTGATATTAAGTCGGCATGCAAGGCTGCTACTGCACGGGAGGTCAATTTCAGGTTCTGGAAGGAGCATTTCTAGATTTTATTTTGGGATTCGTTCTTCCTGGTTTAATGCAGGTGAGGTTATGTACACATCAGGAAATACAAATATGTCATGTTAGGTAGCGGATATGAATTTTTTTTATTTGAATTATGAATCGACATATGTGAGTAGGGCCACCAGTCTTGTGGCAGGGTGTCTTGAGCATTGCCACACTTCTTCCACGTCTCGGTCCGACCTTGTGCAAAAGATATATCACGGATTTGAACCCATTCCAGTCAGTAGCGTTCCCCCTCAAAACTCGTATTCGTGCATGCCACGGTTCCACAGAAGGCACGTCGTCTATCACTACTCGGGGTATGTACAATGACCCCCGAGTTTTACATTTAAACACGCTTGAACAAGAGCCATCCGCCTCCAATCATGCCATATTGGTTTAAATCCTGCGACAAGCGTTGCCTCCTTTCACCATGCATATATGTTCCTGTTCAAGATATATCCAAAGTATTAATCCCCCGAACCAAAACCACCGCCATGGTGCAAATGTCTCATAATTTTTAAATCAGTCTAGTCACTCTGAATCCAAGTATGTAGTCTTCTCTTCGCTGATGCATGTATTAAGGGTGTTTTTGCATATACGTTCATTGCGGTCGGCGTTAGCTTGATGCGTGCATGACTAACGCCTCCCATTGCGGTTACGCAACAAATTATTCTTCGTCGTTTATAAAAGGTTGATATTTCGTGTCTGTTAGCACACGGATGCATGCTTCAGTGTTTTAATGCAACCATATGGTATGCCAATGAGAGATTATTTAATGCGCCATTTGTCCGTTTGGAGCCTGAAATAGTAGATTCATGTTTTCGTTCAAGCCAGTTTGGTGGTTGGCGTGAAATTTAACATCTTCCATACCATGGTGTGTTGCTCTCCAGAATAATTACCTGTCGAGGTGGCTAGTCTCGCTCTTTAGCTTCTTCATATTCTCCTCAGTCAACGCCTCTCCAGAGCTTGGTCCCTGAAACGACGGGGTACGATAAAAGGATGGGCCACCTGCTGCATCGATCAATTTATTCTCCTGAAGCATGCTGGATAATTCTTTCTCGCCTTCCTGATGCCTCACCTGTACATTCAACCCGGGGGCAGCAGGAGAATCAAATGGCGATGGTTCGGGTTGGCCGCTTGCTGTGTTAAAAGGCCTCGGCGTCATGGGGCTGCCATGAGGTTCATCCTGGACTCTCTGCTCGGACTCGGTAGCTTGTTCTTCAACCCCAACATGAGGAATTCCTGCATTGTCGCAATGTTCGCTGATCTGAGAGCAGTCGGAGGACTCCTCAACTGTTACCGATACCTTGCGTCGCGACAGACACCACCGTATAAGCATCCTCTCGAGTATGTTCATAGTCACTGGCTTGGCCAGGTAGTCATCCATGCCGGCCTTATTGCACTTTTCCCGGTCACCATGGATGGCAGATGCCGTCATAGCCACAATTGGGACATCCTGCAGCAAAGTCTTGTATGGAGAGTGGTGACGCAAGAGGTGTGTGCACTTGTATCCGTCAATAATTGGCATCTGCACATCCATCAATATCATGTCTGGCTTCATATTTTGGCCTCGGGAAGTGGCCATCAGGTACTCCAAGGCCTCTTTGCCATTCCATGCTGCAGTGACCTGAAACCCAAGTTTCTGAATAGTCTTTATGGCAATCATTTGGTTTACGGGACTGATAGGTTTTGTCAGTAAATTTCTGAAGCCTTTTCAGTTGCATTGGTGTGGACAGAATTGGAGCTTACTTGTCTTCAACGACCAGAATATGTGTCTTAGCACGTTCAGTTCGAGGCATGTCTTGATCGACACAAGGAGGAGTGCGTACGGAAAGGCGGCGACGAGGAATTGACGAAGATATCCCGATCCCATCAGAGCCCGTAGATGTGCCCCCAACCTGCTCATACTCAGAGCTATTACATGATATACTTAGATCCGACTGCAATCGATCTGGAATAGCCCCACTCTGGACCGGGTGAGATTTTCTTGGGCCGTGAGGCTTGTTGAAGGGAATCCAAAAGGAGGCCTTCGTTCCGCTATCAACAGTTGATTCCAAAATAATCCGTCCATGCATCAAGTCCAAAAGGTTCTTGCAGATCGTGAGGCCCAGTCCGGTGCCGCCAAATCGTCGGGCCGTAGATGCATCACCTTGGCTAAAAGGCTGGAAGAGCCTCTTTCGTACGTCTTCTTGAATACCAATACCAGTATCTTCAACGACAAACTTGATGTTGATCGAGTCAGATGTTTCAGACTCTGTGGTGACCGAGAATCTCACATAGCCTTGGTTTGTAAACTTGATACTGTTCGTTAGCAGGTTTGTGATTATTTGCCGTACGCGTCCGGGGTCACCAATGACAACCATGTCATTTTCAATATCACTCCCAATGTCTGACTGAAAATCCAGATTCTTTCGTTCGACAGCAAACCGGAGCATTCGCACGACTTCCTTGACAACTAATGACAGAGAGAATTGAACTTCCTCAACGTCCAATCGGCCAGATTCCACCTTGGAAAAGTCGAGAATATCGTTGATGACTGTTAATAGAGACGTGGCTGAGCTCTGAATATTATCAATATAGTCTCTCTGTTCCTCATCTAAATCCATATGGCTGAGCAGCTCGGCCATGCCAAGAACGCCTGTAATTGGTGTCCGAATTTCGTGGGACATGTTGGCTAGAAATTGACTCTTCAATCTGTTGGCTTCCTTGGCAGCAGCCTCATTCGCCACCGCCTTTCGCTTCTCCCGCGACTGCTTCAATAAGGCCTCTTCTCGGTCGCGCAGTTCTGTAACGTCCATAATGACACCAATGACTCCTTCTATGGTACTATCACTTGTCGTTTTGCCGTCGTGAGTCTTTTTGCCGTACATAGGAAGAAAGCGAGTCCGGTACCAGCGGTCATCTAGGCCGTGTTGTTTAACATCCTCGGTAGTACGTCCTTCCAATATGTCCTCGATGGGCTGCAGAAAGTCTAGCTGCTCGCCTTCCGGAAGCTGATCCACAAGTCGATTGAAGACGGTGTGCATATTCTCTCCGATGTACCATCGACTCGGGTCGTGAACGTCCTCATATGTGTGGTTCCATATCAAGGCGCCTTCGAGCATATTTACGCGGCGGCTCGGATCTACAGTGAAGATGGTGACCTGAGAGTGAGCAATGACGCTTAGGAGCTGTTGGCGAGTTCGCTTGGCATCAAATTTGGTTTCAATGCTCTCATGAACGTCGGTGCATGTGCCTGTATGACGATGATTAGCATTGCCCCGTGCTCTCCCACCAAAAGACTTCTACAATTCGTCTTACCGAACCACTTCTCGATATGACCACTATCTTTATTTCTCACCGCCAAGGCGCGACCCAGAAACCACCTCCATTCGCCTTCTTTACTTCGACAACGGTATTCCGTTACAAACGGTTCGCCAGTCTCCAGCGACCGCTTCCATCGGGTCAGTGCTTCGTGTCTGTCGTCCGGGTGAAAGGGCATCTGCCACTCCATACCAAGACACTCTTCCGGCGTAAGGCCTGTATACGAATACCACCGAGTGTTGAAGAAGTCGTGAAGTCCATCCGGGGAAGCCGTCCAAACTAACTGCGGCATTGTATCACAAATCAGCTTGAAACGCTCGTCATCTCGCTCTTTTATTTGAGTGATTTGCTCCGTGATAACCGTTACATCTCGGCCCGTGACCACAGCTGCTAGAAATTCCCCGGTGACATCGTCCCGGATTGCTTCGCCAAGTACGTCGTGAATGAGCTTCTTCCCGTCGCGGTCTACTAATCCAACGCGCATGCTCGCAAATGGGAATTCTGTGCGAAGGAGAATAGAAATGGGGTATTCAGAAACGTCTAATTTTCTAGTAAAGCTCTCATCCCATAGCTCCCATTTCCGTAGAAGATCAAGGCCGTCGGCACAGTTATCTAAATCGGCATCCAGAGATTGCAGCTGTCTCGCGGCTTTGTTGGGAAAGATGACGCTGCCATCTTTCCATATGGCGAGGATGGGCATCTGGGTGTTGTCAAGCAAGGCGTCCTTCATGAGGGTTATCTTTTGCAGCAGGGATGGAGTGCTCGAATGCGAGGCAAGCGACGGCGGGCCCATAGGAGGGAATGGGCTTGATGACATGGTGACGATGCCTGGGCTATAAAAGGAAGGTGAATTCGAGTCGCGGCTTGACGCAACGGACGATGGGGCTGAAATAGCAATTGTCCGTCGATCAGCAGCTTCCAGGACGCTCGGCTTTGCAACAAGTTTCTTGGTATTAGGTGGTGAAGACGCCGCAGAAGTGGTATTTGTAAATGTGAGAGTGAAGAAGGTTTGCTTATTTTCAATTTCCCAAACGGTTATAATCATTTTAGCAAATGCTTGGTACTCGGAGGCCCTGGCCTTATACCGGCTGTCATAAGTCGTCTTATTCATGTCCTTCCTGCTGACTACTACCTCAATGACGGCGTCCTGGGAAGGCAGAGCCATCGGAGGACAGCGAGGCTCAGTGGCAGGGATCGGTGATGAGTCTAGCGTAGGAGTCGCATCACCAGGGTTTGCTTGAGGGACTTGAGGTTGCTGTGCATGAGACGCAGGCGGACGAACACCAACTTCCTGCACCAGACTATCCAAAAAGGACTCCCAAGTTATCCAAACCGGCCTGCCATCCTGCAACATGTCGATCCCGATTTGCGATAAAGTTTGACCCCGAAGATGTTCAAGCGCGGCGGTAGCATCATCTTGTGGCGTTGTCTCGGATGTTAGGCCCATCATGCGGCCCATGGCCTCGTTTGCTAGAACCACTGTTTTCAAGTTGTTTAAAACAATGACAGGTACGGGTAAATACTGCATCGCGGAAAATGCCAGTTGGCCGGGGGTTATCGAGGGGATAGGAAGCCGCAGAGGGCTTTGCGATTGAGATCGCCCTCCTTGGTGCGCAAGGCTGAGGGGGTCCCGGAGGAATCGCCGGCCGTCGGAAAGGCGAGGGGTTTCATCGTGATGAGTCGGCGTAGCGTACAATGCTTCCAGGGCAGGTCGCTTTGGGTCACCGTCGACGAGCGGGATGGCGTGCTCATGTTGTTGTGAGACTTGATCCGGTGCGGCAATCGGAGCGACCGACGCAGCTATGTCAGGTGAGGCAGCATTGCCCTCTACCAAATTCTCGGAAGCCATGATACCTCACACCGGCGTTAGCACATGGAAGATGCAGCGACTTTGGGACGGTCCGCGACCGCCCTCGATCGTGGGAGCAAATCTCTCGGCCACTACGGTGAAAGTATCTGCCAATTTGGTCGTATTAAAAATATGATCTTATTCGCTGGTGTAGCGGTCGAAGGATGCTTCAGATTGTCGTCGACACAATATAAACCACGCACCGAACTGAAGTCGTATATAACTCGGACAAGCGCAAGTAATTCAACAGCGATGAGATGTGTTGGCGGCTGTGTAACTATTAGAGGCGAGGGGTTGAGATTCGAAGCGTTTGGAAATGGGAATATATTGCTGGTCGAAACTTTGCAGAGCTTGGTATTCGAGGCGCAGCAGCAGCGGTAGCAATAGCAGCAGTGGTGCTTGTGGTTGTGGTTTTGTCTCGAGGTCGATGGATCGATGGCGGTACTGGAATGCCGAGTGATGTGAACTAGGGCCACCCGGGCATCTGGGCGTCTGGGGAAGGCTCAATCTCAGCCAGCCTCGTGGACGCGGACACTGACAGGATGGCAACCCGAAGAAATGTTGGCGCCGATGACGAGTGTCTGGCAATAGAGCCGGCTCGCAAGTGTCGATGGAAAGGAAAAAGGAGCAGGAACAAGTGTGGTTTCCATGCTCTGAAAGACAGGAACAATGCCCATGCGTTTTCAGACGCCAACCGAACTCTGCATGTGCACCATGGCATTCTCGACGGCATGGGAGCGAACGACCGGGATCCTGGACGGCCCTGGGGATGGCTTGTACCACCGGCGGTAGCTGAGAGCCTGAGACCATGACCAGGTGGACCGGGTGGAGGAGCAAGAGGGTGGTGGCGATGGAGGAGGGGGTGACGGCAAGGACGGCGTGGTGGTGTGTGGTGGTGTGCGAAGAAGAAAAAGAAGACGTGCATGAGATGGAGAACGGGCACAACGCGGGCTCGCAAGCGTCCCGAGCTCAAAGCTTGGCCCCTCAGTGCTAGCAGCAGCCGGGTCCCAACAACCAGGTCCCAGCAGGGCATCAACTGCCAGCCGGCCGGCCGTCGAGTCTGGTTTGGTGAAGCCGGGCTCGTTGTGTCAATTTTCTTTGGCACGGCTCTTATTACTGGCGGCGGCTGCTGCTCCTGCTGCTGCATAGCCAGGCCCGGCATCAAAGTGCTGTGACCACTTGTGCACATGCAGCAACAAGAGAACAGCCATACACAGCGCAGCCATACAGCCGGCAGCCAGCGACCAGCGACCAGCGACCAGCGACCAGCCGATGGACGTCAACGGTCAACGGCCAAACAGGCATTGGCCAAGCGCCCGGGGCAGCTGAAATGCTCAATCTGATCGGTCAACTGTGATCCGACTGGGTCTGGACTTTGACGTCCAGGAGCACGCACATTGCAAGGTCACGACAACCACCTTCAACGTCTGGCCATGATTGATATAGAGAACTCCGTTTGTACATGTACACCATCTATTGTGTGCTCCGTACGGTTGACTGAATCCCTACCTCCTCCGGCACGTGTCTCTGTGCCTTTTTTCCGCCCCGAGGAGAAAAACAAGAGAGAGAGAGCGAGGGCGTCTCTAGATAGCGCCTTTTTCTGTCTCGCCAGTACCGAGTACTACATCAACAGCATACGAACCCATCTTGTAAGCTGGCATGCTACTTTAGCCTCGTGGAAATATAGAACTACTACCTTGCGGCACCAGCTAACCCATACGCTTTCTGTTATAGTTTGAATGAACCAGACGGCCTGTCGATTTCGAGCTTCGGTTGATGGGCAGATCAACCAACGCCCTGTACACTCTTTCTTGATTGCAGAGTACTGACTGTACCACGATGAATTAATTATCTATCTACAGTACGGAATACACTTGAGCACAGAGGATAGTCCAGGCCCGGGTTCTAGGTCCCAGGTCCCAGGTTCCATGCCCCAGCTCGCCCACACAGCCCGACTTTGAAGGCTGGCTGCTGCATTTGCGCGCTAGGCCGCGCCCGATTTTTTTTATTTGTGATCAGGGCGAGTTCCGGCTTTGCCCCAGGCATGGTCCAGACAGGTCGACAAAGCTGTTACCAGGTGGCTGCATGGAGCGCTATTCCCAGTCTCCCAGCAAGTAGCCTCGTGTCGTCCGCAATTGATCCAAATCGTGACACAGGGGCCGACATGAACCACACCTCAACAGTCCAACAAGGGGAAAGGACCCTGCGAATACGGCTACATGCAGACGCTGGCGGGTGACATTTGAACCTCTCCAAGATCATGGCCATATGGAGTAGATGCCGCCAGGTCGAGATTCCATACAGGCCTACGTCCAGAGGCGGTGTGTATATCCTCACGACCATCAAGGAGTTTTTGGTATCAGCAGGTGCAGCCAAGAGTGGCCAAGCAGCCATCAGAGAAAGCACATTCTTCCTAATATTCCAATCTTGGGCGTGGCTGAAGTTAGCGCACGGAAAGCATCCGTCCGTCCACCACCCACCATTTCGACTCCTCCGCCCTGCTCGCCCTGTGGCCAGATGGAAATCAGTTCTGAAGGGTCCGCAGAAGCAACTAGCGGAGAACGGGCACCAGAGGCTAGAGCCACCGCCTTCATCACAGCAGCGTGGCCCATCTCTCGAAACCCGTAACTACGACAGGGCGTAACCACTTCCAGCCCAATGCAGTATAATAATACTTCGGACGTAGTACAGACATGCCAAGGTGAAAACAAGACTCTCTGGCTCCTGTTTGGTCTCAGACTTGAATCATGTTTTGCTTGCATTGCAATGCGGGTGATGCGGACAATGTCGTTTAAAGTTATAAACAAGACTCAGTGCCCCTCCGTCTTGCCCTCCCATGGCCCGGCGATGGATCTTCGCAACAGTTCCCATCTCTCCAAATACTATTCCCTTGAGCATGGACCTTCTGGGTCCGGAAGAGATGGATACTCCTATTTTGGCATTCCGGCGCTGTACATGGCGGGTCTCGGCGGCAGGGCAGATCTAGACTTCTCCCCAAGGCACGGAGCAAACGGGCCACGGGACATCATCTCTAGCAGATGTGGACATCAGGCCGTCGGCTCTTCTTGCACCTATTCAGTAGATCAGAAACAAGCAACGGGAGCAAAATCCACCGATTAACTGTACATGTGGCTCTTCTTTCGGTCTGATACTGCCAACCCACGCAAAAAAAAAAAAAGTTAAAAAAAAGTTGAAGTGAGCTGGGGAATTTCACCAACCAAAGTAAGTATCTAGCCAAGATCAGCCTAAAGGTCCGGACCGATTTGTACGACTCCTTGACGACATTATGGCCGCTTTCATCTAGTTGCTGCAGTTGGATGCACATGTCATTGATGTGAACTACTAGGTACCTAGGTAGGTAGTTGTACAATTCCGTGCTGGTGGCACACGATTCAACTTGACAGTAGCAATTTTTTCTCTGCTCTTATGCAGCATTGTGGAATGACTGCAACCAACTATCCGTACCGGGCCAGGCACAAACCCGCGAAGGGGACAAGCTGGCGAGTAGTAGTCTGACGACGTGCATGCAGTGTCAAGCATGGAAGAATGAGATGTCAAACAAACCATGGTCCAGAGAGGGATCTCGCGCCTTTTTTTTTTCTCTTCCGCTGGGGGCGTGGTGTTGTTGTTATTGGTCTTGCCCTACTTTGGATTGTGCCTGGCAGCAAGACTCACATATCAACTTCTCTAAAGCCACAAGCTAGTCTACAGCAAGTCAATTGGATGCAATTGGTGGACGGAGGACGCCCCGAAGTTAATCGGCCAGGCTGATACTTTATCTGGTGCTAATTGGTCCGGATTGATACTTGGGCTGGCCAACAAACAGTTGAACGCCTTAACCGGCACCCCGTAATGCTGTCAAAAAGCTACTCCGTAGACGAGGAGTCTCTCGCCTCTGGTCCTCCTCCACTTTCGCCCACACAACCCTCGATCTGCGGACGTCGGGATTTGCGTTTGAAACGATTGCCAAGCCTGTGGCCCTCTTTATCAGCCATGGCCTGCAGGGACAGGGGCCGGTCATCACATCTCCCACCAGGTCCCGACCCTTACGCCTCTGTGATCCATCAGTGTCTAGAACACGGCTCTGAGCGTTGATCAATAGGCACCCAGAGCGACACCCTGCGACCTGCAGCGCCGCAGCACGCGGCTTGACCTGACCTCAGTGTCAGACGAGTTGCAGCAGAAAGGGGAACGAATGCCCTGTCCGCAGGTCGATGAAAGTTTTTCTTGTTGCATTGCCCGTTGCGTGGTTGGGTCTGGCTGCGCCGCTGGGCACATTCGGGCAAAGTTGATGGCAGATGCGACGCACAGATGAAGACGATGCACCGTACCATACATACCGCTTGCTGCCAAACGATTCATCGCAGGAGACTAGGCAAGGGCTCCGACACGGGCCGGGCATAACTACTACTATGTACTTGACACTGCATATATATCCAGGGCATGCGTTGCATGCATGGCGGACACTCGCAGATGCAGTATTGGATGAGTCGAGTGTTTACACCAGACTCTACAGCATATTGTCGCCCAACTGCACACGGAGCTAACGCTTGGATATACTAGTACTACAGTTACATACTAAGGACATACATACATACAGAGTAGTGGTACTCCGTACGGAGTACGTAGTACTCGACATCTGGACATCTGGACATCTGGAGTCTTTAATTTGAAGCGCTCCGCTCTTTCAGGGCCTACAACACAGGTGTGACCAGTCATCTGGTCAGCCCGATGAGCCCCAAAGACTTTAATTACCCTTGCCTGTGGGTGACACGACAGGTCGTGGGCGTCCAGGGTACCCTACCAAGCCGATCTTCTCCAGTTCCAATCGGCACTTTTCCCAATCTTGCCTCAACAAAAAAGTCTTCTTGTTTCTGATGAAGCAACGTTGAAGCTTCGACTCCAGCTCGTGCGAAGAACCCCATGTATGCATGCTGAACATAAACGAGGCTTGCTAAATCTACTCCTCTCTGCCACATTGCATCAAAACACAACATGCGCAACGACTAGAGAAGGGGGCCATAGTCGTCGTACTTGACGTGATGAATAGGATTTTCAAGCTGTTATAATCTTCTCGCCAAAGTCGCTCTACCCTCATAGTATTGCAGGCATTTATCTACTAGTCTAGCTGCACGCTGAACTGTTTCACTGTATACCACAGGATTGATCATACATATATCCATCATCAAACACCCTACTTGGAGCTTTCCTTCATCTTGCCACATAGGGAGCACGCCCACCATTGTCGTTCCATAGCCGTCCCACAAAAGCTGCATATCCACACCCAAGGTGCTTCTGCGGCCAAGGAAGGTGAAGCCGTCGGGTCGCGTGTCTGCTCTTTTTTAGGTCCATCTTCCTGGTGCGTCCTCATTTTCGGCGGACTATCTCTTGTCAAGTCTATCGTGCTTGCAGCCGGCGTGGCAACCACCTTCTTTTTTGCAGGCCCATTTACGGGCTCTGGTGACCTCGTCCTCTTGCCTTGGGTCCGCTCCGACCCGCAGGCCTCACAGGAGAGATATTGTAGCGGGTTGTGCAACGTGCAAATTTCGCAGGCCCAAAAATCCGGGCCCTGACCGTTTCCGGAACCTGCTGTCCCTTGACCCCGGTCCTTCGGGTCTCGGATGGTTGAAGCTCCAGCGGCAGTGACAGAGCGCAAGGCCTGGCCCTGTGTGCCAACCGCCTCCCGAGTGAGCGGCCCGCCTGCGCCCGTCCCCTCAGGATGGTCGGGCGACGGGCGTATGTACGATTGACCATGTTTCGCTTTCTCCTCTTCCTGGACAAGTTCCCAGAGGGCCTGGGCGATGGCGACTTCATTCGCCTCGTCCTCCTCGGCCTGTGTTTTGAAGCCGTTCCTGGTGGCCGCGTCTGCGATCTCGATAATCTCTCTATCGTTGTACCGCCCGCTGCCACAGCCCTGCAGAACAGCGTTTCGCCTTTCAGCAGCGCTTGCGATGATTTGCCGAATGTCCTGGCCGGGTCGGGGCGCGGTTCCGCCCAGTCTTTGGCCGGATCCAAGGCCCTGTGATGCGCGGATGCGTCGCTTCTCGGCTGCCTCGCGGGCGAGACGACGTGCTTCCCGGTCCGGCATGCTCGCTCCCCCCAGCCGGCGTCCCTTGCCCAGGAATCCCTCGCCCGTGTATCCCTTCATCATCAAGCCCTGGCACTCGTCGCGCAGCTTGTCCCAGAGTGCGTGGAACTTTTGGTCGTGCGGTCCGTGGACAATATGCGCCAGCTCGTGCAGCATCGTGTCTAGCACATTCTCAAACGGGAGAAACTGGTTCTTGTCTCCCGGGTACCGTAATCGAAGGCATATCTTGGATCCTCTATTTACATTTAAACCTGTCCATACAATTTTCAGTCAGTTCCATGCCTGCTATAAATAGGGCTGTAATGTAGTATACCTAGCAAATTGGTTTGGTTGGGATAAAACTCTGCCAACTGGCCGACCTTCCATCCGCGAGCCCTCATGATTGGCTTCACTTGCGAAGCGACCTTTTTCAGAGTATGTAGAGCGTCACTGGCTCGCTGCTCCATTGCCAGGTGGACATAGGAGCCTACCAGGCTCTCGTGTTCTGGCATCTTTGTGAAGGACCGTCTATAGGCGCCGCACTAAATGTTTTGTGCACGTCTGGAGCGGCGGTGCAGGAGGAAAAGGTCGCGCATTTTGGAGGCAGGCGGACTCGGGCGAGCCAGATATTGATGCTCGGGACGCGTAAGGCACGATGCCTTGCTGGGGGCGACTGGTGAATTGGGCTGTGTGGTGTGAATGTGTGGTTGGTGGGTTGTGAACTTGTGAGTGGGTGGTGCGTAGCTCTGGAACTTTCGGCGCGAATGACTAATCGCGACTTACACGCAGGCTTCAACTAGCAGCCTTGGGGTTGTGAATTTGTTTGGGGCGGACGGCGGCGAATCAGTTGGCTATTATTGGCACTGTGATTTTGTGACTTTGAATGTATGGTCTTCCTTTGTTTTGATTCTTCTCAAATGGCTTTGGCTGTAGACTGGGCATGTTCAACTATACGCCATTTGTGTTTAAAAATTACCCCGTTACACACCTATATTTTCCCTTCTCTACTTCAAGGTGTGATTTGTATTAGAATCGTATGCATCTACGCATGTGCAGCAAACGGTGATTCCATGTTTCGGCTGCACAAACGGGCCTCACGCGTGAAAAGTGCAACTGGAGTATGTTGCCCACAGGAAGCATAACTCATACGTAGATGTGCAGAGTACATTTCCTTCATTACCTGGTTATATGCTGCGACATATATGCTGCGAGCTAATGTACGGAATTCTTCTACTGGCACAAAGTTGCTTATAATACAACAAAAGCGGTTGAAAAAACGGACTTCTGTACCGTTTTCATTGTCCTATCCCTATGAGAATGTTATTCAATTTGCCTCCATGAGTATTGCAATTATGTCCCCAAAAGCGTTCCATGGCTCGTTGCTATGCGCGCGGGATATACATTTGTTACCATGCTTTGCGCCGTGGGACAATGACGACGTTTGTAAAATGTAAACACCTCTAGATTGCCAAATCTAAGAATATCTAACCCTATTCATGCACATCGACAAAACCAGAGAGCCACTCCTGTCGAATTAGGCTATCAATCAACATCCAACAACTTGAACTTGTCATCGCCTAGAGCATCCTCCACACGCTCCATCAGAGCGAGAACCTTCTCTTCTTCTAATCTTCGTCCAATGACTTGAACGCCAACGGGGAGCCCATGCATTTCGTTAGCGTCATACAACTTGTAAGCACCACGGGCAATGCCATTCAGCTTCCGAATGTTGAAGCCAGCAGGCAGTTGATCCTTGGTCTTGTCTACATGTGTGACGGGGATAACGCCAGCACTGTAATCGAGCTGTTCAAGCCGTATTAGTGGGCATGTCCATTGTCCGTGGCAATATTTTACTTACCAAATTGAACATAAAAGTATAACCGCAACTACTGACAGCATCATGCATGCCGTCATGAGGAACGGCCGGAGTGGCATTGGGTGGTGCAATGATAAAGTCTAGGTTGGTGGCCTGCCAGTACTCCCACCACTTTCTCTTGTAAGCTTCTCTGCGCCCAATGAGTGCCCAGTATTCTGTAGTGGTAGTCCGGTGCCAGTCGCGAAGCAAACCAGCCCACAGTGTATCACGGCGAATGTATCGAACCCAGAGGTAGTAAAAGTACTTGATGGGGCTGGGAAGCTTTGCGTAGAATCGCATTTGAGCTACGCCTCGATCATTCCACTCGCCAGTCCTGAAGAATCCGCGGACGGTATCAAGACCATCGGCACATAAGAGACGAGAGGCCAGGTATAGGGCTTCATATGGCTCGGGCGGGTTGATCTCGATGATCTCGTGGCCAGCCCGACGTAGGGCGGCCTCAGTCATCTCCAAAGCCCGTTTGCAAGCCGGGCTAGGGTCAACAACACCGTCTGTTCGCAAAACACCAATTCGCATGGTCTTCTTCTCTTTATATTCTTTGACGACATCTGCTCTCCAAGGGATAGGATGGCAAGAGTAATCATAGTTGTAGGTGCCTTTCTCAAGGACAGCGCGAGTAAAGTAGAAGAGATCATTTAGTGTTCGGGCCATTGGACTGTATACAGCAGGAATACCGTCCTGTCCGGGCATGCTGGTGGTCATACCGAGCTTGGGCCATCGACCAGTTGAGCACTTGAGGGAGTAGATGCCAGAGAAATGCGCGGGGCATCGGACACTTCCAGCAACATCGCTTCCAATACCGATCCGGCCTCCCATGGCGAGGAGTGCGCCCTCACCACCCGTGGAACCACCTGGAGTGTACTTGCTGTTGTAAGGATTGGTAGAACGGCCCCATAGGTCGTTGGAAGACTCGAAGCTAAGGAGGGTGATGGGGATGTTGGTCTTGATGTATGGGACAGCTCCAAGCTCCTTCAACAACTTGACAGTAACACCATCTTCAGTCTTGGGTTTGTGAACATTACACGTCACACCGACGGAGCTATCATAGTCCTTTACATCAATGGTATCCTTCAGGCTGACAGGGATACCAGCAAGAGGGCCTTTGAAGTTGATGGATCCGTCCTTGATCCACTTCTCAGCATCCTCAATGAGAACTTCAGTGACACAATTGGTCTTCGCATGGGCTTTTAATGCAACCTTTCCATAGGTATGTAGGAGGTCGGCAGCTTTGCTTGGGTCCTTGTGTACTTCTTGGACAAGCTCCTCAATGGGCTTGTTGATGATCTCCCGGTCCAATGGACTGAAGGGAGCATGGTAAGCAGTCAGAGCGCGAATACGACGCACACGCTCATCCTGCTTGAACCGGCTATGAGAGAGATGAAGGCGTCAATGTGGGATCAACACCAGTTTGGGGAGAGATGGGGTGTGGTGACTCGTGAGTCGGTGACAGGGGAGGCGGGGAAGTAACGACCAGCGCTGACCAACTACCTACCAAGGTAGGTATTGTTGACAGTGATGAGGTTCATAAATGTGTGGATGGGGACAAGACGCAAGACAACACGCATAACGAGTACTTACCAGTCACGGCGGTGCTGCAAGTAATCTAGAAGCATGTTTTGAGAAGAAGTTGCGAGACTCAACAGGCTATTGGATGCTGTTCGATGCTGTTCGGTGTGATATTGAAAGAGGGAAGTCGATGGTCAAAAGGAAATGGTTGGATGTAACTGGTAGTGAACGGGCAAGTCACGAGGGTCTCCGGCATGGATTAACCAGCACGGAGAATGGAGGCGCCGTTGGGCCCGGAAGGGAAAGAGTTGTAGCACGGGCAAGGACACAGAAGGGCCAACTGAGGTTGGAGGCAGGTACGACGGTCCGGGGAGCAGTCATTAGCTATCACAGGGGCGGCGGCAGTGGAACCCGTTGATAACCGGCCAGTTCGCGACGAGGTGAGTGGTCAAAATGTGCCACCGAGTCGTCGTGTCTTGAGCCCCCGCGGGCAGCGATGTGGGGGGGCTGGGGTCTTCTCCAGCGGCAAACCTGGGGTGATGGGCAGTGGCAGGCGCACATGTACGGTGGGTGTACTCCGTCAATACTAGACTGAGTTGGCTGGTTTGGGTGTTGCAAGTCGGCCGGCTGCCCTCCGACGCCGAACATGAATGCTCCATGGCTCCTCCGATGGCGGCTCCGATGGGCCTAAATCCCCAGTCGGAAATTTAGCCATTATGTAAAAGCGCGGTACAAGCGGACGCCGCTCGCAGATTGTTGTCAACTGTCTCGCTTGTTGCGTTCCGCTTCAGTTTGTTCACATCCACCAGAATCATACATGTAGCAAGTGCTATTTATTGAAGGCATGCCATGAAAAAACCCCTTGGGAACCTTGTCATGAGGCAAAGCACCGAGTCGTCCGTCTACGTCATGCCATCACCGGGTTCAGCAGCATCATTGGAATTCTTTTGAGTTATTTCCACTGCCCCATTCGAATATCTTGATAGAGACTATATTATTGACTCTTCTTTCCTTATTACACATGCGGCCCTCGCTCCGACTCTCAAAGAGCTTCCCTCGCCCAGCCAATCACGGAGCTGCGGCCACGTTCCCCCCGCAATCCCTGCTGACGGCACTGGCGGACCGCAACAGCTTCGTCTCCACATCAACAAGCAGAGAAAGTCCAAAGATTTCGTCATGTGAACCCAACGACGCCTTGTCGTCCTCATATCAAAACACGCATACTCCATCATGTCTGCCGACGACCAGCAGTTTTTAGATGTCGTGGTAAGCTTGCCCAATCACATCATTATTAAATTAAATTCATTCTTTCCCGTGTCCTTCAGTGCTAACTGAAGCTGTCCCCGGCTGCCAACAGCTCGCGCACATCCCGCCACAGCTAAAGCAATACTCCAATGATGTTGCTGAATACATAGATCAAAACGTCGATCAAGCCGCCAGGATTGTCCGCGAGACGCTTTCACAAGCAAAATGGCTGCCTGAATACGCCAAGCCAAGCCCTCCGCTGAAACCGGCTGTCGCCGTCGTGTCCATGACGCGGTTCGAAAAGGTCCAAGGCTGGGTGTCACGGCACAAGATTCTGGCGGCTGTCATCGTCTTCACTTGTGGCACAATGATATTCAAAGGATACCAGACAAGCAGGTCGATGAGAAAAACTAGAAGAGCGAAACGGGCGAGAAATGGCGGGCGTACAGAGGTGGTTGTTATTGCAGGGTCCCCAACGCTGCCCCTGACCAAGTCTTTGTCTCTGGATATGGAAAGACGTGGCTTCATTGTCTACATTGTATGCAATGCCGCTGAGGACGAAAGTATGGTGCACGCCTTGTCCAGGCCAGACATTCGACCCCTTGGCCTCGATACAACTGATGTTAGTGCCATTGTCTCCCATGTCTGCCGTCATGACGTTTGATGCTGACTGATTCTGTTAGCCCCCTCAAGCAGGCGCTGCCATCGAACGCTTCGCGGCCTTTTTGCAATCTCCTCAGGCTCCTGGTCCTCACATCAAACCAAATAGCTTGACTCTCAAATCCGTAATTCTTATTCCCAGCCTACACTACCAAACATCACCCATCGCCACCATCCCACCTTCGAGTTTCGCCGATCTATTCAACACACATCTGCTTCAACCAATTCTCACAATCCAGGCATTCCTTCCACTGTTGGCATCGCGTCTGCAACCAATAGGCGAGAAATGGATTCCTCCCAAGGTCCTCGTTTTCACGCCCTCGATTATCTCCTCAATCAACCCACCATTCCACGCCCCCGAAGCGACTGTGTGCTCTGCCCTTTCAGCTTTTACCGAAGTTTTGACAGCCGAGCTTCGACCTCTCAATATCCCAGTGACACACATGCAGCTTGGCACTTTTGACTTTTCAAGCTTTGTGCCCTCGCGGGCAGCCATCTCTCGCCAAGGGCTGGTCTCTGCCGGGAGCCCCCAAGAACCTCTGGTTTGGCCAGATGGTGCACGACACGTCTACGGGCGCAATTTCGTCGCTCAAACTAGCTCCGCCATCTCTGGTGGACGAATCCGCGGCTTGAAAGGCAGCTCCCTGCGTCGACTGCACAACGCCGTCTTTGATGTCATGGACGGCTCCATCACGGGAGACACAGTTCGCATCGGCCTCGGCTCCAGCGTATATGGTTTCGTTGGACGGTGGGCCCCCCGCAGTCTCGTCTCCTGGATGATGGGCATTCGGAGAGTAGACGAGCTGTCGGCCTGGAAGACCAGTTCCTGCGACGGCTCAGAGCGCGAAGAAAGCGAGGACGGTGAGGCGGCGACGGCTTCCTCCAACGATTTCATTGCTGTTCCATCCGAGCGTAATGTATGGAGTGCTGACGCGACTGAAAGCAGTCTCTGGGTGCCTCCAGTGTCCAATTCTCCCCGATCGTGACGTAGAAATAGACTCGGAGACTGATATGACGTCCAATAACTTGTATTTAATGACCACTCCAATTTAAGCCGTAAAAGGAAATACAAAATACATCTACATTTATTCCAATTGGATTTGCAATCACACACATTGAACCGTTGTCAGAAAAATGATTCTATTGCTCTTCTTTTGAACCTGGGTATCAAGGTGTAAAGAAAACGCTATTTTACCAAAGTCCACATACATATCATCTACCTAGGTAGTTTTAGTAGGATCTACTAGATTTTGCGCCCATCGAGGAAATCAATGCCCTCTTCCTCTGAACCGGCCGCCCCTTCCACCTCTCCATTTCCCACCGCCTCTAAACCTGCCCCCGTGCCTACCATCGTCTCTGTCCCGATCCCGATCCCTATCCCGGTCCCTATCCCTATCGCCACGTCCCATCCCGTCTCTCGTCACCCTCTCGCTGCCATCGTCGTCGCCCCTCATCCCACTGTCCACATGGCCATCCTCCTCCTCCTCCTTCCCATCCGCCTTGACAGTCGGTTTGTCCAGATCCTTGCTCCACTTGGGATGCGCGGCTTTGCACTCCGGGCCCTCCGGGCAAAACCCGGCCAAGTAGAACACACACAGCTTCCTCCGAACATGTTTCTTGGAGCACAGCGGGCCCAGAGGGCAGAAGCCCATGTCGTAGTGCGGACAAGGCGGCAGCCTCGACGACGGGTCGACGTGCAGGTAGAGGCACTCCTCGCCGTTGGAGCAGTACCCGTTCCTCATGAAGAAGTTGCACTCGGGCATCTTGCGAAGGTTGTATTCGTGCAGGAACTCGCAGTGCTCACCCTTTTTGCAGAGCCCGCGTAGCCAGTGCTTGCACACGAGCGAATTGAGGCCACCTGTTGCCTGCGCCGTCTTGGCGTCCTGGACGTGCCGCTCTGTGCATCGCGTGCCGTTTGGACAGCTGCCGGATTGGTATGCTTTGCATATGGGCCGATCGAGCGGTAGGCCGACCTGGTATGTGGCGCGGAGGAAGGGCGAGAAGCGGAAGTTGTAGGTTTGGGAGGCGTGGTTCAGGATGGAGGAGGCTGCGGTTGCAGGTGCGGTTGCGGTCGCCATGGTGGCGTGTCGGAAGCGCTGGAAGCTTCGAAGGCGGTTTTTGCGGGGTGCAATAACGTGCTGGGGTTTGTGTGACTTGCACGAGCGCGATTTGCTCGGCGGATTGGTTTGATGTTCAAGTTTGAAGGATGGGATGCGCAATGTAAAGCTTCAAAGCTTTAGAAGTTGGTGGAGTGGCGCCGAGACGGACCTCGCTTTGTCATCTTCCACAACTCTACTCCGTAGAGCACCACTATCAACGCAGCGTCCAATGACGCCACAGGAGCGTGGTTGTCATCAACTGAGAAAAAACAGCCAGCCTTTGACGCTCACAGATTAAATTTTTGTGTGTATTCAATAGGGATTTATGTGTTTATTTCCTCGTGTCGGTCGCCGATCACTGGGTGCCCATTGCACCTTTGTCAAATATTAACGCCAACTTGGCCAGTTCCATAGAGAGCTGAGGAGCTATCAAACCAAAGGAGGCGGCCTAAGATACTTGGTACCAAACAAGATAAAATAAATAAAAAAGGCCATTCCAACGATGCCCCAGGAATAATAATAGTATTAATAATAATAATAAGGTTTATACAGCGTAAACCTCTCCTGCGTCGCCTCCTCTCAACGGAGGAGCCTGACTATCCCACCTTTCAATTCGTATGGTGAGGTGAATAATTAGACGCTTTCTGTCTCGGGCCTTATTGAAGAGGAGGCGATGCCGACTCAGAATTCTCTTTCTTCTGCCCATAACAAATGACGAACTTCATATAACGGTGTATCCTCCGGTCATTGAGGCTTCGTTTAACTTGCGTGACTAGAGCTCGGCGGTCTTCTGAAGGTATTCCAAGAGCTGCTAGTGGCTTGGCCGCGAGAGCGCCAAGCGAATCCAGTATTACCGCCCTCGTAAACATGCCAACTGTCTTCAGGTGTTTATCTCGTGGCCAAGCAGCAATGGGCACTTTCTTTGTGATAACATGGATATTTGTGAAGCCGGCGCCAACAAGTGTCTCTTCCAAGTTGAGCGCTCTCAGAGGCTCGCCACCAAAGGTTCGTAGACCCTGTGTTGAGGCGTCGAAAAATATTCGTACTGGGTCCTCTTCGCTCATGGTTCCATCGTCACATAATATTTGAGGAATGAACTCGTGAAACTCTACCCATCCACCATCTCGCACATGCCTGCCAAGCGATTAGCCATATATTCCTCGCCCAAGTGTCCGTCGAAACAAAACATACGGATAAGTTCTGTTCAACATTCTATCCAGATCTCGTAGAGTGCCTGCCATGCCGCGAAAATGCACCATGTCAAAGTTGGAGCCATGGAGCCAATCAGGCTCTTCGCAATCGTCCACATACATTCGCACGTTCACAGGTACCCATTTTGGTTGTATAGGGGATAGATCGGTTCCAACCACACTTGCACTTGGGTACTGGTCGGCCACTAGAAGAAGTTAGGGGCTGTATTGCCGAGCTACATCGTCCTGCACAAAGCAGGCTGTCGGTGTTGGTCCAGCTTACCGTCTATGGCCCATGTACCTGAGAAATATTTGTTAGCACTGTAATTGATCGAGTCAGTATACGCCCGCAACAAAAAAAAATGGCATACCAGTTCCTGTTCCAATATCAATAATTTTGTGCGGATACTTGCCAATGTCGGAGTAAAAGAGTCGTCCGCCCTGGGTGGCCATCAGTTCTCGAAATTCAATGGTTTGGCAGGAGTCAAGGAAGATGCCACGAATATTGACTCGGGTGCCGAAGAAAGCCAAAACACATACAGTAAGTTCTAGCATTAAAGCATGATTTGTTTCCTCTCTTCGCTGCTCCAAGTCATCGTTGGGCAACGGGTAGCGGCCCTTCCTGAAACCGTGGTACCGTCGGCCATATGCTACCTCATCCTCGTACGCACTTGGCGTCACTGAAGTCGAGCAACCACACGAAATTTCTGAGTTGACGCCATCGCCATCGCCAATGCCATCGCCATCAAGGGAAAACTGTTCGAAATCATCGTCGACATCGTCGTGTCCATACTCGCTAGGGGAGGTTGCGGTGTCGAGACCTGGCGACGTCGAGATTATCGAGTAGAGGCTATCGTCATCGGCGTCGCCGTTGTCGTAATCAGGGACGATTGGGAGAGACATTGGACAGCCTGGCGGGCGACAGATATCGCCATGGCATGGCCGCTGACGAAGACGATGAGAGAGCTTGCTGTAGAGAGGAACCTGGTTACGTCCTTAGTGCAGACGAGGAGTGGGACCTGGCTGGTTTCCTCCATACAGACTTGGTGTTTGAGTGCGCCGTACTCCGTAGTCTCTCCATACCAACTTCAGTACGGAGCGACTATGCTTGAATACCTACGGAGTACATAGGACTCAAGAACGAACATGCAGCACGAGAACCGACCGCGTTTGGCAGGGAGAGGAGGGAAGTCCACGGACACCATAAACAATCATCTCCAACAGTCCATCAGCACAAGGGAGGACGTTTGTCTTTGCTCAACTAGCCGGCATCAGCATCACATGACTCTGCTCGTGGTGCTTGTAATTCCTCTCGGGGTGCGCTCCATGGCCAATATGTCCAACAAAAGATCTAAAGAGCGTTAGAAAGTTGTATCGCGCGACGGGACTCGTCCCTCGATAGCCTAACTTCAGCAAAGGTGAAATCATCCTGCAGCGGCTCGCTCAAGACAGCGAGCGACCTGCCTGGCCTGGCCCCAGTTTTAAGGTATCAACACCCAGGTGCCGTCCAGGGGCACACGATTCTACCGAGGACATCTGGACCGTGCAGGCCAGGTTCATCCATAATGTTCTTGTCCGGCGTCTTCACCCGTGGCACTAACCTAGGTTCCCGTACCTCTCTCTACTCCATATAAGCCGCCTACTATGTATCTACTAGTAGGTAGTTCTGGTATATGCTTTGCCTATGAAATTAGAAAGCCAGACACCCAAAAACGCCGAGATATCTCGCCCCGCAAGTTAATACTCCCGAAACGCTGAACTTGTGGTTACATGTTGCGTCTTGGTCTCCAAGCCGTCTCCAAGATCAACATGTTGCATGCTGATCCCTTCACTAGTACTTCAAATGAACTCCCGAATTAGACCTACACAGCATGCGACGCTGCTATACCCTCTCTCTCTTTCCGATCCACGAGTGGCTTCCAGGTGAATTTCTTTGAAGTCATTGCAGGTCAAACGAACAGGTCAAGCGAGCAATGACTACAGTCACCTGAAATCGGCCGTACTATTACATGAGAGTCTGGGTGGCGGCTATTATCAATGCTCCGAGCTCTTATGCTCAGACGCACGCACGCGTACATGCATATATGCACAAATCTCTAAGCAGCCCCTGGTGTCAAGTGGTAAGCCAATCAGTGTCAGATGAGAGCACTGACACCGCCTCGTATGTACTACCATCACTCGCAAAGCCTTATATACCGTCCGAAGACGGTGGAAATGGAATGGTATAGGCTTCGGCTTGGCCAAACCTATGGTTGGTTGACCACCTATATAGTCTGACGGTCTTCGGTCGTCTAATCAACGGGTTCGGTACCTCGTAGTTCATCGAATTCATTGATCAAGTTCGGTCGGGTGAAACGACTGCAATTGGTGTTGCAGCGCAGGAAAAGGCCTCCCTTAGCTATCCTCTGGTTTGAATTTCGTGTCTCTATCTGTGATGCTTCAAAAGAGGTTGTTTGAAGATTCAAGTAAAAGAAAGAGAAGCACACGCCAGGATAGTAGGGCCGCTTTTCGATTCATTCTGTGGTCGACTGATCTAGTGCCAATTAGCTCTTGCTTGACCTATTTGCCGGCCAGTGCAGACGCATGTATGATGTCGTCATGGACGTTGTAAGTTTGGAAGTGAAGCTGGAGTCTACGCCGTGCGTGATGCAGTCTGGTTTCAAGCCAAAGACAAGTCGTTATCTTGTCGCTCTGCTATGGGTCTCGTGATTCACGTATGACTCGGATCTACAGCAGATTTTGACGCCGTAATACCAACCGAGTCATTTCAAGGCTTCCTTACCTCGAGACAGCCCGGTGGCGGCTTGTCTAGAAATGGCTGTTGATATGGCGTTTGCTGGAGAGTCCAAGCAGCACACAAATTCACGGAATCAAAAAGAGCCAACCCGAAAGAGAGGGGGAGGGGAGGGGGAGAGAGCAGCATCCCATTTTACATGACGGCTGGGAAACGGCTGGGACAGAACATCGGGTTGGGATGACAAAAGTGAAAGGGGCCAGATGCCCGGAATCAGATGGCTGCCTGACAATCCGAGTTAAAAGCGATTGGTACGAGCAGAAAAGGAAGGAGCTGTGCATCGATTCCAAATGGGGAATGAGCCCGGAAGGGACTGGGAAGGATTGAGATGGGCTGGGAAGAAACAGGAATTGCGTTCGGGCTGCTTTACACAAATACATATTACATACCATGGTAGCTGGAAGCCTCTCAAGGTATCCGTCTTGATTGTACCTAACTCATTATTCATGGCTGATCCCGATCCACATCATGAGATAACATTGTACAATTCCCCATGGCTCCTTCGCGAACAGCACGTCGTCGAGACACATCGATACCGAAACCCTTGCCTTGGTCCAATGACTCTCGCCTGCTGCTGCAGCACATTTGTTTAAAATATGAGCAATATGCAAGTGCTCCAACACTTGCAATCAACCCTCCTTGACCGAAACGGAACTCAAGCTAATTGGATGCGATGACAGCCTAAGCGGAGCCGCAGGTCGAACATCACACACCACCAACCCATTCAGGTCTATCCACGTCAATCTGTCTATATAAACAACACACAGTCTTGTCTTCCGTCATATCCTATCACATCTGACGCTCTGGCCCGCCCCGCTGCTGCTAGTCTCCAGCGTGGGGAGTTTATTTATGCCTTCGTCTCCACGGTCACACAGGCATACATACAGGCCAAAGCTAGAGCAGACAACAAAGCGAGCCAAATTAATCAGTCTTTTTTCCGGTGTCATAGCTCAGACAGATTAACCGACGTACGAGGGGTCTTATACCAGCAGCATCACGTCGAGGTTTCGACTGGCACGATGTCTTACTCAGTCTTATCCTCACATATCGCCGACCAAACCGAGTAGTCCTGCTTTTCGAATGCTTTTCCGAGTCCTCCGTGGCATACGAGAGTGTTGAGAGATCCCAGGTTCTCATGGGCTTATGGAGGCTCCCGAGTTCATACTTGCCTAAAACCCACAAAAGATCAACTTGTTCCCACCAAGGCAATTGGGATCTGTCAGAGACTCCATACCCCTTCCCACCGTCTCGTGGAGCGCCGACCGCACTCCGTAGGGCGGCGCCATGCCCGCAATCTTCCGGTACATCATCTGCGTATTTGGCGCATCAGCAAACACGGCCTCATTGGTCACTTCCAGCGCCTTGGTTTCACCACAAGAAGTTCCAGCGACGGCAGCGCGCGCCTGTGGCCCTGAATGCGATACTGCAAGATACTGCTCTGTCCCTCAGGGTCCCTTTTCATATCAATTGGAAAGCGGCGGCATTTGGGCCTCCAGCCAGCTAGGTGATGCTCAGCCGGCAGGACAAACTGCGCAAGCCGGAGGCGTCTTAACGTCTCAGCCAAATGCATTCTTCGATCAAGAGTCCAAAATGGTAATGTTTAGTGGCAGAGTCCGAGACATGAGCCCCAAGTTGGCAGTCACAGGTTGTGAAAAAGGGCGGTCGACAGCTCGAAACAAGGATCTTTTGTCATAAAACTTCCATGCAGGTGCGTCCTGTTGTCCTTGCCTACCACCCACCCTCCATGAACTTCGACCGTCTAGCTATCTAGTTGTTCGCCAAAGTCTTACTCAACCTACAAGTGCGCCAACCCTGGGCCAAGCTTGGTTTCTAAAGTCCCATGTCATCGTCAAACTGGGTGTGGACTCATCAAACAAATCGACTGCATCTGATATCACATTCTGTCTCCGGCATCCTAGGTTCATCTTGCCGGCCACTAATTCTCCTTGTACTCCCCGCAATTATGTCATGCATTGTGTCTCTCTATTTTTCAGGGTTTTGCAGGCCCTCCTCGGCAAATTTCGCCTTGGGTCATCGCAGTTCAAAACGCCCACCGCGCTCCATTCTCCACATGCGCTATGAGTTGTCTGGCACGCCTGGTTCAGCCCGTCATCCCATGATTCTTTCACCGTCTGCTGCTCCGTAAATCAGGGCTAGTATAAATACTTGTAGCTGGACCATCCAGCCAAGTCTAAACATGGCTCTAGCAGAGAGAGAGGGCATCGGCCCGGGCACCTTTGATGCCTGACTCGCTTGATCTGTGCTTCGAATTCATCATCGTCCCCGTGGCTTGCACATATCTTGGCTTCAGCCCCGGGCATCAGCATGTCGTATACATCCGGTTTCACTTCTTTTTCTTAGACAAGCCGGGTCATGGTTGTCTCCTTGATACCCTGTATATCACATCAGCTCTTCACATATGTGCCGTTTGGTAGAGGGCTGAAGACTTCTTCTTTTCTTTGCCTTTCCCATCGTCATGAGCTCCCATTCTCGTCCGCGTAAATCGCGGATTGCCACCAGCGTTGCGAGAGTGATGTATACTAATGCAGTATATTTTTCCAACAACCGGGTATACCAAGGGGACACTCCTGCCATGCTGAACTACAGTTGCGTCAACCGTGTCTACTATGCATACGCAAGCGTAGGTTCAGATGGCGGTGTGTTTGTAAGTCCTCCTCCCCCCTAAGAAGGAGTCTTTATCGCATCTAGAACCGTTTCCACTGACTCGTGTGGGCCGTGGCTCAGTTAAGCGATGAGTGGGCGGATGCCAGAGCTCCGATAGATGGGGTACAAGGTGCTTTAGGATCTTTGATGCACCTCAAACAACGACATCCTCACCTTCAAGTTGTATTGTCAATTGGGGGAGGAGCCTGCTCGAATCTTTTTCCTATGGTTGCTGGGAATGCTCATCTACGAGAAAATTTGGCCCGATCCGCCTTGGGGCTGGTGGAAGCATCTGGGCTGGATGGCATTGACAGTAAGCTACGACACGAGAAAATATTCTTGCTTATCAAGGCTTTCAGTGCTAATTAGCGGCCCCGTGCCTCCCACGGCTCGTAGTTGCATGGGAGTATCCTTGCAGTGTCGAACAAGGCAATGACTTCTTGGCTTTGTTGGCGACTATTCGATTACACTTGCCTGAGGATCGCTATATTCTGACTGCCGCTCTGCCCGCAACCAAAACTGTGCTACAATTCATTGATTTCAGTATGGCTGCCGACTATCTGGATGCCGTCAACCTCATGGCGTACGACTTCTTCGGTATGTGGACACCGAAAAGCGGCCATCATTCCCAATTGTATGCAATGTCTCGGGACGAACCTTCTGGTTCATCAGGCGTCGCCCATTTGATGTCTCATGGATTCCCTTCGGGTGGTATTCTGCTTGGTATTCCTACATATGGCCGCAGCTTCCAGCATGCCACAGGACCAGGCCAAAAGTTCAAGGGGGGTGGCGGTAATGATGGCACATTCGAATATAACCAGCTTCCCCGGAAAGGATGTAAGGAGTCGGTGGATAAACGACACATTTCGGCCCAGTGCGTGGGAGGTGATGGGGGTTTCGTGACATACGATAATCCCGATACGGTGAAGGCGAAGGCAGCATTTGCAAAGCAAAAAGGACTAGGTGTGAGTACTCTGCAGCGAGAGTCATGTCACGAATCAGAAAAAGTCAACCGTTGTTGTGCTAATAAGAGATGTTCACAGGGTCTTTTTTATTGGAATGGAACGGCCGACTCTAAAGAAACATCCAGAAGCCTGGTTGCAGCAGGCTTTCGTGCGTTACACACATCCTAAGAAAAACGAGACACCTCAAAAGCCATGCACCCAACACGACATTAAAAGGTGAGCAGCACGTTGTTGAAATTGCATTACGGTTATGGGGCTGGAGATATAAATCATCGAGAACCGTGTCGCGTAGGATTTTCCATTTATCTCGCAGGCAAGACCTTAGCATCAGAGGCGTTATTTAAATCCCCAGCATTTACATTAGTAGATTTTATTTTTCTGTTTTGTTCAACCCCCTTTTTTGGCAGCACGATATTAGCAAGGCGAACCAGAGAAGATGACTGAATACAAAGCAAATCGGAAAGCAACTACCAAGTTAGCCATTCTTGGCAGTGGGTTGTCAAGGATTCGGCACTGACGTAGCCGTCGAGCCATAATCAACATTCCCGAAGGAAGGTGTATCGGCGATTGTTACTGTAACTTCCAAGGTGGAGTTGCGAGTTTCTTGGCAACCGGGTAGAATTTTGATAAGCATGGAGTTGTGCATTCATAAATGAACTGGGTTTCTGTCTGACGGGCAAAAAAGTTTATCAAGTGAACGACAGTGCCATACTCAAACAAACCTTAGATCCGCTCACAGGCTGCTGCTGCCAACCTTTACAGACGTATAGAGCACTTTTCGAAACCTCGCCCCTATGGCAGGAATTAGATTCGGGACAGTGGTTGACTTCTCAAGTCCAACTCATCGCAGTCGAAAAGCAACGATTGGCAATGAGTCAATGACAACAGCTCGAGGAAATGCCAAGAAAATGCTGGGGGCTGGTGGACAGGGTTCTGACTTTGGGTTCCAACATGTCTGCCAGACGCAACATGAACGACGCCACGCCATTATGCATGTGCTTGTGAAGGACTCCCTTGAGATAATGACGAACACATCACCACTGCACAAGGGTAGGGATGCAGTAGACAAACCTTGAGAAGCTTCACGTCGATTTGCCATGACAGTGCCCCACGGACCAGTTGCCGTCTTCATCGCATGTGGCACTAGTACCCGTTGACAACTGAGTGGGCTAGCCACTCGTCGCTGACAACAACCAACTTTCCACTCTAGCGCGCCCCTTGATGGAGGGGCTATGAATGATGCCCAGGCACGTGCCGATAGCAGAGATAGGCTGGAGATAAGCCTTACTGCTGCACAAGTGACATGTCAGCACATCATCTGCGCATCCAGCCTCAGCTGCTAGGCAGCGTACCCTCGCTACTTCCGTCCAAAACCTCGTCATCATCACAGCAATGTCAGAAAAAGACCCCGAGCCATCGCCTCCCGTGCCAGACACAGCAGTCAGCCCGTCCACTGGCCTCCCAGATCCGGAAACAAGGTCAACCCAACACTCTGCCGAACCCGCGCCTCCTCCTCCTCCTGTTCCTCCGCCCGCCTTCGAGCCTCTCTTCACACTGGTGACCAATGCGTCGACAGGAGCCACAATGCACCCGCGCGTGCAGTACCTCTTCTCCGATGACGACGCCTCCATCCTCTCCCACCCCAACGACGACCCAAACCACCGCGCGATGCTGGTCGATCTCGCGCCCACCGAAGCAAGCACCTGGTCCGTCCAGTGGGCATCCAGCCTCAGCCCAGACTTTGCCATCACCGCTTCCCAGCTCTCTGTGCAGCGCAGCGACGACGCCAGCGAGGGCGACACCTCAATGATGCTCCGACTAGAAGGGGTGGAACGCGAGCCCCTGGACGCCGGCGGCGGCAGTCGGCCAAACAGCCTGCCCAGCTCGGGCAGCGGCGCCATTGGCCGCGAAAACGTCGATGCGCTAGCCGACGAGTTCAAGCGGCGCATGGGCGTGTTGAAAAAGGTCGTCGCCGAGGGCGAGAAGAGAAGAGACATACTGGAAAGGCAGGCGAGCAGTCTGCCCAGGCCGAAGACGGGAGATGAATATGGATCGCCTCGCGGGGGGGAATCTGCCATGCGGGGAGCACCGTTTGAAGATGAATTCCCCGGCTAAATAGATTGACCTTGGGTGATTCCACGGATGTTTGTCAACAAGTTTTAGCAAGCGCTTGCAATTTGGTTGGTGTCATGGTGGAATGGGCGGTATTGAATATTTTAATTGGCTATTCGGATTTAGAGAATGGGCATTTTCAAGGCGTTTAGGCAAGGTTCGTGTTGGCCAGGCGAACACAACAAATACTTACCGTGATTTCTCCCACTGCATTGACTTGTCATTGGGCAACATGGCCGGGTAACCTCATGATTACAAATGTATGTATTCATAACTACGCCTGATTGAAGAGAAACGAAAAAGATCCCGCCTGAGAGGCACAATGAAACCCAATTTCCCTCTCCCAAGATGAAAACCACAAGGGAGTTACGGTGCAAACCACACAAGACAAACAAACTTCCGATCCAACCTAGGCCTGCTATTACTAGCCGTACATGAAGGGAGCTGAAAGCACAAACAGCAGACAAAGATTGTCGCATCTGAATTTGCTCAAAACCACTTTTGGCACATTTCCTATTCCTAGATGCCTCTTTTCTTGCTTTTGTTCCTTTCTCGCGCCCCCACTATGAAGTCCCAATTTTCCGAATCAGTGGACGATACAGGGTAGAAATGCAAAGGCACGAACCGCGGTATATAAGTGAACACGCGGCATACGTCGATGGTGATGTGGACACAATCTTTGTTAAAAAAAATTAAAGAAAAAAAAAACGAGGTGGAAAAACATTCGTCCCGCTGAGGTGTCTTATGCAAATAAAAAATAAAGTAAGCGATCAGTTCTTGTGTCTTAATCCGGTGCAGATATTGTCACCAACCCATATCAAATATGCTCCTGAAGAAGCCAGCTCTGAATCGTCTTTTCTCATTTTGATTTTTTATGACAAGGAAGCAAGCCAAAGAGACAACCAGCTCATCTTTCAATGTTTTAGTTGTTTGGGAGCTCAGAAAAGTGGATTCGTTCCCTGACGCGAGCCATTGTCCACGATCGCGCGGGGAACAAATCGTCGAGTGTGCGGCACAGCGATGGACCGTAAGCTCGACACAGCTGTGGTAGTGAGGTCTTCGAGCTCCCGTTTGCTGTTCTTGTTGCCACCTGAAGTGCCTCGGATGACAAAGATGTAGATAAGAACGATAATGACAATGATGATGATAATGGCCACTGTGAAATTGTTAGTTTACTCTGCAAGAACCCTTGTAAATGTGAGCATTTCTTACCGCATATACCTAGGCACCACCACTTCTTCTTCCTCGTCGCCCTCGCCGTTTTCACAGCAGTGTTTATCTCCCCAACACCCTTATCAAGGTTGTCGTTCACTACTTCAGTCTGCTCCTCAATCTTCATGACAACTTCGTCCTGTTGCTCAACCATACTGTACATATCTTGGTACATCTCTGCAATCTGCTCCAAGGTACGCTCGATGTTCTCCAGCTCTTGGTGCCGGTTTCTCATGTTATTAAGAGCATTCTGGGCGTGTTCAGTTCGATTGCTCTGCATCATAGCCTGGGCGAATACCTGTCTGTCAGCGCCTTCCGCAATGGCTGCCTCGATTGCCTCCTCAGAGGCGTCTTGTCCAGCAAGGTTATATTCTCTGGCAACCTTTGCTAGATATTGCTTCCTGTGGGCTTGTTTCATCGCGCTGAACGTATTCAAAGCCTTGGTTACGCTGTTTCTTGTAGTGTCGACAATGGGTGGGAAGGTGCCGTCTTGCTGGGTTCGGGCTCTGAGCTGTTGGACGCGACGTCTGAGATCGTCAAACTGCCCAGTGATTTCAGAGGTGAGAAAATCAAGACGGTCTTTAGTGTTGCGAGCATCAGCGACATTAACTTCGTTCAAATATCGATTCTGTAATCGTCCCAGGTCGTCGAACTTGGCAGTGGCTTTCTTTAGCTCATCTTCGATAGCTCGGATCTCCTGCAAGTCTTCGTTACTCAGCTTGCCACCACCTCGGCCAGCGGTTTGTGGAAGAGAAGCCATCTCAAAGTTGGAGCCTGTAATTTTATTCGTTGCATGAGTGCGTGTTCTTTAGTAGGCCCACCACAGACTGCAGCATGGCTTCTTACCTTGGTAGTTGCTATTTTGGCCGCGGTCGGGTCGATATGACTGATTTTGGACGAATTCCCGCGGTTGTTGTCCCTGGTAATAGTCGGAGGTATTTCCCAACTGCTGGTAGTTGTTCTGTCGCCCACCATATCTGTTCCGTTCCAGGCGTTAGTCCGGTATCAAGTCTCGCGGAAGCGTTATAGGGCAGTCGGGGATAATCAATCGTTGTCAAGGAGAGTGAAAGGCTGTCGAACGTTCAAAGAAAACAAGTCATTACTAACCCGTTCTGTCGTTCCATTGTTAGTCAAGGTTCCGGCCTACGGATTTGGAGCGAAAGGTTCAGAGAGTGTGTAGAGGGTAAGTAGAAGGAACACGAAGTAGGACGTGACGAGAAGTAAAGGACTTGTGCCACCAGTCCCGGACTCGGCGACTACAGTCAGATCCAATAAAACTGCAGTGGTCCCGAATATGGAAGGCAGAACGACTGTTGGGAATGTATACTACTGTATGGGAGGAGTGAAGATTGGGAATCGATGTTGAGACGCCGACCGAAAGCAAGAAAAGGGAGAACATAGGTGAAACACTAACATTCATGGCGGATTAGGAGAGCACCTTGCTCGTCATAAACGAGTTGTAGACGGGATTGAAATGGGGCGAGGTGGTCAGAGGAACGGGGCTCTGGATCGAGAGTCCCAAAGAGAAATCAACTGATACTGAGCGTCCTGGGCCAATTCCTTGGTTCGGCTCGCGAGGCGACGAGACAATGGATAGAAAAGAACAATGTGCAGACTCGGAGACACTGGTAGTTGGGATGAAGGAACAAGCACAAGTCAGCAGCAGAACAAGGGCTGAGATTACTAGAGCCGTGACTTTGAGGTGGTGTTGATGTTTGTAACAACTGAAGATGATGGAAGAAGCCGCCAGCCAGTCAGCCAGCAGGTGGACAAGTTTAGAACAAAAGGGGGGTAGGGGGTGACCACAGGGGGGCACAAGGGGGGCACAGGGGCATCTGGGGCTCTTGGCTGACGCTACTCCGTAGAGAGAGAATTGGTGGAGAGGTGGGCGGGTCTTGAACGACATGACTCCGTAGCTAATATCCAGTGGTTGAATAGGCAGGTGCCATCGTGTTCTTGCTCAATGTTGCGTGAGGACAATTAACAGGCCCGCCATGCGACGTTGGGAGTAGTACTGGTGAAGCCTGGGTAGTTCTGAGGACCAGATTTCTTAGAACCGTTAAACTGGTCCTTGTTTGAGGCACCGGGCATATCGCTGTCAGAACCCACCACCAAACAACCGTCGCACGGCTTCGAATGCTCCTACACTTCCCTTACTCAGTTTGCTCCTGTTCTGATTCTGCCGTTGCTGAATTCCTCTTGTGCCTGTCAAGTGTGATATTTACCTCACGCATCAACTTGGCCACTCTGCCATGCCCGTGCACCACCAGCACCGACACAGACAATCACACGAATTATCTGCGACAGAGGGGACAAGATTCGATACTGCCATCATACGGAGTATGTGTCCTACAATCATAGTCAGACCAGAGCGCATTTCGAGACATGGCGCGAACGTTCCGACAACGCGGCTGTTGAGTTGTGGATTCTCTGAGGATCATGCAACGATTGGGTCAAACAAGACCGACGAGACACAGCCACGGATATTGAGTCGTCCAGCCATGCTATTTTCACATTGGTGTGAAGGACAAAGAAACTCGGCCCACCAATGATACCAATGACAGTGCCGCCACCACCTTTTGTCTTTTCGGAATGGGCGCCTCAGCGTGCTCCATGTGCTTATCATAACCCTGGTCTGTCTTTTCGTCAATCACAAAGGTTGACTGATCATCAACATGCGCTCATCAATCAGCCGCGTTTCATGTGTAGCATGACGGTTGAGATGGGCTATGTTCGGCTGGCTACTCCGTACACTGCATTTTTACCTCTTTGTGCCATTGAGACTCAGGCTACCAGTCAATCTTACGAGTGGAGAGGCTGTTCATACCAAAGATGTCGGAAGTATTCCCGTCTTTCTTCATGGTTTGCGCATAATGTCGATCAGAAAGGAGACGCGATTCAATATGGTCTTGATTGCTAATGGACTGATTCGTACATCCTGGAACAAGTCGTCTGGTCGTTTTCGCTCTCTCTACGGAGTATGTAAACGCATTGCGGCTGACCACAGTTCTCATAGCCACCGGCCGCTAGGGATCAGACGGGCTATGATGCAGCCTCGAAGCATAGTGACTAGAGCGAGCCTTGTTGGCACTAACGGCATATACAAAAATAGACGACCCGGGCCACCAAATTCAACGCTGAGGGCTAGCTTCAGCTCGTCCGTGGTGAGAAATTTCGTGGCGTTCTTTGCTTCCACACGAGTGCAAATACAGAGGAATGATAGCCGCCGTTTGGTACAAGACTTGCTTATCAGGCCTAAATCATTAATATGCAACGGGCCCATGAAAACGTGCTCAGTTGCAAAACGCCTCACAATCCTGATACCTTCCCCATCAGCAGCTCAATACAAATACATTCTCGTCTATGCATCAAGATTCACTGGCACGAAAGAGCACATATACCACACATAATACCATGCAGTGAACTACCTGCTATATACCTAAACAGAAGACCCTTGTAATACAGCCTCCAGCTTTGTGTAGTCTTGACCCAAATACACAAATGATTGCAACAGAAGCAGCCGCGTCTTACAAAACAGCATAGGCCGACACATAGCTCACACTGAAATCACTGGGCTTCTCAACCAAATTGCTCCGCTGATATTGAGTGATGCGAAACCGGCATTTCCTTGCATCAGCAACCTCTCCAGAGAGGAGCTCCAGTGCCGCCATGGCCACGCCGATGGGGTGTCTTCCACATACTGTATTCTTAGTCAACTTGAGGTTATCCACAAACACGTCGTGGTGTCCGCTCTCAACAGCATCCATGGCCGCCTTGTCCAGAAGTCTAATAGTTTCGTGAATCGGCGGTCCGGCTGGTGCTTTGTCTCCCCTGCGGAGGTTGATCAACTGCGCTGGATCATTGTCCGGCGAGTAAACCATGTATTGAAAGTGAGCTCCCCAGTGGCAGAAGTCGGAGCTGATTATAAAGGCGTTTTCCTCATCCTTCAGATATGGTACTAACACCTGCCCGATGGTCTTTTCTTCATCACGATTATTGTCCCCAATGAGTATGGGCACAATGGTGGGGAAGTTTTCTGGTGATCCGAAGGTCTGCTCGCATCGTTTATATAGATAGGGCAGGTGCATTTCCAGAGAGTGTTCAGCTGAGTCTCGCGATGGCGGAATATCGTCCATTTGAGCTGCTTCTTTAACACGTTGGATAATGTCACGATCCACGACGAGGTTACCAAATGGCGTGGCATATTTGCTATATGTGGTGACGGCACAGCCGTCAAGATAGTATGTGTGGGACGGGCCAAGCACAAATACACGTTTAGCCTTGGAGAGATCTAGGCATTTGTATGCCCACGCTGCGCAGGGACCTGAGAAGGTATATCCTGCATGACTGTGTGAGATGATTAGCGGGGTTATCTCTTCGCATGAATGTAGAAATCGGCCAGATACATACGGCGCAATGATTATTCTCGCTCCCGGTATCGGAAGTGTTGAATCATCGACGGTTTCTGGAACATCGGATAGGTATTCGTCGAGCTCACTCCCGAGATCGTCGGGAGACGCCACGTACCAGGAGCCTGCTTTCCCAGCGGTGCGAAGGCTCATCTTGAGATTCGGTGTGGAAATAGAAGGGGTTATCTAGAAAATGAATCCCTCAATGCGTTTTTTGACAAGTCAGATGAACGAAATTGTGGTCTTTCGAGTAACAACGTTTTTTCTTTTTCTTTTTAAAGCAATGGCAAGATGGCAAACTTTCAGATGATGGTGCAGGAAGTGAGATGTCACTGCCCCGCCACGAGCGGCTGCGGGGTATCGCATGTCATGCCCAGGAGGACAAGGTGTAAGTCAACAGCAGAAACAATATCAACTTCGATACCGTATTCTATTTTAAAACACCGGTCAGTTTGTTCCTCCCAATTTCTGCATCGTGCATTGTTTCTCTAGAAGTATTTACGGCGGCATCGTTGTTACAGGGACAGACACGCATGAGGGATGGCAAAATCATGTCCCAACAAGTGCCGCGACTACCAGTGGGCTTCCAAGAGCGAGAACAGCATATGTTCAGGAAATGGCCTATGTTGTCTCGGGTATCCTTGCTACCGCACAACTGTTGAAATTATCTAGCTGTTGTTCTATGTATGCTGCGAACAATACCGACCAACCCAACGAGCCTGAAGTTCAGTCTCGCAAATGTACGCTGAGAAGGATACGTGAGCACAGCAAGGAATATACAAGGCCAGGAGACAAACACAGGTTATATCAAAATACACCACAGGAGTTCTGGAATGTATTTAATCATAAAGCCCATCTCACTACGACCCAAACCTCCCATTTGGTGCGGATAACTCCCGGCTGTAGGGTAGGTGAGGTCTCTCAACTGGGACCCATGCACTTCCGCCCCACATGCTACCAAGTCGTGCCAATACCTGCCAATCAAAAGAGCCAATGGCTAGCTCTGCGGAAAAAAAGAAATTCCCGTGCTGGATATCGAAAACCGAAAAGTTTCTCTTGAGGACAAACATGTAATCGCACACTCATAGCAGCAAATCACCACCGTATTTCTGCAACGCAAAATGTCATTCAGAGGCGGCCGTGGTGGCGGTCGAGGAGGCGGTGGCTTCCGAGGTGAGTAGCAATTTTTTCCACCTTTCCTCCATCCCCCCCCTTGCCAATTTTTGCATCGAAGATGCAAGGAAAAATTGTGTGCTGGGCAGAAACCACTGACGGGACATTATCTCAGGCGGACGAGGCGGCAGCTTTGCGCCCGCCGGCCCCCCTGCCGAAGTGCAGGAAATGGGAACCGTCGAACACGCTGTCGAAGGCGAAATGTTTTGCCGCTCATCAAACGTCAAGATCCCCTACTTCAACGCCCCCATCTACCTCGAGAACAAGACGCCCATTGGCAAGGTCGACGAGGTCCTCGGACCCATCAACGAAGTATACTTTACGATTAAGCCCCAGGAGGGGATTGTAGCCACGAGCTTCAAGAGCGGCGACAAGGTCTTCATTGGAGGAGACAAGCTGCTGCCTATGGACAAGTTCTTGCCCAAGCCCAAGGTCGCCGGCGAGAAGAAGCCCAAGCGAGCGGGTGGTGCTCGTGGTGGCCGTGGAGGACCCCGCGGCGGCGGTCGCGGCGGAAGAGGAGGCTCTGGCTTCGGCGGTGGTCGGGGAGGTGGTCGCGGCGGAGGCGGTTTCTCAAGAGGAGGCGGCCGTGGTGGTGGCCGAGGAGGTGGCGGCTTCAGTGGCGGCTTCAGTGGTGGCCGCGGCGGTGGCCGTGGAGGAGGAGGTGGTTTCCGGGGACGTGGACGCGGCTTCTAACGGATGAATTCACGGGACAAGAGATGAGGGAGTAAAAAAAGACTACTTGATTTGTGTTTCTTGCCATGTCTGGTCTTTCGGCAGGGGCTTTCGCATGGGACACGTCATTGGCGTTTTATGGACAGATTCTTTTGGGCCAGTGCGGTCAGTTGGGGGCATAGTTGTGAGCTATTCTGTATCCAAAACTACGCATCTACCCGTACGGCTAGAGTTGGTTCTTTACTTTTGGGACAATGGAATTCAACGAGCATTATACACACGGTCTGCTTTGTTGTGGGCGCGGCTATCACATTTGGAATGTCTTGGTTGACATTGGCTGCAGTGATTATCAAGGACGCAGATGAATGTTTTGCTGCGCTGTACTGCCATACTGATATGTAACCGGGATGGCTTAAAAGGCTGAATAGATCAAGCTAGTCTCCTCGGCCTATGGACAAAGTCCTTGAGAGCCCTTATACATCTAAGGTGCTGTTTGGTACGATTGCCGGTTACACTCTCATCCGTTCAACACGAGATCAAATTGATAGTGACGGCTTTAGAAATCACACTCGAAACTAACTAGTAGAGAGAGGCATCACTGAGCCGAGGATTGCAAGGGGATGTCTCGCTTCCCCCCTCCTGTAAGTCACGTCCTTTCTATTGCTAACCTTGCTCTTTGGTCGTCCTATCACTGAAGCTGGCCACTGACTGAGCAGTGTGTGCCGGCCCAAGCGTAATATTATATAACAGCGACGCAAGGAGTTGTACCGTTCCCAAACATGTTATACTAACAGCTTAGCTAAGTTGTTGGTGATGCATGAAGTTGGGGTTCCCTGGCCGGATGACGCCAAGTGACATGTACATATCGAGCATACATGCGAATTTCTGTATCCAGGACAAGTAAATAGGCTGTTTAGTGATGTGTATTGGGAATCAGAAACTCAACGAGACCCTTACACTCACATAGCCGCATGAAGGTCTATATCTCAACAGCAGCTCACTCTGCTCAGTAATGGCCAGAACCCACAGCCGCCTTGCCCATAAGCTTACTCGAGGCCATTGAATCCGGCCAGCTGATTCAGCATTGAGTAAATCGTGGTTCAATTTTGCTTAAAGTCCCTGTTTCTGCCTGTATTGTCTATCATGAGGATCCATCTCCAAATATGATGGATACCGATTCGCGAAAACTAAGCACTGGCACGACCAATATTTCCAATTCCGCCTTTTACTTTCGATGACCACCTATCATCAGCCTCTTTTTTCTTCAGTCATTGGGTCTGATCCAACTGCTGCCCAAGACAGGATTGTCCTCTAGGACCCCAAGCAACTACATAATAACCTACTTCTTCTATCAGCCCCTGCCAAGGGATGAAGAAAGGAAAAGGATCTGCGTAGGGCAAAAAAATAGTCCACTCCATCGGAGCGGAACTGGATGTCCTCAGCGAGACTCGAACTCGCGACCTTTGGATGGCCCAGATTATTCATCTGATCATAGACAAGAGTGTATGAGACCAACGCGCTAAACCAACTGCGCCATGAAGACATGATTTGTTGACGTCCGGGAGGCTTATTAATAATTATTCGGCTTCCACCCACCACCAGGAAATTGTGGATGGGAGCAATTTTGGACGCTTGGGTCACATTGATGCACGTAACATTACAAGAACCAAGAATCGGAAGCTAACGCCCTTAAACGTGCTCTGTTACCCAAGGCTAGGGCTGCGAACTGGCAGCACACAAAAGTCTAAACTTGATGGTGCGGCGATCTTGAATCATGTTTCCCACGACATGTCTGATCTATGCGGGGTCGGTACCTGGCCGACGCGATATATCCCCTGCATTCACATGCGTTGTCAGTACTCCGGTATGTAGTTATTGATACAAGTTGCGCAGTTGACAGTATGCAGTCATCTCGGACGGGATTGACATCAACGGCACCCACGCCAATTTCAGCCTGCCCTTCAATGTTTTCCCTTGTCAAGCTAACGCCGCGTTCTAGTACAACGCTGGTATTTGGCTTACAGAACACGGCCAGAATGCGAGTGATCTACACATGCCAAGTACTGCATGCACATGTGTGTAGTACTTATATCCCTTCAAAATGTCACCCCCTGCACAGGGCGAGCTGCTTAGCGTGATGCTGGGCAATTTATCTACGGAGTACGGAGTAATTTCAGGCCCATTCCGCCAATGTCGCCTGGCCGGCTGACATGACAGGGCTGACCTGTGGCTGCTTAATTACGCAATGTCAGCAGCGCTCGGCTTGAACAACACTTCCGATTGCCAATTTTCGGTTACCATGTACTCTTACTTAGAACCGCTCGGCAAAGATGGCCTGATTGGACGGCTGGTCATGTCTTGCAGGCCAGCCAAACACGCAACACGGGAACGCAACCACATCGTCCCGAAAACATCATCAGCGCCTGACATGCAAATGGAGTACTACTCCGTAGGCCGCTTCACTTTCCCCGAATCCTACTGCGTGCATACCTATGTACATACGCTCAGCACTCCTTTCGCTCGAACCCCAGGTTCTTCGGCTGCAAGTTGTGTGACGGCCAACCGGCGACCTTGTGTGATGGCGGGAAGCCAGCACCAATTGAGACTTGCAAGCCAAATTTGACATTTTTCGCCGTGGCGTCGATGCAGGCTAGCCCTGGTGTCACTTAAACCAGCACAGGGCAGACGGCAGATCTCGAGCGTCGCACGCCGCCCGTAAAAGAAAAAATTCCACCCCGATACTTGTTGACTCGTCATAGCCGCCCAAGCAATCAACAGGCTGGCTCGAATGTACGGGGTATCCCAACATGACCGCATAAGCTGTATAGATATGCTGCGTTTCGTGATGCCACTAAAGCCCAGTGGCCAATGCTTGGCAAGCCAGCTTATCGCGTGGCACTTGCAGCAGGCAAACTTCTTCCAAGCCCCGTCCGGTGCCTTCGCGTCATGGCGTTCAGGGCTTGCAGAGCCTTGTGAGTGGGCCCAATCCATTCAGCGAGGGAACATTGAAACCAAACAAACCCTGTCAAGCCCCCCGGTTTCCGGACTCTGATGATCGGTGGCTTGGAGTTTCGGCAACAAAAGACTGCGGCTCCGAGGGAATGGGAGCAGCATCGACCGCTCTCAAAACGTTGAAACCATGCCAGCGTGCTCTGCCGCTTCTACGGGGTGCGGATGGCCCGTGTTTGATCTCGTGAGCAATCAACTTCGGATGGTGCGACACGATGCAAGGTGATGCGAGTTGGCGAGTCGGCAGCTCCACGTCAAAGAACATTCCACATTTGGAAGGAGCAAACTGCTAGTAGTTTCTTGTTGCCGCATGAACATGCGCTATTTGATGACTCTCGCGGAGTCTCGCCACATCACTCTATTTCCCGAACTCGGACCACACATTCCATCCCAGCTCTCCTGCACTTCCGCCTCGTCACACCTCACCTTTCTTTCTGCCGTGTCTTGCCAAACCTCATCATGTTGCACAACGGCATATCTGTACGCGAACCGTATTGTACAAATAGTGTTGCTCTATATTCCTGGGTGTCATTAGATTTAAAACCTGATAGGAAAAAAAAAACCATCGCTTATATTTAGTTTTAGTACTATAATCCTTTTGGATATATGAATAGCAATTTCTTCAAAACGGACGCTTTGAGCCGTGCATTAGTTTGTAGTTCTTTAATATTAATGCCCGTCACCGCCATGTATTGAGTCGCTGCTGCGGCGTGTCGATGATGCCTTGGACGAAGCATCACCGCTGGGACAGCAACCTTGCCCTCTGCAGTCGTCAATACAATCCAGAAGGCATGCATTCTCGCCAGTTCCGTCTAAACCGCCGTCCATTCGTAGAGCCGCGGCATCACCTGCGTGTCGGTGTTGTTGATCTAGGCAGAATTCAGGCTGTATGGTAGCACTATGGATGCCGTAGCCATGGAGACACTTCCTGGCTCTCTTGGCGAGCTGCATGTATTTCTCGCCGCTGTGTTCGTTGATAGGGAAAGCAACTTGCAAGTGCATGCTGGCCACAACCTTTGTGTCTGACAATTGCCATACGTGAATGTGGTGGCAGCTGACAACGCCGGGAAGTCCTTCGATGTCTTGGCGAATATCCTGGATGCAGATATTCTCAGGGGTAGCCTGGAGAAGGACTCTTGCGGTGGCGCGAGTCAAAGGAATCGAAGTCTTGAGGATAATGGCAGTAATGAGGAGTGACACGGCGGGATCGCAGTACAGTTTGCCGGGCCAGTCGGTGAGCCAGATGACGAGGGCCGTGATAATTACGCCAACATTACCCAGTGCATCACCAAGAACGTGTAGCATCATGGCATTCATACCCATGTCAGCATGGTTGTGACCACTGGCCTTGGCTCCGGCCTTTCTCGGCAGCGTGTGGTTGTGGCCGTCATGGACACTTGAGTCTCGGCGGGGTCGCTTGTGGGATACAGAGTGTGAATGTGAGTGAGAATGGTTGATGGTTCCGTTATTACCCTTTCCATCGCCTACGAGCAGTGGTGATTCTTCGTTGACATCGGTTTCCAAGTCGCCGATCGGAGCGTCTTCACTTGTGTCACTATCGGCAACAATACCAGCCCCAGAAGAAGCGGCAAGGCTGGCGGCGATAATATCTTGGCGGAAGCTGGCAGGATGGATACTCATGTCTTCGATGCTGTGAAAGCGAGAGTGTCCAGACTTACTAGAGCGACGTCTACCACGTCCTCTTGCCTGGGGGGTTGCGCGACTTTGGCTGGTTGAATCATCTCGGGCGGCAGTGTCATCTCCGAATCGGATACGGCGAGCAGTCTCGGGACTTTCAACGGCTCGCTGCGCAATGACTTCTGGGAGCACGTCACCTACTACGCCGTCTTCGTCGGCGACGGCGCTACGAAGGTCATCCGAGGGCCTGTTCTCCTCCACGTGGCTATGTTCGTGGTCATGGTGACCATGGTCATGGTCGTGGTCGTGGCCATCCTCTTCGTCGCCGTGGGAGTGACCGTGACCACCAAGCACAACAAAACCGAGCAAGTTGGAGACCAGGCCAGCACATCCAACAATGAGAATAAGCTTGGGTTGGTTAATCTCGGGGGGTTCAACGAATCGAGTCAGAGCTTCGAGGATGATGGAGACGCAGAGTGCGATGAGGAAGACGGCGTTGAAGAAGGCACCTAGGATTTCAGCGCGAACCCACTGGAAGGTCGCGTAATTAGCACAAAATACTCACAACTTTGATTTGCAAGTGTAAAGCTAAGACATATATACGTACTCCGAAGGTGAATTCGTCGGTCGTTGCTTTCTGGGCCGCAACAACAGCCCACAATCCGATGGCAAGGGAGATGATGTCGTTGAGCTGTGGCGCTTGTCAGCAAGGAAGGATGAGGATGGCACCGGGTTCGGCCGCATACCATGTGGAAAGCATCAGCAGTTAATGCCAGCGAATGAGCAAGGAAGCCACAAATCAGTTCGAGCAAGAAAAAGGCCGTGTCAATAGCAATCATGACCTTGATGCGGGTGCTCTTGGACCAGGCCATCTTGGAGGCCATCGTGGCGGGCGAGGTGAAGGACGTCAACGGAGAGCGCAATGGCGAGGCAGCGAGTGCGCAATTCGTCCGTTAGACCGGTTTGTCGATGCCAACAGCGCAGACAGTAGGTAACCCAGAGACTTGGGCCGGGTGGTCTTGCAGTTCCCCAGCTCGGCTTGATAATTGTTGGAGAGAGGAGTCGACGTAGAGATGGACAATTGCGAAGGGAAACCCGGGACTAATAAGACAGCGGCCGAGCCGGGATGGAATGCTGGCGTGGCGACCAAACACCACCAGACATCAATGTCTGACCTGCCGTAGCACCTGCAGCCTACATGCACTAATACTACCGGACTGCTAGTGCTAGTACTACCAGCTCCGTAGTATTGACTCGACCAGACCAGACTACGTTCCGAGCATGGACCCGCCCGCCTGCCAGTGCCGCCTCCCAAGCCTGGTCCGTTCAATGTTGGGAGTCTCCTCGAGCCGCCGCCATGACCCGACCAGCGGCCACACAGACTTGGATGCTTAGTGTATTAATAGCTTGTGAAGGGAGCATGACCCAGCACAGGGCTATCCTAGCGCCTTGCCTATCTGGATCCTGACGAGCCCCTGGCGTCCTTTTCCGGACTGGCTTTCGTAGCCGTATCCTTGAGCCATGTTTATTTACTTATTTATTATTCATTGATATTCGCTAGTCAGCTAGTTAGTAACTTGGAGCCATGATTCATAAGTCATACCAGCAATGGCTGGTCGCTGCTCGACTTGCCCAGAGCCGTGAAACCAAATCATTAAAGCCAAGGACAACTTACGTCACGGGCCGTCTGCTCAGCAATTTATATTTTCTCATGCCGCAAGAGTCTTTGACATAAAGTCAGCCTCACGACCACAGCCAAAGGAGGGCGGTCTTGATATCTAATCATGCTTCACGTGGGCTACTGCTCTAAACGGCCAGGTCTATGTTCAACTCGCGTCACCAATTTCTATTGTTTGGCGCCTCAGTCATCCGCACGGCCTTTGCGTAAATCCAGCAGTATGTCGTATTACACACCACTAGTAGCAACAACACAGCAAGGTGCGTTTTTGTTTGAAAGTACATGTAACTTTTCCATTTCCCTAGCCTCGGTGGGCGTTGGTCACTATATATGGACAAGTATGTTAGTTTTCCAGTTCAAAACGCCTGTTTCGGGCCGTTTGACAAAGGGAGTCCGTCAGATGTCTTCTTTACACCCCGAGCACGAACATCTCTCTGCCATTCTACGTATCATGAAACTACCAAGACCTCCATGAGGTTTCCCACAGCCTCACGCCAGTTACTGTATCACGATTTCTTCCTTCCCAGACCTAAGATGACTCCTCAGCCTTCTTAGCCTTGTTTCCTCGGAGCTTGGGCTCAGGCTCGGGCTTGACGGGGCGCTGAGCTCGGCGGATGGCGGAAACACGCTCAACGGCGGCAGAGCGGAGATCGCTGCGGTAGCCAGACTTGGCAGTCAGGTTGGCAACGGCCTTGTAAGTCCTGTTTTGATACTCAGTAAGTTCCCACGGTTCTAGAAAGAGCGCTCCGACGCATTCCGTCAGTTGATTGGGTTGAAAACTCACTTTCGGCTGGACTTGTTGGCGCCGTGGGTGGTCTTGATGAAGGCCTTGGCGGGCTTGGTGGCATCAGTGGTCTTCTTGCTGATGACAGTAACGCCGCCCTTCTCGTTGGGGATGATACCAACAGCCTACCAACGCCCGATATTAGTATTCGCCCCAACTCAAGGACCTCTTACTGCATGTCATATGCCGTAATTTGAATTGCGAGTGGAATGTACCTTGTCGTTGACGAAACCAGCGTGCTACTCCCAAACATGTTAGCTGTCAGACTTCAAAACGAAGCACCCTCCTCGTCTCAGCATCCGCCATCAGATGTATACCTTTCGGCTGTTCTTGTTGGTAAGGTTCAAGGGGTCGTGGGAAAACTGGACGCCGCCATTGCGGTTGCTCTTGGACAGGAAGCAGTTGTTGTTGCCTAGAAAACCCAAAATGTTAACCACGTCTGATGCTTCCACGGCTTTCAAGTGAAATGTATTGGCAAGACTCACGAGCAATCTCCCAGACCAGGTCCGAGGACATGTTGGAAAGCGGAAGGGTAGCCATTATGACGGTTCGGTGGTTTGCGACGACGTAACAGGGTATCTCACAACTCTCAGTCTCTGCTTGCCTCGAAATTGGTGAGGTATTCTTAATGTGTGGGCTCGCTTAACTGCCGCAGTACGGTTTAGTGTGTTGAATGTGTCCCGCTTTTGTATGTGGCGGAGTTGTGGCTGGTAGCACATAGCACAGCCTTGGCCATGATGTGAGAGCTTTCAGGTGGAGATGAGCTGAAGCCGGATTTGTATGAAGCACTGAGAGGTGCAAACGAAGAAGAAACTGAGCCAGCCAGCCGGATTTTCGTCAGGTGCCCAGTCCGAGTCCGCCCACTTGGGCAAAACTCCGACGACCATCCGCCACGGTAAACGTCGACACATACGTGTGCCTCTTCCGAATAGACTGCCAGTGCGTCCTCGCCTTGAGAAACATCACAAGGCGGCGTATATGCGCCTGTCATGGCAAGATCACCACATCCCTACCACGCTTAAGAAGAGCCGTGCAGTCAAGACAACGCCTTTGCCCCCATCAGGTCGTTTTGCTTGCTCCGAGTCGTCCGCAACGCCGCAGCCAGCAGCATCGTCGTTTCGACATCACTCGCAATATCCCTAAAATTAGAAATTGTCGGCGCATTAGTTGCCGGTGCCCGCACCATGCTATACATTCTTTTCAGTGTCTCTATCCTCTCCCTTGTGGTAGCCACTGCGCTTTTCCTTACACGATCGCATTGGCGGCATTTGGTCCCCGAAATCCGTCTGCCTGGCGCAGACTACATCTACTCCCGGCTGCCTGGCACCTTTGCAGGCGATATTGAAGCCGGCCTTTCAAGCAGTAACTTTGATCTCACTGGCAACCTAGAATCAGGAGATGGTCGTGCCGGGCTTGACGATGCAAGCAAGGCCGAAATTCTGAAACTGATGAAGAAGAGGAGGATGACGTTTGACCAAGCTCGAAAGGCCTACATAGAGAACCGGTTCAAAGCAAACGGCATTGGTCCCGACGGACGACCTAGAGATCCCAAGTTTGTCAGCTTTTCCTGATCATCCGTGGTCGGCTCCAACAAGTCAATCGAAGTCGACTTCTTCTCAGTGCTCGTCTACGTGATGAGAAATTCCAGGCCAATCGAGGCTAAATATTTTTTTAATAAAGGCTGTCCATGTGCCGCTCTGAGCTTCTCTCGCCCCTTCGCTCTCCTTGCCCCTCGTCTTGTCTCTCTGCACGGCTGTTTCCGCTCTTTTTGACTTCTCCTTTTCCTGGCTTCCTAGTCATACATGTATTCCTCCACTTCAGTCTCAGAAAGCCTCATGCTTTGTTTCTTGTCTTTCCAATCAATTCTATCTTTGTACAGAACGATTTCCTTAGTTATTCGAGTATTTGGGACGGGTACGCAGGGAGTTAAGGTATGCATATTAGGATTATTATGAGGGCATTTGCCGCTGAGTTTGTTCATCTTGAGCTATAGGAATATACATTGTCATTCAAAGAAAATCCAGAAACCTTGTTTCAAACGCCGCCGCAAGCCTCCGCATTAACACCATGGTTGGTCGATATCTATGCTTGTGAATACAAAATATGTACAGTTCGAACTGTTCCCCTTGTGTCTTTCTCTGTCATTTTCATTCCTTTGTTGTACCACCCTCGTGGCTAGATTTGCAGCAGTACGGAGAGACTGTATGTGGAGATCAACAGCGGAATAAGAGAGGTAGCCGCGGAATGCATGAACCAAAAGTCATGACCTTTGGTCTTCATTTGGTCTTCTTGGCTTCCTCTTCGGCGGGGCCGTATGTACGCTCGTCGTCGCCCTCAATTTCCTTGACAAATTCATCTACAGTCTTGGACTCTTTCTTCCACTGCTTCTCTGACATCTTCCTCTCCTTTTCAAACATCCAAGCTTCGGGCATGCGGTAGGTACCACCAAGACGGTCAAAGGCAGTAAAGAACTGTCCATAGTTGACCTCGAAGCGAGAGTGATGTAGAGAGTGGCAGGCGGCACCGTTAACGATAGGGTTGTTGGTGAGATATTCGCCATCGTGAATGAGAATAGACCAAAAGTTGACGAAGACAAAAAGGAAAACATAAGCGACTTTCTGGAGGGGGAAAATGAATGGAAAGATGTGGTATGGGAGCGATTGGGCAAATCCGTCCAGAGGGTGGAAAGCATGACTAGCATACGGCGTAGGCATAATCCACTTGTGGTGAGGCTTGTGCAGATGCTTGTAAATTAACGGATGGTGAAGATACCGATGGATCCAATAAATGCAAAAGTCGGTAAAGAGCAAGAATAGGGGAAACTGTAGGATGTTGTACCACATTCCAGGCCCCTCCTCCGTCGTGTCATAAAGATTGCCGAAGCCTCGGACCTCGAGCAAGAATAGGGGTGCAGTGCAGACAGCCATAAACGGCATCGACTTGTTGGCCTGTTTGATCTCGAGCCAAATTTGATTTTTTATAAATTTCGGATGGTTCAGAGTACGCTTGTCGAAGATCAAATAGTAAGATAGGGTGGCAAATACGAAGTACACCAGAATGCCGAAAAACCTGCGACACGGAACATCACGTTAGCTTGTGGACAAGAGCGCATAATTCAAGAGCATGCTTGCAGGAAGAAGGCCCAGAGAATGAGATGCAAGTCGTACCATGTAATAAAGAAGAGTGTAGCTAGTTGACGATAGGGGTTATCGCGAGTCAAGGAGCTCATGTATGCAGCCCGAGACGGCTGAACTTGCAAGAACTGGGTGGCAGGCTTATAAGTCCATGACGAGAATGTATGGGTAGAAGAATTCGCAGTATTCGCATGGGGAAAGTCGTAGAGGTCCGGCCGAAATGGATACAAATACGCGTAGGCGTAGTCGGCAATAAAGGTATCCGTGAGTTCCAACACGATGTCCATGGCAGCGACGGATTGAAGTTGTTTGGATCTTAGGGTGGGTTGATTTGATGTAGGGGTTTGCAAAGAGGATATCTGGTCTCCGTGCAGTGGTATCTTCAAGCCGAGCTGTTAGTGTTGACAGCACGAGGACGTTAGTCGTGGTCACACAGAATGCACATGAACGAAGTATGCATGTGTGGTGTGTGTGGTGTTGACCTTGAATCGACAGTGCACCGCCAACGGGGGCGACACCTGGAACTTTTATTGCAGAAGTACAAATGCTGCCAGCCCTTCAGGTGGGCCAATTCCCCGACCAGTTGGCCCAAAGAAAAAAGCGCTTCCTCGGAGTTTAGACACCGATGCGAAAAAACGGGGCCTGGCACAGTGCCGACGAGACGTTGCTGTCAGGGGACGGTCCAGTCAATACCTTTCTTTACATAACTACCTAGGTAGGTACTTAACGTAGGTACTCCGTACTTAGATGTAGGTACTTAGTTGAATTATTTTAGTATCCAATGAGCCGGCTCGCTGTCGCTCTAGGTCTAATCGCCTTTTAATAAAACAATATGTATGGCTGCCTCAAAGGCATCCCACCAGATATCAAACCATGGCATTAGACGCAATCGCCATATCGATACGGTGAAAAAGAAGTGAAATCATGCCAGAGGTCTGCAAGAACCGTACCGATCACTTGTAGGGTTCACAATAGACCGTGGGCCCCTGGCTCTGCCATCATCACTTGCAGCAGTTCTGGTCAATTGCTGGAGTACATAGTTAAGTACAGTATGTAGTCAAACAACCCGCATAGTGCGTAAGTTACTTGGCGTGCTCGATTGGTCGCCCTGGGTTGATGGGCCCTGAAGCGCTTCGGGCAGGCAGAGTTCCGGCTTGAGAGAGTGGCATGATGAGGACATCGGAGCGCTCCAGGTCCGATACGTAAAGTACAAGTACCTAATACTAGCATGTAGGTAGGTCACGCTAGTAGTTAGATTTACATCAATGATGCAATTTCATGGACACTGTTAGCTGAATGCACCAAATCACAGCGTTATGCTGAGGCTCACCAAGTAGTATCATCATTATTAAACGTAAGCTTAATCTACTGCATCTACAATCAGACATTGTTATATGCCTAGTACTTGAGCATACACGGGTGAGGTGTAGTAGTCTCCATGCATGGTCACTGGCACCAGACTCTATGAGCATTGTGCGCTCCTCTTCCCCGGGTAACGCGAACATTGAAAGTACTTAAGTAGGTAGGGTTAGTGGCGTGTAGTTATCGTGCCATGCGATGGGCCCCGCTTTCGGCAGGGACTTCCCTGAGAAGGGGTCGCAATGAGGCCTGGTGATGATAACGTTGGTGCTGATTGATAAACAATTTGATGCCTAGTCTGCCAGGCAGCTAGGCGAGGGAGCCGCTAGACTGCTCGTTTTGAACGTTGCCAGCTATCAATCGGTGTCTACCGCCCAGCCTTTACAGCACTGTCCCCTATCTTATCTGCAAATACGCCCCTTTTACCCATTACATTGTACATACATAGCGCCTGCAAACTTTGGGTGATTATGTCGGAGATTGCCATTGTCGCCGAGCAGCTCGTTTCTGTTACATCCCTTGACGACACCTGGATCAGGGTAACACTTGAACGGGTGGGGAACAGACACACTTGCCAGACATGACGTTTCATGTAATGCTGTTTAGCCGTACAAATCATCACTCGCACCGAGCTTTTCGTGGCCGGTCTTGGCTCTGTCAATATCCGATGCCTCGGTGTGCTCATACAGGAAACATTGGTCGATTACCCATGCCGCCCCTGGGAAACAACCCGGAATCTTGAAACCCGGTCTTGTAGACATCGCGGTCAGGGGATCTACCAAACGAAGCACCTGGGCCACGTCAGTTCGATAGGGTAAGTTGTCCACGTGCAACCTGAAGACTGAAACAACCAGAACACACCAACGCCGCAATACCGCCTTTCCAGGGGTTCGTCTTTACTCCACGACTTGCGACGTGAATGCACGGCCGCGGTGGGACATCCGTACAACTCTATGTAGATGCAGGCCGTAAGATGAGAGCCACAAGTCAAATGTCGCAGCAGATTACATGATCTGCATCATGCCGAAGAACTCCATGGCCTGAACAAACCAGTTGTCTACCAAGATGGGGAGTGACATAATCCTAGTGTTTGACAACGTCTGCAGCGTTAGACACTTCATCCGATGCCATGCACGCTTACTCCATACATACAACCGTCGTATCGCACCCGGTTCGGCAGAGAGATGCCAGAAACTGGCGCCTTGGCAAGCCGGAGCAGCCATAGAATAAAGCACCGTGCACGCATCCTCATCCTCACACCGACAGCTCATGCAGTCTGGTAGGTGCAGCTGCTACGGTAGGGAAGCGTTCCTGTGCTGCCCAGCTCGGTGAGACGAGACAGGACGGCGGGACCGACGGGATGATCAGCTTTTCAGACAGATTCACGGGTCCGGGGTGTGTGAGTTGGGAGTCCGTGGCCGCTGACTGACTGACTGAGACAAGACTTGTCAGCCACGACTTTGGGTGGATGACACACGAGGTGATGTTGAAGGTCCTGACCAGGGTGTGTATAGCGTAGGACGGCTTCGAAAGGAAGAAAGCACACCGGACACAATGTGTGTGAGCGCATCCATCTCACCACCAGCGGCATGACGATCTCGCATGTGTGGTGCCACAGGACGAGACGAGTGCTCTTGGCGCCATTCCTGAGTGTATGTGAATGGCTACGTCTCATGAATGACTGTAAGGTATTGCTATAATCGGGGCACTCTGAATCTTCCGTACCCCGAGTGTTTCAAGTATCAAGTAGATAGCTAATTGTACCTATCTAAATAGCCAACACGGAGGCAAAAAAGGCAAGGGACAAAACGAAGAAAGAATACAAGCGTGCTCAGTGGAAATCCACACCGGGATCATCAATCGAGGTGTTGGCCCAGTCACCGTCTCTAACTAATTCTAACTACTTACCTTGGTCTAGTAAGCGTGGCATTTTGAACTACCGGACATTTGAAGGTAATACTGCCACATGCAGCTGCATCTACCAGACCAGCAACGCCCCACCCCTTCACTCTGTACATCAATTGTATGTGTATGTACTCCGTACATGTTGCAGTGTGATACTTGCCTGGTGCGCGGGCAGTCGGGCAACTTAAAAGCACTCGCTCAAACTTCAGTCCGTCAGGCAAGTACTAACATAACAGCACCGACGTTAGAGGACTCGTTTGTGTTGGTTGTTGCAGAAGCGGATGGCGGTGGGTCGGGCCAGGCCTAACCCAGCACCCCGATCCAGCACCAGACCACCAGTTGACCATTTGATTCTAATTTGGGGACAGTGTGATCAATTTATTCAATGCTGGCTGGTGTTGTTCCATGGCCTACCCCAGCGCCACCTGCCTAAAGTACCTAAGTACCTCGGCGACCGGCTCACAGGCGGTTTTGGCCTCTGCCTGCAGCGTAAGTACATTGTACCAGACAACAGACACCCGACAACAGACACCAGACATCAGACATTACAGAGTTGAAGAGCCCTTCTTCCGCGCGTGGCAGACAATACACGATACAAGGAGCTACTGCTCCGGGCCTGCATCGTCTTCGGCTCACCTGGCACATGACGCCTACAGAGCACAAGTTAGCCAACTCGAGTGATGGCTCAATTGTTCCGAGCACATCAGAATTGCAGCCAGAATCAGACCAACAGACCAGACCCGCCAGACCTCTTGGCCGTGCAGCTTGCGTGCGTGCGGCGTGCAGCCAGCGGCGTGCGGGACTAGGATGACTGGGGCGGGCCAAGAGAGCAGGGATAAGACGGAACACTGAACATTGAACCAGGGCGCACAGGGCACATTGATGTCAGCAAGCGCCGAGCCAACGAGAACGACGCACAACAAAGGAAATGAGCAGCGAGAAACATTTTTGAACCACCAATAGTTAATACGTATTGCATGTTCAACTCTACGACATCCAAGCATGGCAAACACGGGGGTGAAGTGAGGAAGCGCATACATGCATATATGCATACCATACCAACCAGCCATTCATTCACTCGGCACAGCCAGCTGAATCTGCAACAGCAGATGGAGCTCGCGGTTTCGAACTGGTCTGGTGGTACTTTCACCGCGGAGTAGACAACTGGTTATTCTGTGCTTGGGATCCTGTGGCGGTTAGTAGAAATCCATTAAGCGCTACTGTACGCAACTTGACTCGTGCCTTTTGCTAACATGCCTCGTCTTAATTCGTGTCATTCTCAGAAAAATTGGTATAGTACTCGGTACAAGACATGCTTCGAGCATCCGTGCTCCCTTCTTTCGATAAGCTTGGGTGCGTCTGGTTGCCAGCCTACCTACTTGAGCCTGATGCCAGCTGCAGCCAAGGAATCCGATTTTCTCGCCCCCATTTGTACAATATATTGTACCAGACACTACTACTCCGTAGGCTCGCCGCAAAGCCCGCAGCCTGTGCAAAACGTAGTACGGAGTACTACTGCCGACTAGCAGCGGGACTTGAGCCACCCCCAACATGACATTGAAACCTTGAATCGACGGCGCCACCAGACACCGAACAACAAATTCATGTCACCGGAGGCTCAGCGGGGAGGCGTTTTGCATGCTAAAATTTTGGCAGCCACGCCCCCCCTGGGGTTGTTCTCTTCAACCTTCAATGTCCAAGACATGGATGCTTGTTCAATGCCTTGTGGCCCTCTGCCCTGGTAGGCAAAGGATTGACTGAAGGATCCTCGAGGGCCGCCTCAATTAGATTCAGATGTTCGGATGTCCACACACCCAGGCTGCAGCGATACATGTGCGATCAATTATTATATTGGCTACCCTGTCCGATTGACGGGCTCACGAACATGGAGCAAAGGCCCCAGGCCCCAGCCCCCAGGCCGCCGCTACATGTATGTCTGTTGCCTATTACTATTTGACCTAGGTAGTAACTCCGTAGGTAGGTACTTGACATACTACATGACGTCCAGAGGCAACTCAACATTGGATGCGCCATGTATTTCCACCACACGCCCCTGTTAAACTATTCTGACATTTCAAAGCATTGCCCATGTCCTTTCCAATTCTGCCCCCAGACCATATCAGCCGGCTTGGACTCCAGTGCTTAGGAGCAACATTGCAAGCATAGCACACAAGTAAAGCAGTCTCATACTCCTGCCCGGCTCAAGCGCATATCAACACATGTCAGGCTGGTGCTTCCAAGTTAAGACGCACGCGCTAAAGCACCAGACGCATCACCGGCCCCTGCTGCATACACGTCCAGTCCATGCCCTGGTGTCCTCTCAACCCATGCGCCCACCACCCGGCCGCGTCTGGGTCTCAGCGCCCCATGCGCCACAGACCACGCCCCATGCAAGTGGCCCGCCGCCCGCTGGCCTTGCAGCCCACAGAAACAGCACCAGCTGTTAGTCTCGCTTCCAACTCTCCACTAATCCCATCATCCCCGGCGGCGCTTTGCTTCCTCCATTAGTCGACCTTTCCTCTTCACCTTTTCCCCCCCTTCCCCCCTTCCCACTTGCCACTGTCTCCACCGCCGACAAACATCTTAACTCTGCTTCCTCCTCGTCGCCATCACCCATCGCTCATCGTCCATCGCCGCGACAACACGACTGGCATCACGGGACATACATCCTGCCTCCCGCGCAGTTTCATTCCGCAGTCGGCCGCTTGTTGACCACCACCCGTGCACCCATCCAGTGAGCCCCACTGCCAGTTCTCGGCGTTGTTGGCGCGCCAGCCTCATCGTTCCGACTGCTGAATTCGAAAATTGAGCGCACCGCTGGCCACAATCGCACTGCAACCTCGACAACGCCACGCCTTTCAGCACATAGCGCATATATACAATATAGATCCCCGGTGGCATCGCGACATCACCGTTCGCTGACCGAAGCGCTGAACATGTCTATGTACTCTCATCGGGGTATGGGGGCTGTTCCCCCTGGCAACTCGGCGCGCCTCAACGAACTCCTCGACCAAATCAGGGCCGAATTTGAAACCCAGCTTCGCCAGACCGAAGGTTTTGAGCACCAGAGTATGTCAACATTTCACTCTAGTCTTGTTTGCGACGCAATTTCAGATGATGGTTGACTGACCCGGTGGCACGCACCAACAGTTTCCGCCCAAGTCAGCGAGATGCAGCTGGTCAGGGAAAAGGTGTATGCAATGGAGCAGACACATATGACCCTCAAGCAAAAGTACGCTTGCTCCCCTCTTTGTATTTACGCCATGTTCTAAACTTTTGCCCTCTAGATATGAGGAAGAAATCAGCATGCTTCGTCATCAACTTGAAAACGCGCGCAAGGGTGGCCCTCAGCCTGGCATGCCCGGTCCTCCTCAGCATCCCGGCCCTTCTCAGCAACCCCCGTCAATTGCTCCCGGAAACGGCCTTTTCAGTGGCATAATGGCTGGCGGGAACCAAGCTGGACTGGCACCTCCACAGCAGCAACCGCATGCTCCTCCGCAAGAGCAGCAGATGGGACCTCAGCATCAAATGGGCCAAGGACCTCCTGGACTTCCTGTTCCTCCGCCGCATCCTAATGCGCAACAGCCACCCTACCAGCAAGGCTATCCTCAGGGACCCGTCTCCAACGGAATGGGCCCTCAACCGCCTCAGAGCACCGCTTCACCAGGGCCAGGACGACGCGGAGTTGGCCGGCCACCTAATGCCGTTGGGCCTGCCACCCCCCAAATCAATACTCCTGTCCCGTATCCAGGCAATGCACAATCACCTCAGGTTAGCCATCCAACGCCCGATCACGCTCGCATGGGCGGTCCTCGAGCTCCTCCTGTTGGCAATGCATTGGGTGACCTCGAAGTCGACGCTGTCGCGCCACACAACAAAAAGACGGGCAGTGATTGGTATGCCATCTTCAACCCGGCTGTCCAGCGAGTCTTGGACGTGGACCTTGTCCACTCGCTCACCCATGAGAGTGTGGTGTGCTGTGTAAGGTTCAGCCATGATGGTAAATATGTGGCCACCGGCTGCAACAGATCTGCTCAGATCTTTGACGTCCAAACTGGTGAGAAGGTGTGCGTGCTGGAGGATCACAATGCTCAAGATATGACCGCCGATCTGTATATCAGAAGTGTGTGCTTCAGCCCTGACGGCCGCTACCTGGCCACCGGCGCTGAAGATAAGCTGATTCGAGTAAGTTGATCATCCCGCAAACACCCATCTGTCCGAGGAAGCCAATGCTCTCCTCTTCATATTATTTGGATGGAAGGGAGACTAATCTACGCAAATTTAGGTTTGGGACATTCAATCTCGAACTATTCGCAACCATTTCTCTGGTCATGAGCAAGATATTTATTCACTCGATTTTGCACGCGACGGCCGGACGATTGCATCTGGCAGCGGCGACCGAACAGTCAGGCTGTGGGATATCGAGCAAGGTACCAATACATTGACCTTGACCATTGAAGATGGGGTCACGACCGTCGCCATCTCCCCAGACACGCAGTATGTTGCTGCTGGATCCCTGGATAAGAGTGTTCGTGTTTGGGACATTCACTCCGGGTTCTTGGTTGAGCGTTTGGAAGGCCCTGACGGGCATAAGGACTCTGTCTACTCGGTGGCGTTTTCACCGAATGGAAAAGATCTTGTCAGTGGCAGTTTGGACCGAACGATCAAGATGTGGGAGCTTAGTTCCGCACGTGGGGGGCAAAGTGCCGCCCCCAAAGGTGGAAAGTGTGTTAAGACATTTGAGGGCCATCGCGACTTTGTTCTATCGGTTGCTTTGACACCTGATGCCAACTGGGTGTTGTCAGGATCGAAGGATCGAGGTGTCCAGTTTTGGGACCCTCGCACTGGTACCACACAGCTGATGTTGCAGGGGCATAAAAACTCTGTGATTTCAGTAGCTCCAAGCCCCCAGGGTGCCTACTTTGCTACAGGATCCGGCGATATGAAGGCGCGAATCTGGTCATATCGTCCATTTTAATGGCCAGTCTAGTGCGGCACGGATCCACATGTCTCGATCCCGGACAGTACGGGAAGGGAGCCCAGGATTTCTGGCTAGTTGGAGAAAGGAGTAGACGATTGATAGTCGGAGCGGGAAGTTACTACAGTGCTTGTTGAGAGTCGTTGGGGAAATCACTGAGGATGGCGCACAGGCAGAAAAGACAAAGACGCAAAAGACTTTGTACGGCTTTAGGGATCGTGTGTCGGTAATTTGCAGGTAGCTTTTTCTATATTTTTGCCTCTACTTTATTATAACTCCTGTTATTACTTGAAATTTTGTGTATTTGGTATGTTTTGCTAGGTCTGATGCGATATCGTTAATTGGAACGGGATAAGGGCCCATTTCTGAGGTAGTGTGCCTAGAAGCTTTCAAGGTCTTGGCCACTGCTAGAATCTTCGGAGGGCCGAGCCAAACTAAACTATGACAGGGAGTCAAATAAACTAGACAATTCGTCACCGGCTTTTTTCTTCTTTTTTCTGGGCTTCTTGTCTTTGTCTTTCTCACTGTCCTTGTTGGATGTTCCCCTGGCATGTGACTTGATCTCGTCTCGGCTACGCTTCTTAGACCGGGGGTCCACGGCATCGTCGCCTGCTTGTACTATAGTCTCTCTGGAAACTACCACACCCCGGTCTATGTGTTCAGTGCCAATAACGGATCGATGATTCGGCGATGGAGGATTTGGAGACTTTTGGGTGGGTAGCTTTGCTTTGGCCGCTCCTGCGTTCTGCGGCAACATGGCTGGCAAGAAACCATGGACCTGGCTAAGCACGGTCAGAAGAAATAGGCCCAACGGGGCATGCTGATTGTCCGCAGCAAGTTGACTGAACGCACTACATCTTGGCGGTCAGTTGGAGCGCCTGAGGGGGGTGATGGAGACCAAACTCACAGAAAAGCGCGTGGCAGGGCATGTGTATTCAGCCATGAGGCCCGGACGACGGCCTGGTCGGTGCGATTGCGACTGCTGTCCACGACTGGTTGGTCCAAACACTCGGCGAGGGCCCGGAGGGAGCGACGAAGTATTCCAAATGTCGCCCACCAGTGGGAAGTGCGGTGCTGGTTGTGGTGACGATGGTTGAATGCGTCTAGGAGCGGCAGGATGGTATTGAGCGTCGTTCGTGCGTGAGGATGGTTGGTAGCTTGAGGTCGTCCAGGGTATGCGGGTGCTGAGTAGGGTGGTTTGCGTAATTGCTGAGGCTCGGAGGGCTGGTTCTGATAGGTCATTATGTCAATCACGGCTCATCGCCAAGCAGAGAGTTTGGGCTGGCCGCTCATTGCGGATAAGCTGCCTTTGTCTCTCGTTGGCGGAGGTAGAGAGAGCTCTCCACGTAGATGGATGCTGATGATGATGGATTGGGTTCCACAACCAGATATCCTCTTGGTTCTTGTTGCACGTTTGGTCAATGGAGACGTGGGACACATAACTCCATGATCTAAGGAATGTTGGAAGAACAGAGAGACGACGTTGTTGAGCCCCAGATACTACTAGGAAGAGGTTGGATTATGTGTAACTTGGTTTTTTTTAACTGTGCAGTGTGGGTCACGCACTGATGTACATAATGGCTAGGTCGCAGCGCCACATTTTATTATCAGTCGAATACAATGAATTGACTACCCTACTTAAACGTGCATACCTACTTGGTTGTACTCCGTAGGTACTAAATTGAGTGGTACAAGTGGGTAGCTTGGTTCTCCAATCCAAGGTCCAGAGTCACACGATCGAATATCCAAGACAGCCAGTACGCGGGTGCTGATTTGCTTGGCCCTCCCCCACGTCCAGAAGTCAGCTGAATCTAGGTGACTTGAATCGCGCATCGTGAAAATGTCCGGCTTCCTCGTTAAAAGTGGACCGGTGACGCTCATTTGAGCGATTGTGCATGCAGCTGCATTACCTAGGTAGGTACCTAGGTAGGTATTACATGAGTAGGTACGGAGTACCCACGGCACTAACGAAGAATTACCTAGGTACTGGTAGCTAGTACTAGGTGACTACCTGGCAACTGGGTATCCACCTGCCCTCACCAACATGGAACCTTATCATCAATTGACACCACCAAACCACTTCCTTGATATCAACCTCTGGTCCCTAGTCCCCAGTCCCTGGACTCTTGACTCCAGACCCCGCAGTTGGCCTCGATGCTGAGCCATGACTACTCAGGAATATTCAAACTAGTTAGCTACAGCTCGGCCTTTGGGTTGCTGGACGATATTGGACCTCGCCAATTTAGCTCCGCTCCTCACCCTTCTCCTCTTCCTCCCCTCCTTCTTGCTCTCTCACCTTCTTCGTCCTTGTCGCCGTCGGCAGCATCCTCGTTCAATCCAAGCGCTGTTTAGTGTTCCGACTGTAGCGTCTCACACTTGCCGCCTCTCACAGAAGTCATGGTCCCAACGCTGAGAAATCCCACCTCGTGGGACGAATACGAGGGACGGGCTTCCCCCTCGGGAAGCCTATGGTCAAGCGTTATAGACGAAGAAGCTTCATTGCTCGACAGCGATGGAGACTGCACTCAGCCGCCAGTTGCCCACCACGACCGCAGGAGGTGCGTCGATCTGGATTCAACCTTCCCCCTCCTTAGAATCCCATGGTCTTGGCGCAAAACTCCATGACTAACCCCCAGCCTTGTCTTCACCTCACTAGGTCCTCTGTGACAACCCGGCTCGCGGCAATGGCAGACATAGGGGGAGTGAATAGCTTCAGATCCTTCGCCAGGAGTTGGCAGCGTGCCGCGTCTTTCGCGGAAGTTATCCCTCGCCGCCCAAGTTTTATTCTTCCCGCCGAAGCAGAAACCGTTCCGGTATCAAGTGGCGATGAAATCCAATACAGCCGCAGCCACGTTGACAGCCAACCTCCACCACAGGCGGGATTGCTTAGACAACACCTGGAAGCATCAATGCCCCAGGATTCCGCTTCTGTCCAGACTATTCCCGACTCTGGCATTGGCGTGGGACCTGCTGGAGGTATCCCACAAGAAGACTTCCGGGAACGAGAACGCAAAGCATTGGATACTGAGATGGCATCGGGTGCTCTCCATGATGGGTCGCCGTCGATACGATCCAACATCTTCGCCGTACCCCCACACCTGGCGACGCCGTCGCTCATTGGAAGCTATGGCTCACAATATGGCACCATGGGTGCCCGCAGATACAGATCGCGGTCCTCCGCAAGCTATGAGAGCGCTTGGGGAGTGCGCGGTGATCGTGGAGGCGACTATGGTGATGACGTTACCCTCGGCGAGGAACAGCCTATACTAGTCAAGGAGATAAAGCAAGGTGACAGAGTGGTTTTGACCGTCGATGGCCAGAGCACCCTCCCGCAATCGATCTTTAACTCCATCAATGCAATCATCGGGGTCGGCTTACTGAGCTTGCCGTTGGCATTCAAGATGAGTGGGTGGATACTTGGATTGTTCATTTTGACACTTACTGCTGCCGTTACCTCCCATACGGGAAAGTTGATTGGCAAATGCATGGAGTACGACCCCAGCATAATAACGTACTCAGATTTGGCCTATGTTGCCTTTGGAGCCCGGGCTCGAGTCATTGTATCAGCACTGTTTACTCTGGAGCTTCTTGCAGCCTGTGTGGCCCTAGTCATACTTTTTGCTGACTCTCTAGATCTTTTGATGCCCACTGTGGCCAACACAACCGTTTGGAAGTGCGTTTGTGCTGCTCTCATTCTGGTTTTAAATATGCTCCCTTTGCGATGGCTCAGTTACACCAGTGTTGTTGGCATTTTTTCTACATTTTGCAGTAAGACACCCCCTTTCCATCACACATTTACCGTTCTACTTCCCGTGTATGGCCAGGGTGTTAAAGGGGGGAGGGGGGGCATCCTGTCTTGTTCTAGAATGCTCTTCTAATTTAACGTTATAGTTGTTTGCATTGTAATAGTTGACGGCCTAGTCAAGCAACATACTCCGGGATCCTTATGGGAGCCAGCAAGAACTTATCTCCTACCCTCCAACTGGCTTTCCCTTCCTCTCGCGTACGGGCTCATGGCTAGCCCATGGGGTGCCCATTCCGTCTTCCCCTCTGTAAGACTTGCAGCCGCTCACTAATGCATGAATCTCCAAAGTCGCTTGACTTACACAACGTCGATAGATCTACCGAGATATGAGGCATCCTCATAAATGGAGCAAGGGCGTCAACGTCACTTTTTCGTTCTCTGTACGACCAACCTCCTTCCTCTAACTCGCTCCATCATTTATCATCTTTTCATCGAGTTCGCACTATGATTATTTTCTAACCTTGCTCATGCTTTAGTACGTCCTCGACACTTGCCTGGCCATTGTTGGTGTTCTCATGTTTGGCGATGGCATAAAGGAAGCAATCACATCAAATATCCTCAAAACACTTGGCTATCCCGAATTTTTAACCATACTGATGTGTATTTTCATAACAATAATACCCCTTACGAAAATTCCATTAAATGCGAGACCTCTAATCACAACGGCTGATGTGGTTTGTGGTCTTCACAGAGACCATCACAATCCTCACCATCATCGTTCGGGATCGGACGCTCAGTTATCGACACTCGCAAATATACTGAGAGCGGGCGTCCGGGTCCTAGTTGTTCTGATCCTCTTGGCTATTTCTGTCCTATTTCCAGCGTTTGACTCTGTCTGTGCTTTCCTCGGCGCTGCACTCTGCACGCTTATCTCAGTCATCTTGCCGATTTGCTTTTACTTAAAACTGTATTCAAAGGACATTGCCAAGTGGGAACGTATTGTATCTTGGATCTTACTGATTATCTTCTCCATTTTTGGATTAGTTGGCACAATTTGGACATTCTTGCCTAAACAGCTCGTGGGCACCTAGGGTAGACCAGAATAATACCATGCAATGTGTTATCTGAGATCTCAATCATTGAATGATCGATCATTGGTCTTCGCATGTTATGTTATATACGGACGTCGGACTGCATATTGATAGTATTACCTACCTCTACCAGTCTGCCTGGAACAATGCCCCACAGGCAATATTGTTGCTGGTCCTCCAGGCAACTACATGGTTTTTCAAAAGCTAGGTTTGATTGTCACAGGAAGTCCAAGTCAAATTTGAGTGGGTAACTTCTGGTATTATCATAACTAAATTTTCGAGCGATTCGATACTCAGAAAGCGAGACAAGGCTCACATTGCGTACTCCTAGTCGCAATTGCCCAGTTTCAATGTCCTGAAAGTCCGAAGAAGCATTCCATGAGCAATGGAACAGCTTCACCAGTCCTTACCGGTGCAGGGTGCAATTGACGTGGCATCAAGTGACTTTGAAAGAAGCCAATTTGACGACTAAAATGCAGGTGACCATGACTACGATTGACAGCTGAAGAGAACAAGTCCCCTACCAACCACCAACCCACTCAACGTCCCCGAGATCATTGCGCTTATGATCTCGGCGCCAGTTCCAATCTCTTCCCTTATTCCAAGGGCATTCTTTAGTTCGATCTCTGCCCCAATTCTTACTCATAGTGGTGTTGTTGTTATTGTTGTTATATGTTGAATGATCCCAAACGCCGGCTTCATAAGATTTATATCCAAAACCAAATTGACGTCGCGGCTTCAAGCCAGGCGACTTTTCCATTTCCATACTGCAGACTTGACCCCTCCGACGCTCACCCAATGCAGCCCATTTATCATAGTTGAATCGTTTAGATGGAGGAGAGTATCGTGGCGTGGTTGACACCAGTTTGACTGCAGGAGAGTCCTGGAAAAAGAACCCATCCGCAACCAGGTCATCATCCACATTCCCTTTAATGGTAACGTGCGAGGCGGGAGGAGAGTCCTGGTTGTCAACCTTCTTCACCTCGGTCCTACTCTCATGGCTCCATGTCCTAGAGTTCAACTCCTGAAGATCTTTCATTTGTTCTTCGTGTTCTTCCTCGTCCTCATCCCACATGTCACTCCAGCTTTTGGAAACAGCATCTTTTCGACGGCCAAACACGGTCGACATGGATAAGGCAAGGGGCTTCGCCATTGTAATTGGCATCGACCCAGCAGCTGGGGACACGTTGGGGCGAGAAGGCTTGTTGATGGCAAGTGATCTCATTGACACATCCAACTGAGAACCTAGCATAGACGACATAGACGGAGTCTGGATGCTAGCCGAGCACCAATCAATAGTCTCACCAGACTTGGAAAACAAGTCTTCAGTGTAACTCTCATTGTCAGGGATGGCACTCAGCTGTCGAGTCTGACGGTGCGGGCTATCGTGAAGAGCCCTCGCCCACGGGAAAGCACCAGTGTGGCTATCAACATGAGGACTCTGGATAGATGGAGTACGAAGAGGCTCACGGTTGGCAGACGCAACCGTTGTCTTCTCTGCTCCGCAGAAGTCGTCCAATGACTCATCCTCAGTAGTGAAGCTCACTACGCGGAGAAGAGCGTCACGGGCGCCTTCCAACGATCGTCTTCTGGGGTCCAAATTCATGCAATGGACAATGACCTCGTACGTGTCCTGTGACATAGCCGGAAATACGTCGAAAAGGCTCTGTTTGTCGCGAGAAAAGTCCAAGAAGAGTGGATCCGCTTCGGTTGGTGTAGTGAAGGGGTTGCGTGAGAACAGAATGTTAAGCAAACAAATGCCAATGGCCCATATGTCTGCCTCTGCAGGGGAGTATCCTGCGCCGGCAGAGTCGAATTGCTCCGGGGCCATGTAGCGATCGCTACCAACAGTCATCTCGTACGACCATTTATCTTTAGTTGCAAGACCGAAGTCACCGAGCTTCACTGCACCATCCTGGGTGAGAAAGATGTTTTCAGGTTTGATGTCGCGGTGATATACACCCTTTGAGTGAATGTACGTGACGGCATCAACAAGCTGCAACATGAACTGTCGAACATGCTCCGTCTGTAGAGGCCCATGCCCGTTCCTGATCGCTTCGTACAAGTCGCCCTGAGAACAAAACTCCATGACAAGGTAAACGTGGGCGTCCGTCTCAAAGGAGTGGAGCAAATTGACAATGTTTTCATGAGATCCGAGATTGCTGTGGAGAGCCAGTTCTTCAGACTTGTCATCAACAGCAAACTCTAGACCAGCTTCGCATGGGGCAGCCTTTTTGGTCAAGCATTTGATGGCCACAGTTTGGCTCGTCATCGAATCCCGGGCCATGAAGACCATGCCAAATGACCCGTGATTGAGCGGTGAAATTGTCTCATAGCGACCATCGAGAAGAACACCACCGACGAACCTGTCCCTAAGACACTCCATGCTGTTGAGGCGAACAGAAATTTTTTGAAACTTTGATGAAATAAAAGAAAACACCCTCGCAAGAAAAAGCAACGCGTCGTGACACAAGCTGTGTAAATTGTACAAGTGAGCTTTGTTGATATGTTCGGTTTGTACTAGCTCCAGTGAGGCAGATACAATCTTCGGCAGACGTCAAGAAAGAAGCCAGTTTTCTTTTAGGTTGCGTGTACACAATGAAGGGCCCAGTCGAAGGTGAAGAACTTGTTCGAGAAACAGTGTATGGTGAGTGGGGGAAAGACGAATGTAGAAAATGTACAAGTAGTGCAAACAGTTGCAAGCAATAATGGATTTGAGTGTTCGCGTAGTTGAATCAACGGCTCATTTGCAAGTATGTAAGATGTGAGGACAAAAGAAATGCGTATTATCAAATCGTTGTAGCGAAGAAGCGGTAGGAGCCGAACGGCTCGAACTTGGACAAGAAACAAGCGAGAAAATCGTTATAATGACATGGAGGATCGTGTTGTTGATGAAACCAGAAATAAAGAATGCGGCCTGGCAGTGAGGCAGAACGACTTTGACGGCTAATGTAGTACTGTCAAGGTATTCACGAGGCGAAATCGTGTTATAGCGACCGGGAAATATCGCTGACAAGCTTTTCGGGCCAAAAGAGTTGCGAATTCGTGGACGAGGCGAATAGCTCGCTCAAGGTGATTGCGAGGTCACTACAATATTATTGCGGTCGTGATCCCTATGAGGGCGGGGGCGACTCTGTTTCCAAGGTCTTGCACTATACGTGTCGTACGGGGAGAGACCCCAACGACCCAATGCTTGCAGGATGCAGTGCTTCAATGCCCGTTGAGGGCGAGGGGTGGCTGCGATCAGATAGGCAAAGACGATGGCAAAGAATTGGTCGGCAAGGTGGACACCGGGCGGAAGGCAAAGTGATAATACAGGCTTCGCAAGTTGCCGAGATCGTCAAGGTCCTTGATCAAACTCGGTGTAACAAGTGTCGGGTGCTACAGCGAGATGATAAGACGACGTTGGCAGGTACAGAAGCCCTTCTTTCTCTCGAAAGTGAATGACGACAAGGGACGTCGGTCAAGTTGAGGACTGAAGGCGGTCGAAGGAGTAGTGTGCACAGGCAACGTGAGGCCGTTGATGAGTCACGGGAGACCTTGTTGACGTTGGATGCCTGGCAGGTAGAGGAGGCGCACTGTCCAGAGAAAGAAGGCCTTGCCTTGAAGTAGGTCGGCAGGAAGTGAGGTCGTGACGAAGGTAAGGAGAGCGGAGAAGAAAGGAGATGAGACGGTTAGGAGATGGTAATAAAGGGCGGAAGGTGACGAAAGGCAAGAAGGAGGTGGAAGGGAATGGCGGTGATGGGAAGAGGGTGGGATGAGATGGAACGAAGTGGAAGCTGGAAGGGGAGGGGCGTGTGTCACTGGGCGGGAGGGAATCGGGGGGATGAAGACGGGGGAGAGCGTGAGCGTGAGCGCTGTGGACATGAATGGAGGGAATGGCGGTACGACGGGCAACGGACCAAGCAATCCAGTCCAATCCACCTCATCTGGTGGCTGTCGAGAACAGGCCACGACATGTGTGGATCCGGGGTGGGCGCCATCCCAGGACGATTGGTCATTCATGGCGGTGTCGCACCTCGTAACGCCGTTGTCAACACACCGGCTTCGCACTGGGCTGCTCTGGTAGCCAAATAGATGGAGGGGATAGGACCTGGTCCGTTGGTGGCAACGGGGGATCCGTCATTCATGGTTCGTTGGGGAACGGCTGAGCATCGGATCGAACACATGTTGTTGGAAGCTCACACTGTGTTACCTTGATACTATCGAGGGAGGACTTCACTGCCTAGCCGCGAGCAAGATTCAGACCATGCAAGGATGCCAATATGCAAGTTCGAGTTCGAATCGTTCTGCATTAAGCTGGCATTTTGGAGACCAGGAGGGTGATGGCGAGATAATCCATTACCCAACTGGAACATGGTACGGGCGGCACCGTTATCACCCTTGTGTACTCCGTAACTTCTAGTTCTTTGAATCAAGTTCCTCTGAAAACGAACTCCGTGGTCTGCCTGTAAGGAGTACGGAGCACCTGAAGGATAGTACAGTTCCGTCCGTTCACTGTTTTTGCACGGTGCAGCAATGCTGTCTTGGAAGCGCCAATAAACAAATGATGCCACGTAGGCTATTGGTTGATTGGTTAGCTATTGACATGGGCCCCGCATCCTACTCAAGTACAAAATGACAGCCCAGCCAGCGTGACCACAACACAGTGTACTGTGAGCCCCATTCTCTCACAGGGCACTAGCATGTACGTATGTACTGGTGTTAAGGCCCAACCGGGGCAGATCGCAGCCCCCTGAGCCAATTATGATGACCCTTCATCAAGCCTGCGCAAGCTTGTCTGTCCTCCGTGCAGGCCTCGGCACCTGGGATGCCCCCTGGCCAATGCATGCAGACATGATGGTGTGCCTACACCGCCGACCGCACAGGACAAGCCTCAAAGGTACTCTTCTGCGTCTTGTTATGAGGTTCATTACTCAATTTCAAAGTCACCATAACATACGTTCCCCGTGTCTCCTGCAGATTTTGTAGTATCATGCCTAATGCGGTCACGAAACACGCCCACCGCACGGGAACAAACAAGCTCAAGCGTCAAAGCCTGCTCGACTGACCAGTAGTACTAGTAGTACTGGTCACGACGTGTACGTACTCCGGCCCTGGGATCAACCCGAAAAATTGTCAACAACGCGTGGCACCAGTAATGGTTATCTGTTGCTCGGTGCCAGAGGAAGTGTTGTGTCTGTGGTCCAAGTAAGCAACTTGGTGCTCCCGCCAAAGGACGCAATAATTATTTCTTGAGGAGTCGCTTTACCTGGTGCCTGCGCCTCCCCTGGATACCATTATATGTATATATCTACCTAGGTAGGTATATATCCAAGTTGCTTCAATACCACTGTATAAGCTAAGTTGTCTCGACGCAACTGAAGGGGCACACTCTCAGTCAGAGCTTTTGGCTACAACAGATAGAGGCAAGTTGAATTTCATGATGAATGCTGTCGACTGGTGGATAGAGGAACCGTCAAGTGTCGCTGGAACAAGGGGGTAAGATTTTTGAAATGAAGAGGACATCCACTACTCACTCCCTGAAGAGTTTTTATATCCCGTGAACCACAAAACTAAGTACCTAGGTGGCTACTGAGCGTGTTGGGTTCGTCAATTGATAGTATGCACAACTATAGCTTCATAACCTGTCCATTGCAGGCGGGAGGTTGGGCCTTGACCGCCTCTCTGTTCTCAACTCCTGTCTAGTGACCTAAGCCTAAAGTACTTAAATTGATACTAAGTATTCAGAAACCAATTACTTGTCGACAGTGTAATCCACATCCGCCCGCCCAGCCTGAGTACCTGGCACCTGGGTACTGCTCAACGCTCGCTTTAGGAAGCTAGCACCTGAGGGTCCACCACTCCCGTTTTCATCCCGTCGTTCTGGGACGACAGACTGCGAACATTCGACGGCGAACACGGAAACAAACCAGGTTGATTGAGATACGGCGTGCACAAGATTGCAGGAAAGGCCAGCATCCAAAGATCCATTTTCGGTCCTTCTGTTTGCATCGGCCCCCTCCCTCCTGCAACCGCAAATCGAGGACACTCCAATCAGTCTTGGTGGTGGGCTGCTCAACAGTCAGTATCTCGTCACAGGCACATCTATTTGGGACTTCCGGTACATATCCATGGTACATTTTTGAAAGCTTTATTTGGATTGGCCAAATAGCCATGCTCGCTAGAAGCTTTGCCGGTTTCAGCGTTATCGTGCTGGACATAGGTAAGCAAGTCGTTCCCTGACGTCCCTGGCCACATGTGCCGGTGCCTTCTGCAATGTACACAACATACTAATACTATCCACATCAGAGGGAACTGTCTGTCCCATAACATTTGTTCATGAAGTCCTGGTAAGAGTCTGCTTCGTTTCCACTTCACCCCTATGCCTTCCCAACGCAGATCAGACACTATTGAGTAGAGTCCAGGCGCTGAAACCTGTTCAAACTCCAGTTTCCCTATGCACTAAGAGCACTTCCACAATATCTTGACCTTCACTGGCATGATAGTGCGTTCGCTCAATACCGAGATGCATTTCCTGAAGAATACCGCAATGACCGTTTGGCCTTGGAAAGTCATGTCCGGGACCTAGTGGCGGCAGATATCAAAGCTCCCTATTTAAAAGCTCTTCAGGGCCTCTTGTGGCAGGCAGGGTATGATTCAGGAGAACTCAAGGCCCCTGTCTTCCCTGACGTGGCTCTCTTTATATCTGAGGCTCATAGTGCTGGTAAGAAGGTAATGATCTACTCCTCAGGATCCGTTCCAGCGCAGAAGCTGTTCTTTGCACACACGACTGCTCAGCCGTCAGACCTGTCTCAGTTCATAACCGGCTGGTTTGACACCGTCAATGCTGGTCCCAAGACAGAGGCGAGTAGTTATGCAGCGATTCTATCTACTCATCCGGATATCGAGCCTTCACGTTGGCTGTTCCTGAGCGATAATCTCAATGAAGTCAATGCTGCACTCGCGGCAGGCATGTGTAGTCTTCCGGTATCTCGTCCAGGAAATGCACCACTGCCTCCCGAAAATAGTCTGTCAGGCATGGCGATACCCGATTTTTCGCCGGAGTCAGAAACTAAGATTCAAAAATCTTTAGCCACCTTGACAACCGGCAGAGATTGACGTCTGGGGAAACGGGCCTCGTACCGTGGGCAAGGGCGAACAAAATAATCCCGGAGACCAGAGAGATGGGAAGAGAAGACGTAAAACTCAGCACTAGAAATTGAAAGAGGGTAAAATGCAATGAGCCAACCCAGATGCCCTTGTAAGCCATGAATTTGCCAATGCAAGAGCCTCTGACTTCCAATGCCATATCATCGAAATAGCGGTCTGTAACTCCATATTTTGATGATTCTTTATAAATTGAACACTATTTACACTATATGCAATGTTGATATTTACAGTGGAACAAAGGTGCTCGAATTCGGCTCGTCCACCCCCCCGCCCTTAAAAAAGACATGGATGGAGAGAAGAATATCCATACCCATACAAAAGGAACATTACTTAATACAGGAACCGAGAGGTAGGCTCTTCAAAGTGATGGCAAAATTGTTCCTTTTTCGTCCAGGATTCACTTCTTGCTTGGTGAAGCGAATTTCGCCGGCCGTCATATGGTCCCTGGCCCATAAGCTATAGACCAGCTTTTGAGTCTTTTTGGAACGTCTCATGGTGTACCCCAAAGCCCCCATCAGCGAACCAAGCTTTTCATCTGAGAAATAGCGAGAGTTATCAACACAGCTCCGTGGAAGGACAAGAAATAATGATGGAAAGGGGTCGTCGTTCGGTTTCTGCACTGTATCAGCGGGCTGTCGTAAGAACAACAACGTTCGAAAAAGCATTTGTCCACGCCCTTCCGCTTCGGGGACAAAATTAAGCACTAAACTCAGCGATATTATGTCGAATTCTTCAGCCGACTCCTCTGGCAGTGGTCGCGTCATAAAGTCCTGCTTGAGGATTCCCGGCTCCTGGCTATTCAGATCTATATGAACCATGTCGAAGAGACGGCTATTGGAACAAGCATTCCGGGTACTCAGTGATCCGACTTCCAGCATCCGCGGCCGTCTGTTCGCCTTTTTAATCAGATCAACTGGAAGCATTTCAAGTAAAATTTTCGATGTGTCACCGCCGCGTTCATTGCTCTGGCCTTGCAAACTGGCTTGTTGGTATCGATTCAGGCCTCCCATGTCGGATATTTCCGCAGATATAGCAGCTTCCGCTTCCTTGTCTCCTTGCGCTATCGCCTGGCGCTGCCGTTTCTCCAGCTGATGATGTTTGTTGATGAAATTTCGACTTGCCTTGCGCGACATAGATCGCCGTGCTAGCTGTGCAGTGGGTGGCCTGCCGGCATGGAGACTTCTGCGTGGTCTTCTCATTTTATAGTTGCAATGCGAACATGTGCTGGAGGAAGTGTGAAGTAGTTCTTAAGTCAGAAATTTTCCGTTTAATAACGGTCTTATTTCTTGACTCTCCGAGGTGCTGTAGCGCATATCACAACTTTCTTATCATGAAAATTTATACCGAGCTAGCTTCGCCTGGCTATAGAAAAGATGGCCCACTGATGTCACCAAATCTCTACCGTCTCAACCCTTTGTTTAACGATGTACTAGTAGTACGTACAGGACTGCTAACTCCGATGTTTGGAAACTGTCACGTGCAACCCATCTCGTGACCACAAAAATTATGGGGCCCCCATCCGAACCCTAATTGATTGAATATTCGCACACGGCCTGGAAACTTGGTACCCAAGCCCTGGCTTTTTTTTAAACAAGCTTCCATCACACACTCGACAATTCACCACCTCTTGTCGACTTCGAATCAACGCAATGGCTTCGGAAGGAAAGAAAGGTATGGGATGAAGTTGGGATCTGGCGCATCAATGCAACGACCGTCGATGAAAATTTTCTTTTGGATTCGTTCTCGGCATCATGCAGCAGCAGATTTTGCGAGTTCTTGAAATAAGAGCGATTGCTGATGCACTTTCTTTATAGCCGCCCCAAAGGGCTCCAAGCGTGCGAACGCCGCCGCCAAGGCCGCTTTGGTTGGCGTAGGTTTATTACCACCTGAGCAACAAATAAGGAACACAAGTTTGACTAACATTCTCTCGCTACAGACTCACGCTCATAAGCAGCGCAAGGTCCGAACCAGCACGTCGTTCCACCAGCCCAAGACTCTGGTTCTTTCACGAGCCCCAAAGTACCCTCGCAAGTCGATCCCTCACCAGCCGCGACTTGATGAGCACAAGATTGTCATTCACCCTCTCAACACGGAAAGCGCTATGAAGAAGATGGAGGAGAATAATACACTCGTCTTCATCGTTGATGTTAAGGCCAACAAGGCTCAGATCAAGCTTGCCCTCAAGAAGCTGTATGATATTGACACCGTCAAGATCAATACCCTGATCCGGTATGTTTGATCCCCAGCCCCCTCACCTTCGCCTGGGGAGACTTTCGGTTGAACGGCCAACTGACCCAATTTGTGCAAACTAGACCGGATGGCTCCAAGAAGGCCTATGTCCGCCTGACTCCCGATGTTGATGCCTTGGATATTGCCGCCAACAAACTTTCCCTGGTGTAAGGATTGGTCAGAGCAGCTTGTTTTTGGTTTTCATGAAATGGTCTGGTCAGGGATGCAGGGCAGGGACATAAGAAACGGCGCATTTAAAACTTGTCATCTACAATAAGGAAAAATGAATGATGAATTCCGGACCTGACCGTTCATGGCCACGTAAAATCACTTATAAGAGCTCTAGGTGCTGGACAGGCCAGCAAAGCCTCCTGGCAGTGAATTCATACTGTAAAACAGAAGTATAATTGAATGTAGTTGAATTGACCCCTATATCTTACAATGTCCTCCTTTTCATCTATTTTCATGTGCCATCAATCAACCACCCCCAGTACTCATCGTCCAGAGTCCCCGGACTCAAGATGATCGCATGCTATTTAGGTGTTTCATCGTAAGGAAATTCATATCGAGAAATCGATCGACACAATTCGCCAGGCATCCTTCCTCAGTGCGATCCAGTTTAGGGTTCTTCATGTTTCCAGTGACGCATTTCTTCCAACAAATCTGCGTCAAGCTATGGGTCTCTGTACGCCCGCCGGCAAGTTAGTACGCTGAGAATACAAGATATCAATGTTCAGTGTGCTAGAAAATGTGCAGAGAGCGAGTATGTGCATATAAATTGCGGGGTCAAGAGCTTGATGTGAATGATGGGTAGCCGTTAGGAGCGATGGAGATGAATCACAGGGCGACTGAACATCGGCTTTCGAAGGGCACTTACGTGACTGGATCTGCGAACGCTGTTGCTCGTTGGCTAGGAATTGGCGCAATTCAGCCTTGTCCTTGTCATTGAGTTTTTCAAGGTCGAGATTCTCGACACCTGCCTGGGCGGCGTTCATGGCGATAATGTAGGGGGGAGTGTGAAGGTGAAGCTCGAGCTGTGTAGTTAGATGCGATTGAGCTGCGCTGAAATTTTAGTAACGCCGACTGGGCGCGCGGGTGGCATGGTGTTCGGGTTGACCAATCGCAGGAAGAACGATGGTCCACTACCTAGGTACCTAAATAGGTACTAGGTAGGTACTTAGAGGTATAGGTACAGTAAACCAGCGTTATAACGATCCCATATCTTAATAATAGTCACGCTATTACGATAATTCACGGTTATTTAAGGTTTTTCCCTAGTAAATTATTAATAATTATAGTTCACATAATATTATAGGTATTAGGCTCAGTTGCCATACAAATCATAAGCTTTTATCGTTATTTAGGCGGTATTAGGCCTTATAAGGACCTACTAAAAGCGTAAATTTTACACCTTTTAGGGGGTTACAGCGTAACAAATCCTTGTAAATGTATCTTTATCTAGTAAGTCCTAGTAAAGGTATATACCCTATAATAGTTACACCTTTGCGATAGTTACCAAATATCGCTAATTTTGGCCTCACGAAGGTTATCGGAATAACGCTGGTTTACTGTACTTAAGTACTGAGCCCAACATGATTGCGGTGGCACTCCCAGGGGTTGCCTCCATGTCACCTTGATATTTTTACTCGTTCAGGTAATCGCCACCGATACTTGGAATGGGTATTTGGCCAAAACACCTCCTAAAACCACATCGATTCAATACTAGACGTCGGCACATAAGTACTCATGCAGGAGACAGCTTGGTGAATGAGAGCATCCTGGTCGTGGGGAAATTATGCAATGGAGAGGTAGGTAGACTTCTACGTAATGAAGTTGAGAACGCGGCTATACAGAGCACGCTCAGAGTAGTTGGTGTCAACTTTTAAAGATATTTATGCTACCTGAAAAGAACTAAACATCAAATATTGCGGAGATACTCTGCACCCATATTATAGGCTTGCTCATTCAAACATTATGCAAAAAGTCCTGTTTAAAACAACAAGGTACGTGGGGGACAAAAACTGACCGAAACAACTACCCAGTGAGCCTGGCCCCGCGACCAGCAGGAGGCTATGTAATTGAAACAAAGATGTATTCCTGGGCATTCTTGCCAAGATGGAGTAGGTGAACGACAGCTGAATCATGTCAACCGCATCAAGATCAAATGTACCTCTTCCAACGAGCCAATCCCAGAATCAGTGAGCAAACAAATACCATGATCCCAATAATAGTGAAGAACGCGGCGAGACTGCCAGTGCCTTGAAACGGCACAGTGACATTCATTCCAAACACACCGCTAATGAGGTTAAGTGGCACAAGAACGGATGCAAGAAACGTGATCTTGCTCAAGACCCTGTTCGTGTCTGTTCCTTGTGAAATATTGTTGATCGAAAGTGTCGCCAGGTAGTTGCTGTGTGCTCGTGACAGCATCTTCTCAAAGTGGCCGAGATTTGTTGCCATTGTAACAACATGATCTTGAATATCGCCCAAATACATACCAATGTCCATGTGCGGTGTGACTTGGTAATTTTCGTTGCATCGCTTGGTGAACCCTCGCAAGACATCAGCCTTACCTCCAAGAAGTCGCATTAAAGCCATGCAGTTTTTACGAACACGGCCTATGGAACGAAGAAACGAGCTCGAGTCATCTTGGCGCATTACAAACACTTCATCCTCAATCGCATCTGCTTCTAGTTCGATAGTGCGGATGGCAGGGGCAAAAGAATCAACGATATTATCGCTTTTTGGCATATTGGTGAGTCTAACTGCCATCGCCATTGGAATGTTTGGTATGGGACACTTACATCAATGCATAGCATATCCAATCGCTGCTAAGAGAGACGTACTCCTTTAAGGCTGTAATTCTTTTCCGAACTTGAGATGCATGTGAGTTCGGGGCAAAGCTGAAACTGAGTGTGCCTTCACGGAATACTAAAACATATATGTTGAAGGGCTCATACTCAATACCATCGGGCTCTTCAACGACATTGAAGGATCGGAAGCACGCGAAATAGTACGATGGAAAGAGCTCGATCTTCTCCCGGGCTTCTTGTGTAATAATATCTTCAATGGTAAGAGGATGCACCCCGAACGCCTTGCAAATTCCTTGGACTTCTTCTTTGGATGCTGTATTCACATTCAGCCACCAAACACCATCTGCTTCATCTTCGGGTAGCTCAAAGAGACCCCGAATATCCTCTCCAGGGAGAACGAGATCGCCCATTTCGGCGGCGTGGATTGTTGACTCCCATGCCGAGGAAAAAAAACTGAAACGATTACCATCAGTTGCGTGGGGAGTTGGCTTCGAATCGACTTCGGTGGGGCGTTTCTCTTGTATAGAGTCATCCGATGGGATTTCCAGTATGTCACCATCCACCGTAGGCACTTGGTTTCGGTGGCTAGTTGTAGACTCAATTCGCAAGTCTTCGAATTCAGAAGGCATCGGTCGACTATGTGCTTGAGCAGCTCGTTCCGCATTGATGAAATTTTCCAAATAGTCGAAGTCGATTCGAAGTTCGTGATTTCTATGCCCGTCCTGTAATGGGAAGCATACATCCTCCTCGGCAGCTTTATCTGTCAACAGACTTCTCGCATCCTTCTCTATAGTTCGAGCCCTGCTTCGATGGCTGCGTCGACTGGATATTGACATAGACCGTCCGTGCCCTTCTTCATGGTCGCACTTTGGCTCCGAGAATGACATGTCTCTTTCACGTCGTCGGGCTTGAGCGAACGCTTTAACCGAATTGGGAGGAGAGATTGATCTGCCTTCATTTATTGTCTCAACTGTAAGCCGACGACTGTGTCGAGCCATCTGCGGTACCTCAAGAGCATCTTCATCTATGATGGCTTCCTCAAAATCTCGAATCCTGATGTCTGGTGTAAAGGGTCCCGCGTCAGTGTCAATTTGACGGGAGCCATATAGAGAGTCAAACGTCCCTCGGCGTGGTCTCTCTAGCCGTTGCGATACATTGGATTCATAACGATGGTCATCAAGCTCAGGCACAGGGGTATCATACCCGGTGTCGGGAACCATTCCGTCTTGGTCGGACATATTGTACAGTGGTGGCGGTGCTGTCCTCTAAAAACCACCCTCTTGAAGTCAAAGCGGGATTGTACAGAACTTGCCAGTCGAAATTTCCAAAGAGCTTAGCCAAAAGCGATGAACAAAACCACGGCTTAATGATGAGTGATCATAATTAACTGAAGAGGCGGACGGCCGTTTCCCAGACAAATCGCAAAGTTGACAGTCCTCAACCCGGCGCGGCGGATGCGCGCCGAGAGGTGGTATAGTAGCAAAACCGTGGCTATTTGTAAGCCAGGTCCTCGGAAGGAGGTGGTAGTGAACGAGTATTGGAATGCGAATAACCGAACGAAAATAGAAAGCCTAAAGCCCAATTATGGAGGCTTCTTGTTCACTCCGCTATAGACCCAGCAGCCAGGTCCAAGAAGCGAAGAGGGTGGTGTGATTGTAAGGGCGAGTTGAGCCAACTTGAAGGTTTGTAAAGAGTTATTGAGAAGGGTGTTATGGGTTTCCCGCAATAAAAACTTGCAGCCCTCCCCGCGAGATATGTGCCGCAGAGCAGGCTCTAGTACTCCGCACCTGGAGAGGAGAATCCGAAGATTGGACAATTTATGCGAAGAATTGTAGCTGCGATGAGAGCAATGCGGTTTGATGTGTAGGCTTTCAGTACCGGCAGAGAAACGATGAGTTGGACAAAAATGCGACCATAATGTGCCTGCGAGAAGCAGCAAAAAAATCACAGTCGGTCGAAGTGAGGACCATGCAGGAGATTTGTTTTTTCTCACCTAGTCGCTGGGTGGCCATAATATTGCGGCGCCACTTGACCTTTTCTTCGGAGCGCGGAGCGCCCTCCTGGCCCGCGGAACCACTTCCGGCTAGGGTGAACTGGGCTCCATGGCCGGCAGGCCCGCACCTGACAGCCAGCCTGCAAAGCTCAACGTGGTCATTCCAAGCATCATCTCCGTCATCAGCCCTCAAGTCAGCGCCTAGGTCCTGCGTTTCAACCTAGTCTGTAATTTCGTGAGCCTCCTTCTCGACATACCCAGCATTGTTTTTTTGTGAGAGCAATCTCATTTCTCGATTCATTACTTCGTTGACGGCACCACCACTTTCGTAGCTATCGGCAGGCTACTTTTGACAACACACCTAATGGCGGAGGAAATTCTAGACAAGCTCCGGGACCTTGTAGAAGGACAGATTGTATGATGCCGCCCTCGAGTCTTCCCCACGCGACAAACTCCAAAATATGCACGCACACCTTTGCAAATTGATGTTCTGACAAACCCGCCACACAGGACTTCGACGGTCAGAGACGTGCCGAAGGATTTGCCACCTTGCTTTTGGCTCTATCTGCGGTATGATACAGCCCCCTCCTGTCGATCCGAGCCTGCTAACGCATCTCGCCATCAGTTGTTGGCATTCAATATTGGGTATTTGTATCAGGACATTCAGAAGGCCATGTACATTGGGTTGGGAGGGACTGCATTGACATTTATTCTTGTTGTGCCGCCCTGGCCATTCTACAAGACAAATCCCGTCAAGTGGTTGACTGCTGGTACTGGATGGCACTAGGACAGGTTAGGTTTACGATGCCGTAAATTTTATGAATACAGCAGACCAAGGAGAGATTCCAGAACTCTATCATCAGTTGATAGATTTATAATTTGTCACGCGTAGCCCAATATCTCCTTCTTTGACCGTGTTACTGGAACCTATTCCTCCGTTGATTTTGTTGTCGTTCAATCTCATCGGCCATATTTCTGGAACTCCCAGTCACGGTTATCAAGAGGGCAGACTGATCTAGCCTTGAGCCATCGAGAGATGCAGTGGAAATGGAATGCATGCTGCTGCCGCGTTAGAAGTTGCGTACTCAATGCGATCTATGGGCTCTTACATTGCAAATTCCCCATGCCACTGTGCATTCTTCGCTGGTGGCGGAGGCTTGATTGGCTTGACATTCTATGCCTGTTGAGAACGTCAGAAACAAGTATTCTGGATGGTGAGACAAAGAGAATCATGTGTAACATACACAAGTCCATGATGTGATTACGGCAGATGGCGCAGTTATCAACAACAATGTCCCAGGCCCAGAGTGCGACGGCGTTCCACTGTTGCGTATTTAGCAATCAGGTTGAAAGCTTGCTATTCGATCGTGTATGCAAATTAGGCGAATCGGAGCTTACTTTTTTTACTTCAAACTTTTTCTTGGCTTCGGAGCCTTTCCCATTCGCAGCATCTGCTCTTTTGGATGCGGAAGGTGCGTCGCTCATTTCGACATCAGCCATGTTGTGTGGCTTTGATGCTCGTTTTTGGCTTTGGAAGAAACGAACTTGCGAGATAATGAGTCGAGACTACTCCACGAACCCAAATTGATGATTAAGATAACAAAATATGATATCTACAGTAAAGTTAGCACGATATAGTTAAGACTATCTGAATTTTGAGCCACGGTGCGAGTATGAAGGATGGGGCGACCATCAGGAGCCTAATTTACCTTGATAGCTCATGAGCCACAGGCTCGCAAACAGGCGGAATCTCGACTTTCCGTAGCAAGTTTGTATCGACGACTGAAATTTTGCTGGGCTTCTGAGAAAGCTTCGGCTGAGGAGCAGATGCGGCTAATCAGCAGTGGTGAAGGAAGCAGAGTCCGATACTCTTTTCCAATACTGCCTGGGATTGCTGTGATGTGAGACTCGGGTCGTGAATCTCTCTAGTTGTTCCTTAACCCTGGGTGATGCGGTGGGGCTTTTTCCTGCAGCACAGCACAGTAATCGCGCAATAATAGCCCTGGCAGACAAATTTACAGCCCAGATGTAGGCTTGAGTCCATGGAAAACAACCTGTGATGAGTCTGACTTTGTCCCAGGCATGAGCCATGTAGAGGAAGGCGGTGCCTGTGGATATATGCAACTACCGGGTCCATCCTGCCGCCGAGCTCTAGTTGACCCGTTGTCGTCCCGAGTGAGCAACCCACTTCATTGGGTCTGGTTGTCTTGGCCAGATGAAGCGCACCTGCCAGAGAGATCTTTCTTCCAGTGCTCTCCAGTACTTTCTTCCCAGCCATCACGTACAGTACGCAGTGCTCACTCACCAGCGTTTCCCTCTCGCTCTTTCATGGTGCCGTTGATGACACGGCGTAAAGAGCTTGTTACCAGCGAGTGACAGATCGGCAGCTCCTCATCTTAAAATAAACCGATATTTAGCGTCCTACCAGTCCTGTCAAAATACCATAGTCACAATGAGCGAAACACCTTCACAACAAAGGACAACTCCGGCTCGTCGGAAATATGGCCGGCAGACCACAAAGTCGGCAGCCCAGAAGGCATATGCATCTGAGAACGACATCGCTGCGCTCGAAACACCACGGACTCATGCGCCGAAAACACCAAACAAGATGAACGAAACTTCTACTCCGGCCAGCGACTTTTACTCATCGCAGCACCCGAATAGCAAAAGCAGAGCGAGGAATAGGACAAAATCCAAAAATGTTCCGCCGTCCCCCGACTCTACACAATACGGTCGCCAAACGCCCCCGCAGCGATCCGCCTCGATCAAACCCGGCATCAATACCGCATTTGCAGGTGCTACTTTCCATGCATCTCCCGCTCCATCCGCTCTACCCATTCCAAGCTTTCTCTCCAGGCCTTCAGGCGAATCTCCCGTTGCACTGGGCAAGGCTGCGCTCCAAGAGCCATCGCCACCCGCAACTGACGGAGACGTCCCCACGCCATTTCGACCATCATCAGTACCCAAGATGAATGAGTCACCGCTAGACTTTATGTTTCGCGCACATAGAGAAGAAAAAGAGCGAAATTTCCGAGAGAATATTCCAAATGACTCTTCTAGACCTTCGGCGTCGCCGCAACCTTTGCAATGGAGTGGCATGGGAGGGCCCTCGAAACCGTCAAGTCTGCCGCATCAACGGCGAACTTATTTCCGGCAAGAAGCAGGTGGTATAAATTCTTCGGAATTGGATGGTACACCTGGCAGACCGCTTGGTCCGGCATTCTCAACCCCATACCAAGAACGAATTAAAGCTGCTCGTTCTGCCTCAAACAGTAACACTTCTTTCACCAAAGGCCAGACCGCTGGTTACTTAAACGAGCCAGAAACAGTAGAAGATTCGACGGAAGCATTAAAGAAATATCTTTTTGGCAACAAGAGTTCTATCACGGCTGGTCCATTACGAACTACCACTGAAACCAAACCTGCACTCCACACCGTGCCTAGCGAGGGAACTTCGACGTCAACTGGGACTGAGTCAGGGACGAAGACTACTCGCGCTAGTAATATTACGGAGATAGAAAATGATCTTCGGCGGATTTTGAAGTTAGACATGACCTCGGGGCCAGATTCTGAGGGCCGTACTCTGTTTTCGAGATGATGCATCATTATCGCCAGGCTTATATTGAGTTTTACATGATTCACGGTCGATTTGTGGTATTCCGAGCTTTGGGTAGATTTCGGAATCTGGAGTTTCGTGGAGGAATCTGTTTTTGACGACTTTTTCTTACACGCTGGAGCCTTTGCATATTGCTATTGGTCTGCAGATGTTTCGTATCTGGCTCACAAAGCAACCTTGAATCCGTCTATGTTGTCATATACGGAGCTTTGCGTAGAAGACGGTATTACAACCTTGAGAAGCATTTTGGACTTTGGACTTTCTTTGTGAAAAGATATTCATGGTCAACATTTACGATCATTTTCTCATATTCCCCCAGTTGGATTCGTGATGCACTGTAGGCTTTGGTAGGATGTCACCGGCTAGTATGAGAGAGCACGAAGACTCTTTGGGAGGGCCATGCGAGTACATGCATGTCCACGATTAACTCTTGAACTTGCACATTTAGGTGGCATTTAAATGACTATAAATTAACCTATGTCTAACGATTAGCTGCATTACACCTGTGTGTGTACATATTCGGCAACAGTTCTAATGAATTAATTCATTCAATTCAACAGGCAGCAACGGTTCTTGTATTTTCAGCTCTTTGCAATGGCGAGGAATATAACGCGAATGCTCACGTCGCATCATATCACTGCGGCATCAGAAGGCTTTTTGTGACGACTAGCTAGATAGGTCCCTTGCCGTATTCCTTGCTTGTGCTTGCTTTATTTACTTCGTCGACTCCGATTTCGCTGTTCTTTGGAAAAAAACATTCCATGTGATAGAAGAAGGTATTTTGCAAAGAACTTGGTCGCAAATTCATCGAACTCGGTATATTCCGCACCAAGGCGATACGCTGCTGCAATTCCACTTACGCATGCAAGTTCATGCATGTTCTGTTGAATCGTAATAAATTAGCTTCTTCGTCACATGTGAGACCCCGGCTTGCAAAAGAGTTGGATGAAGTCATCAGTCCTTGGGGAAGGCAGGCACTGAGGAAGCCCATAGGTTACTCACAACAAGGGTCCACGATCCCGCAAAAAGCGTTCTGTTTCTTCCATTGAGAAACATCATTCCTGGAACGACGCGAAGGTAGTGTTGCCACTTGTGACCAAGCTGATGCCAATGGTTGCGCTTGATAATTTCCGGCTCGTTAATTTCGTGTATTGTCCAAAGACTTTCTTGATTCTGGTCAAGAAAGATGGTTTGGTACACAGGCTTCAAATGGTCGCCTCCTCTGGCTTGCCCTTTCACTAGTTGATGCTGGTAGTTACTGCAGTTGAAGGACATCTCGATCAGACGTGGGTTGTGATTATACGTGTGCGTATAATACATTGGCCGAAAGCCTGCCGACTCAGCCTTCGATCCATTTGCAAAGGCAATCTGTTCCCTTTGGATATCGGTCGTTGGGGCTGCACAAAGCTCCTGCTGGAACTTGGTCTCATAGTATTTTTCGAAATATGCTTTGTCGCTGTGCGTGACTGTTACATCGTCATAAAAGGAAGCCCCTCCCATGACAAATCTTTCACGCCTCGATGCTTCTTTACCTAGTATCCTGAGACTTTCGTCTGCCAGTGTGCAGAGCACAAGGTCATCAAAATCTTCGTCTGTGGTGGCTCCATCCCGAAGGTCTTTGATACGGAGCTTGATTCCATATTTTGACCTGGACAGAACCGTACATACTTCAGCTCGCGTTCGAATATTGACGCCTCGGCCGTCTAGGTATTCACCCCATGTTTTGTAAAATCGGCCTAGGTTGTTAAAGGTATACATTGTGGGCAAATTTGGAAGCAATGTATTTCTGTCGTAATCCCAGAGTTTCATGTTTGGGTCATCAAATAGTCGCTCAACAATACCACATGGAACGTTTGCAGTCTGATTCCCGGTGCCCAAAAACAGAGCAATCAGTGGATACACCATTTTGTCGCCAAAGTCCCTTTTGAAGAAGAATATTCGCAGCATGAACGAGATGGGAATAATTCCAATGATTGGAAGTGCCCATTTAATGACCTTGAGGAATAGCCCGAATCGCCGAATATCTGAGGCGTATCGCTGGACGAGTGTACTTGGGAACACGTTTGTCCAGAACCCATCTTGACCTTTACCAAACGAGACTTGTAGTTTTACTTCTTCAGGTGGATACCCTTGCTCATTGAAGAAGTTGAACGTATGTTTGAATATCTTCAGATGGTATAATTTGTCAGCACTGGCGAACTTTATCACTCACACTGGTCCGCAGCATACCTTTGATCCACCCTGCACACCATTATTCATCCAACTTGCACCATATTTGCGCTCATCAAGGGGTATTGACGTGGCTTGCCCACCTAGCACTTCGTTTCTCTCGAGAATCGTCACTTTATATCTATCTGGATGATTGGCTAATGTCGCTGCGCAAGCCTATCTCACGCTCTTTAGCATTACATGGAAACATAGAAGCGTGACAGAGGATCTTGTACACTCTTTGCTATCTAGAGTCTCTGTCGCGGAGTCAAAGAAATACTTACCATACCTGCGGCGCCGCCCCCAACTATGGCGACATGCTGCATCCGTCTATCTGTAGGCTCCGCCATCGCAAGATTGGTAGAATCTACTCGGTCAGTCAATAATGAAGCCTTGGCTCTCCCTGTGGTGCGATCAAGTCAGATCCGAGGATGCCCGAGTAGGAGTATAGGGAAGTTCTGGTTGTAAGTGAATGACTGTCCCGCGCTTAAGAATGCCTGGTAGTCGTTCAAGTTGATAGCTTTCCGGGAGCATATTCCGGCCCAGTAATCCTTTAAATAAACACCAGGCTCAAGACTTTAGGAATAGGCTAGTGTACTTGTGTGTGATATGCTTTGCTTAATATCGATGTGATTTCTAGGGTGTACGTCATTGACTTCCCATCTAGATCTGGGTCAAGTCATTTTAGGGCCACTTCCCTCCCTTGCCCTCCTGTCGCGATGCACTTGGCTCAACATAGCATCCAGCTCTTGTTGCTGGAACATCTATCGTAGCGATCTGTAATTTTCCGGAAACTATATGCTGAAGGCTTGGGAAAGATCCCCCTCCAAGTGTATTGATGCGATTGCAATTGCCTGGCGCTCCGATCTCCGCCGTGTCCCCGACTCCCAACCTCTTGGACTCGAGAGACCTAGATGCGAAATATGATAAACGGCCAGCGCATGAGTCAAGTTTATATATCTCATTGCATTTATAAATGTAGGAAATTTGTTTCTACCTCGTCGTCGTAAAGAGTATCGTATCATTCGTGTGCCAACGCTCAGTTGCATCGAACTTGTTTCCCTGAAAGGAAAGTAATACAGGATGGCTGCTGCTCACGTGATTCCGCGTCTAAGGCGCATCCCACATCAACGCGTTCGTACTTCGCATCCTGGCCAACATGAGTCTGACCTTCATTGCTATGCTGCTAGCTCTATTGAGCGACTCTATTCCCCTTTGAAAGCAGATACTGGCCTGCTACCTAATTTATTGTTGTCAATTTCTCTAGTGGTTCGCAATCATTTATTGGAATCATGGCTGCCGACGAAGAGCAGGAGAGCGACCAGCTAAAATCTTCTATTACTCTGCCACTGCAAGAACGGATGGGCAGGAAAGACGAGGACGTATCGCGGCACTCCAATATATCACAGAGACCGCCATTCAGTCTCGGCTCTCTCAACAGGAAGAAGATGGAAGAGGAGCGACTCGGAAGAATCGCTACCAAGCGGCATCGCATCATATGTGACGAGGAAGATGCAGTGGAAATACCGAAACCGAAACGAGTGGCAATACCAGCGATGAATCATACGATTGCTAAGACCCTGGTGCCTTTTCCGAGGGGCACGGTGAAACGGACATGGGCTCTTGGGTATGACAGGTCACCAGACGACATCAAAATAGAGGAAGTGCTCCAAAGGGACAGGCTGCTGCTTGCCCTATTTTCCTCCTTCCAGTGGGATGAGGCGTGGCTCTTGTCTAAAATTGATACTTCGCGTACCAAAATATTACTGGCGGCTTTTGCAAGCGATGACGCCCAGGTTAGTTCACGAGCGGCAGCCATCCGGTGTATTTCTTTTCGGGAACACGATGCTGATCAGCTAGCAGAAACAGGAAATGCGTATTAATAGCCCCAAGAATATCAAATTCTGTTTTCCGCCTATGTATGGCCCCGGGTCCATGCATTCCAAACTACAGATACTGAAGTTCCCCGACTACTTGCGGATAGTAATTTCTTCAGGCAATCTAGTCCCATATGATTGGGGCGAAACGGGTGTAATGGAAAATGTGCGTACCCTCTCAAATGGCTGCTATGTCACCATATTCTACCTTGCTGAATCTGACATACTTAGATGGTGTTTCTAATTGACCTGCCACTCAAGACTCCAAACGACATAGGTCCAACATCAACACTATTCTTTACCCATCTACAGCATTACCTCCGGGCCATGGGCGTTGATAATAGCATGATTGACAGCTTGTCGAAATATGACTTCTCTGGAACCGAGAATATCGGTTTTGTATATTCCATGTAAGTCTCCAAGGCATTATGTGGAAATATATGTCACTAATCAGCAGTTCCAAGACCTGGAAGCCACCAAAGCGAGTCTCTATCTCGGGCTGGTTCGTTCATGTCCTGATGGGAACGTCATTTACAAAAAGTTAACGCGTCATACCCAGGGCATTACGGCCTCGGAACTACTGTCTCGGCCCTTGGTTTAGCCACAAGTAACCCTATTGAGGTCGACATAGCTGTGCGTACATTTTGACAGCTCGAGGGGTCAGAGGCATGCTAATCATTGGCACAGTGTGCCTCTCTGGGGTCTGTGAAATACGAACTGATCCAGGCATTATACCACGCTTGTCAGGGTAAGTTGGGCCCAAACAGATATTTAAAAAAGCTACGTCACACTGCATGGGTTTCTAATAACTGCCAGGGCGTGCTGGAATGGATAAGTCGGAGTTAAACCATGTTGGAGCCGGTCCAAGTCAGAGGTCTACCTGCTCTGAACTCCAGGAGAATTTTCGAATATACTTCCCGACTCACGAGACGGTCACAAAAAGTCGAGGAGGGAAAAATGTCAGTAGACAGACTGCTGTTTCAGAATGCCATCAAGCAGAAAACTAACTCTTTTGTTAACCAGGCGGCGGGAACTATATGTTTACAGGAGAAATGGTGGCGTGCCTCGACTTTTCCCACTGAGTTAATGCGCGATTGTGTCAGCACCCGGGATGGTCTACTAATGCACACCAAAATCATCTTGGTGAGACACAAGATCAGCCCAGAAACAGGTACAAACGAAAAACTTGCGTGGGCATATGTTGGCAGTGCCAACTTATCAGAGAGTGCATGGTAAGTTGGCATCATAACCGAAGCCCGAAATCCTTTCCATTCCAGGCCATTTAAAAATCGTGTATTGTTTTTATAAACCTCTTTGGAAACTTGAGATAACAACTCGATAGGGGCCGCGTGGTGACAGACAGGGCTTCAGGGCAGAAAAAGATGATATGTCGCAATTGGGAGTGCGGAGTTGTCCTACCTGTTCGTGCTTTTGAACAAGGAAGTGGCCCTGTTGACATGAATGTTTTCCAAGGCACAATACCAATCCCCATGCAAGTCCCAGGACGAAGGTATTACCCAGACGAGCATCCCTGGTTCTTTCACAGGCACTTTGGAGTGCCATGAAAGTGTTCTACTACTACTAGTGCTAGCCAAAGGCAAGGACGGCGTGTCCGACACAGCTTGTGGATCCACGACATGCGCAGGGTTATGTTCAGCAGAGCATGCATTGAAATCGACCGCACGAGTATTGATGATATGGAGATTGCCGAGGGCTACTGGATTGAAACTCCGTTGTGGCGCTTCAAGGGAACAAGGGTACCTAGGTATGTCCCAATCGTGCTACGGGTCAACGGTGGGCAGACGGACTGTTCATAAACGGCGAGACAAGAAATCGGAATGGCCGCGTTTCAACCGGCCTAGTGCCAAATATTTAATACAACACTTGCTGTCCGTGTGTCGGGAGAGAAACAAACACGGATCCGGGTTGTCTGAGCAAGACTTCCGGGATTGTACTACAAACTGCCAGCATGCATTACTCACCGCCTTCCTGGAAGCAACGTTGTCTCGGTCCAGTTTAACAGCCTTGTTCCTGCCCTGTTGTGAACCACGTCCGAAATACATACATACACACAGAGTGACCAGTTGCAGGTGAGCTCGCAAATGGGCAGATGCAGCACGACATTAATTAGGCTTCAATCAGCATACGTAGTCCTTCATCACCCGCGTCAATTATCAAATATATACTAATAGTACTTCACTCCGAAGACACGATAGCTCTTGCTCGGAGCCTTTTCACAGGTCCAACACGCCAGCTACTTTACTCAAGGCGATAGGCCCTAAAAGAAGTACCAAGTCCCTAGGAAAAGACAGCTAGCCTACTCCGTAGATCGGTTGGCATTGGAGAAACAGAAGTGTGGGAAATCGTACGAGAACTGGTCATCGGACCTGGTAGCCGGCGCCACTGCCTCAAGTTGTGCTCGAAACGGCCGACCGATTCGGAGTAGTGCGATCCAAGATACATCAACCCAGATAGATTTGCGTACCCAACTACTGTCTCATCTGTTTGTTGTAGTATGTATGTACCAGGATATTGTTGCCATTGTGAGGTACGGTCACGGGCCGTCCACTACTGGGTACCTACCTACCTATTCCCCAGATGCCTCGGCGAGCAAGCAGGCAGTGCAGGCGGCTACAGCTAGATCTCAGGGATCTTGGCATCTTGAGAAGTAGCCATGATCCTCAGCAGTACATAGTAGTTAGACCAGCATGGTCGGTCAATTGAGTGAGAATGCGTGTAGATGCATGCAGATCGCGTGCCCCAGTGAAGGGGCAGGACGAGATGTGATGGTGGGATGAGAAAGTGGGATGAGGCACGGGCATCTGGAATGTGGCGCCGTCTTTGGAGTGGGCTAGATGGAGTGCCTTGACGGTCCGTTAAACTCTGTTGCTACATTGCGGCCAAGTTTTGGGCCAGACACAGTTGGAGACCCGGCTGCAAATCCTGGCCGCTTTGGTTTGGTGTCTGGCGACAGGCGCCAGAGGGAAAACGTGCATCCCGGACTAACTGGGGCACAGCTGGGGAGGGGTGAAGCTTGAACCACGCTCAACCACACTCGCAGGAGTCCATACGAATATTGTACTGCGCCGAGTAGCATCGCCCCATCCTTTGTTCCATGCTTGTTCTTGGCCGGGCGAGAGAATGGCTGTTGGCATAATTTGCGCAAGCGAGTGGGACGTTGGTTTCCACGAGGAGGTATGTATGTACATATTCATGGGAGTCTTTCCGCCGTACTACTGATGTGTCAGTCAGTCGACAGCCGAACGTCGGGAACAGCCAGGAGATCTGATCGTACATGACAGTATTGCTGTACCGCACCAATAGGGATGAGCCGGTAGGACGCAACCACCTTGGTCTTTACACCCGAGGCATGCAACGGGTTTGCTTCAAGGACAACTACGTACATACATAAATGCCTACCCAGGGGAGGTGCCAGTAGATATTCAACCATCCCGTACATACATATACGAGCAAAAACTACTAGGTATCCAGAGCATTGTCACGCTATCCACCAAGGGAGGAACCTTGGTTGGCCTGTAGTCTGAATTGTCATGTGCCATTTTGCAGGTTGCTTGTCGCCTACAGGGAAAACACCAGCCCTGAATCTGATGGTAGTTGCCATGGTTCCCGAGGTCCTGCATCGATCGACTAATATCCCATATTTCCCAGCTATGCCCAATAATTGTATGGACATGTATGTACTTACCACCACGATTTCAGCCATAGGTCGAGGCAAAGAAGAGGGCCAGAGGCCATTAATGAATGATTTTCGTCAAGATCAGCTCTCCGGGCCACACGATTCGGCACTACCTACTACTAAAGCATTCCCTCGTACATTGTACATCCATGTGCAATATGAAGTATCATCTTGATCACGCAAAGCGGAACAAATGAACATGTCTGTTGGCTGGCTAGCTTTTTGTAACACCAGCAACATACTAACTTCTTAAGATTATAAGATGGCGAACGATGGGAGAAACCATTGATACGAGTGCCCCTTGGGTACACACGCACACACACACAAATGCATATATGTATATATACATACGTGATGTCCTGCACAACTTTGCAAAACATCTCATTGCCTTCAAAGACGCGCTCTGCCACCCGGGATTAGGTTCAATAGCTTTGATGGATACGTACAATAAAGTCCGACGCCGCAAATGTGCAGCAGAAATGGCGGTGCACATCAGACATCTACTGCAATAGCGGTTCTCTAAACTTTTAATGACGGGGGTGGGAGGAATGGGTATCAAGTCCTCCGTATTACTGTGGTGCCAATTGTATGTATGTACAATGATTAATGTCTGGTAGTACTAGTTACAAACATAATAATACATTGGGGTTGGTTGAATTGGCATTGCCGTCAAGGTCGGGTAAATCAGCGGCTGGGGTTGTCGTGCAAGATTCAGCTGGCATGGTTCAATTGGCACCTGGGTGGCTACCGGGATGCAAGGGTGTCGATGCACGCTAACACGTGTCCGGACCAGGGTCATTATCAACCCTGGCACCATTGTGCAATAAACGGCCGCCCGTCTTGGTGATCTGGTCCACAGGGCATTACTGTGTTTCTCCCAGCAGCTCAGGCACTACCATGATTGATGGTGTTGCATTGCAGTGCGCTTGGTTGACAAGTCTGCATGAGGCAAAATCAACCCCCTGTTGTGTCTGTACTAATTTAGACGACGACCCAAGTTGAAAGTCGGGCACTGATAAGGGCTAATTAGCGAGAAATATGGCACCGAGACATGCCGACCTTTTCAGGTACCCGAATCCTCGCCGAGGAGCAGATCGATTGCCCGTTCTCTGCACGCAGAAGAGACGCTCCTGTCTGAGCCCCGAGCACAGCGGATAACATCTACGAAGCGCATTCGATACAAGCGTAGTTTGTGGAGGAGATTGCGATGATATACATATCAAGTCGCATAATGTAGTACTAGTACAAACTTCGTTTCTCCACGTTTATTGCGAGATTCTTCGGGTCCATGGCGCGGGTGCCTGGGGTATGGAGTCCCGGAGAATATTTTACTTCACTGCGCAACAGCTTCACAGTACTAACTAGGTAGTCTTTAGTAGTACCTAAGACTTGCAGCGTTTGGGAAAAGACGTTTTTTTTTAATTAAAAAAAAACCCCGGTAACCACGGAGGTTAAACGGCTGATTGCACTAGAACGATAAACTTCCGGGAGGGCAACCTTATTGCTTATAGTGGTTCAGGAACAGCTTTTCGGTGTGTTTTAAGTTTGGTATGTGTTGTATGCCACGTCACGAATGGACGAATAGGAAAAAAAGAAGAGCAAACACGAGGAAAATAACACGCAGAGACTGGGACATTCGAAAAATTTCCGTGTTGAGAGTTGGGTGGTCTACAATTTGGTACGTAAATGTTGCGTGGGCCCCTCCCTTTCACCCCTTTATCAATCGTTTAGGAGAGGGCTCGGAGACATTGTTGTGAGAAACGGCATAACGCTGCAGTTCATCTCCATTCTACTGGCCCGAAATGTCTCCAACAAGTTGCAGCAAACTACAATATCAGGCTGTAACCTCAAAGTCTGCACCACTTATGTGCAGCACGAACATTGGCATGGTGGTGTGGGTCCCTGGGCACAAGGTCTTCATGCATGATCGGTTCCTGCGTGCATAATTGTGGAGATGCTTAGAGTTGGGGGCTATAAACGGTCCAATAGCCACGACGAAATGATGCTGGGGCATTTTAGGTGTCTGGTGTGCGTGTGCCTTGCATGCATAAGAGTTGCTGCGTGTGTTGTACAACAGTCCAAACGCATCGACAAGGGCAAAACTAAGCTTAGCATACCATACTTGCTCCCAAAGTCAAGAACCTCAATCCCTGGACGACTTGTTCAGAGTACTATTGCATTGTACATACATGGACTGAATAGATGTAGAGGCCTCAAGGTTCTAAATGCGGGCTGGATCAACACGATATACTATCAAGACTTCTTGCGGAACTGGTCGAATGCAGAGGATGGTATTTACTTGGTCATCCAGACGCTTCAAGCTACATGCATTATTAGCCCAAGTGAGTGGGTGGCCCTGGAGTTCCGGGTCGTGAAGCCAAAATGCTGTCGGGTACTACTACCACTACCAGGTTGCTAGAGCTAACAGGACGGTCAACCACGAGCATACGCTAGGTCAATGGACTCAACTATTTTTGGCCCGGAACCGCTCTTGTCATGTTTCAGACCGTCTTATTTCATCTAAATGTCCCCATTTGCACCATGAGGAGCTCAATATCTACATGGTGCATGCGGCCAAGCCTTTTCCTCTGCGTCGGGGCCGGCGCTACAAATAGCCAACCACGCAAACTTTGAAGCTTTACGGCGAACAGGTAGGGGATCTATGTTCTGTCAATAGTCTGTGCCGATCCGAAAGGAAATTGCCATTAGGCTTCCGGGCCGCTCGTCTCCCAAGGCCTTGGCGCCAAAAGCACGACAGGCAACCTTAAGTAGAATACCTGCAGTTGTCCGCCAAGCATCCGCATCACCAATACAGAGTAGGACTGCGATTACTAACGACTGAATACTACATTGCATCTCAATCCGACACGGCATATCAATTCACCGTGAATTCCTGGTTCCGTCGGGCGACCAACCAACGAACCCGGCTCTTGTACTCCGTACTAGTACTATGCACATGTACATACTGACAACCTAGGACATGGACATGCGCGTAAACCAGCGCCTCAGACCCTGCTCGTGCATTTGCAAGCTTCTGCCCCGACGAGCTTGTTCGGATAACCAACCAGTTAACAACATTGGAGTCTGGTTCGTCCCCCCACCCCCCGCCGCAAGGTAGTAGAAGGCAGTGACCTAGCGTAGTGTACACAGAGCACGGAGTGTACTTAGTACATAGGAGAAATTAACATGTGCTGCAGGTCAAATTCGCCAGGACACGGCCAACTACGTCTTCCCCGGCCCTCCTAGTAAGTTTCTTACTCGTCTTAAACTTTTTTTCATTTTATTTTCTAATATGTTCCCTTTTTGTTTCTATCGCGCTACTCTTGCCTCTTGTGTTTCTGCCTTTCCTGCTTATTCCAGTGCACAAGCGTCAATGCCTGCCCCGCACTCGTTGAAGCAAGTTCTTCAAATGCCCCCATGCTTATCCCCCCATAATATCCCTGTCAATTCAAGTGTTTGATTGGCGCACCAAACCTTGCCCACCCCAACGCCACCCCAACGCCGCAGCACACACATCTCACCACTCGCTCTACAGCTTCCTGGCTCGTGGGCCCACGCAAAAGAGGGGTTGTCGTCGTCCGTGTCCGGCCGGCTACCGACGAACCCCCATGGGCTGCCTGTCGGCCTTCAATTTGATCTGTTTGCAGTACGAAATGTCGGCAACTCTGGGGCGAATATTCGACACCAAACACCGACAACCCAATATTGAACATGAATGCAACCCGTGTGACGCCGTGGCACACATGTTCACGGAGAAATTACTAGTGCTTGAGCCCGAGTCCGTATACACACAAACCCAACAGGAAACATCAATGATACCTGCACAAGAACAACGGACCGCAAAGGCTTGGATGGAAACCGTCTAGACCGACCGACGGCCACGGTACACAACACCAACCTGATCAATCCAGCGCCAAAGGCCGCGATTACCCACCACCGCCACCATCCTCCTCCCTGTTCTCGTTCTCGGTGCGAGAGGAGGCCACACACAGCCTGGCAAGTCAATGAACGACTGGAGTTTGGAGGCGGTCCTCTCGGGCTCTTCTGCGCACTCTCCACTTCGATTGCCACATTCTGAAGCTGCCTCCAATAGACTCTTCGTCCACTGCCTTGCGTACGACAGGAAGAAGTTGTACTGAGCCTCATGGTTGGGGAATCAGACAGTATTCTCCGATGCGAATGGTCCTTCTTTTGCTACATCGACACTGGATCGTACAGCTATCAGAAACTCCGGCGTGCCCCGCGTCGCTCCAGCCATCTTTGGATGTACGTATAATATACATGCATATGTACTGTATTTGGCGAAAAACGAAATCAGCTAGTCGCTCAGCCGACTCTGGGTTGATGGTGACGAGCGTGGGTTAGTTATACTTGACATGACACGACCAGGCAAGCTTCTTAGGCGGCTGCCTTGGCCCTCGAAATTTGGGGGATCGGTGACACTGCATCTCTAAGCGTCTGAAAGTCGTAGAGCTACTATGGGGACAAATGAGCACTCAAATACGTCTGGTGGAATACACAATGATGAAGGTATGTATGGAACGCGTGGGCATGTTTTGGCCGAGTCACCGGCCACTTACAATTAGCTTGGTTTTCAGCCTTAGTCTTGTTCCTTTCACGTCAAGTAGAATCCCCCATCGATGTCTGCTTCTCAAAGCTGCAGGTAATTTCCCCTTTCACAACTTGTTTCCAATAACTCCTATTCAGCCTTTGCCAAATGCTGTATGAACCTTCGGCTATTGCTTGCCTGAAGATACTTCAACGTCATATGTACTACTAGTCACGAGATGCTCGACCGGATCTCGGGCTGTCTACCACCTTGTTAGTAATAGGCACGCACCTTACTCACCACAACTTCCTCCCTTGCCTAGTGTGCAATGCTGCCGACAGGATCTCAATTCGAATTGCTTTTGCAGTGTTGTATGTATGTCGTCGTCGTCGTGGGACAACAAAGACTGGTACTTTCCTAGGGACCTATGAGGTACCTAAGGAGACGGACGTCAAGGCATTGGGAGTCATGTGGCTCTCATTCCGCGACGATGCAAATGAAAATATAATATCAATTCTTGCCCAAAATTTCTGAATCTTGCAAAGTCTTATGGCTTGGTCCTCTCCGCGTCTCTTGTTAGTAGTACTGTAGACGGTGTTTGCGGTGCGGTGCGAAATGGTAAACAAGCCGATCACACTGGGGCTTGAAAACCCGAATGGGTCTAGTTGCTTACTATATTCACGCCCACTCCGACGGCGCAAGCTCCTACGCCCTTTCCGGCACTCGTAGTATTTTGGTATGGCCAGCGCGGCTAAGTACTACCGAGACCGTAGTTGCGTCTGGTCGCTCTCGATGTTACGAGGTCCGCTCCAGTCTGCGACGCTCGAGCGAGTCGACGTCGACGGCATGTTGGCAACCTGGGAACCTCCTGGCCGTCAGGACTGCTTACTTAGTACGCACCTACTTTTGCATCTAGGTACCTAGTATTTGAGCGACCAACCTACCAGACATTTTCCCCTCGCCAGGACGGAATACCCGTACTTAGCAGGCCTAGGCGCTCAAGTGGTCGGGTATCCCAAAATAAAAGTAAAGTTAAGTTAAAAAAAAAAAAAAAAGAAGGAAGGGAAGAAGGAAGGAAGGGGAGAATCTGGATTGTGCATGGCATTGCGTGTCGTGCATGTGTGTAGTTGCTACCCACCCAGGTAGATTTGTACTCATGTATGGATGTGTGTTCGTGTGTACTTTTTGGTTGCATGCAGCTCTCGAGGGGTCCTGGCCGATCTTGCCGACTTACACCACCATCAGACTGGCCCTCCAAGGTTGCCAATACTTCAAGACTCCAGCTTTGGAAGATGCACGATTGACCCGGGAGTTCACTAGTGTGTTGTGTTCAGCTATCAGGCCATTTGGCTATCCGCTCATCCATCCACATGCGTCTCATTGGCTTCCTTGCAAATACTCCAAGCTTTTTACCTCTAGTCGAGCCGCCGGCCAGACCAATTTGACTGACCATAAAGGCCGCCACTGAACATTGATTGCTCATCGACACCATCTCGTCACCCCCATACTGGCAATGCTGCGGAGAAATTCATCAAGCCACAAGATCACAGTGTGCCTTGAGTTACTCTGGTAGCACTCATCGTACCTCAAGTGTAGTCACAGAGGTGTGTAGGTCGCGTTTGCCTGTCAACTTTTGATCCCGCATCGTCGAATCGCAAAGCAGCCCTACGCCTCGATAAAAACTTAATACTGGATCCTATCCCCTTCAGGCCAGCGCCCTGTCTGTATCCATCCATTTCTGTCCTTGTTCGTTCGTCCAAGCTGTCCCTCCACCCCCCGGCCCAGTCCCCCCCGAGGCCAGACAATCACCCGCCAACCTCCGTCTTCCCGCATCTTTGGCGCCTCCTGCTTGCTTCCCATCGGAGTCTGGTCGAACTCAGAACTCTGTGTGCCATTGGCATTGGGCATCTTGGGAACTGGCTAGAGAACTTGGCACCACGACGGCGCACTGTCACGGCACGCACCACGAGAGTCAATCTGTCGCCCTCCACTGCGTCCACCAGGTCCCTCCAAACTTAACACCACCTCCTCCCACGCCGCCTCAAGCCACAGCTGTTCCCGAGACTTTTGCTCGTTCTTGACTTCTCCTTCAACCTTCAATTCTTTCTGCAGCCTCTCTTCGTCTTTTCTGCGGACTGGACTGTGTGGCCCTTAATTCGTTTCTCGGCTCTGCTGCCTTGACATCTTCGGCTCCCTCCTGCCCTGCAACTTTCTTCCCCAACTTATTTTCTCCGGCCAAAGCTTCCGTTCCCTCTAATTCCTCCAGTGCCGTTACATTCACAAACTCTGCCTCTTAATCCGTCTTCTTACTCTGCGTACTCTTGCTCTCTCTACTCTCTCCCCGCCCTCGCCCCGAGGAAGGAGCCCCCCAGTCGAACCGGAAGCGAAACCATATCATTTGCCTAAACACCAGAGATCACCAGTATCCGTACCGTTTTGTTTTGGTATTCGCTACCGCAGGGGCTCCTCAGAGCATCCAAACTACTGGATTGCACGGGAGCTGAGCTACGATCTCCAGGAAAGAAGGTTATCACCGTCTTCCTCCGAAAGTTAAAACTTGGCCGGTGCAAAGCTTCGCAGAACCATGTCAAATCAATCCAACCCCCTTCGTCCTACCTTTGAGGGACTTGTCGCCTCTACATATGATTCACTGGTTTTGTTCGAGGCCTGCTTGTCTGGCCGACTCACCCACGTACCACGTCGCCCTCATGATCGGGAGCGCCAGGACCTCATCAAAAGTGGCAATGTCTTCATTTACGAAGAGCACGCTTCAGGCATCAAACGATGGACCGACGGTGTATCTTGGAGTCCCAGTCGAATTCTCGGCAACTTTCTTATATACCGGGAGTTGGAGAAGCCGTTTCCGCCAGGAGAAAAGAAACGAGCCCTTAAAAGAAAGAAGTGTCCTCCAGGAGGCATCGGAAAGGCGGACTCTACCTCACACCTAAACATGTCTGGTTTCACTTCACCTGCTGCCATGGATGGCGCCAATATCAAGGATACCGAGAGGGCATTGATCGGATCATTGATTGATTCGTACCCTTTCAAGCCCGACGGATTGGTCAAGAAGACAATCAGCGTAAACTATAATGGCGTTCCTCATCACCTTGTGAGCTACTACAAGGTTGACGATGCGGTTGCTGGAAATCTTAATACCCCGTCAAGGAGCTACGGTTTTAGTGGCATCTCACCTCGAAACGAACTCCTAGTGTCCCAGAATTTTCGTGCTCCCATTGACGAAGTACAGTATAGCCCGGACGACGAAGGTGGTGGCCCCTCGGGTCTCATCGCAACAGTTGTAAATGCGCCGACTTTTCCTGGTGGCTCACATGCCCATATGCCCAGAGCCATGTCCATGGCGGGCTTCCATGCTCCGGTGCCAGCAGCGTACGGGTCTATTCCCTACACATACCATCCACAACACCAGTACCTGGCGACGATGAATTCGCCCATGCCAGTTCAGATGCCACAGCCGCTTCCTTCTTCGATTCAGCCCCCGTTGGGTTCTTCAGCTCCGCAGTCGATTCCGCCGTCTATCTCTCCAGCAATGCCGTCCAGCACATCTTCAATGCCATACACTCCTCAGCCACATGGTAATTATTCTTTGGGCCCTACCAGAGCCTCCCGCTTCAGTGCCAGCACTGGTATGGATAGCGAATTCCCGCGAAGTATGCCACTACACGATCCGCCAAGACGGAATTCGGCATTCGAACTTGCACAGCCTGCAGAGCTGTCCTCGATGCATCTTAGCACAGTCCCCGGAGGCAGACCTCCCCAGAGCGGCAATACATATGTTGGACAGAGTTCGTACTATGTTCCCCACCGAGCTGGCCAAATCGCGAGCCAAGAGGGACAGGCTTTCAATCAGCCACGGCAGACGAAGCAGGATCCCAATACATTGACTGGCGCGGAAGCTGGGACCCAGAACTACAACTTGGACCAGAATACGAATGATTGGGCCCTTGGACAGTCTGACGGCCAAGGCGACCTACAGTATTTCGGAAATAATGCAAGTAATGGCTCCGAGCAGTGGCCTGGGGGTTCCAATGATTTGGGGCGCTCCTGAGTGCTCATAAATTCATACTCTACGCAGCATTTCGCTACCAACGTCTTTGGCTTGTATGCCTAGCATTTTCACACGATCTATGTTCTTCCTGCGGGCAGATATTCTTGCTTCTTCTATTCTTCGTTTCTTTCTGGGGGCTTGATGGGCTATCACTGTCTTCATGCTGCGGCTACGCTTGTTTTTTGTCGTTCTTCTCTTCTTCACCTTCATTTTCCCAGTATCGTGTATGCTTCTATGGCTGGGGACCGTCCTACAATTACTTAGCGATAGCTTTGGTAGCGAGCAAGACGCTTCTTTAGGGTTTGCTTTTGTTTCACTCCCTGCTGGCGTATGGAAAGGGTTGGGGAAGCTCTGCACTGATGCCGCTCGCTGTGGTTGTTGTTTTTTTCGTTCTTCCTTTATATATATATATATATGTACGCGAAAGAGGTCTGCTTGGGCTGGCTGTTTCTATTGTCAATTTGGCGGTGTTTTGGGCATAAGGGAAAAAAAGGGACGGGTTTCCAATACGGGTTTTCAACTATTGTTTAAATTGATCGGTTGTTGATTGTTGCCACGGCGCTTGGGGTTGTACTCTGTTGTACGTCATGGTTGGGTGGGCACCATGTTTGAATAGACCTTGCTATAAGAATTCTTAGATGATAGTCCCGCGAGGGAGGTCCTCTGTGACTCATCACTAAACAAGAGCATCAAAGACAAGAGGGCCGAGAGATGGCTGCCATAATATGTGTACCATCGGGACAACACAGGAAACACAGTCCAGAAGTCATAACGCGTGCGGCCTGGAAGGAGGCTACCTTCTAGGGTAGGTAGTTGGCTATGTGCAAACCCCGTTGATGGGACCCGCTCCCCCCGGGACTGAAAATAACCGATTTTATCATCGTGCTGTAATCTGACACCAGATAAGTCACAACAGCATAGGAACCGACAAGTTCAATTCGTTACTGAACTTGACACTAGAAATTGGTTTTATCAGGACCACGATCAAGCTCGCTGCCGAATGGCACTGACTGATTGTGAGTGAAACACCATGCTTATGGTCCCATTTCTCTCTCGAGCAACGAGCCGGGCACGCTGCAGAGGGCCTTCACGCAATGCATTTAGGGCAATCAGCACACGCTCGCCAGCAATCTTGCCCCGATCATCACCAGTATCGCCCGTTCTCCGCACCCGCATAATCGTCAGGCCCACGGAGAGCCAAAACCCAGTCCGATATTACAGGTGAGCAGCTTCTTACGATTGCCCAGTCAACGCCCAAGCGTCATAGACCCGAGGCAAGTTGATTAGGATCAGAAACTGATAGACAGAGCCATAGTTGCCGCTCTAGTCAACCCCAGAAAGCCGACCATCCCAAAGCGGAATCGACGTCACAAGAGAAAGCGGGAAATCCAGCTGTCCACACCCCTTCAGGGACGAGCGAGGTTATTCACGAGGATATATATACAGTACCGAATTTCCTAACGATTACAAGACTTATAGCAGCCCCCGTTATAGGGTATTTGGTTCTTCATGACTCTCATGCGTGGGCCGTGGGATTGTTCGCGTATGCTGGGATTACGGACCTGCTCGATGGCTGGATTGCTCGTAAATGGAATCGCAAGACGGTGGTTGGAACCATAATAGATCCCATGGCGGACAAGGCTCTCATGACGATACTGACTATATGTTTGGCCGCCAAAGGCGCTCTGCCGTGTACGTGTCCTACAGAGTGAAATGGCCCAATGTCTGGAAATATTTTGGAGCCAATTGCTTTGCTTGATCCCCATCTCCAATTACCAGTCCCTTACCTGCTGACGATTTACCTGTTTGATGCTTTAGTATGGGTCGCGACGGTTATTTTAGGAAGAGACGTAGGCCTTGGGATGGCTGCTATATATTACCGCTGGATTTCGCTACCACCGCCCAAGACTTTCTATCGGTATTGGGATTTCTCTCTCCCATCCGCGGAAGTTCGTCCCACAACAATAAGCAAATACAACACATTTTTACAGCTTGCTCTCGTTGGCTTCACAACAGCAGCCCCACTTGTCGAGACTGATCTGACATCAGTGTTGACGACTTTGCAGTAAGTCTTATTGATAACGCTCCTCCCTCAACTATCCAGTTTGTCGGTTTTGCTGACGAGGCATTAGATATGTCGTAGCGGCCACCACTATCGGGAGTGGCGCCAGCTATATATTCAGCAAGGATGCTGTGAAGATCCTGAAATAGAGGACCAAGATGGTGAAAGCACACTTGCTATTCGGCCCAGGGAGGTCTTTGGGGAATCCCCCTTCCCCCCAAGGGCGGAATGTAGCACATTCAAGCTTAGGACGTGGCTGTGATGGTATTTCCAGATCCGCCCGTGTATCATCCTGTATTAAGACTTACAGACCCTGGGCTGAGTTTAGGAAAACAAATCAAATCAAGAGTGTATACAGTATAAAGGTTGTCCTGTGTATTTGCGCACATAATTATTCAAAATATATTTCCACACTATTGTGCATCTCATGAAGTACCTCAGATACGGTACATTCGCCCAAGACGCCGAGAAAAGCTTACTCTAAGAACACATGGCCTAGTTCACTCGCGGCGCATCAGAAAGAGAGCGCTGGCGTATGTGTGCCAGGAGCCTGACAGTACCTGCGGGAGTAACGCCTTCGACTCTACGTGCTTGTGCTAGGGTTTCTGGACACGCAAGTTTCAGTAGTTCCTTTTCAGATAAGGCTAGACCGGGTATGGCGTCGTAATTGATGTCTAAGGGCAGGCGAACGCTCTCGTCATAGGCGAACCGACCTCGTTCAGCAGCTTGCATCCTGACATATGGTGCATATACGGCTTCAATAGCAACACGGTCTCTAACCCGAGTCGAGTATGATTTAATTTCCGGAATGGAGGTGCTCAGCTGTTGAAGATCAACTCGAGTCCCGGTATTCGATAGTCGAAGAATATCAATACCTGCCCGGCGCGGCGAGTTCTTCTTGAGATGCCAACCTTGTTCCGACCATTGTGTGGATGTGAGAGACACCGAGTTGAGTATCTTTGTAAGATCGTCAATCTGCTGACGCTCGTCTGAAAATGCTTTCCAGCGGGAATCAGAGACTACGCCCCAGTCCCGACCTTTCTCCGTAAGCCGGAGATCTGCATTATCAGCTCTGGCCGCCATGCGGAATTCGCTTCTGGATGTAAACATCCTGTAGGGCTCCGTAACGCCCTTCGTAATGAGATCATCTATCATAATTCCAATATAACCATCGGATCTGGATATTGACACTTCGGACAATCCCTGAGCAACTCGCCCTGCGTTAATGCCTGCCATGACACCCTGCCCAGCGGCTTCTTCGTAGCCAGTGGTACCGTTGATCTGCCCCGCGAGGTATAGACCGTGGATAGCTCGAGTCTCGAGCGTGGATTTGAGCCCACGAGGATCGATGTAGTCGTATTCAACACCGTAGCCCGGCTGCAGCATTTCTACCCGCTCGAGGCCTTTGATAGTTCGCAATGCCTGCTTCTGAGCCTCAGGTGGTATGGTCATTGACAACCCATTAGGATATACAATTTGACTCTCGAAGCCTTCTGGTTCAAGCCAAACTATGTGTCGCTCTTTGTCTGGAAAGCGAAGAACCTTGGACTCCAAGGATGGGCAGTACCTTGGACCCTTAATTGTCTCTCGGATATGAACGGTGTTCTGGAGGTTTTCACGTACAATTCGGTGAGTTGCGTCGGTAGTGTGTGTAATGCTACAGGTCAGCTGATCCGCGACGGACACAGCATTATTCAAAAAGGAGAACGGAGTGGGCGGTGTGTCTCCATATTGAACCTCCAGCTCCTTAAAGTCAATGGTCTTTTGATCCAGCCGCGGAGGTGTACCGGTCTTGAGTCTTCCGAGCTGGAAGCCTGCAGTCCGAAGCGATTTACTTAATCCAAAGGTAGCTGCTTCACCCAGTCGCCCTGCCGGGTAGCTCTGGAGACCGATGTGTATTTCGCCGCCCAAGAACGTGCCAGTGGTAATAATGACCTTGTTTGAGGGCAAAACTTGGCCAGAGTCTAATCGGACCCCTGCAACGGATTTGGAAGCTCCTAGTGCCTGTGGAGGGTCAAGCTTCGATAAAATAATATCAGAAACACTGGCGAGAACGATTGAGAGATTCGGATATGACTCAAGCTCCTCTCTCATGTATTGCTTGTATAACTTTCGATCGATTTGAGCACGAGGACCCTGTTATAAATGATGAGTTAGTCCATATACTCGATTCTCAACGAGGTCATATATTGGGCTTGACATACCCACACCGCTGGTCCCTTGCTACGATTCAACATGTGAAACTGGACACCGGCTTTGTCGATAATTTTTCCAGCTAGACCATCAAGAGCATCAATCTCTCGTATTATCGTTCCCTTTCCGATACCCCCAAAACTCGGATTACATGAGCAAGTCCCAATGTTATCGATTTTTGGAGTGACCAATGCAGTTTTCGCCCCTGTTCTTGCAGCTGCGGCACAGGCTTCAGCACCAGCATGGCCGCCGCCAATGACGATGACATCGAAAGGCCTAGCAGAAAACTTAGTACAGCTGATGAGAGTCAAGAATTTGTTGGGCTTGGCTGAGACCAACTTGGAGTTCGCTGCCGTAGCAAATTGGCGACGGGGAAGTCCACGCAGCGACTGGTGGCATGTTGTGCGTACTGTAATATGCATGAAATTATCGCGATACATATCAGATCAAAAACTACTCTCAATTTTCGGGAATGTGATGCATTGTCACTCTGATGGCGGGTTCTCTGATGGCGAAGGCATTTTCCCTGATGCTGGTGCAAAGTTCATGGGAATTTATTGAGCGACAAATTTTGGGATTGGCTGAATGCCTTTTATTGTGGGTCGCTGCTCTTGGAGGTGTGAGCCGTCGTCACTCCGAACTAGACGGTCTAAGAGCTCGTGTATGGTGGTAAAACTAAAACTTTTTTTTATTCCAATCCCATACAGCTGAATACGCTTGCTATCTAATTAATAAAGGAACACTTCGGTATAAGAGGCCGTGTCACGTCATCTGCGGCCAGTGACTTCTGGCCAGGAGCTCACGGCATCGTCGACTTCGTTAAAGAAGGTGGCCGCATTGAGGATAGAAGTGCCACCCAGAACCACCCTCACCCCTGGCGTTGTTGCGTTTATGCCGGTGATCATCTTAGCCTCCTCATATGTTGCGCCGCCCACGACAAAGACAATTACATCCTGTGGCTTATCTCTTGTTGACCCCCCGCCTTCCACGAAGGGATATTGTTGTTCCCTCAAGCGACCCTTGATGAGATTCTGCAGTGTGCTTTCCAAAAGAGATGTGTGTTGCGTATACACGTTTTCCACACCCTTTAGCTTGAATCTGCTTGAAGCACCAGAGAAGATGCCCGCAGAGTCAAATATGTCGGAAATTCCGCCCTGAGATGGAGATGTGTGGAGAGATAGGTGGTAAGCGAGGATCTTGTTAACTAGGCTCGACTGTGCCGGTGAGACACCGCCGGCTGCAACTAGAAGATCTACTAGCATGGGAATGGCATTGGATTGCTGTTTGTGATAGCGCAGAGCATATAGTGCTACCAGCCCAACTTTGGCATTAGCCGTGATGTCGGGGGTTTGAATTAGATTTTGGATATTCTGGCGATGCATTTAGTAGGCTGGCACAGTGATTTGGAAATCGGTCCTGACCTTCAGATCCGTATTATGATTGTCATTGCACGCAAGGCTTTGCTCAACCTCGCTCACCTCCAATAGTTTTTGGGCCGATACCCGTCGACTTAGCTCTGATACGAGGGTGACATGCTTGCTGACATTTCCCGAGAGCTTACGAAACTCGGGATATTCCTCAATAAACCGCTTCATGTCAGCTATCGACTCGATATTGGCATTGTTTTTCGTCTTGGACTGATACTGCTCAACATAGTCCTTTATCGTCGAACCTAAATCGCCAAAATTTAGGAACATGTTTTTCTTGAAGAAGGGGTCTTGGTCTTGAGACAAGACAATTTCCCTCAGCTCCGGCCGTATGTCTGGGACATTGCTGAGGTCAACTCGGCCGTTGTGAATACCCAAAAGGTGGTGAACCATGGCTTGGTATGTCCACTGAGTAAGTAATGGTGTCACAGGATCCTCTCGCCTGTCGAGAATCAGAAGAATCGGCGGCGTGTCAACTTTTCGGAACTCGAAAAGCTGTTCTTCCTGGGACATGAGATAGCGCAGCTCTGATGCCAGTTTTTTAGCCAGTGGGCTGCTTTTCTCATATCTGATGAGTGGCTTTTTCTTCAACGACAATAAAACTGCAAGCAAACCTTCGGAACATCTCTGAAGAGAATCCGCATTCCAGGCATCGGGATTTGGGCCCCATATACGCCACTGTGGAAGAGATACCGAGAGTGAGAATAAATCAGAGTTGATAACCGTATAGTCGGCGAAGTGTTCCTGAACAGCTTTCACCACCTCGTGGTCATCTGCCTCTGCAAGTCGTTCTAGGGACGACTTTTTCGCTACGTTCGTGAAGTACAGATAATATTCGCCATATTTAGGATCGCGCAGCTCATCTATTAGAAGTTGGATACTCTCAGATGATGGGCGGAGGAGGCACAGGCATCGAAGATGACGCATTTTTTCGCGGCCGGTATTGTCCAGGCGATCAATGAGATATACTTCGTGATTCAGTAATGATGATTGCGTAACGGCCGTCGAAACAATAGATATGGTTTCCCTATCCAAAAGCAATATTTTCATTTTTGTTGAAGAAGCGTCTCCGGAGGGCATGACGATCTTTGAGATGTAGCTAGATATAGCCTGGGAGACGTCCATTTTCGACGATAAGGTGAGGCCACCTCGGCCTTGACCAGCGTCTCTTTATGTCACAACACTCTTTAGATTGTTGCCAAGGCAGATTCGATTTTGGCAGAGGAGATGCTGGTGCTGCAAACCTCGGAGATCAAGTCAAAGATAAAGCCAGCGAAAATGAATGCCCGAGAAAGCGGCAAATTTTGATAGGGAAGTGTCTGGCGCGCTGAATGAGAAGCTTGCGTTGCTCGAGTCTGTGAATGGTAGCCTGGGACGTAGGTTAGCGACACATGATGTGTGGCACCTCCCAGAGAGGGCCCCATAGCTTTGGTGGACGACTCGGGTACGTGCATACCGTAACCCGCTATGCACATAATATTCCTCCTCCATGCCCTGTTCCAGTCGCCACTAGGAACTTAGCAGGCTTAATTAGATTTTGGGCGAACTTTCAAAAGTCAAGGGGGCAGTTGTTCAGTATTGCCATGAGAACAAAGCTGCATTCTTTGTTCTCCCACAACCAAACCCTGCTAGTAGCCGCGCACCCGTGTCTTGGAGATGATGGCTTTAGAGGAATGTCCACCGAGGTCAGAGCCGACGTAAGTACAAAGAACCTTGTTCTGCAACGGCCTTCATTGGTATCAACTCATATCTTCATTTCAGGCTCTCATTCACACAGGGGCTCGTCGTAGGGCAACTGTCCGTAGTACTGATACTGGCTGCGTTTATTAAATTCTTCATCTTTGGCGATCCACCGTCATCAGATGTAACAGCATCACTGCGTGCCACGGAAAGGAGGTCCAGAACACTCGCTCACAAGCAATCTCTTCTCAGTTTGCGCAGTCCGAGCCAAAGACAGAGCCAGCATTTGAAGCGCAAGAAGTCCAGTGTGCTACGGAACCCACCCACGCTCACCATTGGATCCATTTTGAGCAAAACTTACTACAACGTCGACAGCCACCAACCGGAAAGCCTGGATTGGTTCAATGTCCTTGTTGCTCAGACAATCGCTCAATTCCGAAGCGACGCACAACATGATGATGCCATTCTCAATTCCCTAACTAAGGCGCTGAACGGGGCATCCCGGCCTGACTTTATCGATGACATTCGTGTTACGGAACTGAGTTTAGGCGAGGACTTTCCTATTTTCAGTAACTGTCGTATTATCCCCGTGGATGAAGACGGCCTTGGCCTCGGGAATGGCATCAAATTTGATGCCACGGCTGCTGCACGGGATGGAACAAGACTGCAAGCTCGGATGGATGTCGACTTGAGCGACATGCTTACTCTTGCTGTCGAAACAAAACTGCTTCTTAACTACCCGAAGAAGCTATCTGCTGTTCTCCCTGTTGCGCTGGCCGTCTCTGTTGTTCGGTTTAGCGGGACTCTGTCCATTTCCTTTATTCCAAGCAATCCGTCGCAATCGACACCGACAATGATGACTTTCAGTTTTCTAGATGATTACCGATTGGATTTTTCCATCCGCAGCTTGCTTGGGAGCAGATCCAGATTACAAGACGTACCCAAGATTGCCCAGCTAGTCGAGGCTCGGCTGCACAGGTGGTTTGACGAGCGTGCGGTGGAACCCCGCTTCCAAGAGATAGCTCTCCCAAGCTTGTGGCCGAGAAAAAAGAACACCCGAGGACCTGATGATACAATTGTGGATGGAGGCTTGTCTATCAGTCGATCCAAAGGGAAAGATATTGGTCGTGATGTTCGAGATGAGATTTCATGGCGGAAAGAGACATCGACCGAGGACAGAAAATGGGACATGGCGTCGCTGAGGCATCGCAACCCTGTAAAAGATACCGACATACCTGATATACCCGGTTCACCCCATAGCCCTTAGCATTTTCTGTATCTAAGTATAGAGTGTTCAGATTATTTGCCTGGCTGTTGATGTTGAAAGATGTTACATTAAATTTTGTACCGCCAGAGGAACCCCTGAACTCCTGAAAGATACCACCCACCTATTGTCGTCATGGGTCACCGCGTGCGTCGCATACCAGTTTACAAGGCTTTAGTACAAAAACGCAATTGCCCAAATATGTGGCATGGTTTTGTCGGCTGGGTTTTACCACCGCATCCCGGCAAGCCTTAGTCCATTTGTCTAGAATTCGGCGAGAGCCATTGGCGAAGTTGTCAATGAAGATATGTTTTGCCACCACAAAACGCAGCCTCCCAGAAGCAACACATAATACGGGACAGTCCACCTCAACACATTGCTGGGTTGGTAAAGCTCATGATTCGAGAGCCAATATGGCTCTAAAACACCCCAAACACGAGGAAGGCCCATTGAGTTACATAGCGTATGGACGGTGACAACAGATAGCAGCGATCCGGTACGCAGGAATATAAACGTAGCATAGGCCCCAAACACACTGGTATAGGAAAGCTGGAGAATGGAGCGGGCGATTGCAGCGACAAGAGGCGTTTCGGGATGCGTGACGCGGAACTCATAGAAATGGTGGAGGTGTGCGAGCCCAAAAACAAGGGGCGAAAAGAATATGATGCGTTTGATGCTACAACCAGCCACCAAGAGTAACGGCACAGCTGCGGAACGGAAAAGGCATTCCTCAGTAATAGGACCCTGCGTAATTGTGTAAGTTTCCGCCATGGGTCAGGTGCAGACGCTGAAGGATGAAGAGCTCATACGGCTACCATGTTCCTCCACATAGCCCAGTCTCCCCAAAGCTGCCCCAAGGGTTCTAATCGCAACCATGACTGCCATACACCATCAATGAGCAGACATTCATACAGGGGCCCGGCAAATAGCAAAGTAGTTAGGAGTAAGGATCTGAATGCGTCAATGATCCCCAATGGCCAGTATCCCATGATATGCCACGGTGAGCCTTGGTCAGCAGCGGAGCTTCTACAGAGAAGGACGAATGTTGCGAGCGAGCACAAGGTAGTTGAAAACGACACTGAGCGAATCCTGGCACGTATTGCTTCCGGTGCATCCCTGGACCTACCAGCCGCGGCCCTTGTCGACGCCGATATATGTAAAGGGAGCACATAGATGAGACAGTATACAATCTTGAAATTAGCACAAAAAGGCTTAAAGTCAGCTTTCCAGGGCACGATATGCTTTGGTTTCAAGCGGTAATGGACAATAAGAAGGACTCCTGGGCTGCTCTGGGGTAAAACATGCAAGTGAAGAACTTACCAAAAGACTGAAGGCCTGTAGCTGACTCGGGTTAGGCTGACTCGACGCGGGACTTGGCCAGGAACTCATTGTTGAGAAGGATTCGGATAGAGGCCTTGATATTGTTTTTTGCATCAGGCGTGAGTGGATGAGATGTAAGCAGCTAAATTAAAATCCAGACTGAGGAATGCCTATATGGTTGTGTGCGTCTAATGGGTATCTGATTGGAGCGTGCAATTGAGAGAATATCGAAAACGTTGGACTGAAGTTATTTATCGAGATTTTGGCACTGGTCTACTTCGTACTTACCTACCTAGGTACTTAGGTACCTGCCTCTAAGTAGGCACCCACGTTGGTAGCAGTGCAGTGCGTGCAAATTTCATTACGCAGATAACGACGGAAGTGCTTCGTAGGTAGTGGGAACCTGGGTAGTGGTGGGTCTGTTAATTCTGTCGAACTATTGGGCTAGGCCGGTCAACTACCTACCTAGGTATGTAGATACAATTGTCTGTGCAAATTGAGTCCTACCAGTTGACAGCTCAGTGCCAGCACTCGATTGCCCCTGGGTACCTAGGTACTTTACCTAGTAGTAGTTATGCTAAAACTGGGTGTTTATCTCTTCAGCTCCCCAATGGCTCGTGGGGCTTCCTCTGCTATATAGTTTTCTTAGGGAAGAGAGTCTCCATAAGCCATTGGGCAGCTAAAGAGATAGTACGAGGCCTACAAGAAGAATGTTGGGGGGGGGTTAACTACTAGGTACGTACATACTTAGGTAGGTGGGTAATCTCAAAGCTATATTGTGCTCCGTACTTCGCAGTCCTGCTGTTACAGCCTGGTTGGATGGACCTGGCGCGTACTCAAACCAGCGTACTAGTACCTACCTACTAGGTCAGTATACGGTGTTCAACCCGTGGGCAGTCGAGCAGGGGCCTCGTTGGACATTACGACTTCGCTTGCAAGCGTTGGGAGACAGGATCCGGAAGCTCAAACAATGGATACGCAGTCTTGGCCAGGTGTGGCCATGACTTGTCTCAGCCTCGGGTGTGTGTGTACCGCATTGGGCGATTTTCAACCGCGGCAGGGAGAAGGGGGCGGCTTGTCTGAAATTCGGAGTACGGGGTAAGGGGGTTCAATCGATTGGCTCCCTGTTTCGTTTCGCACCGTCGTGCCATGAGAATATTTCTGTAAAAAAAAAAAAAACTGTCTGTATTGCACTGTACGATATTAGAACTGTATGCTATCCTTGGGCTACGTTGCGCGTGGGACAGACCCTCTGGCGTGTGCCTCTTGATAATGGATCTCTGAAAAACTGAATGGCTTGAAAAGACGAAGACGCGAGCGCGACGCCGCTAGCTTGGTCTGACCACGCTCATACCCACAACCCTACTAGCCTACTTAGAGGTACCTTCTGCCTTGTACTATCAATCATATCATTGACGCGGAAGCTGTATATGCGCCTCTCAGATTGAGTGAGTGCCAGGTTTTCCTTCTTCTTCTTTTTCTTCTTCCTCGAATGGCGCTTACGTTGTAAATACATCCTCCCCTATGTTTGATTTTGCTATCTAGGCACAGTAACGTGCGGCCCACCTCCCAGCTCTCTACGGAGTATTCTTGGTTGTGATTAATGATACTACCTTCTTAGGCACCTACCTGGGCACAGATTGGTATGGGGTCAATAGTAGTACCAGACCACTTGTCTTGACAGCAGCAGTTGGCCACTTGGCCCCTAGACATATGCAGCGTGCCACCGCCTCTTTCTTGTACAGAGTATTGTACATACATGAGACCCCGAGACTGGTTGAATGTGATGTGATGTCAACGGCATCAGTCCCAGATGTACCCGCAAATGGCCTTGGACATTGAGACCAGACCAGCCACCTAACGCTGCAAGGACTAACTGCTACTCCATGTTGTAGTACTACTAGCATGATCAACTACTCCGTAAAATGGTCCATACGAATTCATTAGGTTGTGCCTGGGATTTTACGCGTCGGAAGGCAATTTCCCCATGCAACTGTCTCCTGGCGGCTCTGCACGACCGGGCTTCTTGCATGAGGTCATTAAACTACGCCCACTTGTTATGCACTTCAGTCATCCGCAAATGGCTCGACAAAGCTACAGACCCGCCATGGCTTGTTAGTCTGGCCCATCTGGTTTCTTGCTCGTGGCGGTCAGCGTTTGCTGGGGAGGGAAAAAATTGACCGGTAGGCTCGCGACTTCAGAACATTAAACCCAGGACAAGGGTGCCTCGGCCCCCCAGAGCCGTCAGGTACCCAATGTGAGCTGTAGCATGTTAGCGCTGAGACGCGATCTGACAATACGGAAATATTGGTCTGTTCATCTGCACGCTGATGGGGGGAAGATGGTACTATTTATTGCATTGTCCCAACTGCGACCAATTGGCCAGGATCAATTGACGTCTCGACCTTTCCGTGTGCTACTGCATTGCCGAGTCCTGCCATGACTAACTGTCCACTCAACCGATCTGTACTCGCGCTGACCTATTCTTTTGTCCTTTCCGTTCTTCTTTAGCTCAGTTTCGCAACCTCTCGGTTTAACGCTCCTTCCTTCATTGCCTTTTCTCTACTGAACGCTTTCGTTTCATACATTCATTTGCGCCGTTCTTATTTCATACTAATTTGCTTCTTTCCTGCCAATAATTTTACTTATGTAAAGCTCTGTACTCCCACATGTTTTGGCGATTCACGGACCAAGCTGCGTCTTCTTTGACCGAGCCTCTTTATTCACCTTTATGACCACTGTCTAATAGTTCTCGTTACTCAAAATTCCTCCGGCTCTAATACCACGCAGCTGCCATACGTGTGGACATCAAACTCCGGTCAGGATTCAAGACTTATACCTATCTGATCTAATATCGAGCTACACCGCGTTTGAACCAGATTTTGAACTCGAGCTTTGGGATCCAATGAACGTGATCTCCACCGATTGCCAATAGCGAGTGATTCAAGACTATCGAATCCGTGAAAACATCATTCAGTCGTATGGTTTCAGCGTTTCTCGGACTGTCGGTTTTCTTTTGAATGCTCAGGACGTCTCCGCCTCTCTTGAACTCAGTTTTTGCAGTCGTAGGTATGGGATCGGATTGCCTTCGGAAAATAGCCTCTGGTACTTAGCATGGCGAGGCTACGGCCTACACTACCGGACGGGAGGCTTGGAAATCAGCAGTCTGTTGTCGACCCTTCCCGATTGCAGATCCGTGTTGTGCCTTATAGTCCACCACGAATCAGCTCGGATGGCTCAACACCCTCTCGTCCAGTGTCATATGTCGAAGTTTCGCCAAAGCGCCCTCCTTTGGCTTCCTGCCAAGACAGGGAAAATCAACCGAAGAATGATACTGGTGGTAGTCTGTGCCTATTAGAGGTTGAATCCCAACTACAAGACTCAACTGGGCCTGACCCTCTCATGGACCTCACAAACGAAACCGCTGAATCGGCCGATCACGTCAATAAAGTTGAGAACTGGTCCATTGTCTCTCCAACGACAATCCCTGCGCCCCCTTCACCTTCTTATCGCCCTCCCAGAAGGACCATTGCAGTCAATTCCGACAAGACTTTCTCTCTTCTACCACAATCGTGTTCTTCTGCCTCTGCGGTCGAGGGGCTGCGATCTCCACGCCGGTCGTCGACAGCCCCAAGCTCCTCGGCAGATAGGACTATTTCCGGAACTTTTGGTGACGATCAGCCAAGCTCTCCTCTCACTCCCCCTCAAGAACTTTCTCGGTCGCCATGCTCGCCCTGCTCGTCGCCATTTCCTGCCAGTTTTATTGCTGCATCCTCACCCTCCAACTATACGCTGGTTGGCGGTGTGCGAAAGGTCCCAGACAATGACGGAGGCGGCAAGGCCAAGGCTTTGTCCATTCCTTCCCTCCCAGTAGAGCGGGATTTGCAGGCAGCCTTTGTAGGATCACGCCCATCAGCCAGCGGTTATACTCAGCCGGGCATGTTGTCCTCGAAACAATCCTTTCCGTCCGAATCAGCGTCCACATTGTCCGAGAGGTCCAACTACAAGACCTTTGTCAGTGAGTCGCATTACAGTGGCCCAGATCGGCATTTCGAAGCAGCCGACGACTCGAATGCGAAACTTTCTCTGCTCTCGTCAAGCCATTCTAATTTTGAGATCATTGGTGAAACCTGTTCTGAACAATCGGCGGAGAATCGCTCCAGCTCGGATACCAATGACAGCAACAGAAACTACGTACTACATGGAGACTTCCCGTCATCACCTCCTACCGCAGTGGCTTCCGGTTGTGTGTTGAAGACAGAGTATTCAAGGGAGAGTCTAGTCGTGGCACCGCTGAGGCCCAGCAAGCGGTTCTTCTCTGATCAAGCTACAGTGTCTCATCAGAAGTCTAGGGACTCCATTCGGACGGGATCTCTCACCTCGATCTCGAGTGTTTTCGTTGAAGAAGCCGCCCGGTCATTGTTCGCTGGCGGCTCTGTGATTACATCGCACGGCGGTGGTATCCGCCACACCTCACCTCGACGGAATACTACCATCGGACCTGGGAATCGCCATCAGAATTTATCGTATCACCACCATTGGAGTGCCACTCTATCTCCCATACTATCCGAGAGTGACAGGGGGAGTGCCGTGCCCTCGTTGGCTTTTTCTCACACCACGGCTGGCGACCGCCGTCTCCAGAGTCAATCCTTCGACGTCGGTACACCAGACCTACCACGCAATGATGGTCAACCAAATGTTGAAGCATGGATGGAACTTCCGCCTCCTGCTAGTTACAGGGTTTGGAATCGGGACTTCAATAACAGCAGCTTGCGACTAATTCGAGACCAAGATGAGCACGGAGACGGACTCGCTGAGCTTGAAGAGCTTCATCGACGCCCATCTCGAACAAGGCTTCACAGCTATCTATCGAGTTTACCCTCCGATCGGAATCTTCGTTCATCTGGTAGTTCTCGAAGTAATAGCTTCAGTCGTTGCCACATCCCCGCTTGGGCCAGGTAAGCCGGCATTGCAGAAGTTTGGATTTGGCCGTCATCGACCCGCTAATGTGTGCTAGGCTATATTACGGTAGCGGTGAGCGCCGTTTCCTGACTATACAACACTCCTCTGAGTCTCTGTTTTCGGAGTTCAGTGCAAGTGTCCATAACAGCCCATTGATCAGCCGCTCCCCAAGCGTAAAGCGCTTCACTCCAGGTACTCAACTTCCTCCTCAGCATCGACCACCTCCTGCGCCATGCGAAGCTCCGTCAGCACCACAGTCAGCTTCTGATGGACCTGTACCATGCCCTCCGCTCAACATGGTGTGCCGCATTAAGAAGCAGACATCGAGCATATGGTCACCACACCTAAGACGGGACAGAAGATCACGAAGATACAACCTCTGGCGACCACCGTCTACAGTCTGGATTAAAGAAGAACACATCTCCCGACGGAGCAATATCCAGGCAATATTGTTTGTTTCGGGTTTTGTTTTCCCTTTCGGTAAGAATGAACTCATCTTTGACATGATTGTTTCTACGGCTAAACTCGATTCCAGCTTGGATGATTGCGTCATTTCTTCCCCTGCCACCAACAGTGGAGGCAGATATGAAGGAGAAGAATCATAGCACAAGCCATGTGGACCTAGAACAAGGAAGAAGCGGTTCCAATCTGGAGCAGGACAGTGATAACTGCTACAACAAGGTTAAATGGTGGAGAAGCCTCAATCGGTATATGTCCATCATCGGCCTACTCTTGGTTGGAGCCGCTATTGCCCTCATCGTTACCAGTACACAACAGCGGAAGCCCTAGTGGTCAGCTTTCCGTTGCCTCTCCCTTGCTACACATGCGCCCCTCATTGCAAATAAACATGGTTGTTCTATTTCATGATTTCATATTCCCCAATTTCTTCAAAATTCTTCCCGGACCCCTGGCATACACAGTTTGTCATCCCTCGTTACACATCCCTTTGCTACAAAATAGTCGACTACGGTTTATATACGGCAATCTTGGCAATATAACCTTTCCCCACCTTCTCCTAGTTGGAATGCACATATTTCTCTATGTTGATATCTTACTCTCTTTATCATTGTTTTGATTTTAGTACCTACTTTACCCTCCCCTCGGGTGCCTCTTATCTTTTTTTCTTTGGCGCAAGACATTCATGCATTACGATTGAGCTTTGAACGATAAGAGACGGATACACGTTGTACAAGATATGACATGATTTGAACGCGACACCTAATTGACGACCCGGATTTAAAATCTTTGGAATAAAGCGATCTGTATACAAGATGGGAGACGAACGATATGTACGCCGGAGAGACGCTGACGCTAATTCATGTAATGATTTTGGTGTTTACCAAGCAAAATGTATATATAGTAGGGAAAAGCGCTCGTAGTAGAGCAAATTCTAGTTTGTTACATATGGACATTTATGCAGAACACTATGATGTTTTCTTCTGTCGTGCTTCCACCTCAGCCCTGATTTCCGCCATGGCCTCCGTCACGTCACGCTCGGGATCTTTCGATATTCCCAGAATGGGATCTTTGCCAGTAAGACTATCGGTACTGGCTGACCGAACAAGCTTCGCACTTGCCTTGCCCTGGCGCTTCTCTAACTCTGCTTTTAATACCGCCTTGCCTGGCGAGGCGAAAAATAAAAGACCTATCACAGTCCAAGCAGCGCCGTAGAAGTAAACACGAGACCACGCGCGGATGGAATCCGCAAAGGTGAGGACGAGGAACGGCGTCGTAGCAAATGAAAATGTAAGCTGAGTTACAATGAGGCTGGCGGCATCGTAGTACTTTTTTCTCGGGGACGGACCACCAGTGATGGCATCGAGGAAGAAGGGGCGCACTAGGCGTCGGAAATCTGTCACACACTTCAGCACCAAGCTCGATGGTTTTCACGCGGGTAATCAGAGGCCATCAATCTCACGCAGAGGTTACGTGGTGTGGGTCGCGCGATCACTTACTCTTGGCAGCTGTTTGAATGAGACTGGCGAGGACAAATGTTAAGTAGTAACCGGGATAAAAACCATGCCAGAATGCGCTGGTAACAAATGTCATCATGCTAGCCCTAAATCCTGGCTTCTTTCCCCTTGGCGTGACTCTAAGATATACGTAGTTCCGGAGCCAGCTGTTTGTGTTCATATTCCATCCAGCTAAGTAGCCGCGAGGATTTTGTGCAGTCTCGACCACCCAAGGATCAACGTTCTGCAGGCGATTCCAAAAAACCTTCCCTGTAATGGGGTCGACTCCGTTATACCCTAATCCGGCAAGGATACAGGATCCTTCAGTTAACGTCCAAACTCCATAATATTTTAGTCTAGTTACCAAGTTGACCATGTACATGATCCAAATTCGACGCCACAGAGCATGATGCATGTACGTGTCCACAAGAAGCTGATCGTGACCATAGCTCGCAGACAAAACAACGAACAGGCTAATCCAGAAGAGTCCGAGAAAGGCCTTGAAGGTGGCCGGAGTGCCGCTGCGCGGGATTTTTCTTTTCTTCCTAGAAGGAGGTTTCTTCGACGGATCGACGTTGGGCGGCATATCAAACATCGAGGTGTCGACCCATCGTCGATAATCAACGTAATCAAATGCTGGCCCAGCGAATAGGGAAGGAAAGAATAAAGTGTATCCTGCATAGTCCAGGATGCTGGGGAGCTCACACAGCGCTCGATCTTTCTGGAAATCTGATAAGACTTCATCGGGTAGCTGGCCATCGGCAACATTCCAGCAGAAGGCGCTCAGCTTCATCACCAAAACCATTTGCGCGCCGGTGATGTCGACTGAAGAAGGGCTGTTCGCGGCTTGGCGTCGGATATGGCTGATCGACATGTGGCCCATGACGAACATGAAGCCAACCCATGGCATGTAGTAGCTGTTCTTCATGTATTTGGCAATCAGGTACACACCGCCTGCGCTTAAAGCTAATGTTGAGAGGCCGTCCCAAAGATCAAATAGGCCTATCAGGTAAAAAATGGACGTCCTGGCAAGCAAGATGATTGGTTAGCAGATCAATCGAGGTTGGGGAGCGGAGGACGCAAAGAGCGGACAAGGGGATGTTACCCTATTATGAACAGGTTTTTGCGATACGGCTTTGCATCAGGCACACGCTTGAGGAGTCCTGCCAGAGGATACGACAGTATAAAGGAAAAAATGAGCTTGACTAGTTCGAGGTGAGGTCAGGAAAAACGAGTCTGGCGTGGCGGAAGCGGTAGAGAACTGGCTCACGTTCGTCTGGCGATGCTCCGAGTTTCTTCGAAACCACTTCAAAGGCTGATGGCACATTCCAAGTTAGCAAAAGGAAACAGGGCAAGAAATGGTCTCGAAGAGAACGTACGATGGTGTATGAAGCGTAACATCTTGTCCAGACTGGTGTGGTGCCGGCCGAATAATAAGTTAAAGCAAACTTCAAAGGACTTCAAGGCCGCATTACGCAAGGTAATTTTCCAGGGGGGAAAAAAAACCAGAGGCTGTTCGACAGTTAAATAGAGCAACCAGCTCGTAGCAGGTGGTCCATACAAGACCGTAGTCAGAAGATCTGTGAATTGCTACCGAGACCTTTGAAGCAAGATGGCGGCCACAAGGGCAGGACAGAAAATGACGTTGGGGAGCTCAACCCACACGTCTCGTCATTGAGGTACCACACACTACTAACCCAGTGCGAAATGGTAGGCGCACTAACCAATATGGAGCCGGTGTCAGCCTGCAGGCAGGTGTGCTAGTTACTTAAAAGTACCGACTGATATCGAGATGTTGGCATTATGAGCACGTTGGCAAAATCAAACTATTAATTGGTTTACTTCCAGCCCCTACACATTTCCATTCGGCAGAGCCCATTCCACGTTATTTATTAAGTGTTTAAACTAGATAAGCATGAATATGACGAAAACGGTCCTAGCTCCAATAAACAGCCTCGTGACTTTGTCATGGTACGACCGTAGTCTCGTTTGAATTGCTGTCATTGTATGCATTAACACGGATGGATAGATATTCCTGCCCATGGTGCAGGTCAATTGAACAACACGGCCTCGTCTCGTCATACGTTATAGCTAGTACAACCAAACGCCCTTCCCACTTTTCTTGGGATACTCCCGAGACGGCCATTTGACAGCATCTCGAGCTAAGAATAACCACATAATATTTGTCTTATACTCTAATAAACTCGCATCGAAAAACACAGTGTATTGTATTGTACAGAAGAGTTATCGACCATTTCCACCTCTACCGAAAGTATGTGCAAGCTCAGAAGCCATCATCTCAAGAATTTGCGGCGTCTCGGCTGCTCTGAGAGCTGGCGCTCATGGGCGGACGGCTAGTTGGGAGGGAGTCTTTTGAACCGCTTGACTGCCGCACTCTAGCCCACGCATAAACAATGCCACTCACGAACCCAATGACGATGGCCGACACACTGCCGAATGTGACTGGGGCCGCAAAGAAGACTAGCCCGCTGATGGCGATGGGCAGCTTGTTAAGGGCTCCCACCATTGAGTACGTGGTGGATGATGTGACTCTGATGCACCACGCAGAGCAGTACGAGATAAATATTGCTGCTAATCCAGAGTAAACCATGCCGATGATAATCCGGTTACGCGATTCGTCAGGGAAGTTCTTGGCGAAGTTGGTACCCGACCAATCTTCTGCCAGTAACGAACATATGAAGAGGACAGGGATCGTTAATAAATTATTATAATACATGGCTATTTTGTCGATAGTTAGTTTGCTTCTTTTGAAATTGTCTTTGCTGGAGTCACTCTCTGCGCTCCGGCGACATCCGGGTCTAAGGAGACGGCACTTACTATCCCAGTCTTTAAAGTTCATCTTCTTGATCACTTTGCGCATGCCCAGCACATACGACGCGGTGCAAAAGACATTCAACCCCATCCATGCGTACCCAGCATTTAGGGTAGACATGGCTGCCGAGGAGTCAGCATGTCCGAAGTCGCCAGCGATCGCGCTCTGTATATCTGCCCAGGCAGCAACCACGGAACTGAGAACCATAAGCCCGAACGATAACAGGGCAAGCGGAGTCACGCTGCCACCAAACCACAAAACTTCACCATAAGCGATGACGATAATGGTCAAGTTCTTGAAGATCGTGTATACCGGAACAGAAAGAAACTGTAATGCTTTGGTGCTAGTATAGATCATACCGACGAGTAGGAGCGAGATCGGGAACCCTGCACATCATATTCAAACTATCAGTCTCATATACGAACGTATTCAACACGAGAGTATTGGAGAGATGCATCACTAACATTTTCTAGCCTTGTTCCGGTCAAAGGGTGCGAGATTTTGTATAAGTCCGAGAGATTTGCAGACCGAAATGGCCGCGATGCAAACAACTGCCTATGGGTTATGAGCATTTCACATATCTCAGGATTTTCCCACACTGCCTGGAGTCTGGAGAGGAAGGTCGCAATACCTGGATGGCAAGATAGAAGAAATTCAGATTCCAAAACGTTCCTGATACCACATATTTGTTTACAACAGTCATACTGATAGAAGAGAAACAATAGGCCACAACGGAGAGCGGGGGGCTGTTGTCCAACTTTGACAACGACTGGCTGAATTCATTTTGCCCACGGGTTCCCGATGGAGTAGCCTTGGTCGTGAAAGCCTCCTTCTCATTTCCAGCAAAGCCCCTATCAGATATTTGCACGACAAAGTCCTCGTTCTTCTTGTCGCCCATTTTGACAGTAACGGTCGCAAGTCGTCTCGCGAGGATAATAACGTCGTGGAGATCCGTGATCGATGCTCAATAACGATGAGGTGCGCACTGTCCGCAAAACTAATGAGTGAAAAGAAAACAATTGCCACAAACCGTGGAACGAAGATCGCAGAGAGAGAGATATCTACACGCCGCCATAACAGGTTTTATGAAGCAACTAGCTCTTCATACCCCAGTGGTGACGTGACCCCCTTAAACCGAGCGACCGAATTGACAATCAATATGCAATAATAGCCCTTGATAATTATGCAGTTATGCGAGCATGCATCCTAGGTATGGGATTATAGCAATCCCAATTTTTGATAATTATTTTAATATAATTGGTACAGCCCAATACTGTTTTGGATTTTACGCTTGCACGATACCTGTATCATGCGTGTAATTTCATTTGACTACAGAGCGAATCAACCAACAATTAATATAATTTTTCTGGTCTCTTCCTGTTCCTTACCGATGTTACGCTTGCACGATAACACAGGCAGGCTTGTGTGTGTGTGTTTTTATGTTTTTGTAGTTCTGTTGGGGGGGAGTTTTTTTTAATCTTTTAATATTCCTTCTTTTTTTTCTTAATTCGTAAAGCCCAGCGCCTTTTTTTTTTAACGTGTTTCAAGGGCTTTCGCGCTGCAATTACAGGGCGCCCAAAATTATTGGGCCTCTAAAAAAAAAATCTAAGCGCTAATATTAATTTTTTTTAGAGTAAAAGTTTTTTGGGGGGTAAGGATTAAAATAAATAAAAAAAGTAATTTCTAGGTATTATTATTTATCTCTTAAAAAAAAGCATAATAATTTTAATTACCTCGCGCGCCTGGTAAATTTTTTTTTTTGATTGGCTTTGAGTCGTATTTGATTTACTGGAAAAAAGACATATATAAAAATAAAAATAAAAAGCCTACATAGTCGACCAGCACAATAAATTTGTACACCCCGAGGCTCTGAGGACAGTAACGAGCATTAAAAAAACCATTACAAAAAAGAATTTACACACCTATTAGGCCTAGTAGGCAGCTCAGTTGGAATCCCTACATGACTTGCGGAAATCTTATTTGGGAATGCCGAACAACAACTTAAGCAATCTCACTATCTTCTCGACTAGCATCTTCCTCGTTCCATCAAGTCCCTGTCATGGACGACCATGACGCGACCCCGAATAGCTTACGGCACGGCGCCATTCTCGACAGATATCTCCCGGAAGGCTACTCCGCTGACCCAGAAGTGAGCTTATCGTCTCAACCCACGGTAGAAAGCATAGCGGAACATGGACGAAGCGTGGAACAAGTCTTGGGGCCATCGACGACGACAGTCTTGCCTGGGGTTGGTATCGCCGAATCATCATCAACTAACCCCGATGACTTGTCGTCAGAGACTCTCGAATCATCGCTAAAGCTACAAGGTGGAGATATACACCGTGACATGTTCAAGATTAAAGCCCAGGCGAATTCACTGCGGCGAGCTGCGACATTCTCCCATCAACCATCTCCACGTTTGGGCCCGGCTGACGAACATGCACACCACGGCAGGCATCGTCGGAGGTTTAGTGGCACTGTGATCATTACGAAGAACTTCGTCGATTTTCTAGACCTATATGGCAGTTTTGCCGGCGAGGATTTAGAAGATGAAGACACATCCGAGGATGAGTCTGCGATCGACGACCATGACGTAGACGAGCCAAACGAACGCCGGCCACTCATTGATCGCCCATTCACACGACGACGCAGAAGCTCCAGGCGGTTGGCACGAGAAGGCGATGCTAGCACTGTGAAAACCTTCTTCACACTTCTCAAAGCCTTCATTGGAACTGGCATTATGTTTCTTCCCAAAGCGTTTCGTAATGGGGGTATCCTCTTCTCGTCCCTGACGTTGGTGGCTGTGTCACTGATCAACTGCCTGTGCTTTCGCCTCTTGCTTGACTGTCGGCAGAGATATGGCGGCGGCTATGGCGAACTCGGAGCGTCCATCGTTGGTCCCAAGTTCCGCGGTCTCATTCTCGGCTCGATTGCGTTATCCCAGTTGGGGTTCGTCTGCACCGGACTGATCTTTACTGCAGAAAACCTATATTCCTTCTTGGATGCTGTAACTCGGGGCCAAAGAAATGTTGATGTTGGGGTACCGAGCCTGATTGCTCTGCAGCTTCTACCTCTTGTGCCACTGGTCCTCATTCGAAAAATCTCCAAGTTAGGGCCCGCCGCCTTGCTTGCTGATATCTTTATTCTTGTTGGCCTTGTATACATTTGGCAATTTGATATACGGGCCTTGGCAACGCATGGAATGGCACCTAGCGTGCAACTGTTCAATCCTTCGGCATTCACTTTGACTATAGGTTCTGCCATCTTCACTTTCGAGGGTATAGGTCTCATCTTGCCTATTCAGTCCAGCATGAAGAAACCGGAACAATTCAGTGGGCTACTATACTTTGTGATGTTGCTCATTACAGTCTTCTTCACATCAGTCGGTGCCCTTTGTTATGCTACTTTTGGCGAAGAAACGAAGATTCAGATCATTTCCAACTTTCCCCAGGACTCAGTGGTAGTCAATGCGGTGCAATTACTGTACTCTCTTGCCGTCCTAGCAGGCGAGCCTGTCCAGTTGTTTCCAGCCGTACGTATCATTGAAACGTCATTGTTTGGGGAGAGAGCTACTGGCAAGAAGAGCCTTGCCATTAAGTGGCAGAAGAATGCGGCTAGGACCCTAGTAATGGGTCTCTGTGTTGGCATCAGTATCGTTGGTGCCAGCGATTTGGACAAGTTTGTGGCCTTGATTGGAAGTTTTGCATGTGTGCCACTTGTATACATCTACCCGGCGTATCTGCATTATAAGGGTATTGCGGAATCTTCATGGGCAAAGGCGTTGGACATGGCCATAATGATTGTGGGCTTGGTTGCCATGCTTTATACCACATCGGTCACTTCTGCTCAATGGATACAAAGCTAGATGGATAGATGTAAGATATCTAGATACATGGCCCCCGCCGAGTTGAAAGAATCGAGTTCGATATATCCAGTAGTAATACTCGGCGATGAATACCAAGTGCCTATGTACCTAGTACACAAACAAAGCCTAGTAATATATTTGGTCCCTCACAAAGTCACAATTAACAGCAAATTCAATTAACGATCCCCGTTTGTGTCCCACGTTACCTACTTAAGTACTAGTAGAAGGTAGTAGGCAGGCAGTTGGGCAGGTATTTAGAGGTAAACGACAGTTGAGCACGGCCTAGTGGCAATGTGCCTGTAGCATGATGCCAAGTAGGCCCATGCCAGTACGTACTCCGCACTCTTGTGCACATTTCATTTCTGGCTCTATGTACGGAGTACTACTTGTACATGAGTACTTGTCGATAGTACCTAGGTACCTAGGTAGTTGCCACCTGCTAGCGGGCTAAGCAGTTGGCCTCGTGGTCGCACCCCGCGCGCGCATCTTCTTTTGCCATAGTTATTTTATTGCTGATGGGCAAAAAGAGTGAGCCCGCGGAGCAATTCACGCCCAAGTACCGTTGACGTCATGCTCGCCCACCACAACTGCGCCTCTCATTCGTGACGCCCCAAAGCCGCAAACATTTCGTTCTGATATGTCCGTTACCAGACTCGTTCCGGTGGCTTTATGTGGAAGACATCTGCGGCAAATTCCCAGCCAGGCAGTAGGTACCTCCATACTAGGAGGAGGTAGTAATAGTACGCTCGTACAAAAAGAGGGTTTGCTCCTCGTTCTCAGGCAGGCTCTTTAACATGGCCCGACCTCTCTCACATGCACGCATTACCATTTCTCAAAGCTTAACTCAGTCTCCATCATCAGCTGATACCATTTGATATGGCATTAAGAGGAATGTCCGGGTCCGCCCCCGCATTCAGGCAGTTGGTCAATGCCTCCCGTAGCACAGTGTCCGCTGTTGTCCCTGGGCCGCTTCACTCAATCCAGCGGGGGGCTTCACATAGCTCCGCGAGAAGCCGCAACATCGTTTCCAGTACAAAGTCTCGCTTACTGCCCGAATTTTCGCTCAAGAACAAAGTAGTGGTTGTGTCCGGTGGTGCCCGAGGACTGGGCCTTGTCCAGGCAGAGGCCCTGCTCGAGGCAGGCGCAACAGGTATGTATAGCCATCTTGTCAACCATGGAAATAGTTCCAATTCAATAATATGTATTCAGACAATTTACTAAACAATTCAAATACTCTTAGTCCACGCTATTGACAGGCTCCCCTCTCCTGCCAATGATCTCAGTTCGCCCTTCTCGGAAGTCTCCCAGAGGGCAAAGGACGAGCTTGGTACTGCTTTAACTTATCACCAAGCAGATGTCAGGGATGTTGCGCTTTTAAACAAAATCATGGAAAACATCGCCAACCAGTCTAATCGCCTGGACGGACTTATTGCAGCAGCAGGCATCAATCACGAGACCCAGGCTCTGGAGCATAGCGCCGACGTGGCCAATCGTATAATGAGCATTAACGTTACAGGCGTCTTCATGACAGCACAGGCAGCCGCTCGTCAAATGGTTCGTCTCAAACAGCCAGGTAGCATTTGCCTCATCGCCAGTATGAGTGGCACCATCGCCAACAAGGGCATGTACGCACCGTAAGTAGTTACTGGGCCAGTTTTCAAGTTTCAGTTCCAAAATTTCGGAGGAGAAACAAGTGAGACTCTACCACGGTAGGAAAGAATAACAAAGCGGAATATTATAGGGCATACAATGCATCGAAAGCAGCCGTCATTCAATTATGCAGGAGTCTGGCGGCGGAATGGGGCCAGCATGGCATCAGAGTAAACTCCCTCTCGCCGGGCTATATTATGACCCAGATGTTACAGAATCTTTTCGACGACTTTCCCGAGCGCAAGGTCTTATGGCCGACAGAAAACATGCTCAACCGCCTGAGCATGCCTCATGAGTTCCGCGGTGCAGCTGTGTTTCTGCTGAGTGATGCCAGTAGTTTCATGACGGGTAGTGACCTTCGTATCGACGGAGGCCATGCAGCTTGGTGAATTCAATTGCCATTGATTTTATTTGATGGCCTGAAAAGCGCCATTTTTTGGTTGACCGGGATTGTTGTATTTCGATGAAGAAAAGAATGCTACGTATACGAAGCCTGGACGGCATCCATGCCACGATGTCTTGTTACCTAGTTGCAGAGACATGTGAAAAAACTCCATGACGACCAAGTTTTTTGACTGTTCCAGGCTCGAGGCAGTGGCGCTCCTCAATTTCCGCATATGTCATACCCTGATCCCGCAGTTTGATGGTGTTGATCAAGATCCTCATGTCGACGAATCTTTTGTACTGCCTTCCATGTAGTCCGGTTTTAGCGATATCATCATTCGCCTGTTGTTGGAGATGTCGACGGGCTTCCAGGACCGATAATGTAGCATTCTGTTTGTTTGGCGGGTATTGAATCATTGAAGGATCGCTTGCCACTTTTCGGACATCATTTTTGGCTGTTGATGACGGTGAGAATGTTACATTCGGTTGTACCATGCCCATTTCATGGAGACGTTGGGAGAAGTCGGCAGGTGCGAAGTCAGGGTCGTTTCCATCTGCTTTTGCTTCTATTGATTGAAAGTTAGTATGTATTGACTGGCTGTGGGCACAATGAAATACATCTAGTGGGGTAAACACGTCAAATACCATCGCCCATTTTGCTATTGCCCCTTGATTGCCTTGATTGTCGTGTACTCTGGTCAGCAGGACGCAGATTTGGCGGCGCCTGACCACTATATTCCCACGGTGGATATCGCCGTGCAACCGCCGGAGCCGCGCGGCCAATCTTGGAGGCCGAAGAGCCCATGGTATGCTGTCTGGCGACCGGTAAGCTATTGTCTTTGGCGAGCTATCTCTTTGACGCTGATGCAAGAGATGTGAACTAGTAGTTCACCCGCTACCACTGGCTATCTGCGAACATGAGTGGGGCAATACTGACGGCAGGCACGGTGCAACTTACGGATATGCTTATTCACTTTGTAAACCTAGGTACGTATTCGCCCAGGGTACTGTGCAGCGACGTGGTACTTGTTATATGATACTACAGCATTTACAACACGTAGAGCTCGAGAACAATACTAACCCCTTAGACCCCCAATTCTCGTATCTGGCCGGCCGACCAAGACTACTACACATTGCCACACACCGGCAGAATATCCCAGCAAGCTGTCTTGCAATAACCGACAGGCGTGATGACGCTGAGAAGTACACGAACTGACGCGCAAAGGTAACGTATTCATATGGCGGGGGTACCTCATTTACCGCATTCTCGGCCACAGAAAGCGACATGCTGTAGGGTAAGGCATTGATAGCCCAACATTCACGAGCCGTGTATTCGGCGTCTGGAACACGAAGCAGTGCTGATACTGACAACACCGTACACTGTATCGAAAGGCAGGCGCGACAACCCAATCCCACCAGACAGAATTACCAAGTAGGTGAAGACTAAATACATGCCCCCAACTTGCATATAGTGTAACATATCGCAGCGTTCGCATGACATAGATCGAGCTATAACGTAGCCCAGGACTGATAGTATCCACTGGAATACTCAATATGACACTTGAAACCGAACAGCATTTTATTGACGTAGCCCATGCCACAATATTCTTGCCAGACTCCGCTAATGAGGCTGGATGTTAGAAGTCTCTCTTCTCGAGCCAGGGGCACGTCGCTGTACAGAGCTCGGATACTGTTAGGTCATACCCCAACGAAACACGAACGACACTGCCAAACTGGCCTCGCAATTACCCTAGTCATCATGTATGAGTCGAGCTCGAGCCCCTGGCGTCTTGGCCAGCTTTGGAGCTGCATATAGTAGTATGCCACCTCAAAAGTCCACTCTTGCCCAGACCTGCTATTCTTCGCCAATAAAGTATACTCTCAGACAAAGACTGGATCTGATCGCGTCGTACCGAGTGACAACCAGATGGCTTCAAAGTCGCTATTCGTGCTGGCTTCTGTACGTTATTCGGTGAATCGATAGTCTGCTGGCCGTTGATGCCCATGCCGTTTCTATATACCGAGTTCAGAGCATGCAATTGCAAGCTATAGCGTGAGACACAGCGATGAAAGACACAACACTCATTCCCCCAACAGAGCTCGCGACGTGAATCGGTACTACTCGGCCAAGCGGATCATAATACCTGGAACCACCTGTCGGAAGCATTGTCCCAAGACTGAGCTTGATTCAGCGTAGGTAGTACAGGTGTTGAACTCCTAGCTCCATAAAGATGACATGCAAAGGCTGCAGTTGGAGAACATGGGTTACACAAACCGACATTCAGATTTCATGTTTTTCTGCGTCGTTTGCTTGTTGATGTACTGGGACTAGACGATGCAACACACGAACCATCCTTCAGGTCCGTCGGTGACGGAGCATCGTAGTCGCTGCTGAATCCTTCAAAGACCTCTTCACGGTCGTAACCCCTCCCGCTTCCCGGCTGATTAGCAGCTGTTTTCGCGGAAACGGAGTTGGAAGTATCGCCGGCATCTTCCAGGTCACGTTTCTTTGGCATCTCGCCGAGCCGCCCGTCACGGTCGGTGACGCCATTGTCATCAGTGTTTCTAGACGGGGCAGGTGTAAACCAAGGAATTTTGCCCCTCATAAAATCGTTCAAGACCATTTTAGCAACGCCATCTAAATCGGGTTCCCCTCCGCGAAGAAGACGGCCACTTTTCCTGGCAAGGAGCTCAAGAAGTTCAACCGCGTTGGTCCATCCCTTAAGATCGTACGTCTTCTCCATATGATGGCGCTTCACCTTGTCCAGGACAGCAGTGATGTATTGCTCCGGATGCTCTACCTTCTCGACCCGGACAACACCACGTAGAACGAGGTCGGTGGGAGTATCGGTACTAGACGGAGGGACCACACCTGGGCAATCAATAAGGTAAATTCTCTTCATCAGGCTTACATATTGCCAGACTTTGGTCTCCCCAGGAATTGGGGCCACTGCGCAGACTTTTTTTTTCAAAAGCGTATTAATGATGGACGATTTGCCGGTGTTTGGCCCTCCAATTAGTCCAACAGAAATTTGTTTCCTGTCTGCGTGTAAAGAGGAAAACTGTCTCAACAACTGAATTAGGGATCCTTTGCCGAACGAGTTGTTGATGCTAGCATGGAAGGCTAATGTGGGGTATTCCCTAGATAGATTTCGAACCCAGGAGGCCTGGCCTTCAGTTAGCGCACAAATATTTTACCGCAAGAACGCGACGTGTTTAAAACGAGGGAGTGTATGTGTCATCACTAAGAAGTCTCCAGTTTGTTTCCCCTTAAGGATGATGAAGATTTCAACTCATTAGACACAAATACCAACTCAAGACAGTGCCAGAACGGCACACATCAAGTCACCAACGCAGGTTAATGACAGACGAGTATGATATGATTGATATTCCAACGCTGTAACAGACAACCTTCGTGAGAAAAGAATGGAAGGTGTCCTGACAAAAGACATTGGGTTGCGAATCGAGTTTGAGGGACATGGGACCAAGGTTTTGTGGCAACGGAAAATATTGTAAGAACTTACAGCGACGCTGGTAGGAACAAGATCACACTTGTTCAGTACGAAAATCAAATGCTTGTGTGGCGCCTCTTCTTTGAGATACTTCTCGATGCTGTGGCAACGGGTTCCCACTGGGTCACGAGCATCAAGGACGTGAATGACCACGTCGGAGGAATCAATGACCTTGTACAGCTCATTCCAAATTCGTTTGCTCTGGCCTTTGTCGAAGACAGGCTCAATTGCCATCGCCACCTGTCGCTCCTCTTCATCCTGGCCTGATATTCCGCTCAGCAGTCTAGCTTGCTCTAAACGGACTTCGTATGTGTCCATACTCTTCTCAGTATCTCCGGCGAGATCTGTCAGACTGCTAACATTAAGCTTGACTCGTTTGCGCTGCGCCTTTGGACCGAATACCTCTGCAAAAGGTGATGTTTCCACCGCCACTTTAGCATCATGTTGCTTGATCCCCTTAGCATCTTGACCATCTCGGATGAGGCTCATGGGAAGTTTATTTGATTTTAGGAGGACCTGATATGGATCATTTGCCTTCTCTGCCATGGCATCACGGAATGCCTTGAGTGTGTCCTGCGACACAACACGAGTATTTGTGAACCACTTTCGGTTCGGCTCGATTCGAGCATCTGGGACATCTCGGGACTGGAAAGAAGCTGCCTTCGTGATTTTCCCTTCCGAATTTCTCTGCGCTTTCCCCTCCTTGTACATATTCAAGGTCTTGACTTTCTTCGCATTGCTTGCATGAAGCTGTTAGACTGGCTCACAACTGAAAATGTGAGATACGAGACGTACCGATAGAAGTTCTCACCCTTGACGCGAACATTTGCAAGGCCATCTCCAGTTTTCCCTTGGCGAATTCGCCTGTTGGCCTCTTTCTTACCTGTCCCCATGATGTCTAAAACCCTTCCCGGGCGAGTTGTTGGTAGGTGAGTTGAGGATGTGAAGAAATGGGCTTGCCTTTTTTTTTTATGTGCCCGTTTTAAACCAGGCGAGCCCCACCTAAACTTATAAACTGGGTGGTTGGCTAATTTAAAGACTAGTCAGTGGGGATTGCGGAAGTAGATAATCCGGGCCTGCTGATATGCATCATAATTTTTTGAGAGCTGACCTTGTCAACTCAGCGGTTGAAGCAGATAATCCTTCGCTGCGATACATCAACAGAAACTGCGCCGACGCCATGTCTCTTAGTGCCCCTGGGTCCCATATTCGTCTCCAGCTACGACGAGCTCTCTCAATTTCCCACGCGAACTTTTCAACATCAGCCCCTGCCCAAACGATCCGCGTGCCTCCAGAATCACCATCTTACATCCGCCTTCCTACTCCACCTCAGTCCGATGAGACCAAACCTCCTCGAGTACGTGGTCATCTCCCAGTTCCGCGTGAGATTTTTCCTCGTGTGGAAGGCAGCCGCAAAATTCAACCCGAATACATAAAGAAAACCGCACCACGATCAACAAAATCCTCCCGTGAATCACCGTCGGAGGCACAGGAATGGAAAACTGCCTTGGCAGAAACTAGACGTACCAATCTCAAAGAAGGTCTAGATGCACTCTGGCTTCGCCGTCGGGAAATGGATAGATCTCGCAATGAACGTGTAAGCCACAAGTTCTATAAGCATAACAAGGCTGGTGCGGCTCCGGAAAGAGACGACGACAAGCTCACACGACCTACGGTTTTGACTGCTATTATGGATACAAAAGTGTACCCTGATCCGGATCGGTTTGCTCGCGCAGATAGAAGTCGCACAAAGGTTCTTGCAAAGGAGAAACAGAAGATGGAAGCTAGGAGGGATGCGCTGATGGAGCTTTACACAAGCGCGTCGAATTTTATCGTGCATGAGAATGAGTTGAAGGCGAAGATTGATGAGGTTTTCGCCGAAGATTACTTCCGCAAAAGGAGTGAAGATGGCCATCGCCATGGCACAACAGGGAATATGTGGGGATCGTACGGCAAACCGCCCTCTATTGCCAACATGATGGAGTCGGCTATTGGAACGTCAACTAGGATCATGGAAGCTGATCAAACCGAATCTGACCGTTCAGCCAAACGACAAAAGAGAATAGCAGAGGACTTGACTGGCGGAAAGATGATCTAGACGCACAGTCTGTACAATAAATGTAGTTTGGTAATTGATTGGGAAACTACCTGTATAATAATTGAAAGCTCTTAATAACTGCCTAGGTAGCTGTGATTGCGGAAGCCCGACCCTCATAGCCCACATTATTTATTTGTGTACACAATTCAACCAGTCATCTTGTAAAGGCTCAGCTCGGGGCGGGCCAGAAAACAGGACAAAATGAAACAAGATGCCTCAGACTCGTCGATGTCTAATATCTAACAACATGTGCGCAGCAGAAATGACGTCCCTGACATCATAGCTAATCCTCTGTATTTCTCGCCTTCATCGTTTCTCCACAAGCAGGAAATGCATCGCCGCATATGCCAGGATTATGAAGGTTATAGCAAAGATGCCTAAATTGCGAATGTCTGACCACAAGGCACCATTGTCGAAGCCGAAAGAACTCAAAATAGCAGCGCCAGGCACGGTGATGTCAAGTCCATATTTCTTGTCGACTAGGGTCAACTCGACAACCTCATTAACTATGAGTGACTCAAATCCGTAGTGGAAGATTGAAACTGACTGAAGCCATAATGCCCCAGGAGGTGTCGCATCGTGATTGAGAAGAAATCCGGCGAAAAGAAGGCTGAAAAGCATAATCAAACTTCCAATCAAGTTCGCAACACTTCCATTTTTGCATAGGATACCAACGAACAAGCAGACGGCAGCAGCAGCCAGATTGAAGAGCACCAAAACTAACATAAATCTGAAGAAATGTGATGAATCAGGCACTAGCCCAGTCATCGGATAAATAATCGATCCCATGAGGATTGGTGGAACAATTCTCAGCGGAATTATGTCAAATAGAACTTTGGCGGTGAAATATGTGATCGGAGAGTAGTAACCGTTTGCTCGCTCACGCAGAAACAGTAACCGCTCCGCTGAGAATACATTTAAACTAGTTAGAGTGCTGAATCCAAACAAGGCTAGAAGAAAGAAGAATAGGCCAAGACGATTCTGAAAGCCTGGAATGTCATCTGTTAGACCGTAGAAGAGGTATCCTGAGAAAACGGCTAGAATTATGGCTATTGCATAATGTGTAAGCATGAGCATCGGATCCCGATAGAGGTTTTTCCAAGTTCTCTGCGAAAGAATCGTGAATTGTCCCAAGTATCCCACACGTGCGTAACCTCGGCCAACAGCACTGAGCGTAGTGCTAGGCCCATCTTCGCTGTGGCTGTTGGCATTCGACCCATTAGCTTGAGCCGCACCTATTACTGCTTGACGGATTTCCTGATGAGTCGTTTGTGCTATTTGAGACTGGGAAAATGCCCGTGTCATGAGATCAAGGTCGGAGCCTGATACGGCGGCGGGGGGGAGATCATGTAGGTCATCTCTTGTTTGCGACAATAGCGCGTTTGTGGGATTCAGCTGAAGCTTATAGTTGCCCGCCTCATCTCCGCCGGCATCGGAAGAGGCTGCAGTGTCAATAGTTTGCTTTCGTCGAGTGAATAACTGGCGTTCTTGCCGTTGCCGGATCGAGTCCCGGCGGAAGTTTCTCGGCCTGGGTGATGCTGACGGTTCTGCAAAGCTATCTTCTCCCGTGCTGTTTCCCGAAATACTTGCTATCGACTTTACTGCTTTTGTGCTGCTGGGGCCGACACTAACCGTATCTATCGCCACAGTCCCGTCGTCGATGGAAACTCTTCGGCCGGCATGCATAGTGAGGTCGACTAGATAATCGGCTATGTTGAAACCCTGAGGACATTCGTAGCCTATAGAGTCAAAATACGGTTGGCACTGTGCAAAAGGGCCGGAAAAAACTGTTTTGCCTCGCGCCAACAGAATAAGACGGTCGAACAAAGCCACAATGTTAGATCGTGGTTGGTGGATCGTAAATACAACTGTGCGTTGATAACTCTTTGCCAGAGTAACAAGACACTCGATAACATTGTAGGCGTTGAAAGAATCTAAACCGCTCGTTGGCTCGTCAAGGAAGAGAATAGACGGACTCGTGACCAGTTCACACGCTATGCCGACGCGGCGCTTCTCACCACCAGAGATACCGCGCCCCTTGCCCTCTTCGGACCCAATCAGTGAATCCCGAATATGGTATATTCCGAGTTCTTTCTCTACGTCGAAGACTCTCTGCTCTTTGACCGTGCGACTCATATCGCGAGGCAGTCGCAAGAGCGCACTGTTCAGAATTGTCTCATGAACGGTGAGCGTAGGGAGCATGGTATCCTCTTGGTCGACGAACCCAATAACATTTTTGTACTCTGAGCTGCCAACCTTCTCGCCATTAATATAGACGTCGCCTTCTACTACGCCACGCTTGTTCTTGCGAGCGAGAATATCCAGGAAGGTCGTCTTTCCGGCGCCAGAAGCGCCCATAATTGCTGTTACCTCACCAGGGTGACATAGTCCTTGAATGCCACTGAGAATAGACTTGCCATTCATTTGATATGAGATGTTTTCAAAATATAACGTAGCGGGCTTGTGCTCAGCCATGAGTTTGGTTGTTTCGTCATCGGAGTCTTCCAGGCGAATAGCACCGTATCTCAGCTTCCGCCGCGATAGAATCCATGTTATGATGATGATAGCCACAACAAAAAGTGCGCAAATAGCGATAACCCCGGCAATAAGAGGTGTGTTGATTTGCTTAACTGGTCTTGTGTAACCTGGAACCTGGGTCTCATGCAAACATTCTCCAGCCTGGCAATCAAGCAGGATGCTAGAATCGCCAATAAGGCTGCGGATCAGTTTGTCCATCTCCGGCTCTTTAAAGGCGCAGTCGTGAGCGCCGCCGTTCTTTTGGGTGCATTGAAAACCTCCAGGGCCGCGAATTGCCTGGTCGAGAAAATCGCTCAGATCTATTGACCCGTCCTTGCCACACAGCATGCGCTCTGGGATGCAGCTACATCGAATTTTATCGCAGTTGTAGGCAGTTGTGTTCTTAGTGTCCCCAAACTCGGCATTTGAATCGCAATCGCTTAGATTGCAATAAAATGATTCGACAGCGTCGACCCAAACTGCCGCAAGGACGTTAGTTTCCGAAAATGTTACATTCAAGAAGGAAATAAATGGAAGGCATACATTGAAAATCGCATGCCCTTTCGTCTTTCTGGCAAGTAAAAGTTACTTCAGGTCGTTGTTCACCGAGGAGATCCGTGATTTTCCTGTTGGTGACTTTGCAAATTTGGTGGTTATTTCGTACAACCTCTCCATTTTGATAGCAGACGCCACCATTTCCGGTTTCTACCATAGAGTTGCAAGCTCTGTTATCTGTACAAACATTACAGTTGATTCCTGTCCAACCTTCGTCGCACTCGCAGGTATCACCGGATCGCATCTGTCGGTCTCGACCTTTTGCTAGAGAGCCGCAGACTAAACAACAAGGATTTGTTAACATACGATCAATCACTGATATAACGACCATGTCCAATCTGTTTGCACATTTCTGTTTAGACGCAGCACGTACGAGGTTGGAGGCAGTCGTCACCACCGAAGCCTGCTGGGCAATCGCACTTTCCATTGAACTCGTTGCAGCCAGCGTATTGGGCGCAGACATGAGATGGAAGAAGACAGTTGAAGCTACCTATGGTTAGAAACAGAGACATCGTAGTTTCTTCAGTAAGTCTCACCAAGGGGGACAGTCACCGGGACGGTCATCCATCAAAGCCAATTTAGACCGTAGCATATCAATGTCCTGGTACGTTGAGTTCCCTAAGGCCGCTACTAGCAAGGGGAGATAAAGTACGGCGCCGAAAACTAAGCTTCTCCGGGATAAAAGAGCCATGACGACAAAATATGCAAATGCAAAAGGGATACAATCGCAGAAATCAAAAGGATAAGAGCGCAGGAAGTGATGTTAAGGACAGCCGGCCCGACTGTGTGGAATCGTGACGTCGCCAGAGTCGTGGGTCTGTGCTCATTTTGCTGAGCTAAGAGTCCAAGACTAAGCTTTCTGGCTACAAGTCGACGTGTTTTAAGGCCTAGCGGCAGTACTACTACTTACTACCCACTAAGCAAGTACATACAGGTCCCCCGACTCAAATGGCACTCCACCCCCGCATGTCGGATCAGCATCATTGGTTCAGAAGCACAAAAGCAATACCCCTGATTCGTTGAACTCAACCATCCTCAGGTGCCTTCTACTTAATAGTGCTTGCCGGTAAGTAGTGCCACCGTGACGTGTATAGATAGCTAGTAGGTATTTACTAAGAGTATTTTTTACTTTGCCCATTAAGGCGCCTACCCTCTAAGTAGGTACCTGGGATGTGCAGTGGCATCTAGGTACCTAGGTATGTATTTTCTATCCCTGTGAGTGTGCGAAGTTGCAGCTTCGGATCGGGGTGTGGGCGAATAGAAAGCCAATTACTAAAAGGTACATAGCCCCACCAAGATATAACACCAGTGCAACATATAGTGGTACAAGTACCAGTAATCTCTAGCTTTACATAAAGCTACATCGCACTTATCGCAGCCGAATTCGGCGTACGGGGCTCTTTTGCGTCTTGTAGTGGCTGGCCTTGGCTGCAGGAAACATTGAAGGTTCCCAGTACTTACATACTTTAGGTATCGCAGAAAGATGGGTCAGCTACAAAAGTCGCAGCTTCGCACACTCAAAGGGATGCATGGATACCACGGTAGTCCATGCTTATACCATTTTTTTAGGTTTAAAGAGGTTGGCCGTAGTTAGAAGCCACGGTCTCTTTCCCGTTCCTCTTTACATCTTGTCAATTCCTTTCCAGAGGTTTCCCCAAAGTGAAACTCCAGTCTACATGAAATCCTCATCCATATTATACTTGATTAACGATAACGGAGTTGAACTATCTTCGCTTGACCTCTACTGCTTTACATTTTAGTTTGACATCGCTAAAAAAATGGTTCCCTTCAAGCCATTTGAGGTAGAGCAATGGATGGATACATACGAGAACACGCCAGACGTTTTGAACGTCGCTGAAACGTGCTGCTCTTCGATTTCTATTGACGAGCTCTCCCATTTCTCCGACGACAAGCTTAACCCTTTGCGCATACCGACATCTCTCAAACTTACGTATGGCCCCATTCTAGGATCTCCAGCCTTGCGACAGAGAGTCGCCGCTCTGTGCAGCGACGCCAGTCGACATTGCTTGACCGAGGATAATGTCATAATAACACAAGGTGCCATAAACGCAAACTTCCTTGTTCTATATGGCCTGATCGGGCCTGGAGATCATGTTGTCTGCGCCTACCCAACCTATCAGCAGTTATATTCTGTCCCAGCTAGCCTTGGAGCTGATGTATCCTTGTGGGCTCTGCGGCCAGAGGCTGGCTATATCCCTAGTGTTGATGACCTGAGTACTCTCATTCGGGACAATACCAAGGTATGTGATAACGGTTCATTCCGGCCACTTGGATGTGAATCATGTTTAACAAAAGCTGTTGCTTAGATGATTATTATCAACAATCCAAACAACCCAACTGGTGCAGTAATTCCCAGCGGAATACTAGAGAAGATCGCCGCCTTGGCCCAAGAGAAGGGTATCATTCTCATGTCAGACGAGGTGTATCGTCCCCTATTTCACAACGGACATAACGACCCTAGTTCTCCGCCTCCAGCCACCGCCTTGGAGTATGAGAAAATTATAGTTACTGGGTCCATGTCGAAAGCATTCGCACTGGCGGGAATAAGGATAGGCTGGGTCGCTTCGAGAGACCGGGCTATCTTGGAAAAGCTGATCGCTGCTCGGGACTACACAACCATCAGCGTGTCTCAACTAGACGATCACGTTGCCTGTTATGCGTTGTCATTGGAAGTTAAGGATCGATTATTGGAGCGCAATGTTGCTTTAGCAGCGAAAAATTTATCCCTCCTGAAAGAATTTGTTGACACTCATAGTGATATTTGTCATTGGACACAACCCTCTGCGGGGACCACAGCATTCATTCAGTTTTGTCTCAACGGTCGGCCCGTTGAAGACGTATCATTTTGCAAAGACCTCCTTCAGAAGACTCGGATTCTGTTCTGCCCAGGCTCGCTTTGCTTCGGTGGCGGCAAAGATTTCCTTGGGTTTGTACGAGTGGGGTATGTCTGTGAGACTGCAGTGCTGCAGGAGGCTTTGGCGAAGCTACATAAGTACGTTAGACAGCTGGTGCACTGAAAAGGGGATAGAAATTGGTTGATGATGGCAAAGGACCATGATGGTCATTGATGACAAGTGAGAGAGAAGGGAATCAAGTTGCCTCGACGAATTGTAACTATTTTAGGTATAGTTTTGGGTACGAATTTGTTGATCCGCATATCTTCAGGTTACTCTTGGTCTTATTGCTATTTTAGGCCCAACCCATGTTATCTAGCGTTACCTCAACGCATGGCCGCATCTAACCAAAACACTGGTGGGACAGGTGTCACACGCATGCAAACTGGTCCCCTGACTCCCCTCGCTTCTCCTTCTGAATCGGCTCTGATAAATGACTGGTGCCTACTTGAGTAGGTAAGCAAACTATGTCCAGCGCCTCGGGCCGCAGCACTCATTGTTGCGCCGGCACTTCCCGTATTATATTCTAATAGTGTAGAGATTTCATTAAAAAAAGACAGTGATGTTCTGATATATATGTACTATATGTGCGTTGGCTGTCTTAGCGTGCGATTACTACTAGGTAAGTACCTAGGAAGATTATGTCTGAAATTTGTGGCTTTGTGTACGGGTGTGAGTGGCTGAGCACCACAAGTCGACACTGCTTGCTATCAGCCTCTCGCCGACTATTTCCCGCTAGTCTGTGGATGACGACGCTCACGGCATCGACGTTGCCGACATTATTTAGACTTTCATGGGCCGGTGTGGCCGGCACCCGCAGCATCGATGTCGCTATATTTTTTTTCGCCGTATTATAAATGTCTTTTGGAGAGCTTTGGTCGAACACTTTTGGGTCCTAGATGTTTTTTTTTCCGAGCTGGAACTTACCCCGATCCTCCGTCTTCTTGCCTCGGCCAGAAGCCTGGAAGCGGCCGTGCAACTGAGCAGCAGCTTCAAATCTGCGACCTAGGCTACTTCAGCTAGACAGTCTCTGATACGTGTATTCTAGAAAATACGATCGGAACTTTCGGTATGAAATACTCAAGTGCCGTGGACGCTTGTGTGTCCTCAGTGATCATACTTGCGCCAGCTGTGTTTGGACAGGTGGTTCAATGGGATATACAGAAACACTACCAGGCCAGCGGGCTCCGGCGCCGGGCGGGAACCCTCCAGTCGGACGCATCCAATAATAAAGCTCAAGGAGGATACTTTGTGGCAGTTCAAATTGGAACACCTGGCCAAGAGCTTTCTCTGCAGCTTGACACTGGTAGCAGCGATGTCTGGGTACCGTCTAGTCAAGCCCCTGTCTGTCTGGATAAAGCTCAAGGCGGGTGCCCATTAGGCTCTTGTAAGTCATGTCATATACGAATTTGAATCAACAGAACCAACCACAGACTAATCGATTATCGCTGCAAGTTGATTTCGACCAATCTGGTACGTTCGACGTCATTGTCGCAAACGGATTCGATATATCCTATCAAGACAACAGCTCAGCAAGTGGCGACTACTTTGCAGACAAGCTAGAGATAGGCTCAAAATCGTTAAACAACTTCACTATGGGCCTGGGGAAGAAAACGGACGTACCGTTTGGCCTGATAGGAGTTGGCTACGCTGGAAACGAGGCATCGACGGAAACCGCAAACGCGATATACCCGAACCTGCCCATAGCTATGCAGGAGGCTGGTATCATAAATTCTGTTGCCTACAGCCTGTGGTTGAATGATCTGGGAGCTAGTACAGGAAATATTCTCTTTGGTGGTATCGACACCGAGAAATATGTAGGACACTTGACAAAGCTTCCCATACAACCCGAAAATCAGCAATTTACCCACTTCATTGTTTCCTTGTTCTCTCTTGAAGCCACCAGCCCTAGTGGAAATGACGTTTTGACATCAAGAGAGCTACCTTTGAAAGTGGTCCTCGATTCTGGCACAACTCTCAGCTATTTGCCTCCGGATATGGCAGCCCAAGTTTGGAGCGAAGTAGGAGCAACCTACGATGATATGTCTTTCCAGACAGCCATCATACCATGTTCTTACGCAAGTCACGCCGGCCATTTCTCTTTCGTTTTCTCTGGGCCTGATGGTCCACGCATCAATGTCACTATGGATGAGCTTATCCTGCCATTGACAGATGGGGAGCCACCGACGTTCTCATCAGGCCCTCATAGTGGCCAAGCCATCTGCGAGTTCGGTATTCAAAAATCATCGGACACACCATGGCTTCTAGGGGACACGTTTCTACGATCTGCCTATGTCGTCTATGACTTGATGAATAATGAAGTAGGCATTGCACCAACTGATTTCAATTCGACAAAGTCAAATGTCATAGCATTTGCGAGCAAGGGAGCGGCTATCCCTTCGGCCACTTCAGTAAACAATGGCAGTAAATCGGGAATACCGTCGCAGCCAACCCAAACTGGTCTATCTGCTGCAAAAGGGTTTCAAGAAGGCAGTTTGGCCTGCTCACTTGAATCGCTGTCAGTTTTCTCGTTGACGTTTATCAGCATGACCATTACCGCCCTGTTGATGGGCAGCCCAATTTTTACGGATTGATTAGCTGTTTCTCTCTCTATTCTCGACATTCTTCCAATGTTGGCAATCACATACTTTTCTGCTTTTCTGTCATGGTGTTCCAGGTACTTGTGAGGTTGAAACCTGGTGGATTGGGAGTTTAGGGGAGCGTTGCGCACCTGGGTTTGTGTACTGTAGGGGCCGGAGACACTAGTAGAATCATGTTCAAACAAACCAGACCTATGTATGAAATTGAGATTATTTCCTGACATGCGAATTATATAGATTGCGAAACTTTTGCTAACAAATTTGTCTGACTTGCGATTGCCCAATAGGAAGTGCTTCAGACCGTCCTAAGCCACTAAGGCACGTGAGATCCCGATAACTAGCAGTGGCGCATGCCATGGTCCCCTAAAAGATTCCTGTGCTAGGTAAATCTGCTGTGACTTCAACTGGCAACCTCTGGCATGCATTGAGCGCAATTCACACCATGAAGACATCCGTGGTGGCTAGGCTACTCGGCTGCCGTTCTTTGCTCAAAATACAACGGCGGCCTGTCAATTCGCTTCGCGGGAAGCTCGATCCGCCGACAGTGAGCTACCCGATTAAAAGAGCCCTCAGCCAAACATCTTTGCGCTTAGCCAACGCGGCCCAAGAAGCGTAAGACAAACAAACCAAACTAAATCTATATACTTTTTCTGGAAGCACTGGGATTTATATCAATTTACTAAGATTTTTCTTTGCCTACGGAGCAGGTTGAAGAAAGCCCAAGAAGATGCCGCAAGCTTGACAGTTGAGTATGTTGAAGCCAATATGGCACCCGAAGAGGTGCAGAGGCTCTCCAAAGTCAGAAATATAGGCATTGCGGTAAGAACTAATCGGAATTCACTACGAACAGACGATGGCTGACGCTTTGTTTCTATAGGCGCACATTGATAGTGGCAAGACAACGGTGACCGAACGGGTTCTTTTCTATACTGGTCGAATCAAGGCTATCCACGAGGTCAGGGGCAAAGACGCTGTTGGAGCGAAGATGGATTCTATGGAACTCGAAAGAGAAAAAGGGATCACTATTCAATCCGCGGCTACATTCTGTGACTGGAAAAAAAAGGAAAATGGCAAGGAAGAGACGTATCATTTCAACTTGATTGACACGCCTGGCCATATTGATTTTACGATTGAAGTTGAAAGAGCCCTTCGTGTCCTCGATGGTGCCGTCATGATTCTTTGTGCCGTCAGTGGCGTCCAGTCGCAGACCACAACCGTGGATCGTCAAATGAAGCGATACAATGTTCCTCGGATTTCGTTTATCAACAAGATGGATCGCATGGGTGCCAACCCATGGAAAGCCGTGGAGCAAATCAATTCTAAACTAAAAATGCCAGCTGCCGCAATCCAGATTCCAATTGGAGCTGAAGATGAGTTTGAAGGTGTTGTCGACTTGATCGAGATGAAGGCGATATATTTCGAAGGTCCCCGAGGAACCAAAGTCAGATCTGACATCATCCCTACCGCTTTGCGAGAACTCGCAGCAGAAAAACGCCAAGTACTCATTGAGAAATTGGCCGATGTTGATGACGAGATTGCGGAAATTTTTCTCGAGGAACAGGAGCCCAGCAATGAGCAGATCAAAGCAGCTATCCGACGGGCTACGATTGCACGCAACTTCTCACCCGTCTTGATGGGCTCCGCTCTGGCGGACAAGGGTGTACAGCCAATGCTTGATGCTGTTTGTGACTATCTACCAAATCCATCACAGATTGAGAATACCGCTCTCGATAAGTCGAAAGACGAACAAGTCGTCAAATTAGTTCCGTATAATTCGTTACCTTTCGTTGGGCTTGCGTTCAAGCTTGAAGAGAACAACTATGGACAGCTCACTTACATCCGGGTTTACCAAGGAACGCTCACCAAGGGAACGTATCTGTTTAACTCTCGAACGGACAAGAAAGTCCGAGTCCCCCGCATCGTCAGAATGCACTCCAACGAAATGGAAGATGTGTCTGAAGTTGGTGCAGGGGAAATCTGTGCGGTATTCGGGGTTGACTGCGCATCAGGAGACACGTTCACGGATGGAGGTCTGCCTTATACTATGTCGTCAATGTTTGTCCCTGATGCCGTCATGTCTCTATCCATCAAGCCAAAGCGAACCGCCGACGCAGACAATTTTAGTAAGGCTATGAATCGGTTTCAGCGTGAAGACCCGACGTTCCGAGTGCACGTGGACCCTGAAAGCGAAGAAACCATTATCTCTGGCATGGGCGAACTGCACCTTGAGGTCTACGTTGAGCGGTTAAAGCGTGAGTATAAGACAGAGTGTATCACTGGACAGCCACGTGTTGCCTATCGAGAGACAATTTCTCGTCGTGCGGAGTTCGATTACTTACTTCGCCGACAGAGTGGCGGTCCCGGTGACTTTGCCCGTGTGGCTGGATGGATTGAGCCAAATGAGACACCGGAGGACAACCATTATGAAAGCCAAGTTGTAGGCGGCCATATCCCAGATAAATTTCTAACAGCCTGCGCTAAGGGCTTCGACCTGACCTGTGAAAAAGGTCCTCTTCTTGGACACAGAGTTATCGGAACCAAAATGGTCATCAACGATGGTGCCACCCATGTCACGGATTCCTCTGATTATGCATTTAGTCTGGCGACACAGATGGCCTTTCGAAAGGCATTCACCGATGCGGGCGGCCAGGTTTTGGAGCCGTTGATGAAGACAACCATCACAGCACCTAATGAGTTTCAGGGCAACATTCTGATGCTCATGAATAAGAGAAATGCGACTATTCATGACACTGAAATTGGAAATGAGGATTTCACATTAATTTGTGACTGCAGTCTCAATGCCATGTTTGGTTTTAGTTCTCAATTAAGAGCTGCGACGCAAGGGAAAGGGGAGTTCAGCATGGAGTTCAGCCATTATGCCCCTGCCCCGCCTCATTTGCAGTGAGTTAATCGAATTGATTGCTAAAGTTGAGGGCAGTAAGAATCGTATGCTAACTGATTGCTTAGGAAAGAACTAATCGCTAAATACGAGATTGAGCTCGAAGCGAAGAGAACGAAATAGATCGAAAAATATGTGCCTGGTCTGGAACTCTTACTAGACTGCGGTGTGATACCTCTCTCATGTAAAACAATATGTAGACTAGAGCTGTTTCCGATAAGTTGACGTTTCATGGATCATTTGCCGCACAGGAAATGTTGCGATATGAGTTTGGAAGGGTGGTAGACAAGAAAGTATTGCATGAAAATAGAAGACGGACTACCCAATGTATTTACGGCAAGATCAAGTGAATATCTAGACAATTTTACAAAACTTCCGTTGCGCCTATATATAACGAAATAGAAGAATGTTTGTAATATGTTCTATAACTTCTTGAGAATATCCTCAACCACTTGCTCCGTAGTTGCCGAGCCTCCTAAATCTGGGCTAAGAAGTTCACCCTCCTCCAAATTAGCATCAACGGCCGCATAAATCTTTGCAGCAGCAGCGGGTTCGTCCAGAAACTCAAGCATCAGTGCGGCACTTCTCAATGTAGCAATAGGGTTTGCGACACCCTTGCCCATGATATCTGGCGCGCTGCCATGACAGGGCTCTCCGATGGCAAAACCCTCGCCAACGTTGGCGCTTGGGACAAGGCCCAAGCTACCGACTAACGCAGCAGCTCCGTCAGATAAAATGTCCCCGTAGAGGTTAGGAGCGACAATGACATCGTAATCCTCTGGCTGGCGGAAGAGCTTGTACACCATGGAATCAACAATTTGCTCTTCTACCTTGACAGTAGCAAATTTCGGATCGGCGAGCGCCCGCTTAGAGGCTTCGCGGAATAAGCCGTCGGTCTGGGAGAGTACATTCGATTTGTGAGTGATGGTCACAAGAGGCTTTTTGTGAATACTGGCGGCTCCCGACTGCCTGATTCTATCGCGCCGAACAGCAATCTCACCAGCCATAGCGGCAATTCGAAGCGAAGCCTTCTCTGAAATGCGCTTAATCGCTTCTGCGACCTTGCCGTCAGGGCCATCAAAAGTCTTCTCCTGCTTGACATACAAATCTTCCGTGTTTTCGCGGACAATGACCATGTCAATAGGCTTGGGGGCAGTCATAACAGTCTTAACAGGACGAACATTGGCATACAGGTCGAGACGTTTGCGGAGGGCGACTATAGGTGACGAGTAACCTTTGACAGCATGAGTTGGCGAGCTGACCGCACCAAAGAGTGCACCATCGCACTCATTTCGAAGGACATTGACAGTGGCTTCTGGTAGGGCCGTTCCGGTCTGCTCGAAGGCTTCGAAGCCGGCTTTGAGGTTGACAAATTCGAAGTTGAGGTTGAGGTAGCTGGGCAGGGCCTCCAGGACCCGACGACCCGCTGGAATGACTTCTTTGCCAATCCCGTCACCAGGGATGAGGCCTGCATTGTTCGGTTGGAGGTTAGGGGGGGCGCTGTGGAAATGGATGGGTCGGTAAAATCATACCTATTCGTAGTGTACGGACAGACATCTTGTTACTTGCCGCGGCAAATTGTGCTGTTGACAAGTGAATAATTGCGATTATGACGGAGCGAATGCGGTGTTTGGAGTGGAAATTTTGTGGTGACCCTGGAAGCCGAGATCGGAGATGAGATATGGGCGTGAGTGATGTTTCTTCTCCCTACAGCATTGGTCTGCCCTAACCAGGCTGTCCTACTTGTAGGTACTACTTAGTACATACCAGGTCCAGGGGTAGGTACATCCATATCATTTCACCTCAGTATCGGGAACATTTACTCCCGCCTCACAGCACATGAGGCAGGAGGCATTGGGTGGTCGTTCATGCCACCACGCCTGTCTTTGCTCTTAATGTTTTTACAAGACCCATGATTGGAGTTGATCCATTAGCAAGCTGCAAGATAGAGCCGGCAGACTGCCTCGTGGTCAAAAATGGTTGGGACTGAAGCGGGAAACAGAGCCCTTTGAACTAAAACCTGAAAGATTTCCATCAATCAACTCGTAGCGCAATGTTTCAAACCGTTTTCTCCAAAAAAGGAAAAGAAAAAAAAAAAAACACTGCGTAGCCAAATTCGTGTCGACTTTGGCTTTTTTTAAGGAATCTCCTAAAATCCAGAGTTACCGTCTTGGCAGTTACTCGGCGCAAAAAGAACCCCTAACAGTATGATCCCATAAACATTCAAGTCTTTTGTATTTCGATTTGAAGATCCTAGATCGTCGGCAACTACCTAGATGGGTTAGCAAGGCATGGTTTGCGCCGGGGGGGAAAGCTTGCTGAAGGTCGTGAATAACCTAATTGACGCTTCAAAGACGAACACCAGCTTGACCTACTCCGTACTAGGTGCCTCAGGTAGGTTGAGTCTGCTGTATGCTAGCAGACTTAGTGTCTGGTATGTACGGAGTACAGCTGGTCCTTCAATGTTGCTCCACACCAGACAAACAGACCCAGGGGTAACCTGATTGCCAGCCCCTTGTTTCGTATTAGTACCATGATGACTTTAGAGAGTACTACCAAGCTCAAGTACCGTCTAGTAGTTACAGGCCTTATGGGGTCATTGCCATGCTTTGCAATTTGCTTTTGTCTCGCGTTCAAAGCCTTGTCGCGATCGTTTTTGGCCATCTGTCATTCTCTCTGCACCAGTCAAATATTGAACCATTGTTTTCTCTACCGAGTTCCAAGCCAGAGCAAAGATGAGCCAGGTCAAGAACCTGCGAGCCATGTTTGAAAACAAAGGCGATACAAGCCCGCCTGACAGAGGGAGATCTCCAGGCATCACGCCCAGTAGGCATATCGGAAGTAAGTCCCGGGGAAGGGGGGGTTTGGTTTATCGAAGTTGTTCTTCAGCCTCAGCCTGATCGACTGTGCTGTACCTGCTACTTTCACTGTCATATACTCGCCTAAGCAGAAGTCCCTGTTTGCCATGCCAAAGCCAGGCTTGAGGTTGTTAGAGGAACGCTTGCCCTTTTAGCAATGTCACCAAGTTATTGAGGGGCTTATTATGGATTTAAGCTGATTTATGCTTTCGTGATGCAGACGCCAGCTCCAATGGCTCGCCGCGGCCGCTCTCCAAGGTTCGCACAAATTTTGTTGCAATTGAAAAGGACGGCCGCATGGGTTTAAGAAGAGATCACAGCGGCGAATCGAGCTTGTCGAGAAGACGAATGAGTACCGAAACTGCAGACACCGAACTCAACAGCAACTATCTTGAGAATCCCAATACAGTACCATCAGACGACGTGAGTAAAGCTTCACGTCGCAACATCGCCAGCGAGACTATCCCCGAATCTCCGAGAACAATGTCCCACGAACAGGCTGGGGTTTCTGTAGACGCAGGCTCACAACTGGACAAAGCGCACATGGAAGTCAAAATGAAGTTGGGTTCGCCTCCACACCTCCAGAGCGAAGAAAGAGGAACAGGCTCCGCGGGAAACGCAGGATTAAATTCTGTCTCGGCTACGAATCGCTCCCACGGCATCAAGCACAATGGACATCTCTCTATTCAAGCTGAAATGATGACGACAGGGCCGACGAAAGGTTTCAGTGCAACTTCTGCTGCAAGACCCGAATCAAGGGCGAATAATAGAGGCCTCAAAATCAGCACGTTATCTGCTGATAAGACCCAGAAAGCCAATACCGGGGCAACTTCATCCACCAAAGCGAGAACGGTTCCATCAGGGGTTGTAGCCAAAAGCCAACCTGCCAAGACAAAGAGCCAGAATGATGCGGGTTTTATCAAGCCGAAGCCAAAATCACCCACCAAACAAGTTCAAATGCCATCATCACTCACCGCACCGACAGCTTCTTCGGTATCGAAAGTTCACGTAACTCGTCGGCCTCTTTCCCGCCAATCCGGAACTCAAAATAACCCAGCTCAACCCAGTATTCGACCAAATATGTCAAATTCTACGGCTTCACACTCTTTCAACAAGGGGCAAGTCTCCTCTTCGTCTAGGTCCCGACCGAGTCTCGGGCCTCCTCCAAACAAACAGTCGCAAGTTACGGCCAGTAACAAAAAGCAGAGCAATGTAGATGAAGGATTCTTAGCACGTATGATGCGCCCTACACAGTCATCGTCTTCCAAAGCCACTGATAAAGCTCCGGTCACTCCACCAAAAAGAACGGCCCAGAGACCGGTGGGTGGTGAGAATGGGAATCAGGCACTCCCAAGGTCGGCGAGCAGTAGGGGCCTTCATGGTAAAAGGATCCCAGTGCCTGCATCATTGCAGTCAACCTCCGCGCCACTAGCTGGTCCTACTGATGAACCTGACCCCCCCGAATCTGAGGAAGAATGCAACGAACTTCATATTGACGCCAATAATCGATCGGAAATAGCAAATGCAGACAAAGAGGCCAGGTCTCCTCCAAATCCTGCCACCAAGTACACAATCGAGGAGAAGGGCGTGTCAGCTGTTCCAGAAGGACCGAAAAGATTTGAAGCCCTGATCACTGGTTCGACTTGCAACACGAATTCAGCCAGGAATGATCTTGTCCACAACAGTCAGTTACGAGAGGAAGCTGACGATTCCAAGGCTTCCGTTGCCGCAGGGCCCACACCACTGGTTGAGCTGATGGAAGCTTCTAGTTCTGTTGGCAGCGACGAGATAGCTAGCAAGGATAAACGGCCTGGTGCAATTGAGGGGGTTGATGATGCGGCTCCAGAAGCCACAAGTAAGCAGCAAAACTGCAAGGCTGACCTAGTGTCAGAGACGAAAGAAATACCTCAAGGTCCAGCTGGGAATAGTCTGGCCAACGAGGAGCCTGTGACTGCTGAGGGTCATGAGAGTAGTGATCCAGTCGAGATGGATCTTGCTGCGCAACATACCCCTGAAACTTGTACTTCGCCGTTTGATGTCAACCAGCCATATGAACAGAGCATTCAACAAGTGATTCAAAGTACTCGAAACCACATTGTACCAGAAATAAACAGCCCTTCACCTTTGGAGATCATACAGACCGATCTTGGCGGCGATAAACCCGACGGTATCCCTAAAATGGAAGCTGTTTCGGATGAACAGAAGCAACCTACGGTTCAAGGCCATGAGGGCACGGCAGAGGTGGCTCTAGAAACAGAACATGCTTGAACCTCTCCGAGCAGCAATCCTGAAAGCACGGATGTGCAGGTGCACGGTCACGTAGCGGGTGCATGGGCAAGTTGATTGATACGTGGTCGTCGACCCTGTCCATTGTCAATTCTTGGTTTTTCTTCCCTTATTCATTGCTTGGGCGGCGCAATTTAGTTGGGATTGTTTAGATTTAGCAGAACAGATACCTTGCATAGCTGCACAATTAAGCATTCGATTTGAAAGTGGCAGCTAAGAGTGGTCCGATGTGACATGTACGTGCTGTAATTGCATCCAACTACCAAGGGGCGACCATTTTTGGTTCTAATTATATGAGAGATCTGCGAAACGGGGGAGGAAGCTGCCAATATGCTCAACAAAAAATGCATGTCCAGTCTCGTCTAACACCATCATGATATCCTACAGATCAGCAAACCGCCTACCTTCCTTGCCAATGCTTCCCTCGCTTCCAGGACTCCCCTTGATGTGGCCACGAATATGCACTCCCCTAAATTTAGACCCGGAACTACACCACCCTTCAATTTCGCTGGAAATCCTCTTGTCAATCTTCCCAACTCCTTAATATCGGCAGTCATCAACCTGGAGGGCTTGCTGATCATAGTTGCTTTCGACAACACCGGTTTCCCATCCCAGTACTTGAGGCCCAGCCATATCCTCATCTTGGCTACGTTGGCAGTTGTGACCCTCTCTGGTGGTTGTGAAATCATTTGCTCTGCAGTAGGGGGCTGGGGACCGGATCGGTAAACGGACGAGAAGAAGCCTGAGCGGTGAAGAGCGAGCGCGAGGTGTAGGTTGTATTTGTTGTTGGAGATGGACGTGAGGCCTAGGCGGGCTTTGGATGCATTTTGGAGGTGGGAGCACATGTGCGCTATATTGAGAACGGAGGGCATGTTGATACTGATTTAACGACTCGATGGTTCGAAATGTAAGGGACTGACTGCTGACTGGACAGAAATCAAGCCTCGCAGATTCTGGGACAAGTCCGACTTCAGTGGTTGCTAGGTCTTTTAAAAATTAATGTTAGCATGACGACCAAGGTACAATATGAGAGGGACACAAACAGATTCGGGAAATGGGCCTTGGTCGCTAACGACTGATTTAGCGGTAGGAATTAATGGCGTTGGCATAAGCTAACATGCAACCGTGCTTGGAAATCAAGTGTTCGCATAATCATTCAAAGGATCACTGTGTTATCGTCGGGTCGAATCCTGGGGTAAAAAATTAAGGGATGACTAAGCCACACATTTTGTAGGAGCATGCCCCTGGAGCACTGGGCCTTCTTTAACCAGACTCTACAATAGAGAAGGGAAAGTGCCAGCAGCAATTTTTCCGCCATAAATGCACTAACTTGTCCATGCTCCGAACGTTGATACTCTATCGACCAATTGATCTGCATACCTGTTCAATTGCCCATGTACCGACCTGGGTATCGATATGGTATTTTACCCTTCATCTACATAGATTTTTCCATCGCTACGCTGCCGAATAAATCGGGTACATTTAAGTACCTAGGTAGATACTTTAGTATCTGCCCTATTGTGTATTTCGGCAGATCGACGACGAACGAAGCTGGCCACTGTGATTCTTTTAGCAAGTCAGTAGGTATGCTGGGCTAAACATACTTTCTGACCTCGATCTGCTCAGCAACGAGGTTCTTACTATCCTGTCTGCGACTTTCAATTCATTGTCCGTGATTATATTTCACGCTCAAAGGAGTGAATATGTATTAGGTTTCCAGCGCCAATGCTTTGCCGAAAAGCGTCTTCGTATTGCTCTCTGACAGGTGGCATGACCCGATACGCAAGGGGAATTCAAGTGATGAACAGATAACATATGAACGATCATAAAAGGAGTTAGAGGATATACCATGATGGGAAAGGAAAGAAAGGGCGGCTTTGAAGGCCTTTACACGCTGCGCATCACATTATGGGGACATAAACTCGCTGCGTAGATATAAGTACTTATGATACCGGAAATTTTTTTATTATGTTGTTCATGGGCTTAAATCTAGTTCAAACCTAAGATCCCGGCTGCCGTGGAAAGCAGAGGCTTCCTATATTGATATCCAAAAATCAAGAATGCAGTGGCGACAGGACCTGTGACGCACGCAGCAAATACCCGCATAAGTATTCGACCCTGGTGGTCGCTCTGCCTCACAATATCGCTGTAACCTTGGTTACTGAAGCTGACTCTAGAGTATTTCGTTTGCCAACCAAAGTTTGGAAAGTTAACACTCATAAACTCCTCCAAGAATTTCCGCAGTCTATAACGCATGGATAGCACCGAAGACCTCATTTCAACATAGTTTTGCAAGGCCAGTTCGTTGATAGCATATGCGTCTGGTGCACGAATATCCGAATACTCCGCCAATGCCTCAGCCCTCGAAGACATAGACATGGGAGATGATTTGTGACCCTCGACAAGGGAATTGTTGTTCTCAAGCATCTCGTTATGCTTGTCGAATATGGAGAAAAGGATACGAACATCTTCCATTCCCGCGTTCATGCCTTGTCCGTAAAAAGGCACCATTGCGTGGGCTGCGTCTCCAACGATGACCCCAGAGGAGCTGTAGTGATACGGACGACATTTAAGGCTGATTAGTGGTAGATGGGGGTTTGACTGAAACGATGATATGAGGCTTTCTCTGGGAATGAGGTCGGTTACTCCTGGAAAATTTTGGTCAAAGAAAGACGGAAGCTGAGCTGGGTTGTTTTCCAATTCAGCAAACTGCTTGCTAGGAAGGAAGAGGGTGCTTGTAAACGATCCATCCTGTGGTGCTCAACTTAGCATGCACATGTCGAATCAAGGGTGGGAGCGAAAACACCCTTACCTCGCTTGGGATAGCAATAAACATGAAGTCCCGACCCGGCCAAATATGTAAATGGTTTTGTGAGATCTGAAATTTTGCCCCATTCTCCCCGTGTGATAGCGCTTCCTGCGGCTCGATGCGGAACTCGCACCAAAGGGTATCGATGTATTCCTGTTGATAATCCATTCTCGTAAACTTCATCATGTGGTACCTCACTGCGGAATGGGCTCCGTCGGCGCCAATCATGAGATCGAACGAAATCTCAATTTCCCTTGGGCGACCATTAGGGGATACATCTACGTCGCGGGCTTCGAACCAAGCTCGCCGCGCGCGAAAATCAGCTCCAGTCAGCTTGTGGTTGAAAAACAATTTGACGTTCGGCATGGAGTCTAGGACGTTGAGAAGTTTCTCGTTTAGTCCGGATCTATCAATGGCATATATGGCCTTTATCTAGTGTCAGTATACGAGACGGTCAACGGATTAGAGGCCAGGAGCTGAGTCTTTGACATACACGCCCTTTTGCATCGTAGTCTTGAGCATGTTCATAGAGATCGCCCAATGGACTCTTGCCGTGGATCATGCGACCTCGCATTGGAATAGTGCCGGTCATTACTGTTTTGAGTAGACTGGGATGGCCGGCACTCCGCATTGCGTTGATGCCACGTTCTGATATGGCCAAGTTGATTGACTTTGTGAAGTTCAAGGGAATTGTTCCGGGATTGCGCAAATCTTCATTTTTGTTAGATTCTAAAGTACTTCACAAACACTAGTGAAGAAGTTGGGTAGTTGCCACCTCGTCGAGGGCGGAAATGGGTGGGATAGAAGCGGTGGAGAAGAGAGAAGCAGCAGGAATCGCAGCAAGAAGGGAAAGAGGAAGGAGCAGACAAAGTTAAGATGGAAGTGAGAGTACTCTGTCCATCATTCTTCTCTGGACAACTTGAAAGACCGGGACTGGAGGGCAGGCTTGCAGGGACCGATTAACGCTAGACGCGAAATGAGAGAGAGAACAAGAAACATGAAAGCGTGACATATGACTCAGAAGAAACACGGACATAGTCTTGTATGTTCAGATCCGAAGAAGTCTTACCTGGGCGTAGTTCATAGACCTCAACTTCATGACCACGCTGAGCGGCAAATAAAGCAGCCAGAGAGCCGACAGGCCCAGCCCCAACGACGACTGTCTTCTGTGTAGCAGACATGATTCAGGAATTGGTTCCCCGGTGAGGAATTGTCAATGATTGAAGACAATACAGCTATCCGGGCTGAAGCAGTGCTATGAGACGTTCATCCAAAGAGCTTCGAAAGATAACTTGTCGCCGACAACCGGATGGCTTGATTCATTTTTAGCGCTTGGCCGACTGCCTGCCCTGCCTTTCGGGCTAGGACCCACTATTACACTTTCCAGTCCTCGGGCTCGCACTCAAGTCGCCTGCATCTCCGGTGACAATTTGCAATGGGTAATAGGTACCTTGGTAGCCGGGTAGATTCCTGGCGTTGAAGAGCTTTGAAAAGGCGGGACAAAAAACTGTTAATATAATTCCAAGCATCCGGGACGTAGTCATTCTAAACACAGCGCGCTTGCCCTGTTGTATCAAATTTTGTCTGGTTGCTGCCAGAAGACTTGCTGTCACTAAAAAATGGCGTGGCTAGAGGCTATTGACTTTTCTGTGCAGTTGCTTACAGGCCCTCTTCAACCTAGTTGTGACCTTGCATCAACACGAATGTTTGCTCACGGGCAAAATGGTGTTTGGCTTTGCTCAAGGCTTCCACAGAGCCATTGAGCTTGATATTCGTCTGGGCACTAGGAAAAGGTGATGTTGAGCTCCCGCTCCCGTTCCCGTTTCTGCTTCCGCCATTTTCCTGACCCAATGTTACATAATCTCAATCAGTGATAATCGTCAATCGATCTTGGGCCAGGCGGGGCGCTCGCTCGCTAACTGGGGGTGGTTGCCTCCAGAGGCCGAATAATTTTTTTTGTCTTTATCACGCACTGTACATAGCCTTCATCCAGCCCCACTCCGTGCCTCCAGACAGAGACAGAGTCACGCTGCTCTACTACGTTTGCATTTGATCACAACATCACCTCTCACAGGTACTCACTCGTTACCAAATTGTCAATCGACTCATTTGAACGTCGCCATTCATTCAATGATGGCATCTGAACCACCGCTGAAGAAGAAGTGTTTAGGTGTTGACTGCGAGAACAACGCTGGGTCCTTGCAATGCCCGACCTGCATCAAGCTTGGCATGAAGGACAGCTTTTTCTGTTCTCAAGACTGCTTTAAGAAAAATTGGGTATGAACCAAACTGCACTGCGCTTCAATTATTGAATCTTCTTATAAGCTATACACGCTCGTGGAAAGTCCGACCAGGACTTGCCTCATGTCTCTACATTCGATATTGATTCAATTATAGAGCAACCACAAGAGTGTGCACAAGGCCCAAAGTAATATCCTCCACCACCTGATCGCTCCGAAAGCAATCTCACCAGAACCAGCTACAGGGTTTTATAATCCATTCCCGAGTTTCCCCTTTTCTGGACCGCTTCGGCCTGTCTATCCTCTCTCCGAACATCGTACCGTTCCCAAATCCATTCCCCACCCCGTGTGGTGGCAAGATGGAAATCCAAGATACAGCCGATCTTTGACGAATCGAAACAAGATTGAAATACTCGATGCGAAAGGGCAAGAAGCAATGAGAAAAGGTTGTCGCTTAGCTCGGGAAGTACTTGATATCGCGGCGGCTGCCGCCAAACCTGGTGTTACAACTGACTACATTGACGAGGTGGTTCACAAAGCGTGTATCGAGAGAAGTGTGAGTTAAAATTCTGCCTCGGCAGTTCTGTTCCAATCACTGACTCTCAGCCCCTTGTCAATTTGATGTGTGCGGCAGCTGGTATATTTGATAGAGCTGACAAATTGACGAACAGTCTTATCCATCCCCGCTGAACTATAACCACTTCCCCAAGTCATGCTGTACCTCAGTGAACGAAGTTATTTGCCACGGAATTCCTGACCAGCGAATCCTTATTGACGGAGACATTCTCAATATCGATATTTCGCTCTTCCACGAAGGCTACCATGCTGATCTGAACGAAACATACTACATCGGCGACAGGGCCAAGGCAGACCCTGACAATGTACGAGTTGTCGAAGCAGCTCGGGAATGCCTTGAGGAGGCCATTAAGGCCGTCAAGCCTGGTGTTCTCATCCGCGAGTTTGGCAACATTATCGAAAAGCATGCGAAAAAGAAAAATTGCAGCGTCATTAGGACCTACTGCGGACACGGCATTAACAAGCTTTTCCACTGTGCCCCTAATGTGCCTCACTATGCCAAAAACAAGGCCATTGGCGAATGTAAACCCGGCATGACCTTTACCATTGAACCGATGATTGCGCTCGGCAAGTATCGTGATATAACTTGGCCGGACAATTGGACCAGCACGACCATCGATGGGAAACGAACTGCTCAATTCGGTATGCACATATATTCGACTCGACTGTTCGTTTCGACTAATTGCTTTTCTAGAGCACACTCTCTTGGTTACGGAAGATGGAGTTGAGATATTGACGGCGAGGAGGGATGACTCGCCTGGTGGTGCATTGCCCATGCCAATGCCAGAAGTATCAAATGGGAAGGCTGCGGATGCTTGACAAAAGTAAGACACGGTCTCCTGATATTACATAGGTGTTGAGGATTTCTGTGCTTGCTCGAGGATGCTGGTTAGCATGAAGTATTGGAATCTTCTGAAGACAGAAGCTCATGTAAACTTGTACTTGTACTTGACACCCAATGGACCAACCGGTGGGAAGGAGCTTTAGGCGCTTTATGCTACAGCTTGAGAACTGTGGTGGCAGGTATTAAATAATGGGTTTCCTACTAGTCTCGTTGCTTGTGTTTGCTCGGGGCAAGCGATGAGACGGTTATGGCGGCTAGGGTGCGGTATTACTGCAGTCTCTCCTCCGGGAATGGGGCTTCTACGCAATAATCGTTGTTCTGGGTGCCAGAGAGCAGTGATACGCCTCGATTGAGATGTACACAGGTGGTTTACATGCCTGGGCGCTCAAAGTACTGAAGAGTTAGCGCTTGTCTGCTCCATGAAGTATATCCATACCAATGCAGGCCTTGGTTGCAGTGGACCAAGTACAATAACGTAACGTTAAAACGAGTGACCGATCGTCGGATTCCAGTGTCATCAGGCATAGCGGCCTAAAGGACGGGCCGGGCGACAGCTCCCACTCATCCGAAAGCTCCACTCCATGTCCGTGATTGATCACCTTGAACCAGCAAAACTTGACCTGGGTACTCCGTAGTTGGCAGCTTGACGCCCGCCACCGATTTCAGCATGCTTGGGCACGTATGTATGGTTTGAAGCACAGACCACGCGGCTCCCGCCACCCACGAAGACAGCCTCGGGGACAAGCTGCAAATTGCCAAATTGGCGCTCACCCGCCACCAGCCGTCGCTAACAACCCACGCCTTCACAGTGATGGACCTCAACCCGCCCGTTCCACAACAAATTCTCGCATAACGCAAACTCCTTTCTCGCGACCCCAGCTTCCTCAACCATTCGCTGCGCCGGCAAAACTGCTTCTTTCTCGGCTCCGAAGCTCAGAAAGTTCTTCAGGCACTCCTTTTCAGCATCTAACGTGTCCGCACGCCAGGCTATTTCAGTATCTAGCATTTGCTCCTGCGCTGTCCCCTTTCCCACCCCGATCCAATCCTTCGTGGCACGATTCATACAGCAAAATTAGACGCCGGTATTTGCGCTCGCAGCCTACGCTGTTCTCTGTATACAAAGTTCAGCCCCTATCTAAGCCCCAAGTGCCGTCATGATGTCCGGAGAGGCTTGGCTGTACCTGCTGGCTGTGTTGATCAACGCGGTCAACCTTTTCCTCCAGGTCTTCTTCACTATCATGTATAGCGATCTGGAATGGTATGTTGCGATCATCTCCCACTTTCACGTTGACGAGTCAGAGCACTGGCGATATCGTTTGAAAGCTATTATCAATTTTGGCGTAATGTAGACTGACAAACATCAAAGTGATTACATCAACCCAATCGAGCTCTGCAACCGCTTAAACGCCTATATTATTCCCGAAGCTGCCGTACATGGATTTTTGACTTTTCTGTTCCTTATCAATGGCTATTGGCTGGCACTTATCCTAAACTTGCCCCTGCTTGCCTGGAATGCCAAAAAGTGAGACTTCTGGATTGTGTAACGCGTGGGGTTTTGCCGGCTAACAAACTACGCAGGATTGTTGATAACACCCATTTGTTGGACGCTACAGAAATCTTCCGGAAGCTGAACATTCACAAGAAGGTTCGTATCATTAATTTTGAATGCCCTCTGACTTTAATACTAACAATCGGCACAAACAGGAGTCGTTCGCCAAGTTGGCTTTTCACCTTGTTATGTTCTTCTTTTACCTGTACAGCATGATTGTGGCGCTTATCCGAGATGAATCATCCTAACCTAAACCTTGTCATCGATATCGAGTGAAGGTATAAGTCGGCATTACATATGGCTGGAGTAAAATAACGCTCTCCTGTTCTTGGCTGAAATCCCTCGCCTCGGAATTTCCACATTGTATGCGCAGTAATTGAAGTTGCGCAGGGTGGTTTTTTTAGGTGTACGACGAGAGATGGCAAGAAGGAATAAAGATATGAGTTGTAAGAGACGAATTTTCAACTCTCTTTGGTTTACAGATGCCTGTTGGCACTACGGCGTTTGTTTGGGAGGGGCTTTCTCGTATGGTAATATCTGTAGATGTCTCACGCCTCTTTGCTTTAGCTTCCTCGCTGCCCCATGGGGTTGTGCGAATGCTTAATTGGTATACCTCGATTTTTCGGGAATAACATCAATAAGTGACCTTACAATAAGACACATTTCGTGCTTTAGACCAAACTCTATGAATGGCGAAAGGCAGACAAGCAAGATCTATGTTCGCGTCACGTGACCGACCGCTCACCCAATCCCTTATCCAGTCTAGTGCCTGAATGCGAACACTTGAACTCCCGCCTTCGTTTATAACCAAAAGAACTACATTCGACTTCCTAAATAGCCAATATGGCCGACTTTGGCGAATATCCGCCAAATATGGCCCCAGAAGATGCGTTCGTCGCCCAACAACAACAGACTGCAAAGGATCACGCAGTAGTTCCTTATTCGCGTGAAAGCCTAGCACTTTCCCCAGCTGGTCCTGCAAATTCATTGAGGAATGATCCAACTGCTCTCAAGCGCAAAAATCTACTAACAGGCCATGCGAATGAGACATTCTTGAGTGAGCACACATTTCGAAGCAAACACAGGGCGATAGAGAGAAATGGAGGACTGGAACGAGAGTATCAAAATAGTGCCACACTGAAGGCGGAAGCAGTGCGATTACGAGCCACACGAGAAAACAAAGGGGATGCTACAGTAGTGGAAGGAGCTGGAGCCTACATTGGGCCCTGGGCCAAGTACAATCGTGCCAAGTGCGACGGGATTGATGACGATGAAGAACTTCGCAGCGATGAGGAGTATGAGGTTGTGGACGGTGACGGCGATGACAACAGCGACGTGGTGGAGAGTGGGACGATACTTCAAGCGCCAGAGGTAGCGCTCGCGCGACGAAAGGAAGTCGCAGAGCTCGGGGACGAAACGACCACCTTTCATGGCTCTGAACAGTACGACTACCAAGGGAGATCATACATGCACGTCCCCCGAGATTTAGATGTCGATCTGCACAAAGAAAATGGCAGCGCGACCAACTACATACCCAAGAAGCAGATTTTTTCTTGGAAAGACCACGCAAAAGCCGTCACTGCGTTGCGCTTCTTTCCCGGTTCAGGACATCTATTACTCTCCGCCAGTGCCGACGCTACTGTCAGAATTCGAGACGTTTATCACGACAGAATGCTATTGCGAACGTACTCAGGCCACTCCAAGGCAATTTCAGACGTTTGTTTCAACTCTTCCGGTACACAATTTCTCTCTGCCTCCTACGACCGAATGATGAAGCTCTGGGACACAGAAACCGGCGTGTGTATCAGCAAGTTCACCACGGGCAAGACCCCTCACGTTATCAAGTTCAACCCCGACCCAGAACATTCCGGCGAATTTTTGGCGGGGATGTCGGACAAGAAAATCGTTCAATTTGACGTGCGAACACCCAATGAAATCGTCCAAGAGTACGACCACCATCTTGCTGCAATCAATACAATTACTTTTGTGGATCAGAACCGTCGTTTTATGACCACCTCAGATGACAAGTCTCTCCGTGCATGGGACTACAATATTCCTGTACCAATCAAATACGTTGCCGAACCGGACATGTATCCTATGACGAACGCGGCTCCTCACCCTAGCGGGAAATACGTCGCATACCAGAGCTCTGATAATCAGATCCTCGTATACGGGGCCAATGATAAGTTTCGCCAAAATCGGAAAAAAAGTTATAGGGGCCATAATAACGCTGGGCTGGCCATAGACCTGGACTGCAGTCCGGACGGACAATTCCTAGCATCAGGTGACTCAGGTGGCTTTGTATGCTTCTGGGATTGGAAGACGTGCAAAATGTATCACAAAATCAAGAGTGGCAATCAAGCCGTGACATGCGTAAAGTGGCATCCGCAGGAGACTAGTAAAGTTGTGTCGGCGGGAATGGACGGTGAAATTCGATATTGGGATTAACACATTTACAAGGGTAATTGTGTAGTGGGTGTTTTGTATTCGGTCAAGCATGGCAAGGCGTTCTATAGGGATATTCGTGTTACGACAGCCTATCAAAGTTTACCACTCCCTCAACGGAATATGCTGAGAGTATCTGGAACCCACTAGGAAGACATCTGCAGGCAGAATTAACTTGAAAGAACACTTGCTCTCCATCTATCTCGCGGGCCTCATGGGACTGCATTCAGAGCTGAAGCAGTTTGTCTTACGGGCAGTGAATCCTTCAACAACCACCAAGATACTAAAAATGAACTTTGGCATTACATTCAGTCAAGATTGTGAAGTCACCATCTATTGACTTCCCATAGGGCAGTTGAGTGATTAATAATAGCAAGGAGTGAGAAAGTAGATACAATATTTCGCCGCTTACTTGGCTTCGGCGGTCTCGCCGCATGCATTCTTGGTGTGACATCAAGGTGTTGAATGACATTCTCGCCCCCTTGATACCGACTATTTACGAACATCGCAGGAATTCCTTTTATATATGGCGAATGGGTCCGTGACTGGCCTTCCTGGTAATAAGAAAATGCCTCCAACCTTCATTTTCTAATGCCGTTTCAATGTCGTGGATTGAACTAACACCCAAGATCATGTTCGCAGCATCAAGAAAACGAACACAGCTATGCCTGGGCAAGGTAAAGGGCGCACGAAGACCGTAATACAGGCGCTAACAAATCCCTTGGAGTCATTAATAACAAGAGATTGAAAGCCTCATGGAACCCAAATTCGCCCCTGAATTATTGAGTTTCCTATAGCCATTTGGATGTTGGATGGGTTCCAAAGGCAAATCTAAACACCTTACCCCGCGAACAGAACAAGGAAGGTCGCCCCTAGTAGCTTAAAGGATTCTTAGCTTGGATTCGGCAACATTCGTTTCCAATAGGGGAGTATATTTTAATTTAACGTACTGAAGGACCCTTAGCTGTGCTCTGTGTTGGTTCTAAGTAGCAAAATGATAATGGCCTCTCGTTCTTTGCCACTGTTGGCGAGCTTGTTTGTGTCGGGTATCCCTTGACCTACTCATTCTTTCGCTCTTCCGTGGGGTTGGACAGGCGTCTCAATGTGTCATTTCCGTGCAATACATTCATAGCTCGCTTCCCAAGGGTGAGAGATACACAGCGGCCTCTCTGATGGCCAAGGTTCTTGGCTTCTCACATCCACCTTGTATTGCTGGCAAGTATCATGATTGTAACTGGCTATTCAATGAACTGATCCCTTCATGCCTGGTGTCTCCAACAAGTCTAGATGAAACGAGGATAATGCCCCGTTACATGTTTGCGCCCTGATCTCGTGAATGACGGGCTGGATCACACACAATATTTAAGTTGTCAGCTCCTGTGTGGGGTGCTCTGTACGGGGTACTGAGGGAAAATGACCGTACATGTGGACTAATGTGGCTAGGGAAGACGTCGTTCAACAGTCTGTTGGAAAGCGTGTTAGGACACTGACGGCCTAAGGAGGTGAAAGGGCTGCCTCTGGCTGCCTCTGTTGATAGTACGTATTCTATAAGGTCGGTTCACAGGATGCTTCTTGTCGCGGTTGGAAGATATGGATCAATTGAATAATTAAAGAGGTCCTTGGTTTGGGTCCTTCTAGCTAGTAAATCTGAGGCCCCTTAAATAGTTGGTGAGGGCTCTCTTACCAGCTGGCATGGCATTCTGCGGCGTTTACGCTGGGTTATTCATTCCACTCATTATTCAGGGGCTCAGGTGACAGTTACCGATCAGAGCTTTTGATGGCTTCTATTGTAATACGCGTTGATACTTCCGCTAATGTGGTAACGTCACTGCTCCCGTTGCCCATATTGCTGATGCTGCTGCTGCTACTACTACTACTACTAATATAAAGAAATGTAAGCTGCCTGCCAACTTTGACGAAATTTAGGCTCATCTGGAAGCTCGCAGTAGAGCCACTGCAGTTGAGGCTTGAGGCTAGGCTTGGCCGAAGTCGTTGAATTTGATCAGCGTAGTCAGGCGGCTGGCTAATTTGGAAGATTTTAATTGGCAAGCTTCTGACAAGTCGATGTGCTTTCAACCTCCTTCTGCCTTGGAAGCCCTGAAGTTAATTAGGGTTCCTGCCGGGCTCATTGCCAAGCTGTCTGTATTTGGATTGCTGATTGCCACGATCTTCATTTAGCCCTACGCATAGACGCCGATCTGAGGCTTCGGTATCTTGCTAGTCTAATTGCTACTGCAGATATTGTTCCCTGTTGCCAGGCCAGTTGCACTTGTGGCTGCTTTTAATATCTTAGCAGATGCCAAATGTTTGCCCCTGCTGCTCTTTGTGATAGAGCCTATCCAGAGGGTTCATCTCAATAGCGCCGCGAGTGCCACAACCGGATTGGATGCTTTGGCCGGAAGGCTATTAAGATATTCAGATTGAGCCCTGGAGTCAGATTGAGTGTTGCCTTTGGAGGGAATGAATAAAAAGATGGCAGCCGATGGATTGGCCGCGACAGACCTGCGGCAGCTACTGAATTGAGGGAGAGAGGCGAAGAGAAGAGACGAGAAGAAAAGAGAAGAAGAGTGACTGCAGAAGGAGGTCTGCAGTAACCGTCGAATCGAAGCTACTCAAGGATTTGCAGCTACTGATGGATTTGGCCGGACGGAATGAAGGCCTGCTGGCCATAAGGACAATCCTGCAGCTTCCTACGCCTGAGAAAGTCCCCAGTAGCTACGACACTGCTGGGGGGTCTATGGCAGAGGCCTTCTATTGAATTGATAGCTGCATTCTGAGGGTTTGTAGCAGCTATTGATGGACTCGGCCGGATTGAATTCGAGGCTTTCGGCCGCAATGGGCAGCTAGACCGGCACTGCGGACATCTCAGACAAGCTGGCTTGGACCAAACGCTGGGACACCTGCATATCCAAAGGTCCTTGCCCGTCCGTGTTGTTAAGCAATCAAAGGGTGCATGAATACCTTCATTCACCCCACAGTCAATACAGAAGCGTCGCAACATGACCTGTCTGTCTATCCGGAAATCAGGGTCTCGATGCCTAACGATACAGCCCCATATATCAACAAATGCTGCCTGCGGCTGCAGCATGTCAAACTTGTCTGGGGACCGAACTCGAAAGCATATATAGCATTCAAAGTTTCCAGGTCGGAAGTCATGACCTTTTTCGCTCGGCCGGTGCTGTGGAAAGTCCTTGGCAGCTCGCATCACAAACTGAGCCTTGTCTGTTGTTGTCGACATTTTCTGCGGGTCGACGGTTCGCTGGAAATATCGATTCATTGTGGAGAGGTAGATGAGTGACTGGTAGTCCAAGTTAGAGAAGACGATATGCTGAAGTTCGTGAGGAAGCCGTTCGATAATAGATGGCATATTGACAGTTGTACGCCAATGATGCCTTGCGAGGTTGGAAGAGCTTGCCGAGTTCCGCTCAAAGGAGTGTTTCGGCCTTCTTGCTCCTGCTACCAGCATGTTGAATATTAAACAACGCTGACTCTGAGTTCTTTTTCTCGACGGACTGTTTAGCCTTCACAGGATGTTGGCCTGCACTTGTTCTTTGACAAATGCCGGCAATCGCTATAAGGCGGCCAGGTAGAGGAAGGGCTCTACAACGACGGACGAGGGCCAGCACCAAGGGCGACGTAGAGCATCCGGAGTCAAAGGAAAGGCAGCGGGGGGCAAGGGAGCCTCGGTAGATTCCTCGTAGTTCTCTCTGTTGGCTGTGACTTTCTGGGTCGAGTTCGGTTCAGTTTACATGTCTGGGCTCGACTAGACGCAAAGGCAAAGGCAAACGAAGGCGTAGTTGTGAAGTTTTGGCCGACGAAATGCAGCAGATACAAAGCTTGTTCGGTGGCATAACCGCTACTACTCCGTCCTAGTATTACCATGTATTCTCGAGCTTCCTCTCACCCCTTTTGGGAGTATTTCTCTACTGATACAGATACTCCACCAATGAAGGGCAGACGCACGAAGGTACCAGTGGCCACTCAAGTCGTCTGCCCGGCCTCTGTGTGACATGCCGGTAGTTGAAGGCAGGAGCATTTTTGGGCAATAATGAACCCCAGACAGCGGAGGCTGGTACAATAGGTTCTCTGAATGTGGATGCCACCAAAAGAGTCGGGGGAGCCAGCAATGTATCAGGAATGACAGGTCATGTGTTGGCGGCGCGCATGGGCGGTGACATCTCGTGAAGACAGAACACAGTTATATGCAGCCACACATGTCAACGGTAGTGCCTCTGTTGTGCGAGGATTTTGTCCTCCTCACGCGCTTGGTGAGCGCCGTGTGTTCCAGGGATTACTACTACAATACTCCGTAGAGCCAGCCTTACTCCTTTCAACGTTAGTCGACTTGGAGTGAACAGGGGCTGCGCAAAAACCCGGAGTTGAGGGGATACTACTCCCATCTGCCGGTGGCGGGTTGCCTTTCGTCCCAGCAATTTCGTGGAAACCCAGAGGAGACATGCTGCGGATGTCGATGACGGTGACGGTTGAGGCTCGGTCGTTGTCCCTCGTGTCACCCGTTGTTTGCCAGGATTCTAATTCTAGAGGTGACCCCCAGCAAGGAACATTGAACTCCGCCTGGTGCCCAGGGTGTCATGAAGCAGCCCGCATTGCAATCTCTCGTAACCAACGAGCCGGTATGCAACCTTGGCGGGACCGCCGCGAAGAGCGGCATGCACAATCTGGACGATCGAGTCGGGAGAACGGGCTCAAGCACCTCCTCGCCATGAATGAGCCTTGGTTTGCTGACTCGTGGCTGCATCGCTCACTGGCTGTGCTTGAGCAATGTGGTCAAGTTGATTGGGGGCGAGGTCAGAAGCTGGGCCAGGAGACTTCGAATTGGGCCTCGGGCTGCCAGACAGAGTGTTGGGTTCAAGGCAACATCGGATCAGGTTCGGCGACGGACCATGCGCCAGCTAAACAAGTCTGGTGGGATAAAGACCAACAACCGTTGAATGCAAATTGCGTTTCGGGTACTCCGTACGGAGTAAGGAATCGTTAGTTACTTGAGTCGATACTTGCGCACAGAGCATGGACAATGGATGGTTATTGTGCAGGGTGCTCCGAACTGAGTATGGCAAGAGCAAGCATTCGATGTTGAAGTGCCGCGATCAGCGCCGGCATGGGCCATGCGCAAGAGCGCCCGCTACATGCTTTCCAGCTGTCTGAGCAGGGTCCAGGTCGTCCCGGGCTGTCAGGGGCCTAAAGACGCGGGCAGGGGGTTGATCAATTTGATCTTAGGTACATCCCTTTGAATGTGATAAGGTGCCAGCCAGGTAGCGGGCCCACTTCATTTACAGTACCTTTTATATACCTTATATTAGGTATATAGCCTAATATATATAAAGTATTTTTATATATATTTAAAAAGTATAAGCATTTTAATTCTTATATTAATATCTTATAGGCTTATGTATCTTTTAATTTAAGATTTCTAATTGGTCCACATCCCTGCTCGGTACGAAAGTGGCACCTTGTCACATTCAAAAGGATTGTACGGAGTGCTCCGTACCAGACCTATGACTACCTATGTACTTACCTACCTAGGTAGGTAGTAAATACTACCCGGTTTTCATCTCTATTTTTTGCTTCGGATTATTTTTGAATCAAGGTCGATGTTTCTGACGTTCACTAGACTTCATGGAGACAGGGCCCATTGCCTTTGTTTTTCTCCTTGCTTTTTTTTCTTAAAAAAAGAAAAAAAGTAAAAGGGCAGCACTCAGGCATGATTTGGGCCTCGCAAACAGCGATCGTCACTTGACCAAGAGATTTACCATGGCTACTATCTAGCCTACCAAGCTATCTTCTAGCTGGATTAAGAAAAGAGGCACAAGAAATCCGTCGGAGTGCAATGATATATGCCTCGTGTCCTCCACGGAATGGTACATGTAGGCTCCAAAGTAGCTCAGTTAACGATGGATTGGGAGCGAAACACCTGCTAACAGGATTAATAAATGTTCACTCCGTAACTCCGACTTGACAGTGATCAGTCTGGCACGATAACAAGGTAGCTGGCCAATAATGTCAGCAGTCACTTGGGCCAGGCAGTCATGGAACTGAGGAAGCCAGTTTTCTAGCCTCTTCAAGTAGCTTTCCACAAGATCCGATTCATCGAACGCAAGCCATCACGAGCCGCTAGTCAAAACATGGCGATTAAGAAGGCATCGACCCAAAACCGGACATTAGGTGCCAGGTACCTAGGTAAGTACCTAGGTAGGTAGGTTAGGTACTTACCTAGTACCTACTTAGTACTTAAGTAGATTATGTCTGGCGCTTCCAGCATGTGGCGTACTTATGTACTATATGGGCCGTGGCACCGGGGTCATTATTGGATGAACCTGTGGGGAAAAGGGCCGGGGAGCCATCCCTTTCCTAACTTTAGAACCTGGGCAGACAGTTGGAGAAACTTGGTTGGGCCGCATCTCCGTTGAGATGAGGTCATTGAGAAGTCAATGTACTATCGGCCTACCAGAACTATCATGGCTGGAATAAGATACTACTATATATTGAAAGTATAATTGCCAGCGGTGGCCAAATACCAAGTGCATCATGTCACCGACCGTATGATGCAGCATACGTGCATCAGGCTTCTTGTGAAATGGTACGTGCTCCTCAGCCAAAAATGAAATAAGACGGGACACGCAGCCACCTGCGACAAATCGCAACATGTAATGAAATTCTGCGGCCGCTGTTGGACGTATCAACTCGTCTTGCTTCTGGGCTCCGGTGAAAGTTGAGAGCAGCCTGGGCGGCAAGCCAACGGGCTTGATAGCAAATGTGGCCAAGGCTGATCTTGAGACACTTCAATTCTCACTTTTCCAGCCCCAGGTCCATCCTATAGATAACCAGGGCACTCCTTTATAAGTACTCTGTACTCCGTACTCAGTAGTCATTCTATGATTGCACCATCACAGGCACTTGCACGTTTTCCCTGACAGAGATTTATGGAAAACTTCCAACCCTGTTGACGGAAGCCTTCGTAGGTACAATTTACCAGCAAGGCCACCTGACAGAGCTTCTCCCACCTCTACCTACCACTCGGCACCTAGTAGGTATTGGCGAAGGTAGGTAGTACCTGGTAGTCAGAGGTAGCTTCCTGTTAGCCACATCCCGTGTACAAATATTGAACGCAGAAGGCCAATACATCCCAATGTGTCCAGGACGTGTTATTGCTTCAGCAATGCAGGGTTTTGTTCGCAGCTCAGCGATAGTCAACAAACAGTGACAAATGCCATCAGCCACCCTGTTCCGTTTCTGCTACTCCGTAGTCATGATTGTAGTCGTAGGGACTGGTGTGTGGAATTTGAACATCTCCGCTCTCACAAAGCCTTTGGCCATCCGTGAACACCATCAAATAATGACGGAGAGATTTTGCGGAGCCCCACGCAGCTTCCATCCGTTTTGGCTCTCAGCTCCCCTCTACTTTATGGGATCGGGATTATCTTATAGAGTTGAGATGTCAAATACGGAGTGACAAACAGCCACGAGAAATCGTATAGCCAGAACCGAGATTTCATCCGCTGGGCACATCACTTCTCAGGCCATTCCTTCCTCCTAGTCTCAAACAAGTATATTTCCGAAGGCTGATGGTCCGTCGCTCTCAGAAGTTCATGGAGCAGGCTGCGTTCATGGATTGCAGTCATTACTATGGCGTTCAACATTTTCCTAGCTTCCAGCACATGAATCAAGAATTTTATTAGTGGTGAATCAGAGATCCCCATTTTCTTCATTGACCGACGCATTTCACTTTCTTTCTAGCCAGGGAACCATAAAGGACGTTCATTGGCAAGCCAGTCTGTCCATCTCTGATCGGGAATAACAAGATAAACAGGGCTTCTCTTAACACCGGGTATCGCAGACTGGGAAGGTCGTTTTATTGTTTGCAAAGACTCTACAGACAGTCCATCATGATCTCAAATGTTCTCTAATAATGGATATCCTCAAGCGAGCGGGTCAGCTGGTGAGTGGTATATTGCCGAGGTGGCTGAGCTGCGGTCAGATTCGAGATTTCATTTCGGAACACAGGCTAATATGTATCACCAACGGAGGAGACAATTGTTCTTAGACGTAGACTAGAAATTTGAGCTACAACCATGCTAATTATAACAGCATTCCCCATCCATATTTGCACGGGTATCTCACAGTACCGTACACTTAACAGGCAATCCGCATGGTCCCTCCTTTACTTCGTTTCTCTTTGGTTGTGTGGCATTTGTTGGGGAAGAGCCTGCTGCTTGTTTCTGGGTTCCGTTTCCAGACAAAGCACCCCCTTTCTCGCCATTCCTATCATGCAGTCATCCGAAGGCTTTAGAGACAGTTTGATAGAAGTTTTCACCCTGGATAGTGGCTAGCTCAAGCTCAAGAGCAGACGGCTGGCGTGATCCGTCTGCCCCCGCAAACGTACCAGCACCCCAGGGACTACCACCGCGGACCTCAGAGAGGTTAGTTAGTTGGGGGAAAGTCTTTGCGTACCCAAGAGGGACATAAATAATGCCGTGGTGGGTAAGGGTGGACATTGCTGCAATTGCCGTTGATTCCTGGCCACCACCAGGCGTGCCAGTAGACACGAAGAGTCCAGCATACTTGCCAAAGTAGCCGCCAGAAGCCCAAATACCGCCAGTTTTGTCCCAGAAGGCCTAGCTCAGACGTTAGTTTTAAGCAACCTTGAAAATTGTACTTATAGACAGCATCGTAGCTGACACCTCATATTCCTCAGGGGGTCACAAACCTTCCACTGCCCAGGGAAGTTGCCATATCGAGTAGGGATACCGAGAAGAAAGGCATCATATTTCGTCAAGATGGCTGGATCCTCGAGAGTCGGAATATCAGTTGGCTTCGGAGGAGCGTGCATCTTGCCTAGAACTTCATCGGAGAGCGTTTCAGGGATCTGGAATAAGTCGGCTGTGCCACCAGCCTTCTCAATGCCTTTCTTCTCGGCCTCGGCGAGCTGCCGAATATGGCCGTACATTGAGTACTGTTGAATGAGAGGGCTTGAGTCAGTGAATGAAACACCCGGACGGATGCAAGAAGCAGAAGATGGTAATGATAAATAAAGGAGTGGAGGGCCAAGTGACAAGCTTCAAACAACCGTCGGCTCTTGGTGGTTTACTAAAAGTCAAACTGAGGTGAGGTACTTTGGCAGGACATACAAAGACAATGGCAATCTTCGGGGCCATGATGTTCTGTTACAGAAACCTCGTGTATTTTGAACAGAAGGGTAGTCAATAGATACGTGAAGGTCGATAGATTAGTAAAGCGTAAATCAAGGCGGTAGGAAAAGGATAAAGAGAGTCGGAGGACGCGGAGCTCTTATAGCCCAGAAAGCTTCGAGCTGCTTGAGCAATTCAAAGGCAATCTAACCAGACATCTCAGTGTAACATTCGCCCAACGAATCCACTTGGCAAGCATTAGCCTGATGTCAACTCCCGCACTTGGACAGGAAGTAGCTGCAACATTGGCCTTCAGAGTCGTTATGTCATGGATGTACCAGTACCTTCAAAGTTGGCTGCGGGGGGCGTTGGTATGTCAATGGGCCGAGCTGCGTCGTGCTTGCTGTCACCACTCAATGTGACGCTATTCCTCTCAAGAGCCCTGATGGAATCAAGCCAACCAAACTTTCCCAGTCATTGGCCTGGCACCTCAACAACCAAGACCTCTGAGCACCAAGCAGTTTCGGCCAACAATGAAAATATTGCAGAGTTTTGACTTGGGATATGTCACTGGTCTACCTACCTAGTATCTAGGTACTTACTTAAGTATGTAGTAGGTAGACCTCGGGCCATTCAATTGCTTGGCTCCCTTGAGTAACCGGGCACTTGAAAGTGAGCAAGGTCCAGAGCTCTGTGGACGCAAATATTGTATTACACCAGCACCCCGCCCCCAGCACCGCCGCTTACCCCACTTCAAGCCCATAGATATGCGGTTGGAGCCTGAGTTATGGAATGTCTAACGAGCAGGAGAGACCTGCCACTGTACATATCTACGGCCTGGCGTATTCTCAACATTGAAATGTCTGGTCGAATCACTGCAAGTATTTAGGTACTTAGATAAGTCAGTGCAGTAGCACGACATGGAGACTTGAGGGAGCCGGACTCATCCGCAATGTATCAGGTATCGGTACGATGCTCTTGGATGGCAGGAACTTCTCCACCAAATAGTCAAGTATTACTGATTCTTACCAAGACCCCGCAGCCCAAACCATGTTGCCATCGAGCCGACACTGGCTTAGCTAACGCTTGGATAAGCTCAACCCCAATGATTTTTAATGTTGGTGCATGGCCGCAACATCTTGCATGCCCATGTCCACACCCATCTACAGCTCCTGAGAGGGTGGTCAATTGATTGGTAAACAACGGACATCTAAAACACCTCGGACATCAAGAAAATCTATCTAGTTACGTGGGTACCCAGGGGCCAAGGGGTTTTGGTGACCATTGCTAAGCACGTAAAGTAGGCAATGACGAGACAGCTTATCAAAGTTCTTATTGAGTCAGACTCTTCAACGACCCGTGGAAATTCAAGGCCTGTCCTGTGAGGGCCGTGCTGTCCTCAAAAATAGGGGCCGCACGCTTATATGTAGATTTCCATGTACTCAACCACTCCATGCCCCATCATTGATACATTTAATAGACGCCCAGCAAATAGTTACAAGCCCTGATTCTGTAACGGCAGCTCCTCGAGCTTTGGAAACAAACATTGCAGGAATGCCTACCTACCTAGGTACTTAAGTAGGTAGTTGGACTCCACTGTTTCATGACCTATTGTAGTGAACCGGAGGGAGAACTCTTCCCCCAACGGCCGTTACCAATGTTCAACTGGGAGTAGCGAAACGGACACACCGTACAGCAGTGCAAGAGGCAAGTAGTAGATCAAACCCTCAGTGTCCTCCTGCCTCCCCTTTCACTCTCAAAATCCTCTCAACAAAACCGCGTCATTTGGTTCATCAATGTTGTCCTGCTCCCGACCGGAATCTAAAATGTACGCTGGGGTTAGTATGGAAGAGTACCAAAAGGGGGTATGGTGGCTAAAAACACTATATTTCCATTCAACTGACTGCCATGTGTATAGATATATACTCTATAATTCCGAATGCCGTTTTACCCAGGGACAAAAACCGTGCAACGTACAGCGAACAGAAGTAGATGCCTTCAGAATTGCCGTCCACGTGAACAGCAAAGCGAGACATCCATCCATTAATATGTTTTCCCGCTAAGAAAAGTTGCTTGCCAAGGTTGAAAAGTGCTGAACTAGAAAATCTCAGAGCAATAAATAACAGAGCGGCAAAAAAATATCCAAAACGCCACGCAACTGTCATCATTCGTTAAGGCCCAGCATCACCTCCCATCTTATCATAATACATTCTCGTCTCGAGATTCTTCGTTCAGTGGCTGGATTACAATCGCCGGGAGCCTGGATATCCGCAGGCTAGGTAACTGAGGTGCGCCGCCAACCCCCCGTGCTGTACGTAGCGGAGACGGCGTTCTCCCTTCTCGTGGACTTGGATGAGCAGGTTCTGTTGATGTCTGTTCAGTCTGCGGCATATGCTCATTTGGTCCAGAATAATCCGGTGGCGGCTCATTCAACGGGGTCATCGGTCCTGCCACTTCCCTGTCATCATCTTCGATAGACACAACCTCATACCCTGGAGGGGGGGTTGGTTCCACTCCCAAGTCATCTTGCACATGCTCCGGGCTGGACCCAGCTGCGGGCTCTCCGCTCAGCAATCCTGGTGTAGTAGATCCTGAATTCGCCCGTGCCCTGGATGGCTCCGGGATAAATTCACTATCAACACTAACCAAAGAGCTGACGCTTTGTTCTCGGCGATGTAGTCCCAATGATGAAGCAACCTCAGATCGGGCTGAAATTGCGATGCTGGCAGCATCAGAAAGTAGACCAATACGCTCACTTTCGTTGCTACTCGCCCTGATCCGAGTCCCGTCGTGTCGCGCAACGCCCAAATCTGCGTATGAAACGCTGGAAACAGATCTCTGTCGCTGGTCTTGTATACGACTAACTTCTTGGCGGAGTTCGTCAAGGTTGCTGTTGTTGCTAGCAGCGCGAGATCGTGCCCTATCATCGGCCAAAGTATTATTGTCACCTCGCTGTCGAGCGTCGCGGCGTTGTCGCCTCAGCTCATCACGCTGCGCAATCTGTTCTCGTCTAGCAATTCGAATTTGATATATTGCTTCCATTTCCTCTTCTCGTAAGGATTCCTCCTCCTCAGCGGTAGGGAGGTCGACAATTACGTCAACACCATCTCTATCACCTTCTCTCCCAAGAACCTGCTCATTATTCCCAGCAGTAGCACGGTATGCGGGTAATGTCATCACAGAACGAACAGAGGTGTTCCGGTCAACCGAAGCCCCGGTTCGGTTCGCCCGTGCCGCTCTGCTCCCCGATTGTCGTGAATCTCGTTGAAGGGTATTGACATGGTTGGCAGACACTGCCGTTGGTTCGAGCTGATGAATCTGTGCTTCGCCATCGAGATTCTCACCAGAAGTTTGCTCATATCTTCTATGACCAACTCGCTTGCGCCTGAACACGTGAAGGACTGGCCATTGCCCGCCTGATCCCGCATCTTGATCGTCTGGCCGGCGACGACGTGCTCTAAAAAAAGCGACAAGGAGGACCGCTATGAAGGCAAATAACGCAATGACGACAAAAATAATCTGTGGAGTGTCTTTTGTTAGACAGCAGGACTTGAATTCCGAGTATGAACAAAATAACATACAATAAATGTCAAATTTTTGGTGTTAAGGTCTCGGCGACGTAGCTGCCTGGTGGGTTCGGTCACGATGTGTGAAGTGGAAGTTCGCGGAAGAGGTGGATGTGGGAGACGCATGTTTTCCCAATTGTTACCGTATAGAGAAATGACTACATGACTTGGCATATAACAAGGCTAAAACGGGGAATAATTCCAGAATAGACTATTTCAAGTGTGGTTTCCTCGGCGGCCGATCGATATGTTCTTCAATGGCTTGGCCCGGCTAGATCACGGAGCTTAGGCCAGACGTTGGCCGAAGAGTTGTATCCGTTGAGCAAACTCGAGACAGACGCACAACAAGTACGTACAGCTCGGAGCTTGGGTCGCACTACAAACTGTTAAAGGCGGCGCTCGGTGACTGGTTATTGCTTGAAATGGTGAAGACAAAGAACGTCGTAGGACCTAGTAAACCTGTTGGCTCGTATCGCAAAAAGCTCCTCAGGCAATGTCATCCACCATTGTAGTCAGCCGCCATGGCGACCTCAGCCACCACCATTTTAGCTGTCCAGCCAATAGGGGGATGAGAATGGCTGGCCGAAGGTCAAGGTTTGGAACAGCCACAATGACGTTCAAACATCCAGTTTTCACCTTGAGGCAGATAACAGGTGAGTGTGGGGCACGTACTTTAGTGACTACTACCTACCTAGGTACCTATGTATCTAGGTACTTAGTAGGTAGTATTCACACACAAAAGTACCTGCCCACTTAGGTATTTTTGGTGTACCATGAGCTACATGGCCCAAACGCCAACGGCAGCCAACCCTTCGCGGCCACAAGAATAGTCAAGGAAACAACAGATAAGTTTATTCAGAGAAAACAGCCATTTGGAGGTGATTAGTCCAAATGAATATCGGCATAGTGCTGCAGAGTGGCCAGGCTTACAAGCGCTATATATCTTTCCAGTTAAATGACATTTAGTGTGGCTGGCTGTCCACGGTTAAAGGCTCTGGCATCGGCAGGAACTGAGATGCAGACACACGCCCTTGAATAGGATGGTGATAATGGGACAATGGAAACGTACATACTATAACTATTAGGTGCATCAGACCGTTCAGTCATCAGTCAAACACGAGCTTAGTATTATACAACACCGACGCCATCCGGTCACCAGGGAAGAAAGGTCAACGCCAGAGAGAGAGAGAGCCGAGTTGTACGTGGGAACGACTCGTCAGAACTTCCCCACGGGTAGGGCACCCCTAGCACAACCTTCGATCCAAAAAGAAACATTAGGTTCTATGCTCCTAATCGCCTATGAATTTCTCAGCATGTTGGAAGACAGCACATATTGAAATCCCCATGCGCCTCACCTGCCCACGCAGAGTGCTGGGGATCTCAGCAGCGTCGAACGTAGAGCTCCTCCACAGTCTAGCCAAACTTCTTCTCAAACTTCTTCAGCATGCCAGAAACGCCTCTCTCTAGGCGTCCCGCATTCTCTTCTAGCCTTCCTCGTGTTTCTGTTTTAGGTTGATATTGATGTGGCTTGTTCATGCCAAATTCGATCTCGGTTGGCCGATATAGTTGTTGATGTATGGAATAATCCTGACCATCTTGCCGCAAGGTACTCTGATGGCTGTATGTATAGTTAGAGAAACCTCCGGGAGGAGCGACAGTGCCGTGCCCAGGGATTTGGGTCGACGGTTGGGGAGGAGGTGGCGGTGGTATAAAGCCCGGAGACCCTGGGGGTCCTGAAAAGGCCGATCCTGAATTTGCAGGCATTGTTGCGGCTCTTTGTGTACCTGGTTGATTAGGAGGCCCGGCAAATTGAAGTGGCAAACTAGAAGTGTTGCTGATATTTGGCGGCAGCCCAGGACTGGCCATTCCGAGTGAAAGTTGTGGCTGCGGAGGAAACCCTGGCGTGAACGGTTGTTTTTGATAATCGTGAGCAACGGCCACTGCCAATGGGTTCAACGGATCTTCATCAGGTGGTGGTGTTTTTTCACGATGTCTTATCGTCTCTGGTGCTGCCGGTGCGGCAGGATTATACGCCATCGGGGCGAAACTGGCTGGCGGCGGCGGCGGAGGAGGAAGCGGATTCACTAGTACGTCAAGCGAAGCTGCCGGAGCCGGATCAACTGTGGGTTCTTGAGATACAATCTCCGATGATGAAGAAGTAGTATTTCCGTACTGCGGGTCTGAAACAGCTACATTCTCGAGCTTCTGGACAACTGAACTCATTCCTATAGTTTGTTGATGGCAGGGTTCGTCCAAAACCTCCACTTGGACGGACGGCAAGACTCTTCTCACACCATTGACGAATCGAAGGGCATCACTTTGGGTCCAAAAGTAAATATCGAGTGAATGTAACTTATAATGGTACTTTTTGTCATTTCTCGGATCGTAGGTTGGGAGATGCCATTCATTGTGATCCACAGAATCGGCCACAATAAGAGACACAGCACAGTGTTGCTTGTAAGAGTATCTCACACGGGCTTGGTCAAGAACTGCATAATGTCATCATTAGCTTGATCTGTTCAAATCTAGTTTTTAGGGCCGGTAAGGTCCTCACACCCGTCAAAAGCATCCTGCTCATCAGTCCCTGGCTGATTCGCTATCTCTATGCGGCACCTTCTGTCGTGCGCATTTTCAAAAAGGTACACATATGAACCTTTGTCAAAACGATGATGCCTCGGCCTGGCATTTTCAGGTTCATAGAAGTAATGTACGTCTCCAAATCTAACGAAACCCAAATTTTCTGATCAGAAATTTGCTCATGGACCATCCAGAAAACCGGATAGATCGACTCACAGTGTAGCTACGTTCTCCTCGCCGGCTCGCGCTGCCATTTTTCGTGTGAAAACTTTGACCAAATGAGATCTGGTTAAAAGGCCACGAGCCCAAGAAGCTCTCAGAATGACATCGAGCTCAATGGTATTAAAGACGGAGGGTTGCGGGGAAAGTCAAGCCATCCTGCAGTAGGTCAGCCTTTTGTACTGCCAGGCCCCAGGTGCCACTCCCGGCCCTTCGCACGCGCTGATGGAGCCATGGCGGTCAACGTCGTCTGTAATGGCTTTGATCGCATGAACGTACTCCGTACTTGCTTGTACAGGATATGCAGTGACCCTTGAATGGCGTTTTCCTCAGCGCTTAATTGTCCCTATTTGAGCCTGTAGCAGCCAATAAGAGGACCATATTGAGGCGATGGCAGATGTGATACTCCACCAAAAAGGTCGTGCAGAGTAGTGTCATATGTGGGCCACTCAGCTGTCGTAGCACTAGTGGAGACTAACGAATATAAGCAATCACGTGCCTTCGCGTTTCGCGTCGCAACAGCTCTCACGCTCACATTGACGGATAAGCTTCAGATCATCGCAGTCTCTCCGTTCATTCTGGCCTTGATACTCTGTTCTTCCTCTAGGATTTGTTCCTTGTGATGAATAGGGGTGGTACTATATCAGCCAATCCCCTTCATCTGCGCCTGGCGCTTTCCCAAAGAGTCAAGTCACTCCCAGGATGGCTGCGAGCAATAGTCCTCAACTTTGCGCAGATGCTGCGGCATACCCCGTGGAATCAGATGGGACATCGAAGACCCTCAAATATCATCTACTTGGCCCTTCATTGACCAAAGCTGGCCAAGAGAAAGTGGACCAAAGTAAAGTAGGATTGCGACTTCGTCCCCTTCCTGTCCCTCACCTTCATACATACTCTTATACCAACCGGTGACGCAGGTATCAGAAATTATTTACAATGCCTCCAGAGGTTCAAAATTCTTTAACCGGGAGGAGGTTAGAGACCAAGTTTTAACAAAAAAGATTGAACAAATTCTTGCAAGAAAACGTCAGCTTGAACAGGCGGACCTCACCCAGGAACTCCGAAATGCGGATCGCGTTATTCATGAGTTCGAACTGTCAAGAGACCTTACCCAACATATTGTTCACATTGACTGCGATGCCTTCTATGCAGCCGTAGAACAATTAGAACGTCCTGAGCTCAAAGACGTACCGTTTGCTGTTGGCGGAGGTGTGTTAACGACGTGCAACTATGTTGCAAGACAATTCGGGTGTCGATCCGGCATGGCTGGTTTTGTGGCGAAAAAGCTGTGCCCTTCTTTGATTCTGATTAAGCCAAGCTTTCCGAAATACACAGCTAAAGCCCAGGAGATTCGAGAGATTCTTGCAGATTACGACCCACGGTTTGAAAGTGCAAGTATAGATGAAGCCTACCTCAACATAACCGAGTACTGCCACGACCAAGATGCCACTCCGGCTGAAGTCATTGAGCAAATGAGACGAGAAATCTACCAAAAAACAGATATAACAGTGTCAGCCGGCATTGCCGCAAACACAAAACTTGCGAAGATCTGCTCAAACATGAACAAACCGAATGGCCAGTACGTGCTACCGTCCGATCGTACATCCATCATGGCATTCATGAGAGACTTGCCAACCAGGAAAGTAAATGGTATTGGTCGCGTGCTTGAACGTGAGCTTTTGGAGCTCGGTGTGAGAACCTGCGGCGATATATACGATCAAAGGAAATATCTCAACATGTTGTTTGGGGACAAAACTTTCGAGTTTCTGATCGGCTGCTACCTTGGACTTGGCCGTACGAAGATACAACCTGCCGAGGAATACGAGCGAAAGAGCATCGGAACGGAGAGCACGTTTCGAGAGTTGTCGGATTCTGTGAAATTAAGGGAGAAGTTGCGATGGACAGCCGAGGAACTAGAAAAAGATATGGAAAGAGCTCATTGCAAAGGCCGAACTCTCTGCTTGAAGATAAAACTACATACGTTCGAGGTCTTTACCCGACAGGTTGTAATGCCGCGGGCCATATGCTCTGCTGATGAGCTGTACAACTTTTCTCTACCGATTCTCACAAAGCTCGAGCAAGAGATACCAGCTATGAAACTTAGACTAATGGGATTGCGATGTACGCATCTTGTGAGCACCAAAAAGCCAGACACAATGGCTTTCTTTGGTCTCAGAAGAAAGGAAATGACTCGTACGGGAGACCAGTGTCAGCCCAACCAGAATTTAGAGAGCCAAATAACGTACGACAAGACCGAGGTATTGGAAAGCCTACCCGCTGAAGATTACATCCCAAGCGTGGCGTCTGGTCAATTATGCAATAATCAAAGCTTTGAGAGCTCCAAACTTGGCAGACATGGTAAGGAGGTTGTACCTAATCCCAACAAACATGGGCTGGATAGAAGAGAAGAGTGGTGGGACTGCCCTATTTGCTTTCGGCCACAAGAGGCTAATGAAAAGACGTTTAACAACCACATTGACCTTTGTTTATCGCGGAAGACGATACGAGACGCAGTTCAGTGTCAGATACCAATGAAGGCAGTGGCGGTTCAGCCTGAATTGAAGCGGCTGTCTCTGAACAAGAAGAAGGAAAAGGTTCTTCCAGGAGATCCAAAGCAGAAAAGGCTTTCGTTTGGATGAATATACACGGCACGCATGTGTAATGATACTCATTCGTGACACATTACCTTGGCCCTAGTACTACATGTTCCACTTGCCACTTTAAGGGCTCGAATCAACCACATAGACAGAGTTGTATGATTATGATTGTGATGATTATGATTGTGCCTGTGATCACAATCGAATAGAACACATGGAATAAGAGAGCTTACATTCAGTGAGGCTATTGATGAACAAACACATATCTTCATGACTAATTCGACAGTCCACGCTTAGATATTCCAAATAACCCCTGCTGATGAGCTCGATGAACAACGACTACAATTCCTCGTGGCCCTGTACATCATCTGTTGTCAGCCATGAACGTTTTAGGGGCTTCAGTAGCTTTGAGCACGACTGTGATTACCTTTTCGCCAGCTTTATCGGCTTCTTTGTTCTCTTTTGCTTCGTCTTTTCCTGTCTCTTTCTCCGGGGGGGCGACACCGTCAATTCCAACTAATTCGGTTTCAAAGACTACACGGCATATGTCAACATGAGCATCGCCAAAACTTTGAGCATGACACAACAGGGTCAACGTACTTAGAGTGGCGCCTGGGGGAATGGGGCCGATACCACGGTCGCCATAGGCAAGCTCGGAGGGGATGGTCAATGTTCTTGCAGATGTTAACCAGAAGCAGTGCACAGAGTCACGAATATTGAGACAAACCTCTTTTCTCCAATACACATGTCAAGAAGGCCTTTGTCCCATCTAATCCATCCTTTCGTTAGCTCTATCATACAAGACCGGAGACATCAGGGCATCGAACCCTGCAATGACTTGTCCAGCCCCTAACGTAAACTGGAGCGGCTGGCCTCTGTCATAACCTTTTCGAGTAAATACAATCAGCACCATTTGACGGTATAAATGCACAAGTTGCAAAGAATGGAACGTACTGGCATCAAATTTTTTTCCTGAGTCCCCCAGTGTGCCCTTGTAATGCATGGCGACCTTGTCGCCTTTTTGAGTTTTGCGGTCACACTGGACTGAGTGTGTCACGTCAATCTTAAGGCCATCCGCAGCACCAAGGCCAACCGCGGAGGCGGCGAGAACGGACAAGAATGTAATAGACTTCATCTTCAGGCGCTGTAAAATTAATTTGGGCAGGTGAGTGGGTAGAAGCTTCGGTAATGGGCACACCGGTTTGCAACGGAAGAAAGGAGACGGGTCGACTGCTCCGTACCTGAGTCGAGGATGTTGCAAGGTTCTGAAGTGAATTGACAGAAGTGACAACGTGGCTGGGTCGGGCAGGTAAGCGGGCGGGAGGGGGCCTGTGGACCAGTCACAGGTCACATTTGAAGCCTGTTACGGGGTAATACACATGTTCACAGGTCATACCAATTGGCCGGTACAGACTGGTAGCCTGGTTGCCTGGTCAAGTAGCATTTATGCATCAATGTTCCACCAGGCCACATGGGCTCGGGAGTCAGAGGCACGACAGTGAATGCCACAGAGCTACGTCGCACGTTCGCGATTAAAACACTTCGCAAAGTACCTAGGTGCCTATCGCAGCACGTAGAAGTCTAAGTACTTAAAATTAAGTAGCTGGATACTTCAGGTATTTCCTCTATACTAACTCTTTTGACCAGACTTTCAAGCGCACGTATTTTTTAATGTCAGAACATTGAAGTCACTGAGAACAAAGCCTGTCGCTAGAGGCTCAGGTACACTGTACCAGACAATACTTCAAGAGGGAATCGCCTGATGACAATGTTTAGATGGCTGCACAGCGCATGAGATGTTGGCACTTGGACCTTCCAAATTCCTACTAGAGCATGGATTCCCCAAAACACAAACCCTTGAGCACCTGGGCACCCAATGTAGAAATATGCAATCACGGATGCGTCCCCATTGGTAGCACACATATATCAAGGCATCCAGGTATTATATCTGTGTTGATTCGTCTCTACTCGAGTTGGCCCGCCCCTTGGCAGCTACTTCTACTTCCCTGCCCCCGTAATAGGCATGTTATACTACGACAGAAGACATTGCCGGAGAAGGCGCTCGCGGAGACGCGAAGTAAGTATCGACGTCTTAAACGGGTACCTAAGATAAGTACCGAGTGTTTGGCAAAAGTATCGTGTTTTGACAACAAGAGCGCAAGTTGGGACCGGATGCTTGTGCAGCTTTCGCAGACTTGGTGCCCAATGGTACCTGCGTCAGACCCCAAGAGGTGCGCGGCAAATGGCAGCCCATCAGGCAAATCACAGCTTCAAGGCACAGCCACATGCACTCTAGAGTCTGGTGTGTCTCTGACGTGCCCTATCGTATCTTGCTCCCCTCAATCGTTGGCTCCATCTCGTAGCTCTACAGGAACCACTGCAGGTCCGTACGCTGAAGATACTGTGGGTTGGTCGCCGCCTGCATACACGCATAATCGATCGATGCTAGTCTCAGTGTCAGTGTCAGTGTCAGTCGGACCAGACATTATGAGTCTGGGAAGAAATAAAGCCACAGAGGGCCGACTCTTGTTTTGCGTCCATGGCCTCCCAATGCAGAGCCAAGCCCGCCCTTTTTGAATTGCATGTGAGGCTCGCAGCAGAGGCAGCCCGCCTGACAACAATAGTACATACATCCGACTCGTTTGGCAAGACAAGGCACATCAGAGTTCAGCCGCGGCCTTACATCTCACACATCTCACCAGGGGTGAGCACAAAGTGTTATTGAGGCAATGCCTTAGCATCCTGCGACAGGGGTGTGTACCAACTTCCCAGCTTTCGGTGATGCCTGGGAGAAGGGCTGTAGGCGAATCAGTCAGATTCACCTCCAAACCCCGAGGCTGCTGGTACCTACTTATCAACGTGTCTTACCTCGTGCGGGCTGTTGGCGGATGTTGTAGCACTCGCAAAGCGTTAGCCACGGTGCGCATCAACGCGTTCATCAGACAGCTCGACGGTGCTGGTTTCCAAACTTGGTGAGATGCGAAGGCAGCAGCAAGGCACAGTTGATGGCTAATGGCACCCTTCTGTGGCTCAGACTCGGCCATTTTGCGCATTTCGCATTTCTATTTTCCATTTTCCCAACTCCCTCCCGTGGTCACCTCTGCGCTCACCACTGTTGTGCTAGGGAGTGGAACAATATGTACCGGACCAGACCTACTCAGAGTGTACAGAGGAGCTCAAGTGCTGTCCGGTGCCACCAGATCAGACGCTCCACCAGACACTTCCTCCCATCGGCCAGGTCTGAGCCAGGCCATCATGTTCGCCTTGCCGACCTGGCGCCATATCCATGCTCACGTCCTAGGACGGTTTTTTTTTTTTTTTTTTCGATAAAACCGGACTCTTTTTTTGGCTTGGCTTGGCGACATTCCCGCTTCCGCCGTGTTGCTAGTACTCGTCGTGTTCCCTGCTCAATCTCTTGGTTGGGCACGCGGCCAACTTTTGCCACTTCCGCCTCGTCTTCGCTTATGATGGAACAGAGAACAATACTTGCCGCTGTCTCCGTAGGCTATGCTTTTGTTACTATTGCAAATCGAGACGAGGCCAGCATGATCCTAGTATTCCTAGCCAACCAAGCCCATGTTACGCCTTACTCTTACTCTTGCCCTATAATTCTTTCGCCGTGAATTCTGACGACTATGTCTTCGTCATCACACTTGGGTTTTACTAGGGGTGCACCCCTTTGACTCATTCCCGCTCTTGAAGCCCCATCAGGAACATGCCCTGGCAAAGCTCGTATCAAACAAAGATGCTTGCCTCATTCTCAACTAGACAGTGCCACGGTCGAGCCCTCAGGCCACCGGCTTCTCCTTTGCTGGCCGACCCTATCTCAGTCTCCATGCATACATATCCGGTATACATATATATCAGCGTCTTCCCCTTCAATGTTCCAGTCACATCTCTCTTGTTCCATACTCTAGTTTCATACCATCTCATACATTCTGAAGCCTCGTACACATAGAGCCACCTCCAGCGCATTCAAGTAGTTGATCATCACCTCTCTTGTCTATTTACACGCACCCCAACCAGCCCTGATTCTTCATTCAGACACATCAGCAGTTTCAAAAGCCAACGTCTTAAATGCCTGCTCCATACAAAGTTCAGGTACACCAATCAAGCCGGGCTGCCTCGGTCGGAAGCTCCTACTCTTATTCCAGCGAATCATACGCGAGTTCTATGGAAAGTTCGAGCTGTCGCTCGTTGTCTCCTGGCACCTACCGACAGCATGGAGGTGGTAAGTCCTCGTCTTACTCTTGGCACAGTACTCAGGTTCAGACATCTGACAGGTGTAAAACAGATAAGCATGCGATTCAAGTAAATACATCGTCGAATGGAACCAAGGTTGTCAATCACAACAGACCAGGACAAGAACACGGATCACCTAGCCCCGGCTACGGTAACCCCCATCGCCGATCGTGATAGTTGCCTGGTGTTAGAGTGGTCGTGAATTGCGACTTTTCGTTCGACATTGCTTTTCCCCTTCCATCTCTTTCCTTTCTTTCTTTCTTTCTTTCTTTCTTTCTTTCTTTCTTTCTTTCTTTCTTTCTTTCTTTCTTTCTTTCTTTCTTTGAAATTCTGATGAATATTGTTTATTGTATATTAGAAACGGCGCGCGGATGGAACTTTGTGGTTAGCATCTTTGCTTTGGACTCGGGAGGCATGGAGTTTTTGTCTTGGACTTGATTTACTGGTGAGCATAACGGGTAGAAGAAAACTAAAACCATGTATCGAGTTTAAAATAAGGGATAATAAAGACCACGAGGTCTTCTCAATATTAGCGGCAGTGGAGTTACTCCCCTCGACCCAATCAGTACAGTTAGCCAGCACACACTTCTTAGGTTTACCCGTTGTTTTTTTAGAGATAGACGTCAAATATCCCTCGACGCTGCACGTTGCAAGGCAGCACTCGCTTCTCAATACTTACTCGGCAGTTGAAGAATATGCATCGCACCCCAGTTAGCCGCAACAAACATGCCCGTTGCATCATGAAAGACTGAAACGAGATGCCACATCTGAATATTCACCAGAATACGGCAGTCAATAAAAAACAAATACGGTTAAGAAGTCACCATGTCCTGTGCACCGTTGACTTGCCCTCTCTTCTTGTCCAGGCCGCATATCAGTGTAATGTCCTTGGAACATTATCGGGTACTGGCCGATCTGAACGAAGGCATGTCCCACAGGTTACAGAAGGCGTAGGCAACGTACGCGCCACATCGACCAGAGAAGAGACCAGGCTGTACCTTCCTGCTGTCAGAATCATAACACAATATTAATTTTTTGTCTCGATTTTCCCGCCGCCCCTCCACCCTTCCAATCGCAGATTTAGTATTCCACGGAGTAGGAGGCCATATGATTAAGCGCCACCCTCACGCTTCGCGTACTCGTCTTCAATTGCTTCCTCATATTGTTGGTCCGCAGTTCGTGGATCTTCATGCAAGACACCGCCTTTAACCAGGGCTTCTGGACTCGGGCGGTGAGAAATCTTGTCATTGAGTTTGTCCTCGAGCATACTTCTTTCCAGCTGAGACTCGCGTTAGTTGCTGGTGTGCCGGGACAGCCATGCGACTTTTGTATGGGCATATACCTCTTTCTGGTGTGCGAGAAGGCCTGGTGCGGCAGACGATGCCGGTAGGATGTTCTCTGCCCAGTGATAATTATCAGTAAGTTCTGTTCACCTGCAGAGTTGAGCACGATAGTGAAACTCAGTTTAGATACTGCTCAGGTGTAGACATAACCCACTTTCTACGAGCTCCGCACGATTAGGTCGGTGCATCAGGTGATTCTCGAGCGAGTTCTTTCTGGCTGCATCTGGTCTAATAGGTGAAATTGGAGTCTCGTCGACCCGCTGGGGTTGCTGTTCTACGGCGGCAGGCTCAGACATATTGTAAATACTCGGCTTGAGTAGAATAGTCGTGTAATTGTCGTCGTGTGGTGTTAAGACGTTGGTCAGACGTTGGTCTGAAAAGGCTTTGGTAGCTCCTCCTTGTGACGTAAAGCGGGGAACTGAGGACACTCAGCTGCCAGAATTTGGGTGGATGGTGCGGAGGACGAAGGAATCTTGGAGGGGCCAAGTGGGCAGTGGAAGGCCTTAAGTATTGCAGTTTACAATGCCACTGAGGCCAAGTGCTCTGTTAAGATGTGGCAGCCAATTACTATCCAATTTCCTACGGAGTAGAACCTCAACCGTTCTAGGGTTTATACGTACTGTTGCATACGGGTAATCACAACCTCCATCAACGCTCCATACGTTTACGTCCACGCCTTCCGGGCCGGGTTGGGAGCAGTGCTTGTATTGAACAACAACTCTCATGAGCTGTCTTATCATAGTTGATGAGCCAGGAAACTGTGGCCAGAATCAGGGCCCGCGCGCGTAAGCGGTATGTACCCTGTACGGTGTGAATTTCACGTATTCATGGGGCAGCTAGGTGATTGATCCTGGGCCATAGAAGTTACCCCGCGGTCGAGGACGCCATATGGAAACCTCGACATGCGCGCTTGGAGCCTCGTGCGCCAAGATGTGGAGAGCTTTGGGCCCAGCTGTTTTGGCAAGAGTTCGATGTTGCTGCAGGTAGAGGAGTGCTTTGCTTCTTTGCACATTTTCGAACCAGATAAGGTACCTAGGTATGAGAGGTACGCTCGATCCATGTGCAATGCTCATTTCCTCTGCTGTTCCCTTTTTCGAAGACATGGTCGCAAGTGAAGGCGACGAATGCGTCGGCACACGTACTATCCCCAGATCGAATTCTTGCCCCTCGGGGATTTATGAAAATGAAGATCCAGACTTTCCATTACCATGAGCACGCGGTAACAACTGGAGCCTTATTTGCAGTTGTCCGACACCCCAATTGCATCACATTGAAGTAGACACAAGATTCAAGATACAGGCAGAAACATGGGTGCAGCATTTGTGCAGATAAGACGCAAATGAGCATCGTTGAGCACTCACGTTGCGTTGCGTAGGGTATGCCAGCAATGCTGGTCAACGTTGATGCACAACTGCGTCACACCCCACATGCGCAGATCTTGAATATCTCGGTATGCAGAGTATTAGATCGCAACACATTAACTTAACCGAGAAAAAAAGCAGCAGGATAAAAGATAGCAAACGACACATGAAATATCACTCGAGAATACAGCAAGCAACAAGTAGAGTTAAATCGTAAAGGCAGCCCAAGTTGGTTGCTTAGCTAATCCGTGCCTGAGAATCAGCTCCACCGCCACTGATTCGTATGCACGAGAGGCTGTGCTGCGCCGGAAAATTGTCGGCGTTTCGTCACCGTCAGGCACCACATCATCGACTGGCGAGGGCATCAATCGCATTCAGCGCCTCCTTGAAAGAGACAAAAGGAACTTGGCAATACCACAAACATTCCTTGTCTGATATCCTTTTCACTCGTCTCCCGAAAAGATCACCAACCTCTCCCCGCTTCGGGACCAGCCTGTTGATGCGTGATTAGAACTTCATTCCCTGTACCCCACGCCTTCACCGCACTACTCGTCTTTCGGCTCACTCTCACTCTCTTGACATGGTAGGCGATATTGGCTGATAAGCCTAAGTGGCTTGATAAACTTACCTGTAATGCCTCCTTAACTGACATTATCGTTACCACCTGAACAGGGCATATCAAGGCGTCCGAAGGACAAAGCTGTGCGCAATGCTCAATCCGGCGCACCGGGAACACAGGGCGCCGCCGGCGGACGACCAAAAAAGGCCACGTTTGAAGCAACCAAAAAGAAGGAGATCGGAGTATCAGACCTGACCTTACTGAGCAAGGTTTCCAACGAAGCTATCAATGATAACCTGAAGAAGCGATTCGAGGGTGCAGAGATATACACATACATTGGACATGTGCTTGTCTCCGTGAACCCATTTCGTGATCTCGGCATTTATACTGACCATGTCCTCGAAAGTTACAAGGGGAAAAATCGCTTAGAGATGCCCCCGCACGTCTTCGCGATCGCCGAATCCGCCTATTATAATATGAAAGCTTATAATGACAACCAGTGTGTCATTATTTCCGGCGAATCTGGGGCTGGTAAAACTGAGGCCGCCAAGCGCATTATGCAATATATTGCGAATGTTTCTGGAGAACAGTCAGGAGATATCAAGAAGATTAAAGAAATGGTTCTTGCGACCAACCCTCTACTAGAGTCGTTTGGAAATGCAAAAACACTGCGGAACAACAACTCTTCGAGATTCGGCAAGTATTTGCAAATCTACTTCAACTCCACTGGCGAGCCGGTTGGCGCCGATATCACGAATTACCTACTCGAAAAGTCTCGTGTTGTTGGCCAGATTACAAACGAAAGAAACTTTCACATCTTCTACCAGTTCACGAAAGGTGCTTCAAGGCAATACCAAGAGCTCTTCGGTATTCAAAAACCAGAGACATATGCATACACGAACCGATCCAAATGCTTCGATGTCGATGGGATCGATGACATTGCCGATTTCCAAGACACGATCAATGCGATGAAGATAATTGGTCTCAGTCAAACCGAACAAGATGAGATATTTCGCATGCTGGCTACCATCCTGTGGATTGGCAATATCCAGTTCCGCGAAGATGACACTGGATATGCTGCTGTCACTGACCAGTCAGTGGTGGATTTTGTCGCATACCTGATGGAGGTGACACCGGACCAACTGATCCATGCCATCACTATTCGAATTCTCACGCCGCGCAATGGCGAAGTTATCGAGTCCCCTAGCAACCCAGCACAGGCAACTGCTACCCGTGACGCCTTGGCTAAAGCTATTTACAACAATCTGTTTGATTGGATTGTGGAGCGAATCAACAAGTCTCTGAAATCGAGACAAGATACAGCGAACACCATTGGCATCTTGGATATCTACGGATTTGAAATATTTGAAAAGAATAGTTTCGAGCAGCTCTGCATCAATTATGTCAATGAAAAGCTTCAGCAAATCTTCATCCAGCTCACACTGAAGACGGAGCAGGAAGAATATGCCCGTGAGAAGATCCAGTGGACACCAATCAAATATTTCGATAATAAAGTCGTCTGTGAATTGATTGAACAGATCAGGCCCCCTGGAATCTTCTCTGCAATGAAGGATGCGACCAAGACAGCACATGCCGACCCTGCCGCTTGTGACAGAACATTTATGCAGAGCATCAATGGCATGTCACACGCTCACTTGACCCCTCGACAGGGAAGCTTCATCGTTAAGCACTATGCAGGAGATGTCTCTTATACTGTGGACGGCATCACCGATAAGAACAAAGATCAATTATTGAAGGGACTCCTTAATCTCTTTCAACACAGCGGCAATCAATTCGTACACACCATTTTCCCCCACCAAGTTGACCAAGATAATAGAAAACAGCCGCCCTCGGCAGGAGATAGAATTCGTACCTCTGCAAATGCGTTGGTAGACACATTGATGAAATGTCAGCCGTCATATATCCGAACGATCAAACCGAATGAGAATAAGTCGCCCAGCGAATACAACAGTCCCAATGTTCTTCATCAGGTCAAATATCTGGGCCTACAAGAGAATGTTCGTATACGGCGAGCTGGTTTCGCGTATCGTCAATCCTTTGACAAGTTTGTCGAACGGTTTTTCCTATTATCACCGGCTACATCTTATGCTGGCGAGTACACGTGGCAAGGCTCGACAGAAGAAGCTGTAAAGCAGATTCTGAAGGACACCAGCATTCCCAAAGAGGAGTGGCAACTTGGCGTGACCAAGGCATTCATCAAATCACCAGAGACTCTATTTGCCTTGGAGCACATGCGTGATAGGTATTGGCATAACATGGCCACTCGTATTCAGAGAATGTGGCGTGCATACCTAGCTTACCGTGCTGAATCTGCAACCCGCATTCAACGAATGTGGCGGAAGAAACGAACAGGAGCCGAGTATCTGCAACTTCGGGATCATGGGCACAAGCTTCTTCAAGGCCGAAAAGAGCGCAGACGGATGAGTTTACTGGGATCTCGAAGATTTCTTGGAGATTATCTCGGCGTTAATGCGGCGGCTGGACCTGGCGCACAGATAAGGAACGCAGCTAATATTGGATCAAATGAACGGGTGATGTTCTCTTGCCGTGGAGAAATTTTGGAGGCAAAATTTGGACGATCTAGCAAGCCGAGCCCTCGCCTGATTGTTGTCACAAATAATAAGTTCTACATCATTGCCCAGCTGCTCATCAACGGCCAATTTCAGATTTCAGTCGAACGAGCTATTCCCCTCGGTGCCATCAAATTCATTGGAACGTCTACTCGTCGAGATGATTGGTTCTCTCTTGGAGTGGGATCGGCCCAGGAGTCAGATCCTTTGATGAACTGTGTCCTCAAAACCGAAATGTTTACTCATATGCAGCGAGTCATGCCGGGAGGCTTCAATCTCAAAATAGGCGACGTGATTGAGTACGCGAAGAAGCCGAACAAATTCCAGCAGGTCAAGATAGCCAAAGACTCCCAACAACCAGTTGACTTCTATAAGAGTGGTACAATCCATACACAACAAGGAGAACCCCCTAACTCGGCATCACGGCCAATGCCCAAAGCCAAACCCGTACCACCCCGACCCATCACCCGCGGTAAACTTATCAAGCCTGGAGGCCCTGGAGGCCGGCCATCACGGCTAACTGGTAATCGAACTATTCAACCAAGGCCTGGAGGAGGTCCGAGGGCGGTTCCTCAGCCGCCAGCTGCAAAAACAACAGCATCTATCGGTGTGGCAAATACTTCAGCTCCTGCCGCGGTCAACAAACCACTTCCTAGTCACACGAGGAATCAAAACAGCACCAGCGGAGGAGCAAGTCGAGCACCACCCCCGCCGCCGCCCGCCGCACCTCCCGCAAAGCCAAAGATCATGGCCAAAGTATTATATGATTTCAACGGCCAGCGAGATAATGAGCTATCTATCAAGGCTGGAGACATATTGGAGATAGTTCAAAAAGAGAATAATGGTATGGCATCCAGTGTGCTCTGTTCAATGTGAGCAAACGTGGCTAACTAACATCGCATAGGTTGGTGGCTGGCAAAGAATGACTATGGGCAGGCTTGGGTTCCCGCTGCTTATGTAGAGGAACAAGCAGCACCTGCCCCAAGGCCACCTCCGGCTCCTCCCGCTGCCAAGTCAAAACCAACGCCGCCGGCACCTCCGGCCAAACGTCCAGTCGCGGGACGCAAGCCAGGTGAGCTGGCCCAGCGAGATTCCGGTCTTGGCTTGAACGGAATCAGCGGCTCTGAGGGGAGTCGTAGTACAACGCCGACACCGAGTCTAGGGGGCAGCTTGGCTGATGCATTGCTAGCAAGAAAAAATGCTATGCAACGGGACAAAGAAGACGACGACTGGTAGAAGCGGATGCTGAATACGTGGTCACGATCTAGAGTAGACGATCCGTAGTAGACTGAAGTTTATGTATTGCTTTTGTTAGCGCCGAGACCATGACCTGCGGCGTACAAAAATTTGTCATGTTATGCAACCAGGCGGAACTGTGAGACACTGTTAGTTTTGGTATTCACTAGAAATAAATTTTCGACCGATTGTCGAACAGCTCTTGCTTCATCATGCGCAGTGTTCTAATTATGGTCCTTCGCAACCTCAAGAAAAAAAAAAAAGTAGTGCTACAAGTCCATCTAATACATTCAGAACTAATACAGCAAATTTACACCAAACCACGAATGTCGTCGTGTTTAATCGGCACATTCGGTGCGCAAAATATTTCGCCGACGCAAGAGCTCAACAAGTGGAACATCATCATCTTCAGTTGTTTGTGCGGCGCAGAATTCCGTTTCCTCATCAACGCCGTAATCTTGTAGCCTCTCACCGTCGTTGTTTCTCCAATGAACCTCTTGATCAGAACTATAGCCAATACCATGACTGTCTTCACTCAGCATATCGTAATCGTCTACTTCCTCTAGCTCTGCCAATAAATGGCTTCTCCTCTGCATGTCCTGTAATTGGCGTTCTTTGAACGCACTCTTTTGCTCCTCTGGAGACATAGTTTCTGCATTTCTCAGTTCTGCTTTGAAGTCCCTGTGACCTGCAGGCCACTCTCTGTTTGCCCTGCGAATTTTTTCTGGGTCTGGTGGCGGCCACATGCCTTCGTTTCGATTGAATCCATTTTCTTCCCAAGACCATCCGTGGCCCGTTCTATCCTTACCGACTTTAGGGCTCCCGGACAATGGGAAAAACCAGAGGAGAAAGTTTGAGGATCCCATTGCTTGGGACATGTTTGCAAAAAAACCAAGATCATAGGGGAACTCGACCCTTTCAACTCTGATCTTCTTTCCATCGGACCCATTGATATCCCACCAATCCTGGCCTCCCCGTTCCATAACTGCGTCGTGGCGCTCGACCTGCCACCCCTCAATCATAGTGCAATTGAACAGCCAGCTCTTCATTGTCGTTACAAGCATTACGACCAAGGCAAGTGAAGTGAAGAGGCATATGAGTGAGGTGAGAGCCAAACCTATAAGTGCTGACAAGGTCGGACCTAGATATGCAGGCAAGTGCCGTGATTCCCACAGAGCGAAGAATCGTTGCCAGAGAAGGTACCCTAGTATCCCAAGGGATGTGTTGGCGAAAACTATAAACCGCAAAAAATGAGGGAATGTAGTCATAGAGACACAGTTTGCCGTCCAAGGGCAATGGTGATCCATTTTAGGAATGCAACGTCCACAGTGCCGACAATGATGGGCTCTGGCGGGCTTTGGGGCTGAACATTTCTTGCACCAACTTCCTTCGGCCTCGATCACTTTATCCGTAAAAACATATCGACCAGGATCCTCGGTGATAGTCTTGTAGTAGGTGAACCATAGGGATAACAGGAAAACATTGAAGACGATGGTTTCATTGGCTGAGGGTGGACCGGGGTTGAGCGAGGAATACTGAAACAGGTATTGTGAAAAGTATCCCAGAAACGCAATCAAGATACAAACGGCGGGAACCGCCAAGGATTGCACCAAAGGCGCATCATTCAGGCCCGCCATGATGGTGATGATCCGGGGATGGGGGCTTTCACTGGTGGCGTATCCGAGTTTCGTTACATGATTTGAAACACGTCTTAATGATTTCCATGGAAATAAATGCTCTAAAAATTGGCGTTTAAAAGCAAAAAGTCTTCTGATTCCTTGGCTTTGGCTCTTGAGGAGAAGCTGAGGTTGTGACCTGGAACGACGATATTGATTAGCGTTATGCGGTCGGACAAACGTTCATGCCTCCAGTTGTCGGCTTATGTAAGCGTGTCAGTGTAATAAAGTAGGTCGTGCACAGCCACCTGTTCCCTGTGGCTCGACTACTCACCCCCTGATACGGAGCAAAGTAGTTGGCATTGACCACTTGGAACTTCTTGGATGGCAGCTTTTGTATCTTGTGACCTGCATACGATCGTCCTTTTCAGAAAATGCGCCCTCAGCAGATCTTCATCTGCTAAAGAGAGAACGCCATGGCGCCGCCTGTGGTCCATGAGCTCTCGGCTTTGTGGTATGTTTTGTTCTTTCAACTTGGCGGTTCGTCAAAGGACTACTGTTCTGATCTGTCGGCTCATAGCACTATCGCTTCATTTATGTATGTTTGTCATTCATTAGAGCGTTACTCTCTGACTGGTATGGAATCACAATTTTGATAAAATTATGCAATCGCGTCCTTACATTTCATTCCCAGATTATTCTCGCCTCCTACTACTGCTTGTTGTCTTTCTCTCTGGCCTTATTTGTCTTGGTGCCAGCTATGCCTCGAAGTGGCTCCCAGGGGCTGATGGAAGATATACTTCTTCAAGAGATGGGCGAACTGGCTTGCTGGTAAACCTAGAACCACACGATCTTACGAAACAAGCTGGCACTCTGCCTCCTGCCCGAGCAAGACGCTGCTCAGTCCCGATCCTGGTAGCTTGTATTGTTATTCGCTTGGAGCTTTTTAATTATGTCAACTATAAGCAGCAATGCTCTAAACCAGGTGTTGAGGTATGGTTCAAGTCTCCCATCTATCTTTTAGACGGTAGATTTGGGATGTTTCTATGCTGCCAATCTTTGCCTCCTATCTCGGGGTGAATTCCGCTGATACCGAATTCGCAGTCATGGCTTTGCCTTTTGTTAATTGTTCATGACATAATAACGACGCGTCGTAACTGGTCTATACCAGTTACCGATGAAATGGAAGACCCGTGGCGCAGCGTTTTCGACGACATTCATGATTGGCTAAGTGGTCCAAGAGCGGCAGTCACCTTGTTCACGACCGGAGCTCTTCTATTGTCCACTGGAACTTATGTGGCAGCAAACCAAATTGTGACATCAACATATATTTGTTTTGCGCCTCTGGATAGTCGATCGCAGACTATTTTGCTCCAGTACGCTGGTCTTCTGCTTGACGCAGTCATCATTGTTCTTTTGTGGAGGGTGTTGACTTGGATGAGAAATCTCAAGCTGCGACTTCGAATGCTATCCAATATTTTCCTCACTTCTTCCCTGTTTAGCTCATTTCTATGGCTTACTACCAGCTTGCTCAATGGAAGCAATCTGGCCAGTCTGGGGTTTGGATTTCTGCGGGGATTTGACGTAGTGACGGATAGCTTCGCCCTTGCCACCATGACCATCGGTTTGTCCATTTGGACCTGTGAAACGACGCCAGTTGTATCCACGACTGTAACAACATTTCTTTTTGGAACTTGGCGTGCCGGAATAAACGTCTTTAGTCTTGGAGATTGGATGCATCTCTCACGAGCTGCGAGCCTTGGGCCGCTTTGGCTAATAACCTTTGGCTCAGGTCTTTTCGTTTACGCACATGATATTCGCTCGGTTATCTTCGTTAGACGTATATTATTCGTCTCATTCATGGTATTGCTTCTTATTATCGCTACAGGATTCACATTCATCTATCCGCTCGAATATTTCGATAAGCGCCATCCGATAAACGAACTCATGTATGAGGCTCGTACGATCCATGACCGTTGGCTTACAAAGGCCTCTACGAGTACGACTCTTGCTACGGCGGTGGTGATATATAGAGAACGCCATGGCGGCAGATCACCACCCCCCCACTTCGGTGACTGGTACCAATATGCTTCTGGTTCGTCTATTGTAGATGAATTCCAGCAAATTGATAACGATTTGGACGTGTTCTGGTCTCTGCCACCAGCAACGCTCCGTAGACGTGTTCAGTCGGCATTGTCAAACCCTGGCGTCGGAAACATAACCGTGGAAAATGGGCAAGTCACTGTCAGTGATGCTGGACATGAATCCAAGAACATGGATCTGAGGGAGCTGGCCGATATGATAAAAAAGTTCTCAAGACATCTACCTGACATGGTTCTCCCTGTCAATTTGAACGCGGCACCACGAGTGCTTCCGTTGTGGAAAGATACCCAACTTCAGAGCCGAGGGTACCTGCAATCCATGGCCAAAATAATATCTAAAAGGTCAACGAATACTTGGTCTGCAGAAAACAATACACTGGGATCGAGATACACAGAGGAGGCTGCTCAAAGTGCAACATGGCATCAAACTCGGGCGAGTGATTTTCAGCAGATGCGAACTGAAGCATGTCCCGCGACGTCGAGGGCCCAAACAAGCCCTTACTGGGATCTTAGTGTATTTTGTTCGGCTTGTGTGAGGCAACACTCCCGTGGCCAGTTGTTGAGCGACTGGGAGAAATCATTGGATGTGTGCTCTCAGCCTGACCTTAATCATCTACACAGCTTTGCAATGACAGACCTAAGCACCCCACCGATCAGAGAACTCGTTCCCCTATTTGGCCCATCTAAGATGGCAGGGTTTCAAGATATTCTGGTCCCATTGTCTTACTTCCGACAAGAGCAGGTGGATGACAGTGAGCCCTTTTTGAAACGCAAGGACACTCTATTCTGGAGGAGTGCAATCGGTGGGCAAGTCATCAATGAACAAGCGTTACGGGGAAGCCATAAGTTAAGGTTAATGCACCTTATCAACAATGCTGACTCCAGAGACTGGGCAACGGTCATTCTCCCTATTTCAGGGGCGGATCATAAATTCAGATCAGTGTCTGTTTCAGTTGCAGAGGCTAATCGCGACCTGTCCTTCAATGTCGGTATAGACGATTTTTCCGCCTGTGCAAGCCAACACTGCAACACCCTTAAGAAAGTTTATGGTGAAAACACCCAGACCGAGGATCCCTTAAAGTATCGGTATGTACTTTTGACTGATGAAGACGACGGCCCACCAGCTACGATATTGAAGATGCTACACTCACAGAGTCTACCCTTCATCTCAACAACGTTCAAGACTTGGTATTCCGAGCGGCTCACTCCTTGGCTGCATTTTGTGCCTGTAGACCCAAGATATCAAGCCCTACATACGACATTACTTTACTTTACAGGGACTGCGAACAAGGCCAAAATGAACGGTATTAATACATACCTGACAGGCCGTTCTTCTGATGGGCAGTGGATCGCGCGACAAGGCCAACGTTGGGCCGGCGAAGCAATAAGTAAGAAGGACATGGAGATATATCTATTTCGACTACTGCTCGAATGGGGTAGGCTCATTGATGACCGAAGGAATGAGATCGGGTACAGAGAGGCAAATGGTGAGTTCCGAAGCGGTGAATGGTCTCGCGCATCATAACTTGGAAACGTATTGTTGTGAAGTTTTGTTTTCTCGAAGCATGGCGTATGGTATGGTTGTATATCTTGGGAAAAGGGATATGAAATAGAATAGAGCTTAGTCCGCCTTGAATATTGTAGGTGTCTGGTTTGTAACACCTATGTGTCCATCGCAAAGGAGGATAACGCGCGACGCTCCCATTTATCTACTCTAATAGTTCTTCTGCAACTTACTTCAATAACAACGGCGACGTCGTCACGGATGCACCGTGTGTTTATTTGTATCCCTTCAACTTAAGCTCTGATTTAACTTTTTGCGGCTAACTGTGTTCGATATTCTCATGCCCATAACTCAAGATTCTTAACCTCACAGCCAGGTTGGCCCTGATTACGACGGACCAGCCGTCCTATCTTGTAGACGCTTTCAGAAGCGGAAAGTGCTTGGGCCACAGCGTCGGCCTTGCTGGCATCTACAGCAATGACCATGCCAACGCCCGAGTTGAACGTACGGCACATTTCAGCGGGGTCAACATTTCCAGCCTGCTTGAGCCACTGGAAGACAGGCAGAATGTCCCAAGAGCCGTAGATGATTTCAGCAGCAAGGCCATCTGGCAACATACGGGGAACGTTCTCGATGAGACCACCACCGGTAACGTGTGCCAGACCCTTGATTTCACTGAGAACTGGCAAAAGGCTCTTGACGTAGATGCGGGTGGGGGTCAGGAGGGATTCTCCAACGGTTTTCGATATATCCCATGGCGCTTGTGATTCATACGCCAAGCCAGCACTCTGCACTATCCTTCTCACCAGCGAAAAGCCATTGGAATGGACACCAACAGACCCGAGACCAAGAAGAACGTCACCTTCCGTCATGGTATTCTGCCGAGGGAGTCGCTCCTCAGAGGTGACGGCACCAACTGCGCATCCTGCGGCATCATAATCCTCGCCCTGATACATGCCGGGCATTTCAGCGGTCTCACCACCTACCAAAGCACATCCAGCCTGGCGACAGCCATCAGCGACGCCTTCGACAAAGGCGGCCGCAGATGGAAGGTCAAGCTTGCTGCAGCCGTAGTAATCCAGGAACATCAATGGCGTGGCTCCCTGAACGATCAAGTCGTTTACATTCATGGCAACAAGATCAATACCCACAGTGTCATGCTTCTTCATAGCTTGGGCAATCATGAGCTTGGTACCAACGCCATCAATAGCGCCAACAAGAATTGGTACGCTCTGGTATCCGCATTGTGAAAGATCAAGCTCGCCACCGAATCCACCGATTTCTGCCTCAGCTCCGGGTCGTTTGGTGCTGGCTACGGCCTTCTTGATTTTCTCGACAAAATCATTACCGGCTTGGATATCGACACCAGCTTGGGCGTAAGTCATGGCCTCCTTGGATTGATCTCGAAAAGCGCGGTGCGCAATATCCTTTCGGAAGAACATGGCTTCGAAGCTGATTATTCCTGAGGCGAGTGCAGAATACGACGCGTCCACAGCGGCTCTAAGGGATTCACCCACAGAGTTAATCGCAATCACTCGACCACCAGATGACTTGAGCTGGTCTCCATCCAGCCTGGTTCCCGCATGGAAAATGGTGCTACCTCGGGGCGGTTGCAAAACAGTCATTGGAATCCCCTTGGCATAAGAGCCAGGGTATCCGCCAGCAGCAACAACAACAGTTGCGCTGAACTTCTGCTCGACCTTCAAGTGACAGTTGTCGAGGTACCCTTCAGCACAAGCAAGCATTATATCTGCCAAATCTGTGTCGGCGGAGAGAAGAGGCAAGACAGTTTGGGTTTCTGGGTCGCCAAATCGCACGTTGTATTCCAGGACTTTGGGACCAGCACTGGTAATCATGAGGCCGGTGAACAGTACACCGCGGAATGGCTGCTTCTCCCGTCGCATTCCCAAAATAGTAGGCTCGAGGATTTCTTTGTCAATGCGTTCCGTCAACTCCTTTGTGGCGATGTTTGTAGGCGCGTAGCAACCCATTCCTCCGGTATTGGGGCCTTGATCGCCATCAAAAATGCGCTTGTGGTCCTGCGCCAAAGGCAATGATCGAATAGTGTAACCATCGCAAAAGGTGAGAACGCTCAGCTCGTCGCCAGCCAGGAGTTCTTCAATAACAACCTCATCTCCAGCAGATCCAAAGGCCTTGTCAACCATGATCTGCTTCAGGGCATCCTTCGCCTCTTGTTTCGATTGAGGCAGGATAACGCCTTTGCCGGCAGCGAGACCGGTTGCCTTGATGACAACTTCGTGAGAGACGCTATCAATATACTCGATCGCTTTCTGATAGTCAGAAAAGTTTTCGTACGTAGCAGTTGGGATGTTGTATTTCTTCATGAAGTCCTTGGAATAGGTCTTGCTTCCCTCCAATCGAGCTGCCTCTTTGGAGGGGCCAAAACAAGGTATTCCGGCCTTTTTGAAGAACCCTTCCACGCCGTCCACGAGAGGCGCTTCGGGTCCAGGAACGACTAAATTGACCCCATTTGATTGTGCAAAGGTGACGAGGCCTGGGTAATCTTCCGCTGAGACTGAGGTGACATTGGTAACCTTTGGACACGAGGCAGTGCCGCCGTTGCCAGGGACGGCAAATATGGTGTCAACTCGAGCAGACTGGCTCAATTTCCACGCCAGAGCATGCTCACGGCCACCATTTCCGATCAGGAGAACTCGAACACTGCCCATTTCAGTATGTGTTGTCGTTTAGAATTCGAGAAGACGGTGAATTGACGAGGGTGACCAGACGGGGTCGAGTGGTCGATGGTTCGTACAAATTGAGTCGGCGAATCGAGAGTCTTGCGGAATAAAATCAGAAATTTCTTGTCCTGATTTCCAGTCAGTCACAACATGCCGACGACAAACCTTACGTGTCTGTAGTATATGTATGTATGCTCTGTGCCATTATCCAAGGCCCTTTTTTTTTTTTTTTTACCTCTTTTGCCCCTCCTCAACAACCAGCCTGCAATCCAACCCCTGTACGTTTAGCCAGCAGTGACTTCTGGCGGAGCTGACTGGGGCTAAGGGCCCAACAAGGTATCAGGAAATAAACTAATAAAGTGGAGTACCAGGTACTACAAAAACCGCTGCTAAAGCCATCTCGCGATAGCCTCAGCCACCGTCATCACAGAAGCAAACCTTGTAAAAAATATAGAAGGATTAGTACTCCCCTCCGCAATGAGGGGGAAAACTATGACACAGAGCTACTTTTTATTGATAAGCTCTATGGTGTCCTTGATCTTAATGGGCTTCGTGAAAGTCGGGCGCAGACTTCGTCGATTTATGTTGTGTTGGATTACTCTGAGTTTTTCGGGGCGTGACTCACGTGGTTGCGAGTCGCCGTCATTATTACGTGTATACTTTTGCCGGCGTGTAAGGTCATGAATCACCTCTTGAGCTAGTAGATTTGATGTATTGCGATGTGTGTACTGTTTTTAAAATTGTGTGTTACTATCAAATTAGCTAGGTATAGCTATTGATTGTGTTACTAGTGGGTCCTGGTGATTAGCTAGCCTTTATTTATTTATTTTTTTATTATAATTTAATTATATTAGTAAGGTATAATTATTAATTATATTACTAGTAGGTCCTGGTGATTAACTAGCCTTTTTTTTTATAATTTTTTATAATAATTAAAAAAAAAAGGATTAGTACTTTTTATTCGGGTTAATATCTCCTATATTTTCTTGTGCTTAAGAGAATTAACTCTATGGGGTAGGCTCTTGAAAATGACAGTTGTTAGCGTATAACCTCACACTGGCCCCATCTACTGATGTCACACATGGCTAAACTATCAGGGGTATATTGTATATAGAAGTGCCCCGCGCGAACTAACCAAAGGTTAATACTAATAAGACGCATCCATCATGCCCTTCTTTCGCAATTCTGCCGAACCCAAAGGAGACAAATTTTTAGTGGAGCAATGCCCATTAGACGCTGCTGTTTGTCTCAGATCGCGAATACCTCGTCTGACGTCGTCTAACGTAGCGTTTGACTGCAGGCCTAGCGTCAGAGCTAGAATTTCTAGATCTGTATGTGCTTCAGCGCCAGCCGCTTTCCTGGGACCTGTCCCTTTTCTTGACGTCGTGCTGGTGCGAGATTGGCTAGGTATGGGCGCTGAAGGAAGAGAGAAGACCTCGGGGACCTCAGCAGGATCAATATCCCCGCTCCAGGATATTGATGTAAAGGATGTATTAAGTTTGCTACCGCTCTTCTTGAGCATAACAAAGCGTAGAATGACTTCGGTTACCGTGACGAGAATACTGCCGACAATGAGGATAATGACAATCCAGGTAATGTAGCTCATCTTGGCATCAGCGATTGAGTCGGACAGAATCTCGGCGAGATCAAGAAATACACGGCATCTTTCGTTTAGAACCTTTATTCGAGGATCAATTTCGAGATACTCGCGGATGGCAACATAAAGCGGATGTAGCGTAGGTTCTGAGTCCCAGAAGAAATTCGGGACATCAAGAATATTCGATGCTATATTACACTAGAGTCAGAAATGCAGTCCCTATAGTCTTGCGCAGTTGAGTTTTGATGAAAATTTTTGGCTCCAATAGCGGAGGGGAGACAACTTACATAGATTGATATCCACTCGGCTCTTGAATAATCTGCCGAGAAGAGTGACAATCTCTACTCTTGTCATATTCAACTGTCCTGTTAGCGCCAACGTTTTTGGCACATGTTGCGCGTCTAGCATAGTTTCACTCATCCTCTCCTCAAAAAAGCATAATTTGGTGCTCTGGGCAATAGCATGGCTAATGGTCAACTTGATCATGTGGTCAGACCGAGGCAACAATGTAATCATATCGTTGAACACTCTTGGTCGCTTGACATCTGCGCTGTACTCGAAGTGGAATTCTTCCGTCTCAAAATCGTCTTGCTCCAGCGGGCGAGTCAACAGACTGATGTTATCTTCGGCATCAGCGAAAGTCAAGTCGGCGAGAATATCCTTCTCCTGGTGTTCCGTAAAGTTCCAGAATACCACAACGCCATACGAGAAAACAAACAGTTCAGCAAAATTTTTGGCATCCGGTGCCAGACGGCTCATCTGCGACGGAATGCCATCATCTTGTTCCTGCTGGCCCTCATGCCCATGAGATCGGGAGGGACCGTGGGCAGAGGAATCTCGACCACCTCGTTCTGGGCTCTCGGGCTGAGTATATGCATCGTCTTCGAAATAACCCTCGTGGTGGTCACGCTGCTCGCTTCTCTCGATCTCTAAGTCGAGCATGGTCTTACCCGTTCCTGGAGTTTTCAGCATAGGCCGTCCTCGTACTCGATATCCCTCTGTGCCATTCAACAACGGCAATGCGTAGATGGCATACAGACAGTCGTCATACAGTTTAGTCTTTGCTTCGTGCTTCTTTCTCAAAAATTCTGACGTCTCTGCCGTCTTGTACGCCTGAGCCGTGCAGTATGCTGTTAATCGGCTGACCTTGTCTTTTCGTTGCGGCTTGGGCAGTCTTTCAGCATAGCTTTTCCCCCGGACGCCTCCTCTTTTTCTAAGAACGTCCAACTCCTCGTCCCTCAGCGGTCTACTTTCTTCGTTTTGTAATCTCCGAGCCAATACTGTTTCGCTTTCCACTTCTTCTTCCGCGTTATCGCTGTGATCATCGGTCTCCGGAAGAAGAACTAGCTTTTGGCTAATCTTTGTTGTTCGTGATGGCATGGGTTGGCCGGTTCGTGACTGAAGGTTAGGTAAACCACCGCCCGAAATGACCCGTCTGCCTTGGCTGGCTGCGGCAGCTGCATGAGGTCTCTGTGGAATGGGGGGTGCTCGTGGTTGTCCGGATGGAATCTGTGTGTTGTATTGCAGAACATTATCGACGGTCATAAACCGCATTGGCACTCGGCTAGGAGCCCCGGAAGAGGCATCTTGGCGACGAAGAGATCTGCGTTGATTTGATCTCTCCCGCGCATCAGTGACCTATCGCAGTTGTAAGCGAATGAAAAATTCTGGGCCTGCGAAGAGAGAAAGGAGGGAAGATATATAAATATTGACAATCAACGTACTAGCACCGTAGGGCCTCGCTTCCCTGACGACATGTTCGCATCAAATGGCAAGGTCGGGTGAATGGGGATCCCTTTGCAGTCCGACCAGTAGAGCCTACGCTTGGATTGGGGATAATATAATTTGCTGAGGCTGTCAATTCGACTGCGTTGGACGGATTTCGCATTAGCTGATGATGAGGGTGTTGTTGAAGACTCGAAAAGGTCGTAGGTTGGGTTCTGTGGTGGCACATACGTAAGTACCTAGGTACCTACCTAGGTACCTAGGTAGTTACAATGTAGCTTCTTACTTAAGTACGTACTAAGCAGGGTCCCAGAAGTCTTTCCCCGACCCACATTTCCACCACAGTACCTAAAGTAGGTATGTTAAAGGGGAGTATTGTTTCGCTCTGTAGTCAAATGAAATTACAAGAAAGATACGAGTATTGTGCAAGCGTAAAATCTAAAATAGTATTAGGATGTACTAGGCCAAGGACAGTAAAGAGACTAGAGAAATGGACCGTACATACGCATCGTGACGCGTCAGACGTACCAGCACAATTGGTGCAGCCACTGCAGCGCCGCGGCCCGCTAGTCAAGGCCATCTCGCGATAGCCTCATATGTATGTACATCAAACTTGACATGGTCATTGTCACTGTAAGAGCCAGAGGAAGAATCCCAATGGAAAGGTGTCAGAAAGACCAGGTTTTGGCGCCGAAAGATGAGCTAAGTGTCAGAGAGGCTGTCCCCAGCGAACGAAAGCTCATCAGTTACAGACGTAGATGCGAGCTAGTCAATCAGGTCTTACCACGCGCGAGTCCGACGGATGGCTACACAAAGTCAAAGTTTGCATATTGACATGGTCGGAATATTATGCTAGCTCCAGTGGGCAAATGCCGTCCATTATGCCGTACTACATACACGACAGACACCGATGATGAAGCTCCGAGTACGCAGATGCAGAGAGCCCGCAGCAGTTTGAAGGCGGGCAGTGTCGATTGACCCATATCTCTCACCTCATCCCAACTTCGAGCGAATCAATAAAATAGTACTTGTGGCAAGTTGGGGTACATAGATATTGAAGGGTTCGGGCATGTTGGCTCGGAGCTCGAGAGCCCACTTCCACCAATAATTTTCTCGCCGCGCGTGAGCCAATGACGGCATGAGCATACATGATATGACCATCACGGTCACGGTCTCCGGAGATTTGACGATTTGCATAGATCTACGTTTTGAGACCAACCAAGGGAGCATTTTGTTGAGAATGGGTGCGTGCAAGAAGATTTCACGGGACCGCAGCCACAAGCACCCACCGAGCGAGCCGACTGGACCTCGGTGAGGCAACCTGGGGCCGTTAGTTAGCATTGACTAGACATGTGCTTTGTTCCTGGGCCGGAAACATGGGGATACCCAGGAGAAGGAAATTGTGGAGGCTCGTTTGGTCTAGACGAAGAAATATAGAGGACGGCGAAAACTAGCGGCTCGTGGCTTACGACGAGTTTGGTTCAAATGTCCGGTCTAGTTGCTTTTCTACTAACAAGCTGGCTAGACAGACGGCGCCTACGAAGGAGACGACAGTCAAGTCAAAAAGAATGTCTTTTTTGCCTTTTTAAATTTGCTACACAGCAAAAAGAAGAAGAAGAAAAGAATAAATTCAGCTTTTGTCTGAAGAGTAGCAACTGCAAGTCCTAGTTCATAAATAAGGCTCTGTAATTCCATTCCATTTCCATTGTGTTAAAGGAAACGACGCGTCCTGGACATGGTGGTGGGCGACCTTACACCGACGGCTTGGTTGGAAAGTTGTGTAGCCGAATGCATGTGAGATTCCGCAATCGGGTTGCGAGGTGAAACCGGAAACTTTAACATCGCCACAGAAAAAAAATCAGTACGGAGTAGCTGATCAGTGATTGAGCCAAGACTGCATCTGACCAACCGGCTCTTCAGGACAGATCAGACGCGAGGTTTCAGAGAACCAGGCCATAGTACGGAGTAGTATTTGATGGGCAAAAATATCGCTCGTACCCAAGTAAGTAGCCTGAGAGGACAACATGGATGAGCTACCCAGGTACCTATATGGTGGTGCTTGCACAGCTGTGTGCCCAAGTACTCCGCATGTTTGCCAATCGAATCACTTCCCAGCAGCCCCAGAAAGATGCCCCAGACTCTCCCCAGACTCTCTCCGCGGTAGAAACCTAGTAGTAGTACCATCTGCGACATTGCACTTGACCAGACTCGAGTCTGCAGTAGTTACTCCGTACCTCGCGCTCCAAAGTCTAAACAAGGGAAGCTGTGGAGGAAAGGTCAAGTTGAGCAGGCCACAAGCACGTGGGACGTACGGAGCCGGAGTATCTGCCATTCCAAGCAGTCAGCCATCATCCCGCATGCTTCCTGCCAATGCCCATATGCACCAGGTGTATTTTCGTGGGCTGTTGTTGCTGGCATCTTCAGACTTGCACATGCTGGGATAGTGAAAGCGGTCTTGTTCCCGTACACGGGGTGTCGGACGGAGACGCGCCTCTACTATCAGGTTTCTACGGAGTGACTATGTCTGGTACCTTTCACTCCATGAAAAAAAGGGCGTCGAAGCGACCGCCGAAGTTGAAAATTTCCGTAGGGTTCGGTGAATGCAGTACCGAAGCGGCTTACAACTGAGGCGAGAGCCATGAGCTGCAGCAGCTCGCTCCAGACAGCGATGGCTCAACTGCAACGGCGCCGTGCATGACGGACCAAAAACAGCAGAGCACTCGAGGGTGATGCTGTCATCATTGATCCTTGACTGCATGTTTGCCCAGTTCTCTCCCGGTTCTTCCCACAGCCACCGACCGGACCGGGGAGCCACAGCAGAGAAACCGTCGACGAGGATGCCCTCCAAGCCAGCCAGCCATCCAGCCATCCTCTGCGGGAGCCGCCGCCGGGTCCCTCATCTTTGTCCATGTGGTGGTGTATGTACAAGTGTGGTTTCACGACCTATCTGCGACCTTGACACGCCTGGTGCTCGACGTCGCCCTGTCTGCATGCGCCTACCACTCGAGCGCCGGCTTGTTGCCCGTTTGCTCGTGCTCGAGCCTTGCCTGCGCATGCCCTTGAGTGCCCTTGAGGGCCGTTGAGTGCCGCTTACCTCTCTCGTCTACCCGGAGCGCCTATGTGTACCAACCTGGCATCTAACCTGGGAGAGAGACATGGCCGGCTGCTGACCTTTCGCCGAGTTGCTTATGGCCTGGGCCCATTCATGATGATTTCTGCTCGAGCCAATGTCGAGGGCCAACCGCAGCTTCAAAGTTACATGTATGTACCAGCCAGTGTCGCTACGGCCCTCGGGTCTCCATAGTACCGTCTGGTCGATTGAATGTTCTCAGGGGGTCAACTACTTACTTAGTACTTACTTAGTAGTGGATCAAATTGCAAGACCACCAGACCACACACATGCCAGACATGTATCGATACAACATAGAGGCATCGATTGATCCCGGCCGCAGCCGCTTCGTGCTCGGCATTGGCGTTTTCCTTTCTGGACATGATCAAGTTCAAGTCCAGGTCTGGTCTGCTCACCTCTTGCTTCCGAGTCGGTCTGGCTGGAGCGCCTCCACCCGCTGCTTCGGCTCAACGTTCGAAATGCTGCGCCCCTGCGTGTTGTGCCCGAGGACGAACTTGAAATGATAAAAGACGACATCTGGAACGGCATCCGGACCTGACTCTGTCTACAGGTACGGAGTACATAGGGTACGTACCTCGCACCAGACGTATTTCCTTCTAAAGTCCGGCACGGGAGTCAGGTCAGCGGCACTCTGTAGATTTGTCTGCCCTTCCATCCAGTCCTGACCCAATGCTCTGGGCCTAGCACGACCGAAAACCCAGAAGCTTGGCGACGTCCGGACCTGGGTTGCACATGCACGCCCGTATTCTACGTCCAAGGTCTGAATAAAAACAAGTCAAGCCGTTTTCCCTACTACACATGGTGCTCCGTCCAGTCCATGTCTGGTTTCTCCATTCTCCACTGCAACCGCCAGGCCCCTCCTCCCTCCAGTCCTCGGCTATCTCTCGTCAGCAGTGAGTGCTCTCTGCGAAGGGTACCAGTGGCCTTGTCCTTGTCCTTGTCCCATCTTAGTTTGGTCCTTTTGGTGGGGGGTCTGCCCACGTCGTCGAGCGTTCAAGACTTGAAGTGCTTCAAGCGATCACTTTCATCTTCAACAAAAAGAAAACCAAACCCAGAGCCCACGAGAAGCTCAGTTAACCTGGCCATTGTTGGTTATACGAGGGAGCTCACATAAGAAATTTTGAGCCTCCCAAGTTTTTTGTCTCCGGAAAACCCTTACAAACCACCAACCACCCCGACGACGCAGCAGAAAGTGTAAGCTGCAAGAGGACCAACGCCGGCGCAAGACAACTTCGCGTGTTATACGGTATACCGGCCGGCTCCTCATATTTTTTTCTTCCACACGCCTAACGCAAGGCTGTGAGCGCCAATTGGGACTAAATTCCGCCTTGATCTGCCGTCTTTCGAATTGAATGCCAAGATTCCAGTTTAAAATAGGGATTTCTTGGGTGTCGTGGTGATAGGCTCTCAACCGCTGTCGGGCTCAACTCTCCCTGACGATATCGCCTCAACCTTTGTTGGAGCCAACAATTATGATCGCATAGCGGCATAATCCGACCGTCATCTCTCTTCGTCATGGATCCCGTCCATAGTTTGGCTGATGCCACCGCGGCGGCGGCGGCGGCATCTTCATCATCCCTTTCCATGTTGACTACGGTTCGCGACGAAGACGGCTGCAATCCCATCGAGTCTGCTGCCCCGACGCCTGGTGTTGTTGCTGATACGGTAAAATCTACCTCACCATCACCCCCGGCCGCAAAGGTTGACGAGAGTTTGGTTCGTCATGCCATGTACTCTCCGACTTCACCTCGTCTCATGCATTCGGGCTCGCCTCCTCCGCGCAAGGATACCTTGTCCTCTATTTCAACTCAGGCCACCACGGCCACCACGGCCTCTGCTGAGACCAACAACACATCGTACAGTGCCGACACCTCCCCTAGCTTGCATCAATCCATCTTCTCAGTCAAAGACGGCTCCGACGTCTCTAACACCCGCCGCGCCAGCAGGAGACGTACTGGGCCTTTGTCACAGCAATCTAGAGAGCGCGCTGCCTTGATCAGAAAGCTGGGGGCATGTCATGACTGTCGTCGAAGACGGGTTGCCGTAAGTATTTCTCGTATCCTGTTTCTGCTTTCTGGAACCCAACAGCCTTTTGTTCTATTGATGTTGTCATGCATGTAACTTTTGCTCCTCCACCTCAGCTTGTGTTCCGTGAGGTGGCTGTTCGCATCGTACTTGTCCTTTGGCTAACCATTCGAGTGCCCAAAGTGCCATCCCAGTCACCACAATATGACCTGGGAAGACCTGTTACACCGGTTTCACAGATCACAGAGCCCCAACAGTCAAGATGTAACGCCGTCCTTCGGTGCAGGACGCCCACTGAGCCCGGCTTCGTCACTGAGCATTATCCAACCAACTTTCGCGCACGAGACTCAGGCAATGGATATAGATTCTTCGCCAACAGCATATCATCAGCCAGGCCGACACCCACTGAGCGAGGCTCGAATTCGCACCCCGTTGCCGTCTGGCCCGAGATTGGAAAAGTCCTTATCCTTGCCAGGAATCGAGAGCCTCAAAAATGAATTGCAACACAATGTGCCAAAAATCCTATCTACAACCCATCGCGGGCGGTACAACTCTGTTCAAGTATTGCTGCTCTTCTGGCATGACGACGAAGACGCGACAACCATACAAGATGCACTTCAAGAGTTGGCCCATGTGTTTGACAGGTCTTATCACTATACGTTTCATATTCAAGCTATTCCATCTGCCTCAGATAGTTCCAAGAGCTCATGGAGATGGCTCTCACGCCGGCTGAATGATTTTGCCGAAGATTGCGATCAACGCGACGTTTTAAAAATCGTTTATTACGCTGGACACACATGTCTCGATGGCAACAGGGAAATGATTTTGACTAGGTACGTGCCGATCTATAGGACCAAGTTGCTATCCAAACTAACTCACCGCAGCTCAATGGACAAAGATCAGGCTTCTACAATCCGATGGAGTGGCATGCAACAAATATTAGAGGAGGCTTGCGCAGATGTACTCATTCTTATGGATGCTGCTTACTATCCGTCGTCCAAGATTGTACGGCGAAAAGGCGTCTTGGAGCTCCTTGCAGCCTCGGCATCTGAGGATCACGCTACCTCTCTTGGCCGGTGTGCATTTACAAGAGCTCTATCGGAGCTTTTGAGTGCTCGGGCTGCGCGATCTGCCCCTCTCTCGGTGGTAGAACTGCATGCGTTACTATTGTCACACTATCCCAAGATTGTTCGGGACACAACTCCCGAACGCGAGACGCTGACGACGTTTCCTGTTCCGCTACATACAATGATGTCTGGCAATTCAAGATTGCCGTCAGTATTTCTTTCTCCTATCCATCACCCCAGCCCGACGCGAAATAGTTTCTCCTATGAAAACAATCCGCAACTCCATCTTTCTATTCGACTGACCGACGATAACGTTGATATTGAAAGCTGGAACGAGTGGCTACGGCTGATGCCAGAGGGTGTCAAAGACGTGAAGATTGACGGCCCCTTTCGGCCGTCTTTTAGACCTGGGTAGAAAATCGGTCAAGGATCGGTCGATTCAGGTGTTGACTCTTTGCTTGCCAGGCTGCATATTGGTATGCAGCACACTAAAAGCAATAACTACAGTATACCCCCCCTTGTGAATAGTTGTAATGTTCTTTTATCCTTCTGCTGCTTAACTTGCCAAGAGAAACAACCGTGAGTTGTTCAACAGCTATGCCATCAATGCAGTCTACGGTTATGAGCTTATGAAGAGATGGTCGCATAGCGAGGTGCTGACACGGGTTGACTTGTTCAAGTCTTCTGTGTTTCCATGTTCGTCTGGATTAGTGCGCAAACGTATATAGTATTCTTCGTTTAACGATACTTTTGTTATTCTGTGAAAGAGGACATGACTAGAGACTGTTGCGGTTTTGAGAGCTGCACGCGTTCTCTAAATGTAAATAGTTTCCTATCAACCAATCGGCAACTGGTATTCGTGCCATTAACAAATCAGGCCTCTACATGCCATCGACCGCTACAGTCCAAGTGAAATGAGCATATTGTGACGTCAATATGACTTGTCCCTTGAAGCAAGAGTCCAATATGACCTGGGATATGGTGTTGGCAGCTTACCGTCCAAGGAAGCGCGGTGGCTCGATGAGTCTGGTCCACACATGCATACACTGTGTCGTTGCCGAGCAACCGGTGGTACTAAACACGGCAGCTCACCGACAACAAAGCTAGCTAGCTCAGCTTGATCCGTGAAGACCATCACTCCTGCATACTATCTACGCTTGTGCAGAAAGACACCATGTAAAGCTCGTGGTCTTATTTTATGCTGATTTACTAACCCCAGAATACTTGCAAAGATAACCCAGAGCGAGTTGTGGCGGCAATGGACTCCCCCCCGAAAAGAATGACGCGAGCTCGAGCAGCCGCCAAAGCAAGCGACGCCGCTGCCAAGTCGACCAAAATCGTCACAGCAGCTGCCAAAGCTCGATCACTTTCCAAAGCAACAGCAAGCACCAAAAGTACGGCCGCAAAAAGGAAGACTAGGGCTGATGAGAATGACGATGGCGACGACACGCTCAGAGTGTCTGCCGCCAGAAGGACCACAAGGACCGGACCCAGAAAGGCCCCTGGCAACGAAGAAAGCAACACTGTAGCCGTTATGGGCCCTTCATCGAACACATCCACGTGTAGAGGAGGCGCCAAGAAGCTCGCGGCAGATTCATCAAATGACAATGCTGGCTCATCCCGACTCCGCGGCCGCGCAAGAAAGGCCCCTCTTCAAGAGCCAGAGCCAATAGCAAAAAGACCGACGCGTACTCGTGCTGGAAACGACACCAAAGAAGCTCAAGAAGAAGCTAAAACCACTATGAAGAAATCTGTAAAATTCCAAGGAGCGGGAAAGGAAAACCTCGGTCTTGCATCAAAGGCGAAGGGTGCGGGAAGCATGGGAGGCCTGCGAGGCCGACCTGCGAGGCGTGGAGCTGCCACAATGCCAAAGCCGCAGCCAAAAACCTCTCAGGATTCTGACACGGGCCCCAAGAAGCCACTGAGTCCTAAGAAAGTTACCCAAATGCCTATTTCGCGAGACGAAGAGTGTTCAGATGATGAGCTGGCTGGAGGCGATGAGATCAAACCTTCAATCAAAACTTCCGTCAAGCTATCGGCATACGCGCCTATCAACCAGAAGTCACTTAACGCCACATCTAGTCAACAAGAGGACAATGCAATGACAGATGTGGAAGAGCTCGTTGCGCCTCCCGAAACAACTACTTTAACATCACCGCCAAGACGACCACCCACATCCCCTACAAAGGAGTCATTGACGTCGCCGGCAAAGAGACCATGTGGCAAAGTCCAATTACCCGGATCCCTTCTGAAACCCCGGGCCCTTCCTTCGGAGGACCAACACAATCAGTCTTCTCTTCTTTATTCCCCTGCCAAGAGACCTCCGTCACCGATAAAGGGCTCAAAATTTCCGCCAATGACGGCTGGGACGCCGCTTCATGGTCAGCCGCCGCTCAAAAGCTCACTGCTTCAATCTCCAGCTAAGCGGGCCATGCCCGGTTTCAGGCCGGTGACGGAGGAATTAAATGGCAAGAATGCCATATTAACCAGGACCCCCAGAATGCAGCCAATCGTTGTTTCATGTTCGAGTGTCAGTACTAGTGGCTTGCCTTCTCAGCTGCTCCTCGCTGAAGAATTTCATGATGGCGAGACTGGCGACATCGGCGACGACCCTTTCACTAGCCTGGCCGACAGCCCTCGCTTTCCAGGTCGAATGTCTGCCGTCTTGCCACGCCATGCTGACCCTCTAATAAATGCAGATGATATAGAGGATGAAGAAGAAGATGAAAAAGTCTACCCCATCGGCCGCTCTGCCCCCGAAGAGATGGCAGAGGCCGACAGCTATGAATATATTCGCAACGGCCAGGTGGTTACAGAACTATTTGAAACTGATAGAGAAATCTGCGAAGACGGCGCCATGGTTCTGGGAGAAGAAACAGATGGACACATCGGGAAGCCTGAGATTCAGATAAGCAACGCTGCAATTACAGCAACCCCAGCGACAAAGCGAGGTGCAAGGTTTCAGCTTCGGGGTAGTGTTCTTGATGCGTGCCGCGACTTTGCATCTGATTTTGAGTCTGAGGACGATTTGTCTCCTCTGAAGCAGCTCCCAGCACATCATAGTCGTTTGGATCGTAGGTCCACGAATGGGAGAGACATGACTCATGCGGCTCCAAGGGACTCACGGAGATCTACCCTTGGTTTAACGTCCTTAACTGAGAAATTCGGGGCTTGGGCATCGGCTAGTCCTACCAAGATGACCAAGGATCAATCCTCTGTTGTTGGAGGCACCCACGACGGCAATATCACTTCGTCTACTGCAGTTCTAGAGATGACATTGCAATCAGAGGCTTCGCCTATGAAGAACAGCTTTTTTGAAGATGAAATTCTCGTTCACGCTGATTTAGAATCTCCCCGTCAGCATACTGAGTCGGAGATCGGACAGAGGACAAATGACGACGCTGTTACTATGGAGGACATTGCTATGACAAATGAGGATATTGCTCTTGCTGCAGAAGCTAATAATATGCAACTCATGCCCCAGAATGTGGATGATGACCGCGAAACCCAACATACGGAGGAAGCTCTCTCGGAAGCTAGCCAGGAATACGGCGATGAGAACCAGCTCCCTGAGGACACGGTTCTTCCTTCTGCAAGATATGTTACGCCCGTCACACCTACTCGACCGTCACAGCAGAAAAAGCCTTACTTTACAACCACCAAAGTCCCACTGAAGCCAGCAGATGATTCGGAACCAAGCCCATCTAAAAAAAGGAGTTTCAGTGCAAAAAGTGTAGGGCATTTGCCCCGAAGCGCCACAGTCATCTCATACTCACCGACAAAAGGGAAAAAGCGCGCGTCCATACTTCCTGCCTATGACCCATTCTCCACTCCCGCCAAAGGAGATCTGTGGTCAAGCGTCGGCACGCCTGGGAAAACCCCTTGTCGAGATATCAACCCAGGACTGCTTCGTGGTGCTGTGGTGTTTGTCGATGTGCATACTACGGAAGGTGCGGACGCCAGCGGCATTTTCGTCGAGCTCTTGAACCAAATGGGCGCCAAATGTGTCAAGACTTGGAATTGGAACCCCAGCGGCTCTCTCACTAGCGAAGGCGCGTTATCGAGCAAAGTTGGGATTACCCACGTCGTGTTCAAGGATGGCGGTAAACGCACTATGGAGAAAGTTCGGGAAAGCAATGGAGTTGTCCACTGCGTCGGCGTCAGCTGGGTTCTAGAGTAAGTTGCTTGACCTGACTATGCAGGTCGTTGTAGTCACTAACTAACATGACGTTGAAATAGCTGCGAACGTGAGAATGAATGGCTCGAGGAATCCCCTTATTACATTGACACGACTTTCATACCCCGTGGAGGCGCTAGGCGTCGTAAAAGCATGGAACCCAAGGCGATTGCAAATCTCAATGGTACGATTATATCTGGTACTAATAACCCATCCAAGACCCCAAATACGCCTAGAAATCGAAGAGAGAGCACTATGTGGATGCACACACCATCTGATCAGGGGGACCTAGATGATGAGGACCTCGAATGGTCATGTGCATTGCTCACTCCAGTTCCGAAGACTCCAGCGCCCGAGGCAATTGCAAAGTACGCGGCAGAACTGCCGGAAACACCAACTTCAGAAGACTTATCAGGCATCATGTCGCCGTCGAAGCAGAGCTTTTTAACAAGAACTTGTCCTCCGAAAGAAAGCAAATATCGCGAATTAGGAAAGGGAGTTTTGAGCCGCGAGAAAGATGAACAGGTCATGCTAAGACTCATGGCAGCAAGACGCAAAAGTCTTCAGTTCGCGCCCAAGGTTGGCAGCCCACTAGCTAAAACCTGGGAGTAAGGTATTATAATTACCTACCAAGTAGATAGGTAATTATGTTGATGCCGCAAGCATGGGAATAAGGCGCTACTCCATCAAAACTTGCAATACCCCAGACACGGCCTGGCAAACTTTGTTTTTTGGAGATTCGGAGGGACCATCACTAAGATTGGAGTTGATACACATTTTCCCACACGGCGTTTGAGAACAGATTTGGCATGGGATTGTTCTTGAAATGGCAAACAACCGCATGCACATACTACGATCAACCGAGCCAGGAAGTAAGCCATGCAGCAGCTTTGTATAATCACGTAGTGTTGACACAGATTAATTAACATATTCAAACTATTAGCCGGTTTACGTATTGAGTTTACGTAGAAATAGCATGCGATCAATAGCAAAATACGCAACACCTTTTTTTATCTTGATCAGTCTAATTCCCCTTTATTACCTCACTTCTATGGCTGGTTGTGGGCTGTTACTGCGCCGACCACGAGTTGCTAAGTTACTCTCCGTCACGTTCCTCATAATACTTCATAATATCTGGGTGTCAGGCTTGAAAGGAGAAATGAGGTGACTCGAGCCTCCCGCCTTTTGACCAGCCCAATATTTGTTGTGTTGTGTTCGGGCTAAAGCCAAGCATCCAGCGAAGCAGACTCGAGTCGGCCTCTCGAAGTTTTTTTCCCCTCTTTGATAGTCTGACTAGACTAGAATGACGGCATGTTGATGGATGAATGCTCGCCATAGGGGAGACAGCATCGATGGACGGTAGATGCACCTCTCCCTATATATAAAGATGCTGGGCGCCGCAGGTGACCAGTCAAGACCGATGCCCGGCACGGGGAACTGCCTCCTCCCGTGACTTAGGCCTTGACCCAAGCCCGCATCGCCTTGACGGCGTCCCCGTCATGGGCCTTGAGCAACTCGGTGGCCTTGGGTTTCGACAGCTCCAACTCATCCACTAATAGGCTCACGTCGGCAGCATCTACCTTGACGCTCTTGGCAGGGGCGGCGGCGGGGACTGGTGCAGATTTCGCACCCCCAAGGCTCTTCATGGCCTTGTTGACGGCCTCCTGATCGACATCTCTTCCGGCAGCGTCATCGTTGGCGGCGGCGGCATCGAGACTGGCGAGGGCGGAGGCGGCTTTGCGGTCCTCGGCTGACTTGGCAGTGGACTGGAGCTCGTCTTCGACATCGCCCGTTGTCGCGCCCTCGTGGACATTTCGGGGCTGTGGCTCGGCCATTTTTGGTTCGATGTGTAGACGTGTGTAGACGTGTGTCGACGTGCGTTCTCGACGGCAAAGGTGGGAAGGTGGAAATGTACGGAGTGATCAGGCTGCTCACCCAAGCTGTCTCTCTCTAGATGGCGTCAAGTGGATGCAGCAAATGTGGGGTCAGGGACAGTTTCTGTATCTCCCTGCATCCCACTAAGCTGGACCTGATGCCACGCCCAAGCTATTGACAGGGCGGGAACGACCTTGTGTGATTCGCCAATACCGGCGCCGAGACTGAATTGTGCTGGATGTCCCGTCTCGAGTGGGAACAAAAATTTATTGTTCCAGTCAGGTGTGTGCCATCCAAAAAAAAAAAAAAACGACTGCCGAATCTGCAGACAGGCTTCGTTCCATGGTAACGTCGTACAAGTCCAGAGTGTTGCAGAGGCATTGCCGTCATTGGCTGACTCACAGGCGGATTCCGGCGTCGGTCCCAAATCGCACAGCGACAGACTCACGCCTCGAGACTGAGCAGATTATTTATATAATATACATACGCGCACGCGCATGAGCCTGCTCGCGAAAGTCCCAACTCGGCCTTTTCTCACCATTCATCGGGCCCGTTCACAAGAGCACTCACTCACTCACCCACTTACTCCATGGCTTCTCAACCCTGGACTCCGTCAACATGGCGCTCTAAGCCCATCAAGCAGGCTCCCAGTTACCCTGAGCCGGAGAAGCTGACCAAGGTCGTCAAAGAGCTCTCGCGCATGCCGCCGCTGGTTCACCCCAACGAGATCCTGGCTCTCAAGGCTCACCTCAGAGATGTTGCTCATGGCAAGGCCTTTCTCCTACAAGGAGGCGACTGCGCCGAGCTCTTCGACTACTGTGAGCAGGGCGCCATCGAATCCAAGATAAAGCTGCTGCTGCAGATGAGCGTGGTTCTCATTTGGGGCACCAACAAACGTGTTGTTCGTATCGGCCGAATGGCTGGCCAGTATGCTAAGCCTCGATCAAGCCCAACCGAGATGTATCAGGGCCGCGAGATCCCGAGCTTTAGAGGCGATATTCTGAATGGCTATCACGTCGATGAAAGAGACATCGATCCCAACCGCCTGACCAAGTAAGCTTGAGCATTCCCAGAAAACACATGCGACGTCAGTGAGACGAATTGGCGCTTCCTGTTGCTAATCCGATTCGTAGAGCCTACCATTACTCTGCGGCCACCCTCAACTACATCCGTACTTCCATTGCGTCCGGAATCGCAGACCTTCACCGGCCCCTGGACTGGGGCCTGGGTCACGTTCGTGACCCAGTCTTGAAGGAGAAGTACTCGTCCATTGCCAGCAGCATTCAGCAGACCCTCCGTTTCTTGCAAGTCATCAATTCTCGCCCAGATGAGCTGCACACCGTCGAGCTCTTCACCAGTCACGAGGGACTCCTTCTAGAGTACGAAGAACCTTTGACACGACTGCTAGAATCGCCGCCGGCTCGTCCAGCACCCCCCGCCAGCAGCAGAGCACCCTCGCCTCCACTACCTGCGGATGATGACGAGCCCAAGACGCAGCAGGCCTACTATGACACATCTGCGCACTTCATTTGGATCGGAGATAGAACCCGCCAACTCGACCATGCCCATGTTGAATTCTTCCGTGGCATTGCCAACCCCATTGGCGTCAAAGTTGGCCCTACGACACCAACCTCCGATCTCCTAGACCTGTTGCGGACACTCAATCCCGATTGTGAGCCCGGCAAGATCACTCTGATTACTCGTTATGGTGCCAACAAGGTCGGCGAGCTGTTGCCCAAGCACATTCGTGCAGTTGAGGACTCTGAGTACCGCCGATGCGTTGTCTGGCAATGCGACCCCATGCATGGCAACACCCTATCCACGCCTTCCGGTATCAAGACGCGCCGTTTTAACGATATTTACAAAGAACTTCAGGAGTCGCTTCGCATCCACAAGGAGCAGGGCAGCTACCTCGGCGGTGTTCATCTCGAGCTTACCGGCGACGCCGTCACAGAGTGCCTGGGAGGCAGTGAAGGTCTCGAGGAGGACGACTTGTCCACCAACTACACCTCCTTCTGCGATCCTCGACTCAACGAAAAACAAGCTCTTGAGCTTGCATTCCTAGTCGCCGATCACTTTTCACAGGAGCAAAAAAGCGATTCTTAAGCAAGATTGAGAGGGGCCAGAAAATTTAGGCAAGCTGTCGCTTATTAAGAGGTGAAACATCATGTACATCAGTGGGATTTGTCGACATGAAATACTGTTTGGCCCTATATCGGGGATCGACAAGTGGGTTCCAGAGGAATAAAGACACATTTTGATACGGGAATACACTATCTGAAAGAAGGATGATTTATGGGAACAGCGTGCCTACAAAAGGGAATCCTTGCTTCTATGGAAAGAGAATATTTGCCAGCTTTCATACTTTATTCATCAACTGCACTGCTCACAGTCAGAGAGACGCTGCATATGATATACTGCCAACGTCGCATAAAATGCGTAGATCAAGTAGTCTGACTGCTTGAACGGTATTTCTGTGGCATCACTGGCAAGATAGCTAGAGGTGGTGACATGAGCCAATCACCACACTATTCCGCCCTAAGGATCAACATTTTCAATTTTTGAAACCCAGTTACAAAATATAAATAGTTTGGGCACCTTCAAAGGCGTCACCCTTGTCCAATTTTTGCCAGCCATCAACACTCCCTGCTTCGACACAAACCATGTTCTTATAGCCGTCCTTGGGAGCGAAGTCGGACATCCCCTGGGCTTTCTCGATCCAAGGGTTCCACACAACAACTTGGTCAAGATTATCTCTGACAATCCGGAAGCAAGGGCGGCCGGTATCAGAAATGACAATGGGGTGTCCAGGACCTTTGGCCGGAGTGTAAACACGGTCCATTTCACCAGAGAATGTCACCGGCGATGAAGATTCGGTCTTGGTCTTGGCTCCATCTACCTTGTCAACATACTTGGAGTCTTCCAACCCAGCGATTTGGACGGCAGATATGTCCTGTAAGGCAGGCACATTAATGTCGGCTTGGCTTCGAAACCTTCAAACACAAGCCAGGTTTGTTTGGCAATACGACAGATTTGTTACACACCTTGATGTTGAAATATGTATGTAGCAGCATTTGGCAATCAAAAGGCTCTTCGCCATCATTAGTTATGACAAGCGTCGTAGTCAAGCTCTCCCGATCTAAGGTAACGCTGTATAGTAAACCAAACTTATAGGGCCAAAGAGCCTTGGTATGTTCGGCAAGAGAATCAGATGAGAGACCAAAATCAAGCTTTACGCTGGAGCTGGAACTGGAGCCTTCACTGGTAGATTTCCCCAGAAACTCCCATCGAGCAGTTCTAGCAAGCCCATGCTGGGGCAGCTTTGAGGTAGCTTCATGGTTGGGGGTTGCAGGCCCGAATAACTAGCCACGAGTCGCGCGTTAGATCTTCTAGGACTCTTGCTTTGCACAGGCTTGATTACGCAAGGCAGAAAGAAAGAAAAAAGCTGGGTCTTGGATAATAGGGGATATACCGGAAACACCAAAGGAATACCTCCGCGAACGCCTTTAGACCCATCTAGCTTCGTATCCTTGCTCAACCACAACTTCTCATTCCCCGCAGCATCCTTCCAGCTGAGGACAGTAGCGCCGAAGAGCAAGACTTCAACACTCTCTCCCGTGGAAAGAGTAGCCGAGACACGGGAGCTACCATCTGAGATGGTCACCTGCGGCTGGGGAGGTAGACCTGGAGTGGTAGCCAAAGCTGACGGCTTGTTTGGTCTGTCCACCATTGTAAAGTAGTCGCGATATCGTTTGCAAATCGATTTTGTTTTCGTTTTTCGAAGCGAGGAGCAGCGAGAGTGTTCGAATAAAGGCCCAGATAGTAGACTTATGCAGGCACTTGACTTATTCAAGTTCAACACGGCTGGTCAAGTAGCGAGCCCGTCAGCCACAAGAAGCAGTTGACCCAGGAAGAGAGCTGTTGGCCGGCGGGGCACAGAGATATCCGGGATTAGCGGAAGGGAGCGTATCGCCTCTGTTTGTCAAGCTTTAGCAAGATGCCAAGGCGTAGAAAATACAACCGAGGGGCTCTCACGTACACTGTGGATGGGCTGCAAACACAATGCGGAAATAGACGATGATGAAGTGAAGGATCTGGGTGGTCAAATGGCACGCTTTAGTTTGCTTGATCCGAGGGAGAAGCTGTCGCAGGAGGGGCGGAGGGGAAAGGTGGCCAGGTGGGGGATGCATGGCGGGGTAGATTGATTGCATGGTCTAGGAGGCGCGAATGGAGACCAAGCGATGCACTTGCCTAGGTAGTCGATGAAAGGGAATTTGCAACATGATTGCCATCGACTTCATTTGCCAGGTCATGCTGTGGTGGTCAATGAAGCATTAAGAAATTTAGCACCCTTTCCCGGAAACCGATTTTATACAGGAAGACTTCGTTGTTCAACGCTTTGGATAGCATGTATCGGGTATCGCGGTGAATTTTGCACCATTTGGATGAGGTAATATAGAAAGGCAGCCTAATGAGCAACTAATTATTCTGGCTAGTTTAATTCACTGAAATAGATCCCCTCTTCCATTTTTACAAGAAATAAAATTGGAAACTTCTTCGCATTCAATATCCAATCCCCAATGCAAGAAGGTGGGGAGGGTTGGGTTGGGTTGTTGATGCAGTACGGTGATGAACTGGGTCTGCAATATGAAGCATTCCGCAGTCGGGTATATAGGCAAAATCAAAAACATTTCTTCCAAGATGCAGTGCGTACTTTTTAAGAAGTTTATCATGGAGCTCATTTCTGAGTGGACCAAAAAAAAAACAGAATCCTCAAGAGATATGCAGCTCTGATTCGCTTCTTCTATTAACAGAAATCCAACCTGGCTCCAGCTAAGCCACGACTATCGCTACAACACCGGCGACGTTTACGACCGGCGGCGTTGTGTTTCTTCGTCGATGTTGGTAAACATGTTGTTATTAATATCAGCGCTAGTTTCACTAGAACTGCCGTTGCGATGCTCCGTGTTGTTCTTCTCGCCAGGCTCATTAATGCTGATGAGAAGTTCTCCGTTTTTACCGTAGCGCCGTGGCTCGATTTCGGCTTGGTGTACGACGGTAAAGGCACCCCTCCAACCCTTGACTTTCTGGAAAATAATGTCCATTTCTTCAAGAGATCGGTACGCAGTTTCTGGGAAGAAGAAGTAGACGGAAGGAACCATAATGGCATTGATGATGGCGAAGATGGTGTAAGTGTTGTACTTGATGTTGGTAAAGGCGACAGGAGTGATCATAACAACCTTTAATTTATAAATATTAGCATATCTTGGCATCGTATTGAAGCAGCGATACGTTCTTACCATGAAGTTGAAGATCCAGTTGGAAGAAGTAGACAAGGCGTTGGCTGGGGCACGGGTACGTAGAGGAGTAATCTCGGCCGGGTATAACCAAGTCATGCCGAGCCAGCCAACTGCAAAGAAAGTGTTGAAAACAAAGAGAAACACGATACCTGCAATTTGGCAAGCGTGGTTGTTTTCCTGCGAGCCTACACCTGCAAGAATGGCCATGGTGGCGGCCTGACCAGCAGCACCGAACAACATGAGCTTTCGACGACCAATGCGTTCGACGAGAAACACAGCCGGCCACGATGCAATGAAGTACTCGGTGCCGTTTAAAGCAGCGAGGAGGCGAGATAAGAATGGACTCATACCAAGACGACGGTAGATAGTAGCAGCATAATACGTAATAAGGTTGATACCTGAAATCTGCTGGAACATCTGATTGACATAGGCGATAATGGTGCGGTGCAGCGTGCGGTTATTGTCACGAGCGAAGCAATCTGCGAAGCTACCCTTGCTCATCTCTGCAACAGTGTCCTTGATGGCGCGAAATTCGTTCTCAACATATTTGTCGTCGTTTTCAACCTCAGCAATAGCGGCAATGACCTCTCGAGCCTCGGCATCGCGACCTTTGAGGATGAGCCACCGAGGAGATTCGGGTAAGCCAAGTACAAATGCCAGAATGAAAATACAGAAGACAATCTGGAAGGCCAGGGGGAAACGCCAAGCGACAGAGCCGGGCGCAAAGGACAAGCCAAGGTCCACCCAGTATGAGATCATAATACCTCCAGTGATGAGTGCACCTTCAATCATGACAAGTTTGCCACGTTTGTGAGCTGAGCAAGTCTCGGATTGCCACATGGGCACGGTGGAAGTGTTTCCACCATTGCCCAACCCAGTGATGATGCGTCCAATGATGAAATGCTCGAGAGTGAAAGCAGAGGCTTGAAGAGCCGCTCCAACAACCATGATGGCGGTACCAAGGAAGATCATACGTCTGCGGCCAAGAGGATTGCCGATGAAGATGGTGATGACTGCACCGATAAAACAGCCCAGGTTGTACGAGGCGACAGCGATGCCTTGGTAAGTTGATCGATTGGACTTTTCGGCGTCTGTCAAGCCATTTTCAGTGTCGTTGATGTCCGGGAACTGTTCAAGGAAGATGGGAAGTGTGAGAATGCCGCCCATAACACCTTGGTCTAAAGATCATGATTAGCACAGTGCTTACAATGTCGCACAAGCGCACAGCTCGGTACGAGTTGCCACGACTAAGACGCACAGGGCGCACAGGGCGCACAGAAAAGAGAAAAGAGTAAACAGAGCGCCTACCATAACCAAAAAGCAGGAAGTCACATCCTGCTATTGCTCCAATGGCCCAATTAAGGGCCTGGCCGGAGAGGCCAAAGAATTTCTTCACCATGACGGACGAGAGAAGAGAGTGGAAGGCGTTCAATACTAATATTATAAGCCTTGATCTTGTCCGTATTGTTTTCACAGTCTTGGAACCCTGTTGTCGATCCCCTCATTCACTTCACAGCGTAGGAAGCGGTGGATGGGACAACCGTTGTTGCGGATGAAAGGAAGGGGTAAACCAAGAAGTAACATATGTGTGTGTGTGTGTGTGTGTGTGTGTGCGCGTGATAGAGAGAGAGAGAGAGAGAGAGAGACATAAGTGCTTTATAAAGTGGCATTGGCCCTCAAGATACCAGCGGGATGTGGGAACGCGGCACGGACTGAACCACAGACGCGAGCATGGTAACGAACGACAAACAAAAATGGCCTTGGCAAGTAGTTACAAGGACCTTGGTCGGGCTTTCCGCAACACATCAGACACTCGACACATAACAACAAGTTGACGAGGATGGGGAGGTTTGGCACTCTGTACTACAATGTTGGTCAAACCGGGGGTTCTCCACATGGCTCCATGACGATGTTCCATCAACCCATGAGGCCGGCCCTGCTCGCCGTCATCAAATCCATTTGGCCCGCCCTCGTCAGATAAGCCGGTCAACATTGAACAGTCAGAGAACCCGAGAGACATGGACAAGTTCGACCACCGGTGTGCAGCATAAGAAGCGTAAAGGCTAGCTTGGGGGCCCCTATGTTGTGCAACTGCGTCTCATTAAACTGCTTAGGGTCGAGGAAGGTATTGCATATGTACTTAGATGTTGGAGTGCTCCGTGCAAGGCATATGAGAGGCAGAGGCCAGGGTTGTTATCCACACACCACCACCATCAACACTTGCTGACCGTTCGCGGAGTGCCTAGTATTTGACTCTACTCCTTCTGTGGCAGGTGTCTGCCAAATTCTGTACCCGGGTCAAGCCTTCTTCGAGATCAATTGATGGCTTGCGGTTTCTAGAAGCGCCACTGGTGTGCCTGGCTGCCACTGCTGGAAATTCCATTCGTTGGACGAGAAGACGGGATGTCGGTGTGGTGGGAAACCTAGAGGGAGAATCATCTCCTTCTCTCGCTCGTTAATTCGTTACGTTCGAATAGTCTTTGCGCCTCCAGGGCTTCCGCAGATGACAAGATGCACAGACGGTGTAGAATGCGCCAGTTGAGCGTGTAATTCCGGCCCTTCAAGTTGCATTTGCAACCATATCCGACCCTCTTTTCCTGCCCCAGCGTGGAGCTGCGACGTCATTCCACCACAAGCCGTGGATACTGAAGACATCCAAATGGACAGGGCAGCCATGACACTGGTGCCAAATCCACTGCATGGCAAGCCATGTTGCTCTTTGCGCAGCGCCATACGGCCAACTTCAAAATCTGTTTCGTCAGAAAAGCATGTAGAACAAAAATAGAGGATACCGGATGTATTGTGTGTGGAGTTGATTGATGGAGGGAAAAGAAGCAAAAACGGAGACATAATAACTACTAGGTACTTAAGTACTTACCTACTTAAGTAGTAGGTACCTGCCTACCCTAGGTACATACCTAAGGTGTTTGCCTGTTAATAACCTTGGAAAGTATACCAGTCGACTACAGTCCATAGATAGCATTGTTGATGGCTGGGCTCATGGGTCGCCAGTCAATACTGATTCCGGCGTACCTCTTACTGTATCCCTACCGGCACTGCTCAAGTGGTACTCTGTCTATTTTCCGCCCTCTGGCTCAAAAAACTATCCACGAGTATAAAAGTCTTATTTTCTTGAAATAACTTGCGGGGTTGGACGCTTTTCTGCGCGGCACACATGCCGATTTGCCTTCATTCTCTTCATTGCTGCACCGGATTTTCTCTCGCTATTCTCTCTCTCTCTGTGTGCGTGCAGATTGCTACGGCCAGTAGCCGAACAGTGCCATCAGAAGCACAGGAAGATCCAGGCCGGATGTTCCTTCATTCTCGTCCCTATGTCTCACAAGTGCATGTACGTTGCCCCGCCTTTCACTGATCGCGTTTTATCGTGCACATGTGGCTTTTCAGCACAGCTGTCTGGATCCGTAACCGAGAGCTATGGGATTTTAGACATTGCCGTGCTGGCAACGCTGTCGGTATAGGCACCGTGATTCAACACGTACAAACTACGGAGTGCACCATGCTCGGTTTTGCACGGCCAACAGTCGTTTAAGCAAGTACCTAACACCCTTATTTGAAATCGACAACAGGCACCCATATGTTCGGCTTGGCAGGTGGTATCAGAACGGATGGTGCTTCTAAGCTTTTAATTTCATTGGGTGCTTCATGCACCAGACAAAGATTTTTTGTGGAAACGGACCGCGACGTTTTGGATTGAGAGCACAGTGGGATACATGTAGACACCACTTGACGTCATTTTCACTTCGCGGACCGACTCTCTGGAGTTGTGCTCCTTTGGCCTTCAGTTAACTCGTTCATCCAGGCGACGCCGAGGAAGATGGAATGGATGGATGGGACGGGGCGATGAATCAGCATCACATCTACCCAGACATCGCCTTTCTCGCAATGGGGATGAAGAGAACGCTGCGATGATGTGGAACAACCTTTGTTGGCCTTTACTGAAAGTACCATGGGCAGTTGCTTGGAGAGAACCAGTGTGTAATGTTCACTGCTTCATCCTAGTGAAGCATCTTCCCAAACCTGCAACGATGAACTCAGATTAACAGCGGAGTGCTTTGTATTCCGCAACCCCCAATGGAAGATGTTAGTGTTGAGACACCTCTATCGCTTTTCTCTTGGTGTGATTCTTGGCATATCAGAGAGGCAACAAATGCACATTCCTTTCAACTCGGCACAGAATAAGACTATTCCAACGCCATTTTTGTGTAGAAATAAGCGACATCAGCTGCCCTTGAGGTCCACTCATCATCAACACTGAAACGGTCTCAGCTGCAACGTGTTTTAGCGCAAATTTAAGATTGCATCATACCTGTCAAGTTCGGGGGTCGTTGCCGATCCTTCATTTTTCTTACTGTACAGTTCTACGGAGTAGTATTCATTGTTGTATTGTCCCAAGTTCCACTGTTTCGCATCCATTCTGCTGTGGCTACAAACCGTCCCGGGCGCCATGCTTTATCCTTCCGGCGGCTCTCGGCCGTCGCCTTACCGGCATTTGACTGCCTGCGGCGGGAGGAGGAGACTCACTGACTTGATTATTCTCTGGTTTGTCCATGGTGTGCAGGAGCCAAAAAAACAACCACCACACTTTACCGCAAATGGCTGCAAAGTGCGATGGCCCACTTTCGGGATACCGAAGTTGGCAATCCCGTATTCGAGGTGCTTAACGAGAATTGAAGAGCGGTTGCTGGGACTAGGCTAGTAGTATCTGGAATAATTCTCAGATCATCGAGATGGCGAGTTCCAGATGTCAATGTTGGATCGGGGGCGGCGGGGTTCATGGGGTTTTCCATTTTGCATGCAATCTCGCGCCTCAGACCGAGCGACGTTCAGTCCTCAACCCATCGACTTAGCAATACATGCATTCTAAAAGCAACTAGGACTAGAGGTCCAATCCTTTCATCCCAAGTTCAAGCTCCAGTCTGAGGCACGCCAGTGAACCCCAGGTAAATCTGCGCGAATGGGGTGGTTCTCATTGTCGTAATCACTATTGCTGTACTCTTTGGTGCCTTTAAATTGTGCACTGGCATATCCCGCGCACCGTGTTGTATTTATAATATTATGTTCTCCGTGATTCATGAGACATTGCCCAATACACAAAAATGTCCTTTCCAACACCGAGCTACATATATAAGGCATGTACCAGCTTTGTACAGCGATAAAAAGTCTCATACAACGCCACCGATGCCGCAATGCACGCCGGAAAAGCTACTCCTTGTAAACACTATACTCCTTTCATGGCTTCACTGGCCTCTTGATTTTCTCTTCCTGGTTCGTCCTCTTCCTCTCCTCTCCGCTTCAAACAACTCACGCTTCATATCCATCAAAATATCCTCAACTTCATACACCTTCTCTCTACTGAGAGATGCACTGCGTAGTTTATCGAGCCCACTCCGCAGAGTTTCCATAATTGTTAGGGGACTTTCTCCTCCAACTGGTGGTCCTGCACTTGATTTTGTGCCAACAAAAGTTTCCATGGTTTCACCAACCGCCGGCTCTACTTCGAGCTCCATCTCATCCTCATTGGCTCCTCCTGCAATTTCGTCCTTGTTCGCACCTTGGTCATCTCCCTCTAGGTGGTTCTGCTGTGACGCCTCATTAGATTCCTTTACCAATTGAGATTGTACTTCCTCGTCAGTATCACCACCATCCATATTCCCACATGGACTCTTGGCTCGATGCTTAGCATCTCTCTGAGCCTGTCTTGACTCGCGAAGAAGCGCCTGTTGTTGCCTCTGTCGAAGGCCACGTCTAGTCTCTATACCCTCAATAGGGTCGTTCTTGTCGTCGCAAGTCTGCGGTACAGACGGTTCGGATTCGCTTTGTTCTCTGTCCGATAATTCTTGAATTTCATCAGTACCAGATCGTCGCCTTTTGTTGCCCTTGTCGGATTGCTTTCCGGCCCTCTTTCTTTTCCTCCGAGATCTGCTTGTTTCTGTCTTCTCCGAAGGCTCGGCAGTAGATGGTATCACGGGGGCTGGCGTTTCAACTGTCGCATTTTCCGGTTTTTCGGGTGATGGACAAGTAGAGTCTGTGTGTACCAAAATACACCCGCGAGACCCAAGTGGGGTCTTTGAACCTCCTTCTATGCGGCCACAAAGTTGTGAGCCATCTATTGGCCTCGTGGCATCTTTGCCATGCTGCGCCGCGTCCTGTAGATCCGAGGGTGCACCAGACTTTGTGCCATCTACCTTTTGTTCTGTCGTCTTGTTTTCCGCCTCCACACACCGTGAAGAACAGCGACGGGATAGTGACTTGGATCCCTTCGCCGAGCCATTCTCGAGCTTCGGCGTGACTTGAGCTGTTCTTGCTCGTGTAATTCTACCTTCTCCGGGTGTGGCGGGTGCTGTCAAGGAACGCTGGGATGGCTGATCTTTGGCTTTAAGACTCAACACACCCTCATCTTCGCGCTTGTTAGAGACTGCATGGTCGTTAGACTGGCAAGCTTCGGCTTCCATACGTCTTTTTCTTTTCGAGTAGCGACGCAATTTCTTTGGTGATTCAATGTCTGCAGGGCCAGTAGGTTGCAGCTCTGATTCTTCTCTTTGCTGAATATCAAGGGGGGACCCCGGTGGCGAGGAAAACTCCCAGCTTTCCATGACACTTCCTGCCCTCGATCGAGATTGGATCTCAGATAGAAAGGGGTACGGGCGGGGTGCAGGCGGCGAAGACGGGGGGTCATTGAAGTCATCCATTTGCAACACCTGGCCGCGCCTGGGGGTTGGTGTCAAGCTAATCAGGTCTTCGAAGGATTTACTATGTTTAGGGGTGCTCTCCTGTGCCACTTGCGGACTCTGAGGCGCATTCCTTTGTGTGCTTGGCCCGGGCAACTTGTGGGCGGATGGTGGAGAGAAGCTGGATTGGACGTCTGTGTATAAGACTGCATTTTGACGCTGCCTTTCGCGGACTTCCTTCTGGCGTTCTGTCAGATGCTGAGATTCATTATGCAAGGGTGAGGATGAATCAATTGGCTCGAATTGTATTTGAGAGTTATGATGTCGGCGGCGCGGTGTGCTCATTCGTTTTGTTGACTTTGCGTGATGGAACTCTGGTGTCGATTCTAGGCGTCGTCTCCTGGTCATTGGCCTTCTAGATGCAGACAATCTCGAGGCTGACGCTACAATGTTGGGATCAGAATGCGATCTTGTTGGGGATAGAGCATCCGAGCTGGGGTCGGCTGATGGGCCTCCCTTGGCAGTCAGTATTCCGATGCCAGTACTTCTGCTGGCACCTGGAACAACAATATCAACCTTAGATCGCACAGAAGAAATGATCGCCATGAGACTGTCTGAACATTGGATATCTTCATCACCCTTCATGATTGCATTCCACATCACGCATGTTCTATTCACGATAGTCGCATGTGTACTTTTGAAGGCAGCCGTTAGGACTGGCTCAATAACGTCCAAACTTCTTCTGTTCGGCCGTTCTTGAGCAGCGAGATTCGAGCAAACATGGTCCCAGATAGTAGCAACCTTTGAAAGAGAAGGTCAGTGAAAAATGGATAATCTGCGGGACTTTTTTCAGGAATCAAACTCACACACGTGAACAAAGAAGACTCATGCTTCTCTTGAATATGAGTCTTTTCGTTCTGAAGCCATACGCCGAGTCCGGTTTGCAGTTTGCTTAACACCTCTATTCCGAAGAGGGGCCAGTTTTTTACCAAGAATGTATCCACGGCCTCGAGCAATGGCACAGCACGCACATTCCAATCTGTGTCCAATTGCTGGTCATACAAAGCTGCCAAAAAGTGATTTCCAAGTTTGTATAGATGATCGAGTGGGTCGAATAACGTCATTTTGGGCAGAGTTGGAGGCGCTCCCCAGAGCCTTGACCGAGCAGATTCCACGGCTTGTTTGTCTCGAGGCAGTTTCGCATAATTGAAGAGAGAGGTGACAGCTTGGATGATCAAAGGAGATAGGCCTTCAGTTGCCGCACCCGGCATGTCTAATATAGCTTTGGCTAAAGGTTCGATGACGACTAGAGAACAGCCAGCATCGCCAAAATCACTTGAGACTTGTGTAGCAACGGTTTCAAAGAAGGGAGTCCACTGTCGAGGAGGCAAATTTGGGTGAGAGCTGAGACCACGTTCTATTAGAGACACAATTTCTCGGAACTCCGGGCCGTTCATTTTATCTGGAACTGGGATACACCCAGCGGTAAGAACTGAACGCTTGTCAAGGCACGCTTTAGCACAATCTGCAGCCAGCAACCATGGCCCATATGGCGACAAAGAGTTGCGAGGTAACAGCTGCAGCAGCTCTTTTGCCAAGTCGAAACGTCCTTTGACACTTCTGCCTTTCAAAAACGGCTCGAAAATTGACTGGAAAAACCTAGCCAAGGCATCGTCATCGCTGCCGCCAACAGGGACAGCAGCAAGCATGACGAACAAGTGATGCAGAGGCATACGTACAACCCCTCTAGGCTTATCCGATCGGTCTAATCGCTGTGATGGCGTAGCAACTGGCTCAAATGTGTTCAGAACAGTCATAGAGAGTCTTTTCTCAGTAAATGGGAGAAGTCCTAGTCCATCGATGAGAATTTGTACAAAATTAGAGACCCCAGAGAGAAATTTTGAGTTCGACGAAGTAGATTCGGGCTCAGCATTCTCCGCCGTAAAGACTGTAGAAAGTAAACCGAACGTACAGCCAACAAATTTGGCCGTATCCTCGGAAACCTTGATATCTTTTGCAGAGGCAGCTGCAACAGACCCCACAAGTGCCTGCCACAATCGGTAGATCAAGCTGTCTTTATTCGCAAGATCAATGAATTTTTTTTGAATGACAGGTCCCACCAATTGCAACACTTTGTCACAATTCCTTCTAACCCACTTCGAATCAATGGCAGGGAGTTCGTCCGGTTTGACTGGAGGCAGATCAACGATGCGGTCTTGCCTCCATATTCGTGGTGTGACAACATCCAGAAGACCAACAAGTAATCTAGCTGCTTGCATAATGCCATCTCCAGGGACGTCAGGCATACCATCCAGGCTGATGAGTTGGCTTATGATAGGTTGCACGGCAACATCCCACAAGACATCCGTATCGTATTTGTCACTACCGGGAGTAAAGGCGTAGTAGTATAGGTTGCATATACCACCAATTACCACCCTGCGCAGTTTCAAGGCCTCTTCTGGCTGTTTCGCGCTCGATTTTCTGCGAAGTTGGCTGAGAAGAGGCTGACATAACGTCGCAATGCACTTGGGGCTGACTCTGTTGTCCGAAAGCGAGAGATAGAGGTATCTGTTCCAAGCAAAGTTGGCTTCTTGTTTAGTGGAGTTGTCCGTCATGTTGAAGGCAGACTGCACCAGGGTCAACCAAGGTCCATAGTGCTGCCATCTATCTAGGGGACAACGAAGAAATAGGATGACAACGCTCCATATTTGGGGGACGAAGTGGCAACAATGTTTTTCCTTGACCATCGCCTGCAGCCTCTTGATATAGAAGTCGATGTATGTTTCGGTATCGTTGGCTGCTTGAAATAGTTCGCTCGCTTTTCGAAGTAATTGTTTTTCGGACCGCAACGCAAAACCCGCCTCCGACCCCAAGCTAATGGCTTGTGAGCGAATGTCTTTGACAGAACTGAGCATGTCAGTGAACATATCCTTGAGCCAATCAAGGTGGGCAGCCATGTGGTTTCTGGACTGTTTGATGAGTCGCTTGTATATGTGTAGGCGGCTCATTATGATGCTTTTCCCCTTCAAGTGGTGTTCAATCTTGTGCAAAGCTGCTATAAGACGGCCAACTCTCTCTGAGGTCATGACCTTGGCAGAAAAGTTCTGAAATGCCATCACTTGCATAAGATGTCGTATCACATCCTTGGGCATCGCCTCATCTTCAAACGAGCGGATGGACTGCTCGACGACGAAAACGCTGAAATCAGAGGTCAGGGTAGACGCAATGGCCGGGAAGTGAAGAAAGGTGGCAAGTAGTGTGAGAGAATGATTGATCAGAGACGTGTCTAGGTTTCCATGGTCCGACTTTGCCGTCATATCGCGCTGAACAAATTGCATAAATAGGCTCATCTTGTTTTGCAAGGCGACTCGATCCGGAAGGTTGTTGGAGGCCTTGAGGGCTCTGGAAAGCATCATATATGCATCCAGCTTGGAGTCCCGGTCTGCTCCAGCCAGCTGCTTGATAGTCGAGTCCAGCATTTCAATTATATTAAGCGGAGAGGGACCATCGAGCTCGTTCGTAAAGCATGAAGCTAAAGGATTCGGGGACGAGGAAGGCTTAAGGATGCTCTTGACGGGTTTAAAGCGTGTTGCAGACGACGGAGCTGAAAATGGCGAAGATTTGACGGCCTTGAGACCTTCGGGATATTGGGGAGCCTCCCGATAGTCTGTGTGAGAGGACCACTCCACCTTCTTCCGAGCACGACTGGAGCTGGGGTTGGATCCTGTAGCAACAGGTGAGGTGAAGGAGTGGGCATTCGGAGGGGTATGAAGACTCAATATTGGGTCAAAGGCCGAGGCTCGCCCCAGAACGATGGATTTGAGAGAGACGTCGACTTCGTGGCTAGCTTCACGAGGAGGAGTTGGCGGCCGAGCTGGCAGTGCGATGAGAATATTTGAGGAAGAGGCCGAGGCTACTGAAGATGCCATGGCTGCTGCCAGGCAGCACCGGCGATCTAGAGCGCAGAGAGTTGGCCAGCGAGCTCCCACAATGCCATGCAAGAGGGACTGTAAGAAGGTGGTGGAGGTTGCGTAGCCAATGTACTGGCCAAAGAATTGACGCCGCCGTATCAACGACGACTAATCAGTTTTGCAGCAAGTCAGGGTTTCACTGCACGTCGAAGCACTTTTCTCAAGTAGCCAAACTGGACGCGAGATGCGAGGCGTGGAATCGGGGCTTGGAATAGGGTTGAGATGAAATGTTGAAGGACGACATATGTCGAAGTCATGGCCAAATTGAGATGGGCAGAAACGAAATCAATTAATGAATTGCACCTGCCCCATGTCCCCACGTCCCTAGCTGCTGGACTTGGAGGCTGGCTGGCCAGCTTGCCTTTTCAATAAACGCGACCACGCTTCACGAAAACGCGTGCAAGAAGCTGCCAGTGCGCGTGGGTAACACGGCACCGCGGACAATGACTAAGCGACAGTGCTCCACCCAACCTCCCTGGCCTGTATGGAGATCGTCGTGCACCAAGCATCGTGGGTAGCACCTGCTCACATCCGCTGAAACCTTTAATCTCCGTATATACAGACTTCTAAGTTTTTCAAACTTCTGTTACGACTTCTTCTTCTTTATCATACTTACCTGGCACCCCCGCCCGCATTCTAAAGCTGGTACGAACATAACTACCAGTTCCATTATCACCCTCCAGACGTTTTTTGCAACAGGTTGATCCTTGCCAGCGCTGGGTTGAGTTCTTGCTTTTTTATCCAAGCACACCGAAAGAACGTCGAGACCAGTTGGCCTGCCTGCCTGACTTCTGCTCAACTGCCGCCCAGTGCCCCGTTCAAGGTGGAGGCGTCGGCTTATCTTCGCTGCTGAGCAAAGACCCTCCGTCGTCGTCCTAACCCGTCTCCCCACCCACCTGCCACAGCTCTCTCAAGGTCAGCTTGTACGACATGTCCCAAGCTTCATGATCTACCTAGTACAACGAACTCAGAGCTGTGTGCTGGTACTTGTACGGAAACGTAATAAAGTACACAATCCATACGGGTACTGCGGTGATAAAATCTCTCTATCAGGTGCTTTGTCCAGGGCTGAGAACTTGGAACCCTAGAGCCACAACGCCGTGCTGAATTCGGTGCACTTCGGCCCTTCGGTCCGCTGGGCAGCATATGCCAACGCTACTTGTTGTCGTTTCGTTGTCTGAATTCTGTCAATTGAAGCCTGTTTCGGGTTCAAAATGGCTACGATTGCAAAGGGAGCTGCCACTGGACCGGGTGAGTCACCCTGGGTTCTGTCATCTAGTCGCGCCAACAGCGCAGTTCAAGCTAATAGATATGTGACCTTAGCAAAGCTTCAAGCCGTGGCAGATCTGGTCAATAGGCTCTGCGATGATCTCGAAAACATCTCACTGTTACCTAAAGGTACTCTCCAGCCCTGCAGGCGACATTGGTGGTCTCGAAGCCTAACATTTTTGCCAAAGACCGCAATGATGCCTTAGAAGAGCTTAAAATATACGGGAGGGACCCCAAGTACGCAGATCCCATCTTCACCAAAGATGTTTGTAGTCTTCTTCGCTGCACCTATTGCTATAATCACTGACTCTAACACTTCCCAAGGGATTTACCATGCTTTTAAGGTATTCATTTCAGAACCCCCCAGATGACACCTCACGAGCCGCCCTGCGAGTAGTAGCCAATGCGATGCTTTTGAAACCCGAGACACGTCAGATGTTTGTAGATCAAGGGTATCCTGCTCAGGCTTGTGATCGGCTCAGGGGGGGAAATTGGGATGACGAGTTCCTTCTTTCGCGGGCACTGTTTCTTTCAACCTACGGCACCAATATCGATCTGCCAGAATTGATCGATAGCCACGAACTAGCGCAGCACCTCATCAACAATTTAAGACGCCATGTAAAGATCCTTTCAGATAAGCAGAAGGAAAAGCTGGACCCAATGGAGGATATGGCACTTGGAGAGACGTTGAAACTGATGTTCAATGTGACACACTTTTCAAAGACACATGTGTCTTCGTTTGCTCCGGCAGTGCCACTAATCGTGGCACTGATTTTAAAACATGAAATACCCGAACCCAAGCCCTTGGATCCCCCCTTTGGTCCTCTTATTAACTCGCTTCTCAACCTCGATCTTCGCATTGAGCTGAGCCGATTGGCTCTGTACCCCGAGAATGAGCCACACAAGTTAACATCAAGGCTTGTGGACTTGCTCGATCAGGGCATAAGAGCGTACAGTGGCAATGACCTCGAAACTGTTGTCACACCGGTGGTCAGCCTACTTGCTAGGTTGTACGAAAACGCTCCACAGCCAGTCCAGCAAAAGCTGCGCGAGTGTCTTCTACCAACCGCAGAGGATCGGCAAGGCGTGCTGGGCCGCTCCGACTCTCTCCCATCACACTTGCTGAAGAATTCAACAAATCCCACAGCTCCGGCCTTGCGAGACGCTATTTCTCATCTTCTATTCGATATTTCAGACAAGGACGCGTCGAAATTTGTAGAAAACGTGGGTTATGGCTTTGCATCTGGCTTCCTGTTTCAGAACAACGTGCCCGTACCTGCATCATCTGCCGCCACTTTCAGGAAAGGCGACGGTTTCGGGGCCCAAAAACTCGTCAACCCTATTACCGGGCAGTTTCTGGACAGGGAGAAGATTGCCGATGCGCCAGAGATGACAGATGAGGAAAAGGAGCGTGAGGCAGAGCGCCTATTTGTTTTGTTTGAACGGTCAGTGCTTCATTTTGCGTTTGATTTGGGTCAAAATAACTTAAGGCTGACGTGGTTCCAGGCTGAAAAAGACTGGCGTCGTCAATATTCAAAATCCTGTCGAGAAGGCCGTTCAGGAGGGTAGATTTGAAGAGTTATCTGATGATTGTGTCGAGGAATTGGATTGAGTGACTAACCAAGTAGCGTCTCGAAATAAGCGTATCTTTGCAAAGCATATATAGCGGTAGAGCTGTCACCTAGCCCGAGGCAGGAGGAGAAAGGCGTACGGTTTGAAAGCATTTCCAGACATTTTGTATAGCAAGGCTCTGATACAGGCTGGCTGACTTGTTCACGGGTGAGTAAATAATATCGTCGTCGTACCTCATCAGCATTTATCTTGCTCGAAAATTTTAAAGGAACCTCATTACATACAGCACAGCGATCCGCATCATAAAGTAATAGCCAGTTGTCACGCGAGTGTTATTCTTATACATGTGTGTGAATTTACTAGAGTATAGTCCTTTCCGGGTTACTAGTGCGGCGACCAAACAGTTCATGTTTTCTGCCCTCTTATTTCCCGCTTGGTTTCCCAGCAAGTTGTATCAGTTGTCGGAAACAACTAGGCGTTATTGTTAACAAAAGAAATAGCACCGATTACGGCACTAGCAAGAGGAAATAAACTTCGAGCAAAATTCATCCACGCCCAATCGTCCAGCAGGCTGTTGACCTGGGGATCACTGCCTGGAGTCCCATCTTTGGCTGCCTTTTGCAACGAAGCATTAGTCCTCGTCATGACAGCCAGAGTGAACGGCACGATAGCCAACATGCTGCCAGCTGCAGCTGCAAACCCAACCCATTTTCCACCGTGGCTCTGGACATCATAGGCGGCGTATCCATATGCGAGAGCAACTCCAACGGCAACTTTAGGCATGAGGGCTGCTCCACGTTTGTACACGTCTGCCCATGCCGGGGCGGTAGACTCGGGTGATACTTTGAGTACAGGTATGACAATGAGCGAGAGTGATGCGATAGCGCCTGGTAGGTGCGGCAAACTTATCAGTTAATGTGCTTGACGATGTGCCAGTATGGCTTGTTCACGAACCAGCTGCCCATGCAGAACCGACGATGCCAGTTGCGACCGCAACCAGTGGTGGACCTGAGATTTGCATTTTCTGGGGAAATTTCTATATAGGCGAAGTGATAGATGGTGTTCGATAGATGGTCTTGCTGAAGAAGCACAGGCGACGATGCTTATATGCTGTTCTTATTAGGGCCACCAGGACTGTGAGGAATACTCGGGAACCTCGGACAAGACGCCGCATCATCCCCTACGTAATAACTAGTACCTTGGGTAAGTATCTACCTAGGTAGGTAACTCATTGGCACGACAAGGTTTCAGCCCATTTTTTGTGGAGCTCAATGCAGAATCCTAATCCTTGGTTGAATGTTGATACTGTCTGGTATGTATACACAATACTAGTAGTAATAACATGACGACTTCTGAATACGACCGCCCAACAGATTTGATATACTAGTAAAGATGCGGGAATTTCAGCGCACTACTATTCTGCGTGGAGTGATTATTCCCATCATCAGATGATAGAATTCAACTGTGTTCTACTACGTATATAGTCCAATGAAATGTGCAGCCCAACCCTACATAGACTTTCTCGTTGCCGCTTTCGCCAAATCCCAGTTACGACATCGGCCGTTTAGCCACATAGCCGTACAGAGTCTCAGTCAGTGACTGATCCTGCTTATCAACCTCGTCCCAAGCCTTAACAAAATACATATTCGCCTTGGCGAGAACCCTCTGGCTTGGCGTATTGTTGTCAAGCGTCACAGCAACAATGCATTCCCTCACTTTACCATCGTCTCCCTCCACCGCTGTGCTCTTCTCTACCCTTACGTCGACATCAGCGCGTGGAAGCGCCCACCAGGCTTTCAAAAACGCATGCACTAGTTCCGTAGCATACCCTTTGCCCCAAAACTCCTTACGAAGCATGTACCCGATCACAGGCCATCCCAGCTCTCCCACCAGCATATGGCTACCTGCGATCCCTATCATCTCTCCTGTGTCAGCCAGGCAAACAATGTATTCGTACTTGGCATCGCCTTCTGGTGACAGCCTCTGCTTCAACTTCTCCCTAGACCAGTCGATATCCGGATCTGGTTTTCCCTGCCCAGTCCATTTCATAACCTCCGGTTGGAGGCGCAGAGCATGCCATCCCTCCAAATCGCTTTCCAACGTCGAGCGTAGAACCAGTCGCTCAGTCCGAATCTCTGGACGAGTGTCCAAGGGTGGAAGAGGAGAAGATGGGAGGGTCGTCTTGACCATTACCCACTCCAAAGGAGAAGACTTCATCATGTTGAGTTGCCGTCTATCGATGGTTGTCGCTTGAATAGGGCCAGTTAAACTCGGCAATTAGGAGAATAATGTCTTATCCGATAAGGTCCTCCGAATAGAAATAAGCTCCGTATGCCTCTGTTGCCATATATATTCGTTGCTCTGGAGAGAATTGTGCTAAATTTCTATAGCATGAGTCACAGAAGGCGTCGCCGAGATTTACTTCCACTGTGGGTACCGTACACGATGCCACCGAACTGCGGAACCTACCTGCTAGGCAGGTACCTAGATATTATTTGATATTTGCAGCAGAGTCTCGGAAAAAGTCAGCTGCTCTGGATCGGCAATCGCCGGTCTTGGGCGTAAGTTGTTGGGTAGCTCTGTCCGGAGTTCACCCAAGGCAAAAAAACGTATGCCCATGCCCAATTCTGATCAGTGATCCCCTTGACACTCCAGAATGTGCCGTTGTTGTAATATATGCCACTTGAACACGCACGTGCCTATACTGCACCAGGCAGCAGTAGTCTTCACGAATCCAACTGGGCTTGACATGATGACAGAAAGCTGCTGAGTCATCGTCTGGGCTTGTTCGGGCCGTTGGCGACTCCGGAAGGTAAAATTCCAGAGCAATGCAATCGTGGCAACCGCCGTCACGTCGTCCTACAGTCATTCAATCACGAACTCCAATCCGGTACATCTTGTGCAATGGTGGCTTCACAAAAGCAGGAGCAGGCTTGACGTAAAATGTGCATTCCCTTTTAGACTCCAGCTACCGATGTGGCATCGAATTGTGTCACTCTCTCAATCACTATCACGTAACATGTAAGAGTTTTGGTTCATTCGTTGCCTGCTATTTATCAGGCAAATGCAGTTGATATTTCCATGATCCGTAGTAAACACCCGCAGAACCTTGCCCAACCACCCCCAGAAACCAGAAACACTCTAAGCGAAGGTGGAAGGTCGCTTTGCGCTGAACACCTTCGAGTTGCTAATCTTGGAAATACGATGAGGCAGAGGGAAGGTCAGGCCCTTCTGGAGGAGCTGCTTGATGTACGGGCGCTTGACGTCTTCGGTCTTCTCGATCTCAACAACGCGAAGGATCTAATGGAAGAAGTCAGCACTTTTCATCACCAGGATCCGATGAAGCATTTGGATTAACATGGTGCACGTACGTGGATCGACCTGAAACGAGCGCGATGGCGGGCAGCCATGTCGGAGTAAAGGGCCTCGACGGCATCGGTGCGGGACATTTCACGGTACTCCTTGTACATATTGTGTGTACCGGAGCGCGAGTCGTAACGCAGCCAGATGCCGAAGTTCTTGACCTTCTGGGGGTGCTTCTCGTGGATCTATACCCCTAATTGTGAGCCTCAAAGTTTTGACAGATAGCAAGTCTACACAACTTGGGACGGGGTGGTCGGGTATATTCTTACAGCCTTGACGCTGACAATCTCACCAGTAGCCTTCTTGACCTTTCGGAGACCTCGCAAGAAGTACCAGAATCGGGACTTGGCGACCGTCTCGTTGGGGGCAAAGATGGTCATGCGGTACATGTCCGGGGTTGGGTTGGCCTCGGTAGGCAGATGGCGCCCGATGACCTCGTATTCCTGAAGACGACCTATGTAAAAGAAAAAAAGGCGTTAGTTTGCCGGTTCTGTGTAGGTGTTCGTCTATTACAAGCCCGTGGGATTTTGTCGTCGAGATAGGGGGTGAAACCATTCGTCGGTTTTTGGTTGCAGGTCGTGCGTAGTATCGAAGCTGGAAAGGAAATCTGTCGAGCCGTTGAAATTGCGCAAAGTTGTTGCAAACAGCGCTACTAGCTTAACAAAAGAGTTGTCGGCCCGGTTCAAAGTCAGGAGTCCTTTCGGTAGGAAACTCAACATCGTCAAACATCATGGAATTCTCTTGTTGGTGGTGAATATGCTGTGGTTGGTGGTCCCTTGATATTTTCCAACTTCATGCGACGCAATCCCAGACACAGACAAAAACAAATCAGGAGAACGGCGCTTACCCATCTGTATTATATGTTAGTATATGAGTAGAATTGGAATGATATAATATTGACCAACTTACAGTGACGGTGGTCAATGTCTCCGACAACTGGCGAAATTTGGTGATTGTCAAAGTTGGAAGAGATACAGCGATAATTTTTGTGTGCGGTTGGTGGGGAGGGCACGCAGGACGAGAGCCTGCAGGGCTTAAGCTTCCCCAGCGATTGGCTGAATTACAAAACCAAGGTCCACAGGTGAGTAGTTGTGCTCACGTGATGAGCCACAATAAGCGAAAAGCGCCAATGTAAAGCGCAACCAATTAAAACAACTGTTTCTTTTAAGCGGAGCCAGGGTACGTACCACACTGTGAGGTTGACCAAACCTCCCAAAGTTTGCCTGGAACGGTTGGCAGATCAGTGGCTCATTGAGTTTTGGCCCATATGGGAAGTGATTGAGGAGCATCAAAGTCAACGTTTCTCGATTCTTGTTCTCATAAGGCAACTATTAGAACTCCTAATTACGCAAACGGGCTCTCATTTAACATGAACGAATTATTTGAGGACTTTGCCAAAGCGTACGCTTTGCGAAATGGATACCTGCTAGCACAGACAATCTCACCAGTGCCGCCTCCCAATGAGCCGCACAGGCTGAAACGCATATGGCAGAGCACGAATTCCCATAGCGCCAAAGGAGACATTAAGCACTTTATTAAGTCACAGACATCTTCTCGAAAGACTATAAGCCATGACGAGGTCAACGGATGGGTTGAAGTATATGTGGCGTACTGGAACGCAATAGGTGAGATTCTTGCTGGGGAGAGCGGCAAGGTGAGTTGCTTTCATAATATGTGTACATAGAAATGCATCTGGACTAACGCCTATCGCTCAAGTCCTCTTGGACTAAAGTCTATGAGGCGTGGAAAGAGCTTACCTCCATGTTAATTCGAGGGTACAATAACTCTGGCTTTGAAGCATGGACAATTCCCACCCTCTACGTCGTTGGGAAGTATTTGAGATTGTTTGCTATCAAGTCCGATGACGAGAGAAGCCGGTCTTCCACCGACAACTCCGGAACTGCATCGCTGATGCAGGACGACTTTGACCCGGAACTAGAGAAACAGGGTCAGCTTAGAGACTGCGAGCAGCATCTAAAGCGCATATTTACGCTGTGCCTCAATGACAGGTGAGACGTCCCTGACATGAAGTATTTAATATAAGACTAATCATGCACTGATATAGAGCACCGATAGAAGAATCTCGAAAATGGGGGATATATTTTGTTATTAATTTGTTGTTCAAGACATACTTCAAGCTCAACAGTGCGTCATTATCAAGAACAATTTTGAAGACGTTGGCCGTCTATAACGACAAGGGAGACATGCCACCTTTAGAGGCATTTCCAAGGGCTCAAAGGGTTACCTTCAAGTATTATGAAGGTGTTTTGTTCTTTCTCGAGGAGAACTATGTTCAGGTATCTCACCCGCTCAATATTTTTGAGTAAAGTACTAAAATCATCCCAAACAGGCAGAAAAGCACCTTATTGAGGCATGGCAATTGTGCCACAAGGATGCCAAGAGCAACGCAGAGTATGTTAAAAATGGCAAACGCCACGCTCGTAAGAACGGCAACTAACAGGGACAGGCGCATCTTGACATATCTCATCCCCTGCCGACTGCTAACTAGCCATGTCCTCCCTACCAAAGCACTCCTTCAACCGTATCCTCGATTGCAGGAACTGCTTCTACCACTTGCGGAGTGCATTAAGCGAGGCGATTTGCATAATTTCGACCTAGCCCTACAAAAGGGTGAAGACGAATTTGTCAAGAAACGTATATATTTGACCCTAGAGCGCGGCCGTGATATTGCTCTGCGCAACCTCCTACGCAAGGTTTTCATCGCCGGTGGATTTGACGAACCCAAAGAGGGCGAAACGACCCCTGTGCGCAGAACTCGAGTACCAGTCTCAGAATTCCGAGCCGCAATCTGCATGGGAAGTGGTGGGGAACTCGTCGATACAGATGAAGTCGAGTGCCTGTTGGCCAACATGATCTACAAGGTAGGCCTTCCCGGAGACTGTACAATCTACCTGAACCACTCCAAATGCTTGCTATCATTTCTTATTTTGTCGGTGCCACACAAGCGTCCATCTGCCATTCTATCAGACTGTGCCGGGTGCCTCAACCTAAGGGTCCAAGGCACCAATGAGCTTGCGTGTGGTCCACGTCAACCATCTACCGTACCAGGAGCAGTTGCTAATTTGCATTACGATAGGATCTAATGAAGGGATATATTGCTCGAGAAAGAGGAATTGTGGTCTTATCGAAGAAGGGCGCCTTCCCGGGAACAGGCGTATGATTTGGGGCTCCATGGCTACGATAAGAATTTCGAAACTGTTTGGCGGCCTTGATGAAGAGAAGCCAGGCAAGGTCTGATACACAATATTCTTGACAGCCTCGCAATCAAATGGGAATATGGGCAATGGTCCACGTAGTTTCCTGGCTCAAATCGATGCCTTGGGATAGAAAGTAGGGCTACCAGCAACTGATTGGCACAAAAACTTTCGGCGCTATGGCACACATTGTTTTCTTCATCACAAGGCGCGGTATCAAACAGGGATCAGTTCGATAGGATACTGGTTTTACGCCGAAGTGCTACCCAAGGCACATCGTGCAACGCCGGAAGAGCTGCCCCCAGAACCCCTAAACAGGGATAATTTTGCCGCGCTGATGTGAGTCATGGTTGCCACGCCAGATCTTGTCAGCACGGGAAATTTGAGACTTTTGGCATGTAAAGCGTCACGTAGACTCAATTAGCGTCCATTTAGATGCACATGCCTACCGTGATCATTCGTGTCTCCAAGGAGGTAATTTTCGAATATGGGCAAATGTTATTAGTTAAAGATGTGTATGTCCTCAATCTCATATCTGCGAAATAAAACGCAGAAAGGGCGTTTAGAAGGTGATCCTACATAAAGTGGACGCAAATGACGCAAAGGCCATAGAAGCATCCCCAAAAGACTTTGCTGTTTTATACATGAAAATTTAACAGGACATGAACTTTTGTGTTCTCAAAGAAGTGAAAATACCATACACCCTCATAGATCGAGAAGAGTAATTGTACATGACCTCCGGTAAGTGTGAAGGCTAGGAAAGAGACATAATGGGAAACGACGCCCGACTAACTCACTGTGCAGAAACACGTCAAAATCTTGTGGCAAGGATTAGAAAAGAAACGTTCCGAACCGTCAACGCCAAGTTTAAGCCGTAGATTGTTGCATTTCACCACTTTTAATGACCTAGCAAACTGGCTCCATGTGTGCGAATATTGGAATAAGGGGAAACGTATCACGTCATTTGAGTCGGGATACCGTGAGACTGATCCTTGGGCCCTTAATATTGGATCTAGCGGCCAGATCTCGGTGTACCTCTGAAAAAACGCCGTGTTAGCGTGGTTTTGACAAGGCGATGAAGTCAGATTTTCCTCTTACTGTGCAGATGAGATATCATCAACATGATTGCACAAGGCAACAAACAGGTCAAAGAACAGCTGGGTGCCGCCATTATACATTTCGAGTTGCATAGTCCCGCTACGCTTAAAAGTGCCACGAGAGCGAATAATGAGAGCCAAGTAGTGAGCTCGCAATTTAGAATCGCTGTCAGGTGTGTTGGCATACGCATAACGTGCAGACGCCAAGATGGTGCTGCACTGGATGCCGGATTCTATACATCTTTGGTCAGATATGACGTGGTAAGAGCCCAGGAACAGAGTTGTCGTGAAACAGATGTCCAAAAAGAAAAGAAAAAACTTACGCAAGCCTTGCTTCCGGAGAGCGAGCTTCTTGAGCTCCTCTAGTCCGTATTTCTCAGCTGCACAATAGATGACAGTGTCTTTGAGTAAGTCACCGTCAACTCCGCGATGATAGAAAGTGCTTTCAACTGCTCGCTCTGAATCGGAGGGTTCAAGTTCCCAAGAGTTGCGCCTTTTGTTGTGCATGAGCCGTGGGAAATAATCTCCCTTGTACAGGTATTCCAACACTGAGCTGAAAATCTCCGGCTCTTCATCAGGAAGGGCAATTTTCTTGGCAGCAGGATCCATGTATGTATTTCGTAGAGCGTTATTGAAGAAAGGACTAGAGCAGAGGACATCATCGTGGGCGGCGAACAGTCGTTGGTCGGATCCGACGACCAGCGTCACAATAGCGGACGGCATATTTCTGTGTCCACCAGTCAGCTTTTCTTGTTTCATGATGAACAAGAGGGGAGACTAGGAGAATTATGGGAGAAGAAGAGCTACGTACCCGCCCATGACTGTGTCATCACTGGCCGTGGCTGTGGAAGCCGTTGCTGGACGTCGATGACGAGACTCATGGCGTTTTTTGCTGACACCATTGTCACGGCTGAACGAAGAACTTGACTTTGACGCCTTATGACTTTTGGAAAAGCTCTTGCTGGAGGACTCGAAGCGTCTGCTGCTGCTAAACATTGTAGTAGCTTCTGTCGGGTGCACAGGAAGAGACCCTAGTTGACGCTTGCTTGGGTCTAAAGAAACAGCAATTTGACAACAGCGAAATTCACAGCGCAGTACAGAAATAAACAAGGTGGACTACAAAAAGACGTTGAAACACTGGTGACAGAGCTGATGGCGATTTGTGATGCCTGATGGTGTCAGCGAAGCCCAGAAAAAAACTTACCTAGGGCGCTAACGAGATGTCCCAAAAAATTGGTTGCTTGAGATGGGGTGAATGCCAGGCTTTTAATACTTCAGGAGAATGCTCCGTGCAACCACCAGCTGGCAGGCATCGGCGGACTCCATGTCACCGTTGCATGGCTAAGACGACTAACAAGCGGGCTAGCTCCCCTGATGTGGTCCGCCTTGCAAGGAAGCCCTCTGGTCATGGTGATAGCCTCAGGTCCTACGCGCGTCCAGTAAGAGCAAGACGTGACTCTCAGTTCGCGTCGTTTGCGCGATATCACGTGAAGCTAATTAGTTCTGTGCTAGGGGTGCCAGGGGTGTTGGAGCAAGCCATGGCCCAAGCGTTTTTTCGAGTCAGACGTAAATCAGGGCTAGGAGTCATCAAGAACACCAGAACAGCAAGGATGGCCAGGAGCTTCCAGGGGCCGGGGTCTCAGCATGATGCCTTTGCTGAAGGAGGGTATTCCAACAAACCATGGCACCGATAACGAGTCTGGCCGGGGTAGGGAGGTTGGGAGGTGAGGGCAGTGGAGCACCACAGGCAACTCTCCTCGAGGCAGCGTTCTTCAACGATAGTCAGTCTGCACCTCAGCGGATATAATAGCAATTTCCAACGTCAAAGGGTCAGAGAGATGTGCATAAGAGGCATTGCAGGTTCCCATATTCATCGATTTATGCCATTTGGAAGGCCTTTCATCTTGCCGGCAGTCTCAGTAGTTCCGAGATATTGAAGCTCTAAGCAGATCCTCACCACGCCTGGAGAAGTGAACGGACTTCGTCTTTGTCTCTGCACATGGATACCGTGCTTTTTGCCAGTGCCATGAGAGATAGCTTAGGCTTGTTCCTGGCGAGCTGGCTGGGTCGATCATCCCTGGGTGCCTTGAACTGTTGGTCGCGTCTCCACTGCGGAAGCGTTGGTTGTCGTACTGGACTAGGTGAGGTGCAACTTATTGGTCGCTTCGAAAAACCCGGTGGCGTTTATTGGAGGTGCAGGCAGCTGCTGAATGATGACGAGTCTTTGACTCTGGAGGGAGAAAAAGAAGAAGAAAAAAAACCGAAACCCGGTGTACCAGGCCTATCATGTTCCCTCGTCGGGATGGGATGTGATACCGACTTCTCTGATTCTCCTATCTTATCGAGTTCGTTTCCTCATTTCTTGTTTCTATGGCCTTCCGCGCTGCTGACAAGATGGATCTTGCAATAGCTTCTCTACCTTGTGGGCGAAACATCACATCATTGTGAAGAGCGGAATGAACTGTATGACGTTGTACTAGGAGGCCCATATCCTCGCATTGCCTTTGGAGCCTTTTTCCATGGTCCGGGGGCACTAATTCGTCTTTTCCTGCTTCGATAATGTATATTTCAGGCGGTCGTGTCCCAGAATATCCCCTTCCAATCACCTCAAGGTTCTGCCTACTATCCAGGCGGCTCCTAAGGAACGGCCACAGGTGTTTGTATGGCAACCATTTCTGCGGGTACAAAGCTGAAAGCATATCGCGTGTATTTGTAAATGGTGTCTCAAGAACAAGGGCGTTGATTGGCAAATTGGTCAGAGAAGGAGACAAAGATGCCAAGGCTGCCAGGTTTGTTGCAAAACCACAACCTATGCTCTGGCCCCAAAAAATGACCGCGGGTCTTGGTTGCTCGCCTTCCTGTGACCTGTGGTGATATTGATCAGAGATCCAGCGCAAGGCTGCTTCGGCATCCTTATTGATGCCTGTTTCAGAGGGTCGATCATGCGATGTCCAATACCCCCGGTAGCTTACGCCTACTAAGGTGTAACGGAACATGTCGTCTTCCAGTTGAAGACGGGTCAGAACCGACGAAATATCTGGTAACCGCGGAGGGAGGGACGACGCATTGCCTGCATCGCTCGTCAGGAGACAGGCTTGCCTTATTCCTGGTGTGAAAGTATGAGGAGATCAAACCTTGAAAGTATAAAATATATACGGGTATCTTGACACAGTCGCTTCTTGTAGCTGTTGCCCGAGTACCACTAGGACCGCCCCCATGGCTTACGCAAAGAGAAATCTCTGTGCCATCCAGGGATCGTATGCGCTCTTCCCGCCATTGAATAGCACGACAGTATCGAGCATAATCGGATATCTTCATTTTCCTCGCATTCGGCGGAAGATATGGATCGTAAATAATAGTGTTTTGCAACATAACCAGCATGGCACATTTCCAACACCACAAAGCAACAAGGAGCCCGGTGAAGATGGCTGGTGGCAGGAGGATAGGAGCAACATGTAACCTTCTAGTTAATAAACTATTCCGAGGTCGAGGCTGTATAATTGGCCTCTCCTGTCTGTTTCGCGTCCATCTCAAGGCCTGTAGGTCTCTTGCGAGGGGCAGGCCTCGAGACCAAAGCATCGCCATGCCACAGGTCTAGATTTGCGGCATCGCAGCGGGTCAAATTGCCGGAACAAAACCTCCAGCAGAATTTCAGGATGTAATTTGTGATTGTCGAGTCTGAAAGCAGACCGTAAGTTGAGGCAAAAACAGCCACCTCGGAGAAGAAGGCCAATCTGCAATATGTTATGGAGTACAAAGTTTAACATAAAAGTCCATCGATTGTTTCGAAGTGCATGTGAGTGGTGGGATGCCCCGCCTTGAGGCCTGATGTCACCATTACGGTAGGGTTCTAAGTTACTACATGTCGCTGTAGGCACCTATCAGCCTATACCCACGCGCTTAGGTGCCTATAACTAATACTCAGAGTGACTAGTCGATTGTTTAACCCGCTGGCTAAGTCTAGTTCAAAACATCGCTCGATCCACTGCCTGCGACGGCTTTCTAACATTCGACTCTTCTCACTTCCATTCATTGGCATCCTCCTCTTTGGGCTGCACCTAAACCTCTTAAAACTTGCGGGACATTCTGCAAGCTGCGTGAAAGTCCTCCTCCCCAACGCCACTGAAACGCTTCTGCCGCCGCCTTTCACAATGTCATCCGCACCAGACAAAGAGACCGACCACCCTCACCACATTGACATTCAAGATGATCGCGTGGCGCCACGCGAAGAAGGAGATGCAAGTCCGGGCATGCGAAACAGCAAAGGATGGGACGGAAAGCTTCGAATCTCCAAATCTGCTCTGCTGTCCAACCCCGAGGCGCTCTCTGATCCTGAGTACTCCGATGACAGCAATGTCCTACCTGGAGAAGATATTAGAGCTGACGAAGGTATATTTGCTTCCCAACCCGGATTTTGGAGCTGCAAATTAACGTATGCTTTCTAATAGATCTACTCGAAAGTGAGAGCTCCGACAGCGAGGAAATCATGTGTTCTCATTCCCGTATCGGATCCATCTCATCCCTTCGACTCGAGCGTTTCAAAAACGTCGCCCGGATATGCCTTCGGCAGAATACTATACAAGAAATCGAAGGTCTGGCCCCTCTGGCGGCCACATTGAAAGACTTGGACCTCTATGACAACCTGATTTCGCATATGCGTGGCATGGACGAACTCAAAAATCTCGTCTGCCTGGACTTGAGCTTTAACAAAATCAAGCACATCAAGAATATCAGCCACATGACGGAGCTCAAGGAATTATTCCTTGTCGCCAACAAGATCAGCAAAATTGAGGGACTTGATACGTTGCAGAAACTTACATCTCTAGAGCTTGGGTCCAACCGCATTCGTGAGATGAGGAACCTCGATAATCTCCGAAATTTGGAGGAGCTTTGGGTGGCTAAAAATAAAATCACCGACCTTACTGGTCTGGGCGGCTTGTCGAGCCTTCGTCTTCTCAGCATTCAGTCAAACAGAATCAGAGACCTCTCACCACTAAAGGAGGTGCCTCAGCTTGAAGAGCTCTACATTGCACACAACGCTTTAGAATCATTGGAGGGCATCGAAGGAAACACCAATTTAACCATACTAGACATCTCCAACAACCAAATTCGCAGTCTCAAAGGCCTGGAAGGGTTGTCCAGGCTTGAAGAAGTCTGGGCCAGCTACAACCAGATTGGGGACCTTGTAGAGGTAGAAAAGGTGTTGAAAGACAAGGAGAATCTGACCACTGTCTATTTTGAAGGGAATCCGCTTCAGCTCCGGGGACCAGCTCTATACAGAAACAAGGTCCGATTGGCTTTGCCACAAGTCAGCCAGATCGATGCTAGTAAGTTTCTCTCTTTCTCACACACACAGAGAGACATGTGGATATGCTGCTAACATTTAACTCACAGCTTTTGTTCGAGTATAAGCCTAAATGTTTCAGTAAAGTAAGGCAGTGTAATAAGCAAGGCGTTTCCGGTTTTTTTCACGATAGCGTGCACAGCGACACTAATTGTATGATATGGGTCAAGGTAGGTATTGGGAGACAGTTTGCAATACGTGGCAAAGTGCATCCCAATTCCGTTGAGCTACACGATGCCGACGGACATATGATATGATTATTTTGTGCCAGTTTATTCATGGTTTGGGTCTCTATCTTCTCGTCGCATGTGTAGACGACAGTGTTGTATAGACTTGGACTATCGGGTGCGGAGTAAACCGAGTTCTATTCTGGTTCTCTTTGGCTAAGACGGCACAAGATATGGCTTTCTACCCAAATATCCACAACTTGTCGCTTGGGAAATACTAGGGCAGCAAAGTAAGTCCTTGCTCAAAGGCTAGTTCACACTATATATATAATTGACGGCTTACATTTGTGGGCTGGTTAAACCTCAAATTGAGGTCCATCTTTGCGATGCGATCCAGGTCAGCTTGCTCAAGATCAAAATCGGTGCTTTCAATATTCTGCTCCATAACGCCAGGTCTAGAGGTCTTTGGAATCACGGCCAGTCCCCGTTGCGTCGCCCATCGCAAGAGAATCTGCGCAGGAGTCTTGCTGTGCTTGGCGGCCATGGCAGCGATGGCTTCGTGCTGCATCAGCGGAGCCACGTTCTTGGCCCGATCCATGTCGAGCTCAATGAAGCCCGTGGGCCCGAAAGACGAGTAGGCCGTCACGGCGATGCCCTCTGCCTTGGCGAGCCTGACAAGGTTATTCTGCTGCAGGTATGGGTGCAGTTCTATCTGCAGCGTGGCCGGCCGAATGCGAGCATACTTGAGCATATCGTAGAGGCCCTGCGCCTCATAGTTGGAGACGCCGATGCTTCTCGCGAGGCCTGCGTCGACGAGGCTCTCCATGGCACCCCAAGTCTCCTGGTTTGTCGCCTTGCTCCAGCGGACTTCTCCTTGGCCGTCGTAGAACCAGCCAGGGGGGTAGCGTGTGGCGGGATCAACGTACTCGAGGGCAACGGGGAAGTGAATGAGAAACAGGTCAAAGTACTCAACTTGCCAGTCTGCTAGCTGACGGCGGCAAATGGGCTCGACCTTGTCCTTTTCGTGAAATGTCTGCCACAGCTTGGAAACGATGAAGAGTTCCTCTCTCTTGACGAGGCCGTCACGGATGGCGCGGGCGATGCCAACTCCGCATTCCTTCTCATTGCCGTAGTCTGTGTACAAGGCATTTGGGTGTTAGAAGAGAGGAAGCAGACAGGCGCAGTTAATGGGGAGGTGCATGCTGCAAAGGGTGTGTTGACACGCGAATCAGACTCCCTTGGGGAGAGTTCGGTTGGTATCGGTTCTTGCTTACCGCAGGCTCCGTCAAAGAGCCGGTAACCAGCTTTGACGGCGTTGTAAACGATATCGGCGCAAGTGGCATTGTCGACTTTCCAAAGGCCGAATCCGACCTGTGGCATGTCATAGCCACTGTTAAGCTTAATAGATGGCGGCGCCATGGTTGCTCGTTTCTCACGAGTGGCAAAGAAAGCTAGGATATCAAGACAGGCACTCTTGTTAGTACCAGAGAAAGTAAATTGTGAAATATTTCTCACGCAGGGGGAGAGGAAATTAGGCAACAAATGTTTGGCTATTTGTATTTTTTTTTTTTTTTTTTTTTTTTTTTTTTGCACTACGAGCATCGGGAACGAAACCTGCGCGGTTCATGAGACCCTTTTCCGCCGATTGGCATGGCTATTTTGAAGGAATCAAATCCACACTGTTTAGCTTCACATTGCTAAAAACGGCACATTTCTGCACTTTTAGCCAGCCGAAAGTTACCATTGCTACCAATCAGTCATACTACTCGGCACTTTATGCGACCCACCGCAGCATGAATTGATGACTGGAGCCGCTCAGTATTTAGCCTGATATTTACATGATGCTCCAGAAGAGGCCCACACGGTTAATAAACTGCATCAGGCCCCAGGTCAACGGTCAAAAATCTACACACCTTCATTATTATCAAAACGCGAGCGGTCCCATACAGCCTCATCTTGTACATGTTTATTTCCATCACTTAGATGTTCCGTGAATAGCATGCTACTCACGTTGGTATCAAAATATCGTCTCACCTTTTTTTTTCATACGCATGCTCCATCGCAATTAAAAGGCGTATTACTCCGAGTCCCATTACATGAAATTCAACAAATGCCCCCCGTATCCACAGTATTAACAATTAACAATAAAGTGTGCAGTTTCTGCGCAAAAACGCAGAAACTCGGTGCCAGCAGCTTCTCCTGGTTCCACGGTTACTACCAGCTATCCATCATGTTCGAGTACCGACATCGACAAGCGCCCAGGCCGATGGTGACATCTGCAATTGGGTGGCGCATGTCATCTTGGCAAACGGCTTGGCCAATTGTTGAGTTGAAGAGCTGAACAATCTCCATGTCCCCTGGCCATGCCGCATACTTTACGTGATTCCTGGGAGGGTCGACGGCCGCAGTGCCTCGTTTCCTAGTATACAGCGTAGTCTCGAATTTGACGTTTTTATAAGTGCATCTCGCAGCACGATTGGTCGGGGAACCAGCATCGGATGGTGTAACAGTCTTGTTCATCAGAAACGAGAACTCGAGCCGTTCTGTGGGCTTGCGATAGTCGCGGACCTTCATACTGACGTTGGCAAAACTGGGACCAAAGGAGTTCTCGGTAGATGTGATGGTGTACGTGTACGAGTTGAGCTGTGTTATGTTCCAGTGGAAGATGACCGGACCGTCTTGCGTCATGGGGTTGCATCCCCAGGTTGTGCTTTTAGACGTGCAATTGGCATCAATGTTCTGAAGAGACGTCTGGAAAGAAAATGCGCCCACTGGGAGCGGAGGACCAGAATCATTGCCGTTGTCCTTTACTACTGGACTGCCTCGGGTAGAAACTCTGAGCCAGTGTGTTAGCTTTCATTCTTGAACCAAGGGAATAATACACAATATACATATCATGGATATATAGTCTTGTTCACTTTGGACTTACTTATTTCTTAATCCCAAAGATAGGCCAACTGCCAAGGCGGCCATAGTGACAAGCGTGATAACGCCCACAATGGCCAAGAACCGTCGAGATCGTTTCCTTTGTGCAAACCAGTGTTTCTCGTCTGCTTCCCCAGTCTCTTCAGAAGTGCTCATATCGTCTTTTAGTTCTGCGATGGTCGAGTCCGGCGTGAGAGGGGGGGACAAGTGTCCGGTGCTGGTAATGGTGACGGTGCTGGCAGACGAAGATGGCAAAAATGAACCCAACTGGGGTGGTACTATTACGCTCCGTCGAGAATATCTTTGAGGAATTCTGAGGGGTATCTTGGGAATAGCTCCGGGGTTGTAGACGGCATCATTGTATTCCGTCACGATCTGACCTTGTACCAATGGTGGCATTTTCGGCTGCGAAGCCATTGATAAACGGGAGATTGATAAACGGGAGAATGGTTCATGGGCCATTGCCACGATGTGGCTCTTGTCATCCATTTTTCGGCTCATATTTGTCAAGTGAGGAGGGCCCGGAAACCTATGCTTGTTGAAGTTTCCCACACAGAAACAAGGAGACGCAAGGCTCACAGTAGAATGCTGTTGATTGCCCCCAGTACTGACTGATATGACTTACACAAGCTAGAAGAAAACCCAACGCAACATACGGAGAAGGAGAAAGGGGGGGGCAGAACCAAGTGAAATAGAATATTACTGCGCAGAAATACAAAATGCGACACCAAGAAACACAATACTAGATCTCTACAACGGCACCAGCTATCCTGTCATTGCCCCGCCATCTATTCTCCTAGCCGGGGCAATATTTCGTTCGCGGCGGATTGAGACCAGAGACATTGTGGTGAAACCTGAAAGGGTTGATGCGAAGAAATAAAAAAAGCAAGGAAAGCAAGGGGACAAAGGCAGGTACTATCCTCGGCACACGAGACATTATGGACTATCCATTCCCAACTCCCGAGTTAGCGCAATCCCGACCACCAGGACACTGTAGAATTCCCACATGGCTTGTTGGCACTATTCAAGACGGCCAAAGATGTCGATGCAGTGGTGAGCACATGCGCTCGACGCAATCACCTCCGAGTACACCGGACAGCGCACTCTGAGCTCCTCGTTTTTCCTGACAGAAGAGGAGTCGTCGTGCGCGCGTACTCCCACGACCAAGAAAAAAGACTCTTGCAGCACTGGAGCTGTCACGCTGGATGCTGATGTCGCCCCAGGCAGTGTGCTTCATCTTCCGGTCGCATTGCTTCCTTTGTGCGCGGCCAAACATGAACAAGGTTGTTCGTAATGTGTGTATACATTTTTCCAGCGACCAAAAGACTCGATGCGTCTCGTCGCCACTGGCCATCTATGGTCTTGCGTCTATGGACTCTACTACTGACCAGATGCGGCTACGGATGTCCCATCTTCTGCCCTTCGGCCCTCAACCCCCGTATCTTGGCACAAGGAAGAAGCGCACAGGAATGTCGCGTTCCCCTGCTATCAGGGCGGCCATGAGAATGTACGTAAGTTAGTTTTTAATGGTAACCAGGTGTTGCAGCCCGAAGGGCGGGTTTCGGGGACAAGGCGGTTTGGAAGGGAGGAGTCTCAGGAGACGTTAGACCTGGTGGACTTCTCGGTGCTCCCTGATTATCTACAACATTGGATCTTTTGGGTCCATCTTGACGTCTCTTCTTCCCACAGGACGAGCTTACTAAAAATGACTGCATGCCTTATTTTATACACATGACGTATTCATTTTTTGTACACAGTCTAAGCCCTCCCAGCCACATGTATCAGGCATGCCGTAATACATCTCTATGTAGCCACAGCATCGAGTCGCTCCTCTGTCTCTTCGAATTCCTCGTCTTCACCGTCTTCCGTGGCAGTCTCCTGCTCTTGCTCCAGCTGAATCTTCCGCGGCTCCGCTTCTTCCCCTTTTTGTGTATATTCAGGAGCGGCCAGAGAGTCTCCCTTGTCCGTCCACACCGAGGCAAGCTCCAGCTCGATCTCATCGCGTCGCTTCTTCAATTCATCAACCTCAGCCAAACGCTCGCGAAGTTCCTGTACTTCCTTCTCAACTTGCATCTTCTCACGCTCCGTGCCGATTCGCTCAAACTCCCATTCATCGCCATTGTCGCCCATGCCTAACATCAGGTTAAATGTGTGGTATCTCTTCAGTGAGGCTCGGGTCGATATCGTTATAAGGGCTGCGTGGAGGAAGGACGATTAGCTTAACTTGTCCGATTATACACAGTAAGTATTTTCCAGACTTACTGATGCCCTTTTCTTTGCACGTCTCATACAAGAGACCTTCCACATCACTAGATACTGCACTGGTACCCTCATCAATAATGGCATATTGAGGCTCGTGATACAGCAGTCTGGCAAATTGCATCCTCTGCTTTTCGCCTCCACTGAGCACATCCTTCCACTCCTTTCGTGTGTCCCAGCCACCCTCGCGGTCAGGAAGATAGCCCAGCTTCGCTTCTTCCAGGATCCGTTGCAGTTCCACTTCCGACTTGCGCTTTTCTCTCATGTCGACGTGGCCATCGGGATAAATGACTTGGTCACGTAACGTCCCAGGACTGAGATACGGCCGCTGAGGCAAGAACATGATTCCGTCTTGTCCAATATTCTTCGGACGACTGACCAAACCCCGGTATACTGGCCACAGTCCTGCCAAAATACGGCTGATAGCAGTCTTCCCCACGCCATTCGGACCAGATATCTACATACGAAATCGAATATAAGCTTCGGGCTCAAATGCTGGCCGTCCCATATCGTAGAAAGACATGAGCCAAAATCAAAGATATGCATTTACTTACCAGAAGATGCTCGCCGGCACGAACAATCATCGACAATGAGTCCAGCAGCTCGTCTCCTCCCTGCGGCCACAAGCCAGGGGCGACAATTGGCACATGCTCAAATCGGACGCCATCGAAACCCTTTTGGATCGTTCCTTGCACATCTGACAGCGAGTAGAGCTCGTTTTGTCCGCTGCGAAGGTAATACGCATTTGCATGCACTCGATGAAGAGTAGAAATCAGCGTGTACACTCGGCTAGTGTATCCGGCGAGCTCTGACAAATCCTTGATAGAGTACATCATCCTGCCGCCAGCATCCGCCAGGGACAGCATAAGTCTCTTGTTGGTGATGAAGTCCTTCATTCGATTACGCTCCCGGCCACCCTTCTCAAAGTTGTCAACCATTTCAGCGGCACCACCAATCCCACCCCACGCTGGGAGGAACACGGGTAATGAGGCGAGCAGATAGCCGTAGGCACTCCAGCTGTATTTTAGAATAAAGTCTTCCAAGATGTTGTAGCGAATCTTGAGCATGTAGATACCCTCCATCCAGCTCTTTAACGATTTGTATTCCTTGTTCAAAAATGTCTTCTCGATGTCAGCACCGCCATAAAAGGCAACCTCCTCGGCGTTAGCGATCAACCTTGCGTGAAGACTTCGGAAGTCGCCTTCCTTGCGCCCTTCAACGGCCTTAAGTTTTCCAAATGGAGGGGAGAGTCTGCGGAGAATGCTGGCCGTCAGGAAATAATTGCTCATCAGGCCTGAGAGGGCTAGCGGGCCGAGAGAACGATAAAGCTGGAAGCTAAAGACGCATAAGTCCACGAAAGGTTTTCCGAGAGAAGAGTATAAGTTAGCGGCCGCTGCACAGAACAGCGTTAGATCTTGCGTGATAAACTGATCCGCCCCGTGGCCGACACCGCCATCCAAGTTGTGAAGCTTGTAATAGTTTAAGTTCTCGTTCAAGTATAAGTCGTGAATGTATCGGGTGAGGCGGGTGCGAAATGCAATAGACACCTTCGATTCCAAAAATTTGATCATAGCGTTGGTATATGACGCAAAGCCGCCCAAGCCGCACCACTGTGAAAGTGCATGGTAAGTACAGCACTGGGGAGAATATGGGCCAACGAAGCACATCAAATGAGCGGAACTTACTTTCACAATGCCCCAGAGGAAGGCCTTTCCATTTCCAGCAACCAAGTCGCGGACCAGCTCACCATCCAACCGTGCGACAACTAGCGACAGATATGTTCGAAGCATCAAGAATATACCATGGCTGAGCAACAGACCAGCCTCTTTGCTTGACCACCGTGGGATCACGATGCTCAGGAGGCTCAAAAATTGATGCAAAAAGGCCAGGTTCAGGCCGGGTTTCGTCTGTGCCGAAGGAACCGTACCATCACCTAGGCCAGATACTCGCGGTGGATTTAAAAACAGGCGACGGTGGGCTTCAAATGTCAGGGGTTTCGTGGTGTTGATGATGACCTTGGAAGTTCCATTTTTGTAGGGTACGTAGATTGTACGGGAGCCGTCATCGTTGTGAAGCCACGAATTGGTCCGGACCAACTTGCGGCCCTGCTCTCGCTCTTGGTGTTGTCGCTTCCATCGCCGCCGGTAGCCCTCACCTCCGAGAACTACGGTGAGAGTGAGGGCAAGAGTAGCGAGGATTCGAGTGACTCGTGAAGTTGCGCGAAACCTCGATCGCGCAGCCGATGTCCATTTGTCGATGAAAGCGGCCAAGGCGTCCTCAGCAGCCGTCCGTCGAAGGTTGGATTGCGCGGCCATGGTGAGGTTCAACGCTCGCAACGAGATGCCGGAAGCCGTTGCGCGCGCGAATGGACGAGATTACAGGGTAGTCATGAAGTCCAGCTGCGGAGGACGGAGGTCACGGCTGGAGAGTGAGGCGAATAAAGCCAGCAAACAGCTGTTCGATTGACTTTAGTAACGTTGCGGTGGTAGGAGTGTAGGCCGTCCAGTGTCATTTGAAGTCTGCTGTCAGTTGACGTCGTGGAATGTCCATGGTGGCGCACCAATGGAGTGTCGTCCACAGCTAAAATGCAGTCAGCGCTTCAGCATGTGAAGGCAGGCGTTTGACGTAACATATCCGAGGCAGTTGGCACTTGCACGGTAGTACTCATGTGCTCCCGATGTCCGTACTGGCTCGAACAGTGGGCTGGAGTGCTCTCAGAGCCTGGGCTGACTGGGGGCGGCAGCCAGGACTGGGGCACCAGCTCGCGGCTTTTGACTGGACAGGCTGCGTACTTAAGTACTACTTGCTGGCAAAGCCACGTGCCTGGTGGACAAATCGAGTGTACATACAAGTAGTGGTCGATACGCGCAGCCAGTGTCCCACGACCAGGCACTGCGGCGAATGCTTACTTAAGTACACGAGTATACGTACTTAAGTAGGTACTTAGACATATGTCGAAGGACTGTAGAGCACTTGCTTTTTGCACTGAGGCGTGTAGTGTTAGTCGGGAAAATCATTTGCGAGGCATGCATCCAATCCTAAAAAAAGTACACAGTGCCCCCACACGATGCTTCTGGCTCAGCTCAAACAACGGTCAACTTCCAAAGAAAAAGACAATATAGTCATTAGTCGCCAACACCAATGCTAGAATCCTAGGCAGGCATTGATATATCCGGCTGATGCGGTCATATCCACCTACGGCACGCAAGAACAACTCACCACTAGTTATTATACAAGCTTACCGGGGGGAATCGCGGATCGGTCAAAAAGACCGTGTAGGGTAGCCTTGCTCTCCCTCCTAGTCACCACGCTGGCCCAAACGGACCGCTCACCGGGGAATGGGGTAAGCTTCCGATGGAGAGCTTCGAATGCTACTTCGTAACTTACCTAGGTACATACTTTCTGAGGCGCCCAGCTCGGAGGGCAATATTTCGTTGCAGATTGCAACTGTGGACAGGCTGACAGGCTGAGGCTTCGACCGGGTGGCGTGCCAGGCACAGGCAGGATGCATGAGCATGCATGTGGCGCCAGATCCCTCTTACTGGCTGGACACCGATGCTGGGGCGGGGCATGTCGGGCGCCAACAGATCCAATGAAAAAGTAGAGTGCAAGGCAGCATGTCTGGGTGGATGGTTGACACTCTTGGTTGCATCCAGCCCGTAGGTACGGAGTACAGAACAGCAATAGGGTATGGGGGCGTAATAGGCGGTTGGATACTCGGCAGTATGTACTCCGTACTCCGTAATAAAGGCAGCCAGCCAACCATTATTCTGCCTAGACGGGCTTGACCGGAGGCATTGTCGATTGATGTGTGAGCATGTACTCCGTAGTAGTATACACAATGTGTCCAGTCGTGGCTGCGACCAGTCAGAGAGGAGAGACATATTGTGATGCAAAGGCCGACCGGAGAGAGAAAATTGGAGAGGAACAGGGAACAGGGCAGGAGTTCGTGCGTGTCTACATGCGAAGTAGTACTCCGTATGATCGCCTACTTTAGGGGTTGTATGTATGGACTATTGAGTATATCGAGAAGAGACGAATGCAAATAACACGGGAGTGTGTGCACTGCAACGGGAATCCCCCAGGCCCTGATGGTTGATGGGATGATCTAGAGTTGCACTGCACACAATCCAGACACAGATATCCCGTGCTTCGTCCATAACACGCGGATCAATGGATACCCACAGAGGTCATGCTACGTACTAAGTACTTCAAGTAGGGTGACAGTGAGAACAGTACTAGCATTCACCATGACCCTCTCTCGGTTTCTGTCTCCAACACCTGACCGCCATAGTGAAGACACCGAATTCCTCGTCATTTTAGTACAAGAGTCATCGTGTCTGTCACAAGTGCCCCGTCCATCCATATGTATGTACAACTGCACTCAAGTCTAAGTAACTTTAGAAGTCTGAGACACCGCTGGCAACAACACATAAGTGACAGCAAGTACGGAGTACAATAACAGCAGATGAATTAGCAGTAGAAACTCGGAGGCTTGGGTCAACAAGGGTGCCCGGACGCCGTGACAACAGTTGAGAACTTTCAACTCCAAGTGCACGGTGCACGCATACAATATCTGAGTCCTCCTTGTCGCGCTCGAGAGTAGTATTGCTGTACCCGACGACATCTACTAGATGTGTGATGGAGTACATATACATACATGCACGTAGATAGAGTTCTCCGGCTGGCAAGGACAGCGGGCCACTTCGCAAAGTGTCCGGTGCAGAGCGCGGTAATAGAACACAGCTTTGGGCGGCGGCCCTGGTATTGGATTGGTTCTAGCCAGCATGCAGGCGTGATTACAGAGCAAATGGGGCCTAGAATCAACGCCAAACATTTGGTGGCATGGGTCTTGCTTCTTAAGTTCCTGGATTCATCGAGGCCCATTGTTAAGATGAGGGAGCTTGGCGGCTACACTAGAGATGATTAGGACGTGGGAGAGGCAGGAGAGACAGGTCCAGGAACTTATGAGGGTAACCAGGCACGGTTCGTGACTGCGCGGGATGCACCGTGTGGTCTGGGGGCTGCACACAGCCAGCGGCACGTGCGAAAAAGGTGCACCCCGCACTGCTACAGATCATACCCTACCTCCAGCCCCCTGTTGGTTCATCTGACGGAGAACATTGAACTCCACTCACACCTCAGCGCCCCTCTGCCGGCCCCTCCAGCCGTGTCCTTGCACGCTCCAGGCTCCTAATGTCCCCAATTGTGTCTGCACTGTTGTCTGCTTGTCTGCACGCTGACCTTGGACCATTGACATTGATTGACTCTGCACCTCGCTCGCTCACTGACTCCGTCCAGTGTCCAACCATGTCTGGTGCTTGGTGGCCCAGTGCCAGTCCCTGCGCGCGTGTGCTGTGTGTGCTGTGTGTGCTCTCGAGGGCTCTGTTTGGCTGAAATTAGCTGGGCCAACCGGTGCCTCTAGCCGTCCCCGTCCACTCGCCCACTTCGCCCGCTCCAGCTTTTGAATAGGCTCTCGCCGCTCTCGCCCAGCCGCCCATCCCAAAGGTTAAAGACTGTCATTTCGCTTGTGCTGCACGGCTCTTCAGCTCCGATACGTCGCCTCCGCGTCTTTCTTTGTTCACCGTCAGCGTTCCTCCTACAGATCATCGCGATTTCTATATCCTCGCGTCTCCATCTGCGTCGCCTCAATTCTTGCCGTTTGCGGCCCTTGGCTAATGTAGGCAGCGCCCTAGCCGATCTACCCACCCAGCCCAACCTCACAAGGTGCCAGCCCTGACTCTGACGCCTGGGCGACTCCCTAATTTTGCGCCTCGACCATCGTCAACGGCTTCTTTCCTGAACGCTCAAGACGTCGGCCAACCAGTTGTGCATTGCCCGCTTCGAGGGCTGACTATCCTGTGTCAGTCTTGCAGTGGTTGCGCAATTCACGGTTGGTCAATAGGCTCCGGATTAAGAGGAGGGACCGAGGTGAGTTCTCCTAGTAGGCTTCATGTCCTGCGCGCGGTTTCAAGCGCAAATTTCCCCAAATCTTCAAATACACAAACATACATCTCTTATCACTGGAGGGCCCATTGGTGCTATGGGCAATAGTGAGGAGCCCCCAAAGCAATGCCGCGGAAAGCAGCTTCGAAGCTGGCTAAGAGAATTGAAATCTCAACTTGTGGCACCCGGCGACCCTCTTCTAGCAAAAACACATGCCCCCCTCTGCTTCTATGTTTTAAATCATTTGCAAACGAATATCGCTAACCTACGTATTTTTGTATTACTATAGAACTGTGAAGACGGTTGCTGTCATACGCCAAAGGAGCCCATCATTCAAGCCATCAGGCTTCTCCGCATTCGACATGGGAAATGAAGGCAACCAGTTGTCGCCCGATGAAGGGGCAACGTCCAAGAGCGGTCGTGGCCTGTTAAAGGTGCCTTCAAGATCCTCATCGCAACAAAGAAACCAGTCCTCGACCGCCTCCACTGGCCTGAGTGGTGCGACTGTTACCGATCAAAGAAGTAGTATTGATGGCCGGTCTAAAGAGTCACGAGGCAGTGTGCCTGGGAGGCAAAGAAATGGTAGTGCGTCAACAAATCGAACTGGTGGCGATAGCGAGCGTGGGCACAACCCCGGCAGTTTCCAACCGAGTTCACCGTCTACTAGCGAGCAGAAACGCAGACGAAAGAAGAAGAAGAATGGAGGGCTTTTATCGTTACTGGGTTGTTGTGGCGTTCCTGATACCGCCAATGCACTGGAAGAAGACGAAAGCGTGAATGTTCAGAAAGTCGAAAAGCTTTCCCCGCGGCCAGCTACTGCAAAGCCGAAACCGCATGCCGCTCAGGAGCAGCAACCCGGAAAGTCATTGAACGAAAAGGAACGTAGCCAGAGCGTTCCTTCTCTCGATGAAACCGAAATCCAACCCTCAAGCAGCACACAGGAGCCCCAACCAAACCCCGAGCAAGCAAAGAATGAATCGAAACAACCTGTACCCCCTGCCGTAACTGTGGATTACCCGCCTGGATCGCCGGATGAGGGTGCGGAATCCCCAGATATGGCCGCTGCAACCAATACTGGCGACGTGGAAATGCAAGACGAGGGGAAAGAGGAGCCCGAAGAGACGCCAGTTGTGGAGGATTCACAGGACTCACAACCGCGAACGATACCACCACCTCCCGCAGCTTCTGGACCTTCAGCTGTCTCCACCGTTCCCGTAGCGGAGACTGGAGCTTCTGTTCCAGAGCCGCAATCCTGGCTTCTGCCTCCAATTGCAGCAGAACATAAAGGCCGAAAGTGCCTTGTTTTGGATCTAGATGAGACTCTTGTTCACAGTTCATTCAAAGTAAGCACTATTTGCCAAGTACAAAATGACCAACAATTACTAATTTTCCCGCCCTCTCAGATTCTTCACCAAGCTGATTTTACAATACCTGTGGAAATTGAAGGCAATTATCATAATGTTTACGTTATCAAGCGGCCCGGCGTAGATGAATTCATGAAGAGAGTGGGTGAACTTTACGAAGTCGTAGTCTTCACGGCGTCTGTCTCTAAGGTACGTGTGCAATGGTTCTCGCCATCGATGGAATGCGGTTTCTTGAACAGGATAGGACTAACCGTTCCTGATAGTACGGCGACCCTCTATTGGATCAGCTGGACATTCACAAAGTGGTCCACCACCGATTGTTTCGAGAGAGCTGCTACAACCATCAAGGCAACTACGTGAAAGATTTGTCCCAAATCGGGCGGGACCTCAAAGACACCATCATCATCGACAACTCGCCAACCTCCTATATATTTCACCCACAGCATGCTGTCCCAATCAGCAGTTGGTTCTCCGACGCTCATGACAACGAATTATTAGATCTTATCCCCGTTCTTGAGGACTTGGCTGGCCCCAACGTTGCAGACGTCAGCCTGGTCCTTGATGTCACTCTTTGAGATACCAATTTTCCTAAAACTCTTTGTTTCTTCTATTTCACTCTTCATCACAACTATCATCATCGAGAAAGCACCGCGGTTTGCAGTCTTGGAATCATAGCGGCTGGCGTTTTGGTATCAGATCATTCCTTCTCTGATGTAGATGTATTACTGTCTAATCATATATAATCGGCCATAGCTGGAGAGGAGGAGGACCCTCTACACCGGCTAGACTTTTGTTTTGATAACAATGGGAAACTGCCTGTTTCTTGAGCGAAATATCCCGTTCGACCAGACTCATCCCATTACAGCCAAAAGGACTCCGAATTGAAAAAAAAAGTTGGAATGGGGAAACAAAAAACACGGAATTGCAATAGCTTTGCTTTCATGGAGGAACAACCAGTTATTCTTTCACCCTACGGGTCTGCGGCCCGACAACTTGGTAATCTCTCTCTCTCAAAGACGCGCATTGGGAGCGGAGCAAAAGATGAAGCGTCATCTCAGATGGTCATGATACCTGTTACTATTATTTCTCATCGACGGTCAAGATCTGCAAGCTGCCGGTTAGCGGCTGGCCGCGATGCGTGCCTGTCCCTGTTGGCACAGTTTCAACTGTTTCTTCCACTTTAATCTACTTCAACTCATTATTCTGTTCCGATTCTACCCCCCCTTCCTCCTTGTGTTGTCTTGTACTTCACTGTTTTGAGTTATACATATACAAGCAGGCTTGCCAGCAGACTTGTAAAGGAATTGGGTTTTATTATTATTTTGGTGGCGTTGATGTAGATGCCGTGGGACCAGACAATAGGCATGTGAGGGCAACTTAGCGAAACCTCATATATTTAGTCTCACCAAAATTGTTAACGCTGATGGCGAAAGTATGTGTCTTAATTGTGAAAATGTGATGTTGGTTTGTTTATGATGTCAACACACAATATGGACTGGTACACTGATTTTGCCCCGAAAAATGAATCGGCCAAGGCGGAAAATCTTTTTGCCGACCTGGGGTCTGCGGTTCCCTTCTAGTGAATGTGGCCTCAACTCCCTCCCATTTGGCGCGCCGCATTCCGCCCTCGTCGCTGCTACTGCTTCAATCACCATCACAGCATCCGACCCCTTTCGTCAATTCAAGATTCAGGAATCCTGCAGCGTTTCCTAATCGAACTTTTTGAGAATTTTTGTTCACATTTAACAAAATGGTATGGATTTAAGCTTCTCCTGTAAATGGCCCATTGCGACACTGGACTGAGCATGCTGTCCTTGAGGACACGATCAGCTCTTCGCTGTACTCACGAAGCGTAATGCAATATTAGAAGACACCATTGGGCGCTATTTTGTCGCGATGAAATCAATTCACTGACATTAATCGAATGCTATAGTCTTCTCCTCGTGCTTCTTCTCCGGCCAACTCCCCAGCTGCTGCCAGCGGTGCCAACATTGGCCGACCTTCATCCCCTACACCTCCCGGTGGTCCTCGAACTGCCATTCGGCGTCGCGCTGCTGCCGACCAAAAGGAGAAGATTGCCAATGCTCGACCTACAAGCACGAGATCGGCGGGCGCCGGTGGCTCCAGCAGTACCATGCTGAGTATGCCGACCCAACCTTTGCCCCTGATCACACATCTGCCCAGGTTGAGGCCTTCGGCTGTAATAGTTGGTGGTTGGAAACGATGGAAGAGCATGGCTGACCGATTGTTTGCAGGGTTATACACTGATGAGTCTCCTGGCTTGAAGGTCGACCCCGTAATTGTCCTTGTCCTATCTCTTGTGTTCATTTTCAGCGTTGTGGCTTTGCATGGTATGTGCTCAGTTTTGTTTCTCTACCTTGGAGACACTGCTTGCTGTTTAAGGCAAGCCACTAACGCAATTTACCAGTGATTGCCAAGATTACCCGACGATTCTCGAGCTAAATAGGTGACGAAACGTGGATGCAGTCATTATTGTCGACCAGGGGCGGATAATGGGTGATTCTAAAGCTGATTTGGAGTCATCGTGGTGGCGTCATGCTTCCAGACGGTATCATGACAAAAGTCATGAGAAACGGGACCAGAGGACTTGGCACGTTATTTTTTTTTAGATTGCTCCTAGCCACAAGCGGAGCGTCCTAAACTATGCGGCGTCTTGTATCATACCAAAAGCTTTCATTTGTCGTTTATTAGAAACGTGCCAGCTTTGTCGCTTCCAAGATATTTCTCGTGTGATATGCAATGTCTGACCCGAAATCATATGCTGAGACTTGTTAAACGGAGGCAACGCGGCTCATGGGACGGCTTTGGTGGTTCGCTTGGTAAACCTCCTAATGCGAATATAAGTTAGGGTTTAATTGTTTAATGAATACAACTTGGCCTTGGTGTTCTCTCATAAGCAATGCAGAGAGATATCTTCATAATCGTTCAATGGAAGAAGGAACATTTTACCTGACCTTTGTGTATTCCCTTGTCTAGTAACTTGGTATCAACAATCCTTCGTCTTGGTGTGGCACGAGTACCTGTTGATAGGCATACATACATATGTACGTCAACGTCCTTGGGAAGTGGGGCACTCGCGCCGTGTCGACATTTGAAGCTGAAGCTTTCTACTCTGTAAAGACTGGTTCTAAAAGCGGCGCTGCTCTGCCACCCTAGCAGTCGCGTCGAACTCGTCAGCGGCGGGCACATGCCCAGGGTTGGTTGGCGTCATGAAGACTAAATTTGGACACTAGCACGACTCACTACCACACGTTACTCCATGATACTGCTTGACGACCAGACTCTTGAGACTTGTTCCCATCGATTCACCTCTCGCATGCCTTGCCGCAACGCCGTCAAGCCCCTGTGCAGCTTGTTGGCTGCCTGATGAGCTTTACACTGTTGCACGAGCAATCCACCCTCAAATGTTTGCCAGCACTTGAGCCCCGTCGGAACCACATATCCATAGAGTGATAGCTGGTGCCTGCGTTCCAAACTCGACTTCTTGAGCTGCAACTCGACACATGCACGGGCTGCAGGGGCGATTGGAAGCTTTGGACCGACATGGAGATTCTCGACGAGAAGCAGAGGCTGGCCATGCAGAATGGTCAGCCACCGGAGATCCAACCGTACGTTCCAACACAGGCGGTTGTGGACTGCGATGATGGCGCTGCGGCTCTAGTTACCGACGGCTTCTTGGTCCCAAGCCTCGACGGGCCCAACGATGCAGAACCCCCCGCATATGGCGAACAGCATAACCACGTCCGATTTTCACAACCAGGCTTCGATGCTGGTGCCGAAATCACAGGTATGTCCAATAGCACGTACCTTGGCAGTTGACGCACTCGGGCTCTGTGATTCTTTGTGGGCGACATCGGGGCATCGAAAGGCTACAGTGGCAGGCAATGTAGCAATGCATAGGACGCTGGCGAACAAAGGCTAACCACACACGGTCAATATAGACGATGGTAGAATTAATATCAACCTTCACACCAAGAACCGACGGCTTGCAAATTTGCTTGCCCCGACTATCGACAGCCAAATCTCAGTAGAGCCTCAAGCCGAACCTGCTCTACCGCCAGCATATATCCCGCCTGGTCTAAGTGCTGAGCCAGGTCAGCCGCCTCCACCCAGCCTTAACGTCGTTATCCAAATTGTCGGTTCTCGAGGTGATGTCCAGCCTTTTGTGGCCCTGGGAAAGGTCCTGAAGGAATCATACGGACACAGAGTTCGGATAGCGACTCATCCAACGTTCAAATCCTTTGTCGAGGAAAATGACTTGGAGTTTTTCAACATTGGAGGCGATCCTGCCGAACTCATGGCCTTCATGGTAAAACACCCTGGATTGATGCCTGGAATCGATGCTCTGAAGAGCGGAGAAGTCAGCAAACGACGTCGGGGGATACAAGAAATGCTTCTTGGATGTTGGCGATCCTGTATCGAGGCAGGCGATGGTCTAGGACCTCCGCCAAAGCCACATAGGATTAATGAGCCGTTGGACCTGGCTGCTGGAATGCCGGGAGACGGACATGATCAACCATTTGTGGCAAATGCTATCATTGCAAACCCCCCAAGTTTTGCCCACATCCATGTCGCTGAGAAGCTTGGCATCCCGGTTCACATGATGTTCACGTAAGTCCCGCGTTGTCTTGACATTCAACATCAAGCAGTCAATTACTTTACTTACTCAGTGATAGCATGCCGTGGTCACCTACGAGGGCATTCCCCCACCCTCTGGCGAATATCCAATCTTCTAACGCTGACGACGTCATGACTAACTACATGACCTATACATTGGTAGAGATGCTGACATGGCAAGGTCTCGGTGATGTTATTAACCGCTTTCGTCAAAAAGCACTTGACTTGCCATCCCTGTCGTTTATCTGGGCGCCTGGCCTGCTAAATCGCCTCAAGGTTCCCTACACCTATTGCTGGTAGGCTGAATCCTCTGACCCTTCTGAAGGAGCTATGTCTGAAGTTTTATTGAACAGGTCCCCAGCGCTGATACCAAAACCGAATGATTGGGGGAGGCATATCGACATTTCGGGCTTTTACTTTCTTAATCTAGCGTCGTCCTATATACCGGACCCAGAGCTCGCCGCATTCCTTGAAGCCGGCCCACCCCCGGTTTATATTGGATTTGGGTCCATAGTCGTGGATGACCCAAATGCCATGACTCGAATGATATTTGACGCAATTCATCTCGCCGGTGTTCGGGCATTAGTATCGAAGGGCTGGGGTGGTTTGGGTGCAGATGATGTTGGTCTTCCTGAAGGTGTGTTCATGCTGGGCAATGTGCCGCATGATTGGCTTTTTGAGCATGTTTCGGCTGTTGTACATCACGGCGGAGCTGGAACGACTGCGGCTGGTATCAAGGCTGGAAAACCTACGATTGTTGTACCCTTTTTTGGAGACCAGCCATTTTGGGGAGCCATGATTGCAAGGGCGAAGGCTGGGCCGGAGCCAATTCGTCATAAAGATCTCACTGCAGAAAAATTGGCTGAAGCCATCAAGTTCTGCCTTGAGACCGATACCCAAGAGAGGGCAAAAGAGCTGGGACACAAAATCCGAGAGGAAGCTGGAACAGATGTTGGTGCAAAGAGCTTCCATAAGCACCTCGATATCGATTCTCTGCGTTGCTCGGTAGCACCCAGCCGAACTGCCGCTTGGCGAGTCAGAAGAACCAAGGTACGCTTGTCGCCGCTGGCAGCGTCGGTGCTGATAGATGCAGGTCTGATAGCGTACAAAGATTTGAAGTTGTAAGTAATTATTGCGTCCTGGAATTCATCTGAAAAGAAACAGCTGACTCAAATTCACCACAGGTATCGACCTGTCGAGTACAATACAGAAGATCAGCCACCTGACCCCGTTTCGGCTGGCGCTGCTTCGCTCATCGGCGACCTGAGTGGAATTGGCATGGCTATCGCAGATGTTCCTCGGGAATTATTCAAATCTCGACGTCCCAAGGATGGTCAAAGCTCAGAGACATCAACCTTACTAGGCTCGTCTAGCAAACTCACACTAGCTACAACGGACACGATATCCCAGAACGAGTCTACTACTGACTTGTTTAGTCCTACCTCTCGGGAAAGAGAAGGTCAAGAAGAGTCAAGAGTTCCAACTGCTGATTCCAATCGATCGCTCACCGAACTATCTTCCGCATCACAATCTCTCGTGGAACCGAGGTCTGTAGCTAGATCTGGAGGAGATGCAGAAAGCGGAAGCTCTAGAACACCTTCCAGGACTGGACTTAGGGCCCGAGCATCCAGTGATCAGCTAAGACAAACATTCTCTCGTAGAGACCCGTCGCCTCTGGGGATAAGTCTGGATGCCACCGTTGGAGCTGGACGAAGTGTAGGCCGTGCTGTGTCTACAGGCGTGAAGAGTCCGATGAATTTCTGTTTGGGGCTGGCTAAGGGATTCAGGAATATTCCGAGACTCTACAATGACGATACTGTCCGACCCATAGAGAAAGTCACCGACCTCAATAGTGGTATCAAGATTGCTGGCAAAGAGCTTGGATATGGCTTCTTCGATGGCATTGCCGGTTTGGTTACGCAACCAATTCGAGGAGCTGAAAAGGAAGGACCCGGTGGATTCGTCAAGGGCATCGGAAAGGGCATTGGAGGCCTTATTGCTAAGCCTGCTGCTGGTAAGTTCCTCATGGTCTAACACTTTGATTTAACTGAGCCCGAATTTTACTGACATGGTAAAGGCATATGGGGTGTTCCTGCCTATATGATGCAAGGCGTCCACGCGGAGGTCAACAAAATGTTTACGAAGAGCGTCCAAAACTACATCATTACTTCTAGGGTCGTCCAGGGGACGCAAGATCTGACCAGAGCAAGCGAGGAGGAAAAGTCTGACATTATTATTCGGTGGAACAATTCGAAATGGGATCTGAAGAACTATTATATGTTGAAGCGAAAGGAAAAGACAGCCGAGAAGGCACCAGCAGGATCAGAACAGTCCACGCAATCAGACTTACCATTCTCTCGACCTAAGACAAGCTGGCTTCACACTCGCGGAATGTCGGCAGAAGAAAGAAAGAGGCTGCAGACGCAAAAGAGAGGCTTCGTCGACGCGCCTGTGCCTCCATCAAGCAGCTCTTCTAGTGCCCGGCCAAGCTCATCAGATGATGCTGAGTTCGAACAAGCAATCCAAACCTCGGTTCGGGAAACATCTAGAGGCAATATCGAAGAAGATGCGATGATCGAGGCAGCTATTCGGGAAAGCATCAGAGCCATGCGTGCAAGAGGGGCGCTACTAGAGACGTTACCGGAGGACTCTGAAGAAATTCCAGAAAAGGACCTCAGCATATTCGAGGACGAGGAGTACCAGATTACAGACGAAGAATACCAGTCGCTTGTAGAACAGGCCATCCAGCAAAGTCTGGCAAGCCATATAGAGGATTTGTTCCACCCTCAAGAAACTGGCATATCAGAACTGGACGCATTTACTACGGAGATACACAGTGCCCAGGGTAGTGGCACTGCACAAGCAGACGAACATGATGCCGATCTTCAACGAGCCATAGAAGAATCAAAGAATGTGCCGACTCCTCCATCATTTGATGACGAGGAAGAGCTTCAGCGAGCTATTGAAGCATCGAAACAGGATATGGCTCGCGAGCACAACCAACAAACTGAGGAGGACATTGTCTTGGAATATGTAAAGAAGCAAAGCTTGGCTGAGGCAGAATTCCATAGTCAGCTGAACAAAGGGAAAGGAAAAGCAGCAGCAGCAGAAACCGATAGCGAAGACGAGGAACTAAAGCGAGCTTTGGAAGAGAGCTTGAAATTGCACAGAGGCGATTGCGCCGGCCCTTCAGGGTCAGGATCAAGATCAAGATCAAGGTCAGCATCCAGAGCTTGCGATGAAGCAACAGAAGGAAAGTGATTGGATTTGGTTCTTTCCAATTCTAGACGGATAAATCAGGATACCCAGCAACGAATATTCATGAAGCATATATGCATTGTTTTAGCGAATGAAGCCCCTGATTAAATCACCGACGAGGAGCTGATACCATATCTGACCGTGATGCTATGAATCAATAGTAATGCAAAAAAAAAAAAGACATGTTAAAGAAGTGAAATAAGAGGATGAACGATTTAGCACCCTGGCCTGTTGTTTCCAAGAAATAACGAGTGGCCAGAACTATCAACTACGCAGTCCGCCAAGCGGATCGTGTAACTTTTGCTCACCTGACTTCATCTCGATGTACTGCGCATGTAGCGTCTCGCACATGGCGGTTATAGACCACACGCATGCAAAACAGTTTGCGATGAGTCTAACAAATTTACCCGGTGTAGGCAGCATGTTGTATGCCACGGCAACGAGAGAAGATTGAACCGTAAAACGGAGGATCCAAAGGCGAGCTATGGACCATGAATTGTTGGCTTTCTGAGTGGCCTTTAGCCTCATGTATACAAAGGTTTAAAGTTTGCTTCAGAAGACTTAAACAGGAGGCACCACTTACTTTAATCTCCTCGAGGGTCTTTTCCCAGAACCGGCTGGTATGCGACAACTCTCCCTGCCATCTCGCCAGAGTCACAACAATGTACGACCGGGGGATTATAAGTCTAAACCGCATGTACCTGTCCGCTATTCGCTGCGCCAGCTCTGCCATTCGCTGACGCTTCTCCAGCTCTTGGGCTCCGGGTGGTAAATGGGACAGATATGCGCAACACCCCTCAGCCAGGTCCTGATACAGAAGCGGCAAACGACAAAAGTGGTTGATGACGGTCTGAGCAGATACACGTTGCCGCAAGGGCAGCCGGCCCCGAAGATAGGCTTGGTCTTCGACGGAAAACCTGGGCGGCTGATTGGAGGAGGGAGGCTGCCGGAGCGACGTGGTATTGCTTCCGGCAGAAGGACGGTGCCGGTGCGCCTGGAATCCGTGGCTGTCCTGGCGACGTGCCGTCGACTTGTACGGCCATGAGGCGGAAGGCGAGCGCACATCGGTAGCCTGCGGCGACGAAGGCGATGGGGAGATGACGGGCGGCTGAAGACTGGCGTTGACTTCATCCTCGGTCACGAATGCCCCCCGATGCTGTAGTGATGATGTCTGTTGAAGCGATGAAGAGGACGTCTCTCTGATGCCTGAGATGATCCAGAAGTTAACAACAACAAGATATGTCATAGCTTGCCGCGTCAGTTTTAAAAGAAATTTCGCGGTAGCTTCTATAGCCTGGATTAATGAGCCGTTCCAATGACCTTGCCAGTGAGCCTCGAACATGCTGACTATACACAGTGGCAATTCCCGACAACAGACACCACATGGCATTTGATAGTTCAAGCACACGCAAGTCCGCTTACGAATCCACGTTCATATCCTAACAGGGCCAGAAGTATGGGACCAAGTCTAGGCCTCTTCAGCAAGGACCTCTCTCAGGAAAGGGTTATTGGGATATAAAGACAGAATTTGTGATATTAACTATAGGCGGAGTGGAGTTTGAGAAGTGACAAAGACCACGAGGGGTATCTTGGGAACGAACACGATAATATAATAAGCAGAGCTGTCCAAAGAGGCAAGAATATGCACAAGGGGAAATAAGAAAAAGGGCCAATGTTATCAATAGACAAATCCAGGCTGTTGGGGCAAGGAAAACAACGGGTAATGATATGATTTCTCTAGTTCAATACAAAATCTACTTCTTTAGCTCCAGGAGTTCCCCTGATTCTGGGTACTTCTCCTGATTCAATCAACCCCAATGAGATGTACACGAAAAGTCAAGTTCTTGCGGTCACCATAAAACGCCAAGCTACCCGCCACAAAATAACATATATGCCCGTTCTCGTAGCTAGTCCAAATCTGGGACTCCGGAAAAGAATGCTATAACCAACAATGGAAAGATATATATACAACCACGACGACACTCCTACCTCGCTCCACGACATGCAAAGCAGGTTGTGCATATCGCTATAGACGGGGCGGCAAAGGATCATAAGGATTTCGAGACTTCTTCATTTGTCAGCCATATCGCTGCTGTCCACCTTGAGGTGGAGGAGGGCCGGGTTGCCCGCCACCTTGATTACCACCTCCGCCGCCACGATTAGCCATGGCCATAACATCCGGACGATTCTCTAAGGGCTGTTGAAAGTGGCAGATGTTGCATGTAACATCCTTGTATCCTGAAATAGTGAAAGGAATGATGGGCTGCAGTGACGAAATTAGTATGCGTAACTTCTCGAGTGGACTAGGGTCGAAGGGGAATGGACTGGAACAGTATGGATTCGAGATAAACGGGAACAAAATCTCGCGTTGCAACTAGAGGCGAGATGTGCCGACCTGGCATCAACCAAATCATGGCAGGTAGGTATGGGTGAGATGGATTGAATCTAGCTATCAAGGATCGGGCACTTACAACGAAGCAGAAGGTAAAGAATGGGCGGCTCTTGACAACGTGGGCTGCCATGTTTCCGCAATGGTGGCATTGACACACCATTCCCTCATACCCAGGAATCTCACTGCGGAAGGTGTGCTCACCGCATATGAAGAAGAAGAACATGGCGAGTGGACTGCTGACGTGGTCGGGGGAGCTGGCGAAGGGCGACGAGATTTGTTAGAACAGGTTGATCTGAGTTTTGAACAAGTGTCGGTCGGCAACAGCTCCTGTCGTCCTGGACGTGATGAAAGTGTCGGTTTAGACACGGCCTACTGCAACGCAACGCTCGTGAGGACGCCTTTCAAAGAACTGCGCGTCCAGCTACACCGTACTCGTTGTCAAAATGAGGTTCGCAGCGGAGACCACTGGGCGAAATTGCTGTAGCCTTGTCACAGGATTTGAACAGGCCAATTGGGGCTTAGCGAAGACGGATAGCAGCGAGAGGCCTCGAGCAAGCTTGTTGCAGAAGAGGGAGCCAGGGTCAACTCCACTTGAGCAAGGAAATGAGTTGGTGAGGCTCGGTTGGATGCTCGGGTCCAAAGCGATTGGGGTCGCTTTGCGCAAAAAAAAAAAAAAAGCGGAAGAAGTACGATGCACAATGCACGCCCGGTTGTGGAACGAGGCCGAAAGGAGGAAGCGAGACGGTACCGAGACAGTATCGAGAGCACAGCAACAGATCGGTGTGTCTAGTATGCATAAGATGAGGGTTGAAGAAGGAGAATAGAGACTCGATAGGCGACGGGGCGCAGGAATAATAGAGTGATGACGCGTGACGCCACCCGTTGATGGTTGATGGACAATGGATGATAGGTTGCAAGGTCCAAGGTTCACGTACCAGGCGGTGCCCACAAGCAAGCTAACAGGGTGACATCAGCCCGAAAGGGCAGCAGCCAGCACCATCACTCTCCTGCTCGCTGGGCTGGAGAAGCTGTGGCAGAATGGATTTGTGGGGATGCTTGTTCCAGCACCCGCAAGGCATAGACCCCACTTTCCGTGGTAAAACGGCCCCACTCCCATTTCTCTGTTGTTCGGTAGCTAACGCCTCTTGTGGCTCACGAAGAAATACGAAGAGAAAAAAAGCTTGGGATTGCCAACGGACCACAACCACAGCCAGTGGCCGCCCGAACGGATTCAACCACCACTGGCGGCAGATTGCATCACTGTCTTATCTGATTCTCGCGCTGCGGCTTGACGTGCTCCGCCTCCAGGCTAATCTATCCAAGCCTGTTCACGAGCCTCACCCATCCCGCACTTCGACTCACGATGATCTACGACCTCAACATTGCGTGGTCCCCTTCCACAACTTCTGAACGTCTCCTCCAAACTCTCTCTCTCGCCTCTTCCCTTGGGTACTCCACAGTTGCCCTTAACCACACGCTGGAGCTTCCAGTACCCGCGAATCCTAAATCGCCCTTCCCATCAGAGCTCGAGTCCTCGTCTTCGCGAACACTTCCTACGTTGCTGCACCGTGCCACCCTTGCCCTCGACGACCCAGCCGCCTCGAATTACCGCCTACCAACGCTCGCAAACGCGTATGATATTCTCGCCGTTCGGCCGTTGACGGAAAAGGCATTTCAAAATGCTTGTCTCACTCTTGACATTCCCATCATCTCCCTCGATCTTACCACGTACTTTCCCTTTCACTTTCGCCCCAAACCATGCATGGCTGCCGTAAGCCGTGGGGTTCGTTTCGAAATATGTTACGCCCAACTTCTTGCCGCTGACAACCGCGGCCGCGCAAACTTCATCTCCAACGCAACCAGCATCATTCGGGCCACCCGTGGGCGTGGCATCATGATTAGCAGCGAGGCCAAGACAGGACTTAGTCTACGTGGCCCGGCAGATGTGGTTAATCTTCTGAACGTGTGGGGCCTGGCGAACGAGAAGGGCCTCGAAGGCTTGCGATCTATCCCCCGAAGCGTCGTTGTCAACGAAGGAATGAAGCGGAATGGCTTCCGTGGCGTCATCAATGTCATTCAAGCGGCGTCGACAGATGATAACGATACGAATAAGCCATCCTCGGGCGACAATGAAACGAGTGCAGGAACGGACACTGGCCGAAGTGGCAATAAAGCAAAGAACCAAAAACGCAAGAAAGGGGAAGAAGATGGACAGTTTGTCAGCAAGAGACAAGCAAAGAAGTTGAAATTAGCCGCTCGCGCAGCTGGACCTGACAAAACGCCGGCTTCATGATATGCAAGTAGCACAAAGCCAGCAAGCTTGAGATTAAAGCCCACGAATTTCATGATGCACATATACAGTATGGCAAGTCTAAGAGACACCATGGCCTTTTCACCTTGACCTGGAACTCGATGATTCACTTCTGGTAGTGACGTTCTAGGTCACCTAATAGAGCCTTCGATCAACTTCATTCACAGCTATGTATCGCCTATTTACATTCTACACGCTTTAGTTGGCGTTGCAGTTCCTAGATGGCCACAGTAGTGGGAGCTGGAGCGTTCCCTGCCTGCTTCGGTAGGTTCCCAAGGTCGACTATGCTGTTTAGAGTGAGTCCGGATAGATTGACTGATGGTTGTGCAGGGGCAACTACTCCAAGAGGGGATGTTGCTACCGGAGCTACGACAGAATCTAATGGCGCTGTAGGAGGCGGTGCCTGCGAATCAGACGAGGAACTCGAAGGAGCCGACGATGAAGTTGACGACGGCGAGGTGCCGCTTTCCTTTTGCGCATCAGGCTTTGGTGCTGCTGGTTGGGGGGGTTTGGGCAAAGCAACCGGAGCTGGCACGGGAGGCAAAGATGAACTCGATTCTGGTTTTGGCGGTGCCGGTGGTGGAGGTTTCGGAGGATTCAAACTGTAAGTTGTTGTCGGAAGGGCAGTTTTGTCAATAGGGACTGGCTTCACACCAACTCCATTTCCACCAGCAGTGGGCGTGGGTTTTTCTCCAGTGTTCGACTTCTGAGAAGAGTTCTGAGGATTCTGAGGTTGGATCGATATTAGCTACTTGATGTATCAAGCACATTGGGCTCCAAATGGACTTATTCCTGGTCGGGGCTTTGACTTACACCTCCAGCAACAGTGACTGTCGTCGTGACTGTTTTGGGTGACTTCGTTCCCGTTCTGACCGGCCCCTTGGAGACTGTAGGCCGGACAGTCACGGTCACAAAAGTTATTTGTATCCTATAAAATCATGTTAGTGCTGTTGAAGATAACGATGTGGCTTGCCAAGCGAAAAGAAACGGACCCTTCAAACTTGGGTGCGGGCTGCTGGTTGTTTGATTGTGTGCGATTACGGTGTTGTTGCTCCATGCCAGGTTGCTTTGGCCGTTGTCCCTTTTGTTGGCCCTTAGTACTGTGTTGCTGACCATCTTGCCGCCCATTCGAACTTGCGTCAACAGCCTTACGACGACCAGTCGGCGAAGCAGCAGGTAGCATGTGGGCATTGGCGGTGTTAACAACACCATCAGGTCCAACAATGGTCCAGAACCCGCGAGAGGTGTCGTCCTTGACTTGGTTGACATCGTACTGACTATCGCTCCCCCCCGATTTGAGCCCAACCCTCGATCCAAGGCCCTTGAGGTACCCAGATCTCTTTTCCACGTCTCGGTTTAACCCATGTTGACCATTCCGCATGGCCTTGCTTTCAAGTCAGCTTCATTCCAAATGATCAAGCTTGCTGGATACACGAAAGTAAAAGGCGCAATTACCTGAGCGATAGCCGTGGTAGCAAGAACGAGCCAGACAAAGGCTTTCATCCTAGGCAGTAGGAAATCCTGTTCCCAACGGGACACGCACGCCACTGCCTAGATAGCGCGCGGATATTAACACTCCCGAGAAAAGAAAAAAGAAAGAGAAGAAAAGGGTTTAAGTGTGAATATTGGGCAGGCCGGCTGCTCAAAATATAAAAACAGGACGACTGCCAAGATCAAGGTCTACATCCAAGAGTCCGGAATAAAATCATGGAACCCAAGGATGGCATATCAGCCAGCTGATGAGAGGACAAGAAGGCCTATATGGCAGTTTGCAAAGCGAGGGAGAGAAGGAACGAAGCAAATTTGAACGCGAAGACGATAAGAAACGCGGCTTGACCTAAACTGGGACCCTTCACGTTTCTCAACTCAATGAAAGAATGTTTGGAGCAAGAAACAGGCTGGAAACCCAAGCATTTGCTTGTGAGAACGGAGTTACACGAACGAACCGACAGTAACTAAGAGGTCAAAGAGCAACACATGATACTGAACAGAGAAGGAAAGGAAGACGAAAGGGGAAAATGAAGAGGGCAGTGTACGATGGTGAAGAGAAAGATCAGATGGTGTGGGTGGGAAAACACGGCACCAGACAGTACATGCATTAGTTCAGCGGGAGATTCGCGTAGCATCTGAACAGATATCTTGTATGAAGCCTTTACACTTGCTACGAGTAGTGAGTCCTATTGCGCTCGTATGGGGAGAGATCTCGGCAGCCCGGAAAGAGAGGCGCATGTTGTCGAGTGTCATGTTTGCCTCCAATCGGACCAGGTGGAAACTGAAGCCCCCCATGGATTTCTCAGCAATTTGGTGACATTGACAGCGGAATCAATGGTGATGATACCTCCTATCCCCCATACATCCTGGTTCATAGCTTGTTTTGAGTAGGTTGGATTCGCGAGGGATGCGGCTGCAGTCAGGGCCCAAGTGGGTGCATGCTGTTGCACGAGGAGTAGTTGGCGTCGAGACTGAGACGTTTGGAGACGTCTGGCCCAGACAGCTTGCGTTTGGGGGCATGGCCTCGCGTCACATGACAGCGATCTGAAAATGTGCAAATGGATAGCCTTGTTGGTGTTGGCGTGGACGGAGCATAAAACATGGTCGGCGCTACGCGCTGGTGCGTTTGATGCGGACGAGTGCGTAAGTAATGTTCCCATCACTTTTTGTTCGGGAGTGGGTTGCGACGTCGAAAGTCGAACGGTGCAATCGAACGGCCGCCGCACCTCTGGTTTCACAGATGGTTGCCAAGTGCGTCAGCACCCAGGTAGATGGACAGGCGGGGGATACATCCTCTCTTCCTAGAGTGCCATTACACTGGTGAATTCTTTGGTCCTTTGGTGCTTACGTAGAATATCCGCAGAGATATTGATGAATTGGCGCTTGGATGAGAGCGAGATCTGCAGATTGTCGATTTGGCTTAAACATCGGGCAGTGTTGGACCAGTGCTGGCAAAGGCAGGCGACGGGTACCTCGCACCTTCCTGTAGAGACATGGCGGTAAAAGTCACTAAACTCCACTAGTCTCTCTGCGACCACCGCGATCGCTTTTGCAATCACGGTCAATGATGACATCCGTCATTGGGTGTCGGTGTGTGTTCGTCATGGCGTCAAAAGACACCTCCCTCACATGGAAATGCCCGTTTTATTATGACGCACACCACATAGCGCCATGAGAATGCCAACATGCGGCAGTTATAATATCTGCATTCCTACATACAAAAATTATCCTTCACCCCATTCCATTCGTGCTGCCAGACCTTCCATCGCCAATAGCTTCGTATGAGGTGTTCTTCGCCATGGCTGTCGCCCATGTTCTAGACAATTACTACCTGGGAATAACGGCCATTGTCACCGTTGCCTACCAGCTCTTCTTCTTCGCCATCGCATATTCCTTCAAATTCGACAAACTCACTGGTAAGTCGCAGCCCCCTTCGCTGCAACCGCAAACTACAAACTACGTCGTCTAACTCCAAAAAGACCTCGCCGGCGGCACCAACTTCGCCATCCTGGCGATCCTCACACTCTCCCTCTCCGGCCACCACCATGCGCGCCAAGTTGTAGCCTCTCTGTTTCTCATCCTCTGGGCCGTTCGTCTCTCGTCCTTCCTCTTCTTTCGCATCCTGCGCACAGGCTCAGATGATCGATTCGACGACAAGCGCGACAAGTTCTTTCCCTTCCTTGGCTTCTGGGTCTTTCAAATGATTTGGGTGTGGACGGTGTCACTCCCCGTGACCATATTGAACTCGCCCAATGTGACGCAGTACCCACAGCATTCATTTGGCACTGGGAGAGACATTGCCGGCATTGTTTTATTTACGATTGGGTTTCTTATGGAGAGCGTGAGTGACATGCAAAAGTACAATTTCCGAAAATCCCACGATGGGTACGCGGTTTGTGATGTCGGCTTGTTCAAAGTGTCGAGACATCCGAATTACTTTGGCGAGATAATTATTCAGTTCTGTAAGTTTACGTTTAATGGTTTTTGGCGAACAAGATGAAAGTGTTGAGCATGGAGCGCTAACGGCCACCTTAGCCATTTACATGATCGCCGTTTCATCAGCGGCGGATGGGTACGTCTCAGGCCAGGCCTACAAAGCGCTGTACGCAACAATCTTGGGGCCAATTCTTCTCACAGTACTACTCATGTTTGTATCTGGACTGCCCCTTTCGGAGAGGCCAAAGGCCAAAGCACGCTATGAGAAGGGCAACAATTGGGAAGGATACAAGCGGTGGCTGGACCGGACGAGTATCTTGATTCCATTCCCCCCACAGCTGTATGAGAAGATGCCTTTGTTTTTGAAACGAACCATTTTCCTGGAGTTTCCCATGTACGTATTTTACCCTCCGTCAGCAGATGCTGATGTTGTTGAGTGAAGTGAATGATGAATGGATAATGGATTTTAAGAGACCATGTACACATATCTGGATTCTCGGCTATGCTCTAAACGCTGTTGCTGCGTCGCGCATTTGCAGTACATAGTAGAGATCAATTGCGCTGAGACGGTCTACTTTTCTAGTCTCCTACTGTCCTTGGCCTGGTACAGCCCAATACTGTTTTAGATCAATACTGTTTAAGATTTTACGCTTACACGATACTTGTATCATGCGTGTAATTTCATTTGACTACAGAGCGAAACAATTAAACCTTAATAACATAATAGAGATCAATTAATTAATTCAAAATACTATGTCAAGCGATGTTCCTTCCCATGATTTGGTATATATGGATGAAATATATGTCCCTGTATGTCCGTCCTCTTGTTCCCCCGCCGTGTGACCCCCGAACACCCCAAAATGAACAATTAGCACCACAGCATTCCCAGAAATAGACAAGATCCTTCCGTGTTGAACCACGTTCCCAGCCCGAAGATTACGATACCCAAGTTTTTAAGATACAACTACCAAATCTTAATGTGAATTGATCTAATGCCGCATTATGATAGGAAGAGGGGCGAACCACTCTGTTCCATCGATTGTTTTGGACAGATACCTGTCGTTTTCGCGTATAGAATGCAGTCTGCGCCGCAATGAAAGTAAATAGCATATGAAACTAGACCCATTATTTCGCCTCATTTCGTTGTTTTATTTTATATTCAAGAGCCCGCTTAGCTGGTCAATTCCGATCCGGGCTGATCGAGTGGTTGATCGAGAAACTCTTGGGTAGAACCGTAATCAGTCGAGGAAGAACCTTCGGAGTGAGTCTCGGAGCCTTCGGGGATAGGGACCATAGCACTCTTCGTCCAAAGATGAATGGCCTTGGCCCAGTCTAAGCCCTCGAGACACCCTCCTTTTACGGATACAACATTTTTGGTCTGCTTGGGCGTTGGTATTAGTTGCGGGTATCACGGGGCGGAGAATCATCATGTAATTGTGCGCCTACCGGTGTTGTGTGAAGGAGTCGAGTCCCGCACTTTCGGCAAAAGTAGCTATTAAGCCTGTTAGTCTATCGAGCGGGTGCACGGCTAATATAAATTAACCAAGTTTAAAGCATACCAATACAGTGTTTGTCCCGAGGCCGTGGGTCGACTGTGTCACTCATCAGCAAGGACTGCGGCGAGTCATCCAGGATCCAGAATCAAGAGCACGCTGAATGACTGACTGGTACACGGCGTACTTGTAGCACGAACACCTGGCGTCTTGGAACAGGAGATTGGAACTGAAACATGGCAAGGACTTACGCATAGCAGCTAAGTAATTCGGCCTCGGGAATCCTGAAGCGCGGAAATATAGCAGAAGCACCAAATGCTGAGCTTGTCTGGCGCTTGCACTCGGCGCAGTGACAGATGTACAGCGCCAGCGGCTCAGGCAACGGCGTTTTGAAGCCCACGGCTCCGCATTGGCACCGGGCGTCCATCTTTTCCACGTCGATTGTATGTAGTCGTTACTAGTCAAAACATCTGTTAGGATAGGTATTCCAACATGGACTTTTGCGATTTTGTCGTGATAGGCGTTGGACGTGCAAGCACGGTGGTGTTGTCGGCCGTGAACAGGTACAGTGCGGGTGAAAGATGGCGGGGCGCCTCGGCGGAGAGGCCCTGCTTCGGATTGGATGACTATTAACCAAGTGACAGGTTTAGGGAGAACTATGTTGTAGTTGAGCACGCGCAATACTAAATGAATATCAGGGAAACAATTATGATAAAGATGAAAGAATTCAAGTGTTCAGAAAGTGAGGAAGACGATTGGGATGAATAAAAACAGAAGCATGTTCAGCGAGACCGGAGACTCGATGTCTTGAAAAGGCAAGAGCAGATTACAAGGGTCGCCGTGTTCACTTGTCTATATGTAATGACATGGCCGAGGTGCGGCTGGCTGCACAGTCACGCCTCAGTTCTCAGGTGGCATAACGCTGCACGTTGCCAAGTTCCACCTTGGAAATGGGGCTTGCGCCAACTCAACTAAAAGCACATTGATACATCGAACCGGAGTAAGTGGTATACTGTCTCGTAGCTCTTGTATGAATAACGCTGTCCCGGTGTGTCGCTCTGCCGCTACTTCGCATAGCTAGCGGATCATCTGGACCCGCCTTTGAAAGTTCCAATTTACATGCGGCGTCTTGAGTGTCCCTCCCAGAAGTGAGCAATATGGACAATGAAGATGCAATTACCGTCCAGCTGGTGTGGCATATTTTGCAGGAATTCCGGCCAAAGGAAAAAAAAAACCTAATAACAAAACAAAACAAAATTCACCCGTCGCGATTGATGCACGAAAGGGTTCCGTTTTGACTCGTCGACAGAAAACGGCAAGGCTGCGGTGTAGCCTTTTGATCTCAAGTACGTAAATCTGATAACGATTAAAACATCCATATTTCCGTCTCTTGTTTGGTTCAAAAATTCCGCCGAGGAGTGAGTGGGTATGAACGGGCACTCGCGGCCACGATCGGTCCAGTGACTCCAGTGACTCCAGTGAACCAGTATCGAAATCATGACACCAAAGAATGACGGTTGAAATGGATCGAGAGGGCCGAGTGTCGCAGCTTTCACGCTCTGCAAATGCTAACGTTTCGCATCATGCCCATTCATGGCGACGTGAGTCATCCCCGAGCGAGCGATACTGGCGCGTAGTCACATGGAGTGGCTCTGTTTTCGTTCCTTCCCCACCGGCGCAGCCCATTTTCCCTTCCGTGACATGTGGTCATCTTGGACATTTTGCAAATAATTTCCATTGTTCTCATTGCCCAATGCCGATACAATTTCCTGTATTGCAGTCCAACTGGAGTCCATGGGACAACCCTGAGCATAGACTACGGCGGACCTCGGACATTGCCCATTCATGTATGTAACCCGGACCCTGGATGTCCACAACAGGCCGGCGAAGCAACAAGGGCGAGGACGAACGTGGGATGTACGGAGTGTCCAGTCGTTCAACGAAACCACACAAAGGTCTGAAAAAGTATGCAATTGACAGAAGGGCCTAGCCGCTCACTTTCGCCAATTTGACACCTACTCTTCATCCCGTCTTGTTATCTTTGAGAGAGTTAACATGGCATTTGACACTAGCCACGAGGGCTCTGGAGCCATGTACCCTCAAAGCTGCCTGAAGCTCTCTACACCAATCCAACTTATCTCTATCAGGACATGAAGACGGTGTCACCAGCTCAACTTCAAGCTTTTCCAAGGCTTTCATTTGAGCCAAGCACCCATCGACCACCCATCGCTCAGCGATCCCATCAAGGGCGTCCGGCAAGCGGCTTTTCTCAAACAAGGCATCATTTGAGACGTGAATCAATACTCGCAGACCACGAAAATAGCTCGCCCAATTCGCACTCAGTATTCTCCATCTCTCGAAGCCGCTGTCGTCATGAAAATCTGTTAACTTTGTTTCGATTCTTGCAAATCGCATGGCTCCGGCTTGCCAGGGTTCGAACACGTCAGTCAACAATGATGCCGCTGTAACTAGCCCGGACGAAAACCAATTCTCAAAAACAAACTCGTTGCTGTGGAATGGAATCTCCCTTGCTTCTGCGTATATGTGTCGATTTAGCACGAGGAGATTACTCGGGAGGCAGTTATAGAGCCGGTCTTGGCGGAGAAGAGTGGAAACGCAAATTTCGCGACCCTCTTGTAATAGATTGTCTTTGTCTTCAATCAAGATTGTAGACCGTGGCTGCCGCATAGGGAGGGGATATCCCGTGAGAGGTAAGTTCTTGTGCACCGGGCTTGCTTTATATACCCAGTCGTATATTTGGAGCCGGATCTCCACAGGCAGCGATAGTAGTAAACACGGCCCAGTATATCCATCGGTAGAGCAAACCCGTGATTTACTTGCCCGTTTCTTCAATCGGAGGTCAGGCTTCTTGTATGATGATTTTCCAAACGGCGAAACACGTGCGGACAGCAAAGCAGGCGGTATACTCGCAAATCCAACATCTAAACATCCCAACGATGAACACGAATGTGGACCGGCCATCGTGTGCGATCAAATACACATGGAGCAGGTTTTACTCAAGGGTCGACGAAAGTAGACGAATCGTTGAATGAGGACCCCCTCCTCAAGAACTACCGCGATATTTGCAGTGAGGAGGGCCTTTAAGGCATCAAGGCACAATGGGCGGCCCATGGGATCAATGTCAGCCCTCGGATCGGAAGCCGTCGTCATACTCATGGTCACTGAATATAATCAACCGGCCTTGTTCAGAGTCTGAAGCGGGCTTTCACACACGGCAGACAGCTTTGAGCCACGTCGAGCTGACATCATCCCGTGGCCCGCGCCAGGTATTATTGCAGCCACCAAGTCACACGACATCCGTCAATACCGACGCAGCCGAAGGCCCCGACCTGCCCGTGTTTTGCAATGTAGAACCGTTGTACTGTGGCGCTGGATTGATTCCTGTTGTGACGCTGGGGGATGCATCGGCAAGACTGTTGCTGGTTTTTGCTGCAAATAGTCATCAGGAATGATGCGCGAGATACCTTGCAGAAGCTGTATTCCCAAAATGATCCTCGGCTTTTCAGGCGTTGGCATGAATGTAACACCAAGTCATCTCAACCATGATGTCCCAGGCCGTCCAGAAAATCCCATCATCTACTGCATATCTTTCCAACTGCTTGCTTACCTAGGTAGGCACCTATATGTAGCTAGTGACGCTCATGGGACAACATTATATTCTAACAAGACAGCTTTTTGCTGCTGCACTCCCCCCCTGCATGTCTCCTCGAGGGCTACAGTTCCTCGTAAGTTATAAACATGTCGCTTGCAAAATTCGACGCAATATTCATAAGTCGTGACCCAACATCATGCTCGCTCCAGACTTGCCTTAGCAGAGTCTCGCAGCCTCCTCGCCCTCTTCTCCTAAGACGAAGCGACACCGTCCATTCTCTCAGGCGGTATATTCACACCCTCCAGCCCCCTCTTCACGCCCATCTTGCGCTCAAACTCGACGTTCCGCGGCAGCTCAAAGTCCCCCCTCGCCCCAAACCACAACAGCGTCTCCGGCTCCGGCCCTCTGGGCACCATATTGCCGCCCCCCTCACCGTCCTCATCCTCGTCCTCATCCTCATCCGCCTCGTCCTCGTCCTCGTCGCTCTCATCAAGACCCCTCCTCAGCCCCGTGCGAACACTGTCCACCCCTGCCTCCCTCTCCTCACGGGTATACACATCGCCCGCCTCATCGCGCACGTAGGCCGCAATCCGGCCCTGCGTCCACTCCCGCAGCTCGTCCCAGATCGCCTGCAGCTCCGCGACCCCCTCTGGCGTCGCGAGCCTCGCCGTCTCGCGCCCCTCGGCAACCAGCTCCTCCACGTCGGGCTCCAGCTTCTTGCGCAGCAACTGCGTCAGGATATTCTCCTGCGTCCGGCCGGGGTAGTTGGTCGACGGGTGGATGACCATTCGCGTAAACAGCTCCGCGTTGTCGTTGAGGCTCTCGAGGACGGACTGCAGGTTGCGCTGCAGGATCTGCGCAGAGGCCTGGAGGGACGAACTGTTGCCCGCTGCGGGTGAATATACGTGCACGTGAGGTTTCTGGGACATGATGGGCGCTGCGAGACGTACGGGTGCGGCAGGGGATTGCTTTTTAGAATGTCCATCTTTAGGCTCTGGATGCTGCTGGATAGTTGGGCTAGCCTTGCGACCGTGTGCTCCACGGACTTGAGCTCGTCTTCGTCCAGCGCCAGCGTCGCCATGGTGAATGTAGATACCGCCAGATAAAAGGCCGGTGAATGTCAATTGGAGAATAGAGGTTAGTAGCGCGCTGATTGCTCGCACATGTGTTGTGAGGAAAGCTGTGGGGAGGTGGATCAATGTCGTCGCAACTGCGGGGACCCACATGGTTTTTTGAGTACAAAGCTACTTATTTCGTACTCCGTACTGAGCATTTGCTATGCAGCGCCAAACTCTGGAGAACTGGGCAAAAGCCCTTCTATTTTAAAAAAGGAGAGGGTGAAACGTGATAAGTTGTGACCAAGAAACAATTTTCCTGAGTGTTAATGTGCTAATTTTTGGTTGCTACATCCCAATCTTGACTAAGCATAAACACGCCGAACACCACAGGCTAATTCGCGTTGGGTACCATCTTTGAAAAAAAAAATCGCATTTAACTCCTAAATGGCAATATCCATACATAACATACTGTCCGAGTTCATATCAATCATTCCAATGGCTGAGTAATAACTACCAGTTTCATAATAACATCATATCAGCATTTTGGACTTCGCAAAATTGATGCCCACCTGACCTGTTTCCTTCAGCTCAATTACGAGTTGAGTTGACCGCTTTGGAATCGTACCCGTTACTGTCCACAAAGGGGAAACGAGCACGGCGCTCAAGAGCATCCAGAGGGATAGTGGAGCGAATATACCTGGCTAGCCGTTAAAACGATGATTCTTGTCCGATGATTGTTGACTGGCGTACTGCCCAGCCCAATATCACTTACTTCATTCTACCATCATCTAAGGGATCGAAATCCCAGCTTGTGAATGCGCCTTCTTTAAGGGCATCCCAAACAACGCGACGGCTTCGCTGAGACTGGAGAACCTGGGCTGTGATGGCGTCAAAATCCCACTTAGCCTTGGCCTCTGCGTCGTATTTTTCGAACAGCGCTTTAATTCCTTCTTCTTCAGCATTCTGTGGTGCAACCCTCACCAAGCGTGCCAAATTGTCAAGTTCTTGGGGATCCCGTTCCAAATTGTAGAACTGTGGCTCGTCGGCCGGGCAAGTGATATACTTCCAAGGTCCACGGCGGATCATCATCATTGGTCGGACAGTGCCTTCGCCAGTGTATTCAGCAAAGACAGTGTCATGGCCTTCCCTATTCTGAAGATGGGGTAACATGCTAAGCCCGTCCATGGGCAGATACGGAGCAGGCTTGGTGCCAATTAGATCGCAAATAGTTGGGAGCAGGTCAAGCGTTGACACATTTTGGCTGACGCGGTGAGGTTGGAACCACTTCGGGTAGTTGACCAGTAGAGGGACTCTAACAGATGACTCGAAATAGCTCATCTTGTACCACAGACCTCGCTCGCCCAACATGTCGCCATGGTCGCCACTGAAAATGATGATGGTGTTCTCGGCCAAACCAGCGTCTTCAAGAGTTTCGAGAAGTTTGCCAATGCAATCGTCCACGTAGCTGACGGAGCCGTAGTAGGCGCGCTTGGCTCTCTTAATTTGTTCGTCAGAAAAGTCCTGGTCCCAGAGGTCGCAGACTTTCAGTAAACGCTTGCTATGAGCATCGAGCTCCTCTTTGGGAATGCGGACCTTGGGCAGCGCAATATCTACGTCCTCATAGCGGTTCCAGTATTGCTTAGTGATGGTGTAAGGGTCGTGAGGATGAGTGAGAGAAACCTATATATAGAGAGAAATGTGTCTGTTAGCGTTGTCATAAAGGGCAAAAGACTTATCTGTTCCCTCAAGCTCCTTTCCAGCACTTGACTCTTTTTGGTAGCTCGCCTCATGTTGTCCGTTTGCGGGCAATGTGAACAATAAAGATCTTGCTTCGCCTGCAAAAGGGCCATCCTACTACCTATTTAAATATTCACTTACCGTCAAAGCAAACGGGCGCTTCTCCGGGCCTTCGCGGACGTGGTCCCACAGATACTGAACGCTTCGATACATGACCTCCTCATCATAATCCAGCTGATTGCTACGACCACAAGGGCCTGCCTGTAGAATTGAACTGGCATTGTGATACCATTCTAGACGACTATCGGGTTCATCCCAGTTGACGGCCCAGCCAAAATCCCCGGGGTAGATGTCGCTCGTAAGACGCTGCTCATATCCATGAAGCTGATCCCCGACAAAGTGCATCTTACCTGCCAGAGTTGTGTGGTAGCCCTTGGAACGGAGATAATGGGCATAGGTAGGGATCTCGGAGTTGATTTGAGAGGCATTATCATAAGCGCCGATCTTCATGGGCAAAAGACCTGTGATCATACTCATTCGGGAGGGGGCGCACAACGGGGAAGGACAGTACGCAGAATCAAACTGTACAGAGGTGGCAGCGAGGCGGTCCAGGTTTGGCGTTTTGATCTGTGATTCTGGATTATACATCTTGAGCTGAGGGGCAGCCAGCTGATCAGCCATGATGTAGAGAATATTGGGTTTCTCAGCGCTGCCCCTGGGAAGAGGTGCCGTCGTTTGAATGGTGTTGATATCGGGAGCCATGTTGAAATGATTGGAATAGCCTATTATTCGAAAGGGTCTTTTAGGTCAGAATCTCTCAATCCCCCCGCGGTGCTCTCAGCTAGCTCTTTGATCACTGGTGCTGTTGTCTCTGAAGCTGCGGTCTTCTACTCATTAGTTCTTTGGAAGATTCACTTCAAGGATTGGCGGCTGGAACCAGCAGGAAATAGGTGTAAATCCGGAAAGGGAGCTCTCGTGATGTAGATGGCGACCAATACAGCAGAGGAGACTATATGACAACTCAGAGCAGAGCGCCACACAGAAAGAGGAAAATGGTGAGTTCTCTGATAAAAGGGTAGGTACGGAGTACAGCTACTGCGTTCCCTCCCAATTCCTCGACGTCCTTTCCACTAAAGGAAAAAAAAACAAGAGACCCCAAAAGAATAAAACTCAAAGGTAACAAGAAGACTGAAGTTCGGGCGGCAAGAATCTCAGTCCTTCTTACAACGGATGTAAATACAGACAGTGCTCCAATGTTTCGAATTAGCTCAAAAAAGTAGTCCAGTACAAGAAACAGTAATAGTAATAGCAATGCGTATGCGACAAGAACGACAGGATGCCAACAAAAGCAGGAGAGAGGTGTGGGAGAGACACCGGGGCATTTATACTCTCTGTCTCTTCTCCCTTTGCCAACCCGCCACTCGAGTGGGAGCATCTCGCCGCACCCGGGGTCGTGGGCCTTTCCACCAACTCAGTTCCAACACGGCGGGAACCCAAAGGGGGGAGGGGCAAATTCAATCCATTGCGGAGCCGGCTTTCGGGCGGGAGACATTGAGGTCCTTGGTGTGAGAAGGTGACTGATGGCCATGCCCGCGTGTGCAACCCCAGCTAAAAAGCATGTTGCTGAACGTATCCTGGGCATCCTGGGCTCCATCTATGCAAAGTAAAATGCAATAGGTGAAGGGTTCATGCCTCCAACGGGGCTTAGCTTGAATACGATGTGGTCTGGATAGTTGTCTTGCTACTGGTGCCCACCCCCGGCTTGAGACTCAACTCTCAATACGTATCACGTATTGTTGTCAACGCTGGTCCTTGACGAGTTTCGCGGTCTCGAACGGCTGTCCTAGTCAGGCTCTGACATCTGGCTGCCGCCTCTGACGCCATGATTGGAACCTCATTCCCCAGGAGAAATGAATGAACCGAGAACGCCATCAACAGCTGACCAACAGCCCCAACCCTGGAAGGTGGTCACATGGTGCCTCCCCAGCCAACTCGCACACAAGGCAGCAAATTGGGCATCGGAAATTTCGGCGGTGTGAACGACTCAACGACCCTCGACTGCGCTTGGCATTTCATAAAGAGGGAGGGCAGCAGAGGCGTGTGTGAGCTGGGGGTTCGAGAAGCCACAATACGCTTGTGGAACTACTGCTTTGGGCGTCGACCTTGACTTGGTTGGTCCATGACTTTTTAGCGCCGGACAATGATGGTATGAAGCACAACCCTGGAACTGGGATTAGCAGCAGGACAGGGCCGGTTCTTAAATCTCCTTGGCAGACTTGTGGATAGACCCCAGGTACGGCTCGAAGTCGTTCCAATCGGGTGTGCTCCGTACTGCCAGACAGACGGTAGTTCTGGCATTCGGGGCTGCGAAATCAAAGGGGCTGGTGTTGACGCAGTGGTGCCGTCCGTGACATCTGGATTGACGCGAAAGAGAGGCAAAGGACAATAATGTACAATATGTGGTGGGCACGAAATGGTGTGGGCGTGGCATGGCTGTTGTCAGGTTAGTGTTATTCCTATCCGAGTTGTTCTTGTGGTGGACTGAAGTCGTCGAGTGTCGAGGGTTTCCCCACGTACAAAGCATGTATGTACTACAAAGTGCGGTGCGGCTGGGAAGGAACATCCAGCCAGTGCCTTCCTGGCTTGTGTGCGACGAGCTGGACACTCTGACACCATCATGGACCGACCCCTTTTGTTGCATGTGGATTTCTGCCATGCAAGAAACTCTGCACTAGCATACGCTAGCAAAACTGTCATTGCTCCCTCTTCTCGCCGTCTTGATGCCGTCATCCAGCGATGTCGACATCGCCTTGACGGATGGCACCATGGCTGCTAACGCTCCCTTTTCCGTGTCAGCGCCTAATCTAACGTCAATACTTAAAGTACGGGGCGGATTGCGGAGCACGCCAGAGCCGACAACTGGTTCAATCTCGTTCCCACTTCAATGAGACATCCATTGGCAATGACACCCGGTCTCAAGTGCTCCTTTATTTTCAACGAACAAACGACACGGCGACTAGGGCTCAGATGTCCAAACACCACCGAGACAAGCACGAGAATTGCACCTCTCGCATAATACTGCAGCATGCATAGATGGGCGCCTTGTCCCAAAGGACCCACGAGCCAAACAAGCCAGCGCTAAACAGCACCACATGCAAATACACCCTTGAACCATTCATGACACAAGGAGATCAACAACCACCCTGCCTGCCAGCTTTCTATCGGGTTTGGCAACCAACCACCACCCTCGACACGCTCGCCTCACCATCGCAGATATGCCGGCTTTACGTAAATCTCCCCAATACTAGTTAATGATGAGCGTGACCGAGCCGCCCGATATCCGTAGATACGGATGATTGCCGGGCACTTTGATCAAGACAGCTTGGAGATGTCAATGTTGGACAACAATCTCAGGCATGAAAACTTGGCACTGCAGCTGGATGCTTATGACTAGCACTGCGTATGCTGAAGAGTATCAAAATAGTTTGTACAAGGCAATCGGATTCTTCAAATGATCTACATTGCACCCGGCAAAGCCAGTCCCAAGGCGCCTCAGCTATTCCATACCCATATTCATATTCACGTCCAGTCCAGTCCATCCATACAGTCCAACCCCAAACTAGCGCACCAAGATTACGCATTTGTCAAGATCCCTATCCTATGATATAAAACAGTAAAGGTTCTTGCATAGACGAAAATAACAAGCCAGCAAACACCGAACCATGCCCTTTCCTCCTGTTCCTATCGCTAACCATTACATATGCAAATTTAACGCAACGCCAACAGACCGCTCCATCAGTCCACATATTGATGCCTCCTCTTGGCGAAAGCATCATTACGTTCCGTAAAACTTCTTGTACACAAGATGCAGCAACAAGTTGACGTTCAACTTCAAGTTGCCCTCAAACAAGTTCATGAACTGGTGAGATTCAAATTGCGCTTGCAACATGTCCTCAATAGGCACCAAGGCGCTCGCACCCGGCATCTGAATGTGGCCTCGTGATCCTTCAATGGCAAACACACCAACCTCGTCACAGGAAATGGTAATGTTGATCTTGTCCCATTCGCGGTCACTGAGGCCTGCCCAGGACACCAAAACGCCCTTCTCGGAGAGCGTTCTGGCGCTGTACTTGTAGCTTCCAAATTTGGGTACCCGACCACTTCGCTCAAGCTCACGTTGGTGGTTGTATTGCTTCGTAAATGGCAGGAGAAACTTCTTCTTCCTATTTATGGTTTCAATCATTAGCAAAAGTCTTCAGGCTAACCTCACGGAAAGGAACCACACAAACATACCCCTTCTTGTTCTGCAATGTCACCATTGCCTGCTCAATATAATCGTCATAGCTCTTCCTCTGTTGCTCAAGGTATTTGGCCTTTTCAGCTAGGTTGGTCAAGGTGAGCCGCACACCTTCTAGTTCTCGTTGTCTTTGGACCCTTCTGCGGCTCTTCGTTCGAATATCGCTGGCAATGGCGTTGAGAACGTCCTGGTAGTAATTTTGCTTCGAGATACGTCCCATCTGTTCTAGCCTCATGATATTCTCTAGCGCTGTACGCTTAAGTTCGTAGTAAGTCATCCTTGTCACGTCCACCATATTGGTGTCCGAGTAAGCCCCGCGAGTATTGCCGTCGTTTGAAAAGTCATCGTGCAGCACTGTCTGCCACTTCTCTTCGTCTTCCTCATAGATGGGTTTTACCAATATTTCTAGGAGATTGGCGCCAGTTTGGACCCGGATGATATACAGGACGCAGCGTTTCGTCTCCATAAAGAGAGACTTGACATCTTCCTCTGGATCTTGGACACTGTGGAGTTTGGGGGTTAGGAACATTTGGATATCGGATGATCCAGCCGCATTCATTTCGTTTTCATTGCTCTTTGCATTGCCCAAGTCCTGAATGATCTCTCGGAGAACATCATCCCTAGTTGGGCACATGAAAGGAAGCTCCGATGCCACTAAATTATGAATTGCAAAAACGTCAGTCATCTTTATGTACAGAGTCGGCTTATTCTTGGCATAGAGGTCGTTGAACTCATCGACGCCGAAGGTGCTTTCGGCATCTGCCACGGAGATCAAGTTCTGTAGGATTTGTCGCATGCGTTGGATAGAGTCTGTCACAAAGTTGTTCAGCGGTTGCAAATAAATGTTTTCGCCGCCAAATGGTCGCCCAGACGCAACCTGCCCGATAACCTTGGCTACCTCACTCAAGTTTCTTTTTTGGAGCGGGCTCAGTGACTTTTCGATAACACCCAATTGTTCTGGTTGGGTCAAGGCAGGCTGAAGGTAGAACTTCCAGATCCAGTTTGCCACGAGCTGAAGCAAGTTTTCTTGCGGCTCGCGGTTGAAGTGTTGACACAAGGCTTGAAACATCTGGCTGCTCAAGAACCGTAGACCGTATGGCATCTTATGGGCCATTTCTTCCAGGGACAGGAAGAACTGATCGCAAATCTCCCGCAAATCCCGTAGATGGTCGATGAATAGGCGCCTTGTCTCAGGATCCCTAATAGCCACCTCGCGTGGTACGTCAAGCGGTCGGAGGTCAGGGCGACCGGTTCGCAGCTCTTCGTTATTGATGGCAGACCGGTAGATTTGCATAGGGTCACTTTCCAAGTCAAGGGCGGGATCTTCGACGATATTATCGCGGATCAGTGGTCCCAATAAACTGCGCAGGTACTTGCGATCCCTAGGTGATCGAGTATAGTTACCCAATAACTTTGGCCAGAAATAGTTGCCTCGTATGTACTCTTGAATAGCTCGGCATCCTTCCACTTCCTCGCGAATAGCCCGGGCCACCAACTTCAAAAGATAGTACTCCTCGCGCCGCTTCTGCGCATAACCGAACAGACTCATGACGAGAAGCTCGATTCTCTTGTACTCCTTTTCCGATGTGCCCTGTTCGCGAAGGTGCTTGAACAGTCGAGCAAGATACTGTGGTTGCGTCTGCAAGCTAAAGAAGAGCTGTTGATATGACTCCAGCTTCTTGCGTGAGCTTTTATTGAGCGCCTTCAAGTCAAACTGATTGGCTGAAGTAATCGTGCTGTTGGCTAAAAGTCCCATCGAATTTCCGCCATAGTTGTGCTGATGTCGCACAACCTCATCGAGGGTGATCTTGTTCTTGACGAGAAGTGCAATTTTGATATCGAGCTGGTCGATGTATTGCTCCAACATCTCGTTCTGGCGCACTTGCTGGACAACCGTTTTGCGCATTCGCTCAAATTCAACTTCTTCATTGAAATCAAAGTCACTGTCATTGAGAAGGTGAACGAAGTTCTTTACCGCATTGACCGGGGGGTTTTTTCCAGTGGTCAAACTTTTGTATGCTTCGCCTTGCACTTTGGCGCGAACAAAGCTCTGGATCTTGATGACTTTCTTCATATTTTCGTTGAAATAACGCTTCTTTTCCTCGAACTTCGCTCGCACCATAAATCCCCTTGTGGCAGCTTGCAAAGCCACGATGGATTCCTCCTCTTCCTCAAGTTCCGTGAGAAGATCGTCGACTCCTGCGCGAGTCATCATTGCCTTCAGAATGGCCTGGAATTCTGCTGTAGCTTCATTATGGGACTCGAGTTCATCCAGGAGCGCATGGCGTTGCTTCCGGCCAAGGTAGCCTCGGACTTGTGCCTGCAGTCCTGTGATCCGAGCCTCATGTCGATTGAGTTCCTGTTGCAAGGCAGCGACCTTGAGTCTTTCCATCATTCCTCTAGCGCCCGATTGAAGAGAAAGAATTTCCTCTTTGCTTTCCTCTAGAGCGTCTAGTTTTCTCGTCACTTCACGTCGCACAGCGCCTGCCCTTATCACTGCCTGTAGTTGACCGATATTGAGCTCGTGTTTCTGGGCTTCGACCTTGTATGCTTCCTGCTTTTCCCGCACAAGCTTTCCTCGAATCGCACCTTGGAGTGCCTCCCATTTTGGACCGAGGGCACACAGCTGCTGCTGCTCACGGTCGATCTGAGTCCTGGTCAGCAGAGCCCTCGCAGCAGCTTGTAAGCTGGCAACCGTGCCAGCCTGTCCTCCCAATAACTGAAGATCCTTGCTGATTCTGGCTCTCAACCCCATTCCACGAGCAAGAGCCTGAAGTCTCTCAACGTGGCCCGAAGTCTTTTTCGTCTCCTGCTGTTGAGCAGCCAGATTCTTACGGACCAGGAAACCCCTGGAAACTGCCTGGATCTCCCGGACAGGCCCCTTGCAACCGTCCAAGGAATACAATAAGTCTCGTACCTCGTCACGGACCTGGTTGGCTCGTATCATGCTCTGAAGCTCTAGAATCTCCGGCTCATGAGCTTTCCAAAAAGCATCACTCTTCCTCAATCTCTCCCTGACCAAAAATCCTCGCGCCGCACTTTGGGTCAAGATGGCAGAACGTCGCATCTGGAGCCGATAGCTCATAATTTGGCGGGTGAAATCGCCACGAATACGGGATTGTAGGTCAATCAGCCAATGCTCCTCGTCCCAGAACTGCTGCATCTTATCGCCAAGTCGCAACCGAAGCAGGGCCCCACGTATTTGAGCCTGCAGATCGACTATTGATTCTTCGTTCTCCCCTAGCTCGCGATCCCTGCGCTCTTCTTCCGTTTCAACAGGCTCGGGCTCTGGTACGCCAAAATCGGCGCCCATATTACCAAAACTGGGCATGTTAGCTCCCAGCATATCTAGACCTTTTTGCATCGCCTCCAATTCGTGGTGTTCAAACTCAAGTTGACCAACAAGGTTGCCGATTCGGAAGTCGACTATGCCCTTGCGGAAAAGTAGCCAACTTAATGCATGGACACAGTATATGACCTTTGGTATGTTCTTCTTCTCGTAAAGATCAATGAGTTCGAATCGGAAAAGATCGGGAAGTTCAACTTCGTCGAGATATCTGAAAAAGATGGCAATATTATCCGAGTGGCGGAATTGAAGTTTCGGATGGTGGAATACTCGAAAGTGTCTCTGAGGATTCAGCGCTTCGACGACGTTGGCTAGAGTGACCCCGTCCCGCAAAGCCTCCTCAAGTTCAACAATAGGTGGGAGAGTCTTTTGCGTGACATCTTCTATCCATTCTTTGGCTTCTCCTATGTGACAAAGATACTCATAAGCCTGGAGGAACTGACGCTGCTTATCCATCCAGTTCCGGCCCTCCCATCCATAGCCGCCGGATTTGGCGCTGCGAGCACCAGTGTGCTTATCGGTACGCTGCAGTCGGCGTCGTCCACGTAAACCAACCACCTCTTGTGCAGACGACGTGATGGTGAAGTCTTCTGCGACATCAGACTCAGCCAGTCGAGATAGGGTACGCAATTCACGGGTGGTAGATCGTCCAAGCAGCTCGAGGTCCGGGCGGCCGATGTGTGTGGTGTGAGATCCCTGAGGCGAGCTGCCATGCGGCATGGGCGTTTTGGCTTGAAGAATTGAGTCGGATCGGGTCAACAGCATCGAGTTAGGCCTCATGGGCAACGGTCGTGGTGGTGATGTGGGCGGTGCTACCGGGCCGTCGTATTGGCTGAGGGATAGCTTGCCAATATCGATGCTCTGTCCACGATCATGTCGAAGAGAACTTCGAGGTGAAGCACCCTGAGCTGGAGATCTGGGGGACGCCGTCGGCGCCTGGGGCAGAGGCCGAACAGACTGACGAGTTGGGGTCGCTGGGGGATTTGCTGGTCCCGTATTGAAGCCGCTCATTGCCCCTGCTTCAAAGGTTCGTGCCCGAGCGAGGACATCGCTTTGGCCACGCTTGTGCTTGCGGCCAGCGGGAGAGCCGTGGTCGCTCGATGCCGATGTGTATTGTGTGACGTTGCTGCGGTCGGATGTGGAGGAGTAGCCCGAAGATGCGGATGACGAGGTGGTTGAAGGGAAGCGATTGATGTTGGAGATGCTGGTAGATATGTTGTTATGCGTGAAGCTGGTAGGAGGTGCGAGGTCGGCGGTGCGCGACTGACGCAGACGATGAGATTGGAACGACATTGTTTGGATGTCTTGCTCCCTCTCCGGGCGCGCGAAAGTGAATACACGCTGCTAGCTATATCTTGTATGTTCCGACTCCTATGACAGACTGCACATCATTTCGGAGGGTTTCGAGGATGGAATGGAATGTTGAGGCGGCCGCCCAGCGGGAAAACAAAGCTCTCAAATTCGGCCTCAAGATGGCAGGTCCTGAGACATGCGCTTGCGCAAATGTACAACAAGAAAGCAAATGCAGGCCGGAGAAAGAAATATCAGCTGTAAGAGAAGGGAAGCTGTTTCAGCGGCGAAAGGATTCTGTCGTAGCCGTGTTGGATGCTCGGATGCGGGATACAAAAGCCAGCATCACTGACCGTTGACAAGAGCCTCGGGCCTGATGAAGAGGCCTGGCCTGAAAACAAGCAGGAACTAAGATGGTTTGTTAATATTAGGCAGTGCAAGCCTGCAAGGTCAAGCTCTGCGGGGTTCCTTTCTCCGGGAGCCTATTCAGTTGCGTTTGGTGGTCAGTGATGGTAAACAAACATGCGGGCCAACCACCCAGCAACGCGAAGCGCTTCGCTGTGATTGGTTAGATATGTGTGCCGTGGGACACGGCCCCACCTCTACCCTGGGTTTAGACCTAGATCGTATCAGAGCAGCTATGACGATACCGCCATATCCCATCACACGTGCTAGAACTGCTTCGATATTGTACGATGCTGAGGCAGCAGGACTCTGTATGTTTGGCTGAAACCTAACTCCTGGTCGCTGGCAATGACGCTTTCTAAGGTCGCCAGAATATTTCCTATGTTAGAAATTAGAGTTTCTCACTCTCTCGTGTTGTAAAATTGGCAGTTGGGTATTATTTCCGCGCCCACTATTGTTGGATTGGGCTGCAGGCGCATTTGGCCACGATGCGTCTCACTGCATCGAGATATCGTCAGGAGACGGCACTTGGCCCGATTGTTAAAGCGCCTGGCCGTGTGCCTCGGCGTACTCTGTACCTACCAGGCGCTACCCGGTATCTGCTGCGGTAGGCACCTACTTACCTAAGGTAAGTAGTATCTGTACTCCGTAGTTCACCTAGGGAACATTGAACATTGAACATTGAACCAGACGCTATGGGTCCCCAACATCCCTGCCGAAAATCGCCCGCCTTGCCAGCCAAGCTGTTGTGGAATCCATCAAAGTCATCCATTCACTAGTATTACTGCCACGACCACATGCATCCGACTACAATTGCAATTTAGTCTGGCCTGTTCCATCGCACACCTCGAAGTGCAACATCTGCGGCACTTGGAAAGCGAAGGAATACTGTCGAGAGAGAGCCGCATGTACAGCACCAAGACTTACACAGGCTCACAACTTTGGATTGACCCATCAATGCCACAGACACGCGGGTCTACAGGGCCTCTAGGTAAGATGCGGTGACGTCTACTGGTCAATTGCACACCAGGCCATGGGTCTCCTCCGCCCTGTCCATGGTACTATTCTTATCAATCTTTCCAACACCGCCTTGAATTGGACCAGCTTGCGCGTCTTCTAATTCCGATTGTCCGGGGAGGGGTCGGATAAAGCCTCAAGACCTTGAGGCTGAATACCCTCGCCTGGCCGCCATTCTATACCGTTTTGGCACCAGACACCATCTAAGACTTCCAAAGAGCGTCCTAGCCTGTTCACCAACACATCGAGGCAGGCATTCAGCACACAGCATAGCGTTACCCGATTGCTCGAATTCTCGAATTGGGCTTCCTTATTATGAACACTTTTTTTGGTTCTATGTTCTGTCCGACCATGTTGATGCACTTGTTCGCTCGGTGGGGGTGAGTGTAGGGTCCTTTGGTCTGAGGCGTTCGATTTTGTTCCATAAAAGGAAACTACCAGACATATGTAAAGATCAACCAACAAACGTGGTCTTGCAGCCGGCAAGATCGGCACACCCCTGGACACATGCCAGTGCATGCCAGGTACATTTATATGGTCACAGATGCAAACAAATTTATTCCACCCGTGCAGCAGCCTTTGTGCAACGGCATATTGATTGCGTAGTGCTCGCCCGCACGGCCGCAAAACCGAGACTATTGCGCGGCCTGGATCAAAAGGAAGACCCATTTGGAACGTATGTATGTACAATATGTGTAAGGATCGGTCACCGGCATTAACAGCTTTTCCCCGTTCCGTACTCAGAGAAATAGGACGTGAATTGCTCGCTCAAGCCTGACCAGGTACCTGACCATCAGGATTGATATTAAATATAAATGTATTATAAGATACTACAGCCCACTCCTCCTTCAATTACCTACCCGTAGGTAGGCTATCCCGATTACAAGGCAAAGAGTGTAGTCTAATACCTACTATTGCCGCAGCCTGCATTTCTCACCACGAGGGATGATGGAAAGTACCCATTCTGTTGGCATCCAAACCACCATACATGTCCCCCTTAGCCCATAAACCACTTACAATTCATCACACGCCACATCAGCTCGTAAAATTAATCAATCAATTCATAATAATAATGCAACACACACTCAATTTCTTTCTAACCCTTCTCGCCAACACGCCGCCAAACAAAAGCCCGCTAGTCCTAGCGCAGAGGACGCGTATGCTTTTTTGCCAACTCCAGATGTTTCCCAGAAAACGCCACATTTCAGCTTAGCCTTTTTCCAAGGCACATCCCAGTTTGCGTTTGTGCCGCTCCCAGCCTGTCTACTCTTTTCTGCCGCTGCGGCGCCGACGCCGCTGAACTTGCTTATACGCAAACACACGAGCAAACCTTGCTGGAAGCAATAAGCATCAGCTGGGGCGGATCATGTGATTTTTCGATGCCCTGAGCCGTGTTTTTTCCAACCATGGCTGCAACATCTTGTGAGATGGGATGTAGATGACGCCACTGTGGCATTGTAATCCAACCCTCAACGCCATAATGGGAAGCTTTGAAAAGCCCTGTCTCGTATAGAATGAAGCACGAGGGGCCACTGTACACAGCGCGCTGAGACAGGTTACAATGACTCACGACGCACCGCATTCAAATGTTGAGATTTATGTTGATTTGCTTCCCTGCTTTTTCTTCAATAAAAACGCTTAATGATGAACAAAACTACCATATCCTGGAAGTATTACAATGCCCCGGCGCACAAATTCACTGTGCTTGTCGTACCGGCGGTCATGTCCCAACGCCAAAAGCCCATCTTGACGTGATTATGCACCTCTTCCCTCTAAAGTAATAATAACCCAATGTAGCCCGATTCCCGGCGATGCTAATATTTATATGTGGCTGGTATGTAGAGCCCGGGAGGATATGTACGCCGCGCAAGTCTCCAGTATCTCGTGATGTGCTGTAAAACGTGCTCGCCTCGTCAGAGCAAGAATATATGCTATGATGGGGTTGAATCACTCTTATCCACTCCTTCCCCATGCCCAAATCTCACCGCTTCCTGTCGGCTGTTTCGGTCATCTAAAAAGAAACATTGAATCAACTGGGTATCTTCAAACAAGACCATAGCACTTCGCACTACCTGGGATTTTGGCCGACAGGTATATATTGCGGTTGTTGCTTCCTCTTCTTATTGTCCAGTTCGGCCTTGCTGTAGATACCAGCGCCAACCATTGTGACAGCCATGCCTGCCCCATTCAGCAGATCGACGCTGACATTAAAGAGAAAGATTCCAATCAAGACGGTGAGACACTGCTTCAGGTTGCCGCACACCGTCATTGTCAGAGCACCGGCAAGCTTGTTGGTATTGAATGAGGAAATATTGAGGAGGAATGCAAGGAAACCATTTCCTGTTAGCGATGCGATCGAGGTCGGTAGAGAAATATCTCCAGAGGTTACAAGTTCTCGGAAGCCACCAACTTCTCCTGTCGCAGTAGCACACGCCAGGGCTTGCAATGCAGCCAAGGGTGACATACGCATGAGAAATTCTACCGGAGGCAATGCCAAGGAGCCAGTCATGAATCGGTTCGTCACAACGGTCTAGGGTTTCAGTTAGCTGTAAGGGAGTCTGCTGCTGTGGAACATTTAGGGGACATACCTTGACAGCAGCCAAAATCACTCCCAATATGGTCAGGAGGAAGCCGGCATCGGTGAATGTCATCTCGCCGGCCGTTGTCATGGCGGCGCCAATGATTAACGGTACGAGAGAAAGGTACGTCATGTAGCTATAAGTACGACCATACCAGGTGCGATAAATGAGGATGGTGAAGATGGGGCACAGCATGCGCATTGTTTGGTAAAACGGAACGGATACCATAGCGAGAGACAAGTTGGACACGGCAATGTTGGCGGTAAATAACGCGCTAAAAGCGACGAGTGCTAAGTTTTCGCGGCGTCCCAGGCGCGATAGTTTGAAATAGCCCAGCTGCAACATGGCATAGGTTCCCATGCTGGCAAAGGAGGCGTGAAGACATGTAAGTAGCCATGGGAAATGGAACTGCAGGTTTGAGCCATCAGTCGTCAGCACACAGGTCAAGCAACATGTAAGTGGAAAAGCACAAGAGCAATAAATGAAATAGAAATGAAACTCACCATGCCCAACACTAGCTTGTTATAGAGAGTCAGAAGCAAAGAAAAGAAGAAGTACGTCCCCAGCCATGTAAACTTGATTGTGCTCGGAATTGAGTATTCGTGATCCAAGTTCTGGTCCCGCGATGTCTCTGAACGTCCTGCACTGGCTTCCACGTCTTCCTGGCTCGAACGCTTGGAGTCATCGTTCTCTCCTTGTGAGAGGAGGCGAACAGGTTCGTCGCTATTCCTCTGTGACATGATGCTTTAATTTCGTTTGGGTAAATAAGAAAATTCGATAGGTGATGGTAGTCGAAGGCGATGAGTGGACCAGGGCCTTCGGCTGCCAAATTTGCGAATTGTGTTATGATGACGGGAGCATAGTATATTCGGCGCCAGCCTGGAATAAGATTGCAGCCCAATCTGAAAGTCAATCAATGGTATGGCCCTTCGAAGAAGAGTATAAGAAGCGATAGACCCGGAATGTCGTGGCGCAGCAAGTTTCGGATCCAGGGATACAGCGGCCGTCAACTGGGGCACTTCTAAGGCAGGAGTAGAACCAGCGAAATAGATAGACCAACAAGAAAAGTAAACCCAGGAGCGCAACAATCACAGAATAAGGTAGAGAGCGTAGAGGGAGACCAGAGCAAAGACTCCCACAAAGAAAAGCCGAATCAATGGCACAACAGGCCTAGTGGGCAAAGAAAGAAAAGAAACGAGGGTGATTGCGCGGCCAGGAGGAGGTAAAGAAGAGAAGTGGTCAACTGGTAGGAAACCCAGCTGTATGCGGTGACAAGGTGCAGTGGCTTTACCCGAGCGCTTGAGCGCTCAAGTGGACATGGCTGAAAGTCTGGTCACAAATGGGCAGAGATGGCAGCAAAGCGGGATGGGTATCGCGCGCATGTGTAGTGGTCATTGTTAGAGGGGGTGTGGCACTAATGGTCATTCAATCTTCAAATCTGGCTGTCTTTACGAACGCCAATGCTTGGTGATGGCCTACCAAACCCGCTAACTGATGCTATGCTGAGCCCAATCCCGGAGCGGAGTGGGTACGAGTGCGCGAGAGGCGGGAAAGGGGGTGCGATGCAGCGGTTTGCGTGGCCAGCTGGGAAGGAGCGCTGGAGGCACTGGGACAGGTTCCAGGGGGCGGCACCAGACCACTTACAAACTGCACATTAGGGCGAGGTGCCAGCCAAGTCCAGCCAGGTGCCAGCTAAATTATCCACCAGTTATTAGTTCATATTAACTGGCGCCGAAGGCCCGCCCGGTCTTGGCAGCTGACATGGAGCTTGCAAACCTTCAATCTTCAAACACTCAGTGGTGCAACTTGCAAGGGGCGCCTCCGACGGAAAAGACCAAGAAACGAAGAGACGAAATACATGCCGACATTGTCACGACGGTGGACTCGAACGGCAGTCAAGAGACCACGTCATCCTCGTTTGGGCTACCACAGGAGTCGGAGTACAGGCAAACTGCATAATAGCACGACTCGATAAAACGATTTGGTTGACTGACTCTGTGTTGGAAACAACACGAGACCACAATTCCACCCGCTTGGATTTTACAGTTCAGCTGCAAAGTTCTGTCGACCGGGTAAGTACAGGAAGTAGCCGAACAACACGAGACCACAATTCCACCCGCTTGGATTTTACAGTTCAGCTGCAAAGTTCTGTCGACCGGGTAAGTACAGGAAGTAGCCGAAGCAACTCCAAAGATGCACGACACATCAGTCAACTACGAAAAGACAAACGATCAAAGGAACAAACCGAAATTCGTTTATACCCTTTTTTTTTTTGAGTCGCCGAGGTCGCCAGGCCAGCTTCCTAAGGTTCAGTATTACGTACGAGATCCAACTAACTAGCAATCAACAAGCACGCCAGCAGTGCCACCATGGTGTTTGATGTGCCTATACATACCGCATTTGGCTGACAGCGGAAAATAAGCGGCCCTGCTTCGACTTGGAACGAGAATACACATCGATTTTGCTTGCAAACAGTCAAAGAGAACATCAACCAGCCTCTCGTCTCTGTTACTGCTTGTATTTGCAGGTAATCAGTTGTCCCTGGCGAGTGCTAGGTATTCAGTTCTAACAACAATCAGCATTGCTGGTACTCCGTAATGTGGAGGGAGTTATAAGGGATAGGGCTCTCCGCAAGGGCGGTATGCTGTTTGACTGCCCTTTTCGTCCAAGCCCGAGCGTCCCTCTCCACCTGGCTCTTGGTAAGCTTAGTATTAGACTGTCTCTCTCCCTTCTTATCCTTGCAAAGAAATCCCAAGGCCCGTTGAGCCATGTGTGTATATCACGCAGGCCAGGTTATGCCATGTGCAGTGCGGAGTGAGGACGACGAACCACTCATTGCTCCGTCTCACTTGTACCACAGTAAATATGGCCATCATTTCTTCCCAGAAGCTCAACAGATTTGGGGCATAAGGAGCGAACACTTGGCGCCCCGTGTGTAAAATAGCATCATATCAACATGCTCGTCTGGTGTGGAGACGTACCGCACAAATTAACAACTCCGCATCAGATACTAGTCACAGTACCACCTACAACAAAACATGGAGTGTCGAGATATCGCAATAAAGCCATAAATTGGACACCGAAATGACCAAAACCTTAATCGTTAACCGCTCCCGGGGTGACTGGAGACTCACTGGCACTGCTGAAACTGTTTTATCCATGACCCGACGGGGTTCGGAGTTGGCTGTGGTGTTTTGTCTGGTGCACATGTACGCGCCAAGTTGTTCGCCAAGACGGCCATGATGAGGCCGTGTCTTGCGTCGTCCCGAATTCAATGCGATAGGTCCTGCATCGAAGGCTGGTGTCTTGGCATGTTTGCAGACCTCGTACAAGTACAACTACAGACAGCGTCTGCCTCTCTATCCGCCTATTATCTGTAGGATTCGGAGTACGGGGCTTGGGAGTCAGGGACTCGAGGCAGAATGTTGGCGCTTGGCGAATGGATAATACCGGATATCACGTACAAGGAGCCGCGACAGCCGACACAGTTTGTGCAGATTCTGTGGGAGGTTTCCCAAATGCCAAGAAAATGAAAAATGCCCCCTTCCCCCTGCCATTTCAGAGAGTGAAGCATCAGAGACTGCTTGGCGACGGGGGTACGGTGTAGCAACGCAGTATCGTGAGAACAGGGCTTCCTCAATCCACAACAACCAAATATTTCGCCACGAACCGGATGTCTTTGCAATATCCCGCAGTGCGGAACCTACAGGACATTTCAAACAGGAACCAGGCTCTATATGAAATAGATACTACTATTGTTGCAGGTCGTCGTCTAACAACTCTGTCCCAGGCGTACCCATATCGGTTGATTCAACGACGCTGCATCGAAAGTCGATCAGCGCCGCGGAGGAGACACGAACCATATGGTACTACCTTGCCTCGTCAATCCCGACACCCGCAATGGCAAGTACCGGAAACATTACAACACTGAATACAATTAAGGCATCAAAGGCTGGATATTATTCACCAGCAGTGAACGATTTATTACCTACATGTAGATCGGCTCTTGCGACTACCTAGGTATGTATTATACAATATGATGCTGAGAAAGGCGCAGCCGATAATGTGAAAGGCCCCATATCTTCATCGCGCACCATCTTACTGATGTGGGTAGGTAGCAGTACGATTTTCCCTGAAGAACAAAGAGATAGAAGGGGTCTTGGTGGTGAGGCAGGTTTTGTGAGATCAAACAGCAAACTTGCCCGAGGTGGCTCGCCAATCGTCGCACCAGCGCCGGCCTCAAACAGAAACACCGGACACTCTGGGGATGGGCGCCAGTGTCCCATTGGAACTTCAAAGTTCTGTATGGCCCATTTTCTTGACTAAATTTTAGACAGATCCACGGTGATGGAGAATGGGGAGCCAGGGCCGGCCATCGCCACGAGGTCCGCCATTCTTTTACAGCATTGACTGAACGTGTTCATCATAATCATCCAGGGCCGCACCATAATGTTAAATGCCGGTCTATCTCCAATGACTCGGCCCCATGTCCCCACGAGACGAGAGCCTTCTGCACGCCTTGTTGTACATGTGTCCCCTGCGGGTCGTTATCATGTCTGGCCGATACAACCCTGCGCCGACCTGCAATACCACGGACTTTGGCGAAAGGCCCCGGACCCCGGACCCCGGACATGAGGACATGAGGACTTTACGGGCCACGGCAGGTCAAGTGTGGCCAGAGGAGAGTTCAAAGTGGCAAAGTCATGAACCCGGGAAAGTTGCTGTAATAAGCGAACAATCGATGAAGGGCAACTGAAAGAACCTACTACAAATATTGTGAACCTCTCCAGTCAGCCGATGCGCCTGGGACTGGAAGCGTGAAGAAAAGGTCCTGCCACTGGATCTGAAGGGATGCTGGCTCGGCCTTGGGGGACGTACTGCGTATCTCATCGACCGGTTGGAAGCGTCTGCGTCATCCTAATAACACTCCAACATAGTCTCGTAGGACGAACTTGTCGCTGGGTTATCCCTACGCCTCTGTCTCTCTCTCTCCTGGGTCGCCCACCTCTTCCACCATTAGGATGATGACCAATCATTCACGCATCTAATCGATAAACCGTTTGTTCCTTCAAGAACCCAAGCATTGCATAACTTCAGATTGCAGCTGGTGCTGCGGTTCCTCCAACCTCGTGTATGCAGGACTTCGTTTGCGCCAGCTTCTTGTCACGTCATCACCTCATGTTTCAACCACCTAATGCGTCCCTATAGTCGACGACATGATGCCGATTGTTTTGATGCGGCGCAAAATTGTGCTGGCAGTCGGCGTGGCCTTGGTTCTAGCAGCTCTCTTGTACACATCGGGGCACCTCGACACGGTGAGGATGGCACTTGGACTGGCTCATGGGGTAAAATACACTGACAAGATCAAATTCAGAGTCGCTTTATGAACACCATTCGCCCTTTGAATAAGTCGAATGGCCAAGAGAAAACATCTCGATTACACTTCCTGGTCCCAGCAAGTGTCTCAAACCTTCGTCTTTGCTACAATTTGGTCTCGGCGGCAGTCAACAGATATCCAGTTCCCACGCTTCTAGGCTGGAATGGTCAGGGGGAGCTTGATGCTGCCCAAACACACCTCGCCAAATTACGTACCATGAAGCGATATTTGGATTCTCTTGATCCAGAAGAAGACGACGATCTTGTCATAATAGTTGATGGATACGACATTATACAACAACTCCCGGTCGAGGTCATGGTCGAACGCTACTTTGATGTAGCGCAAAAGGCCGACATTCACCTAGCAAAACGAATGGGCATCTCCGTCACAAAACTCCATGAAAGAGACATGAAGCAAACTGTCTTTTGGGGCCCGGACAAGATTTGCTGGCCACAGGATCCGGCAGCTGGACGTTGCTGGGCTGTCCCACCCTCGTTTCTGGCAGAGAATGCTTTCGGCACAGATAAGGGGCCGCATGACATATTCGCCAAAGACCCCCGCTGGCTCAACTCTGGTACCGTCATGGGTCCTATCGGTGACATGAGAAAAGTGATAGATGCTACCATGGACGAGATTGCGGCGACACACAATGCCTACTTCCGGCACTCCGAGTCTGACCAGTATTATCTGGCCAACGTTTGGGCTCGGCAGGAATATTGGCGATCGAAGCAAATTGCTAACGGGTCAGAGGTAAAGGGAGGGCCGCCGAATCGCATACTTCCCGAGAAGATATCAGAATCACAAGAGACGGAGCTTCATATAGCCATCGAATACGATTCAGCTCTCTTCCAGCCTCAGGCAGGAAACGATCCGTTTTTGGGCTACCTCGAGTACAATAACAAGTCCTACACAAGTCGAGTACACGTTGACATGTTTGAGCGGGGGAGGAAATTCGTGCCATACACAGTCCAGATGCCAAACAACGTTCGAATGGCGTTGATGAAACTGTACAATTCTATTCCCAAGACACTCGCCGGTGCGCCAGCAGAAAATTGGGTGCGACAAGTGCGCCTTGCCACAAACTTTGTAACAAAACAAATTTACGGGACCTGGCATTGCACAGGGCCCAAAGACTCTATTGATTCAGAGTTCCGCAAGATGTGGTTCTATCCGTTTGTCCCAGTTCTTCTCAGGGAGTCTGTTCGGTCGTCTCAAAAGGAGGATATCATCTCTTCCAATGTGATAGATGGACGGAGGTGGGTGGCCAAATCTGTTTATCCCAGGGACGAGAAATTAGTGGGCGAATACGGAGGCGCCTGGTCAGACGAAGAGGTTGGCGGGAGGTTTATTCCTTGGAAAGACATGTGTGGCGATCATGAAGACTTTCTCTTCTGGGGCCAGCAGGACACGGGGATTCAAGAGGACGAGTACATGATGCACACTTGATGGAAAAGCGAGTCAATACCAGAGTCAGAAAAGGTTGTAGAGTAATGGACTTGGGCTGGTGGTTTTGCCCTTTTGGCATGGTGCAAGTCACTCTCTGTAGACATGTGTTGTGCCTTGGGCTTTGTGCTCCTTGGACGTTTGGGCAATTTGTATACTATTACGACTGGCTATCTGTTGGTCCATGCCAAAAGAAAATAAAAAACGGCGATGTTGTAATCTCCTTCATTGACAGCCGCAAGTCACATTTACGAGAGTCATGATTCCACCTTTCCAGCGGCAACTAACACAGCGGGCACGGAATGCAAAATACAGCAAGTAGCATGTGTGTAGTATTAGCATTTGTATAGACCCAGTCTGACACCCCGAGCACTATTATACTGCCCAGGTCATTGTCACCACGGCGAGAAGATCATGTACACACAACAAACAGTGCAAGTGAAGTGTTGACCAGATAATATGTACAACATGACGGCAACGCCCAGCCCAGCACGCCATGCGTTTTCCACAGGCACGCGACTCCAAAATCAGATTGCCTACCGAGATAAAGACACGCAGCACTTGAGGGCGTGAGGCCTCGGAGTTTCTGCCACACAAAATACGCGCATAACAAGACAAGACAAGGTTCTTCCCACTCGAGGCCCGTCGACCATGTCCACTAGCGCTCATCTGCCAGGAGGAGGGGGAAGCCCCAAATGACAGGATCACGCAATGGGTTTTGACCCAAGTTCATTGTTCGCGACGCATACCGAGTGGCCGCGGTGTGCCAGAAGTCACCGGGATTAAGGACCGGAGATTGAACCAAGAAATTCAACACTGGGCCAAGCATATGTAAGTATGCACCATGTTACTGGCTACAGAGAGCATGTACATACCTAAGTACTTACTTAAGTAAGTACATAAGCTAAAGCCGCAACCTAAAATACTGGGCCACTGTGGCGTAGGTCTTCATCTCCTGGATACTACTTCGTACAGGCCGGCCACATGGCTATGGAAACACCCCCCTCCCCCCTTTCTCGCAGCCGGGGATATGGGAAATAAGAGCCGGGTTCGACCACGAGGGACAGCGAGCCCGTGGCTCCCACGAGCGGCTACCAAACGATGGATCGGCGCGGCGGCATACCCATGTTGGAAAGTCGTGGAAGGAAGCATTGGGTATAATACTACTGGCAGCTTGTTAAATCGAGGCTTGCTGGCGGAATGTGCATTCTAGCAACATACATACAAAATAAATCATCCAGCCACATCGGATGACGATAACCACACCAATATACCTCCTTCTATCTGTGTGTCTTCCCTAAAACATGCCACAACATGAACGCCACCCATCCGAGACGTCGTCCAAACGCAAATGTACAAACAAAGACAAAGTAACGCTCAACCACCATTATGCATGCTCCGCCTCCAGATTTTGTAACGGTACATATCCCACTTCGCCCTTCCGGCGTCTCCGGCCAAGCATCTCTCTCACCCAGCCCAGCACACCCCTTCCGCTCGCCCATCGAAGACCACCCGTTTGCTCCGCTTCCGCGTCCTTCATCCATTGTGGTCGCTTCCAAAACTTGAGGAGCAAGCTGCTGACCACCACGCTGACGCTGCTGCATGCCATGGCGAATCCAGCCATCATTGGATGCATGTGGAGTCCAACCGGCAGGAACATGCCCATAGCCACCGGTAGACCAACGACGTTATATATACAGGCCCACGCAAGGTTCAGCTTGATTCTCCGGAAGATGGTCCTTGTCAAGTGAAGCGCAGCCGGAATACTCATCAAGTCCGTAGGTCTCATGAGTACCACATCCGCGGCTTCCATCGCGACATCGGTACCACTCGACATGGCAATGCCCACGTCAGCCGTAGCCAGAGCGGGGGAGTCGTTGATGCCATCTCCTACCATGGCCACAATCTCTCCCTGGGATTGTATCTGCTTAATAATGGACTGCTTCTGGTCGGGGGAGACTCCGGCGTATACGTTGTCGGCCGAGATTCCAACCGCAGCTGCCACCGCAAGTGCTGTTGAACGCTGGTCACCGGTTACAATGGCCGTCTTGATACCCATTTGATGCAAAACTGAAATGGCACCTGCGGCTCCCTCCTTGATGACGTCTGCCAGGCAGAGGTGTCCTGTGTATTTACCATCCACGGCCACAAAGATGTTGGTAGTCCCGGCGGACGATGATTTCGATAGAGTCCTCTTGGAAGAGGCAGCATTGATCGCTTCGGAAGCGTCGATGGCCTCGCTTGGAACCTCAACACCGTTCTCCTCGAGATACTTGACATTACCAGCGAGGACTCTGTACCGAACCCTCTCGGCTGATGAAGCTGGCTCGACCAGGGCCTTGACACCTCGGCCGACCTTGATCTTGAATTCCCCGACGCTGCCTTGAATAGCGCCCTCCGGGTCTATACCAAGCTCTTCCTTTGCAGCCCCGAGAATAGCCTTGCCGACAGGATGCTCACTCCCCATTTCCGAAAGCCCGATAATTGTCCACCATAGACGCCTCCGCCACTCGTTGTCTCTCCAAAGAGGCACAAGTGTAGACTTAGCAACGCTCATCTTGCCGTGTGTGATAGTTCCCGTCTTGTCGAGGACGACCTGAGTCACCTTTGTTGTTCTCTGCAAGGCGCCGCCTCCTTTAATCAGTATGCCATTTTCAGCCCCGACGCCAGTGCCTACCATGACAGCAGTGGGTGTGGCAAGACCGAGAGCGCAGGGGCAGGCAAAGACGATGACCGAGATACACAGCTTCACGCACACCATGATCTTGCCACCACTGGCATCTTGCAAGAAAATCTTTGGTGGATTCGTCAGCACGTGGCTCAGAACCATCCATGACATGAAGGTGAGGAGCGCAAGAATAAGGATGGTGGGCACAAAATAGCCTGCCAAAGTATCGGCCAGCTGCTGGATTGGAGCTCGCGTAGTCTGCGCATCTTGGACGAGCTTCACAATTTGGCTCAGCTGGGTATCTCGGCCAGCACGAGTGACTCGGAAGTCGAAGCGGCCATTGCCATTAACGGTTCCTCCAATCACGTTGGCTCCGAGGCGTTTCTGAACTGGCATTGCTTCTCCGGTAACCATGCTCTCATCAACATAAGTTTCACCACGGACCAACGAGCCATCTGCCGGGATCTTATCGCCAGGTCGAATAATGACAATATCGCCAACCTGGAGCAGTTCTGTGGGGATCAACTTCTCCTCGTAGGCAGACGAGCCGCCAAGTTCTGGTGGTCCTTGAGGGGTTTTAGGAGTTTTGACCTCCTCTGCAGATTTAGCCCAAGCCTCGGCCTCTTTCTCAACGGCAATGGGATCTGCGTAAATTGTGGCCATGGAGGGTGCCAGAGACATGAGGCGAGACAATGCCTTGGACGTTTGTCCTTTGGCTTGATTCTCCAGAAATCGGCCAAGGGTAATAAAGGTAATCAGCATTGTGCTGGTGTCAAATATTGTGCTTGGCCTCGTATGTGGAGGGATCAGTATTGAAACAAGCATTGCAAAGACGCTGAAAAAGAAAGCACAGGAAGTGCCCAGAATGACAAGAACGTCCATGGTGGGGGATCCATGTTTGATTGACTTGTATGCTGACACGTAAAATCGCTTGCCAATGCCAAATTGGACGGGTATCGTAAGAACAAGACATATGACATCTCCAAGATAGAGACCAGGCATCAACAAGAGCTTGCCAAAGTCGAGGGAAGGTAAAGCCATTGGCAATATCATGCCAATGATGAAGACTGGAATCGCAAAGGTCAGGGACGTTCTGAACGCGGTGCGCCATTCAGTGATCTCTCGCGTCTTGGCTAAAGATTCAAGCTGTGCATTGTTGTCCTGGCTATCAGCAACCAAGGCATTCAGGCCTTCTTGCTCCACAGCCTCGACAATCCCCCGAAGGCCAATAATACCCGGTTGATGGGTCACTGTGAGTCTTTCCGTGGAAAGGCTCACCGTGGCTGATCTTATGCCAGGGGTGGACTTGAGCTTAGTCTCTAGCGCTTGGGCGGCGGCGGCATCGAGGTTGCCATAGATTCTAAACTGAGCTGTTGACGCCAGAGGTCCAAGGTCGCTGGATTCGAACTGGGTTGAGAGAACCGCGGCATCGAACCCGCGGTCTTCAATCCTCTCTGCAATTTGCTCAGGGGAAATTTTGGACACATTGTGGGTGATGACGGCACGCTCTGCCAGTAAGCTGATGTTGAATTTCAAAACGCCCTCAACGCCTTTAAAACCCCCTTCAACGGCCGCTGTGCAAGCACCGCATGTCATGCCTTCGATGGCCACCGTTGTCGTTGCAATATCACTTTGCGAAGCACCCGCTTCATCGCTCCCGGCCTCGCGCATTGATTTCGTCGTGTCTAGAACCTCTGCCCCGAAACCGCGGTCCTCGATGATTTCTGCGATTTGTTCAGGGGTTAAAAGGGCGGGATCGTGCTCAATTACTGCTCTTTCGGACAGCAACGATATGCTAAAGTTTTTAACACCGGGAACGTCTTTAAAACCGCCTTCAACTGCAGATGTGCAAGCGCCGCAAGTCATTCCTTCTACAGCAACTGTGGTGGTTACAAAACCGGGGTCGTTTACGCTGCCCTTCTGCTCGGTGAACCGGCTGGCTACAGGGCTTTGGAGATCTGTGGACAGAACCTCGGCGTCAAAGCCTCTGTCCTCGATGATCTCTCGAACTTGGTCGGCAGAGACTGTTTGAGGATCGTGCATAACAACAGCGCGCTCCATTACTAAACTGACGGAGACGCTGCCAATACCAGCGACACCTTTGAAGCCCGCTTCAACTGCTGACGTGCATGCTCCGCAACTGTTTGAACATGAAAACAAAAGCAGGTTAGCGAGTGTTATGATGCGATATTGCCCAGTCGCCGCTGCCGAATAATGCAAGATGTTGCCCGGGAGCATCGGAAGAAGGTGGGAAACAATTGCTCAGAGATAAATGTACTCACGTCATGCCTTCAACGCGGAGAGTAGTTGTAGCCACGTGCGGACTCTTGGATACACCCCAAGCTCCTACAGCGCCAGCATCTCGAGGCGGGATGGCGATATGCGACGGGGCCATTGCTGATATAGATGAAGCCGTTACGGAGTATCCGTCTCAAAGGGTGGCGTCGCAAGGTTGTCTCGACTCAGTTTGGCCCACAGCAGTCGTCCAGCGACGAGGCTATATCTCTTATTCTCGTCGGCGCAAAAGGGGGAGGTATTTACACTTGATCGACGTTGTTACCGGGTTTGTGAGACCATATCGGGCGGTTGGACTAATTCGTGAGAAGCTGGCTCAATGGTGCAATAACCGTCCGGCACTTGGGGCCCTGCTCGGCGCAACAAGAAAGAACAAAGGAACACCACCACCAGAAAGCACCGGGCTCTCGAACGTGTATAGATAACGGGGGATCTCGGGTCGTAGAAACTGTCGTCGAGGCGTTGAGGAACAACGGAGGCGGGATTGAAAACACAAAAAAAAAGGCCCTCCGAGAGTCAGGACGGTGGAAGATCCGTACAGTAATATGGGATTTTAATAGACCGGGACATTGTCACAATAGACGGGGGTCGCAAGGGTTCGGACGGTCCAGGATTGGCCGGGACAACGACGCTAGACAAGAGCAGCTGCACAACAGCACAACTGGAAGGTGGGTGACACTTGCGCTGCGACCTGTTTGGTCACAGGTTACAGCGCCAGAAGTTTAACGGTACCGTCCGGTATGCCGCCCAACGCCCCGCACCATCGACGCGACAAAGTACCTAGTAGGTACCTCGGCACTTAAGTTCCTGAGTCTGGTACCTGCCGTACATACCAATTGCTCCATGCTAAAGGACACTAGGCGGTGCAAACGCACACGGCCGGAAGGGGTCCAGAAATATTGAAAGTTAGTCTGGACACGGACAAACTTGCTCTTGAACTTGCAAGCTTTGCGCTTCATCCATGTGTGGTTGCAACAGACCCCCCTCCCCCCCGGTCGGCCTCGAGGCCGCAAAAGGCCGGGAAGGGCGGGAAGGGCAGAATGATGATCAAGGTACGGAGTACTCCGTACTAGATTGATTGTAGTACCACAGCATGCACGGCCCTAGCTTAGAAATCTCGCACACTGTCGACAAACCACATCCCGGTCGGCTGCCGTTGCTTATCCCTGCAGCGTGGGCGTATCGAGCTAGATTGAATATCCAGGCAGGTACTTTCAATGTTGCCTACTTAGACATGTTATTATTTTTTTTTTAATTGTTTCGCTCTGTAGTCAATGAAATTACACGCATGATACAAGTATCGTGCAAGCGTTAATATGTCAGGACAGTCACCAATATGCAAGCAGCAAGTGCCTCCTCCTCCAAAAGATGGATGAAATCTGCGTGATGCATCAAATCTTTCAGTCCTAGCCAAATCAAGCCTTGGCCACCGTAAGCCTAGAGCTTCCTCCTCGACATGATTGGCACATTCTCGCCGCCTCCGCCTCTCTGTCGCGGATCGTTTGGGGTCAAGAGGCCAATCTGTTGCAGAAAAAACGCCTCCCCCTCAAAACGGCACCGAGTGATTCCGTTCAGCCAGCCTACCACTGCCAACTGCCTGGATCCGTCCATATCTTGAGACTGTTTCTTTCGCGACAGGCGAGTGCACGAGGTCTGTTTAGCCGATCGTGTGTGTGTCATCCAGAGTGACGAAACGAGAAAAATGGTGCGAAACACCGACTACCACTGTCCACATCACAATGCTTGTTTCCACATGTACATACCGCTGCTTTGAGTCCCTCCTCAACCTTCAATATCGGCGTCTTTAGCCCACGGTCTGGGTTCCGTGCCCAAGCCACGCCAGACTTTCACATAAACACTCGTATGATGGGAATAGGCATCATTAGTACTAGTACCCAGGTATATGAGTAATGGATTTGGGGCGATCTTGTAGCGAGAACCCCTTCGACCCTCTAATTTCTCAAAACTCAATTCCGTTGGCCGTGCACTTCCAGCTCACCAGACAGTCAAAGCACATTGACTGGACAAGTCGAACCAGAACCGAACCAGAACTGGGTCAACTGGCTGGACCCCCCGCCTGTGCCCCGCCTGAGGCTCGCCTGCAACAAACACCACTGCTGCTCGTCCCTTGGCGGACGTCTGTGAGGCCTCAAACACGTCTGATACGCTCAAGGGACGGCGCCGCATCTTCCGCCTCCGTCACCCCATTTCGCCCAGAGATCTCGCATCTATTCCAGGAACAGAACTATTGGGTTTCAGCTCTCCCATCAGACACACACCTGCGGCCCTGCCTCATAGTAGCTATTTTGCAAGCTCCACCAGGGTCCTGTGCTCGCACCGCCGCCAGTACCTTTCTCTCCTTCTTCACGCCTGCGTCGCCTCGGGCCGGAGGTCAAGACCAGTGACCCCGAGCACCCCAGAGCTGCCATGGAGCAAACCAAGGCTTTGAACACCCTCGAGGTTGGTCCCCTTGTTGTATGGATCTACAGCATCATTTTACTAACAGGCACATTTCCACCACAGCCGTTCCTCGCCCTCTCCAAATCGGCCACATCTCCCCGGGCCGCCGCCGACCTCGTCACGCGAGCCACCTCCTCCCCAAACACCTACATCTTCGCAGAGCTCCTCCAACAACCACAAATCCAAGCCCTCTCCCAAAACCCCGAGTTTGCATCCCACCTGACGCTCCTTCAAATCTTCTCGTACGGCACGTACCAAAGCTACCATGACACGCCCAATCTCCCACCGCTGAGCGAGCCTCAGACGCTCAAGCTCCGCCAACTCTCTCTGCTCACACTCGCCCGAGACAGGTCAAACCTGTCATACGAGGCCCTCCAGAAAGCGCTAGGGCTCACATCAGCGAGGCAGCTGGAAGAGCTCGTCGTCACCGTCATATATGCCGGCTTACTCCACGCCACTCTCGACCCAGCCCGTCAAGCAGTACAAGTAAACAGCGTGGCACCGCTGCGCGACCTCTCGCCAGGGTCCATCCCGGACATGATTGCCGCCCTGAGCAACTGGTCAGAGAAATGCGCCTCCACGCTAGGTGATCTAGAAGCCCAAATTAGAAATATCCGCGCTGCTGCTGCGGCGCGTGAAAAGGAAAAAAGGGCGGCAGAACATAGGATCCAGGCCCTCGTGTCAGAAGCATGGGACTCGGATAAGAAGAAGGATTTGCCGGGACGGGATGCCCTTCCCAGAAGAGGCTATAATAAGCGATCCATGGTGGACGCTACCAATGTCACAAGTGAGGAGACAATGGATGTAGATGAGCCTCCTGCTGTCGAAGAGCAGAAGAAGCGGTCGAGTAAGCGTAAGATGTAAAGGGCCTCTCCTCGATGAGAAATCAATGAAAGTCATGGAATACGATGCAATGTCACGCACGGGTATAGCGCATGGTTCATTCCCCCAAGGTTACAAAACCACCGTATCACGAAGTAGACGAGACAAAAACATAATAATAGACAACAAGAGACTTTTATTCTCTGCGATATCTTCCCTCCATTGTCCACTCAAGCTTGCTTTGATTTGTTGATTTGCTTACTTTTTGGCCGCTTTGTATAAAGGAAATGCTGCCTAGAGAGATATCCCTGCGGGATTTCATACATATATAATTGTAAAACACTTGCTTGGTAAGGAACAGGCTAAACAAGGAAACAAGGAGTCCTCAAACGGGGATATTTAATAAATGGACCGATTGGCCTCAAACGGAGAAACATGCCAAACGCCAAAGCTCAGTGCCTGTCTGAATACATACATGTATAGAGAAGATATGAAAAGAATGAACAAATTCCACCGTGGTGGCTTCAGTCGTCGCGGTCATTAGAAATCTCTAGTCCTGGCTCACCACGTCTGAGAAATGACAATGCCAATTGACTATTTATTAATAGCAAGCCAGTGCGAAAAGAAAAAGCAGTCATTTCCATGGCCGGGGTTGCAGTGGGATATCAAATAAGGTTCACAGCCTCTTGCCTGGTACGAGAATAAACAGAACGCAAAGAGCCGCATCGATGAGAATGGTAATGGCCAATACCATCATGGCTCGCTTGGCAAGAAGCTGACGAACATAGGGTTCTCGAATTCGCGAAAAATTAAAAGGCGTGTATTCACTGTAGCCAATGAGGGCCATGATCGGATCCAACGAGTATTGGTACGAGGATAAGAAATAGACACCAACGGTGAATGGCAGTATGAGCTGTTGCATATTCATTAGCAGCCGTTTCGGTTATATGTGAAAGAAGAAAGAACCACAGTGCACGCACCCAGCATCTCGTCTGACGAGACTTGTCCAGAAATATGAGAATGAATGCTGCCCAAAACGCTCCAAACATAGAAACCAGTCCAATGATAAGACGCATCACAAGAGTAGGAGGAATCAAGTTGCCCAGGGCCTTCATCCTCAAGAACCCAGGAAAGGCATCCCGCTCCATAGCTTGGAAAACGTAGTCTTTGGCAACATCGAACACCTCTGGATCATCGCGGCCATATTCCTCAATGGCAGTCGTAACATCTTGCGTAATAGATCCGGGAAGGGTAATTTCTCGCTCTGCCCCAGGAAGCAGGAAGGTATACAAGATCTTCTCCGCAGATGCTCTGATATCTTGTCGGGCAACAGTATGAGATGGCGAGTTCGAATCAGTCAAATCGCGAGGCGTGCTGAAGGGAGGGCTGGGTCGGGCAATACCAGAGCCACTGTGAGGGGAGTCTTGGGTCTGTTCCTCGCGCAAAAAGGCTGACATTTGAGCATCTTGGTCCCTCTCCTTCTCGGTCGAATACATTGACGGTCCAGCTGGGCGCGATTCCAAATCCCCAATATTCTCCAGAATTTGCGATGATCGCTTTGAATTCGTCTTCTCAATGTCCGGCGTCGCAACAAGAACAGATCGTCGCAGCTCGCGCACATAGTGTCGGCACAGCGACATGTGTTGGGCGACATCCAGCCAGAAATCGAGATAATCAACTGACCTCTGTTGGTCTCGCATATAAATGTAGAATGAAAACAAGTCCACCGGTGGCAGCGTTCGCCGGCTCAGCACTTCAAAAAGCGTCGGGAGTCGATTTCTCGCCACATCTGGTAGATGCGGCGGCGTCGCCAGGCGGTCATTATCGGCCATGTTGACAGTTATCGGCTGAACGTGCCTACGAGTAGCGAGCGACTGGATACTTTCGAATGATGCAGACGGGCGAATGGCTGGGGGAGTGTTGGAGATGGGAAAACCCAGCGTAGCGACTTGTCTGCCCAACGTTTCACGATTGTACCCCTAAAATGAGCCAATCAAACACGCAAAGGGTGTCCTTGGTGCCGAGTCCGTGCAACAGCGCAAAGCTCGTGAGTAATGAGAAACGAGAAATGGCGTCGGAAATCGGGCAGATGTTGCTAGTCGTCTTGTAATTGGGAATGAGAGGAGACAAGAGGAGAGGCTTCGATTACGCAGAAGCTCCCAGGCTTCGGTGTCGGACAACACAGATGTCTCCAGGGAGCACCTCTTCAAGAATCAGGTCGTGACTGGTAAACAGGCTTGGTTTGACGTGGATCGACGCCCCTTCATCTACCAACCAAGTTCTCAGCCATTTAATTTGCTCCTCGGACATAAGAACCCACTTTTCGTTCACCATGGTTCCTGGGCGGCAGAAAAGGTCCCAGATGGTACGTACCGCATCACGTGATGTAACCAGCTTGTCCAAGGCTCCATCCCAGATGATTGGCTCGCTACTCCCCACTACCACAATTCGAGCCTGCCCTACGCACAAAGAATTTGCGGAATTTGGCTCTCCGACATCACAACCTCCTCAACGCCAGATCCCACGAGACGATCCGCAGGTACGAACCGGTGCCCCCAAAAGAGAATACTCTCTTCCCAACCCTCTTGCGCGAGATTGAATTCGTTCTTTAGTTTCTTCCAGCTATTGAACATCTTCATGCTTGAGCCCGCCTCATCGTCACTCCGAGTCGCTGCCAACGAGAATTGAAAAAAAAAAAAAAACTGACATCAGACCTCAGAAATGTCGTCCGCTAAGAAGACCTCCGGCAAGGCCCAGCGCTCCGCCATTGCGGATGTCGTCGCTCGCGAGTACACCATCCACCTCCACAAGAGAGTACGTTTGACGATGGATGTCACCGAAGACAAATAGCGGTTTTGGAACAATGTTTGGCTAACAGTGTTGGAAAAGTTGCATGGTGTTACCTTCAAGAAGAGAGCCCCCCGTGCCATCAAGGAGATCAAGGCTTTCGCCACCCAGGCTATGGTACGATTAGATTCCTCCTCTCCTACGAATTTGCGATCCAATCCTACGGACAGACGATATACTCGCATAACGGCCATTATACTATAAAGCGTCATGTCCGCCGGAGACAGATCTGTCCATTTCTTCTTTAAACGCATGCAGAAGTACTGACCGAGCAAATTCTACAGGGCACCAACGATGTTCGCCTGGATCCCCAGCTGAACAAGAAGGTCTGGGAGTGTGGTATCAAGGGCGTTCCCTTCAGACTCCGTGTCCGGATCTCTCGACGACGAAATGATGAGGAGGACGCCAAGGAGAAGCTGTACAGCTACGTTCAGGCTGTGAATGTCAAGAACCCCAAGGGCCTTCCCACGGTCGTTGTTGAGGAATAAATGCGAAAAGGGATGTTTCTCTGAAGTTGGGACTGGTTCTAAAGGTGGCATGGCATTTTGGAGTTGCAACCGGGCTTTTTCTAGCTTTTCATGCGGAAAAGAAAAAAAATTATATACACTGAGGGCAAAATGTGACTGATGTTTTTTCCTCTACTGCTTCCTGAGAGAGGAGGGTTCGGGGTCATGGTCGAGGTGTTGTTGGCATCCTAAATGTGATGAGTACATTTGATTCCCACGGCTGTTTCAAGGATATTTAGTGAAATGTATTGCAATGCGAATCATATTTCACCGGGTCAAACTTCGAAATTCAACATATAAAATAAAGGGTTGTCGTGTTAGAGCTACAAGTCCGGCTACCCATGAGGGATAAATTGATAAATACGTCTCCCACTCTAAAAGACATGGATCAATGTTGGCCGAAGCGTTCCTTCGAGCCAACGAACTCGGTCTGCTTCACCCTCTCAAGCCAGAAGTGTACTGCCAGCTAACGTCCAATGTAGCTTCGTGGAGAGACTCAACTGCAAACCCAATGTACCATGATTAACCTGACCGAGGCATGCTTCCCAAAAGACTCCAGTTCTCCTGAATTGACAAAATGCAACAAAAGGTATTTCCCAATGCACAAAACAAGTGTATGCGTCCTATTCCTCCTCAATGTCTCGGTGGCGCCCCATCACCTTCTTCTTGAATTCTTCGGCATTTGAATCCCACAGCTCAGCAGCTTCTCCATTCAAAGGTGAGGAGCTGTGATCAAAGTCAGCATTGGATTAATTCACAGTGGCCTCGTCAGTATGGAAGAAGCGGCAACTTACTTATTGGGCTCGCCAAGCAGGCTTTGGAGGCTCAGGAGAACAGTCTGGATGTTGTAGGCAGCTGTCCACTTATCCTTAAGAATGTCAAGACAGATTCGGCCTGAGAAATCGACGTTGGGGTGGTAGATGGGCGTCTTGAAGAGGACAGTGGGGGGAGCATATGGATAGTTGGAGGGAAAGGCGAAGCTCAGCTTGAAGGTCAAGCCGGCGTAGGGGGTATCGTCAGGTCCCTCGATGGTGGCCGTCCACGACAGCAGATTGCCATCGGCGGAAGGAAACGCGGAGACACCAGGAGCAGGCGAAGTCATGAGCTGCATAAGCTCAGTTTGCAATCTAACAGGATATGAGTGTTAATAGTTTACTTTCGTGATTGGCTTGCAACAACCATGACTTGGTATCGAGTAGGGCCATTTTGGGTAGCGAACGAAACATACCTTTTGGTAACGCTCTGCGAATCTGGGCCCTTTCTCGAAGTATTGAGCTTCGTAGCAGGGACACTGCCAGGGGCAGAATTCTGGTTATCCTCCGTGGCGAAATCCATTGTCATCGAGACTACAAGAAGAAAACAATGGCGAGGCTCTGTACGAAGTTCGGCAGAGTGTTGAACGGCAGATAGTCCCAAGACGTTAGCGGTCAAAGTCTCAGCTTCGACGAGAACGGAGTTGACAGTTTGGGGGGGTGGGAAATCCGTTGACTAGGGAAGAAGTAAGGAAGTAGACGGCCGAGACAGAAGCCGAGGAATCCAGCCCTTAAAGGTAAGTAGGACGGGGTGTGGTGGAGGGCGAGTGCGTGTCGAGTTGAAGCTCTAAGAACGCGCGAGGCAAAAGGTGTGGGCTGGAGGAAAACGATTCAGAAGTGCAGGACCAAATGAAGCAAAGCCAAGACAAGTATAGGTAAATAATGCAATTCCCCAGCCTTCCTTTTGCGATGCGATAATTTCTCAATTCAAAAGGCACGGTGTCCATGCATGTTTTTATGGCAAGTCGACAGGACGCAGAGGAATAAGTGGTTGCCCGGAGGCTCTCCTGTTTGCCCAGCAACGGAGGGGTGACGGACTGGGGGGTGCAGCAACGTTGAATTTAGCAAGTAGCCGCAGAGGGTCAACCAGCGGTGAGACCAATCGACGCGCACGGCTGCGTGGACTCGCTTCAGGCACTGAAACCACTGTTGGCTCCATAATGAGCCACTGAACGGTGCAGGGCAGCCAATCATATTCGCCAGTCGCGGCTTTACGCGGTGATGCGGGTAGACGCGCTAGACGCGACCACCCGCATCCGGTAAATAGAGCCAGACTTTGGGCCGTGACTCGAGACGTGAACCACGGCCGACCATCGCTTGACTGGTGAAGAGTCGAGTACCCTGCACCAAATTCCTGCATATTTCCATTTCTATGGTGTCTGAACAATACGCCGGCTAGTGGCTATCATTGGCATACACGGCTCAAGGACTTTTTGTCTTATTGTCCGTTTATATTTTGTTTTGTTTTGTTTTTTATTCAAGAAACAAAATTTCACGCGACTCACCCGTCATCACGGCATAGTCGCGGGCATCACCCGCACTCTTTACGACTTGCCGTGAATCCGCCTCACGCACCCTCTCTACCAAGCAAGGCGGACTCAAAGCAATATACGTCCAGCGATTGAACTATTGAGGGCTACGGCTGCTAGGGTTCGAAATGGTGAGCTAGGGCCCCCACAAAGAAGCACTCCCTCTGCCTACGCTGTCCTGGGTTTGGACAATACTTGAGACCTCGAGCCGCTTGCGGAAGACATCTATCTGTGCAATCCTGAATTTAGCCTCATCCATACTGCCCAACCGCCACATCGCCACCATATGTGGACTGCACATGAGACGTGATCGCCTCTGACTACGGCGAGTCAGCTCTTCAGAGACACTGCCCAGGCTGCAACGCACCAAGGCTGCTCAATTCGATGTCCAGTATTAAATCACTTAGTCTGACATGCTCCTATAGTCTCAACTAGACCCCTTACCAAAGGAACTTCCCTTCCGCATTGTCTCCAAGACTGTTGGTCGAGGAGCCTATGCCTCGTATGTATCACTTATCCGCCGCCACAACCCTTGACTGCCAAACATGGCTCTTCGGCGACTCAAGATACTAACATTGCAACCAGCATCAAGAAGGCCATTCCCCTAGATGCCGCCAACCCTGTATTTGCCGTCAAACTCATCCACAAGGGCTATGCTGTTAAACATGGCCGAATTTCAACAAAACAGCTCGCCATGGAGGTTTCCCTGCACTCCCACATAGGTCAACATCCCAACATCATCGAGTGGTTTGCCTCGGGAGAGGACGCGGTATGGCGTTGGATAGCAATGGAGTTTGCAGAGGGTGGGGATCTCTTTGACAAGATCGAAGCGGATATCGGAGTCCGAGAAGATATCGCTCAGCTGTACTTTACCCAACTTGTCAGCGGGGTGAGCTTCATGCACTCCAAGGGCGTCGCTCATCGAGACTTGAAGCCAGAGAATATCCTGCTTTCCTCAGATGGTAGTTTGAAACTTGCAGACTTTGGCATGGCAACCATGTTCGAATACAAGGGTCAGAGAAAGACAAGCTCTACCTTATGTGGGAGTCCACCATATATTGCACCCGAGATTTTGGCCTGCGGCAGGGTCGATAAGAAGAACGCCGGCAGTGGAAAGTATTCATCCGACTTGGTGGATATTTGGTCTTGTGGTGTCATTCTATTTGTTCTTCTCGTGGGAAACACCCCCTGGGACGAGCCGTCGTCGAATAGCTGGGAGTTTAACGAGTATGTCAAGACGTCAGGTCACAGTTCAGATGCGCTCTGGGGGAGGATACCCCAAGAAGCCCTGTCACTTCTGCGGGGGATGATGTCAATAGATCCCCAGAAGCGATTTAGCTTCCGACAAGTACGGCAACATCCGTGGTATACACGGCATAACTCTCTTTTGACTCCGGATGGTAAAATTACCGATCCTATCAACCTTGCCACACAGATGCTAGAAAACCTTCGTATCGACTTTACTCAGCTGCCATCAGCATCGCAACAGCAATACCTTGCCGGCGGGGATGATATGGATGTCGACACAGGCCTCAACAGTGGCAAATTTTCCTCAACACAGCCCGAAGTACCCATCATCGATAGAGATTGGGACTGGGAACGGCCCGTCCTGCGATCCATGGCTGCACCGGCCTCGTCACTGCCTTCCCATGCCAGTGATAGCCGCCGAATGGTTCTTGAAACGCTTGCCGACGAGCCCTCCATGTCGCAATTCTCTCACACTCCTGGTCCATCAATGACACTCACCCAGCAGGCGCGTCGATTCCGCGACATTTGCCCTCCTGAGTCTTTAACACGGTTCTTCTCCCATGTTCCTCCCACACATCTGGTGCAGATGCTTAGTGATGCCCTCCACCAGTTAAATGTGCCTCTTGCGCCAGTGACGCCAAACCTGTATGGCAGTCCCATGGCAAACTTGAAAGTGAAGGCTATCGACGGCAGGCAACAGAACTTGCATGGGGAGATTCAAATCGACAAGCAGCCATTGCCCGATGGGAGCGAGGTCTTGGACGTGCGCTTCGTCAAAGTCAAGGGAGATCCCCTCGAATGGCGTCGGTTCTTCAAGAAGATCGTGGTTTTGTGTAAAGATGGTGTTTATGTTCCAGAGGTTTAGAAATGTACTGGTAATGGTGCGCCGGGTGAGGTGTCGAGCACCGTAGTTGCAAGAGAGGTCGTGAATGCAAGGCTCCAATTATGGGATAGTTGAGCTTCTTTACCATAGCACTATAGCAGAGTAGGAATGCAATAATGTGCTCTTCTAAACATATCTCGTTTCGCATATCCTCTGCCTTTATTCCCCTTGTGAGGCGCTGTCGTTGGCCTGGTCAGTCCACTCAAAAGCTACGTAATAGTCAGTACAGTGATGCTGTAAGTTCGCCAACAATGAGTGGATTCATACTTTGCCGACACATGGGGCATTGCCCACGAGCAGATTCTTGCTTGATCCATTCCATTATGCAGTGCTGTGAGGATGTTGTCAGCAATTGAACGCGTTTTGGGACAGCTGCACGAACAAACTCACCATGTGGAAATTGTGGCCACATTTACCAGACACTATGAGAACGCGTTAGGCTACAATTCGCTGTAAGTGAATATCCTTGGGGTCAAAATGGACTCACACAGGCTGCAGTCATCGCCGGGGTATTTGCATGTTGGGCAAGTGCCGTCAAAATGAACCTGACAAATGCCACACACGTCGTCTTCGGGGATGTCCCAACGCCAAGTAGCTACGGCATTCCATTCCTTTATGGTGACTCTCATTTTGTGAGGCTAACACTTCTCTTTGAAAAGAACGGAGACTTGTCAACACGTCTGGTTTGGCCGGTGAGTGCAGATATTTGCGAGGTCGTCGCGTCTTGGTATTTTGCGCCGAAGCGTGTGGCGTTGACAAACGAAGCTTGAGCTCTCCCAATCATCCACTGACTGACATGGCTGACATGTGCTCGAGTGGGGCGGCCACGAGCTACGCCAACCTTCCGGCCTCGCACGCAACTGCGTCACTCCAGCTTCTTCCCACCCAATCTATCTCTCGAGCTGTCACACGCTCGAGCTTTGGAGCAATTGACCAGAGCTCCGGTCACCCACTCCGCCGAAGGCTGGGTTGGCGTTTGAAGCTACCATCACCACACCATCTCGCCTCCTCTTCTCAAGCCCCGTCTCCTCTTTTTGCAATTATCTCGCCTGCAAAGCCTTTCTCTCTTCTGTCGTTGTATTCCTATCTGAAACCGCATGCTACTGGTATGCGGGTGTGAACTGTCATCCGATATCGCTTTGTGAAATTCAAGATATCAAACTGCCTGGTTGCTGAAAAGTCTCCCGACAGCCCGTGCCTAAAGCGCTGCTGTTGCCGACATTTCAAGTCCTCGGACTGTGGGACTGACAACCGTTTTTCTACGCCGAGGAGTCGGAGACGTCTGTCATGGCCTTTGCAGCTGTTGCCCGTAGCTCCCGGGTTGGTCTTTCTTCGTGGAGGGCCAGAAATATACATTCAGCCATGGCGCTTGGCAGGGGCTTCTCATCTTATCTCGTCACACCAAAAGAGCTTCATGAAGCTCTCAAGAAAAACCCTCCATCGCCAATCAGCACCGATCCTCGAGTGATTCCTCTGTGTGCGTCCTGGTTCTTGCCCAACGATGAACGATCCGGTATCCAGGTCTTTAGAGAGCAGCGTATTCCCAAGGCTCGATTCTTCGATCTAGATAAAGCTATTGACAAGCGGAGCCCCTACCCACACATGCTTCCTGACGCCAAAGCGTTTGCAGCTGCTTTGAGCGAGTTGGGCATTCGAAAGGAGGATACTGTGGTTGTATACGACTCAAAAGAGCTGGGCATCTTTAGTGCCCCCAGAGTCGGTTGGACCTTCAAGATCTTTGGACATCCCAATGTTCATATTCTGAACAACTTCAAGCTGTGGGTTGAAGAAGGCTTGCCTACTGAGTCAGGGGAGCTTTACAGTGTGGAGTGCTGCCAGTATCCTATCCCCAAACTTGACGAGAGCAAGGTGGCTAGCTTTGAGCAGGTCAAGGAGGTCGCTCTGGATTTCAATAAGGAGGGCGCTGAGGGTGTCCAAGTTCTCGATGCTCGGCCAAGTGGAAGATTTTCGGGTAAGGATCCTGAACCGCGGGAGGGTCTCTCATCAGGACATCTTCCTGGCTCCATGAGCTTACCATTCAGTGCTCTTCTGGATCCCGAGACTAAAGCTTTCCCATCACCCGAGACATTGCGAAGCATACTACAAGGCAAGGGCGTTGATCCTAACAAGCCCATCATTTCGAGCTGTGGCACCGGTGTCACTGCGTGTATTATTGAGACTGCCTTGGACGTTGCAGGATACGGCTCACCCGAGTCACGGAAGGTATACGATGGAAGCTGGACGTGAGTATTACCTTCGTTGACCTATAATCGAGACTCTTTTTCGACGAGATGCTAACATTTCAAACTTAGCGAATGGGCTCAGCGAGTCAGACCGTCTGACAATCTGATTTTGAAGACTGAGTCATAAGTGTAAACGTTGCATCTTTGGCGGTTGTTTACTTTTTGGTATGCATCGGGCAAAAAATAGGCTGGAACCCCAACCCTACAATGCCCTACTACCCAACTGGATGATATTGGCCTGAGATTTCTGCATTTGGCGTTGCTCTAGGTGTTGCTCTACTCGCATTCGGTTTTTTCGACTTCTGATCATCTTCAGCTTGAGCAGTTCTGTATGAGTATTGGGGGTGTCTTATATTTGTGAAGTGCGCTTGCGTGGACGAATTCAATAAATTCCCAAAAAAGAAAAAAAAAATCGAAAAGATTTCAATAGCATGTAAATCAGGGTTTGCCATAGCTTTTTGCTCTGTGCCTGTGTACAATCTATGTGTCTACCTCCTGTCATCATAGCAGTATTCTTCCTTTATCTTATCACTCTCTTGTTGACATTGAGACCCACCACCATGTGAATTAGTACTTCCCGGCGCTCACCGTGGTGAAGGAGAAAAGACCCACTTTCCACTTATTCTCTCCTCATACACCAGGCACAAAGATTATTGGCCACAAAAGGCGCATTAGGGCTCGGCTAACCCAAGCGCACCTGGAAAAAACCTGGATTTTGGATTGCCAGCCCACCCCGCCAGCAGCCTGCGGAAAAGTTACCCAGCCAGCACCACCGGATCTCTACCCCCAACATCACCCAGCGACGACACCAGCGCCCACGCCGAATTTTATTTTTTTCGACGACAACCGCAAAACACATCAATCACAATGGCTGACCGTGGACGTGGCGGTGGTTTCGGATCCCGAGGTGGTGACCGTGGTCGTGGTCGTGGCCGTGGCCGTGGACGCCGTGGCGGCAAGAGCGAGGAAAAGGAGTGGCAGCCCGTCACCAAGCTTGGCAGACTGGTTAAGGCTGGCAAGATCAACAGCATGGAGGAGATTTACCTGCACTCCTTGCCCATTAAGGAGTTCCAGATTGTCGACAACTTCCTCCCGAAGCTGAAGGATGAGGTCATGAAGGTACGAGAAACGAGCAAAACATGGCGACAACTGCCCCGATTCGACATTGCCCGATTATTGTCCGACAATGCAATCCTGAAAGAAGCGAGCATACAAAAATCAGAGGTTTTGGGTCCTTTCGGACTCCGTATGGCTGATATATTGATGCTACAGGATTGCATTTGGCGAGGACAATGCGCGCAAATACCGGGTCACAACGCAAAGAGAAATATCTGATTGACTGACATGGATTTTCTCTCCAAATAGATCAAGCCCGTCCAGAAGCAGACCCGCGCCGGTCAGCGAACCCGATTCAAGGCCGTCGTCATCATTGGTGACTCCGAGGGCCACGTCGGTCTGGGTATCAAGACCTCCAAGGAAGTGGCCACTGCTATCCGTGCCGCCATCATCATCGCCAAGCTCAGCGTCATCCCTGTCCGACGAGGCTACTGGGGTACTAACCTCGGTGCTCCTCACTCCCTGCCCTCCAAGCAGAGCGGCAAGTGCGGTTCCGTCACTGTCCGAGTACGTACACGCCTACCCATCCGAGTCATCTCTTGGCCTCAATCACGATACACGTGGGCGAGCTCAATATGATCAATTTGGCGTGCCAGAGGGGAAATTTGCAATAGAAAGATGGAATCATCAGCTAACCGTTCTTGTCTCAGCTAATCCCCGCCCCCCGTGGTACTGGCCTCGTTGCCTCCCCCGCTGTCAAGCGATTCCTCCAGCTCGCTGGTGTCGAGGACGCCTACACATCGTCCGCCGGTTCCACTAAGACCCTCGAGAACACTCTGAAGGCTACCTTTGTCGCCGTCTCCAACACCTACGGCTTCCTCACGCCCAACCTGTGGAAGGAGACCAAGCTCATCCGGAGTCCCCTGGAGGAGTTTGCGGATACCCTGCGGGACGGCAAGCGATACTAAGGAGGATGTTTTTACGAGGGCTGAAAAGTGCGGTGCGCGGAGTCACTATCCATTGTGTTTCATTGCATGGTTGGCCGGTTAGGGCATCTTGACTTGGGGCCACGAGATATAATGGTCATGGTCTAAATGATAAATCTTTCAACCTATTCAAACACTATGTTGCCTAATGACGAGTGAACGTGACTAAGATAAATCCGGTGTTGGTAGAGACGACTATCCCTGGAGATGCTCGCATATGGTCGGTATTGCGACTGCAAAAGCGTGTTAGCGGCGAATATTGGGCAATGCGGTAGTCAATCATCTCTGTTCCTCTCCATGGAGGTGCCGCGACTGGTGTTTCCGCTTCCTCGAGAGGAAAACATCTCATAAGTTGCCGTAGATATTGCTCAACAGTAGAATACCGCCGTGGATTTTAGTGCCTCGTCTGACTTGGGAATATTACAAGCATTGAAGAGCTCTATTTCGAAGCTACCTTTCCATTCAATAGGATTCGCATTTTGGTAAAAGGTACAGGGTAGTCTATATTTGGAATCGACCCATGTGTCTGGTGGCCTTGGGAGAGATATCTTTACGGTATGTTGAAATATGAATGACAGGTAGTGTCGAAGTAGATGATATATTTCTCATGCGTCGTCGAGATATCTGGTGGAGGTTGTCTTTCGCGCAGTTATACAAAGCGGCATCGAATTCACAACTCCATTACCAACGAGTAATCAAACGTCATCAACACATGCAGCCTGAACAACAGGGACACAACTCCAACTGATCAAAAATATCAGCAATGGCCATAAAACAGCGAACTAGATTCGTAGGATTGAAGCCAGCGAGAGGCTGTAGGCAGAATACTAGGCTGACTGATCACCTGGTAGGTCAACGAGGGCGACAAACGAACGATCCCCTTGCAAGGGGCAACTCCAATAGAGCCTTTTCCCCGCCAGAAACGACGATAGCTGCATCTGCCATTATTTTTTTTCAACAGCCCTTGACACATGTCACCCTTCAACCCTACAAACGTACAATCCCACAAGCGAATAGTCCATTACAGACCCAATATACCCTTGCCCACACATAACCCTTCGCAGCAGTGCATACTGTCAATATTGCCGCCCTTGGACGTCTTCAAGAAATGCATTGAAAGCCTTCCACCACCCTGGGGCACGTGAACTAGGGCGTCGGGTGAAATCAGGACACCGAATTGGACACAGCATTACGGCTACAGGGCTTACGAGTATCTGTAGACGATTGCCTACCACCGTTGCCTTCCCAGCGGATGCTGTTGATGTGCATTCCTTTGCCGTTCCCACGGTCGAGGTAGACGTTCCCTGCTTCCTGCTTGGCTCGGGGCATTCCGCCAACAGAAGAGAACAAGGGAAAGCTTATGGCTCGACAATATCGTTTCGAGGGACCGGTAAGCAGCGATTACAGCATCTGGAAAACTTAATCTGCTAAGCGCCAAGTATACATGCTTCAGATACGACAGCCATACCGCGCCACAGCCTGGTACCTTGTCTGGGTTCTCCCTTTCTCCTCAGGAACTCCAACTCAACTCTTGCCCAAACAAGGTTACAGGGGAGGGAATTGGCCGTTCTGGTTCTCGCTTCTCCCTGAGATGCGCCTCTGGTATGGGAAGTCGCGGATATGACAGGCAACTGGACACAACTCGCGGAGAAATAACTCGTCGGCAATCGGTTCCTTGACTCAAAGCTCTCCGAAAGTCTCACGCCCTATAACCCAATTCCAGGCCAAGACGGGGTCACCTACTTCCTAATATGAATCATGTTCTGTGCTTTAGGGCCGGAAACTGACTCTGAAGACGATGGAGACACCGCAATGGGATAATTTGTCTTCCCTTGGCGGGCATTCTCTCCGGGAATCACCCCGTAGACGAGTGGTAGAGTGGTGGATGCTGGGATTATGAATTCAACAGACGAGCAGCAATTATCTAAGAGAGGCATGCTCGGCCCTTCTCGAACCAGTTCAGTGTGATTGTCTAGACTTTTGAAACTATCTTCTCGGCCCCGTATATTGAGATTATGGCGACAACGTGGCTCCTCGGCTCGAATGAGGAGAGCCTATTAGATGCCTCGAGAGCACCTAGTCCTCTACATTGCAAGCTGGGGCCGAAAGTCTATCTCCCAGGTGCTACAGCTCCCATTAACCGGGCCAATGTCCTGCGCAGAGGCCAGGGAAAAATTCCATTCGTATCTGCGCCCCTTGTCCTCCTGAGCTGGGTAAATACAATGAGCTGACATTGCACCCGCTGGAACCAGTCGAGACGCCGGTCCTCTGCGTATCTTTCGAAAAGGCCAAGGCATTTGCTCCGGGTTGGCTGGCCCTTCGCCCCTTGGCATACCAGCCAACCAGTTGTCCTGGGACTGGTATGGAACTCTGCAGCCTCGTCAGTTCACCACGGGATGAAAGACAAAGCAGACGTGGCTAAACACGCCCAGAGAGAAAACTGCTCGGGAGCCCTGAGAATCAAAGTCTTGGAAGCGCCCTTGTGTCCCCCGGAATTAGACTGACAGCTTCCGACTGCGTCAAACGTGCCCATCCTTGTCTGCAGGACCAAGCGGACCACCACGGCCCTGAAAGTGTATCCCGAACCAAAGGGCCGAGGATACCCACCGCGGTTTTGGCCTTTTGGAACGCGTATCGGGATTAATAAATGAAATACCCATCGGACCAAGATGGGCAAATCAGCACAGTGTTTGGCAGGGCCAGGCATCGTGACCAAACGAAAGCACACCACCAATACGGCGGCACACTGCCACTATGGAGTACTAGTGCAGAATCAAGCCCACGGGAATACACGGCTAAACCGGCCCCAATTCACACTCGACGGCGTTGCTTCCCCTGACTACTCCGTACCTACCTACTTAAGTACTTAACATATGTACATACGTATACCACGGCCACCAGCCCAACCTGGTTGGTGTATGAAGCGCCGAAATGAGACCCGCCCGTGCTGACGTCATAGCAGGAGCATAAAGAGATCTCGATCTCAACGCACCAACTTTTCGCCATGTCCAACAATCGAGATTTTAGGCACTCCGGATGGAAAAGGCGCAAAAGTGAGTGCGGGCATCTACATCCTGTATCCTGGCCGAGCGCGAGCGAACATGCCATTTCGGGTGCTGTTTCCAAAAACGCACTCTCTGCTGCTACGGAGTAACTGAGGTACCTCCAGGCAAGTACTTAGTAGTTGATGCTAGTACGGAGTAGCATTGATATCATTTCCGTTTCCCCCATGTGAGGCGCCGACATGCCTGTGACACTAGTACATCTGTTCCTCCTTTTTCTCCCCCCCTAGAACTTGCAGTGACTATGCGCAATAGACGCATATTTCATTTGGCTCCTTAGCATGATCAAATACGATTGGCTACTTACGCTATACAGGTACTTGGCATGACTGGTGCTTAATGCAAGACTCCGCGCCACAACCAATGCACGCGACATTAATTAAACGTCTTCCACTCCGTGCAAATAATGCAAATGGCTTATGTGAAGGCTGCACGGAGCATACATCCACATAGATACGTAGCAGACTTTCATACAACATTTCACCATTCAAATGCCCCATAGGAAACATGTAATTTGGAAAAAAAGAATTTTACTTCTCTTGTTCTTCTGCCTGCATACAGGCACTCAAAGACCGAAAAAAGGGTTTGCAGAAGGCCTGGTTGCGAGAAATATGTATAGTGCTACCACGCCGTCTAGCCTGGCGGAGAGAAAAATGTACCCCTTCGCCCCCCCAAAAGAATACGCCATGCAGAGCAGCTGTTATGTACATGGTTTGTCTTTGTGATTGCTGCATTCTTCCAAAGCAGCCCTAGCGGGCCACTCCGCACTTGAGCATCATCTCTTGGCTCCCCTTGATATGTGCATGTCTGCATGCCTGAGAGAGACCATCATCTCCACCCAGAGCCCGTAGTCATCTCTCCCTTCGCGTGAGCGACGCCGCATTGAGCTGCGCAACCATGGCAGTGATTGCTCGCCCCCGGGGTTCCCCTTCTTCGGTCTTCGAAAGATTTGTACAGAGTCATGAGCACCTTGGCCTCATCGTTACATGATTGAGACCAGAGCGACCCAAGTCCCGCTTCGCTGCTTGGTATCCCCTTTTTGTTCTGTCGATTCTCTTCCGCCCACCCAATGTGCAGTATGGGCCATTTTCGCATTCTCGGATTCCTTTCCATTCTACTTCTCCCATCGGTTCCAAGGCTGACCGTATTCTTTGTTTCATTCCGTCCCAAATCCCAACAATTCCACAATTGCTTCGAGCCCTTTCCCACAACACTGTCCGCACTTTTTTTTCTCATGAAAAAAGACAATCCTTCTCGGGCTGCTAAAGTGTAGCATGCAAATAAGTGATACCAGGAAAAATTATAAAATAAGAAAGAACTGGAGGAAAAAATGGGGTATGATCAGTGTGCCATTTTTTTGGTGCCTGCAAGACTTGCTGCGGAAATTTTTCTTTTTCATGCGCAAAATGTTGCCATACATATAAAAAAGGAAAAGGAAATCAAATCGCTAAATGCCATGACGTAGTAAATATGAAGTGTGATGTTATGCTGTTATTTTTTGAAATGTCGAGTCCAAGTGGTTGTGAGCTATGCCGGGTTTCGATATTACGGGATCCCTACGCCGTAGGTGTTCTCCTTCTCGAAGAGACCACCCTTGGGGCTGCCCTCAACTACACAATGCGGGCTCGAGACCAAAAATTCTATTGTTGGTGAATGCCGTGTAATTGATGTTGTGTAGGGAAGCCAATGTACTGGCGCGCTTGTTGAGCGTAACTGGTGTGGTGTTGCTGTGGTGTTGGCGTGACAGGGCAGCGCGGGGGCATGTGATATGCATCCTTAACCACATTTTGGTTTCCGTTGCCAAAGCAAGCACCGTCAGGTGTGATCGGAGGCGTCAGGTATCCTTCGAAACCCATAGCTGCACCGTGTCCCTTTTGAGGAGTGCTGTAAATGTCGCCTTGTTTCGAAGACATGTCGCTCGGTGGTGTGGGTGGGTTGGCATTGCGTGCGGCCATGGCAGCCTGTCCAGCCATGAAGTCGACCAGCTTTTGTGAGACTCTTGACATGTGGGGAGTAGAATATTTCCGAGCTAGAGTCGGCGAGGGCTGGTTGAGGTGCTGAGAGAGTGCGAGTAGAGTGACGTTCTCGCTGTGATCCCACTCCCCGTCGTTAGACTCTGGGCGCCCGAGGATTGCTCGAGCGAGTGTTAATGAAGCACGGGACATAATCGAAGGTTTCGTTGAAACAAAGTCCCTGTGGTAGAGGGCAATCTCGCTGAGGTATGCAGCCATCTGCTCTACTTCTCTGTCATCATGTTCCTCAGCCACCATCAGCTGCGAGAAGAAGTCGACAGTAGGATGTCCAATTGTCCACTCTAGAGTGTTCAGGACATGCATCTCCATCTGGGTGAACATGCCGGTATCATACAGTCCGCAGCACATGTTGTTGAGCTCGTGGATTTGAGGAACACGGTCCTTCTTGTCACCGTACTTGGCAGCAATCAACAAGGCAGCACAGCCTACCAGCTGGTAGTGTTGCTTGTATACGACACGCCTTGAGCAGTAGCGATCCAACAGGTTGACCGTTAGGAAGAGCGTCTCCGGTAATAGGGCAAAGGCAGCGTGAGCCTCAACGAGGAAGTCGATAAGGTAGGGTCTCATGAACCATTGGATCTCGCGTTGCATGTCGATTAGACTGGCGTCGGGAAGTGTTTCGTTCTACGGGCCGAGGTTAGCGATCGAAAGCTCCCAAGAACTGTGGGTAAAAGACATGCCTCCATTTGTCTCATGTGTTGCATTATATCCTCCAAGTACTCTTCTCCAGCAAGTCGTGATAGCTCGCCGGCAATGATATCTTGTCTGTTGCGTGCGATCATCTTGGCAGCTGTGCGAGCATCGATGCGGGTTTGGAGAGGCTCATCGGAGTCGATGAAGAAGGTCTCGTCGGTGTGAAGAAAAGCCATGTTGAGTGTTACCGGACAAACTGGTGCTGCGGATGAAGATTATGCCAGAGTGTTGTCTTGTGTCTCGATTTGAACGACGTTGTGGTATTATACAGGCCTAGCGAGAGACCTTTCGAGTCAAGGAGTGACTGAATAAAATTCTCCAGGAATCTTGAGGTCGGAGACGATTGAATAAAGAATGGGCTTGGGTGCGCTTCAAGGAGTGCCGCGCACACAAGGAATTACGGTATTAGAAGATTAAAAGGAGTGTGGTGAAGAACTAATAGAAAAGAGTGACTGTGGCTGGGAACGAAACCAAGACCATGGACTCGATTATCGGTAGTCTAGGGAAAGAGACTGGACGAGGGGCTGTTTAAAAACGAGATGCCAATTGATAGAGCTCTAGAATATCGACGCGGTTCGTTAGCAATGGAGACCCGCTGCAGAATTTGATGTGGTCGATTTTGGCTGGCGCGAGGAACATGGCCCGCTGCCATCCCTCAGGCAATGGGGACTTTTCCCCTTGATGTGGCCACTCCCTTGGCTGGAGGGCCTCTTTGCCTGGCACGAGGAATGCGATGAATCGGTACTGAAAGGGGCGCACGGCAGAAGCAGCAGAACAAGGGATGATGGCGTTGGTGGAGGAGAGATGGCTTACCGTCAAAAGGCAAAGGGCACAGGACAAACAGTCCTGTGATTGGGTGGGACCAACGAGTTAACGTCTCCCACACAAGCAATGCTCAGGATTGAAGTCGACCGCGACAGTGGAGCAGGCTGAGATATGCAAAGGCAGGCCACGGCACGCAGCTGAATGAGGGCGAAACTCGACCTTGATTAGGGACGTCTTATTGAAAGCTAGTTTCGGGACGGGCTCCATCCAACATACCTGTCTATTGCACACACAAAAACTGATGGCGTCTGTCGTTGTGAACTTGGCTCAGTAACCCAAGAGATGCAGAAAAATTGATGGACCGCAAATAATCAATCAATAGGGCCAGGCTGAATTTTTTTTTGGTGTTCGGATTGATCAATGAAGAGCGACCGCTGGCTAATCTGACTGGAAGTTGACCAACTATGGCGAAAGACGCTGATCATCTGCTAACAAGAGAAACGAATAGCACGACAACGAAGTGAAATACGAGCACGCAAGGCTGAATACTTATTTGCCAGCTGCAGGAAGCGGTTGGCACAAGTCTACCACCCAAGTCTCTTTGGCACAAATCTGACGGTATCACGGCCAGATAACGGAGCTGAGATGTGAAGCAACCCAACAGGATCAAAGTCTCGGGAAGCAACACTGGAGCAACTTGCGGCGTCGACGGGTAGCCAAGGGAGCGAGCGAGCGGATTGGACGGGTTTGATTCGAAATTCCTCGGTTCGGCGCCGAGGAATTCTGGGGACGTAGGGCGAAGGACAAACCAAGGTGACGGGTGAACAGCGACTAGGAGAAATAACTGGACAAGTAGAATAGCAAGAATACCAGTCAAGGTGTTTCCGTATTCCACTCTTTATATTATAATCCCTTGCCTCTGTTCAAGTCGAAATCCGAGTCGGAGGGGCGGCGGTGGCTTAGAAGCCTCCTGTTCCTATCCTTCCAATACAGACGGCGGCCGAGGGGGGGATCGGGCCGTGGGGAGAGGATGCGAGATGGCGGAATTCTCCTCGGTCCAAGTTGCCAGACTCGAATCTGACCTAGTTGCTCAAACGGGTCAGGACGAGGCGGAATGGATGAGGGAATGAATGGATAGGAAACGAGGGAGAGGAAGGAGAGAAAGAGGAGAGGGGAGGTGGTATAGAAAAGGTAGGAGGAGGTTAGAGCAGAGGTGAAAGGACTGGAGGAGAGGTCTGGAGTAGTTTTAACGAGCCGGAGGGTCAGAGCTGAGCTGGGAGCTGGGAGGAGCAGAGTGTACTACTGGGCGTGTGTACTTGGTACGGAGGACGGAGTGCCAGTACCGACATGGAGGAGTGTGGCCCGCAGTCAAGCAGCCTGGACTGACTGGGTACCAGCAGCGGCAGCACCGCGCCAGGTGCTGCAGCGGGTATCCCACGAGTACTTAGACTAGGTGCTCCACGAGCCGTCCACGAGCGAGCCCGTCCCTGCGCCCAAGTGCGGAAGCGCAACCTCCCCCTGGTCTGAGGTCAGAAGAGGAGGAGGAGCATGACGAGAGGGCACGAATGCAGAGGCCGACAGGACGACGGGACGAACTCTGAACATTGTAGCAGCCTGGGAAGCTTCAGCGGACACCTCGACACCTCTACCAAGGTACCTGGGTACTTGTGTGCATGGCACCCGGGCGCCAGAGGCGACGAGTGGCCCGTCGGAGGCCACGCTGGGGCAGCTGGGGGCCTGGCACCGGCCAGGTCCTTACCTGGAAGTAGGCAGGACGGGCTTGTACAGGCCGCAATAGCGCGTCCACTTGCAACATTTGAATTGATGAAAGTTGTGCAAGTGCTCGAGTGGGCGACGCTAATCCTGCGCTTCTGCGCGACAGCTCGTCTGATGGGTGTGGCCACAAACACCTCGACTCCAGCAAACCACGACGCCAGGACTTGGCCCACGGCCGACATGGATGGTGAGCACATCGCGGCAGCAAAACACCTCGACGGCACCAGACCCCGTTCGACTGGGGAGGGGGTGCCTTGGCTGACACCTCTTGTCGCTCGAGTGGACCGAGCTGGGCGTCGCAAACCATCACAGACTCAGCCTGAACCATTCGACCAGGTTCAACGCCAGACACGACATGCGACAGTTCCCTACCACTGTACGTGTATACACATTATTACATGCTGCTTCGTACAATGCAATATTGGAAGACTCCGTACCACTACCTGGCCTGGAGCCAACAAGGGGTTGGTGTGCCGCAACGAACGCCCGCATCCGCGTCACAGTTGTGCGTGGTATTGCACCAGATAATTGTCGGTATTATACATACAGCATGTGCGTGCATTGGCACATTCCAACATTGCCATCTCGTTTGTCTATTTGTAGACCCAGCAAGGTATTTATTTTGCCATGATGCCCGTGCTGGTGTGTTTCCGAATGTGGCTGTTTCTGACCAGGCCTGTAGGACATGGCCTCATTTGCGACCGTGTGCAAACATGCTTTGCATATCCAAACAGTGTTGTATCTACATACTAATTGGGCAGTTGCTAGCATCATGACCACCAGGTCTATGAGTGTGAGAGTTGATTATCGTCTCGAAAACTCGACATCGATCCCGCCGCCACGCCGAACTCACCGTTGACAAGCCAAGACCAGTATTCCGCGTATCTCACCATTTGGCGGCGCGATATGGAGCACTCATGAGTGATGCGCTGTCCTCCATGTAAGATTCGACTTACGCATTTGAGATGTGTGTGTTCACTTCTTGCCCATTACCTGCCTGGTTTCATGCGCCCGATGCAGGAGTCGGACCGCCGTCAAAGATTAAAACACAGCCGCAAGCAAACACTTCAGCCGTTGGCGGTGGTTCGTGGCCAGACATCTGGGCATCGGGACGCTTATTACAGACACACACATGCAATGCATCCAAGGTACGTACATACGTAGGTAGGGCAACATCACAAACAGGAACCTGGTATCGAGATCGCAATCTGATCGCGACCCTCCCCTGACAATGCACCATTTTAGCTCACCATGCCCGGCCTCTTCTGTATCCTTGGTTCCTGGTCAGCTGTCTCGAATCTAAACGAAGCATTGATCGGGTGTTTCCTTTTCCCTCTATCCAATTATCCGATTTCCCATTTCCAAGTCGACAGGGGTTTATCAATGATGAACAATGCATAATGGCCAAAACTTTCATACAACGCCAGGCGGGGATGATGAGCAGTTATGATAGTTATGATCGGACCTAGCATAAAACACTAGTGTCTTTTGTAATTGCCTTATCCAGCATGCAATTTTGCACAGCGTCATGGTTGACCCCCGCAGACGGAAATTGACGAGCCAGGGACGATTAAAGACATCGAAGGTGAGGACCAATAATAAAAAAAACGCAGGGCCGTAATCCGAACACCTAGTCGCTGTGAGTAAACATCACAAACCTTAATCAATCAATACAGTCGCTTTTCGTTCGTTATATGTTTGTCATGGGCTCGTCGTAATGTTTGTTGGATCCTTAGCCCTTCAATATCGTACGTGGTATTGGCGTCATTGTCGTGCTCCTGAGGCTGTCATTTGGGTCTGCCTGACCAGGCTGGGGCTAATGCAGCCACCGTTTGTGCTCCAAACCTTTTGTGCTGTGCTGCGTTGTCAGTCAACACCTCGAAATCATTCAAGGGAGTACAGAGTACGGAGTACAGAGTACATTGGAGAGTCTTATTTTTCTTTCCCCCTCCACTCGGCCTCTGTTTCTGGCCCATATCTATACATACCACGACATCATGATGACAAATAAACAAACAAACAAATAAATAAAGGAAAGGATAAACCGCAGCCAAACACGAAATCCAACCCACCATATCTGTATATCGTGCTTGTTGATGACAGCATTTGAGATTGTTGCATCATCCAGACATCGCTGTCTCTGCCTGGATTCCTCCTATGTCTACGCTATCGTCTGGGCGCGGATCCGCTGTTGGGTATCCCATCGTCCTTGGACTTCGCGCTGTAGTTGTTCATGCCAGAACAGTTTTCAATTGTCTTCATGAGTCTCTGGTCTGCCGGCAAATCGTATCGTAGAAGGTGTCATTGGCTGGGTCCTCCAGTTGACACACGAAAATCTAGTCCTGTCTAGTCCGAGTTGAGTTATTATCTTCAATACCCAATCCAGACCACCTCGACTCTCAATGCTAGGCAATGTTGTCCTCAAAAAAAGCATCGGAACACACAGACCCGTATTTCCTATGCCTGGGATCATTGGAAACAGTCAGCCGTATGCATTCGAGTTTTCAGACCATGAGTTCACGGCTCAAAAATGGGCGGCGTTTGGGGTGCACTAGGGAATCGTTGTTGACAAGTTGTGGCTTGCCTACACCTATTGTACGGCCTAGTACGGAGTACTAGTAGCAGATAAATGCAAGGCCTGGTTCTCCGTATGATCCGGGCTGTGTTGTACAACAGCGCCCTGTAATCTCGGCTTGGCTTATGTACGTGCAGTCAACAGCACTCGTAAGGACGAATGCGGAAGCTGTTGCCCTGTGTGCTAGCAGCAGGACTGACTGTGAACTGATGCTAGATGTTTGTCCATTACAATGCCACTTCGAAATTAGATTGGCCTGTGTCCATGGCTCGAGCTGCTCAATTGAAAGCCATGGGTTTTCATAGGGACATACTACTACCGCCGCGCGCACATATGATGAGTACTCCGTACTGAAGTAGTAAATATGGAATTGGCAGACGTGTCGGCGGAATACATGTGCTTGTGCGTGGGACACTGAAGACGGACTCAGTCGAAATGTCCAATGTTCAAACTATACATCTGGAACATTGATCCTTGGGTCACGAGGAAACATGCTTCCCCTCTCTGAAGCCAAAGCTCCTGAAATTGGAAAGAGCGAACAAGAGGTGAGGCCGCCCCTGCTCTTCCAACAATGTGAGTACAGTCTCCAAGTGCTCAGTGTCAGTGCAGACAGAACCCACACAGCCACCCCCATTCTTCGTCTTCTTTGTGATAAAGTCTTGCCATCTTGCTTTCTACTGTGTACATACGTAACAGCACAGCTCCGACTTCACAACCAACAGGCAACTCCTCTCGTCACTGGACAGGGTTCGTGCGTCTCTCTCCCTCGCAGTTGTCAGGCTCTGCTGAAAGCAGTACGGAGTAGTCGCATGACGAAATTGGCTTTGAGGTCTCACGGGCTCATTGATTAGCATTCGGTGCATTGTCAAGTATAGTACGCGACATGCAGCACGTCTCTGGTCAGAGTCAGAGCCACCATTTACAACCGACCTTGCACTGGGACGCAAAATGTTGTATTTGTGCATGGTGTCGACCACAGGCACACGGAGTGGTGGCGATCGTCTCATGTCGAACCAGGACGTCCTTGCAAGAAACCTCATCAGCATTTGCTCTAGCCACTGGGATAGAACGTTTGGATCTTCTCGCAGCCATGGACTGGGGCTTGTAGCTCTGCCTGCGATAACCAATGGAAGGGCTCTTTATATGTGGCAGTCAACATGGGCAGTCTGGGAACAGCATAACTCTTGCGCTACTCAACCCGTTGGTTGCAATCGACTTGTCGTGGTGCCTTGGCCCCATGAACGTTGGCAACCTCCTTCGTATCCTGCACCCAATCAAATACCAGGAACGCGCTTTGGCACGAGTGAGCGAGATCATGCGTGTCAAGATGAGCTCCTCAACCCCAACCAATCGGTGGCCAAATCTTCCTAACAAAAACCACGTCTACCAAGGCAGTGAGCGACCGTCCCGAGCTACCTGGGCTGCTTGGCTGTATATATGTGTGTGTACAGATTATATGCCACTGACCTGGCGACATTAGTCTACATGTGACGATTACATGCGTCAATAGGACGGCCGCTTCGAACGCATTACAGTCGCACTTTCAAGCTGCCCTCATAACAACGCATCCTGACAAGGCGTCCATCTGGGACTGGGAATTGGCTTACGAAACTTGCTCTGTACGGTGCCTTCTGTTACTGGTGTTACTGGTCGACTACTGAGTAGTAGTAATCGGAGTGGCTGGAAGCCTTGCTTCCTGCATGTGCACAAATAAAGCCCTTAAGCACTTGCCAGGCAACGATCCCTGGTATGAGCTTGGGTCAACTCGTCTTTGCCCGTTGACTGACTCGGAAGCTAGTTCCTTATCCTGTCTAGTATGGATCCCGCTCACTTCGTCGCTCTACAGAACAGTGAGTAGTCTATGAGGAAACCTTATGATACTGGCGCTGGCCTACACACTAGCTGCCTGTCGACTCCAAGGGCTCACAATCCGTTGCCGAAAATACACTTGGTCCGACAACGATTTTCAAACAAGAAACTGAGCGACTGTGAAGCGCTAACATTTCATGTGGATAAGAGTGGCTGGTTGTTGGCTTACTATTGATTTCCTGGCTATTCCTATTAATGCCTCGTGCGCCATGGAACCAACATCCACCCCAAGTCCCGTTGCTTGACTTCCGCAAAGAAAGCCACACAGCAACGTCGACTTGTGGCCAATCATTATTTCAAGCGATATGTTGGCCGTAAGTGAATCAGCAGCTCATTCACATTTCAGGCTGTTGACAGACCATCAGAAATACCCAACTTCAGACCAACCTTTCTGGGTCTAACATCCAAACAAATCGCGACATTTTATTTGTGGTGTCAGCCACAGTTACCGACTCGCTTCAATTTACTCAATACAGCCGCAGTTTATTGTACCTGGAAGTCACACGAGATGGTGTAGTCTTGCTCTGTTTATGGAGTACATGACAGCTGAATAAATAGCTGCGGGCCTGACCCAAGCTGCCATCATTGCCTGGCCACAATGTACAACCTGCAAAACGGCAAAAATTAAAGTCATTGAGCTGCAGCGGACGCTGGCCGAGAACATCACAACCAGTACAGCTAGGGTACACGTTGCAGTGCGGTAACCATGTCAATGCTGAATTGATAACCGACTCTGCCTTCCACAGGACATATCTCCCTCCCTGGCTTTACGGAGTAGTCATCTGCCATATTAACAGAAGGTCTTGTTTGTTGTATTGTGGAGTGGAGCTTTATTCAACGTCTGATGGCAGCTTGAACCTAGACTTTGGTGCTCACGAACCCACTCGTTTGGTCAGGGGAGCCAGTTTGTGCCAAGCCGTTCATCCACGCGCCGAAGATTGGTATCAAACGGTGCATCTATTGCACTAATAGTCATATAATAACTAGGGAGTCGTGCTCCATACACGTCTTGAATACTGGTTGCCTGTGGCAAACAAAAGGAATAGGGGATTGATCCAGGAAGAGATATTCCCGTGAGGTGCGGCTCCTGGCCTATTTGTTTATCACTAGCACGAGATTTGCGTCACAGGAAGATCATTAGTCATTGCTCATTGTACACCGTTCGGTGCACCCAGTGCAATGGTATAAAAAGAAAGCAAGGCCAGTCACCCGTCAAACACATCATTTCGGGGAAGTACCTGGTCGACTGCGGCAGAGACAGTAACCGGACAAGAAAAAAAAGTCTCACCAATGCTGGCAGCCTTCAAAGGGCTTACGGGACGGACAACGGAGCACTTCCTCGTTACGGGGTACTTTGATACACAATTGGTGAACCAAGCCTTCCTTCTTGTTGGGCTAACTCGACGGGGTCCTGTACAGTCTCACCTGATGGAGTCTTTTAGGTGTGCGAGAAATTGACTCTGCCAACAAAGTGGGCTTCTCTGCATTGGTCGTTTCCTTTTGCACACACAAATAAAACTCCTGCATGCACTTTACGAAAGAGAAGCACGGCACGCGACTGGGCGAGTCGGATTCTGGACGCGTTAAGTGGGAGCCACGAGCTTGTCAAAGCTCAGAAGATGGCACATCATACATACTACCTTGCCTCAGGGTCCATGGCTGGAGCTTATGGAGCCTCGGGCTCTTTGTTTCCACTACTACTACTGCATTACGGACCTATAGGACGGATTATTACAAAAGCAGCATCCCCATTTGAGAGTGGGCTCAAGACCCTGGGGGCCACTTGAAACTGGAAGCGGTAGGCAAAATTTCGTCTTGTCCAATACGACGAGGATTATTTGGACCACCAGATACTTTCCGTTTATTCAAGACAAGCTCCGCGAGGGACGGAGCAGGATCTCTGAACAATCACACATGCAGTTGGGGCTCAGGGCGCGAAACAATAGACAGAGGGCAACATGCCGTCTTACCAGCGAACACCTTACCAGCGAACACGAAAAGGACAGCACCAGGAAAAGTCAATATCGGAGCAAGGGGACCGAGAGCCTGAGTGACACGGGGACTTTGCAGGAGTACTCGGTACCAGGCCCCTGTGCATATCCTGTGCTTGGTTGGCCGGTGTGCGCCGTTCAAGTCTTATTCTTCACAGCGATATACATATTACTACTAGGGAAAAAAGATCAAATTACGCTGAAACAAGGCCGGGAGCTTGAGGGCTAAGGCCCAATCCGGAATAGTGTTCTAGAATCCTTCCCATGTAGGAAAAAAGCCACTGGGGATTGCGGATAGGAAGCACCACTTTTTTTGCACAATGGCGCTAATGCTCAATTGCCAGAATTATTATTAGTGCAAATACATGTGCAATTGAGCAATGGACTGGAACAGGTGCGGTGTCAAGCAGTACGCGATCGAGGAAGGGGCCTTGGTATTAGCCCTAGACGTAGCTTCAAAAGTACAGAAGATGTACGTGACGGACGGGAGGTCAAATGACGAAGGAGCAAACGAACTGGGCAGGACGGGAGAGCCAGTGCCAGCGGGAAGGTCGACATGAGCCTCAGATGTTAGAGCGAATTGGCCCAGCAACAATGGCTCATTATCACACCCGACACTGATTTCGCAGTGCAGCGCAGCACAAGCACGATGTGAAAAGATATACTACTATGTATGTACATACATGGTCGGTCCGGAGAAGGAAGGGATTATTGCACGGAGCCCACTACCGAGAGCTTGTCGTTTTTTAAAACACCACACCCTTTCCCCCGCCGGATCCGTACACATGGGACCGGGGTCATTTTGTGGCTCTCGCTGTCCAAGTTTGACAGCCGGGCTATCCATCAGTTGGGATGCAGCCGAACGGCAGGCCTGAGAAGACGAGCGAAGAAAAAACTTCTCCTCTTGCCCTTACGGAGAACCAACCCCTCAAGATGCAACAACTTCTGCGCATGCCCCTCATTATTCAGGTGGTCTAGACTTGTAGATAGACCAGGCGGTCCTGGGATATCTCAATCAAACATCGCTGCCCATCGCAGACCGACTATCAGAGCGGGAAAGAGCGGCAAGGGAGTAAATCGGCGAGGCTAAAGTACGTACATACATACTGTACATTGTACCTACGCATGCATCATGCCCCGGCGGTAGGGTGGCCTTGCTGATCTTTGACATGGGGAGACGAGCTGTTGTACTCTACCATACATGCTCCGTACACGCTGTACAGTACTACGGTACATTACCAGTAAGTGTATTATGTGCCCCAGGCCCAAGTCTTGTAAGGCTCCTGCGGGCAGCCCTGTTCAACACTTGACCTTGGGCATCACCACAATTTCGCCAAGGTGCGCGTGTGTGTCACTGCCCGGAGCAACGACGTTGAGAACGCACGAGTATGGACAGGGTGCAGTATGGTATCGAAGCAAAGCTTAACACATGACACTCTGGAAGTTGCACACTCATGTCATTGTACGGAGTGCTATTTCCTCGCACCTCGGGAATTTAACTCTTTGTGGAACAAATGCAGTGACAAAGGGCCAGACATGAGATTCATATCTCGCGTGCATCCGCCGTGACACTGACTACATTAACTCAAACACATCCCCATGGTGTGCATGTCTCCGTACGGAGTAGGTGATATGGAGATTACCAGAACGAGGCCATCCAACCACCATTTTTTCAGGCTGCGGCTACGGAGTACACTCACTAGGGGTCCGAGGCAATAATGCCACGATCCTTCCGTCAAGGGGGGCTGCGATACCCGTTATGGGAGATGTTGCAGGCCGTTTGATACGAGGTCTCAGGCTCTTCGAGCACACGTTTTGCAAAATGCAGCTTACGAGCATGAAGTTGCCATTACACATGTTGGTTGCCGTGCAAGAAAAATTGTCAAACAAATTTCGCATTATGCAGGGAACAGACCTAGGGCATCGTTTCACGTTACTTTTTGTCTTTTCTTTTCTTTTTAATTTACAGCTCTCGGCTCGGTAATCGTGGTTGCCAAGATAATCGCGAGACCTCGACCAAAGGGGCAGACACCTTGAGTTCGGTCATTGTTGCACACATGGATATTGGATCAGGGCATCATCCATTATGAGGCCAGAGCTGGGCGAAGCAGTAGACGAATGACGTCAAACAAAGCTGTTCTTCTGGCAAGCGTTTCGGGAGCTGCACAGTCAGCGACAGGTTTGATGGCTGCTAGCCCACTAGGGCATCCCTTGATGCAACGCGCCGCTGTGAACATGACTGCGCATCACGCGCGCAGACAGGATGCCTCAGCCTGCTTGCCCGATGGCCCGGGTAGCAAGGATGTGAGGCATCTTTGGGGTCAGGGCCGTCTCGGCCAGTGCCAGTGCTGCGTGGCGGCATAGCAGGTAATACAGGAACGTGAGTCACGGGATATCCGAGAGGTGGTGGTAAGACAGATGATAGCTGGGGAAAAAGGAAGCGAATTATTTTCCTCCTGCCAGGAGTCAGGAACATGTGTAGAGTACATACATACTAACGATACCTAGTAGTTAACTTGTGCCGCGGCAACATGACACGGTAGACGATCTACAGGACTGGAAACACAGCGACTAAATAACTACCTGGTGAATCCATAATACAAAGACTGGCATTCGTCACACACGGCGTCATGATGATTGGATTTTGCCTCTTGGCAGAGCCAGCAAGTGGGCACGGCCTCGAGCCAAGGAACACGCGACAAAACAATATTCCCCATTGTCAACGGGTAAAATTGACGTGGGGGGAAGGACAATGACTCTGTTCACTTTTCTTGAAATGCATGCATGGAGCGGAGCCTCAAGGGGGGAGACAAAAAGCCGCTTCTTTATTACAACCCAGGCGCACACGTCGTCCCCACAAACACGCGAAATCGTCACGCTTCACACCAAGGTCACGAGTGCCCATTGGAGAGATCTCGTCAACTGGTCCTGCGTCGCGGATAAGGTGCAGTCGAAGCGCAGCAATAGCCTGGCCTCCGCTGGAACAGCTGCGACGACGGGGACAGGCGGGACAGGCGGGACAGGCGGGGCAAACGGGACAAGCATTCAATGTTCTTGCATGGTGCCAACTTGGGTTGAGGACACTCACCCCCCCCCTTGACTCTTGAGCCTCCAACCCGGCAGAGAGTCCACAGTTTTCTTGCTTCCTGCTTCGTCTTCTTGTTGCCCATTTCCCGAGGCGTGGAGAGAGGATGATTAAGGCTCGCCATGTGTGCTTGGATCTGGCATCTCGTGCATTCGGCGCCCCCGGCTGGTTATTCTTGGTATCGAATTGGCGTTTGCCGAATATGGTTTCACCAAGCAAAACCCGACGTCAATACCGAGTAAAAGTAGCGAGCGGCCTCATCCTCGCCTGGCCCGTCGTCAATACGTAATCTAATAATCTGCAGACAAACTCTTGGCAGGCCCAATTGTCTTCGTCTTTGTGCGGAACCTTTCTCTCTCTCTTTATTTGCAGCTGCTGCATTGGACGCAGTGCCCGTTTGGCCACCGTCTTATGCAAACATCACAATCATGAAAATTTGATGATTTGATGCCGCCAAAGCGACCAGGGACCGGCATGAGCCGCAGCCTCCGCCACTCACAACGCCTCCAAGTCCGAGTGCAGAAATCATCGTCATCCACCATGAGCTCCGCCTCGTCTCCGCATAAAAAGGACCGGACCCAGGAACCCCTCTCGCAGAATGAGGAGAAAGGCAAGAGAAGAAGCAACACAAAGGAAAAAAAAATCAAAAAAAAATCTGTTCGGCAATGACGTGAAGAGGGGTTTTTGGCTGTAAAGCCCGACCGCCCCGAGTTTCGTGGTCTTTTAGCCACGGCAACAGACTGGGAAAACCCCCCATCAATGGACCATAAAACCATGGGAATCGTTGAATGGCTGGTGACAAGCGGGACTTTGTACGTCATAGTCATACATTACTACTGCTCTCGAAAGCGGCCAATCCCGAGGTGAAGCTCCTCTGCAAAAAATATTCCCATGGTTGGGGACGCTGTCGAACCCACGACTGGAAATAGCCCACGGCAGTCAGAGTTCGGAGCCTGATAATGTGATGAATGCTAAAGTCGAAAAGCAGCACCTAGTTTTGTCGACAAGACATGGGTTTCTGTGTTTGTTTCTGGTCCTCGGCGGCATGGCATTGATGATTTCGATGGCAGACCGGAAATCTCGATCCACGTTGCGAGTCTCCGCCGCCGTCAGGAACTTGGACACTTTATCAATGCTAGCCTAGCCTGGCTTGCCCGATAACCAACCTAGCTGGGCCTTCCACACCATCACAATCAGTTGATCAATGTCAATTGATGGACGAAAGAGTTCAACCTCTCTGCACAGACGCCGAACCAAGGTATGTAGATGGATTTCGTTCGCCCCCCGTCTCCACTGCACCAGGCTGACGAGGGACAAGAGCTGTGCGCGATGCTATCGAATACAATGACACGCAAGTCACTACACCAAAAGACCATCTCGGCCATGTCGAGACAGGGCCTTGCAGATCGATTTTACAGGCTGGACAGGCTAAATGGCCTCTCTCCTACCATGCCGCCAGCTTGACAGGCTCAAGAAACTAGCCATTCAGCTTGGCTGCTTGGCTCGGTCACGGGCGAGGTTAGCTAGGTGGCAAACGGTTAAAGAGCTCTCTCTCCCCTGGCCTGAAACAGGGACAAGAGTCTGAAGGCCAGCTTCGTTGAGCTTCGTTGAGCTCTGGCTTCTTGTGGAGTCGGCCATCGACAATGGAGCGATACAGTACAACGCAACTTTACGGTTGCCAGCTTCGGCCACAACAGCTAGACTTGATGCCTAGTTGTCCTCCCAAACGGGAATCCGAATTGTATCAAGCCTACACACATGTTGGACCCAAGGTGGAAAAGCTGGATGAATGCTTCAGACGATTGAGCTCCAAATCCTAAATCGTGGGTCGTGGGTCAAGCTTCCGCGGCTCTTTCTACTACAACTGGTGCTATTCCCATTACGACGACATGCTAAATACACAAGCGAACATACAGCTCCTACACATGTACAGCTCTTTTAAGCAGATGGCTCAATCGCAATTGGTTTGCCCTTGCCCAAGCGGGCAAAGCAGCTCCATGTGCTACCGCAATCCTAGCCAACTGCGCAACACGCTAGACCAGGTGTTTCTGCACCAGCCGACTGGACATGGAAACGTTTCTCGTTATCCCGAACCGAAGCGAGCTTCTTGCCATCCCTCTTGTAATATTGACAATGGGTATCATCTTCCCAGGGTGTAATGGGCGAGAAAATCGTCAACTCGCCAACATGAAAAACTCTGCACGGAAGGAACTGGATTCGGACACGTCTGTAACAAAACAAATAGCGAAGCGTGACCAAGTCTTGATTCGAGGCCAATGATCGAGGCCGTGGGATTCAAGACCAGTTTACTGTTTATTTACTCCGTATTCCGACGCGGAGTTCTGTTGCCTCCCAATTGGCTGGGGCCGACATTCACGAGACTCTCGTTACTTGATCGATCGGGGCCGCAATCTCGGTCCAGGTCGCTAACTCCTCCATTTGAAGCCGAAATCCACATTACCCGAACCTTCATGCGAAAGACGGCTTTAGCTTCCCAACTCCAAAAAGAATACTAACACGATGCTAGAAATTGTGGTGGCTGGACCTAGCATCTACTACATCGGCAAGGGTGGAGCTGGAACACATGCCCAACTCCTAAGTGAGAAACACACCAAGTGTAATCTATCTGATGGTGACGCCCTCTAAATGACACTAGCAGCCGCCAGTTCGGTGCAGACATGAAAACGGTTAAGCTGAGGCCGTCGGCTTGCATTAGAGCACTCTACGCGAAGAAGACGCGCCCCAAGATGGAACATGGTGATGCATCAGAAAACATTACGCAGGTCGGCAACTGAACTCCGGGTCTAAGAAACTCAGTCTGGCGGCATGTTTTTACCAGTCGCCGAAAGCAAGCAAGTAACAACCCCCCAGCATGTATCTGACGCGCCGCAGCACCGTGCAGTGCCGAAACAGGACGGCAATGACACAGGCTCCTCGCTGTATATCAAGTTACAATGTCTCGGCATAAGTCGCAGCGTAATTCATTCCCCCTTTGGCGCTCGTGTCGAACTCCCAGCTTTCCCCGCACGCCACGGCTGAGCCCAATGCCGAGCATGTTTGAGCAGGGGACTGACAGCGCGGCTCTGTGGGATCGTGTGCCCTCGGTCACGTAGCATCCATGGCATTCAAGTCCACGCAGTCGTCTCATTGGATACCGGCACCCTGTATGTCGTGTTTCACGACGATGCAGAGGCCGTGGCACGGTGGTTCGCGCGGGATCTGTGTGTTCGCCAATTTATATGTACATACTGTTACAGCAGGATGTGACGGCGCCAAAATTGTAGCTTCGACAGAATACGGCCCAAGACTCTGTGCACTAGTGAACCTTGGCTTTTTTTTTTAATAGTGAGGAGGGCCCGGTCGGAGAGTACAAGATGTGACAAGCGAACTTGTTCATCTGCGGATGCAACCATGTCACCCTGACGCCTGTTTGAAAAAGGTTTAAATCCTGGCAGAAAGGACAATGCGCAACTACCTGATAGGCTCAGTGTATTTCCAAAATGCCACGTCTTGTAGTATAGTGCTGTGCGTGCGAGTTGTTTTCATGGTGAGCAGGGGACATGATCCTGATACTCCCTGCTCGACTTGGTCTTGCGAATATACACTCGCAACAGTGGTCCGGGGGTTTTACTATGAACTCATGATCTGCGGACGGTATCATGAAAGCATTAGCATTCCGGGTCGAATCGATCTTTTTTTGGGATTTAGAAGCGTCATGAGATCATCTTAGCATAGTGAAGAGCGGCAGGGCCTGAGTGGAAACATGGACATGCTACCAAGATACTGGTTGTGGTGTTTGTAAAACAACCATGTAGGCGTGTTTAGAAACGCATGGACTAACAAATTTACTTGTATACAATTCAATCACTGAACCAGTTACCGGACAAAGATACGGCTGCATCGTGAACGACACTATCAAACTATATACCGAATGGTCCTGTTGGTCACGAAGGGGTCCTCTAGTCGTCCATTTTACCAGGATCAATTACAATGACGGGTCATGATATGGCCATAATCGAGACGAGCTTTCTTTATCAATACCAAGTTCATCCCAATTTTGGATATTTACACGGCTGTTGTCTCGCGTATTACTTCGTGTCGTCGCTTGTCAGGTCATGGAAGCACAACTGATGGACCAGTGCCGCCAAAAGCGTCCATGAATACACTCCGCAGGCGGCTAAAAAGACTCCTTTCGATACAGCCGGACCTGGGAAATGTCTTTACTTCGTTACATGATTCAGGTTCTTCAAGCTCGGCCATCAATGGAAGAAGCAGTGGGAATTATTCCTCTGCTAGCTACGCCTCGGATAGCGCCAAGCAGCTCTGCCACAGTCTGAAGTACTATGAAAGAGAGTCCTCGCGGGCCACATCTAGGCACGCCTGCGTATAAATTTGACGAAACCTGGAAGGCGAAGGAATTCCTCGCGTATGACTACCTTGTTGAGGTTGCTGCATCGGCGACCCAAGATAAAGGTAATGACTGACAATGATCACCTTGCCAGTGTGAGATTGTCTCAACAGTTCCCCCAGAGGCCCTTTATCACTAGCAGGAACTTCTTCATGGACGTATAATTCCCTGAGCACTGCTTGCTGAATATGCAAAAGGCTCTGTCTCCGCCGTGTAGCCGCTTGAGCAAGTTGGAGAAAGTGATTACCCCTGAATCATTCGTTACCTCCCCTATTATGAATCATTCGTTGCTGGCCCGTTCAAAACCGCAGGACATGAATTCGCGTGTTCCTTGTGAAGGTGTGAAATTGCCTCCTGTCTCGGAAAACCAGATGTGAAGGAGAAACTGCGATAGCAACGTCCCTTTTACGGCCCAACTTCAAACCCTTTAAATCGTATATGCTCTTTCCATAGTGACGCAAAGCTATCTATGTGCACTATACACATGTAGACAGTTCCGGAGCACCATGAGATAATATTCTATATCTCAAAGAAAATGCTGCAGTCGACCCCGAGGGTTGGCAATGAAGTCTCCCCGTCTCCGTCTTCCAAAGGCGTAGCGTATGACGTTGGCCAGCATGCTGGTAACCACAGAACATGTGAGATGGTTGAGAAGACGGTCTTTACCATCCGTAATGTTGTACAAGTCTCACAGCTTCAGAGATTTTGGCCCGTACATGAAGCTCGACTCTTTCTGATCCTTTCCTCCAGCCTCAACTTGAGAGAAGCTTGAACATCTTGTTAAGAGCCATGCGTGGATTGAGCCGGCTTTCGCTTTCGGGATTTTATGATGTATCGGAAACGGCCACAAGTGCAGTTTGTATGTCATACGCAACTTCTTGCCAACCCTTATTCCAGGCTTGAGGCAATGCTGGGGTATGTTTTTAGGGAGCCCGTGTTCAAGCCAACCCTGTTACGCATCGTATGTCTCGGAGAAAGCCTGACACTTCGATCAAGTCATCAATACCAGTGGCTACACAGTGAAGTTAGCACTCGGCCTCCGACATGAAGTCCTAGAGTAAAAGGCACGAATTCTACTGTACTTGCAGCTTCCAGTATTGCGTAGGTACCCGCCGGCAGTTTTGCCCCGTTGGCGGAATTTGACAATGAACGGTTTAAAATGATTTCCCCAACTATTCTGCGACAGCTGTTGTATCTTTCACAGCTCACAGTTAAGAAGCAGGGACAGGAGTCTAGCCGAAACGGACGTGGAGTTGCCGGCTGTAATGACCCAAGTTACCTTTAATCAACCGCAACATCTTTACGTTCATGACAAGACGACAAGCCTCCACCTCCTTCAGCAGACTTGCACGAAGGCATTTGGCTTGAGCGTCAGGGCTGCTGAGCATCCCATGCATTATGGCACCGATTACTCTTAAGGGCGTCATACTTGTCTATTTGGAAACGTAGTATCCGGCATCATCAAGCATCCGACTATACATCCATATCTCCCGGGGAAATGGCGGCATCGTAGACTGTCCCGTACAGACTACAGGGATATAATATGCGAAGAGGGAAGGGTGTGAAATCATATAGTAGAGTTTGAGCAGCAGAAGCATTTGGATACTGGATTCATGTGGAGGCGTGACTCTCTTGCATTGCTCATTGTCGTGATGCAAAATGACAGCAAGTTGCGAGGTAACGAAAGAGTTGTATGAAAAGGCAGGCCAACGTAGAAAGGCAGTGTTTCGTGGTTGATTTGCGCGAGATATCATAGAGTGTCGTCTACTTGGGAACAGCAGAGCCTGTTGCAAACTCGGATAGTACTGTTGTCTGGCAATGGTTGATTCATGCTGGCTGCATGTGGCAGCCTCGAGATGACTTCGGTTTGTGGCGAAACGTTTGCCTACTGCCAAATATACATTAGTATCTACATCTAACAGTGCAATGCACAATAGACAAATACCCTGTGTGGTCAACTGTGTCTCCTTCTCAGCCCTTGTCGGGAAATTGTACAGGTTGGATAGGACGTCCGGATCAGGAGCAAGGATTTATATCAGCGTTATGTGATTGATGAAGCTTGATAGCTTCTGGATGTATACGGAACACATGAGTTTGTCCTTTGTTCTCGTGTCGACATGAATAGGGGGATCTGATTTGGTTGCTCTTCCAGTGGCGTCGTGGGATGAATTGCTTGGCGAGCTCTCACTCTTTTTGCTAGGTGCGCTCATCCCCCACTGCCTAGGTAGGTATTTGTTGTCTTTAAACTCTCCTTATATATATATATATATCCAAGTACCTAGATCGGTAATTTGTGGCAGAATCTATTTACTTATTGTGAAATATACAATAATATATTATAATAGCCAGGTACCTGGTGGAGCATGAGCGCACCTAACAAAAAAAAAACGAGCCCGCCGAGCAATTCACGTCGTTCGGCTTCTTACTGCTAGATCTGTCAGAGGCAAGCTGGCTAGAGACCGCTGCGAAGTCGGTTAGGGAAGAGACGCCAAGGGCTCGTGAAGATCCGGATGGCGAGGGCTCTCGAATAGCCTCGGGATCATTCGCCATTCACAAGCGATTCACCAAGTAAGCGCGCGTTGGTCGGGTCATGACGGCGGCGCGGTGGACTCTCAGGGGACTGGGAGCCGGCAGTGACGGGCGGGCGGGTCCAACAGCCAGCCATGAAGAGTCCATGTCTGGTCGGGTCGAGTCTGGCTGGGCGAGCTGGGCTGGGTCGAGTCTGGTCCATCATGAAAACATGTGGTGGTTGTGGTGGCCAGTCCGGTCCAGCTTGTTTCCTCATTCGTGCCGCTCTGATTGGTGTCCAAACTGCCCCTCATCGGAGCCCCTCCTCGGAGCCCCTCGCTGCGACGCTTGGCCGTGCCTCGATGGTGCAAGGCCTCTCTGCTATACAGAAAGCTCCGCGCCATTTCTTTGTGAACCTCTCTGGTGCCTTCTTCCTTTCTTCCAACTATCCTTTTTTCACATCACTTGGACTTCGTCATTCTTCGTCCTCTTCGTCCTCTTCGTCCTCCTCGTCCTTTCGGTCCTCGTTACTCCTTCCCATACAATCAATTAGAACAGCCTCAGCGGTTCGTTCCCAATCGACACTACCCATCCAACCTCCCTCGTCGTCATCATGGTTAAAGCTGGTATGCCTAGGATCCCTCAACCCCGCATTCCCGAATATTTCCACAATAAGTGCTATTTTTCTTCGGTAATGTTGACAGTTCTCCAATGATAGTTGTTGCCGGCGCCTCTGGCGGCATTGGCCAGGTGAGTTTGTTGGGCTTGCGCTCTGACCAGACCCGTCATCGGAGCAGCAGCTCTTTCGAGTACAAACCTTTGCTGACTGTTCTGTCTTCACTGTTTCCCTAGCCTTTGTCCCTGCTCCTGAAGAATAGCCCTCATATTGATGAGCTGGCTCTTTACGATGTTGTCAACACGCCCGGTGTTGCTGCCGATCTCTCTCACATTTCTTCAACTGCGGTAAGTTTGGCCCTTGGCACGGACCAACGACACCTTCTCCCATTAAAAAAATGCACAGTTGGCTGATCGGGAATGTCTGGGTTATTATAGAAAGTCACTGGCTACCTTCCTGCCAACGACGGCGCAAAGGCTGCCTTCAAGGACGCGGATATCATCGTCATCCCCGCCGGAATTCCTCGTATGCCATAATCCTGTGTTACACGTCCAAACAAACCCTGGCCACTCTGCAATCCGTTCCCTTAGAATGCCGACTGACAATCCCCGTTCTACAGGCAAGCCCGGTATGACACGCGACGATCTTTTCAACATCAATGCCGGCATTGTCAAGGGCTTGATAGAGACCATTGCTGAGGTTGCCCCCAAGGCCTTCGTTTTGGTCATTTCCAACCCCGTAAACTCCACTGTTCCCATTTCCGCCGAAGTTTTGAAGGCAAAGAAGGTCTTCAACGCCCAGCGTCTCTTCGGTGTCACTACCTTGGATATTGTGCGGGCCGAGACATTTGTTGCTGAAATCGTCGGCCAGAAGGAACCCCAGAAGCTCACCATTCCCGTTGTTGGCGGCCACTCTGGCGAGACCATTGTTCCTCTTTTCAGCAAGGCCAACCCGTCAGTCAACATCCCTGCTGACAAGTACGACGCCCTGGTGAACCGTGTCCAGTTCGGTGGCGATGAGGTCGTGAAGGCCAAGGACGGCGCCGGATCCGCCACTCTATCTATGGCGTACGCTGGGTTCCGGTATGTTCGACCACTGGCCCCTGTTGTAAGCGACTATTGTTCACAGCAGCTAACCGAATTGGTTTAGTTTCGCCGAGAAACTCCTACGTGCTGTGAAAGGTGAAAAGGGTCTTGTTGAGCCCAGCTATGTCTATCTTCCTGGTGTGCCCGGTGGCGATGCAATTGCCAAGGAGACTGGTTGCGACTTCTTCTCTGTTCCTGTTGAACTTGGAGTATGCCAATGAGCCCCCAACCACATGAATCCCATCTTCTTGTATCATTGAATATTCACTAACACCTGCTCCAGCCCAACGGTGCCGAGAAGGCCACCAACCCCTTGGAGGGTCTCACCGAGAAGGAGAAGGAGCTTCTTGGAAAGGCTGTGGAGGGTCTGAAGGGCAACATCAAGAAGGGCATTGACTTTGCTCATAACCCTCCCCAAAAGTGAACAATCCCCAACTTCCGCAAAGCAGCAATCTGATTTACGGATGGCTGTCTTCAGAGACAATAGCTATGTGAAACTAGCGTAATATATGAACAAGGCCGTTGTTGCTGATGTTGGATTCTTTTCATAGGCTGTGAAGTGCATTTTCGCCAATTACCCAACCCTTAAGAGCGTATCGACCGTCAATGGTAATATTCAGGGAGTGGATGACGAAGGCATGTGGGAACCAACAGGAACTGGTCGTATTTGGCGTTGAGACTTGGCTTGCGAGTCTCGTGGGCGTCGCGTTAGAGCAAATTGCAAATATTGCACTGTACCTTGCGTGTAAAAATTGCTGCAACAAACTCATATATCTTTGGTAGCTATGGTTTGGAATTGAGTGTCTTGATTTGGAAAACAGCTCCTGGCAGTTCGTTGATTTCTGCTTGAACAGTGGCCCTTAGGCCCAAGGCCGCTAAGGCACCTCGCACGATTCCACAGGGAAACCAAAGAAACTAAAACATGGTTAGCGACATGCTTGATTGACACAATTACACAGCCAGGAAACCATGTCATACCGGTTGTGCCCGCACGACCGCTTGACCCCCTGCAACAGTACTCATGCGCGAAAATGGGCGGAACACGTTGTCGGTCAGAACGTACACTCCCTAGTTGCCCATCAAATTAGCACTTTCCCTCAACAGCTTGTAGCGTTTGGCTGGATAAGCGTACCCGATGATTGGTCTTCAAATTGTCGATATTCTTCCCGAACACAAGAGACCACAGATCTTTGCATAAAAACTTGATCACATCCAGGGTATCGTTGAATCGAGGACGGTCTCTCGAGAATCTAGGTTGCACAGAGTTCAGCAACGTGAACAATAAACTACTCCCTCCCCCAAACGGCAGCGTGACAGAGACATACCTTTCCACCAGACCCTGGCCAACACGGTACCCGAGAGATTCCAACCGAAAATGCACCGCGTCAAGCTCCTCTTCGTCATCCAGCTTCCGGGTACCCGAGCTGGAGGCGTGGTGAGCTCCCCCCGACCCCAGACTCGCGCCGCGGTGGCTCGTCGAAGCCGCCTCGGCCGTCTGGGCGCCTGCGGGCTCCGACGGATCCTGCGTCGAGTCCCGCTCGTTTGTGACGCGGTAAGCAAGAGGGACGAGCTCTATCAACAGAAAGTCGAGGCACGATGACGAAAGAAAGTTGGCGGACGGATCCGACGAATTGAAGGGGGGCATTACGGGGTCGAGAGACATGGCGATCGCGGCGATTAGGTGCTCTTGCTGCTTCTGGACGAATCGGTGACAGGAGGGAATGCTTGTTGTCGAGGCGGGAAGGGCAATTATTTCTCGGTCGGGCGTGTAGCGGCAACAGAAGGACGAGTATACATGTTGTTGAATGGGCGCTGATGGACCCTGGGCGTTAGAGTAGTTAGTAGTGGCTCTGAACACAAGGCGGGAACCGAAGAAACGGGCCTCTGTAGGGTAGGCAGCTCTAGATCTGCACAGACTCCATGTATCACTGTTCCAGTGATATGTATACAAAACAAACGTTTGATCCCCTCCACAACATCGCCAGAATCTTGGTCAATACCCTTCCAACATTTTCAAACAGCGATTTCCGTGGTAACCTCGATTCATGGTGCTACACAGTATTGCGCATACCCCATGCTATACCATTACTATGCTATTCTTTCAACAGCTATATGCCTGTGAGGCTGTGAATAAGCTTACCAGGATTGCCTTTAAATTGGTTGGTAAGGTTTGTGAGGTGGCTATGCTTCTCGCGCGCCGCCTACAACACGTATTAACACGAACCAGTCAAGTTATCCTGCTTCACCTATGCCTGTTAATGCTGTAAAACCTGATACAGACGAACCAGTCCAACATAAGACAAAGCTTTGTATATGCTAAGCCAATAAAGGCATTGTATAAAGTCTTGTACACTAGACTTATCTCTGTATAATGCCAAGGACAAAACCGTCCCTAGTAAATAAAACTGCCATGCCATGACCATGAATCAACCTTGAAAAACCCAAACTCCACATCTTCTCGTCGAACCGCAAGATGGAGCCAATCCGACTAAACAAGAGGGGAATCTTCCTTTTTCTTAAGCCCAAACGCCTGTGCCTCGTATCCCAAAATACCAAAGGAAAACAAATGACATTACCACGAACCATAACCTATCTCGAGCCCTTGTCGCCAGAGGGCCCAGACGAAGCTTCAATCGGGTAACCGCTTACTAAGAGCATGTATTCTTGTTGATCGGTCAGCTAGGCCTGTAACCCACAGGAGACTCGCTCAGGAAGCCCATGCTACTCGAGTTCTGGAATCCATTTGCTGCAGTATTCTGTCTCTTACGAGGCTTTTCCAATGGCTCCTCATCGTCGGATGAAAGCGTCAGATCAATGACTGCTGTTGCTGGACGCTTAGCGCTGTTGGGTGGGACGCTGCGTGGTGCACTTGCTGAGCTGTCTCTCCCCCCAGATGCAGGTGTGCCGGTTATGGGTGTTATAGTCTTGGGGGTTTCTAATCGACGCCCGACAATATTGATTTCTGAGATTTCTAGTTCGTCATCGTCGTCAAAAGCAGGATCATTGGATGATTTCGGATTCTCATCACGAGATGCTTTCGTCAACCAATGCCCATTTGGTTCAATAGTGACGGCTTCGAGATCTTTGGGCGTGTTCGCTAGAATATCCCGGACGTATCTAGCAGGTGAGAGTCAGTCTGGGTGATTGCCTGTTCATCAGTAGGGTTGAACTTACTCGTCAACTGCCAGTTGCTCAAAAGGTGCCGATTTGTTGCAAATGGGGCAGAGCCATTGAGGTCCTTGCTCCTGAAGCTGAAGATATGACGTAGCGTCGAAGCATTGTATGTGAGTGCAACTCAAGCTGCGGCATGGAACGTCCAATCTCATATAAGAGAGCGGGCATTTCAGGGAGAGAACTTGTGAAGTGGCTACAACGTCTGGATCTTGGGCCTTCTTGTTCACTGTTCAACTGGGTTAGCGAGGGGGGGGGTGTTTGTAAAGAGAGAAAAAACATCAGCTTACGTTCGGATACAACCGACTCCTTCGGTATCCTTCGACGTGTAGAAATAATGGAGACTAGCTCCTTTACTGTTGTGATCTTGCAAACATTGGCAACGAGATAAAATTTCTGAGTTGATATGTCAGCTATATTTCCTGGAGGTGAAAAAGAACTGACATCAAATGGAAAATCTTACCTTGTTGGTTAGAGCATATGTGAACTCGACGTTATTGATGTAAAGGGGTAGTTTTAGGCGAAGTGCAGCCGTGATGTCAACTGGTCTAGTAGACCCAGGTTTATTCTTCAAGCCACGCAAATTTGCCTTGATCTCCTGGTTATTCACCTTTAGCTCAGACTGATGGGGGAATGCGACATTTTGGACCCCATATATGTCGCCGGCACAAAATATCATAACTCGGTACGACTCGTCAGTTAGACACTGTAGGAGCGCTGGGTGGTCACTGGCTTTGATTGGTATGTTGATCGAATTCCTATGCTGTGCCATTGCTGCAGGCCGGGGTCATTAGACGAGTCATTCCTGTTTGATGGCAAAAGGAAGAAGACAACATACTTTCACATGTCCGCAAGTTGCTAACAGCGGTTTCTATGCTGTAGAATGGACTGGGGTGGAATATTATATTGCCAGTGGACGAGGTGAATGGATTGTTTGAAGTACGACCGTTTACGGCGCTGGTAGATCCATGAAGGCCCCGTTGCTGGTAAGGGCTGGCGGCTTGGTTGTAGGAAGTCATTGGAGGCGCAAACTGCGTGGTAGGAAGCCCTGCGGCAGTAGTCATCGTGCTTCGTTGAGTACATGCCTTGGACGATGGACTCGGTCGTTGCGAGGCGGCATTGGTGATGCTTTGCCGCACTTGTTGAAAACGTGAGGCATCATTAGAGTTGACAGTGTCTTGTATCACTATGGAGAGGATGATGGTTAGATAAAATGTGCAGTCAGCTCCATCCGGGCAAAACCTACAGTCAACGATGCGGCGCTGGAGTTCAGCCTTGACACCGGTGCTTTTCAGACCATTAACTTGACAAATGGAGGAAAGTTGACGGTTCAACAGTTGGTTGCCCTGGACCAGCCGCACCAGGGTAGTTACGTCCTGTCTCTGTATGGGGGAAAAGGAAGTCGCCATCGCAATATGGTCTGGGTGTGACAGCTTCGGCCGTTTCGACGGGAAGGCGGAGGGGACAGAGCGAGAGGAAAGAGCGGCAAGACAAGGGCTAGCTCGGCATGAATGGCAAGAGCAACCCGGGGCGTCTCGATATGGTAAAGCAGAGGCTTAAACACTCTTGGGCACGCGGGCCCCGGGACCGACCGCTATTCAAGTGTCTGGTTGTGAGAAACGTCGAGTCCTAGATTTCAGAAGTCTGCTAGATCCTCGGTGACGAGCAGCCCACGGCTCGCAAGACACTGCTCGCAGGTCGAAACGTCGTCGTTCGCGCGGGTGTCAGGATGCCCACCAGACATTCACTTGCCGCCTGCGCCTGGCCCGGCGGGGGAGACTGTGATTTGTACCGACTGAGTTCGCGGTCGGTGTAAGCAGAGTATTTGAGGTTGTTAAGTCGAAAAGGATCGATTTTGCCGGCGCAGTGACAAGGTCATGTAATGCATCCTGACCCAACTTGGCGAAAAACGTGACGAAACCCGGCTTCAATTGTTGGCGTTGAAACGTGATGCTTGCTCCCTTTGATCAAACGAACATTGAATTGATCCGGAAGGCGGTCACAGTGGCAGGCAGCTGGCGACGGAGAGTGACAGTGGCCGACAGACACTTAACCGCGGCGAGAAGGGCGAGAATATGTTGACTCGTGCCTACAGAGGGAGAAGGCACGCTTCAATCTTGAACTTGCTGCCGGTGCCTCCGTCTATAATACTGCCAGGCGTTATCAGTGCTTTTCTCAGTTGGCTCTTTCCAGCCACGCAGCAGAAGTCAGCACCCTGGCGCCCTTGCGCCACAGATTTTGCTGGCGTCACCATGCCAGATCTCACGCTGTGGGTTTTTTGCGCCCCGCTAATGAGTGCAAGTTGCGACTGTGAACGATGTGACGGTCTTGGTCTTATCTTATCAAGACTTTTTTTTCCGCCTCACACCATCCCGATATCCAGGGCTCACCATTGAACACGCCTTCCTCCTGGCCGCCATTTTCACCTGGTGCACATACTCACAGACACAATGGCCAAGAGTTCGAGGTCAAGTACCAGGAAAGAGAACAACAGGCGCAAGGCCGCCAGTGTCTTCAGCCCAGCTGAGGTTGCTCGAAACGAGCGTCTGTCCGCGAAGCTGCTGGAGTTGGCGAGACAACCTAAGCCCGAGTCTTCGGATGTGAACATGGACGGTAGGCGACTTGATGGAATGGCGAATGGCACATTTCTACATTATGCTAAGGATTTATAGCCAACGCAAGCGAAGACGTGGCGGAAGAAGTTGGCAGCGCCCAAGCTGGTGATGATACGGGTATGTACTCTGCTCTATACTCTACCTAAGTCGTCGGTATGTACTAATTGTTCGCTCAGGCATGGAAATCGATTCTAAGCCTTCAAAGTCGCGCATTGGGAAGAAGCGCATCGACAAGAGGAAACAGAAGAAGTCAAGCATTGTGTTCGCCAAGTACAGTGACAAGGCGGCCAAGAAACAGAAGGGCAGCCGATAAGCGGCCGAAATGATTTGAGTTTTTCAGTTTGGAGTTGAACGGTTTATGGCGTACATTTCAGCAAGAGTTGATGCATTTATGATGTCTCGGAAACACGAGGATGAAGACGAACAAATAACCCCGTCCATGTATTTCTCTGAGTGAGCACTCACGTTGGCACGCTCTATCAAGACTGTCTCGCGCTTGAACTGGCATTCTTGTTAGAGCATGTGTGGCTTCGATGTAGAATTTAGACTGAATGCGGTGGCGCAGCCTGGACTTGACCAGTCGACATGTCAAGCCGGCGGTCTCAAATTTCAATTGGCCCTGATGTCACCCCTGGAGCCCCCAGGCCCTTCTGGACCCCTGGCCTGTTCGTTCCCTTGATAGTCAATACTACCACCACCGAAAGGTCTAGTACTAGTAGTCACTCGCCTCCAAAACGGGAACATCGTACCCTGCTGGTGCTCGATTGCCGGCTTTTGCTTTCTCGCCTTTGTCCCCTTCAGGCACCTCTCAGATGGACGAGTCCTTTGTTTGACGTGTGCGTATTTCTCTCGGCACCGTCCTGCAGTCCCTGCCTCGTCACTGGAGCCAACCAGAGACAGAGACATCATGGCCACCGACGCTGGGCTGCGGCTGAGTGCTGTTCTTGTAGCCATAGCCAATATTTTGGTGCCCTTGTCCATTGCTACATTTGGAATCGGATTCTTCCCTTATAAACCGGTTCTTCCTGGCCTTGCGGAATATGAGCCACTGGAGTTTGGTGAGCCACCACGCGCGCCATTTGACCGGCTGGTGTTCATGGTGGTTGATGCGCTTAGAAGGTATGTTTGTGACGACTCCATGCCGAGAAAATGCACATCTCTAACAGCTCTGTTCTTCAGTGACTTCGTCTTCTCCCAAGGCTCTGGGTTTGAATATACTCAAAGGTGACTTGCCAGTTCAGATCAAGAGTGATTGGCCCCTTGCTTACCGTATCCCCCAAAATCTCCAGTCTCATTCGAAAGGGCGTGGCCATGCCGTTTACTGCCAACGCTCGCTCGCCAACAGTTACCATGCCGAGACTGAAGGCCATCACCACTGGGTCAATCCCGTCATTTGTCGACTTGATTCTCAACTTTGATGAGGCCGACACCTCATCCACTCTGGCTGCCCAAGACACCTGGCTTGCCCAAATTCGGGCCGCTGGCAAGGGCAAGCTGTTGATGTTTGGCGATGATACTTGGCTCAAGCTATTTCCTGAAACTTTCGACCGCTATGACGGCACGTCCAGCTTTTTTGTTTCGGTACGCCTTTCCCTGAACGTATCCAACGATACGGGCGGCTGATAGTACGTTTAGGATTTCACAGAGGTGGATAATAATGTTACCAGAAACATTCCGGGTGAGCTCGAGAATAAGGATTGGGGCCTCATGGTACTGCATTACTTGGGCTTGGATCATATCGGCCACAAGTCCGGACCGCGAAGGTAGTCTTTCGAGGCCATGGCTCTTTTTACTTTTCCAGGACCCCGAGCTAATTGTGCGCGAAACAGTAACAACATGCCCCCAAAACAACGCGAAATGGATAGTATCGTAAAACTGATTTACGAGGGCTTGGAATCAAAAGACCACTTGAAGTCAACCCTGTTTGTACTCTGCGGTGATCACGGAATGAATGATGCTGGGAACCACGGCGCGTCATCTCCTGGCGAGACTTCCCCAGCACTTGTCTTCATGTCTCCAAAATTCAAAGGTGTTTTGCCCAAGTTGGCGGCCCCAACGCAACCCAAGGATGAATTTGACTACTACACCATGGTAGAACAGTCCGACATTACCCCCACAATTGCTGCGTTGCTCGGCTTTCCAATCTCCAAAAACAATCTTGGTGCATTCATACCTGATTTTCTGTCATTTTGGCCCTCGCCAAAGGATCAAATACAGATTCTAACCCGAAACGCGAAACAGATACTTGGTATCGTGACAGCCGTTTCTGGCAAGGAGCTGTTTGACCCGAAAACAAATAGCAAGCCTTGTTCCCTCGAAGATACCGACATGAACGCTTTGGCATGCGATTGGCACAGGCTAAGTAAAGAAGCTGATTCATTGCTTGGGTCTTCGACATTGGACCCGATCTGGCTTTCTGGCATGGCCAATTGGCTTCGCAAAGCTCAGGATTTGATGAGCAGCATGGCCTCAAACTACGACATCCCGAAACTAGCCTTGGGCCAGACACTTGCTCTGGTGGCCGTCGTTTGCAATGTGTTGGCAATGACACGCCTGGGAACTGCCGGTGTCGGGAACATCTTGCCCCTAGTTGTCGTGACTGTATCGTACGGCGGGATGATGTTTGCCAGCAGCTACGTCGAGGAGGAGCAACATTTTTGGTACTGGTCCTCTACTATTTGGATTGGGCACCTTGGCCTCGGCGCTATTCGAAGGTAAATAAGGCCCCTTGTTTAGGATTCACATTTTTCTCCAACTACGGGCTGGCTAACCCACCTTCCTTCCTGCAGAACTCGAGCTGCATCCAGCGGCCTAAGGTATTTGCTGGCATTGGGCGTCATTCGACTGATAAGGAGCTGGAACCAAACAGGGCAAAAATTTGCAGGGGAAGCAGACCTAGTCAAACTATTTCTTGTACCCAATCCGCCGCTTTTGTGGGCTTTGATCATCGCCTCATATTTTGTGGCATCTCTTCAGCTCATGTCCAGCATTCACGACTTGCCATACGTTGCCGTTACATCAGTCACATCTGTGCTGGTCTCCTCCGCCTTCACTTTCAAACTCGCCTTTACGGCCGAGGATTCGCCGGAACTCGTCACAGCCTTTGCCAAGAAAATGAACGATGCGTTTCATGGGCAGTCTTTGCTTTCAAGGGCCAGGGTCGTCTTTGCCGTCCTCTTGCTACTCTCCAGTTTCGCAGTCTACCAGGCTCGAAAGGGAGGCTCGAAAGCCATATCCTCTGGTATAGCAAAACCTAAATACCTTCTCGTATATATGCTTTCATCACTTGCTAATTTATGCATTACAGCTAAACTGATACATCACATCTACGCCTTCCTGGCAATGACTCAATCCCGGGCGACAAACATCCCGCTTCTCCTCCTCTCGAGCATACTCCTACACTTGCTAGACTTCAGTGAACTGACAGTGGCCGAAATAACCACTACATCAATTCTGTTCCAGTACGCATCCTTTTTTGCCTTTGGCGGATCAAATGCCATCTCGTCAGTCGATTTATCGAGCGCCTATAACGGCATCAGTGGCTTCAATGTCGTCGCCGTCGGCGCCCTCACATTCATCAGCAACTGGGCAGGCCCCATCTTCTGGGTCATAGCGACCAATCTGCTACTCCTGGAGAAATTCAGACAGGGCCAGCGGCACATCTTTCGTCATCACTTGGTTCTCCTGACCCTATTTGCGACGGCTAGTGTTGCCTTTGTCATGGCAGCTTGCACGGCCTTGCGAACACACCTCTTCATTTGGACTGTCTTCTCACCCAAATATCTGTACTGTATGGCTTGGAATTTGGCCCAGCACCTGGCCATAAATGTTGGCTTGGGTAGCCTTCTCTTTTCTCTCGGTGCGAGGTAGCAACAACGCGTATTCGTAAAAGAAGGTGGATTCAATTTGGTAAATATAAAAAATATACAGACATCTAGATCTCTTGATCGCGAATATCGATAGACATCATATAAGTACCAAGCAAGCAAGGGGTTTCTTATTCGCATAACTCCCACCCATACATTGTTCCATTACGTCTTCGCATCTCATTCATTATGTCTCAAGGAGCTTAAGCAGTCTCCATCTTGGTATCTTCCTCGTCTGATGATGCATCGTCTGTCGCTGATTCCTTGTCATCCTTCTTCAGCACGACGGTGCCCTCGTCACTATCATTCAACTCTTCCTCTTTGATCTTGGGCTCCTCCAAAACTGTCCTGTCTTCTGCTGCCTGTCTATCCGTGGCTGCAACAGACACACTACGGCTGGTACGCCTGTTGGATGGTTGCTGCTCGTCGAGTGTATTGACAATCTTGCCCAGGCTGACGTGGATCTTGTACAACGCATTGCGGCTTGTGGCATCACTAAGCAGACCTTCTTCAACAGCCTCGCTTACATCTGCATATAGGTCTCGGATCATAGCCTCTGATGATCCTGGTGAGATGTAGAGTTTGCCTAGAAGACCAGCTACCAGCTTCTTTTCTTCTTCTATTCATCTGGTAAGTTTTTGAAAGACTTTGTAACAAAACAAAAAACACATGATTTGATGTACTTACTGTTGACATTGCTTCGCAATTTCTCCATAATATCCTGGCCAAGACGGAGATGGACATCGCCGTTTACATTCTTCTTCTCCGTATCCAAGGCAGCCCCAGGAGTGTAACATTTCCTTGGGTCTGTCCAGTCTACCAGGCAGGCACCAATAGTAGTCATGCTAAGCATGTCTTCTCCTACGTCAACGTCGTCATCCTCTAGGCCTTCACGCAAGTTCAGCAGAGAATGTAACGCCTGCAAGGAAATGGCCTGCATCAGATCCTGGTTGGCTGTACGCGAATAACAGAATACTGGAAGGAAATAATTCAATGCCTGCCTAACAGTATGGTTGGTCGCAGAAGAAGGATCGAAATACGCAACAACAAGTGCTTTCAAAAGCTCCTCGCATGCATCTTGCTCGCTCACAACTCTGCCGAGCAACAACTTTGACGCGGCCACAGTTGCCGCGGCTTGGACTTCTGGTGCCTTGCCTCCGCCTTTGACAGCTTTGACGTAGACTTTGAGTAAACCAGGGGTAGATGATAGCAGCTGAGCACCGTGTACGTTTAAAATATCCGTCAATATGTGCAAAGCCGTGATCTGCAAGGCTGGGTGCCCCTTATTGAAGAAATGCATGAACAATCCCAGATTCTCTTCAGCCAGGGATCTATCCAACAGTGCGCACAAGCCCAAGCATACCAAGCCTCTCTCTCGTACAGGCGCTTCATGACTTCGCACAGCTGGGACCACAAGATTGTTCAACATCGAAACCAGATCGGCGTTATCCTTCAGATTACCAGCCACATGGGTCAACATGCATTGAACGATGTGGAGGCACTTCATATTGACAACAATTTCCCTAACTGCCTTCTCTCGAGCATCTTCTTCACTTAACTCGGAATCATTGCCTCTCTTCTTGTCATTGGTAGGTGTGCTACCACGGCTCACTTCTGACTTCGCAGAGTGGAAACTATCGTCACGTTCATCCGCAAGGGGATCATCGACTATGGTGTCATGAACATCTGCAACAGACTCGAGGACAATGCTGCAGAACTCACGCTCACCGGCGGCGTCTGGAGCGCAGATATACTGCAATACTTCGACGGTAAGTTTGGTGACTTCGTCCGGGAGCTCCGGAATCGATAGGGACTGCCGCAGCAGCCTAAACATTTCTCTTCGACCAACTTCATCGGAGTAATCAAGAGTCAGGGCAATATGAAGCATTTGCTCAATAATGAACTCCTGCTCGACGGTATCTTCCTCCTCCTCTTCATCTGCAGCAGGCTGGCTTGCCCTCTTAAGAGCCTCGATGAGAGCGTCCATGTAGCGCCCAAGGTAGAAAGCGAGTTTGGTCACTTCAGGTAGCTTCTCTTCGACCAGCGACTCGTATCGTCCGCCACCCTCGCTGCGACAGAAGTCGTTGAAGCTCCTGGCCATGAAAACAGACTCAGCAGAAAGTGTTTCCCAAAAATTATCGTCGAACGTGACTGCCTCCCGATAGTCCGGACGGCCCTCCCAAAATCCTTTCATGGCCTCGAGGGCCACACCATTCTCGACTCCAGAATTGATCACATCGATGCGCTCTAATAATTCCAACAAGCCATCAAAACTAATGGGCACAGCTTCTTCCGAAGTGCCATCATCTTGCTGAGAAATTCCGGCGCAATCCGCGATCCATCGTTCCCTGAAGAGCCGACCAGCCGCCTTACGAACATTATCATCTCTATCCCGGAGACCCCATCGAAGAAGCTTTTCTCTCATGGAGAGCGAGAGATGTCGAAAATCACCCAGAGCCGGTAGAAGACGGGAGTAAACTGCTCTTCGGGTAGCAGCATCTTGATCTCGAGCCCTCTCGAGCAAAAATGGAAGAGTGTTGGGAAGAATTGGAAGATTTACAAGCAAGGACCGTCGCACATCAGCACTAGGGTCGTTCTGCATGACCTCGAGAAGCTTGCCCAGCAAATCCGTTCCTTGGTCGTTATCACTGTCTTCCGAGTTGGTACAGCCTTCGGCTTGATTGCCAGCAAGACGGCCGAGACCAAGCACAGCTTGGGACCGCACCATGGCCTCTTTGTCGCGAATCCGTTTGAGTAAGCCATGGCGGAGCTTCTGGAACAGGTCGTCATCAATAGCATCTAAAGAGTTGATAATATGTGATATAAGTTGTGTCGATCGATACCGGACGAATTTATCTTTAGCTGTCATCAATGGCAGGACCTCTTCAAGGATTTTTGACGTGAGTCTTGTGCTTGGCGTTTCCGGCATTAAACTGGTGTCTCCCTCAACATCACCCAAGATCTCGTTGTCCTTGTCGTTAGAATGTCGTAGATAGAAACCGACAAATCTAACACACTTCTCTCCGACATTCTCAGATTTCTTCACCGGCATAATCCTCAGCACACAGCGAACAAATTCTTTATTAAAAGCGGCTTCGTCAAATTCGTTGGAGGCCGCATTCGTAGGCATGGCGGGTTCGTAGCAACATGACTCATGAATTTTACGAAGATTCACGGCAAGTTTTCTATGCGTTGCGGTTGTGCGCTGGGAATCGCGAAATACTGCACATATTTTTGTCCGCAATGCGTTGTCTGGAGTATCAACATACTCGATAGCAGCGAATGAGGCGCGTGATGCGACAGAAGCACGGGAATTGAGAGTCGCCGTTGATTGTTTTCGGGAAACAGTGGTCGACTTCCTCGTCGACCGACTAAAAGTCTGTGCGGGCATCGTGTATATTGACGGCGGAGAGTCTGCTCCCTGCTACCGATATTCGTGGGTTGAGAAATGAGAGTTGTTGTTGAGGGGCCCCAGATGAAGCCGTTGTTTAGATATTTGATGGGTCGCGTCGCAAGGGTGTGTTGAAAGTCAACAATGTTCCAAATATGGTTTAGCTCAATTAATGATAACCAAACCCCCCCCCCCGCCATCACGTGCGATAAGATAAAAACTATGGGTCTCGCCTTAGCTCAAGGACCGTTTTTTTTTTTTTGGCCATCGTCCGTAGAAGTATTGGTTTTACGGCCCGCAACAGCAAACCTTTCCTCCAACTCAGTTTCCAACAGTCAAAGGCTCGAGAAAGCCTATACACCTAGCCACAATGGCTACCAGTTCGAAGAATGACCGTAAAAGACAACGATCCGAGGTCGAAGAACCACTACCATCAACGGCGGATACCCAAATTGTAGTAGGCCAAAGTACGAAGCGTCCACGAGTAGAAGAACGCAGATCCTTGTTCGTCCGCTCGTTACCTGCGAACGTCACGAATGATACCCTAGCAGACTTTTTTTCCCAGCATTTTCCTGTTAAGCATGCAGTCGTCGTTGTCGATCAAAAGACCAAAGAGTCTAGAGGTTACGGCTTTGTCACACTGGCAGATTCGGACGATGCTCTGGCGGCCAAGACCACTTTGGACAAGGCAGAGTGGGAAGGAAAGCGTATTCGCATTGACATAGCTGAGCCAAGGAAACGAAACGCCGCCAATTCAGAGGATACCGTCCCTAAAAGGCCTGGGAGAGAAGAAAGTCAAAGGCCACCGAAGCTCATTGTGCGAAATCTGCCTTGGAGCATCAAGACCTCTGAGCAGCTCTCCAATCTATTCAGAAGTTATGGAAAAGTCAAATTTTCCGACTTGCCTCAGTCGAAGGGGAAGCTCCGGGGCTTCGGGTTTGTCACAATTCGGGGCAAGAAGAATGCGGAGAAGGCTTTGGAGGGCGTGAACGGCAAGGAAATCGATGGCCGGACATTGGCAGTTGACTGGGCTGTGGACAAGGAGACCTGGGAAAAACAGCAGGATCTGGAGGCCGAAGACGAAGTTCCCAACCGTGAGGAAGAGAATTGTACGGATGACAAAGCCCTTCCGGAAACTGCTTTGTCGAGTGATGACGACAAGGATGACAACGACAATGACGATGACGGTACCGCTTCTAAGCCTGATAAAAACAACGAACTCGACGCAGATTTAGAAAATTTTATGAAAAATCACATGCAAAACATGGAGGACGAGGATGAAGATGACGAGGAGGATGACAAAGTGGACAATAGCAAGTCAAGTGCAGAGAAGAAAACTACCGATAATTCCTCCACTGTTTTCATTCGAAACCTTCCTTTTACAACGACGGATGAGCAACTCAAAGGATTCTTTTCTCATTTCGGTGCTGTGCGTTATGCCCGAGTTGTCATCGACAAAATTACAGAAAAGCCTGCGGGCACTGGGTTTGTATGCTTCGTGAAGCAATCCGATGCCAAATCGTGTATTAAAGAGGCACCTCGACCTAACGCGTCGGCCGCGGGGTCGAAGCCGTCACTACTGCTGGACGAGAATGCTGACCCTAGTGGTAAATACACTCTTGACGGCCGTCTTCTCCAAGTTGCTCAGGCCGTGAACAAGGCGGAGGCAGCGAATCTAGCTGATAATTCGCTTGCGAAACGCAGAGAGAAGGACAAGCGCCGCCTATATTTGCTCTCTGAAGGAGCCATTGGACGAGGATCTCCTCTGTTCGATTTACTCAGTCCTTCTGAAATTCAAATGCGCCAGGCCAGCGCTGCGCAGCGGAAGAAACTTGTCCAAAGCAACCCTAGTCTCCATATCAGTTTGACACGACTGTCTCTGCGGAATATCCCTCGAAACATTGGTTCGAAGGAGCTGAAGGAACTCGCAAGAAAGGCTGTTGTGGGCTTTGCCGTGGATGTGAAAGAAGGTCTTCGGCAACCCTTATCCAAGGAAGAGAATGCCCGAGATGGTAAAGATGCCAAAGAGAAGGAGCGCCAACGAAAATTGAAGGGCAAGGGCATTGTTCGACAAGCTAAAGTGGTTTTTGAAAGCAACCAGGGATCTAAGGTTGATGAGATGAATGGTGCTGGAAAGAGTCGTGGATATGGTTTCATTGAATACACGTCACATCATTGGGCTCTTATGGGGTTGCGTTATCTCAATGGCCACCAGCTTCAAGGCGACAATGGAAAAAAGCAGCGACTGATTGTTGAATTCGCCATTGAAAATGCGAACGTTGTTCAGCGTCGGCGTGCCGCGGAGGAGAAGTCGGGTGAATCACAGCGAGAAGGACGCAACACCCGAACTGAATTGGCAGATACTAGCAAGGGCAGGGCACCGAAGTTAGAACGACGCGGAAAGGGCGCGAAACATGAAAGCGAAGAAACACGAAGCCATGGCGATGACAAACAGAATCACGGAGCGTCTAAGGCTGAGGACATGCAGCAGAGACTTATTGCTCGTACAAGGTTGATGAGAAAAAAGAAGGCGAAGGCTCGGGGTAAGAGTTAATACAGGCGGCAAGATGGTTTTCTCGAGACACGGCCATTGAACGGCATTTCACGTAAGCATTTAGCAAGTTGCATGCTTGGGAAGGCAAAAAAGCAGTAGACGGCTCAATGTAGCTATTTATATATTTTCCACAAAGAAGAGGGGGCTCAATTGGTATCAGAAAGACGTAATCAACTATCCCGAGAGGGACAAGTCCATCCAAAAAAAAAAAGAAATACTACGTTCCCACGATGTAGTAAATTGGGTGAGGAGTGATGATTTCCCCCAAGGCAAAAAAAATCACTAATCGGGTTGGGTGTATGAAGCGTTATTTCCAAAACCAGCTTGATTTCTTAGAGTCGGCCCCAATTTCAAGGGGTTCGTTGTTTCCGGCTTCAATGTTGTTTTCGTTGTCCAGGTGCTTATCAGCTGGGCGAATGGTAACATAGGTTTCACTGCCAACCTCGTTCCCATCTGCATCCAACATTTTGCGGGTGACGGTTTTGTGCAAGTAGCCAAACCGATCCACATGCTCATTTTCGTTTGTCACAACCTTGTTCTTATCGTGGCTATCAATGTATGCCCCATGCTTCCCTTCTCGGGACTGAAGCTTGGCTTCTTCCGAGATACTCTTGACGAACGTATCCCACGATGAGGCGCTCTCCTTGAATTTCGAGGATATCTCAGAGAAGAGCTCCTCAAAGGTATCGGGCCCTTTATCCAGTTCCATCTTTTGCTCGCTGCCGGTATAGGAGTTCTTTGCGCTATCCTCCCCAAAACCCCGTTCCAGTTGTTTGAATGCTCTGCCTATGTCTTCGAAGAAGTTTCCAGAACCAGGGGCATCATGGCCATAACCCTTGCTGACGCTTCGCCAAGCATCAGCCGCGTGCCGGTCCAGCTCTTCGTGAAAGCTAGTCCAGTCTGGCTGGTGTGCTTTGAAGAACTGAGCACGACTGGGAACCTGGACTAGGCCCTGGGATTCAAGGCGTCGCAGCCAAAACCAGGTGGGTTCTCCGGAGGGGAACATATCCCGGAGCAGTCGCCTTTGCTGATAGCGAGTTGTGATGTCGGGGAGACTCTGGCCTTGCGAGACAGCAAGGAGATCCTCAAAGGCATCTTCAAATGTGAAAATAGAGCCATCTACTCCCGTGGGCAGATGGTTAGGAACAGGTTGAGGGAGGTGGCGAAGTGTAGTTGGGGCATAAGTCGGGGAGGAGATCAGCGATAAGACGTCCATGGTGGTGTGCCTTTTGTTGTCGTGGATGTCCATGGTTATAGTCCTTATGGTGAATACGACTGACGGGAGAAGCCCGCCTCCTCAGGTTCGATATCTCCAGCGTTACCCGTAAGGCCGTAGCTGCACAGACGTTGCGGTGGGCGGAATGAGTGGCACGCTTTGCGGGGAGTCTGTGGCGAGGAAGGTGAGATGTTACGCGAGAGAAAGATGCATCAATGAGAAATGGTTCAGGAGGACCCCGAGTCAGGCGATATCCAAATAAACGTTGCTGTTGGACGTGTTGCTCAAGAAGTGGTATTTGGCCTTCAGGGTCATGAACAAGTCGTGGCCTTGTATGAGCTCACGAGTTGCACGAGTCTGGTTGACATCTGAATGATTTTTGTGGGTCCCGGCTTCCGAAAAACAACGCCGTAGTGTCCGAGCATCGCCGCTGCAGGCTGCGAGCCCTCTAGGGTACTTAGAGCCAGGTCAATACTCCCGTACTCGAGGTAGGTACGAAGCCAATGGAACCTGAGGAACCTGCGCTTGTTGTTCTGGTGTCAGGCGAGACATTGAAGCTATAAAACGCATGTTTTAATGGTCAAAAGGAGCAATGGGAGCCAGAACCCCGGTTTCAGGGTGGCAGCCAGGCAGCTCTTGACCCGAGCTTTTTAGCTATTCATAGTCGCGCTCACATCGCAACCTAAATAATACTCCATGTACTCCGTACCTACCTACTTAAGTACTAAGTACGGTAGGTACCTAAGTAAGCAGGTATGTAGGGTAAGCACCTGCGAGCTACTCCGTACTCTGACGTACTACGGACGAATGCGACGTATGCCAAGCCTCCGTACTAACAGCCCCACCCATGTCGAACGCCGCTCCGCAACTCACCTCAAGTGCTTGCACAAACGTCACGACACATCACATCCGAAGTCTGCAGCGACCGACTTCTCCCAGGGCTCTTCTTGAGTTTCCCTTTATGTCGCCACATCCAAGAGTAGCCATGATCCGACTAGGCCCTTGATCCGGAAAGCTTCTATCTTATTTCCTATCTGCCTGTCCTGCAACCCTGATGGTCCTGGGAGCCGAGCGCTTCAACAATCTTCAGCTTGCCCTCGAAAGCTTCCCGCGACTGCGTCTGCCGGCCACGACGCTCGCGCTGCCTCGATGGACACTGTGACAGGGGCCTTTCCATGGTCGTTAACGACCGCGGCTACGCGACCCGCGGCGAGCATAACAACGTCGACGGCAGCTACGGCTACAGCTACACAGTCCCCCGGCGACCCCGGCGAGGTTTTGCAGCAATGGTCATCTCTCATTGGCATCGTCACAGCCATCGTCGGTAATGTCCTCATAGCGTTGGCTCTGAATGTCCAGCGATATGCGCATACGCGACTACATAAGGAACGAGTGCGTGTACGGCAGCGGGCGCGTGCTGCCTTGAAGCAGCCGCAGAGTAGCAGCAATGGTGCATCGTCGTATGGCACCATGCCCGGAGAGCCTAACGGGCATAGGAACGGCAACGGACGCAGTCATGATGGCTCTGTCAACAGTGCCAGTCGAGTCCATGATGGGCCAGAATCAGTCGAAACTGATCCTCTATCTCAGTCTTCCCAGTCAATCGCCCCGACCGACGTTGACAGCGCTGATGGAGAACATGACAAAACTACATCAACATACCTCAAGTCCCCATATTGGTGGCTGGGACAGATCCTCATAACTCTGGGCGAAATGGGTAATTTTTTGGCTTATGGATTTGCTCCTGCTTCGATTGTGTCACCCTTAGGCGTCGTGGCATTGATATCCAACTGTATCATCGCGCCTGCAATGTTCCACGAGCGATTTCGCGCCAGGGATTTTTGGGGCGTCGTAATTGCTGTTGGGGGAGTTGTTACCGTTGTCTTCAGCGCAAATCAGGAGGAGACCAAGCTGGAACCTCACGATGTTTGGCGCGCAATCACTACCATGGAATTCGAAATCTATCTCGGTGTCACAGTCTCGTTGATTGTCTTGTTGATGTGGGCAAGCAGCAAATATGGTAGGCGCACTAGTCTGATAGATCTCGGGCTTGTGGGACTTTTTGGTAAGCGACAAATCCCACCTTTCCCTTACCCATTCCCTTGCGATGATATTAACCGTGAATCTCAGGTGGTTATACTGCGTTAGCAACCAAAGGCGTTTCGTCTATGTTGTCATCGACTCTTTGGAGAGCCTTCACGACCCCAGTGACATATGCTCTGCTTCTCATTCTTCTCGTCACAGCAATCATGCAGATTCGATATGTTAATAAAGCATTACAGCGCTTTAACTCCACACAAGTCATCCCCATTCAGTTCGTTCTTTTCACACTTTGCGTCATTCTGGGAAGTGCTGTTCTTTACCGAGACTTTGAAAAGACGACGGAAAAACAAGCCGTAACCTTCGTAGGCGGCTGCCTCCTCACCTTTTTTGGAGTTTTTCTTATCACCAGTGGTCGGCAACAAAACGAGGCCGATGATGAGGACCTATTGTCTGATATCGACGGGATCGAGGAGACTATTGGCCTAACAAGACACGGGGAAGCAACGGCGGGCCCTCCACTAGTCCAAGACGTTGAATCACCGAAACCACCGTCTCAAAGATCTAGCAAATTGTCGAGAGTCAGTTTTGCGGATACAGCTAAACCACAATTTCCTCAAGACAAGTCCGACAAACCACGAATCCGTCAAGGCACATCCGACAGCGCGCCAAACTTAATCGATATTGAACCAGATCCTCCTGTTTTATCCGATAACCCTTGGCGAGAGTCTTGGTCGTCCGCTGCGTCCCTTCCTCGTGGCACACGAACCTTCTCTACCGACTCGGCGGTGGCAGAATCTGCTGTGATTTCAACACCAAGCAATTCAGCTGCCACGACTCCCATCCGAGACTCAGCTTTCATCCATACATACCCTACAGACAGACCCTTCACTCCTCGTCAGAGTTCGGGAGGACTCTCCCGGGTTCCGAGCCATCATCGCTCCAAGACTTTCATATCGCCATCGCCGCTTTCTTCTACAGTCACGACTGTTGTAAAGGACGCATTCCTACGAGGATATGACGCATCTTTGGCAAACACATCATCACTGAGAAGAATTCGGTCTAGCATCCGTGCGGGTCTGTTCTTCAACTTTGACGAAGATGAGCAGAATATAACAACATCGGATCTTCCTTTGCCAAGTCCCCTAGAGCCTTCTGAAGATGAGCATAGCGAGACAGATGACCCATCGCGAAGGCGGTCGCGAAGCGTCAGTGACGTAATAGGAGATTTCTTCCGTCCTAAGAAAAAGAGCAAGAATGATACCCCAAGCGGTGACGTGGAGTCTGGACCGTCTCATAATTCTGAGTAGCATTACACCAGTCACTTGCAATCTAGATAATAAGCTTCATACCCCATAGTTTCAGCGCAGTCCAAAAAGCCTGTGGAAAGACGGGCTTCTTCCCAGGCTTCTTCTTTTTCCTACTCCGCGATTCGTTTTCTTCATTTCCTGTTGGCATACTACAGTGATTTCTCGTTCTGTTTTACGCGATACGTTTGGCCGCGAGTTACGGCAAGGGAGCTGTTTTCGGTATTTGGCGTGTGTGGCGAGTATCTATCTGTGCATAAATTGGATTTCTCACATCTCATGCATTCCTCATCTAGAAGAGCTAGCGTTGTCCTTTCTTTCCCCCCTGAAATCGACACGGGGAACCTTACCGACTGCAGTCATTTTGTGGCAAACTGGGCAGAGGATTCCTTGATTCAATGTACATACAATACGGAGTAGATGAAATTGGTAACTGCATGACCACACTGATATCTCATTTAGTACTGATGGCACTACGTACGGAATACGACGCAGGGCTTGACGTGTTTCTTGCCCTGTATTCGGCGATAGTAGTACTCTGTTTGCGAATTGGATGTCATTTCTTACGTGACCATGTTACACGGCAGGGCTGAGTGTCCAAGTCTGCCAGAGGCCGATTTTGGTCGGGGCAACGGCATCTATGATCTGATGTTGTCTCAATGACAAAAGTAGGGTTATGCTCCCTTCGGCCGAGACACTCACTCCTATTTAAAAGAAGAATCACCGGGAAAAGAAATGAGGAGAACCTTGCATCGTCGTATGAATCGGATGAATGCCGACACACGCATACGTACACATCATCAGATGTGTTCTTCATGCAGCTCTCGTCACACACACGGACAAGGGGGCCCTTCACTTGTTGATTCTCGTACGGAGTATGCAGTCCATTGAATCACACGCATGAGCTCTCAGTAACACACGCATTAATGTCTCTCCCAAGATGAGCAGCATGCTCGGCTAGAAAACGAAAAACGGTGGCAATGCAGATGTTTGCTGTTTTGTTCCTGGTTGAAGAGACAGCCATATCGCAGGGCACCGCCCAATCACATGATGAGGCTGTTTCTTGCTGCGCGTTAGCATAGATACGAGGAAATGGCATATTTTTCTTCGTTCTTTCCCCTGTCCATAATAGCAGCCAGCCCTCCCGAGGCCATGGGAATAGCAAACAAGGCCCCAGCCGCAATGTTATGCAATCAAAACCCGGGGGGATGGAATATCCGCCTCGTCATGCCTGATGGTGCCTTGTCGGACCGGGATGAGGGCAGAGGACTCCATGTGCGCGTTTAACTTTGTTCATTCTCTTATTACTATCCGGGGGGATGGATCAAGGTCGAACACGATGTTTGCATGAATGTAAAGTGGCTGGGGGGGCGAGGTTTTGCATGTTCTCTGGGAAGGGGAAGCGGCCAAAGGGGGAAAGACGAGGCGGTCGGTGGGAGGAATCGAGCGACGGCCTCCCCAAAAGCGAAATGCACATGCTCCAAAGGACAAAAAGGTCTCGATGGGCTTCCGAATCTGCTTGTGACAAGCGTTGGATGGATGTTTCACTTGCAAAGGCTAATGGCTAATGGCTAATGGCGAGCGACTGAGCACACGGTCCTCTCCTCTTGCCTCCATCCCGCTGCCCCGAGACACGGCATCTGAGCTTAAAAAAAGCACTGTCCGGGTAAAGTGGATGGCAAAAAAACTTTGCGTTGGATGGACGAGCCACTGCGCCGAGAAAGTGAGAGGTGACAAACGAAGAATCGCAACGTACGGCAGTCTGTGCCGTCCGGGGAAGGGGCCTTGCGATGCGAGTCAGTCCACCCGCCCATTTGTCCTTTTTCCCCTGATACTACTAGTACAACAGAGACGAGGAGTCGTGAAGTCATCAACAAGTCACAACCCCCTTCCCCAAAGTCTGCTGGACATGATCTGTCTCACCATCAGCCCAGATCCTCGGCAGTCGGTACTTGTCAGCATCTGAAAGAATGGAGGTGCTTGGTGAAGCGACCGTCAAAAGACTCCGCTGCAACCACAAACACACGGCAAGGCTCCGTATAGAGACATTTCTGAGGTTGGCCCGCATATTTATCGGACCCGCAGTGGACAAAACCGGACACATGTTGACATGCCACCGTCGCGTCAAGCCGTTGTCAAAAAGTGGATGGCACCTCTCGTACTATGCTGGTCGTTATTGGCCATGGTGTCGCCGCGGAAGACGGGATGGAAGAAAGATGGACGTACAGAGTAAGACATGGCAACGATGGGTACCGGTTTGAGACTAACAGTAGTAATCATAGATATCCGGAGAAGGTTAGTCTTTTTTTGAATGCTTGCACCAGAGAGGCTCCAGATGTCCAGCACAGATGGAGACGGTCCCTCTCGAGGCTCTTGTTGTTGGACACAATGTCTATGTATTCTGACGCGGCGCCGTGGCACGGCGTTGTTAGCCAGGGACGATGAATTTTGCATCTTCTACTCCGTGCTAGTACCACAGAGTAAGTACTCCGGGCATGGAGAAAAGGAAGACGTTGTTGCCGTGTCTGATACATTCGATGCGCGCTGAAGCTCCGAGCAGTATCACCGGAGAGCCCAACCGACTCCGCCGTTTTGGTACTGACTGCATGGAGTAGTTCTCCGTACACGCGTGGCCTATATTGGTCCATGTTATGATTTTCGGCAAACTGACGGAGGTTTACAATGTAGTAGTAGGCCAACTCCTCCGATTCCATCGCGCGCGTCTCCGCTTACGTTTAAGCTGTTACATCGGCAAAAGCTTATCGCTCCGAGAGCCACCAGGGGAACCTGTCTCACGGAGCGCGTTTGTGCATGATGGCCGGTTGTACAGAGTAGCTGCGACGAACTATCCAGGCTGGTTCCGATATACTAGTAATGTACATACAATACGGACGTCCTGCCAGCCAGGGAGGCAATTGGCGACAAGGTCGAGATTCTGCATTGCTGACTGTGTTTTGCTAAAAGCAGACAGCGTTCTTGCTCCAGGGATATGCTGATGAGCTGGATTGGGTCAACCGGAGAACGACGCGATATAAGCAAGCGAGCTGTCTCTCACAACAAACAAAGAGATATCCTGCATGTTCCGTTTGCGAAAGCTTTACCATCACACCATGTCACGCGTCCTGGTTTGCTGGTGACATGTCCGTGTTGACTGAGGGCGCGCTGAAGACGGCGCCCCCAATACTGTACCAGACCTTTCGCAGACTGGTGATCCCTGTCCATGTGAGAACCCTGCACGCCCGCAAGAGCCAAGGAACCAGAGTTGAGTCCCCGTTCCATTTGTTTCTCTGTTTGTCTTCTTCTGTCAAACGGATCCAGTACCCAGTACGCTTGACGGTGCCTGTTGTCAGGAACACCCCCGTAAGCCGCGGTAAGACGCAGAGGTTTTTCGCTCTTGATGAAACGGAGCTAATAGTGGTGGACTCGGAGCTTTGAAGCTTCTCCGCATTTCTGTAAGGCAGTCAGTCATTGTCTCGATATTCACAATGAAGCGGAGCGGTTTGCTTTACTTGGGCAAGCTTGCGGGTGCGGGATGGATCAAGAGATCCGGAACGGCATCCAGGCACCAACAATCTTCCAGGACACGAAAGCAAAGTCCCAGAGAACTGGGTGCAGGCCAGCCATGGACAGGGGAGCCCCGAGAGTGGCGTCAGCAACCCAGCACAAACTGAGGGGAAGGGCTGGCATCACCAGCGTGGGAGGATGGAAAATTTGCAACTGCACACTGGACTTCAGGAACTAGCCACTAGGGACCGAGTGGACGAGCGACTGAAGCAGGGTACAGTTCAAGAACATGCCTGCTCCAAGAGTCCGGAGAAGAAACACCAGCCGGACTCCAAAGCAGGAGTAGATTGACGCCGACCGGAAAGTGATGAGCAAGAAGGCATGTAGTACGTAAGCATGTATGTATGTACCTTGACAGTGCATTTGACACCACATGGGCGGCCGAGGTGCTCGCCCTAGTGCTGCAGATGTCGTTCGGTGTCGGCGCGTTTCTGGACTCAGCGAACAAGCCCCTATTCCATGGAGCTGTGTTTTTGGCATTGAGGGTTTGCATGTTCAAGAGCACGATGCAGGCTGCGCCAACAGCGTGTGGTTGGACCTTGGTCCAAGCATCGATGTCTCCCGAGCCGACCACCATTCTTGAAGGAATCACCCCAAGTCGGCATCACGCAGCATCAGCCATGGGCATGCCTACCTTGTGCGGGAATTTACAAAGAATAACCTTGAACCAACAAAAGAGGGACTGTGTATGTACACACTCGCGCCCGCACGCACGCACACACACGCACGCACACGAAAGAAAGAAACAAATCTCATCACTCATGTATAGCTCCAAAGTGAGTGCTCACTCAGACAATGAATGGCGATGGTGGCTTTGGGGGGGCCATTCACCGCTCCCGTTTTTTTTTTATTGTCAAACTCTGTTGCTTCTCAAGACAAGATTCAACGCTAGTGTCTCGACTCTGATCTATTGTTCGAGTTCAAAGCTCTTTTGGCGGGTACCTGTCTGTGCAGCAAAAGAGTTCTCCGTGTCCTTCGATTTGGGTTTTCCCATATCGTAACACACCGCACTGTAAGTCATTCTAGATTTCGTATGGATATGGGGAACGGCTTCGGTGCTGGATGGAGCCTGCCATTTGCCTCATACAATCTCTTGCGTAATATGTACATATACGCTTCGTTTCCGTCTGGGCCGATAGCTTCGCAAGTAGTAGTATGCAGTAGTCACCCTGTACACACACTGGGAGTCTCGTCAAATCCATTTACGAGGTACTTGTTTGTACCAGAAACAGCCCAGAGTCATGTTCCTGCCAGCGCGGCTGTGGAATTCTCCATGTCGCCATGTCGTCCTACAAACCCCTCAACTACGCCATGCTTTCAAGCCAGAAATAGCAGTTTTTGCACAGCCAGTTCATGACGAAGCCAGTGGCTGGTCCACGAGCCAGCCTACCCAGGTGGTCCACATATACCTTTTATGTACTTTATGTAGTTATGTACATACATAACTACAGATCAAGCAAGACCATCACGAGCCGACAATAAGGCTGGCTTGTTATAGTCAAGGCAAACCAGCCAGCCACTTTCCTCAACTGACCCTGTTTTCGTCTTTCGCGCATGGGAGTTGGAAAACGAAAGTTCCCCATCTTGCTCGCATTCCAGGCGGAAGCTACTAGAACATTGACAGCAGCCTGGCAGAGTATGAACCCCTGGGTCCGCCATGATGGAGATTGCCATTGTTTCTGGTGCAATCAATTCTGACCACGGCACATCCGGGCAGCTGCACTCTCCAAGATTGAGCTGATTGTGGTACGCGTGTGCTGCAAAGACGACCGACGTGATGCGGATCGTGATTTTGTGAGTGGAGAATTACCAACTACCTAAGTAGGTAGGTTGGTTGATACTACTCGAACGCTTTGGGAAGAGCGTCTGGTGGGAATATGTATCTCACTATCCACCAGTTGCCTATCATGATGCATGATACAATGTGTATTGCACATTGAACATGCTCCGTACAGTACATAGAGCAAGTTACGCATTGCGTGCCGATGTCATTGCCGCGTTGCGCGTCCGCCGTCATTGACGAATCAGGCATTGGATTGTACGGAGCTGATGATGCCGAGATGGTTACGGAGTAGATGGCGTGCAGGAGTTTGCGTTCACTGCCCGGAGCGGTGTACTACCTTGGTCGGTGCAAGACTCTCTCTGTATTACGGAGAACTGCATGATCTGTCCTGTTCAAGAAAAATTCGCGTCTTTGTCCAGCTCCCAAGGTACCAACAGGCATGCAACAGGCATGCAACAGGCATGCGGCAGGAACAACCGGGGTGCCATGCACGCGTGCATATCACATTGATTGTACATGATTACGTCGACCAGAACGATACAAAGTGCCATTCTCCAAGTACCCAGATACCTCGGTGCCTAGGTGGCCACTGTGGGTACGCTCAGTACAATAGACTCCGTGCGCTTAGAGGAGGTCGTAGGAGTACATGCTCGGCGGATGACCACCACCAACCACGTCCAACAGCCCGACCCCAGGCAGGAACCGAAGCATAGTTCGCATGGATCATCACTCGAAACCACCCGTTGACATCTACTAGCTTTCCCACCTGCAACGCTCGAGTCTAGCTGCCTCCTAGTAGACTGTGGTTGTCCGTGTTTTGGTAAGAACAGACACGCTTCAATAGATCGTTTTTTTCTCATTCACCAGGCCCTGGCCTCGGAGGTGCTGCCCATGGCGGAGGTCCAAAATCCCACAACCTCCTTTGCAGAACGCGATATTGATCCTTGGAAGAAAGGAAGGGCCATTGTGGGCTTCCGCCACGAGTTCCCTGAATCATGGCTCACTATTCGAAAGCATCAGGTTGTCATGCAATTGTACAATACGGAGTACAATGCGTACAGATCCGACCGTCTTGTACAATCACCAGCTACGAAGAACGGAGTACAGCCCGCCCGCCTAAAAAAAAATCCCTCTCCACGGCGTTGACCCGTCAAGTTCGGATCACAACCCTGAACGCGATGCCCCATGGCGACCACCACTGTACAATAGCACAAGGGCCAGCCACAACAAACACCCAAACGCGTGCTACGGAGTACTCCTTGGGCTCTTTTTGGCCCGCGAGATCCTTGTCCAAGTCGTCGTGTATGAGCGATAACTCACAGTGGAGATGAGGTCTGGTGGAAACTCAATCCCTGCGGCTTACCTCGTCTGCCCCCAACAGACCCCTAGCAAAAGGAGCCAAGACGGTCAAGGACATCTCCTTGTCTGTTGGTTCTTTTTGGGATGGCCCATCCCCCATCATGTAATGCAAGTTCTGCCCCAGCAATTGTCAAGCCCTACGGTATATGTATTTCGTAATACTCACCTCAGCTTTGGTCGTCTAGGAATTGTCTCTTTTCTATTGCTTGGCTGACTGGGAGAGGGCATGTACGTGATGTCCGCCAGTGGCAGGGGAAGCATTGTGGACGACAGAATACGGACTTACACAATGCCTCACGGAGTACTCCGTGGTGCACGCAACTATGGGGTTCGACTTCTCAGGCCATTCAAGCGACCATGTCGTACCTGCATGGAGCTGCAAGCCAGGAACCACTTCTCTTCAAACCAAGCCACGAGAGCTCGGGTGGAGTACAACGTAACTTTGCCTCGACCCGACGCTTCGGGTAGGGTAAGCCTCTCTCTTTGGCCATAATCCTCGCTGCTTAGCTTGTTGTGTTGGTAACATGCACCCTCCGAACCAACTTGTGGCACTTCCGCTGTTCTGTTCAGGAAGCTCGCTAAAATGAGATCTTGCTCAATTGATAACAAGAAGCGTTTGTGGCTTGAGAACCAACAGTGCTGAATATAACGACGCCGGCGCTGGAAAGAACTTAAGGAATGCTGCCGCAGCTTCGCAAGATGCCTTAAGCACTCAACCACCTTCACAAACACCTTCCTACCCATCTACCACCGGGTGTCCCCCCTTCCGTTGACCGAGCTGCTGTAGCAGTGGATTCCGACAAAGTCTGTGGTCCACTGGAGATCGACTGACGAAACCGCCATTCTGTCGATGCAAGATCTGACTGGATTTGCCGTTGAGAGACACTACTAGCGCCACGGTTATCATCTCAGACCATTGCACGCGTCGGCGACGACGCTCTTGGCTCGGTATTTGCACATGGGACAGAAAGTCAAACTTCTTCAGGATTTGCTTTTGAGGGGCTTGTAACAGGGAAACTCGACGGAGACAGCTCCATCCGCCAACAGACAAGGAGTTTTCCTGCCCTGTCAAGAGGAATCAGCCACGACAGGGAGACTTTTAGTTCAACCTGGTGTATTTCTATTTTGATATCTGGCGTATCGAGGCCGTATCAGAACTCAGTCGGTCATACCGCCGGGTCCAATTGCCCGTTCTTACGTCTATATCACAGGCTTCGAGGTGACCAACACGGACCCGGGTCCGAGGTACCGCATCTAGTCGCAACCTCTGTTTTCAAAGCCCCCATTCAAGGCCCCCATCCACCCCAGACACTTTGTTTGTTGCTGGCTTCCGTCTGGGCCTTTGGGATACCCCTGTTTTGGTGGCATTTGCAGCCCAAAAATTCAATCTATCTCTCTCATGTACAGTCGTCTTCCTTATTAGCTCCGGCTAGTCACTTAACCCCACAACTTCTTCAGGTCCCCTGCCTGCTGTTGACCGTTGATAGTCTCACACAACGGACTGCCCTGGTAACACGCCCATCCCATGGTGGTATGCCGATCACATCGCAGTTCCGGTTCTGAGCAAAGGCTCTGCTTGTCACGGTGGGCCAAACACGTTGTCAAGCTTCGGAGGCACGAATCTTATCGTCACCCTCCTACCCCTTGCACTAAGTAAAGATGTTTGGTATTGGAGCAATGTCCCTGCACTCTGGGCACCACGATGCGGTACCCACCCAGGAGCCGAAAAGGGACCCAAAACTACCAAAGATGCCGCGACCTTTCACTTCGTCTTCACAACTTCACACACCATTCGATTCGTCACCCATGGAGCAGCTGTCAAGCGCAAGTGTTGCCGACTTCCTTGGTCCTGCTCTCGAAAGCCCTCCTTCTCCCCAGAAGTTGCGGCTCCTCAACAAGCAAATGAAGCGAGCATCCCATTTACAAAGGCACCATGGGCACAGGACTGCTTCTTCCGAGTCATCATCCTTATCTTCTATGAATACGGCTGAGCGACTACCTTGGGAATTGTCACTGGACAACTTGTCCCTCGTTCGAAGATCATCGATTAGGTCCAACGATAGCAATGCCCCATCTCGAGATCGGCCCGAAAGCATACACAATTTTGGAAGGAGCTTTTTTCATCGCCGAGGAAAATCCAAGCGCGAAAGCAGCACCCAGAACTCCTCCGCCAGCTCAATATATTCCGGAGATATGCCCTCTGAAAACATTGGTCATGGAGGACGAGAGGGACTCATCCCGTCCATTTTTTCCAGAAGGAAGGCATCGCGGGATGAAACCGCGCAGAGACGACCATATATTTCAGGGCCGTTCAATTTTCAGCACGTCGCCCACACACAGCGGGATAATGTCGTCAACGACGATCATCATGTCAACGGTCCGGAGACGTTGAACGACGCCTTTACCGGCGGATTCGAGACAAGCTCCTATTCACGAAATATGTCGTGGGAGTCTATTGGTGAAGTGTACCAAGAGCAAACCTCTAGCGCTGTCTCTCGTCCGCCCCTGGTACCTCGCCATACTGCCCCGGCCTCCGGGCCTCGACGGCTTCTACAGCATATTCGATCACAAGAACGGCTTCGAAAAACTCCGTCACAACCCCCTCCTCGACCCCCTAGATCCCCAATACAAGCCAATGGCTTCTGTACGCTTGGGTCCCTGCCACCTCCCCGGGGTTCCAGCCGACAATCCAGCTACCAAGATATCACAGACGTCATCAACATGAATGCAGCTGCCCGGGCTCAGACAAGTAACGAATTCTGCCAACCATTTCCTTTCGGTTATGCGACTTCTCCTGAATGCATAATCGACGATTTAAACTCTTATGAGCACAGCTATAGTCAGACGCAAGAACAATCCCCACCTGACGAAACGCGATACTCTCGTGTTATGCTGGGTGCTCGGGATTCTACTTGGCCTCTGGCAATTTCAACGCCAGCATCGTACGAAACGCTCCCTGATGTCCCCGAGGAAGAAGAGCAGCACGGCATGTCAAGACGATCAAGGCTTAGCCTTGCAAGCAATAATTCTTCTCTCCGCGGCAGCCAATCTGTTCCAATGTTGCGATCGCTTGCCGAATCTCGAAGGCCAACAAGTGTAGTTTCAGAAACCCTCGGTGGCCTGGGTATCATGGGCCTGGATCATATCGTTGATGACGATGATCACCAAAGTCTGGTCCAGCTAAGGACACCAACAAGAGAGAGCTGGGAGGATATCATAGACTATTGCTATGAACATGAGGCAGAAGCCAACTGTGACTACCAATGGGATCGTCCGTCACTGGATACTGCCAGAGACAGCTTGACGCCTCCCGCAAAGCTAGTGGCACTGGATGACAACGGGATTGAGCCTGCATCTAACGGAGGGTTGTCTGCCGAAAGTCATGGTTCTCTATCCCTCGTATGGCAAGAAGCACCATCTCTCAGCCCAGCTAGCCATACATCAACTCCCGTGGAGCATGAGGTAGTCACACCAAATCCCGCTGTTACAAACAACTTTTCTTTACCGAGGGGTGACAAAAAGAGTATTCGTCCCCTCAATATGAAGGAACCCCGACACAGCTCTGGCCCTGCCACATTTAGGGAATCTCAGACATTTACGCTGTCTCCTTCATTCCTCATCCCTGTGGATTATCAACAACCCATGCTTCTAAGTGACGACACCGAAAAACAAGCCTACTCCGATTGTGATCTTGTTGGCGGACACTTTGAACAGTCGGCCTTGCATGAAGATACGAACTCATCGGTAGGAGTTAACGGATCATCTCCATTGCTTGATCAACGTTCCAGCACCTCGACCAATTCTACATCCCGCTCAAACTCTACCGGAAGACAATATAGATCGACAAACTCGTCTTGGACTACGCTTGCTCGGCGTACCGCCAGTACCACCTCGCTCAATAAGATGGCGGGATCACTGACTGATGACTCTGAACCACTCCCTTCTGCTCAACCCCCAGACCACGATCAGGATGGACCAGAGTGGGCTGGCACATATCCAGCTACTCAAGACCATGTCCCTGACATGATTTCATTTCCTCCGTCTAATGGGCTCAAGAAATATTATCACAAGAGCCATGCTAGCGAGTCTCAGGTTCGCGACGATGCACCTCCGCTGGAAGAGAGTGTTAAGCCGAGACGTCCGAGAGCCAAGACCACAAGTTTGCCCGTCCAATCTCCTCCCCCGGTGGGACAGTACGCACTGTTCCCACGAACATATATGAAAGCCACAGGCGAACACATATGAATTAGTTCACCCATGAACGTGTGGAACTCTGTCTTGCTTTAGGGCAGTGCAACCCTTATGACAATTTCTTTGCTTCACCGTGGTAGATGTGTGGCAACAGTTGTGTTGTTTGTTTCATCATGTATACTTTTTTGTCTCTCACTAGCGTCATTTTTCCAGTCTGCTCATTAGACTTACTTTCGTTGTTTGGAGCTGAGAATTTACTAGAGGCGCATGATTTCATATTTTGTTTGTTTATCTTGTGTGTTCTACCATATACGCATGGGCTCTCTGAGGCTAGGTTCCTCAACGGTTACGACTCATTTCATTTTTTTTAGAATATCAAAATTTGTCTCCGCGAGACACGGTTCGATGTATGCGGGAAAGATTTTCTTGACAAGGAATGGCGGTATCGAAAAGTTGGACTATACAAAACAAATTTCCCTTGTGTGTGTGTGTGTGTTACTGGATCTGGGACTGGGTTTGTTTCGAGAACTGACTGGAGAATTTCTTGGCTTGCCGATAGGCAACTACCTCCTACCTGCTAGGTCTAAGTAGCAGGTAAATATTAGCTGTTTCTGGGCGAGTGTGGAATATAGCTGGAAAGATGATACTAGACTTTCTGGGCAAAAATTGCGATGGAAGGAATGACCTTGTTCAATAAAAAAAAATCCAACCATTTTTTTCACTGAAGTGACCAGTGTTTAAGCACATTTAGCTAAGTCTACTAGTACCTACCGACCTACCCAAGGTACCTACCTAGGTAGGTAGGTAGGTATTCGTTAGGAAATAAAACATGCAGAATGTTTTACGGCATAATCTCAAAATCAATACTTCCAGGAGAAAGCAGGTGGTCTCATCATGAAAGGCAGTTTATGCCATCACAAAAAAAGATGGTTATGAAATGATGGATCCGTTGTAAATCATCTCTCCAGTGAACCCGCTAGTCGGGTTGTTGACGCCGCCCAACCGTCCTCTCGAAATAGTACTTGTACACAATGTCACCTCCCCCCTGTCATCTAACAATTACCTAGGTACCTACCATCAAGAGCCGAAGCCGGATTGAAGTGAAGGAAGCCGATATGAGACAACGCCACTCCTCACAGCAACACAACTGCCCAGTTTTGAAGGCTTTTCTCTTGCACCAGTATGTGTTCCCTCCCGATGCCCTGGTGTCTTAGCCCCTACGTTCATAAACTCCTACGATTTCGTGGTCATTCTAACCAGTCTTCTTCTTCTTTTTGGGGCGTTCCGCCTCGGCTTCCTTGTCCTCGATTTCATCCGCTTCATCGGCATCAACGTCGCTCTCGGCACTACCAGAGCCTGAGCTCTCATGTGCACTATCATACTCCTCAGCCACATCACTATCACTGTCAGCCTGGAAATCTTCATCCACGCTTTCTTCATCCTCATCGGCTGAGCCACGGTCCGCCTTGTTGGCGACAACTTCATCGTCTGAGTCGTCCATGTCCTGTTCGCGGAGGGCGGCGGCAAGCATGTTGGCATCTTCATCGATTTCATTCTTGACACGCAGACCCTTGAGCTTGAAGAATGTCTCCAGAGCCTTGAGGTCTTCTCTGTTAATGTTGCTGAACTGCGACGACCCGGCGCCATTCTTCATCACAACGGTGATATCAAAGGTAGATAGGGTGGAGACGGCACCACCCACTCGGGAGAACGTAACGGATTGTGTTTGTTCGTAGGCAATGTACGTGGCCGGTTTGGGCACGAACATGAAGGCCTTTTCCAGGCAATACAGGAATCCCTCGCTGGCTTTAATGGAGCACTTGATACCGTACTGACTTCGGTGACTAGAGACGGGTAACAAACATGATTAGTGAGCGACAGTCCAAAAGAAAGAGAAAAAAAAGATCAAAAAATGGCCGGGTACATGTGAGGCTTGAATAATAATCCAAGGTACGTACGTAATGAAGTCTTTGGCTGGTGATGAAATCTTCTTATTGGCCAGACCACGGAAGATCTTGGCAACAACGTGGTGCAATGGCTCCTCGTAGTGCGGCTCCAGCTTGTCTTTGTACTTGGATTGCAATTCTGACTCCTCGAGGTTCAAGTCAATGGTAACCTCCTCGTCCTTCTTGAATTGCATGACAACAAATGGGTATCGTGTCTGACCCTGACGTAGTGGAGGGTCTAGGCCAATACACAGCATGCAGTGCATCTCGTCAGGCTTGGGAAGAACCATGAATTTCTTGATAGCCTCGTATTGGATCTTATAATCGTACGTCTTTCCGCGGAGTCGGAATGAAGCTTCATACATGTCGATATCGAAACGACCTCTGCCGAAGGACATGTTAGCAAATCAGGGTCAAGACAGGTAGACGCCTCTTAGGGTGCTGGGGGCTCATGACATCATACCTCGGAGTAAGATGAAGCACGTCGAGGAAAGTGGCGATAGTATCACCAGCAGTCTCTCCAATCTCAGCCTTCTCGATGAGGGTGTCGTAGAAGAGGGTGGCGGCATTCTTCTCCTCAGCTTCCTCCTCCTCGGCGTCGTCACCATCAGCTTCCTTCTTGGCAGTGGTAGTACCAGGAATATAAAACCGCATTTCCACGAGCTGGTCCCTGCCACCACCGGCCTTTTTGCCTTTGCCGCGAGCGCCACCAAGCTGACCATTGGTGCCTGTGTCATTTGAGTCTTGGGGCAGGGACATTTCGACGGCGACCTCGTTGCGACCAGCCAAGTTGGTATTGCCAATCTCCGAGTAAGGAAGCTCAAAGGCCGGCTTGTTTTGCACACTAAAGGTCAATTCAGCCTTGGCGAACTCGGCCTTGCCCCAATTCCAGCCACGGAGCGCATGCTCTTTGTTTTCGAGAACGGTGCTGTACCAGTTCTTGAAGACCTTGCTAAGCCGGTCGTAATCCTCCTGTTGAAAGCCATCGAGCTGAATGATGCCGGAATTCCGTTGCAAAATCCGAATTTCATACCCCTTGGCTGCCCGGCTCCATTGCGCACCACCAATGTTTGTCTGGTCTAGGGTGAAGGTGTCACCTCCATTGGACGGCTTCCATCCAAAGCCCGTCTCGGCAAATCTGCATTTGCCGCTCTCCCTGGAAAGGTCGAGGTAGATGCTGTCGAAGCTCTCGCTAAAGAAAGCGAATGTTAGTTGAGACATGTCTGCGCGGTTTGCCGTGACAGCAGTGCGTCGCCAGTGCGAGTTCACGAGCTCGAGCTACAAACACGGCGCGCGAGGTATCGCTGCCATGATGCAGAGGCGGTCCGATCGCTAGCCCACAAGGAAAGAACTGAGAATTGAACAGGTGTAGAGCTACTCACATTGCAGTCATCTTGGGCGATGTGCACAGAGACGCTGGCTCGACACAAAGGAGAGATGGCAGTAAGACGGGATGAAATGCGTTGCGGCCAAAGCTGTCAAACTCTCGCCGGTACTTCGAGATCAAAATGTTGGCGCACCAGCCTCGGATTGGCTGCGTCGTGGGGAAATCTGGAGACACGCGCTGGTCGGCGCGTCGCGAGGCACTTGTTTAATTGATGTGCTTAGGTAATACACTCGTGGTTGCTATTGGCAGTTGCCCAGACAGTCAAGTGGTCAAAGTGGTCATCTGGGAAGGGCCCGGTGGCCAACCTAGCGCAATAGCGGTCACATGTGCTGGTTGGTGCGATGCTAATGCTGAATCAGTGGCCCTGAACAGCGCCTTCTGGCGGTACTTCGCCTCTCCCGAGGTCACATCATGACACGCAGTTAGTCATCCCCGCCCCAACAATACCATTCAATGTTGACCCTTGCATCGGACCCGTCCCCGCCGACGGGCTCTCGCTTGCGCATGCTTCCAAGTCCGAGACCTTGGACGGCGGGCCATGACAACATCGCCGCCACTCCGCTCGCTCTTTGAATGTCACTCGTTTGCATCCTCCTGTTACAACCTCACTTCCCCCACCTCGCGCTCCTGTTTCCTCTGCCAGTTTTCCAGAGCAGGACTCCGCAATTTCAACCTTGCTCCTTTCTTCTCTCTGTGGCATCTTATGCATAACTTTGTCTGCAGAGAGGCCTTGCATACGCTCATGGTATCGATTCCCTCCAGGGCTGGATTCGGCAGCCGTTGACCATGTTATCGAATTTCGAGCCGTCTCAGGTGCTGGCGCGGTGCACCTCTGCCGGCAGAGTTACCGCAGTCTTCCTGCTATCTTTATTGGCAGTTTCTTCTCCGACGGCTGCTTCGCACCTTTCACCCATCGATCGAGATGCTGTCGTAGGTCAAGATGTCTTTCTTCCTCCAGCCATCGTCACGCCATCGAACCCGGAATCTCCCCGACCAGCCGACCATACATTTACACTGCGTCACATCTATCATCATGGTACCGATCGGCATCCGCGACTCCATCGCAGCATGGATGTAACTCACGATCTTTCGTCGTCACGCGTCTTTCTCGCCGCTGAAGACGGCCATGCTGAACATGACCTACCTCATCTCAGTGCCAGGAGTCGTGGCAACACCATACAGCGTCTCGTTGATAGACGCCCTTCTGTTGTAGACCCCATGGTTGCCCACGCACGCCAAGAGGGATATGTTGCTGTGCTTGATGCTTCAGCATGGACAGTTGATGATGTTCCCTCGCCAGATGTTACAGATAAAGGCACTGTGCTTAGCTTAGCTTACATGGCCGCCAACGCCTATGTCGAGACAGAAGACGCTGCCGATTGGTTAGACATCGGTGAACCTTTCAACCGCAGTGCAGACTTTGGCTGGCAAAGCGATGGGCTGCGTGGACATATCTGGGCTGACGACGACAACTCAACAATTGTTATCGGTCTCAAGGGAACAACCCCTGCCGTCTTTGATGGAGATGGTACCACGACCAATGACAAAATTAATGATAACTTGTTCTTTAGTTGTTGCTGCGCGCAGCAGGGACAGTGGACTTGGCATCAGGTTTGCGACTGCGCCACGAGCACGTACTCTTGCAACAACACCTGTGTTACCAAATCTCTGCACGAAGAAAGCCGGTACTACGCCGCTGCCCGCGAACTTTACTCCAATGTTACTGAGCGTTATCCCCATTCTACAATTTGGGTAGTAGGCCACTCATTGGGTGGAGCTGTCAGCTCCTTGCTAGGTCTGACGTATGGTTTGCCCGTCGTCACGTTCGAGGCTGTTCCCGAGGCTGTTGCTGCGACTCGCCTTGGTTTACCCATCCCTCCGGGCTCTGATCCCAAAGCTCCTCAAACAAGGGAAAACACTGGCGCGTATCACTTTGGTCACACGGCCGATCCCATCTACATTGGCACCTGCAACGGTGCTACTGCGTCTTGCTCCTTCGCCGGTTACGCGCTGGAGACGACTTGCCACACTGGAAGCGAGTGTGTCTACGATGTTGTTGCCGACAAAGGATGGCGTGTAGGGATTGGAACCCACAAGATTCGAGCAGTCATCTCTGACGTCATTTTGAAATATGACGATGTTCCCGAGTGTTCCATGACCCCCGAATGTCGAGATTGCGCCCAGTGGAAAATGTACGAGAGCAACGGCACAGAGACGACGACAACATCGACGTCAACAACGACGACTCGTACGCGAACACGAACTTCAACCTGCAAGACCCCAGGCTGGTGGGGTTGCCTCGATACAACGACTACAGGAGTCACGGCTACGAGTACCAAGACTACGTCCTCGACATCAACTTGCAAGACGCCGGGCTGGTTTGGGTGCAAGGATAAAACAACCACCACAAACCCTATCACTACAACCTCAGATGTCACTACAACAACCCATACGCCAACAACCACGTGCGAAACACCGGGAAAGTGGTGGGGTTGTTGGGATAAGGATGAGACTAGCACAACCACAACCCCTCTACCAGGCACACGTACACAGCCGCCCATTACCAAGGGTCCGACATCGACAACATGGACAGCTGCACCAACCAGTAGTGCTCCATCTACGGAAAAGTGTCTCCGTCGAAACTGGATAGGATTCTGCAAAGAATGGGACGGCGGCAAAGGGGTAGACGCCTTTTTCCCAGATGAGATGTAGTGTTTTCTTCCGGGACTGATATACCTGGGACTCGAATTTTGGATGCGTAGATGGGAAATTGATGAGATCATTATCACCATATATTCCCCTCTCTACGAGTTCCGCGATTTCTGGTTGCAAATTCAACATGTTATGGAGCCACCTGATTTCCTTGATTAAGCAAGAGGAGCATTCACACATACACATTATACACACATACACGCAGCGTTTCGCAGGATGGCTTAGTCTTGCACTGCAGATTTCAGTCTTGTCATTTTTTTAGAGTTTGTTCTGTTTTTGGCCATGCTGGCTTGGCGTGGCAGAGGGGGGGTTTTTTTTTGGTTCGTTTGAGTGTTTCCTTGTCTAGCGAGAGGCGTTTGAATACTTGGCATATATTGGATCATCGTGGACATCGATAGAAGTCAGCGCTAGCCCTGTAGTTAGAAGGCAACAAAGACGGCGCACTCCATCTGTAGGCCGCACCGGATAGACCGCCAGTTCTATGATCAAATTAGCGAATTCCACTCCTTCCGTGATGTTGGTTTTTGTGAAGGCGACAAATACATGATGGGAAGTCCCAATAAAAATAAACCTATCAAAGCAAGAGATATTGCTGTTGCACTTTCCTTGATTGCGCTGAGCAGGCAGCCGGGCATAATGTGTGGGCCATGATGTCAGCGGTGGTGGAACGCCGCCTCGATAAATTTATTGTCACCCCTCAAACGCGTCGCTTTTTGCACATTTTCAATTGCAACTCAACATCCACACATGGTTGCCACCACGCGCATGTGGCTCGACCACCAGCCAGCTAGTCACGGATGATTCTCCCCTTGGTGACATGGAGGATCCGTCTATGATGGATACAGAATCAAGAACATCTGACAGGGACACATCGCAGCTGTCCGATCCGCCCAGCGATCTCGATAGCTCGGACAGAGACACCCCCGACACCCCGGCCCAGCAGACAGAATGGCTTGCGACAACGCGAAAACGCCGGTCCACGGCCGGAAATCGTATGAAGTCAATGCTTGCTAATGAAGAGCCAGACTCAGACCTGGAACTTTTATTCGCCGAAGACGAGAATGACCAGGGCTTCTCCGACGTTGGCGAGGATGGCTCCGACGTACACATGGACTCCTCATCTGACGACGAAGATGACAACAACGCCAACGACGATGGCTTGGAAGGCGAAAAGGAGCTAGAGCGCCAGGCAAAAGAAAAGCGCGCTGCCCAACGAAAACGAAGAGCACAAGAAGCAATCCCGGCCAAGTTTAGAAAGAAGGTTCGCATCGACCCTACCACCAGGGCATCTGTCCCAGCTCCCGCGCCACGACCGAAAAAAAAGTCAGAACGAGCCTCATGGCTGCCGTCGCCTGCGGATCTGCCTACCCGTGCCTCATCCCGACAGACAACTCGTATATCCAAAGAGCAGCTGCACCAGCAAATGGCAGAACGTGAGGCGAGGAGACTCAAGCAGCTCGCACAAATGGAAAAGAAGGCTGCTCGACTCGAGGCCCTGAAAAAACCTCCCATGACGCAGGAGGAGAGACTAGCGGAAGCTGCGATTGTAGAGAAGCGCAACAGCAAGAGTCTCAATCGCTGGGAGGAGGCAGAGAAGCAGCGCGAGGAAGAGCGAAAGGCTAAACTGGCTGCTCTGAACCAGCGCACGCTCAAGGGGCCAGTCATTACATTCTGGAGCGGAAGAGGCCAATGGGATGATGTCGAATTGCGGTCGCTGCGTCCATATGTAACTGAGGTGGAAGAGAAGCCCAAAAAGAAGAGAGAAAGGGTGGACAAGACCGCAAAGGGAAAGGGAAAGGACAAGGATGGTGGGAAGACTGACGAGAAGAAAGTCTCCAAATCGACAGATACAGGCAATCTCCAAGGCGCTATCAGAGCTGAAGATCAAAATTCAGAGACACCCAAGGCTGTCGGGAATTCCACGATAGACAAACCAGCAATGAGCGACGACAGGAACATGGAAAGCGGCAGCGCAATAGCCAAAGATAACAAGCCTTGCGTACCACCAAAGGCCGATGCAGGTACAATAGAGGCTGTGAATCTGCCGACGCCTACAGAAGCATCGCCGGCCCCAGCTGCGGACGATGCATCGGCAAGCAGGGAGGTATCAGGCAAAGAGCCAAACAATGAGCCTATGGACGCAAAGCCCGAAATCACAGACGATGCAGCTTTAAATGCACAGGAAAAAGTCATTATCGTTGGGGGATCAACCAAATCCTCGAGGGAATCCCCTACAGCTTCAACACCTATTCTCAAGGAAGAGACCGTCGCTTCGACAGATTCAACTGTGCCACAACCTCCGGCTTCTGCTCCTGCTCCAACCCCCTCTTACTCTCCTGCCTCCATTCAAATTTCTACAGCGCCGTCATCAAATCGCCCAAGCGGACTGGCGGCGCCTCCGCCTCCTCCACTCGCAAGCTCCTTGGCTGCTACGGCTGGTCCAACGCGCCCTCCAGAAGCCAGGCCATCGAGCGTGCTGGCCGCTCCAATGCTCGTCCCGCCGCCAGGAATCGACGTGAACGTACCCTCGCCAGTCCATGCTGCATCCAAATCGAACGTGCTAGCACTCCCTAATACAATCCAGTCCACATTCACACCGCCGTTCGTCCAGGCCGTGGAATCAACGACGGTGGCAGGACCATCCGCATCTTCAGCAACCGCAACCGCAACAGCCAAGGAGGTTGATGCAAAGCCAACAATGCCGGCTGACTCAGACCTTCAACCTGCCCGAAATCAAGCAGCGCATAAAGGGAAGTCGGGAAGTCCAATAGAGTCCGAGGCCCCAGACGTACCTGAGGTCCCTCGCGATATGAACGCAACAAGAAACGGCATCATCTACCAAAATTTTGATGGGAATGCCATACGTGATAAGAATATTCAGACCCAGATTCTGTTTGGCCGCAAAATGACCAAACTCGCCAGTAAGACAGCCCCGTTGAGTTACACACGCAACGTCCAGTTGACCTAGCGTTTTGAGACCAGACAACTAACAGACTACTTCAACAGAGCCTACACCTGCACCAATCTGTGTCATCACAAATAACCCAGCACGCTATCGGGATCCCAAAACCAATCTCCCGTTCTACAACATGTTCGCATACAAAGAGATCCAGCGGCTTAGCAACGGCGACTACCAATGGAGTCGCATCCTCGGTGCATGGGTGGGAAACCCAAAGCACGCAGCACGTGGTGTCCCTGAACGCTTCCTCAATCCTGGTAGTAGCGGGAAACTAAAGACCCCGGAAAGACACGAAGACTCTAAAATCAAGCAACGGGAACGACCTGAGAAAAACAAGGAGGAGGGGCAAGAAATACATGTAGCTGCGGCTGGTAATAATGCTGCTATGAAGACTGAGCAAAGTGGTGGCCCTGGGCAGACTGCACAAGATATACATGTCGTAACGTAGCGAATCAATAAGACTGGGAATAAATAGTAATATAGTATATTATACTCTTTAAATATTTAAGTATACTCTGCTATATTTAAGTATACTCTGCTATATTTAAGTATACTCTGCTATATTTAAGTATACTCTGCTATATTTAAGTATACTCTGCTATATTTAAGTATACTTTATTATATTTAAGTATACTCTGCTATATTTAAGTATACTCTGTTATATATAAGTATACTTTATTATATTTAAGTTTACTTTACTATGTTTTAGTATATAAAATAAATAAAAATATAACCTAGATAGTTATATAAGACTACTAGTAGTAATACTATAATTGCGCTGTACCAGGTTACAAGACTGTAACGTGCCTTAAGGCAAACACAGAACGCGTCGCGATATGTTAAATACACTAGCTGAGGTAGTAGGTATTAAGAAACTAGTTAGAAAGAAATAATACCACTACATACTAGATAATCCTTATCGCGGAGAGACAAAATCTAATAGAAAATACATCTGTATTTACTATATCCGTAAATGTTCTGGACACAATACTCTTGTATAATAAACTACATGGCTTACTCTCTAAATTTCAAATAGAAATGAAGTCCGCGCACCTGCGGCAAGGGCAGAAACGGTGTATGCGAAACAATGTGGCAACGTTGAAGCTTTGTGTAGAAGCTCGCTTTTGATTGTAAAGTGCGAAAGTCTTGCTCGCCATAGCCAGGTAAGCCATCATCTAAGTGTACAACTGCCTCCTGTCTTCCTACCCTTCCATCTACCTGCCTCCCTTATAGTACATCGCACAGTCCCCTGAGTCCAGGGCTGCTGAAAAAAAAAAAAAGAACAAACACGCCATATTCCCTCTCGCCAGGAGAGGCCAAATGTGTATGCCTACCTCCAAATCATGTGATCCCCTTCCTCTAAATTCTGCTCAAACCTGCTGCCAGAAATATGGGGTATCAGAAGTTTTTGATATGCCTGCCGTTTCTAATCCTGATTCCAACGCCGAAGAGATTTATGATGCACAAGGCATAATCTAAAAAAATTTTTAAGAAAAAAAATTGACCCATAATGCAAGGCATTTTATGCGTTGGTCGAATCCGTGCGTTGTTGGTTTTTCGATCATAATGTTCATTGTCGCAATGGTTATTATGTAGTCTCACGCGAATAATCGGGTGAGTCTGTCTCTGCTACAGCAAATACAAATCACTCCAAACTGTAGTGACACCTCGACTCAAGTGTTCTTATTGCCAATGCCACCGACCAACAAGCCGAGTTCGTTGACAAAGTCATCCAGACCTAGGCCAGTATCCATAGGTACATTTAGGAAATTTGGGCCACTGATCGGCACGGTCGATTCATGTGCCTTGGAAAAGGCAGTTTCCGTATGGAAGCCCATCATTCCAGGGCAAGAGCCGTCTGCGGACTTATGCTCTTCAGCATGTCTCGGCAGACTATATCCTTTGAAAGATGCTTTGGTTGAAGGTCCTGCATGTGGTCTATAGGCTGAACAATCGCCGTCATTGCTTGACAAGACATCGTCATCATCGTTTGAATCGTAAAAGGGTGAAAGCTCCTCTGCCAAGGACTGTGGAGACATTGGCGTATCAAAGGCAGTTGACGAAACCGAAGGAGAGCGGCCGCATTGGCCAGCTTCGGTGGTATCAAGCTTCGGCAGTTGCGGTGACCCTTCCTCTACTACACTAGACTTCTTCGACTCTTTGCCCTGCTGACTGCTTGCTGGTCGAATAGCTAGCGTCGGAGAGCTCGAGCTCGTGATTGTTCGAGGTTTGGAGTCTGAGGAGACACACCGCTGAAAAGGAGGAGGGGATAATCTTGTCGCGAAGACTGGCGTCTCTGGTATAGCAGACGTGGCAAAGTTGTCATCGTCATCGTCTATATCTTCGGCAACCTCGCTTGGAATATTCAAGGCTCGTGGCGGCGGATTGCTGAGAGCTGTGGCTGGTGGTAAAGGAGGGTCTTCTATTAGGAACCGTCGGAGCGACTCGGGTGAGATGTCTCTGGTCCTTCGTCCGTCCGAGGACGATGTTGGCCTACTGTCAGGCAGCGGCCAGAGAGATGGTGTCATGGCACCATCGCGGCTGAGGCTAGGTGTACCGGGTCTCTCTACATCAGCATTCGCTGATTTTCGACTAAAAATTCGCTTCCAGGGAGGGCCAGGTGATTTAGAACGGCTTGAGGTATGATTACCCAGTAATGACGAAGCCGAGCCGAGACGACGGATCACAGGATTAGCTACAGCTGCTGGAGCTGGGACTGGGGTGATATATCGAGCCTCAGGATTCATCGTCATGTATGATTCTTGACGAAGCGAATTAACCGAAGCGCTGCGGTGCCTCAAAGTTTGTTCAATGGGAACGTGAAGAGTGTTGACCGTTTGGCCTGGCAGGTAAGGACAAGAAGTCGTCGACGGTTGGGCTGGGTCGTGTATTTCAGTAGAGCCATCTACTTCGTACTGACAGATAGGCATTCATGTGAGAAAGTGACTTACTTAAAACGCGTTATGGGTGGTGAAATGAGAATGACTTACGTAGTAGTAATATGTGTCGCCCATTTTCAGTCCCCCATTCCTCGTCAATGAGTGACTGGAGGACTCATCGTGGGAAATTGTATCTTTAAATGAATAGCACCCTCTCCATTGGCCACGGCCGCGTCGCACGTCTTGCTTCATTGCGTACCACGTGGAAAAGTTGTCCCAAGAGCCAATAAGATGGATTGATTTCACGGACGGATCCGTCTGACTGTAATAAGCACTTGTGTTAGCACATTACTCTCGCGAAGGGTTGCACGCAAAGTTGCGTCGGGTCTAATTAGTCTTTCACACGACAAGTCACTAGACTGGCATGTTCGGAATGAGTGCGAGATTCAGCAGACAATGACTCTGACGCGACTGCAAACAATGAGGTGTCTAGGACTGAGACACGAAAACGCGCGAAGGATAGAGAAAGGACTATGGAGCTAATATACCTGCGACAGAGTGAAGCGTACGAAGTATGGAAAGAGGCAAAAGATTCAAAGAAGTGGAGATCTGGTATGCCGCAAAATGTAGACGAAGTTGTGGCGTAAATGATTCAAGGGAGGGATGCTATTTGTTTGGAATGTTGCAAGATGAGAGCGAAACAACAGCACGAGGTGTCTCGAGAAAGACTAAAAAGGGTCGACCCCTTTCGCATGAGAGACGAAATTCCACAAAAAACCAAAATAATCAAAAAGGAACAAATATTATTAAGGTGCAGCAGACGACAGCAATTAAACTCACAGTAAAAATGTGAAGAGAGTGGTTGCAGGATCCATGGCGAAGATAAGAACATGCCAGAGTCCAAGGCCTCAAATATTATATGCAGGTGAAGCACCGTCGCTGCAGGCAACTACATGTGCCGGCGCCTAATGCTGCTTGGATACCAGGGCCCTGTAAATCACTTCCGCTGTTGCGTGTCTCTCACGCTCAATCATGAATGGGACGGTGGTGCTGAAACACGGAGTGACCGTTGCACATTGGAACAACGCAGGAACCCGAGATCACCGACCCGAGCCAATTGGCCAATGATGGCGTGGGAGCGCTGGCGGAAGCGCCGAAATGGAGCAATTGCTGGCTGAGTGAAGGCTGTGAAAGGCTGCTGCTGAGACGAGGATGAGCGCTTAGCAGTGTAAAATATTGGACGCCCGAAAGGCTAGACTTGACAGGCTGCTCGGCAAGGGTGCTGTGGATATGATATTCCTTGGCTTATGCGTGTGAGATGCTAGGGGTTGTTTGGTCCCAGGCTGGCCACGAGGCCCTGGAGAACGCTGAGGCTGAAGCTGATGTGCAAGCAGAGAACGCGAGCCCCGGAGACTGGGCAAAACGGCTATGCGAAAGAGCCACCGGGTGGTAGTAATTTGATTTTGTCGAATGCGGCCAAGTACAGCAACTAAGCGAAGGGCCTACGGAGCAAGTCGGGCTTTGTTGGCACGAGTTTCTGAGCGTATTGCGTATCCAGATGTCCGCAATGAGCACCGCACGGGTGAGGAGACGGCGCCGCGGACGTTGAAGTCAGCCCAGGAATACGGAGTATCAGAGCCGTTAAATGATCAGTGCTCCCGAGGCATGCTGGGCGCATGAGAAGGTCGGAAAACGGGGTCCGTAACGATTCGGCTGCTGGGCGGTTGGGAAACCGCCTTCTCTTCGCATGAATACGGAGGAGAAGGGAGGAGAATAACAACAGCAGAGTCAGGAGGCCGGGTGCCGCAGACCAAATAAGTGAAATAGGGTCAATTCGAGCGTCGACGAGAAGACCAACATGAGACGAGGGCCGGCTTGGCCGCTGAGCACTTGTACCGGTACCCGTCCGCCCTATGTCCAAGTGTTTGAGCAGGCCGCTTGACGAGCGACGCTGGCCAACGGTTCCGGCGGTTCGTTGTGGAGATGGAGATTGCTGGAGTGCCAAGTGGGTTGAGTGGCTTGCCCGGGCACACAAAACTGGTGTAGCGTCAAGAGGTGAGCAGACGAATATGGCCCCGCGTACGGGAGCGGCGGACACTTCAGCTGATACTCGAAAGTCTAATAGCGCATGCCTATTGTAGCACTGCGAAAGCATAATTTGATTTGATTATTGCGGCAGGTCCCTGAAGTCGAGCTTTCGTCATCGCAATCGCACACGGCACGCAGCATGCGCTGCAACGGCGGATGGAGATTAGACCACGACTTGGACCTCGAGGGTTGCGTTGCGTCTTGGCCGAGATCAGAGTTGCCCACTGGACCAGGCCAAGCTGCCTGGAAGACTGAGAATGCACACCAGACGCCGAGGCCAATAATACATGGAGACCAACAAACGAAGTTGGGTAATAAAGGTTGACATGAAGCGTGCTTGAGACAACCGTGGGGAAACATGGGCTGAACACGATGGAGTCTAGCATCGTCCGAACGAAGAAAGGAAGGAGCGGCCCTGAAGCATGACGCAGGAAAGAGGGGCCAAGGGGCCCAGCAGGGGCCCAGCTGTGTGCCCGCTGCCAGTTTCTGGCTCCAATGTGATCGTTGCCAGCTGCCAGCTGCCAGCTGCGAGCTGCGAGCTCCCAGCGCTGATCTCATATGCCGTTTGAGCTATTAGAATTGAGGGGGGACAAAGGACCATCCTCGTTTAAATTATGGCCAGGTCTTCTAACTCCATCCTTGTTGCGCCCGGCCACCTGTGCACGGGTTCGAGAAATCTCCCGGTCTGCCCAGCCAACAAGTTGTCAAGATCTCTAATTTTGGAACGCCTACAGAGTAGTACTCGGCACAGTATGTATGCATAGGTTCTTGTCTCCTCATCCCAAATGGTCTCCTCTGGACTTCCATAAGTGACTGGTGCCAGGCCGAGAAAAGGCAAGTACATACACAAACTAATACGGAGGATTGAGCTGGTATAATACAGCCCCATCGTTACGGGAAAGCTTAGTATCTTGAGACACGATACGGAGTGCTTCGTGTAATATGGAAGGACCAGCGGCTTGTGGAACCACTTGTGGCTAATTCCAGAACGGAAGGAATATTCCCATAAAATAATTGCCTGCTGACTCGCCTTGTCGCCAAAATACTACGTACGATTGACTTCGTACTGCATTGCAGGGCCCCCCGTGGAAAGGCACGGTGCCGACAGCACAGACTCCGTACCGAACATAATGATCCATCGTTTTCCAGTCAGTAAATAACTTAAATGATGCTATGCCATGATATCGAGTAATGGATTCCAAGTGACAATCATGACGCTGAGACATGTTACGCATTCTTGTGCCACTTTATGCGTCATGTTGCACGCATATCTGTAGCGTTGCATGCGGTGTTGCACGCCCCCAGATGTGTCTCGCATCAACAGCTACTCACTACTTAGTTGGTCTCTGTCTGACGGTAGTCGCTGTGCCACAAACGACTTGATGAATTGATTATGTCAGGGTGATGCAAAATCCGATAGGCCTTTGGTAGTATTCCAGACCAGTCCACACTGGCTCAGGCGGCACAATTTGCTTCCAACCTGGTCGAGACGCACGCCCACAATCGAGGGACCTCACACCTGACAGGCCGGCTTTGATATATTTCGTTCCCCGGACATGCATGATAGTTTGGGTGCGCTTATTGTGCGTGCAGCATGTCTGGCATTAACGCCAGCCTGGCTTGTGTATCGTTACAGGCCAGCCAAAGCTCTCCGCAACGCCAGTCCGCTGGCGATACGTACTCGGCAGCACCCGTCTTTGGCCACACGGATGGACAAGCCTGGAGCGCAGCGAAGCCAGTCGGGACGACCTGTGCTACCTCGTGGAAATGGGAGAAATGGGAGTCGCCGATCTCAGGATCCACACCATTCAACGCAAAGTTGAACGGGTGGACGGAAGTACTGCTACATTGCAAACTATAAATGTCCAACAATGTCCAAGAGCCCAAAGTACGGACCTAGCCGAGCTGAACTGACGCCATTGGTCTCGTCTCCCGTTGCTGGGCTCAGTTTCGTTGATGCGCTAGTGACCGATAATGTCAGCTTTTGAAAACAATGCCACTTGATAACAACACTAGAATCCAGACACACTTTAATATGGAGAGCAATCGATTCAAATCATGACATCTCCGGATTGAAGTCCGCCAAGCATGTCTCGATGTTCCTCGGCGGTAGGCGTCCCGTGCTGAGAGGGTTCTGCAGCCAAAAAAAAAAAAAACAGAAAAAAACCCAAGAATTCGTCCTTTGAATGTCATAATTGTTTATTCTTCCTGCCAATCGCCTCCCTACCGGCACTGTCATGTAGAGCACGAAGGGTCCTGTCAAAGCAACCCTCAAGGGTCTCTCCAACAGCTGGACTAACGCGCCCGATACGACTACCAATTACCGTGCTACACCAACTCGCGTTACGTACTTTTGTCACGTCGTCCCTGGCATGATGAAGAAACGTTTTATTCTTTGTTTCCAACTTGTGCCCTACCAACCGAACATTATAGATGTTACATGAGAATAATGCCCCCCCCCCCAATTTTGCAAGAAACGACAATATCATCCTCTTCGTCACCCAAAGGGCCCAGTTCCACCCAATAACTACCAACATGTCCGTGACGCAGAATGCCAGCCTATCGATGTTGTCTGCATGATCCATCGCTGCTGCTATGTGTTTTTTGCTCTTCTTTCGTTCTTTGAAGGATAAAATAAGAGGGCCGGCAAGTTTTGTACAATTGGCAGTTGTTCTCGATTCCACCACACGTTGTCACCTTACCAATTCGGCATAGCGATCTTGGGAGGCATATGAGTAACGAGCTAATGACAGAATATGTCCACCATTGATCGACCATAGAAGACAAAGATTAAAAATTATAAATGCGGCGCTGAGGCGTTCGCGTCATCATACAAAACGGTTTTGCCCCAAATGTCTCATTGAGGAATAAAAGTTGTTATAAGTCGATTAGAACAACAGGTAAAACACGTATGATTGTAAAGGCTCCCAGAGCAGTTGTGCATCAAACATGAGATCGAAGCAAAGACTAATTATTACGTTGAAAATAGCGGCATGAACATCGTCTATTTCGTTTTCTCGGTTCGCTTCTTATCGGCAAGTCTGTCGGCTCGAGGGCCCTTGTACTTGGTACCCAATAGGCCGTCCCAGAAGGTGAAGAATGGCTGGGAGAAGTTGGTCTTGATTCCCCAGGTCTGGTGGTGAATGTCGTGATAGGCGGCGTTATTAGAAGTGATGAGCTGCAGAGGGTCCCAGGGAAAGGCGTATCCACAGTGGTCATCGACAGTCTTGATTGTCGAGAAGGCAAAGAAGCAAGTGCCTTGGCGAACCGTCATGCCGGTCAGCTTGAACGCAATACCGGCACCGAGTGTATCCAGCAAGAAACCTTCCAGTGGGTGGTTGTACAAGGCGCCGTATGCGTACGGAACATAGAGTCGGTGGTGTCTGGAGTGAAAAGTAGCTATGGAGAAGATGTCAGCTGTTTGCTCACGATTTGACTTGCGAGGATAGAGCCGGACAGTGGACAGCAGGATCGAGACTCACTGTACATCCATCGATTCACATGCATCAGTCGGTGCAGGAAGTACTGCCATGAATCAAGTAAGAAGACGGCCACAAAAAATTGAATGGCTGGAATGATGAAATGATAGAGGACTTTAGCAACAGCCATCTCCCAGGGAGCAAAAGCAGGCGCAGTAGACTCAGCCGATGAGAGAAACGGGTAGTAACCGCCAGCAAGAGCACCAGCTAGCAAAGGATGCGTTGCCGACATGCTCTTGGAGATGGCGGTGGCATTGACACCGAGAAGACTCAGAAAACCAGGCAGGGCTCGTTGGGCAAGTCGAAGTCTAGTAGCCCAGACGGCAACGTCATAATCTGCCTTTCCAATCACCTCGGGAGGCTCGGACAGGGCCAAGACAGTACCCGTGGCAACCTGAATAATCTGCTGGATAACGACGTCGCGCGCCACCTCGTATCGGGAGGCGTGGTTGCGGCGCAAGATCTCTTCGGGGGTGTGAAGGCGGTATTGCGGAAAGAGATCGAGGACATCAATGACGTGGAAGAATAGCGACATTACCCAGTAGACGAAGACGGGCAGGATGAGCGAGAGCCAAAAGTCAGAAATCCATGAAAAGAAGTCGCCTCTGGGCTCGAGGGTATACGAGGGCAGCGGCGGCAAAGCCGAATCGAACAAGGTGGTGTTTGCCATGGCGAACAGTACGGGTGAACCCTTGGTGCCGTTGACCATGGTCTGTACTGCTGACAGTAGGTTCCGCAAATCTCTGCTTGATGGGTACTGTCCGCAATGAATATGATGTTCGTCCGAGGCGCTGGTCGAGTGACGTCGAGGAGCAAATGCCGCGACAGGCGGTTTCTGCGGCAAGGGTGAGGTTGGGCGACGTCGGCGGACGGTGGTGAAAAGGAGAGGGCACTAGTGTACCGAGTCGATGGCGATGAGGGCGATTAAGATGGTGTGAAAAATGCGTTGCTCACAACGGCAAGACCAAAAACAAAAAAGAAAAGAAAAAGAGATAACAAAAGGCTCAGTTATGTGGAAGACAGCGTGGCGAAAAGGAGCGAAGGTGCCAAAGCGAAACAATGGGATGATGAGAGAGCTGATGGGATGATGGGACGGCAAGGGTGGGTTATTCTATTGAGGTGTTCCAACAAGTGGCACTCCGTACGCAGGGCGCAACAGAGGAAAGGCAAGAAGAGCCCAAGGAACATCGTGGCGTCGCGGTCGCGGCTCGCGGCTCGGAGGCTCGGAAACATGTTGCAGTGCTCAAAAGGATGGGGCATGAGCGATCATTTTGTTCCAAACTGACAGAGCCTCACCCAACAGGATACATGATACATGACACATGATACATGATACATGATACTCCGTACATACATGAGCGCTTGAAGCCAGACCTGGCTGTCAATCGTCTGTGGCTAATGCTTGGCCAATCTCGGTCGCCGCGGTCAAAAGCCAGCCGACGTCACGCGTCGAATCAGGATATCAGCCCACCCGGATGTCAAGGACCCTGACGTTGAGCTGCTCTCCCAGACAATCATCAATCATTGATGACTGCGGCGTGTAATCCCACGCGAGGTACCGTGGCCGGGCCAAGTACTATTGCACGTATTCAGAGAGCTCCCTTGTGCCTCTAACGGCCGGATGTCCGAGTCCAACCAGATATCCGTTGGGCAACCCTGCATGTTGACGCTCGGGCAAGTCTTCAGCATGTGCTAGATAATGGCCCCAATGGGATAAAACATGGTTGCCTCACACCCAGCACCTTTTTTTTTCTTTGCTTTGGCGGCGGCGGCGGCGGTGGTCCCAAGTAAAGCCATCTTGGGATGCACGTTTTCCACCATCACATTAGGGTTGCGCTACCAAGTGCTCGTCTGTCTGCGCCGGGCTGAGTCCCAGGCTGATGCTGGGCAAGTACTACATATGTAGTCTCCTGTGCCTGTCTACACGTGTGCCTGTGCTGTGTCTCGTCTGCTAAGTACCTAGGTATGTTTGGCATAAAACTCAGTGCGTGCAGGAGAGGGGCAGCATCTAGGCTGTGAGAAGGGGACATGTTTTTTTTTTTTTTTTAAAAAAAATCAATCAAAAAAATCAAAAACTAACCCCACCACTCGACAACTTACTCCTCTTCCCCAAGTCAGTGTGAGGTCCTCTCAAGAACACCAGTTGGCGATCCACATCCTCCCCTCCTGGCCACTCCCATCTTCTACATACACCATCTCCACTTGGTTTTTTTTCCCGTTCTTCTTCTCCTTGCACCACCTCCTCATCCAGTATCTCATAGCAATTACGGCCTCGAGTCTACCAAACCGCCATCATGATTATTTACAAGGTACGTCGCTCGAGCCAATAATCTCGTCGCGTCTGAAAACCCATGGCCAGAAGCGAGCAAAAAATCCACCAGCAACAAGAGCAGACGTCCTTTGCTGCGGCTACCCCGCCACTCTGCCCACACTGTCCTTGGAGTTGCGAAACATTACCATTCACCATGCTGACGGCGCAATCTCGATAGGACCTCATCACCGGTGACGAGATCATCTCCGACTCGTATAACCTCAAGTTGGTTGACGGCATCGTCTACGAGGCCGACTGTGCCATGATTACTGAGGAGGCTGTCACTGTCGGTATGTCTGATGTACTTTTTTCAACCCCGCCGCCAGCCGCCTACCGCTACCGCCTGCCCCTCGTCTTTCGGCCAAAACAACCACCACCACTGTCAATCCTCCAGTGGCCTCGTCACCTGCGACGATACATGTAGCTGCATACAACCCCCGCGCCTCCTATGCAACATCAGCTGTCGGCATATGCTGCCTTGGCTCCGTCTTGTTCAATTGCCAGCTCGAGCTGTGCCATTCACTCTCCGTGCTTTACTCTATGTTCCTTGATTCATCTTCATAGGAAGCGCGTCTTGATGCTAACAACTCCCACTTGATAGACACTGGTGCCAATGCTTCCGCTGAGGAGGCTGATGAGGCTCTTGAGGACACTGCCGTCAAGGTCAACAACATCGTCCACTCTTTCCGTCTCCAAAGCACCTCCTTCGACAAGAAGGGCTACCTCGCCTATCTTAAGGGTAAGTACATGCGACTTGATGTTTACAGAACTCCCCTCGACATGCCGCTATTAAGAGTCGCAAGGAATGATGCTGATGATTCACCCCACAGGCTTCATGAAGGCTGTCAAGGCTGGCCTTCAGGAGCGCAATGCTTCTGCTGATGAGATCGCCGCCTTCGAGAAGGGGGCCCAGGCCTATGTCAAGGAGAAGCTCCTGCCCAACTTCAAGGATTTTGAGTTCTACACTGGCGAGTCCATGAACCCCGATGGCCTGTAAGTACTAGCTGGCCTTACTGATCTCGCTGCGTGGCTTCCTACTCGGTCGTGCTTGGATAGAAAAGCCAAAATTTGCTAATCATTATGCCAGTGTGGTCCTCCTCAACTACCGTGAGGACGGTGTTACTCCCTACGTCGTTGTCTGGAAGCACGGTCTCACTGAGATGAAGGTCTAAGCGATTTTTAATCTGATGATGATCTGCATATGAAGTTTGATGTATGAGGGCTATGATTTAGAAAAACAAAAGCTATTGTAGTGCGTCTTTTTCAGCGCCTGGCGTATGTCGCCGCATTTATAGCAGGAATATGAAAAAACAACACAGATGAGGAATCGCTAGAACCCGTTCTTTTGCTTGGGCCAAGTGACTCTGAAGAAGATGCTAGTGTAGCATATTCTTGCGGAACATTCAATTCTGTTCACCCGACATGTTGCTTTGAGACCCCCGAGCCCCTTAAGTCGAACCTGGCCATGACTCAAAATGCACACCCACGAAAAAGCCTTGGGGAGGAACGCCGATATGCGATGCTCTGTATACAGAAATTTTTGGTTAACACGACTAGCCTCTCAAAGATGGCAAAATCCCTAGAATTGTGGCCTCGTAGACATTGGGATGGGAGGAGGCATATCTCCCTGTGCAGCAGAGGCAGGGTCCGGAGCAGCAGCAGCAGCGAGACCTGGTTTCTTTTTAGGTGGCGGCGGCGGCGGCTTCTTCTTGCCAGCCAATCCTGAGACCGCCGCTTGAGCAGCATCATTCGTGGCACCTGTATATGGCTGACTTGGACCAGGTAGCGGCGGCGGCTCGGACTTGTTCTGGGTCGGCTGTGTAGATTGCGAGCCTGCGTACGCACCAAGCTTGTCCGCGATGCCGTATTTTTGACTGAACTTGTTGGCGGCCTTGGCGCCTGCGGCAACTTGTTCCCCGTGGCGCTGTCGAAAGTTGTTGGCCGTGCTGGCCGCGGCCTTGGCATCGGAGAAGGAGACGGACGAGGGATCCTTTTGGAAGGCCGACGCCGTCTTGAAAGCTGCTTGCTTCTGAGCCCACGAGGTGCCTTGGCTGGGCTGCTGCTCCTGGGCAGAGGACGCCGCTGAAGGGGTGGCCATTTTGCCGAAGCGGCCTTGGAGCTGGTTGACCTGGGCGCCCCATTTCCCGGCCCCTGATGCTTCGGCCGAAGGTGAAGCCCGTGACGAGGCGGGCGGGGGACTTGGTGAGGTTGAATGGGCGGCGCCGCCACGGCCAATTCCCAGCGCCGGAACAGACACGCCCGCTGCGCCGAGCCGGCTCACAGCTCCCTCGTTGAGATGGCCGCTCTTCTCGCCCCCTCCGGCGGCACCTCTCGGAGGCAGTCGAGGCGGCAAACTACGCGGCGGTGCCTTTGAGACGACCCCCCCTGAAGTAGCTTCGTCGTACGACGGCGGACTCCTCCTGTCGGCAGCGTCCCGCGTCGGCGAGGCCTCGTCACTCTCAACGCCTGACCCAGTCCTCCGCGGTGGAAGCTCAGCCGGCCGAGCTCTGGGATCGGCGTATTTCGATGGAGCCGCAACAACGTTGCGCTTTGTCGAGACTGGGCTTGGAGCGCGTGCAAGGCCAGAGCCTGTTCGTCTGGGCGGCGGTGCAAAGGACGCCGGGTCCTTGAGGTCGGTCAGTGGACGTGCAACGTGGTTCAAGCTGCTGTCGTCTTTGTTATCCTTGTTGCGGCCCATGAGGCCAGACTGGTCGGCAGCAACAGATCTTGTCAGTACATAGGTGCTTAGATGGGTATCTATGCGAGGAGGTTGTCGTAGGGGTAGGCCAAGGCCAAGTACGCACCACTGAGCCCCTGATTCCGGTTCCCGACTTCTCCGGATGCCACCCTTTCTTCATGATGTCCTTGAACTGGGACATGTTTGGGGGCCTATGCGAGTGCGCTCTAGGTGGAAATTTTGATTTCTATTATTTGGCGGCGTGAAATGCTGCATGAACTTAGGGACATTGCAATGAAGGAGAGAGTGTGAGATGAGCCCATGAGGGGAGGCGTTGACGGCGATGGCGCAACGAGCTGTTGGTGCCAACCTCAGATCCTAAAGTACTTGACACGAGCTTGTGTGCGAAGCGGGGTGACGTAGGGGTTCGAGGCCGCGTGCGTGGGGTCTTTCCGACAAGTCGGTGTGTGGGTCCAGATAGATGTTCGTCCATGTCGGTCGATGCACCTCGTCGTGCCGCATGCCAGAGGTTGGTTCTATGCAACCGCAACACCACATGCCATTGCTGGATTTTTCTCTCTCTTTGTTCTTCCAGGTACAATACGAAATATGATTGCCTCCTAACCAGTGCCTTGACGTTGCCTTGAGACACCGCTCATCCCCGCGCCCTCGACCGGCGCCGCAGTGCAGGACGCGTTGAAGGGTGCGTGCCGCTCGACTCCAACCATCATGGCCACCAACGGGTCAGATTACGAGCTCCTCACAGAGCACTTTAGCTACCCGCCAGCGGTGCGTACACCTGTCCTCCCAAACCCCAGCTCACCCACTCACCCAGTCCGCCCAGGCCCTCCTCGACGACATCATCAACACCATCAACGTGCTCGCCGACCGCGCCCTCGACTCGGTCGAACGCCTCCTCCTCACCATCCCCCCCCAAAACCTAGGCTTCAAGGCGCCCAAGCCCAAAGCGACAGACCCCGATGCCGCCCAAACCGCCCTCGACGCAGCCAAGCTCGAGATCGAAAACGGCACCCACCAGCTCGAAACCCTCCTCAACGCCGCCATCGACAAAAACTTTGACATTTTCGAGCTCTACACCATGCAAAACATCCTGACGGTCAAGCCCCAAGACCAGCCATTCATGCGCCTATCGCACTACGACGGCCTCGACCTGTCAAGCAGCCCCGACAAACCAACAGTGGAGAGCGTCAACGCCCTAAGACGCAGGCTGCACGCCAGCCAGAAACTGCACATGTCTCTCGAGGCGGAGAGGGCGAGAAACGACGCACTACTACGAAAGTTGAAGCGCGTACTGGGCGCCTCCACCGCGCAGGACGCGGTTAAGGAGGAGGAAGAAGCAGAAAAGGAAGGGAGTACCTCCGAGGGGGACGACAAACAGCTCGGGTTCCTGCGCGAAAAGGCGGCGCTCGAGCAGGGCGGGACAAATAAACCGATTACTACGACTACAGAATTCACGCTGTCGCAGTTGAACTCTCTGCGGTCGCTGTCGGAATCTCTAAGGCGGCTGCTGCCGGAACTAGGTGCGCAGACCGGGGAGGAAGCAGAAGCGGACGGCAAGTCGTGGCGCCGCGAGCGGGCAGAGTACATCGAGGGCGCGTCGCGCAAGTATCTCGAACGATCGGGGGCGTTGGAACTCGGCCCGCACGGGGAGGTGCGCGACGGGGAGTGGCACGGCGGGGGGAGGTCGTTGGCGAGAGGCGAGGTGGAGGGTTTGGAGAATATTGCCTCCCTGTTGGCAAATGAGGGGGGAGGGTCGAAAGGGGACGACAAGACCGTGGATGAGTCTTGATGCTGTTGCTGTGTTGCTGTTTTTCCCTTCTTTACCAAGAGACTGGTGAGTTATGATGGGGGTCTTGGGTGCCGGGATGAGCGGTCGTCAACGAGGTTCCCTTGAAGGGGAGGAAAGCGAGGTAATATACATCTTTATTTACAAGTGTTTATACATCTATCGTACATGATATTGCACACACCAAACATCACACATCACACATGGCCAGGACTACCTTCTCAGACGGTGTGCTACAAAGCTTCATCCGCGCAGCTTGCTCTCCAGAAGAGCCGGCACTTCCTGCCAGTCGATCAACCCGTTTTCCCTTGCCAAGTACCAAAAATGGTGCCTCCAATACCGCGTGTCTCTGCCAAACGAGCCCTCTGCCGCCGCTTTCTTATGATTCAGCACCACACCCACGACTTGCCTCGCGTCCTGTGTGGCCTGGGCATCCTCCGAAGCTAGAAGGGCCTTGAGCAGGTCGGTCAAGCAGGGCAGCGAGGTGACGGGCCGTCCTGCACGCGCAAGGTCGTCAAACACCGCCATGGCAGAGGCCCTGTCCCCCGTGACGGCGTGGGCGCTCATCACCCGCTCCCACAGCGTCTGGTCGCCCTGCGCGACATTAGACAGGCCGTGTTCCTTGAGGAGGGCGCGGACGGTTGCGCCCGCATCAGCAGGCAGGGGATCTCGAGAAAGGGCCCGCTCGATGAGAATCGTCACCATGTGCGGCGTGGCCGACAGCCCGGCGGCTTTCATGTGGTCCTGCACGGCGGCAATGGCTTCGTCCGCACCGCCGTTGGCAAGCGACGCGACGGCATACAGCATCTTGCCGTACGTTTCGTGATTTGCCCTCAGTCCCGCTGCTTCAATGTCTCCGAGGATCTGGCTCACGACATGGACTTGCTCGGCTGCGGATGCGTTCTCCATGGAACCGAGCAGTCCCTCGAGGATAATCGTAAATGTGGCCGCGTCGGGCTCGACGCCCCGTTTCTTCATGGCCTTCAGCAGACTCTGCACATCCTCGGGGGCGCTGTTGCGGAGACTCTCCCTCAGAAGAATGTTGTATGTCCGGATGTTGGGCTCGATGCCTTCCCTCCCAGCCCAGTAGAGCACCTCGTTTGCTGCCCGTCGATCCAGGCCAATGAGGCCCTTGAAGGCGGCATTGACGACTTCTGTGCTGGGCTGGACGGCAACATTGGCCGCGCTTTCGACGCTGCCTCTACTGGCAACTGCTTTCTTCCACAAAGCTTGCATCTCGGCGAGCGCCTGGATGCCCGACTGTGGCTTTCCGGCCTCAATCAGACCAGAGATGCGCTCGGTCCATATGACGGCATCGAGTCTCAGTCCCGATTCAACCAGCTTATTCCAAAGGGCTTCAATACGGTCTGCGTCTTTGCACATTTTCCACCCGTGCATCATGCTCGTATATGATCGCACCGTAGGCTGGATGCCGACTTCACGCATGAGATCCAATGTCTCTTGCAACTTCTTGGGTCGTCTTACGGCACACCAGACAAAAATCCAAAAATCCAGAAAGTCTTGGTCCTCGCTCATTTGCCGGCGCAGCTCTTGATCTTGAGCTAAAGTGGCATTGAGATCCTGCCAGATAGATACAATAGCGCCGGTGTTGCGAGATCGATAGGCGGCACGGAGCTGCTTGTGGAAACCTGATAGGCAGGACGACTCACTCGACGAGCGAGATGGCTTGTGAGACGATGTAGTGCTTTTTCGCCATTCCGAGTCGTGCCTCATAACCATGTCTCTAGCCTGCGGCCACTGTGCTAGCACGTAGGACTGCAAATCGGCCAGTTTTGAAGACGGAAATCTTATTTTGCCGGCAAAGATGTCATTGACATAGGCGGTGTCTGCGGGCTGGTGGTCCAATACGATGGAAACGAGATTCAACAGTGGTGCTGCCTTGATTTGGCTTCCATCTCTCGCCAAACGCGGATCCGAAAGTATAGCAAGGGTGGCCAATAGACCAGACACGAGTTCACGAGCTTGCTCGAATCGGAATTGAATAAAAATACTCGCCAGGGCTTTTGTCGTAGGTGCCATGTTTGAGGACTTGACCTCGCCTGGTTCGGTCTGCTTTGTCAAAGATGTTGAAGAGCTTGAAATATCCTCGATGATCTCATCCTCGGACGGCAAAACGAAACAGAGCCTGCCATTGTGCAACTGGCTCATCCTCCGTAATTGCGAAATATGCTTCCACATGTCCAAGAGCTCCTCAACGAGGGCATTCCGCTCCGCCGAAGTATGCTTCTTGCTGATTAATGTGTGGCACAGATTCAAAACGAGCTGGTTCCGCATGTCTAGATCCCACTTCCCAATTGTGGCGCACATTTTCGAAAGAGCGACGCTGGCGCCAGTGAGACCTTGTTGAGCAACCGTGTCAAATGTGCGCGCCAAGAACATGGTGGTTGCAAGATAGAGGTGCTTGGGGATCTGACCACGAAGTTCCTTAACATGTGGCCATATGTCGTTCTGGAAGAGACGCAATCTCTCGAGGGGTTCGACATCCTTTTCCTCCAGCTCCTTCATTTTGGCGGCAATCTCCCATTCTCCAAGCACAGTAGAAGCAGCAGACTGGCGAGAAGTAGGTCGGGCAGGGAACTCTCTGGGAGCAGCGACCTCGGATTTTTGAACCACATCGTTGAACAGAGCTACAGCCGCAGAGGCGTCCTTGTTCCGTCTAGGCTGCCTCTTTGAAGATGCACCCGCTTTCTGAGAGAATGGGGGCTGTCGAGGCTGAGGATTGCCATTCTTGGAAATGGTTCCTTCACCGGTTTGTCTGAAGCTATGGGGAGTTGAGCTCGAGCTCGAAGCCTGTTGTGAAGCCGCGGGGGCCGTTGATGAGAACCACGCGACAGATCCAGACCCAGCTCCAGGCGCCGATCTATACGTCGGTGGCACAGCGGCACGCACACTAGAGGCGCATCGTGAACATACAGTTCTTGATGCGTACATGGCGAATGCGCGCGCGCGAGTTGCCACGAATTGTCGCCTGGCATAGAAGATGTTCAAGGTCGACGGCTCTTTGTGGGAACTTTTTCGAGGGGTGTGGTTGGCGACAGGGATGCGGACCCACTTAGCCAATGAATGGAGACTGCGTTTCACAAAGCTTCAACAAATGTTAGCTACCAAGGTCAATTGTCTTTACAATACTGCAATGCTACTATTTCAAGTACATGGCATTTGATCTCGGTGCCGATACATACATAATTAAAATTGATTCATCATCACAAGAGAAGTTTCCGTTCCGGTGGACGCGCATGTACCAACTACCTGACATGCAAAGTACACCTCTAGGTTATCATAGCCTCCCTGGCAGCCGCAAGTATTACGTCCGTCAACCACATGACATAACACCAGCACATCGTCCCGCCCCTACAACGAGGCCTCAAACTTGCCATCAATAGCCTCAATCTTCTCCACGCTCCTCTTGTACCCCTCCTCTGACTCCAACACCTTGACATACTCTGCAACCCTGGGATACGCCTTCTCCCACGACCCGCCCTCAAAGTAGCCCAGCTCATCAAACCGGCCAGACCCAGCGATAACAGGGAAGCTCATGAGTATATCGGCGGCGGTCAGCTTATCGCCGCAGAGGTACTTGCCGCCCGACGTCGCGAGCTGCTGGTCGAGAAAGGCAAGGTGTTTGCTGACATTCGGGAAGACAAACATGGAGATGATGCGGTTGGCAATGATGGACGTGATGGGGCGGACGAGGAAAGGGACCTGAGGAGACTTGAGGCCTGTTCCGAGACCCAGTTAGCCGCGGATTGAATCGTGAACAATCCCGCGCCATCGGCTGGCGTATTATCATGGGCAAGAAAATAAAAAAAAAAGAAGAAGAAACACTCACGAGACAGCACCAGCGCAAGGACCAAGTACGGCATCAAACTCCCCTCTGCATAATGCATGTAATAGCCATAGCGCAACCACTCCTCCGTCTCGCCGCCAATGACGCCCTCCTTGCCGTCCTGCCACTTCGTGGGCATCAGATTCTTTCCCTCGGGCGCATGGTCCACGAGATACTGCGTCATGAATCCGCTCTCGGCCAGAACAATGGGCTTGCTTGCATCGCCGCCGGGGGGCACGATTGCAATCACGGGCGATTTACCCAGTGGGTGAATCTGTTCGAGCTCCTTGGGCGCGAGGAGTGTTTCCTTGTCGCGGTGGAAGACTTCGATTTCATAGGGGACTTTGAGTTCCTCGAGGAGCCATATGATGCGCTGCGAGCGCGAATGGTTGAGCCTTTGTTTTGGGTCAGTCGAGTGAGCATGTGGTTCATCAGTCTCGGCAAGATTTGGGTGGATGGGGAGAAGAGCGTGGTGACCAGACAAATGTGTCCGTGTTTGGGCAGCATAATCATACCAGTACAGCGTAATCTTGGGGGAATTGTCGGCCATGATGATGGTAAATCACTGAAGCATGGTTCGATTAATCCGGCGTCAACAAAAAGCATTATGCGAAGGCGCTCAGATATAATGGCCGATGCCAACTCTCCACCCCGTCATCGATGATGCACTTCCCATGTACGTACGGAGTGCCTAGCCCAGCTCAGACACGGCATTTGATTGACCCCATCAGCCTGTCAAGTCCCAGGAATGCCGCCATGCCCAGGCGTCCAGGATGCGCGCTGCAGCCTCGGCCCATGGTGGCGCATGGCAGACGTTCCAACGAGCACTCACGGTCATGTCGCACATGTGGTCAGTCAATCCATGCCGCTTGGGGACTTCACATGCAACCATTGCAAGTCGTCCAGGCACGGCTGCAGTGCCGCACGTCTTCAGTTGGGGGCTGCGGCGTCACCCGTTATCATCATCGCTTTCGCACTCGCACCCGTTTCCGACCGACCGACCGACCGACCGACCGACTATCCTCAGCCTCGTCTAAACATCATTGCCTTCCCATTTCATCCCACTGTTTACCCCGACCCGCTGCTACTATTTGAACGCAGTACATACATTGGCAACTTCTAATAAATACCATCGTCAGCATCAAGTAAGCCGCCGGCCTGTCAATGCGCCCGATGCCTCCCATCACCCAAGCCCAATGTACAACATGATACACTGTAGTCTACACAACACTATATGTACCGCAGGCAAACTCTAATTCGTCTTCGCACATTCATTCATGACTTGATGTCCCTATCGTCTATCTGTCCTAGCCTGACCGAATGCGCTCCTGAAAAACACTTCTATGCCCGCCTACCGGCCCCGACCAAAGGCATCTATGTTCGTCTATACCAAAACATCGACCACTTCTTATCCAAGGAACGAAACCTTCCAATCATAAAAATAACATCGCTGTTTAATAAAAAAAAAAAAAAAGAGCAAAGAGTACACAAGCGACATTTAGTGCTCCCGTTTCCAAAAAAGAGTACCCTCCAATTTTCGTCTGTGATTCACCTCCGAGCTGTCAACCAACCTCTGGAGGAAAATCAAAGCTCCGGTTTACCATACTGGTCAATCCAAGTGCTTTATAGCCACCTAGCCTCGCCGCCGAGACTTGGCCGCACCTCGGCCTGCCGCCTCGGTTTGTGCCTCCCTCTTCTTAGTTTGCTTCCTAGCTCTTGGGGGCGGCGGAGGGTCTGAATGGATGTGACCTAGCTCCTCAAGCGCCATTGTGTTTTCCCACTGCAAGCAACGGTAGGTCGGCGGTTCTGGGGTCTTATCCCGGATGCGTGAACTGCTTCTCTTCGTCACGGCCTCGTCTTTTTTGTCCTTATCCTCCTCACCTGCCAGGTACTTCTTCCTGTTTTCCATATGCTTGGCAATTTTTTCCTTGTAGTTGACGAGTTCCTTGCGTAGCTTCAGCTCATTGAAGCCCCGAGGGTCTAGCCATTTAATCAATGCGTGCAAATCTTCAGGCTCTGAGATGTAGCCCCATTGTCTGGCTGTGAAAACGCTGGTTCCATTCTCCTCCCTAGTTTTGCGCTCCGACACCGTCATTCTGAACTTGGCCTTGCATTCGTCTGGCAGGTCTGGAGATCCGTCGATGTACCCCTCGCGTTCCATGTCATCGGGTCCCTGGACCCAAATGCACCCGTTGGCATATTCGGCTGCTGCTGTGGAGCTTGTAGGCAACCCGCCATAAGGCATTCCGTTTCTTTCAAACCAGTAATATCGGTTCCAGAAGCGGTCCTTGCCCAGAACCCTTGTACGTGGGCAGTCCGCTTCACGCAGATCGTTTTCGATAACTGCCACCTCATCTTCGCATTCTTTGATGATGTCCTCCTTCTTTTGTATCTCCTTCAGAATCTTGTTGTACTGCTTCTGTTGTTGAGAAGTCAGCTTGATCATCTCTTTCCGCGTCTTTTCTTTTTCTTTCTCCGCCCCCTTTTCCTTTTCCTTCTCCTTCGCTTTTTCTTTTTCCTTCTTCTCCTTTTCGAGTTCTGCATCTTTCTTCTTCTTCTTGTCCGCTGGTGCACGACCCCGTCGTTTACCCTTTGGCTGGCTAGGCTCGTCGTTACCTTCTTCTGCATTTTCTTTGTCGATCTGGGACTCGTCAGCGTCAGCCATCTTGGCATCCTCTTCTTCCTTCACGACATTGGCATCAACTTGTTCATATGGATCCGGGTCGGGTACAAGCTCTCTGCGTTGTTCGTGCAGTTGGCGAACATCTTCGATACTATAGAACAGCCAAGTCAGCCTCTGGTCAAGAGGTATGCTTCGCATCGTGTGCAAAATTCACAAGAACTTACGCTTGCTTCTTCTGTCGTTGCCATTCGATTCTGTCCTTGCGATACTTGGTCATGGTCTCACTGCAGTCTTCCATATAACCACGGACAGCTTTTGTCTGCATCGTAAGCAGACATATTATCTGCAAGGCCTTGACGCGACAGTTGACGTCGAGTTCAGCATAACTCTGTCGAATGGCTTCTTGTGTAGGATTTGAGTCAGCCGGAACTAGCTGCTCGAGCAATTCCTCACAAGATTCCTTGTAGCGATCGTCTTTAGATAACTGATGCAACAGTCCAACCATGATCCTCTCCCATCCGCCGTTGGAGAAGTTGCGCTTCCGAAGGTGATCTATCCAATCAAATTCCCTCATCAATTCTTCGGCTCGATTGCGCGATTCCTGCTCTGCTCGAATTTCTTCCTTCTCGGCGGCAGCAGCTTCTGCCGCTAACCTTTCGGCCTCTAGTTTGGCGAGACTGCTGCGAGTGGCGCGACCCTTTGGCTTCTCCTCAGGCTCAGCGGCTGCCTCCTGCCCTTCGTCTGCTTCATCATCTTCTTCCTCGCCTTCTTCTTCGTCGCTGTACTCGTCTTCTAGTTCCGGTAGGTTGATGCGAACTTTGCCTCCTTCGCGCTCCGAGTCGACTAGTACTTTCAGCACAGAGCAGTGAATCTCGTCAAATAACTGAACCTTAAGTTGTTCGGAAGCCACAGACATAGTCTCGACGAAGTCGTCAAATGTAAAAGAGTCAAGCTTGAAGATCTCGCAATATACATTCAGGGTGTCCCAGGTCTCTAAGAATGCACCAACTGTGGCCATGTCGATTTTGTCAAAAAATGGCCTAGATTCATCAATCTCGGGCTCAATCTTGACGGGAGGATCATGACACATGAATTTGAGACGGGGACGAACGCTGCCTTCTTTGGGCGGTAGTGATAGGTCTTCAATAGGATACTTGGTAGGGGGGGGCGGAGGAGGCGGGGTGGGTTCACGTATCGGAGCCCTTGGTTGCTCATGTTGTATTAGCCCGTCAACGCCATTGACAGGCTCATTGAGAGGCCACTTAAGCCCCTTGATACCGAATTGACTTTGCTTCCCCTTCTGATGCTTTGTAGCAGGCTTCAATTCCGGGAGTCGCATTGGTCCGGCATTTGAAACACCGTTCAATTCGTTGGTAATCCCCCGTTTTTGGGCCTGCAGTTGCTTCCGCTCTAGCAGCTTTGTATCGTGTCGAAGCTGAGGGGGGACTCTGGTATCAATGTGATACATGTTAGCGTAGTCATGCTTGACTAACCATGGCGCCCCCGTCCATGCTTCTCTGATAACCGTCTTCTTAATGAACGAACGTAGCATAGCCTTGGTGAAAACACCACGATCGCGACAAATGTGCTCATTGGTAACGTTGGTTTCTTCGTCGGAGTCTTTGATGTTGACCAGGTAGCGTGTCACAGGTAGTGTCCGGGAGCCGTCAGGTAATATTCTTGGGCCGTACGTGGTCTTATCCCTCACGAGGCCGTGAATCCTGTCACCGCCGTCCAAGGTTACCGTCACCTCCTCCCCCGGGTAATAATCGTGCTTAAATTCTTCGTAGATTAAATCAACAAGGTTGTCCAGACGAGAAATGGTTTGGAACTGGACTTTGCGGAGAATTGGGCCTTTAAGTGCTTCGGGAAACGAAGCTTCGACTTCGCGACCGCCGGTAAGCTGCGCGATCAGAGAAAAAAAGTAAGCAGCACTTTCTTTTGACAGTATGTGCTGGAGAATGGGTAAAATCGAACCTCACTGTTGAAAGCCTCAAAAAAGGTGAGGCCAGAGTGGCCTGTTATTTGGTCGTTGAATCGACGCTAAGGACTGGTGTAAGAAACGACACAGCGCATTCATTTAAAACGTTGGATACTGAATATATAATACCTGTTTGTAAAAGTCCATACTGACGGCGACGAATTATCAGCACACAAATACTTCCCATGTTATGAGATACCAGCAAAGGAGCCCATGCCAGCGCAGCAAACCATATGCGCGAGGCCAAACTTACCGGCTTAGGTAGTCCTCATAGTTCTGGAAGAGCTCTCCGGTCTGGGGAATGTGCCATACCTGGGTCAGTCAGTTATGTAAGCTTTCCTATTAGTTCGAGCCTATTGGCGATGAAATTCAAACCCAGTACATACTTCTGCATTTTCATCTTGGATATCTGCCGGTGGCAGGAACTGCACCGGCTTACGTTTATAGAGAACCTGTGAGGGTGTGTCAGTGGTGGTTGGAATTTCTGGGAGATATAAAGACACTTGATGTCTCTCGTAGGGCTGGTCATTACCATGGTGACAAGGAAAAGTGAAGCTCCGCGTGGCGGAGCAGAGACGAATGCTACTCCAGGACGAGAAGTTATACAAGCAGATACCCCTTGCTAACAACTATGCAAGATACGAAACAAGAGCCAAAGGAGCATTCGAAGGCAGGCGGGGTGATGTTGCGGGCGCGTAAGTCTGTTTGAGAGCAGAAGAGCGAGGGAATTGAGATTGAGTAGTTTTTGGCGTCGTTAGTTCCGGAGGGGATTTGCCGATGTAGACTTACACGCAGGTGCCGTGACGCGCGAGTCAATATGTCCGAGTCTCAAGGTATATATATCAAGTAAAAGTAGGTTGAATAGCGTTGCTATGCGCATCCAACAGGGTTGGCGGCGTGCGACGATCCGGAAGATGGAAAAAGCTGCAAAGAAGAAAACGCGCGAGTCTTGTTGACGTGCAACGTAGAAGGAGAAAAAGAATTAGGTGAGCCAAGCGGGAGGTGAAGGGAACCCAGCCAAGCAGGAGCAAGCATCAAAAAAACTGTGGGGTTGTGTGGAAGAGGAAGAAGGCCGGTTGACCATTTGTCTGGGATTGGATCACTTAAATCTGGAAGGAAAGAGCTAATGAGACTCGAGGAGCAAGGAAGACAAGGACGGAGAAGTGATTTGAAGAAAGGCAGGAGGAACCCAGGACACAGAAAAGTAGAACCGTTCGGACAACAGCGGCAGGCCAGTGACGTCGCGTGCAAGTAGCCGCCAGCGAGGGCACCCATGTGGATAAGGTTCCTTAACGGGTCATGCGCAGCGAAAAGGTACCTCGACGTGGATTGGGGCGCGTCGGCGGGGTACATGTGAGCCGCGAACCTCCCACTCCCCTCCCCGTCTGAGTTAACTCTAGAACACCAAGTGGACTAGCCGGATTTCTGGGACATGGACCCAGGTACCTAAAGTACCTAGTAGGTACTTGTCGCGTTGTCAAGAAAGACTTTGTGACGTTGGACCGTCAGTTTACGGCTGAACCTGGGCAAAAGAGACAGTCTTAGGGCGTACTAGACCAAACAAACACTTCGCTCGGTCGAAACTCACAAACCAGACTCGGAAACCTTTAACTGCTAGTTAGCTGCGCCGTCTCCTTGTCTCCCTTTCCCATGTCAGAGTGCGTCTTTGACACTCGAGCATCTGCTCCGAGGGCCCACTGGCTCGTGACACGCACCAAAGTACAGAGCGCGTTGAGAACCACGGTTCACCGAAGTTGCTCGAGCACAAAAAAACTGGGAGTGAAAAGACGAATAGGAAGAAAAAGCACCAATGTTCACCACGTTCACCAGGCCAATTGTGCAGCTGGTGCCCGCCACAGTTGGAGCAGACCACGGCCCTGACTTCAAATGTTGCCCTTGCCCGTCGTGGCCACTCAGATGACACAAAGCCCACACCAGACACACCAGACAGCCACACAACCCCCGGCACACGGCCGCCCGTCTGCTTCCGCCTTCTCCTCCCCACGACCGACCGCCTTAACCATGTCCTCCACAAAACCACTCGTCTGCCCAAACCATCTTATTCTGCAACCAAGGCTGTGCATTTTGACATTTCACCCACGTTCTTGGGCTCGTTTTGTTCGTCGTTCGCGTACGAATCGATTGGGCCCATGAAACATGCATTCTCGCTCTTGTTTCGTAAAATAGCCTGCTGTTATAGCACATCGTCAGTGAACCCTTGCATCAAGGACATCTGGACCCTGACTCTGTTCGAAATTACATCTTGATGCCGCATTCTGTGCCTGCATCACAGCGCACAGCGCCAAATCACTCCGCGTGGGAAGCCGATTCCACTCTCGTCAATCTTCTTTCTCAAGTGTCCCTCCACTCCATCGTATTTTGATTGTTTCCGTCTCTTCAGGACCTCCGGATCGGAAGCCGGCACTTTTGCCTGAACGCCGGGCCTTGCGGATCTGCGCTTGGCCGACTCTTTAATTCACGGGAGTCAATTGTTTTCGACAAGAACACATGAATAAGGATGATTGACGCGCTGTGCACGCTCTTGTTGGGCTGTTTTGATCTTTGTTCTGCGGTGACTTCTACTTCATGACCCCCGGGATAACGACGCAGGTCCGAAGCTCTGGGGTTCTTGACATGAATTGCTCGGCGGGCTCACGCGCCACCAGGTAGGTACCTGGATATTAGGCTCCACGTAAGTATATTATAATATATTACTATATATTTTATAAGAAGTAAATACATTTTATTATAAATTATTTCTTAAAAATATATAAGAAAAGTTTAAATATAATAAATACTTACCTATTTATATAAATACTAAGAGAGTAAGCACACCTAGCAAAAAGAGTAAGCCCGCCGAGCAATTCACCTCTTGACATTTGGCTCCACGTCACTACACATTGGCCAGAGCCTTTGAGTCGCACGTGGAGTACTAGTTGACCTGCTGCCCCACTTGCATTGCCTCTAGTCGATTCCTGGAAGTTGACGGCTTACTCAGCCTCAGTTTAGGGACAGACAACATGCTGTATATCATTGTCTTGAATTTAATTTCGCAGCTAAGGGTATCTCCAAACATTCAGGTCTAACTGATATCGGATTTTATGGCTCATGTTCTTTATTTCTCACGAGGTAAAGTATACCACCATGTATCCGACCCAACTACCGACGACCCCTATCGCGGCATACGAGCTGGTGAACATGAGTGGTAGAAACTCATAGCTCTTTCCGAAAATAACATGGTGCAACAAAGATGTATATGCGATTAATGGAATGCTCACCGCAATGTACAATGTGCTGAAGCGATCCAGCAGAAACACTCTGGGCTTACTCGATGCTGGTGCCAGCCGGTCAAACGACATCAAGAATAGAACCAGCCAGAAGACGGTGTATATGGTCTTGACAGGAAATTCCGCGGGCGTAAACAGTAATGGAAATAGTGAAACATGACCAGCAACCGCCAATGGGCGAAAGGCACCGAGATGTCTTCTGTCCCGGAGCGCGATGAGGCTAAAGGGGATGATGACCAGCAAAATGGCCTTTTCGTGAACGTGCCACCCAAAGAGAAACGATGCATACCCGCAAAGAGTGACAGCACCGACAAATGACTCCCATGACGGATTAGACGTAAGAAAGAGCTTGAGGAGGGGAAGACCTTGGAAGAGCAGTGTTAAAACAAAGCACACTCTAGGTGAGATCTCGGGCAAAACGGCGAAGGCGGTATCGCCAACTAGCCCTCTAGTGACGCTCTGCAAAGCCTCTGATTTTACGTCAAGGCCCAATCTTGGGGCAACTGATGCAAATGTCAGGAGACGATCGAAATACGAAAAATGAAGGCCTGTGCCTCTTCCACATGATGCACTTACGATGAATCAAAACGCGGTCCGCCAAGGAGTAGAGTGCCCACACATTGGGAGCCCAGTAAGCGTGGCAGAGTCCACGGGAAAAAGGGAAGAGCCTGCTAAGTAGTTGTGGAATCTGTCCCATAAGAGCAAAGGGACCGAATGCCGCGGCGAAAATAGACAGGATGCCCAATCCAAGCTTGATGCAATTTAGGAATTTGATCTGGAAGTATGACTTGGTCGAAAGACAGTATGTCCGCAGGAGGAACACAAAGTACGCAGGGGCCAGATAGAGGTAAATATGCTTGAAGCATAAAAGTGCGGCAAAAACAAGTCCGCTCTGCAAAAGTGTGGACTTGGACCTAGCGAGAACCAACGACCACAGAAGAATGCCGTACATGAAACCGTTGTATTGGAAGTGAATGTGGTCGATAAGCAGCAGGCCGGGGGAGAGCATGACAGACAATGCAGCAACCTGAGCAGCTCGCCTCGATGGTAGAAGTGTCGAGTCTATAAAAAGCTGAAGCGCGTAAACGAGTAGTAGCTCGGTAGCGATAACAGTTGCGCGTTGAAAGTATACGGTTTGCCAGCTTTCGTGATTCAAATTGTAGACCTTCACCATCGCGGGGTCGACCAGTCGAGCCAAATGCGCGAGAACCCACTCGAAGTAAGCGAAGAAGGGAGGATAGTCGAGAGTCCATTCTGACGTCTTCTCATAATACCATTCGGATAAAGAAAGGCTATTGGTAATGGCAAGCCAGTTGCGATGTACCTCGAAATCTGTGGATTTGCTGTGGGCATGTTAGACAAAACTGTTCGACGGAATCGGACTGCGAGAATTGTAGGCGTCTTTGGTGTTATAAAACCTGCTATGAAAACGATAGTAACTAAACAGTAGGGATTTAAACATACTAGGCAGGAAACAGAAGGACTTTGAACGCAGCGGCCACAACCGCACACTGCGTTAAACTGGGATATGATTCCGACATGGCGTAGATGATGCTCAGAGACAAAGGGCTACTAATAGTGCTCCTGAGGACACCCTCATGGCAAGGTCCCAAGTAAATTATTGGCTAGTAGAATAAACTTCTTTACCATCAGCTCGTCCTGTACGGGTTGGCGAGTGGGCGACGGTGATGCGACCAGAAATGTCGAGATCACTGCTTTTCACGTCGCGATCAGCAACGGAGCGAAGTCGTGAGGCCACAGGTACAGCTTAGAAGCTGATTAGCAGCCCCACCAACCCGGGTACGTACTCTTGGACTCTCCTCAGTTATTGGACAGCAATCCCTGCCTCTTGACACGGTAAGAGGAGGTGTCAGCACCAATCAGCTCTCGCAACCCCCTGAACCTGCGACATTGGGGAAGCTCACCCTGCAGGTTGCTGAAGTTGTACTCCGTAGACACGGATCAACGCCATCTGTCCACATCAATGATATCTGGCCGTTGCAAGCCGACTTGGTTGTATTTGTCCACGCCTTGCACTTTTTGTCACTCGTCAAGATACCATATATGGGTTTTTTGGTGAACCAGCACACCTATTTCTTTCCTCATATGCAGTTTATTTAATTGATTGTTCTTATGATCAGTAGGACCACGCTGTCAAACGTCAATCCGTCTGGTTATCTTCGTGGGGCAAGCGATTCGTGCGCCGTCAAACAAAGTGTTCGGCACAGCATAACCAGCTGGACTGGCCGACGACTTTGATACACGATCCAATTTTGCGACCCGAGTCACAGGCTCCTAATTGTATAATATACATTACATTTGTGGGCGGCATCATTGTCCCAACCTCGACATCATGCTATTCCCCCGTCATCTTGTAGCCCTCGCTACTCTGGTCGCTGCTGGCCCCTCGCAGGCACAGGTCTTGATCAGCGAGCTTAGCTTTGGTCATTCCGGACGGTGAGTTGATTCCGAGCCTACTTTAAGAACACGAATGGCCAGCACCGACTAACAAGGACTTTGACCGTAGTCTGGGTGCCGACGACGGAAAGATCCCACATTTCACAATCACGGGTCAGCCTCAGCAGCCGCAGCTCCTTTCCAACAAAATTATCCTCACGCCGATGGATCCGGGCAACCAGCGATCGTCGATTTGGTCAGATTCACCTCTCACGCGCTCAACTTGGGTGGCTGACGTAGACTTCCGTGCAAGCGGACCGGACCGAGCAGGTGGTAACCTGAACATTTGGTTTGCAAGGCGAGGCAAGGAGGAAGTTGGTACTAATAGCGTCTATACGGCGGGTAAATTCGACGGTCTGGCACTGGTTATTGACACACATGGTGGTTCCGGTGGCATGATCCGTGGTTTCTTGAACGACGGTACCGTCGACTACGTGTCACAGCCCAATGTGGACAGGCTTGCATTCGGACAGTGCAACTATTTCTACCGAAATCTTGGCCGACCATCACAAATCAAGCTCCGGCAGACGGCTTCTAGTTTCAAAGTCGAAATTGATGGCCGCACCTGCTTCGAGACGGACAAGGTTTCACTGCCTCCTGGGTACTACTTTGGTATCACTGCAGCTACGCCCGAAACACCTGACTCTTTCGAAATCTTCAAGCTCGTTGTCATGTCTGATTCGACTGTGTCTGGGGACAACAATCAATTCCAGTACAATTCTCGACAGCATCAACCTGACAACAACCAAGGACAGAAAGCACAGGAGAACAAGAACGATGACTTTGGCAACGCAATCCCCGACCAATCTGCTGACATCTTCCAGACGTCCAAGGAGCAGTTCGCAGACCTTCATAACCGTCTCCAAGCTGCTACTCACCAGATAAGCGGAGTGTATAACGCCGTTTCTAAACACCACCAAATGGACGAGGTCCGGCACGAGGAAATGAAGAAGGCATTTGACTCTCTTCGTCACGAGCTCGCAGCTCTTCGACAAATCGGTGATCTGCAATCCAAGATCAGGGAATTAGAGTCCGAAATCCACAGCATGCACCACGATATGAGGCAGAAGCTGGAGGCTCACGGCGAATCCTTTGAAACCAACCTGCGCAACCACCACCGATCTCTCTCTGCGGCTTTAAGTGACAGCATTCCCGGCCATGGTAAATTGATGGTGTTCTTTGTGGGTACGCAAATTGTTCTTGTGGCTGGGTATGTGGTGTATAAACGCCGTAGAGCGAGTAGCCCCAAGAAGTATTTGTAAGGAGCACCATGGGCTGTTGACACTCCGTGCCAAGGACAGCAAATAGACGTATTTGCTGCGGGGTGATTGGCGAGGGAATTGGCGAGTCTCATTATGTATACTCTAGAAGGTTTTGGGTGATTACGGTCGTAACAACAAGGCGTATTTTTGGACATTGCTGGAAGAGGAGGTGGGCGAGCGAGACAATGCAGCGTGAAATCCATGCATATGCAGATATTACACTGGGAAAAAAAATTAAGATTAAAATTTAAACAACGAACTGCTCGTATTGACGAGAAGGTCTGACTTGTGAACACACATGTTTTGATATCCTGAAGCCCTATTGATTGTATGGCGCATTCCATCTATTTCTTCCCTTTATTAATAACATCCAGTAGTTCGTCACCCTTGGGCGCAACTGTCAGGTTCTCATATCCATCCTCCGTGACAAGGATGCAATCCTCGATACGAACACCACCAACGTCATAGTACTCCTCGAGCAGATCCCAGTCAATAAAGTCGGCATGGGCAGGGTCACTGCGGAAGTAACCCTCTAGGTATTCGCGGCAGAAATAGCTGGGTTCGCGCAAGTCAGCAAATCAGACGACCCTGAGCCAAGGGGCGCAAGACACTTACATTCCAGGTTCAACAGTCACAATCATGTTTGGCAGCAGGAGCTGCGTCTTGCTCCGCCCACCACCCACAGCGTCTTGGGATGAACTCGCACAGGTCATGTCCGCGAGCATCGAGGGCGTCACCATGGCCCTCTTCCCAAAGTCGAGCTGCTGGCCGCGTCCCTCGGCAGCGGAAAGGGCCAGCGTGCCAGAGACGTCGTGGACGTCCAGCCCAACGTGGTGGCCGAGGCCGTGCGGGAAGAAGGCAGCGACGGTGCCGGCGCGAGCAACGTCCTCACGACGGCCCTTTAGAATGCCGAGCCCGAGCAGGCCCTCCATGCCAACCGAAGCCGCGTGAAGGTGAATCTCGCGCCAGGCCGCTCCCGGCCCAACCTTGGCGATGCACTCGTCCTGCATGCGCTGGACAATGGCGTGGATGGCCGCCCCTTTCGGCGTCCACGCGCCCGAGAGCGGCAGCGTGCGCGTTATGTCGCTCGCGTAGCAGTTCCACTCGCAGCCGGCGTCGATGACGACGCACTGCTTGCCGCCGAGGGAGGCGTTGTTGGAGCCGTAGTGCAGAGTCGCGCCGTTGGCTCCCGACCCAGCAATGATGGGATACGCCTGGGAACGGGAGCCGCTGGCGATGCACACCGCCTGGATAATGGCCTCGATCTCCCGCTCGTTGGTGAGGCGCAAGATGCGCTCGGCGACCTTGCGATGGGCGGCGCTCGAGATATTGTTGGCGCGGCGCACCATGGCGACCTCGTAGTCGGACTTGACGACACGGGCGCGGTCCATGGCCGGCAGCAGGAGGGAGGAGTCGAGACACAGCTGGGACTGGCTTCCATGGCCCAGGTCCGGCGCCTGCTTCGGATGAAGAATGTACGTGACTGGCGGCGAAGGCTGCGCTGCAAAACTGCGCAAAAAGCCGCTCAGCTGTGTCGTGTACCTCACCTCATCGACATCGTAGCGGCGCTTGCACTCGGCAGCCGACGGTTTGGAGCCGAACCAGAGGACCTGGCGAGGCTCGACATACGGGATCCATAGTGTGAGCTTGTCGTGTTTGACTTCGTATGTCGCGGTGCAGTCCTCAAAGTTGGCACCCGTTATGTAAAAGAAGCTTCGGGGGGGAGGGTTTCCAGTGTTAGCCTCGTGGGGAGCAGAGGGAGGCAGAATTGGGAGCAACAAAAAGTTTCCTGGACATACTATCGTCGCTGACGGAAGAGTCGCGGCTGGTCGGAATCCTCCAGCGAGATCTCGGGTTGGCCAGGGAGGTAAATGAGGCCATCATCGACGCCGAGCTCCCTCACCACTTTGCGGGCGTGGAGTTTGGCTGTTTCCCCCAATTAGCGCCGTCCTCATCGTGCTCAATGCTGGAGAGGAAGCTTGCCAGGAGCTGTTGGGCGACTGGGTTGCTCGTCTTACCAGGATATTTGGTCTTTGAAGCCGAGTCACGATGCCGCCTGACATCCAAACAGCTGCATGGCGTACAAATTAGCAGACTGTCTCAACCAGCGGTTACACGGCCGTCGGACTGGGCAAACTCACAGGGCGTCAAACTCGTCCTCCATAACCAGGTCGTAGTCCATTTCCATCAGGTAATGCTGTTCCAACAAGGCCCCAGGACACCTGTCGGTCGACTCAGTGCTTGCTTCTTCTCCTCCTTGCCCCCGCGTGCGACGCTGGCTCGAAGCTCCTTTGTGGCGGTCTATCGTGCAGCCGGTTGCTAGTCCGCTTCCAGCCTCCGTTGCTGACAATGCACGATCCAGGTTCGATGTCTGCCTGGAATGGAAGGTGATGAAGGGAGATGGTCTGGGGTTGTCCGCCGAACATTACGTTCAGCCCGGAACGCCTCGCTGCTTTAGGGTTGGTCAGTTAGCCAAGGCCTGCGTAATTAACTCTACATGTGGGCATTTCAATGTTCCGCAGTTTCGCATTCCACCAGAGACACTTCCATACGGTGAGCACACCAAGCAAGAACACAAGCATTCAACCCGGTATATTCAAGGCCATCTCAGTACTTAGTAGGTAACAACCACACGTCGACTGGCCCGATCCATTGGTACATGTACATACTGGGGCAAAATATAGTCGACGCCACAATAGCATGTGCTCATCATCTGATATCCAATGTCAGGTCGGCTCCGACGTGCCCCAAGGTTCGGCCGTGTACCTTTGCCGATCGCACCAGCATTCGCCCAGGATATCAGCCAAACTACTCCGAACTTGCCACCCACGGGAACTTTGGATGATGCACAAGAACGAATCCCATCCACTGTAATGCTACTCTTTTGCTTTTGCTCTTGTTCGGCCAGCTTGCCATCTCTGCAGGCACCCGGCCTGTCCGCCTTGCGAGACTGAGCTCGGCGTTGACGAGGCACAATGAACCTGTACCTCTTTGCCACCACCATCATAGGTGGCCTTGGTCCTTGAACCAGGGTGCTTTGTTCCGTCTTTCAGTCCCATATGGGGACCGGATGCGATTCTCGCCTCACGGTGGTGCAGTGGCTGCGTCAGGGCCAAGGTGCGCAAGGAGACAAAAAAAAACACATCTCGCGTTATATCATAACAGAAACAAGGAGTGCCTTGGCAGCTTCCATGTGCCCCGTAAATTGTTTGCTTCGCCAGGTAAGTATGTATATACAAGTCAACCTCTACTCCAGATACTCCCGCTCGCCAACCAGAGTTTCGCCCAAACAACTAACGACATTCATCTATCCACCGCCAACGACGGGCCCAACCCAACCCCAAGCTACATGTATTGTTTTAATCGCCCTGTCCCGTCTGAGTCTGTGTAATTCATGTATGCGCTCACTTTGCATGTCCCATACGCGCCAGTCCAATTCTGCCGTTATAGTGAATGCTTCCGAACTTGGTCATGTCCCGCGGCTTCAAGCCGACTCCCATGAAGCCATCACAAGAATCAACATTACAAAACAAAAAGGGAATAAGATGTAAAATCAGATCTCGTTACGCCACACAGATGGCCACGCTGTAGAAAAGAGACAACAATCAGGACCAAAAAAAAAGGCAAAGAAAAATGAGGCACAGATTTTCCGCACAAAAGAAAAAAAAGGGAGCCTCAGTCGCTCCATGCCCTTACACCACGAAATCAAAGGAAAATGGGTATCATGTGGTGGTAGTCAATCACATTCCTTGGAAGCCACCTCTCCCAGAACCAAAAAAGCTCCCCCAATCTGCCTGCATACCCTGTTGTGTGAACATTTGCTCGATCTGTCTCTCTTGTTGCCGGTCCGCTCTGGCACGGCGGAAGCTGGCGAATATCCCCCCGCCTTGTTGTTGCTGGTGCTGCTGTTGATGCATGGCTTGTTGTTGCATTTGCCTATTGTGTTGTTGTTGCTGCTGAGTAGAGTGCAGTGCCATCATATTGTGCGGATCGTACATGGACGCTGCCATTCCCATAGGATGGTGCTGTTGTTGGGGAGTCATGTACGGCGGAGGTTGTCCCAGAATCTGATCACCCATTTCCTCGAAGGAGCCAGTGAAGAAGAATGATGCATTCGGGGCGGCCATGGTGATTCCCGGTGCATCTGCCTTTGGTTGAAAGCCAAGCTCCATCATGGGCTGGTTGGGGTAAGCGAAGGGGTCCTCGGACGGAAACATGAGAGAGTCCAGTTTGTTCACAGGGTTGTGTATAGAATGGGCATTCAGTGGTTGCGATGGAAACCTGTGTCGGTGAGTGCTGCTTGCATTGCTGGTGGAGTCCGGGGTTGTCCGGGATGATAAGTCCATAGGAAGAATATCATGCATACTGCCTGAAAAGGGAATGTCATGGAAGCTTGGGTCCGATGATTGGCCCATACTGCCATCAACAGAGCCTCGAGAGTTTGGTGCTCCAAAGGGCCCTGGGAGGCCGCCGCTGCGGCTTCGGATGAAATCTTCGGCTCTGGCCACTGGTATAGTCCGGCTGGCGCCTGCGTGTGTTGTTGATATCGACCCAGACTTGGATCCTGCAGCAGATCGTTTCCTGGAATTGCCTGCAGGCCTTGCTAAACGGGCTTGCTCCAGCCTTTCAGGAAGTTGGTCAAAAAGTACCTAGAAGAGTTCTGTCAGTAACCTATGCCATACGATACGCATGCTCATTCAGTTTCTACCAACTTTTAATGCTTTGGTCACTCTATCAGCTGAGAGACTTTTGTCTGCCAGGTCAGCGATCATTTGACGCCCGGCATGAGCATCGGCCAAGACTTCTTGAGAACCAGGCTTGTCGGGATTCTCAATAGCGTAAAATACCAGAGAGAGTACGGCGTAGAATTCGGTGTAAAGCATGAACCAGTAAGGCCCACTGAGGACGCGCTGCTTCCGAATCTCTAGCCCAATATGTACGATATTGCGTGACACGCTTACGGCGGCAGCCGCGCATGCATATGATAATTCATCGACTTTTGTTCCGTGACTGTGCCGAGGAGAAATATAATGAAGAAAAGGTCGATATAAGACGAGCTGAACGTGAGCATAGGCAAAACGTAAGAGATGCCTCACACTGCAAAAATCCAGTTAGTATGACCAAGTCTCTTCTCTTCATAGAATTTAAACAGGAATGTTCCTCACCGGACAACCTCTATCGGCCCATCTGGGCTCGGTCGCCACATCTCCGGCAGTCTATCATACCAGGTTTGCAAATCGGCCTCAATTTCCTTGATGCGGCCGTAACTAATGAGACAGGATGTGGTGCCGCTATCCCCTTTTCCAGCCGGTTGGCCTTGCATATGCATGGGATACACAAACTTGGTAATCTTGCCAAGCACCTCCATCAAGCGAGTGTGGGCATTGAACGCTTCAAAGAAGGAAGGTGTGCCAAGAGGAGGTGGCATGATGCCCGTATCTGTGATGAACTCGTCATCAACCTCGGTCGGGAATGGCTGGTCGACATCGTCGATATTAAGAAGGAGCGGGAAGCCAAGCATGGTAGATACGTAGATGTCCATCTGCCGAATGACGTAAAATACTCGCTTGCGAACTTCTTGTTCAATCACTCCAATCTTTTCGTGCTCCAGGTGCCGATGCAAGCCTATACGCAATGCTGAGCGTAAAGCAATGCCCACAAAAGAGTAGCATGCACTAAGATTAGAGGTGGCTTGGAGAAACAGAGTCATAAAAAGTAAGGCTTGAAGCGAAACAATATCGCGGCAGTCGGCAAGATCTTGTAGCAGGCTTTTGGCAGCACGATAATATTTGAGACTACAGCAATTAATATTAGCTTTTTGCTTTGCGAAGTCTAAAGCGCAGGTATATATAAAAGAGACATATATTTCAGCTTACCCTTCTTCAATTGCCGTCTTGTAACCTCCAGCGGTTGGGTTGGAGTCCTCGAGGTTGTTGTACATGCAGCCCAAGGCAATGACAGCATGAACAAGTCCCAAGAAATGAGTTTCTTCCTGGTTGAGACTCTCGATTGGCCTGTCATAGATCTGCTCGAATTTTTCATAAAACGTCGGTATATGGATGATTCGAACGAGACACGTTGCGCAGCTCAAAGAGTAATAGCAAAGCTTCCTGGCGACATCCTTTGGCGGAAGTTCAGGATACGCAGAGATTGACGAAAATGGAGATGCGCCAGCTGCCGGAGAAGGCGTATCAAGTGCACTGAGGCCTGACGCACGTTCGGCCCGTGGTAAGAAAGGTGCCTTGCTAACTGGACCCAGAAGCCCGCGGAACTGTTCCTTCATTCTCTTCAAAAAGACAGCACCTGAGGAGGTACCATGAAAATCCCATCCACCTTTGTCATCCAAATCAAGCTGGCCTATTGAATCAATCATGGTCATGAGCTTAGCATCTCCGGCGTCGGGTGCGGCAGCGGCCGCGGATCGCATTTTGCCAGCCCCTGCGCGTGCCTGTTCACGATTGTGAAACTCTTGTTGAATGGCTGGGTCCAGATTTGGGTCGGCTAAATCGACATCGGGCATAAACTTTCGTAGTAGAGTCTCCGCCCGTTGTAGTCTGCTTTCCAACGCTTCGATGTATTGTGGCGCAGGATTCCTTCGACGGTTTGACGGCTTGTCGTAAGTACATTCTTTTCGGGGGCAACAAAATAACTCATTGTTAGCAAAGCGAATCCAATAAATCTGGTGCGATACATGCCAAGTGGCCCTCTATACTCGCCCACTACATATCGGGAGGATATTATCGCATCTTACCGTAGCTATACACGGAGCAGTGGGTGCATGGTTGTTTCCCGTCACACTTAATCTTCTTACGGCGGCATTCGTCGCAAGCGCGAGTAACTCGCCGGCGCTTTTGTATTGGTTGTGAAGGCGCATTTGGGTCGGAACCGGCCTTTTCATCCACTTCGGTGTCGGACTTGGAGCTGTCGGCCGGGGAAGGGACATCAGAAATTTGCCAGTCACCGACAGACAACGCCCCGGCGTCGTCCTCAGCCATTTCCGTCGCCATGATGTGCGTCGTGATCACTCGAGAGGACGGTAGCGGATATCGGGTCGTGGGTGTTGAGACGAGTCGCCGTCGGACGGGATGTGAGAGGTTCGGAAGAAAGGATCATGCGCTAGAGTCTGGGACAAATAAACCAACGAAACGTCCCCCAATGCAAAGACGCAAAGCGTTGAGCGTGGCACGGCCGCAAGTATGGCTATCACAGAGTGACAAAGTTGACGCCGTTCGCAAATTAGAGCTAGGAGAGGGCAGTCGGCGATGGTGCTCCCTTTTGGGAGGGGTGAAGATGGTGAGCGACCAAGATGCAGATCCGGGGGTGCGAAGCCAAAGGCAGCGCATGTCCCAATTGCCCCGGTGTCTGGCAATCTAGGCCATCAGATGGGCGCAGTGAGCCTCGATGCTCAATGTTCGCAGCCGGCGACGCGAAGGATAACGAAGGTTAAGGCGTAGGCAAGGCGAGCAGAACGAGCAGATTCGGCGGCACAGGACGTAAGAGAATTGAGGGTGCAGCGGCGGGTTGGCGACTGAGGACTGCGGAAGGCGGGCCCTGGGAGGGAGCGTGGGTGCGCGAGTGGTCGACTCGGGGGCGGATGGTGGTGTCTGGGAGTCTGTCTGGGCCTGGAGTGATTGAGTGTGGGTGAGTGAGTGGCCGAGGGAGCGGCCGAGAGCGAGCGAGGGAAGGAGCAATCGACGGCAGCAGCGATCAGCTTCAGCCAGTCCCGGCCTCTCAGTTCCCCAGCACAGAGCAGCCAGCGACGAGTCAAATGCTCACCATCGACTTACGCAAGCAAGCATCGATCTGACAGCCGTCCTGAACCTGCATACGTACTACTTTGTAGGCCCTCGAGAGCGGCTGCGGGAATAACGCCGGATCCTCTGTCGATACGACGTACGTCCACTGTACTCCGCGCCTTTCTACGAAATTACAGGCCCGGTTGACACAGACGTCCAGGTATTTACTCTCAAATATGAGCCGTTGACCGGACGGTTGCTTGACATCCACGGGTGATGGCGTTGCACCTAGTCATTAGTTAGTCACTAATCACAGACCACACCATTGCGGGTTTTCAGAAGCGCTACGAGAGGATGGTACCATTGATCTGGAGGTGCGTTGACTCCGCATGGCTTAACTCCCTCGCGCAGCTCACGGACACGAGCTGACGCTGCGGCAGCAACATTTCTCAAAAGTGGATAGTTCTACGCGTACTGTTTCGGGCCCGTAGTTGGCCTTGAAGGCCAAATTGGGTCTCGACAACAGGGCCAAAGGCATTATTATGTACTTCTTTCTGCCACCAGCCTACCACCACTACTCCGTACATACTCTGTGGCCTCCGAGACCACTCCACGGCGGCCCAGGTTCGTACAAGAAGACATCGACTGGTTCCTGCGAAAAAACGGGGTCCTCAGTGCCAACAAATCCACAACGGAGCATCCATACACATCCGAACACCACCCAGAAAACCCCAGTGCCTGGTGGGAATAACGGAACCAAGCGGGGCCACCGTGAAGTGGGAGGGGTTTTGACCAAGATCCATCGTAGTACTAGCAGAGATGCCTATGGCAATAAATGAGCAATCACGCAGCTTGCGAAGTTCAAGGAACCACCTGGAGCAGCCTTTTGACCAACTCGCTGGCAATACAATACAATACGGGCACAAAAATCCTCGCAAGTTGGCATAGACGGCGATAAGCAATGGGTTACGATCTAGGGCTAAGTTTACGACTTAAAAGGCTCAGCACCGAAGACCACGGAGCTTGCCACTCCGTAGATGTTTGGATCGATATTGACAGCTACTTAGCTAACAATGAAACGTGTTAGGCTATCCCTTCTCGTCCCATCCATCACAGGTGACTACAAAGGAACCGAGCGTCAATAAGCAAGCTGCAGCATTGGTCAGGTATTTCCTGCTGAACAAACTGAATATCGGAATAAGTCACCGTACCTGGACAAGTGGACATCGTCAACCGCAATGTTGGACATTGATTGGCCTGAAAATGGAGCATGCTGGAGCCACAGACGGTTAGTGTACTCCGTCCCCCCGTGTCCATGCCGCAATACCATTTGGATCTCCAGTGGTGAAGTTGGTGGACTCCGGTTGGCGCACGGTATGGAATCAAATGCCCACTCCCGATAAACTACTCCGATCAGGCATTCGCAGAGGCCGGCATTAAGAAAGTGAGGCTCCCAACGAACGTTCTGCATCTATCAGTAGCCGGGGCCGGGCCCTGTGTCAGTTATTAATGACCACAAATTTACATTTAGGCGTTGGCCCTCAGTAGCGGAATCTATCCCCTCTGGGCGCCAGGGCCCAAAGGACCAAACGAGGTAGTGGGCATCGCGCGATACTACAACATACTACAGTATATCAGTGTGTATTTGGCGACGAGCAAACATATCTCTCTAGCCGGCTATCCAAGACTAGAATTCGGCTTTCCACCGTGTGGAAGGTGACCGTGCGCAACATCAGACGTCAAGTGTTCGTGCGAGGGGCGACGTGGTGGTGAAGCAAATGGCGCCACCGCGTACGCAAACCTGGCTTGCCCGGTTCGGTACCGACGTGCTCCTACGTTTGCTGGCCCCTTGGATCACACAAACGATATGTCGGGAATATGGGAATACCACACTATAGCGTTTGGGCTGGTTGGCCTGGTCCGCCTTCTGCAATCCGGCACGATGCTCCACATGCGAAAAGATGCCGAGCTACAATGTTCAATAAAGGAAATACATGTATGTATGGACCGACATGTCAATCGCTAACAACTCGGTCATCGCAAACATCTCCTAACTCGAGAAATGAAACCGCCCAAGATACCATATATACACCTGGGTACTTTGTGCCCTGACATGCCAATTTGCTTATACAAGAGGCAACAAACTCTGATCAAGCTAATAGAATTGAGCTGCATGTTCCAGCAAGTATGAATCTTTGAAGCTGTCCAGTTACCGCGAAGCCAGAAGTGCCGGACGTTTGACTCCTTTGTCAACTGACACAACTTCCTACCATTAGAACAACTCCAAGAGAGTGGTTGATCCTCTTCAGAGCTTACGAGTCAAATTTATTAACTTGCAAGACGGCATCCGTGTGACGCTTTCTGGAGAACTACTTCATCATCGCAATATCTAGATGCATAGCTCCTGAAAAAGATGCAGAATGACCACGGCGAGCACGACTGTCGCAGCAATCGAACTCCGAACCATCACGGCCCGTGGAGTTCGGGCAGCCACAGAATTCGATCGCGAATGGATCAGTGCCACGCCGACCCAGAAAAATAGAAATAATCAAAGTTCGGAGCATTATGGGTGTAGAAACGGCTCAGACCAACATGCATACTACTTTAGCCACTAGCTGTACTCGACGTTGGGGCATCAATTCACAGATCGTGGTGTGCCGTCCAAGAGTCTCTAGAACACAAGTCACAGCGTTTAACGGAGGGACCACTGACAAAGCGAGCCGGGAGGACTAGGACAATCTTGTTTATGAAGCAAGACGAGGTATCCTTTCCCGTAGGCTATTGTTTACACTTCCACCGATATAGATATTCTGTTAGGAATATGGATTGATATACGACAGAAATAGCGCTATCTCATGAGAGCGATTAGCCTATGGCACAGATCAACAGGCTTGGTCGATTGTGTGGCGTCAAAGTCTCCAGCACCAGAGCTTTCGTCAGGCCGCTAGCTTTGCTCGATGCCAAAATACGGAACCCTTTATCGGCTATAACGGGTCGCAAGAGGCTCCAGAGTGGGCTTGGATCCAGCTACGAGTGGCAAAAGGGTTTCTAGAGTAAGACACCAGCGACAGAGAAATATGGCCGAGAAGATTCTCGACAGATGCCAGGCTATGGCCAAGTTGGCGACGCCGCCAGGTCTCCTCACCATTCTCCTTCCTCGCTTACGTGGAAAAACCAGTTTCTCATTGCCAAATTCGTGCTCTATACCGAAAAACGCATGAACAGGTGACAGGTATCATGCAAGAAATCATTCTGAGACCAGGCAACGCACAGGGATGGAGCCGCCTCAAGGTTTGTTAGGTTTCCGACTTGTTGGTCGACAGAGCTGGATCGGGCGCAGGATCCCAAGCAGCCAATAAACCAAGGCCAAAACAGCAACTACAATAAATGAAGGCTCGGGTTTGTTTGGGTTTTGGGTTAAGGTTGAGGTTTAGATAGCACAAACCGGAGCCTTTGCGCCACACATCAGACTGCAGCATTGCTGACTCTATAAATGGACTGAATTAGTATTGCAGTCACTACGACGCCAACAAGACATGTTTTTTCATCGGTCCCATGGTCTGAAACAAAGAGAACGAGAACCATGAATGCAACAGTGTGTTTTGCTGATTCGTTGCATCATTACATGACGGTTTGTCCACGCCAAGACCCTACTCCCGGCATTAATTATCAATAAATACTCACTTGCAAAGCTGCAATACAGTCCCGCGTCTGGCAGTGCAGACTGCGTAACCCTCACGTTCCCCGTATACTAGCGTTGTGATTTCGAGGGCAGGGCTCTAGAGGCTCATGTTAGGGAGAAGAAGGGGTGTTGGCAATTTCATCATCTGGTTCTCCCAACCATTTGTTCGTCTGGCTCATACGACTCGAAGCAATCCCGAGTCTGTTGGCGCCGGGCCAGCGCAGCGCGGCACCTTCGTCCCGATCGTTCAAACATAAGATCAATACACGCAGCGCCTCACCGTCCCAGGTGCGACGCTCTTCCTTCTTCTCACTGGCCGTTTTTTCTCTTGTCTCACTTTTTTGCACTGCCTCATTGACGCGCCCTCGAAATCTAACCTTTGAATTCTTATGAGGAAAACGACTCCGTACTGCGTAAGGGCGCAGCGGATGTATCAGATTGGCCCCGCTTGGCAACGCACGCCTCCGACGAGCTGCCTTTTCTATCATAAAGGGAGCTAGAGTTGCCGTATGAGCCGAGAAGACGGATCTGGTCCAACGACGCTCCCAGATGGTTCCTATCGCCGACGGTGGCGGATGGGAAACACTTGCCAGAACAGGCAGCCTGGATGGCATGTCGCTGGCATCTCAAATACTTGGACACATGGCGGATACACACACTTGCCGTACCAAAGCCAAATGAGGAGGCGGCCATGTGCTGTTCGACTGAAAGGACGCGACAATTGTTTAAGCGACGTATTCTGTTCGATAGTCGACGTCCCGTCGTTGTGCGCCGCGTCTCCTCCTGGCTCGCTGTCTTCCATAGCCAGGAAGCGCCATGAACTCGCCCAAGAGTTTTTTCTCTCTTTAAGGGTGTGCACGAGGGATCGGGCATTGCACATCATGCATGTCTAGGGGCGTTGCTACATATTTCCTGTCTTATACACGCCTGTCTGGAATGAGATAGCATGGCCGATGTCCCGAAGCTGAAATTTGAAGATTTAGACGGGAAAGAAAAAGAAAAAGGACGCCTCTATCTATCAGCCGCCTTTTCCATGTTCCACCCAGTCATTGAACGCATGGAGCGGCCATGTCAACCCGGGATGGCCGTTATCCCATCTGTACATACGCACTCGATATGTCCACAGATCGCCAAGCTGAACCAGTTGGAGGCGAGGAGACATCCCTGTCGCCTTGTTGCAAGCCGCCGGGAACTTGGAATCGAAGTGAGGGAGCGGCTCTAGTGGATGGGCGTTAGCTCAAACACTATTTACTGTTCCATATCAGTATGCATTGTTAGTTAGCGAGTGCATTTGCTGGAGCGCAGAAGCAGGCTCTTATTTAATATCATTCAAGTCAAGCGTTTCCTTGTACTATGGTAAGCGAGGTTGTTGACCAAGTCTCAAAACCCCTAGTACCTGCCTAGTAGTAACTAACTTTGTACAACATTCCTACTCCAATATAACACGCATCGCAGGGATGCCCAGGTGGGCTGGAGTAGCAGCGAACCCGTGCTTTGAGAGTCCGCTTGCCACCGCCCGCACCTTTGCGTCGGACCAGTAATTTCACGCCTAAATTTATGTATAATTCAGTGGGTGGCCGGTACGGAAACGACATCGAGGCCAGGGACATGATGCTAACGGGCAAACGCGGGAGCACAAAGGTTTAGCGAGCTGCTTGACTCTGCGCCTGGGATCAACTGATGGAATTGCCCCACATTGGAAAGACGGTGCTGAGCTGACAACTCACAATGGGGAATAGTGCGCTCACGCCGCACCAGGTACCTAGCTATCAGGCTTGATATACAATAAAATATAATATATTAGAGTATACATTATAATAGGGACATTCACTTTAGTATAAATTACTTAATTATATATGGGGATAGTATGCGAAGTAAATACCAGACAGTACATCGCGGGGGGGCACAACGAGTGAGCCCGCCGAGCAATTCACCACCAGACCACAGCTGTGCTGCGCCTGTGCTTGCAGGCAGCGAGCGCTTGGGCGCTTGGGCGCTTGGGTTTCTCCGCCAAGCACGCTGACGCCAACCTGACGTTTGAACTTGACCCCTCGAGTGCTGCTGCAGAACAGCTGTGCGACACATTTCCAAGGCCTCACACGTGCTCATGCTCCATTGTCTAGACATTCAGCCCTGTCATCGTCAACCTCGCCACCGTTAAAGTCAACAACGCTCCAAGCTGGCGCGGTATTGGCTTCCTCAGTCGTCATGGCAGCTTCTGACGAAGTTCTTGGCTACCTTGCCAAGCAGAGCAACTTGGGTGGCGTCGTCGTACTTGGTATTCGAGCTCCCTCGACTTTCCAAATCCTTGGTGCTTAAAGCCGCTAACTCCTCCAACTCTCCTTACTAGACTTGCCGAAGCTTGACCTTGGACTCTATATCCAAAATTATGTCGGTATGATGCGCCCGGGCACAGCAACCATAACAATCCCGTGCCTCAAGGTCATGCCTCCCAACCAGTGCTGGGCTAACCTTGGCTAGGCCGAACTCGCTTCGATCGCCTCTTTCTAATCGGCCAGAGCTCCGCGGCGCTTTGTGTTGAGGCTCTGAAAGCTGCTGTTGTCGAGGCCAAGGCAGGAAACGATGTCAACCGTTATCGCGATGCGTGGGATGCTTTAAGGACAGTGGCACCAAATGATCCAGAAGCCCAGAGAGACGATGCGTGGATAGAACGAACGGAGATGGCGAACAAGGCCGAGACGGCAAGGCTCGAGGGTGAGCTGAAAGGATACAGAAACAATCTTATCAAAGAGAGCATCCGGGTTCGCATCCCATGTACCCCCAAACAAGCAAGCATTTGGAAATTACTGGCATTCATAGAGCTAACCATGGTATCACTATTCAGATGGGTAATGAGGACCTTGGCAAACATTTCGAAAGCATAGGAAGGCTCAATGAAGCCACCGAGGCGTATACCAGGATGCGTCAGGATGTGAGCACCACCAAACATATTGTCGATTGTGGCATGCACCTCGCCAACGTCTCTCTCCACCGTCGCGATTATGCCATGGTATTGAACAACGTTGGTAAAATCACAGCTGTGCAGAACGAGGATGATGAAAGGGCACCGCAGGCATACACAAGAATTGCCTCTGGAATTGCCCTTTTGGGCATGGATCGCTTTGAAGATGCTGCAAAGGCCTTCTTGAGAACAGATTCTACCGTACCTCCAACGGAATATAGCCATATCGCCAGTCCTAACGACGTCGCCGTCTATGGTGGCCTTCTGGCCCTTGCTACCATGGATCGGAAGGAACTTCAGCACCTAGTATTGGACAACCTGTACTTTCGCACATTTCTCGAGCATGAGCCGCACATTCGAAAGGCCATCAGCCTATTTGTGAATGGTCGATATTCGAACTGTCTCTCTATATTAGAGGGTTCCCGGGCAGATTATCTCCTGGATGTTTATCTGCAGAGCCACGTCCCAGCCATCTACTCCAAGATTCGCACGAAGTGTATCGTTCAGTACTTTGTTCCATTTTCGTGCGTTACGCTAGAAAGTTTAGATGCAGCATTTGCGCAGCCAGGCACATCTATTGGTCCCGAGCTAGTAAAAATGATCCGTCAAGACGCATTGAAGGCGCGTATCGATGCGAAAAACAAGGTATGAGAGATCCACGGCACCACATGCAGATCCAAAAATATTATAATAATACTAAGCATCTCCTTTAGCTTCTTGTTGCCGTCCGGCCCGACGCCCGGCTCGTGATGCAGAAAGAAGCACTACTAGTGGCCCGGAATTACGAGCGGGAAGCCAAGGAACGATTGCGCCGTATTAGCCTGATAGCAGCTGAACTAGATGTATCGGGAGGTAAGAAGGCAATCTCAGGTGGTGCTGCCAGTTCAAGCTTGGATGAGGCTTGGTATGACGAGAATAAGCAATCTTCCCCCCAAGGGGCTGAACTGGAAGCGGCAAGCTGAGGCAGGCAACCAAATAAGCGTAAGCAGCCATTCAAGCGTCAGGAATCCAGTTCCTGTTTGATATTACTCCCCAGAGCTTGTCTCACCGAAATCTCGTACAATGAGACTGGTCTATACCCGCCCAATTGATGTAAGGATGGTGTAATCTTACCCTGAAATAGCCCCCTCTTGTGGCTACGCTCAGCATATGGGCACTGATGGTGTCAGTTCTGGAGGGGCGACTATAACGGCACGATAACTGATACATGAGAGATGATGCATAATGACAAAACAGTGACTTGATATTTGCGTATTAATTTTTGATCTCATTCCCTTTGTTGCAGCAGATCAACAACGCAGCAACGTATTGCTTATCGGACCAACATGCCTGAATGGCTTGCTGGTGGATGACGAAGACATCACATTCATACTTAAATAGAGATGGCACACGTTTGCTAAAATATAATCAATTCTATGGGTATCAATGTGCGTTTTTGCAGTTTACCATATCCGTCATCTAGCTTACTTCATGTTCACCCATACACTACGACTCCCAAGTCCAACTCCATCTATACCGCCCATCCATCCCATGTGTAGTCATAACACACACGTGTAGACGCCGGACCGTCCCACCCACTGATGATTCTTGGACCTTGTTCCAGTTCACCTTCATCCCATGCGGCGCTCAGCCCATCAGCTGTCTCAAATCCGTCGGCGGCCACCTCACTTGGGCAAAGGTAAGACAGCGCTTGATGCTCTGCAAAATCTTGCGCGTAACCTCATCACCCATGACGTGACCCTTCTCGCCGTTGTGCAGCTTCTCGCGAGCGCTTCTCTCGTGGATACCAACCATGGTCACGCCAATGGGCCAGGCGGCCTTGCCGATACTCAAACGGAGATAGTCGTCGTTGGCGTCGACGTAGCGTCTTTCCTGAAGGGCCTGCACGATTTGCACCACCGGTACGAGGAGGGAGTCGTCCACGTCGTTGGATTCGAATTTGCGAAAGAGCTGTCATCTGCTTAGCATATTGGAAACTTTACAACTCGCTTGGTGTCCCTCTTTTTTTCTTTCTATTTCTTTTGAGTAGAGCAAAGGCAGTCTCTTTACTTACCGGCTTCATATTTTCTCTGGTTTGCACCATGGCGCTGTACGCCGTCTTGCCGGCGCTCGTTTCGCTCTTCTCCTCCTCCATGGTCCTCTCGTACTCTGTGAGCACCATGGTGAAGTAGCTCGCGAGCTGTCTGAACAGCCACTTCCTCCCGTCTCTGTCCGCGGGCACCGTCCCGTCGACCTTCATGTCCTTTTCCTCCACCAGCGCCAGCGTCGTCGGTATGGGGCCCATGCTCATCACCGTCGTCAACTTCCTGTACCTCCTTAACTTGGCAGCGTGCGATTCCCCGAAAAGCATCACCGGGTGTCCTATTTCTCTCAATTTCTCCCGCAGCTCTTCCTCCGGGACATCATCTTGCACGGCCTGGCCTTCGTCTTCCTCCTTCTTCTTTACGAGTTCCGGAAGCCCTAGCCGCTTTCTCCTCGCTCTTTCTTCCTCCTCTTCCCTCTCTTCTTTTAGTTTCCTCGACTCTTCGGCTAGTTTGCGTCTCTTCTCTTCGCGGGCTGCATTCTCCGTCGCCAGCTCTTCCTCTCGTTTGCGCTTGGCTGCTGCTTTCGCTTCGCGCTCCTCCTCGAGGGTCTTTTGCTCTGCTATGTATGCCTGTTTCCGCTCTTCTTCGATTTCAGATCGTTTGAGGTATTTTTTGGACGAGTCGTTTGTTGTTTTGGCCTTGGAGAGCTCCTTGTTCATGAGGGACGCAAAGTCCATTTTTAGTGTTGCGCGGCCGCAAAGCCCGATTTACAAAGCTTGGAGAAGTATATCGAGTCGTGGAAAGATTCAATTGAGAGATTGATTGATTCTGCGGAGCTTCTGCTTGTTTGTAGAGTTTTATGTATGTGATGGGCGATTTTGTCATGGTCATGAAGGTGATGGAAGTTGTCTCGAATGTCGTGAGTTCTCCATATCGATTGCGGGTATTTGCCGGATAATCTGCCATCTTCTCACTGTTCTCAGTAGCACAATTGCGTCGTTTTCAACTCCCGATGCGCATCTGCGAACAATGGGGACATGATTATCAGTCGTGGAGAATCTGTTTCTTTTTCTTTGTCGCATGGTGGTTATCGTATCTAGTCATGTCTGTGGCTTCAGATGATGGGGACCGTGACCCCCCTGCGCCTTTTCTTGTTCAGTTCTTTTATCGAAATGGAGGCTTTTACAGGTGAGAAGCACAGCGCGAACTGCTCATGTTTTATTTGATGGGGTGGATCTTGATGATTTATATCTTTTGACTAGGGCGGATGAGTTTGCAACCCGTTCACTTCCACCACACATTTCAGTTTACACTTGGCCAAGTTGCACCTTAAACGAGCTCGCTCTGGAGCTGGCGGCTGCCAAACCATCAGCCCTCCCATACCCAGCTATTGGAACAAGACTGTCTTTCCAATTAGTATGCCCTGACTTACGTGGCATCGGCTCAGTCAACAATGCCCATCCACGCTACGCTGTGAAAGATCTTGGCAGCATAGTCATTGGACAAAACCCTCCTGGAACCACCGACCCCGAGTTGGCTGAAGTCGGAGGAAGTGCTTCCCGCGGTGCGTCAAACCCGGATAAGACGCTTGGAGAAGCCCGATTCGTGGTGGGGGACTACATTTCGTGCGCTATCTTACCCCCATTGGATGATGGATCTGTGGCACCGGCATCTGCTGCTAGGAGGGACGTAACTGCAGGGCATAGAGAAAGCAGGGGGGGCAGAAGCAGTGGAGGACCAGGTTTTCACAATCGAGAGAATGGTTTCGGTCGAGGCAGCCGTGAGGGCAGGGGAGGAAGAAGGGGAGGTGGAGGGCCAGGAGCAAGCATGCCAATGGGAGAATGGAGGAGAGGGGAGAGATTGCCGGATATGCCTCCTTCCAGACCACGAGGCGGCGGCGGTGGACGATGGTGAACGGTTAATTTGGAGCATGGCCAGTCCCTCCGTCTGGTTTAACGAGCGACCTTGTAATTACTCAATATACCCAACGCATGAAGGCTAATCAACAGTCAATTGTCACTGCAAACGAGCCCTTCAAACTTCACGTCAAACGGAAGTGTCTATTCCGGCCCCAGAACCAACTATGTACATCCTTTAATACATTCATCGCGACCCAGACCATCTATCGCTCGTAGATGGTATCGCCCCGTCTCTTTGCGCGAAAATTGTAGAGACCCTATAACAAAATCAGCTTTTTCTTCTCACACCCTACTGTGGGATCAACTCGACCAAATTATCTACTCACGTCGGTCTTGTAGGCGACATAGCCGAATATGGCAGGCACAACAGCCACATACATAAAGGTGATTCTAGCTGTTCGCGGAGTCCATCGGAAAAAGTGGTGTCGAGTCTTTTGCATAGCTATTTCACCTTCGTTAGAACCCATAAATACTAACGTTCGAAGTCGGGGATCCCACGCACCCTGGTGCTTGAGGTAAGCCGGGTCCGGCTTTACGTCTATCACGCGCATCGAGTTAGCTTCTGGATTATAGGAATCAATCTAAATTTGTTTGGACCTACTGAGGTGCGCCATCTTATCTGGCCGGCCGAGTGGCGTCTCTCGCGGTGAATTGATGGAACTAATGTCGTCGCGATCGGAGTGCTTGAAGTTGGTTGCTAGGATTGTGGTGGTCAAAGATGATGCGGGTTAGGTAATAATCAGGCTTGTTTTGATTGGCTGATGGTCGGTACATGGTTGTACCAGTACCCTGGAGGTTAGCCACTTGAAGAGATGAACTCGGAAAATGTACACTGCTCTTCAAGCTCTTAGTCGCAGTGGGAGGTGAGGTTAACTGTATTATTCACTGGAAGCTTTTTTTGCTTTTGGTATTAGTTGTTTGAAATTAAATTCCGTGTCTTCAGTTAGTGTTGATGATGACTGTAAAGTAGGCAACAATTGTAAGAAGCACTCAACGGACGGTGCGAGAATCCCAAGGGACAATGCGTCACATTTCAACCAGTTATTTATTTTTGGAATCGGGTACAGAAAGGACAAAAAAATAAATAAACAAACAACACACACAATTTATGACAATATACCTGAGACTTCTTTTTAAAACAGCGTCACAAAACTTGTGGTTTTTCATGAAAGCAATAATGCACTCGAAAATCACGTGATCCAATTTATGGGTCTGGAGCTAAGAGCTTGACGGCAGAAAATTGTCGTGACAGAGGCGACATCTTTCACCTCGTTGGAGAACGCCGTTTTGGTCGCCAACGTGCCATCTTGCGAATTCGGCATCCTATTTCTTGAACAGGAAATCGCGAGCTGTACTGTTTTTCATTGTTTCTGTTCGAAGATAGGGGTGAAAACAGAATAAGCGTATCGAGACACGCGCCTCAGCGTGCAGCCTCCTCGACTGGCACACCATCGCATATTCACGAAGCGACATCACCTCATCACGTCGCGATTTCATCATGTCGGGCATCCCTCCGCCGCCGCCTCCAGGCTGGGGAGCAGCCCCCCCTCCTCCTCCACCACCTCCCCCATCATCGTTGCCGCCTCCTCCTGATACACCCGCGCCGCCAGCTCCTCCGCCCCCTGGCTATCACCCTCCGTCCTACCCTCAGATCGCCAAGTTTGCACAAAAGAAGAAAGAATGGCTTAGGGATCGCCGAAACAGATTTGGAGAGAAGCGAAAGGCCGGCTTCGTCCAGACTCAGAAGGCTGATATGCCGCCCGAACATCTTCGCAAGATCGTTAAAGATATCGGAGATGTGTCTCAAAAGAAATACACCAATGACAAGCGCAGCTATCTTGGCGCTCTAAAGTTCATGCCACATGCAGTCCTGAAACTTCTCGAAAATATGCCTATGCCCTGGGAATCAGCGCGTGAAGTCAAGGTTCTGTATCATGTCAACGGATGTCTGACCTTAGTTAATGAGACTCCTCGCGTTATTGAACCCGTCTTCTTTGCGCAATGGGCAATGATGTGGACCTTCATGAGGAAAGAAAAAGCCGATAGAAGGCTTTTCAAGCGTATGCGATTCCCGCCATTCGACGATGAAGAACCGCCCCTGTCGTGGTCCGAGAACATCGAGGACGTGGAACCTCTAGAGCCTATTCAAATGGAGTTGAACGATGAGGAAGACGAGGCCGTTTATGAATGGTTCTACGACCATCGGCCACTATTGGATACCTCGCATGTTAATGGTGCGAGCTACAAGACATGGAACCTCACCCTACCTCAAATGGCAGCTTTGTTCCGTCTCAGTCGTCCATTGATTTCTGAAGTTGTAGACAAGAACTACTTCTACCTTTTCGACCTCAAGAGCTTCTTAACTGCAAAGGCTCTCAATGTTGCGCTTCCAGGTGGACCGCGTTTCGAGCCGTTGTACAAGGATATCGATCCAAACGAGGAGGACTTCGGCGAATTCAATGCTATAGATCGCATCATCTTTCGAACTCCGATCCGTACTGAGTTTCGAGTCGCGTATCCATTCCTGTACAATTCTCTCCCAAGAAGCGTACACCTGACGTGGCACTCGCACCCACAAATCGTATTCAACCGTGCTGACGATCCCGACTTGCCAACTTTCCTTTTCGACCGACGAATCAACCCCATCTCATCCCGAACCGTGGCGCCCAAGAATGTTGAAATCACTCTTGAGGACGAACTTTTTGGACCAGGAAATAATGAAGAGCCTGAGGAGGATGCGTTCGAGCTGCCTGCTGCGGTTGAACCCTTTCTTGCCGACGAAGAGCTTGAAAACGAGCATACATCCTCAGCCATTGATTTATGGTGGGCTCCTTTCCCGTTTGATAGACGCTCTGGAAAGATGGTTCGCGCTCAGGATGTGCCTCTGATCAAGCAATGGTACTTGGAGCACCCGCCCTCTGACCGACCTCCTGTGAAGGTTCGAGTTTCTTACCAGAAGTTACTGAAGAACTTCGTTCTCAATGAGCTTCATAAGAAGAAGCCCAATGCACACAATAATCAGAACTTGTTACGCTCTCTTAAACAGACTAAGTTCTTTCAACAGACAAGCATTGATTGGGTTGAAGCTGGCCTTCAAGTCTGCCGACAAGGTTTTAATATGCTTAACCTCTTGATCCACAGAAAGAACCTGACATATCTTCACCTGGACTACAACTTTAATCTGAAGCCTGTGAAGACACTAACAACCAAGGAGCGAAAGAAGTCTCGATTTGGAAATGCATTCCATCTTATGCGTGAAATTTTGAGGTTGACAAAACTGATTGTGGATGCCCAAGTTCAGTACCGTCTTGGAAACATTGATGCCTTCCAGCTTGCTGATGGCATTCATTACGCTTTCAACCATGTTGGACAGCTCACCGGAATGTACCGATACAAATACAAGCTCATGCATCAGATTCGTACTTGCAAGGATTTGAAGCATCTGATTTATTATCGATTCAACTCTGGTCCAGTGGGCAAAGGTCCTGGCTGTGGTTTCTGGGCTCCCTCATGGAGAGTGTGGCTCTTTTTCATGAGAGGTATCATCCCATTACTCGAACGATGGCTTGGTAACCTCTTGTCTCGTCAATTCGAAGGTCGACACAGCAAGGGTGTGGCAAAGACAGTCACGAAGCAGCGAGTCGAGTCTCATTTTGATTTGGAATTGCGCCAGTCTGTCATGTCTGATCTGATGGACATGATGCCGGAGGGTATTAAACAAAGCAAGGTCAGCATTGTGCTTCAGCATTTGTCTGAAGCTTGGCGTTGCTGGAAGAGTAACATCCCCTGGAAGGTCCCGGGCCTGCCTGCGCCGATTGAGAACATTATTCTTCGATATGTCAAATCAAAGGCTGACTGGTGGATTTCTGTTGCTCACTACAACCGTGAACGAATTCGTCGTGGAGCAACCGTGGATAAGACTGTCGCGAAGAAGAATGTTGGACGTCTGACTCGACTATGGCTCAAGGCTGAGCAAGAAAGACAGCATAATCACATGAAGGATGGCCCATATGTGTCTTCCGAAGAAGCCGTCGCCATTTATACGACTACTGTTCACTGGCTGGAGTCTCGGAAATTTTCTCCCATTCCATTCCCCAGCGTTTCGTACAAGCATGACACCAAGATCTTGATCCTGGCCTTGGAGCGTTTGAGGGAGGCTTACTCAGTCAAGGGTAGACTGAACCAGAGTCAACGTGAAGAGCTGGCATTGATTGAGCAAGCTTATGACAGCCCCGGCACCACATTAGAAAGAATTAAGCGGTTCTTGCTCACGCAGAGAGCTTTCAAAGAAGTCAATATTGATATGAACGATAACTACAGCACGATCAATCCTGTATACGATATCGAGCCCATAGAGAAGATCAGCGATGCTTATCTTGATCAGTACTTGTGGTATCAAGCTGACCAGCGACATCTGTTTCCCGCCTGGATCAAGCCATCAGACTCTGAGGTGCCACCGCTGTTGGTCTACAAATGGGCCCAGGGCATTAACAATTTGAGTCACGTTTGGGAGACAGAAGATGGAGAATGCAACGTAATGGTTGAAACCGAGCTTTCCAAGGTCTACGAAAAGATGGAATTGACGCTTCTCAATACCCTACTGAGACTCATCATGGACCATAACTTGGCTGACTACATTACTGCCAAGAACAATGTGCAACTGACATACAAGGACATGAATCACGTCAACAGCTATGGTATGATCCGTGGTCTTCAGTTCTCAGCCTTCGTATTCCAGTTTTATGGCTTGGTCTTGGATCTGCTCTTATTAGGACCTCAGCGTGCCAGCGAGATTGCTGGCCCTCCCCAGAGCCCCAACGATTTCCTGCAGTTCCGTGATCGAGAGACAGAAACAAGGCACCCAATCAGACTCTACAGTCGTTACATTGACAAGATCTGGATCTTTTTACGATTTACCGCCGAAGAGTCTAGAGATCTTATCCAACGCTTCCTCACTGAGCAACCTGATCCTAACTTTGAGAACGTCATTGGATATAAGAGCAAGAAGTGCTGGCCGAGAGACTCTCGTATGCGTCTGATGAGGCATGATGTCAACTTGGGACGTGCAGTCTTCTGGGACCTCAAGAACCGTCTGCCGCGTTCAGTCACCACCATTGACTGGGATGACAGCTTTGTCAGTGTCTACAGTCGTGATAACCCGAACCTACTGTTCTCCATGTGCGGATTTGAGGTTCGGATTCTACCAAAAATCCGAAATCAGAATGATGAGTTCCCCGTCAAGGACAGCGTCTGGTCTCTCATCGACAACACCACCAAGGAGAGAACGGCACATGCTTTCTTGCAGGTCACGCAGGAAGACATCCAGAAGTTCAATAATCGTATCCGACAGATACTCATGTCGTCTGGCTCAACAACCTTCACTAAGATTGCAAACAAATGGAATACCGCACTGATTGCTCTCTTCACCTACTATCGTGAAGCAGCAGTCTCTACGGTTGATCTTCTTGATACCATTGTCAAGTGTGAGACGAAGATTCAAACCCGTGTCAAGATTGGACTTAATTCCAAGATGCCGTCTCGTTTCCCTCCAGCTGTTTTCTACACTCCCAAGGAACTTGGTGGCTTGGGCATGATTTCGGGCTCCCATATCTTGATTCCTGCCAGTGACAAGCGATGGTCTAAGCAGACAGACACGGGTGTCACCCACTATCGCTCTGGTATGACTCATGACGAGGAAACCTTAATACCCAATATTTTCCGTTACATCATCCCTTGGGAGGCAGAATTCATTGATTCCCAGCGTGTCTGGACAGAGTACTCCCAGAAACGACTCGAGGCCAACCAGCAGAATCGTCGTTTGACGTTGGAAGATCTTGAAGATAGCTGGGACCGTGGTCTGCCCAGAATCAATACTCTTTTCCAGAAGGACCGTAGCACCCTCAGCTTTGACAAAGGTTTCCGAGCTAGATCTGAGTTCAAGATTTATCAATTGATGAAGTCCAATCCTTTCTGGTGGACTAGTCAGCGACACGACGGAAAGCTATGGAATCTCAACGCCTATCGCACCGACGTGATCCAGGCCCTCGGTGGTGTTGAAACCATCTTGGAACACACACTCTTCAAAGCAACGGGATTCCCTTCCTGGGAAGGACTCTTCTGGGAAAAAGCGTGTCTTGCGAACGGCACGATGCTGCTTCGATATGATCACTCTCTAGTTGCAGTCGAAGACGTCAGGGAGGGTGATTTGCTTCTTGGGCCTGATGGAGGACCTCGACGTGCGTTCAATGTGGTTAGCGGCAAAGACCGACTTTATCGCATCACGATTGGCAGTGGCAAAGAAGATCTTGTGGTTACCTCGAATCATATCTTGGTCTTTCATGAGGTGAAGAGCGACTCTGATCAATATTATGATGATATTGAGATGACAACCGCTCAATATGCGGCGCTTGAGTCTACAGAGAGGAGCAAGTACAGGCTCTTTAGCTGCCCTGGTCTCAACTCCCCCCAACCAACATCTCCCAATTCTGCTGCGGGTCGCTTTATCCCTCAGTCTCATAGCTTCGTGGTCAAGGATGTAGTGCTGGAAACAGAAGCTACGGAATGGGCAGGTTTTCGAGTCGATGGCGACCAGCTCTACCTACGACACGATCATCTTGTGCTTCACAACAGTGGTTTTGAAGAGAGCATGAAATTCAAGAAACTCACAAATGCGCAGAGATCAGGTCTTAACCAGATTCCAAACCGAAGATTCACGTTGTGGTGGTCGCCCACCATCAACCGTGCGAATGTGTACGTTGGTTTCCAGGTGCAGCTTGATTTGACTGGTATCTTTTTGCACGGAAAGATTCCCACCCTCAAGATCTCCTTGATTCAGATATTCCGAGCCCACTTGTGGCAGAAGATCCATGAATCCGTTGTAATGGATCTTTGTCAAGTTTTTGACCAGGAGCTGGAGTCACTCGGCATCGAGACAGTGCAAAAGGAAACAATCCACCCTCGAAAGTCGTACAAGATGAACAGCTCTTGTGCTGACATTCTTCTCTTCGCAAGTCACAAGTGGAACGTCACCCGTCCCTCGGTTCTGTTTGATACGAAGGATGTCATTGAGCCGACCACTACGAACAAGTTTTGGATTGATGTGCAACTTCGATATGGCGATTATGACTCGCACGACATTGAACGATATACTCGTGCGAAGTACCTTGATTATACTACCGACAGTTCAAGTATTTATCCTTCTGCAACGGGCTTGATGATTGGTATTGATCTTGCTTACAATCTTTACTCGGCCTACGGCATGTATTTCCCCGGTCTGAAAGTTCTCATCCAGCAAGCTATGGCCAAGATCATGAAGGCCAATCCGGCACTTTATGTCCTGCGTGAACGTATTCGCAAAGGCCTGCAACTGTACGCATCTGAGAGCAATCAGGAATTTCTGAACTCGCAGAACTACTCTGAGCTGTTTAGCAAGCAAACTCAGCTGTTCATTGACGACACCAACGTTTACCGTGTTACGATTCACAAGACATTTGAAGGCAACTTGACGACTAAGCCAATCAATGGCGCCATCTTCATTTTTAACCCTCGAACTGGACAACTGTTCCTGAAGATTATTCACACGAGCGTTTGGGCTGGTCAGAAGCGTCTTGGGCAGCTCGCCAAGTGGAAGACCGCCGAAGAAGTTGCTGCTTTGATCCGATCACTTCCCGTGGAAGAGCAGCCGAAACAGCTTATCGTTACAAGAAAGGGCTTATTGGATCCCCTCGAAGTTCAGTTGGTCGATTTCCCCAACATCTCTATCCGAGCATCTGAGTTGCAACTTCCCTTCCAAGCTGCCATGAAGGTTGAGAAACTGGGAGACATGATTTTGAGGGCCACTGAGCCTCAAATGGTGTTGTTCAATCTTTATGATGAGTGGCTGAAGACTATTTCATCATACACTGCGTTCTCTCGTCTGATTTTGATTCTCCGCGCGCTTCATGTCAATCCAGACAAGAGCAAGCTCATCCTTCGGCCCGACAAGACGGTAATTACTCATGAACACCACATTTGGCCATCAATGTCCGACGAGGATTGGATTAAGATTGAAACGCAGCTTCGAGATCTCATCTTGAATGACTACGGAAAGAAGAACAATGTCAATGTTTCCAGTTTGACCAGCAGTGAAGTCCGTGATATCATCCTGGGTATGGAAATCTCTGCACCTTCCCTGCAGAGACAACAGGCTGCAGAAATCGAGAAGCAGCAACAAGAGCAACAACAGCTCACTGCTGTCACGACCAAGACGCAAAATGTGCACGGTGAAGACATTATTGTCACAACTACGTCGCAGTTTGAGCAGCAGACGTTTGCCTCCAAGACTGAATGGCGGACAAGAGCCATTGCAACCTCCAACTTGCGAACTAGAGCCAAGAATATCTACGTATCTTCTGTCGACAATGATCTGGACGACATCACCTACGTCATGCCGAACAATATTCTGAAGAAATTCATCACGATTGCGGATCTGAGGGTCCAAGTGGCAGGATATCTCTATGGCTCCTCTGCCCCTGACAACGAGCAAGTCAAGGAGATAAAGTGCATCGTCATGATGCCTCAAATAGGTGGCCTTCGCAACGTACAGCTTCCTCAGCAGCTTCCTCGCAGTGACTTCCTTGATGGCATGGAGCCCCTTGGTGTCATACATACCATGTCTGGGAGCGAGCTGCCATACATGTCCGCTGCCGATGTTAGCGAGCATGCCAAACTGCTGGATGCCCACAGCGAGTGGGACAAGACAAACACAGTGACCGTTTCCGTTTCCTTCACACCCGGCAGCGTCTCCCTCTCGGCCTGGGGCCTTACACCTCAGGGGTACAAATGGGGAGCTGAGAACAAAGACACCCAGAGCGATCAGCCACAAGGATTCACCACGACCATGGGAGAGAAACGAAAATTACTGTTGTCTCCGAGATTTAGGGGTTTCTTCCTGGTGCCTGATGACAGGAGATGGAACTACAGCTTTATGGGCAGCGCTTTTGCAGGCATGGAAAAGAAGCCGGTTCACGTGAAGCTCGACACACCCCTTCCATTCTACAGCGATCAGCACCGACCTATTCACTTTCATAGTTTTGCTGAGCTGGAAGATATCTGGGTAGACCGGACTGACAACTTCGAATAGCCGAGCTTGCTACGGCATCTTCCACTTTCCTGGTCTCAATGCAGCCACGGACGCCCACTTTCGGCTTTCAAGCATGCCGGGTTCCCCCCTGCGTATCCTGATGTTTCGGAGTTTTGCGATGGATTGAACATTTCTGTTTATATGTATTTGCTTTTTTTTCCCCTTTTCTCTTTTCTTTCATGTTGTGACTTACTAGCATTATGCGACCGAACATGGCTGAGGAATACCCACCAGACATTATGTTGGCGGTTACGGCGCTGCCGAAGGTATCTGGAGAAAAGAGGGACACGAGGCCTCTCGAATAATTTGTTATTACGTGCAGGGAATGAGCGAGAGTGGAGTTGGCGATGTATTAGAAAAAGGGTTTTTGGGGGGGTGGGGAGACGAGCACTGTATGTTAGGCTGGGTTTACCCTACTTGCGATGTTTTGTAAGAGTAGTTGGAAGGGGACGGCAAGTCTTTGGAATGCACTATATGCCGAGATTGATAAAATCAAAGAACCATATCATGATGACTGCTATTATTTCCATGACTATTACCCGCAGAGTTATACTACCATCAGCCGCCGGCATATCTTGGTGTCTTGTGGTATAGTCTCGCCTCGCGCCTCGCGCCCTACATTGTACATACAGATAGGTACCCAATCGGGTACGCTGGGAATGCTGAGAGTGGTGACGTATTGTCGTCCGAAGGCACTGACCCTGACTGACCCCCCTACATTCCTTTTTTGGAGCATCAATTTCGGTAGTGACTTTGTACGACGTAGATCTAGTGCAACCCAGCGAAGCGGGAATGACTGTCGTCCAAGAGCCAGCGCCCGGGGTTCGAGGAGGATCCTTCGTGGGACTGAACTGATTTGGTGCGGGCGGGACGCATGTGCAGAGCGCTGCTCGTTTGTCGTCGTATGAAGGATCAGAGACTGACCGAAATTTACAAAGACGCGGGTTAAGGTAGTTGAGGCAGTGGAGATGCCCAGAGTCATGTCCGCGCCCCCGTGATTGATGGGACGTGGGTTTACGGATACATGTAGGACAGTTGGCGCGCTCAGGCGGCTTCACCGAGGGCGCGGAACCGCGCCCAGTGTCTGTGTCCCCTTGCCCGCCCCGGTGCCTGTCAGGCCGCTCCATCTCTGCATCGCTCGGCCATCTCGAAGACAATCAAGATGTGGTGAAGAAGTCAATCTGAGAGTTACCCAGACGAGTCTTCCGAGTGGCAGCTAGTGTCGTCTTCGCGACATGAGGGAGCGCTCCCAGGCCCCCATGCAGCGGCTAGCCCCGTTCATTCATCATGCATTAATGCGTGGCACGTCCCACAAGGGTGCATATGATACGATTGGCCCATCCGCTGGGGAGCCAGCAAGTACCAACCCCTACACGTGCCTATCGACGAATGGGGGATTTTGGAACTGCAACCTCATACAAGCGAAGCATCATCGTAGACGAACAGGGACAAGTCCAGGTGGAGGAAAGTCTATGTTGGGTGCGCGGGCAAAAGAGGACCAGCGTTCGTCTGACCGCAGCCTTTCTGGGTTCTGGGAAAGACGCTTGTTGGATCTGATTCGCATCAGACGGCGGCGGAGGACGGAATTATTGGAGGGAGCTGCACGTTGATATTTGAGACAGTCTGGTCGATCACTTGCGCCATCCATTTCTATATTTGGCTTGAACCAGGAATTGTGGTAGATGCCACATCAATGTAAAAACATGTGACTTGGAGGCTTTTTTTCTTTTTCTTTTTGCCCGCTTTAGCCAGATAGCCGGACGTGGCTGGCCCGATGACGTTGCATTCGAAAGGGCCGCCGCCATCGTGGCCTTTGACGTGGTAGTAATTTGATCTCGAGGTGGTTCAAGTTGGGATGGCGGCTCATCATCACTCTGCAATGCGGTAAAATATCAAGGTATTTTTAGCGCCAATCCTGAAGAGGCCCAAAAGAGGCGTGTGCGGCATATGGCTGGCCTGGACCATAATAAAGGGCCATCATGGGATGGAGACTTGCAGTATGCGTGCGAATGAGGGCTGCGAATGCTGATTGCCCCGTGTTAATAGCAACAGGCGGGAGAGTATCGTGACTAGACCCGAAACCCGAAACCCGAAACCCTCCAGCACTACATACTCCGTATGTACAATACCTGCATGTACAGCAGTACTTCGTGTTTTTGAGGAGAGGAGCGAACCCGATATTAATTGGGGTTGGAACAGGAACAGTCGTTGACAGGCATACTACCAGATTGACAGCCTGTCCTCCCCTGCGGCCCGGGTGTTAATGACATCGAAAGGTATACTCGACGTCTACCGGGCCGGACGTCGAGTGGATACCAAGGGACCGAGCATGGAATGTAGGCAGGCATGTATTGTATGTATTCATGTCTTCATGATGGCTGTGTTGCATCTGTGCTTTCACCCTTGAAGTCTGCCCTGACGCAGAGTATGCATGGCGTCGACAAAAAGCAGAACATGGCCTGTCGCTATTTCATCATTTCGGGGCTGTTCTTCATGATCAGACAAGAATAGCTAATGCTATTCTGATGCATTCATGTGCAGAGTGACGGACAAGACCCCGGACGCCAGTCCACAAGATATCCTTGCGCTGGCTTGTGGTCCCTGTAGAAGCATACCTTCAATTGTGGAAACCTGGCCCCCCCAAGCGACGTGCATGACCGAAGGGCAGATGAGGTGTCTGGGTTGTTCATGACAAGTCAAGCCATAGCGAAGAATACTCTCCAGGTCTTGTCATCCGATCGATCCAAGTTGGTGTGTTGTAGTGCTGTCGATCCCGGCCCCAAGGTTTCCCCTTGTCTGGTCGAGCTGGACTTGAGGATGGACGGTGTACGGCACAAACATGCTAGTCATTTGACGAAGAAAAGAGACCTCGTGGTGCGTTAAGATATGATGACGAGCATAAACGCGTGAGATGGTTGAGGATCAAAAAGCGGAGGAGAAGAAGTAGGAAAAAAAACAAATTCGGCTGCATCGAGGTTGGTACAGAGTAGTAAGGAAAGATAGATACCTCAGTTGCACTTTGGAATCATGGAGTCTAATCTCGAACCTGCAGCCTTCTCAGGATTGATGGAGAAATACAATGGCGGTTTTTGCGGAACGCGGTTTGGGTCGGGCCTGTCAGCCAAACCCCAGGTACCTCGGTGTTGGCCAGATAATAGGTACGTACCTGAGGCAGGTACCAGGCTGAACTGAGGCGCTCCTTCTTTAGCCGCCATTTTGACAGCCTCCACTCACCCGCAAGCCTCACAGACCCTCAGTCTGGTGCCATCTTCTCTGCTCACTTCACGCCTCTGTCCCTTTTCATCGACACCTCACCACCCCCGAAACTGGACGAGTCGGGGCTTCTCAAGCTGCTGTTTTCATCTGCCCATCGTCGCACCTCGCATAGCGTATCATCAATTCATCCGGCATACCGCTCCCGCTCAGTCGCCTCGGATGCCTCCCCCATTCTTCAGCCGTACCATGCACCTCGTCCTTCTTTGATTAGAGCAATGCTCTGCCAATTGGCGCCGCTCCCCGCAGGCCAGACCTTGCATTTCTCGCTTATACGGAGTACTGGCTCAGCCGTACATAGTTTTTAATTACTGGGGCGGTGCGTTTTGGCCTCGCCTGTCATATGCAACCGTTCCTGCATCAAAAGCTGGCCTACGGCATTGAGCGCTATGATATCCGTTCATTTTAATCGTTGTGCCTAGGCAAGCGCCTCTCGCGCAAGAAGGATTGTCGATCGGGCGTCTAACGAGGATGGATGGCAAGCAGCCAGGAAGAACGGACCGCGGTCAGTCTTCAGCTGACCTGGGGGTGACGTGGGAGTGTCGGGAGTAAAGCACTCGGTAGCAAGGAGGGTTATGGAGACAGCGAAAGCTCGCGTTCCGGGCCATCTCGGACAACAAAGAAAACATCCAACGCTGGAGCTTGCGAATTATTACTTGCATTCACAGCGAAATGGCTACACCTTAGGCACATCAATGCTGCCCTCCGCCTCTCCCCACACGCCGCGCGCACCACTTTGCATACACCTCTGACTAGCGTATTCAAGTGGATGCTGACGGCCCTGCCGCCGACCCTTGCGCCAGGTTCGGCTTCCTCTCCGAATATTCCATTGTCTCTGCCTTGGAGGGCTGTCTCGGTGCCACGAGATACAACTGGGAATATGCCGCACGGCCCAATTTATCCGTGCCATTCTCAACCTTGAGACCTTTGCCTTTGGCTTGCAGAAGTAGCTTCTTCTGGGCTGGTCCTCCGCGGCAGCGGTTGCCGACTAGTTGATGCTGTCTTCGTGTTTGTCGTCTTCGAGATATTGGCCTTACCGCCAGCTGTCGGCACGGATCTGGTCGACTAGGAACTGGGTTAATTGGCGTTCATCCCGCTGCGCAGATGATCCACCTCCTGCTGGTGGATGGGTTGACAAGTTGACAAGCTTGTAACTTGTATCTGCCGTCGAAATTTCATGTAGGGCGGCTGTAGGTGTGCAAGCCTTCATGCCGGCCCGTCGACCCTCCTCCTCGTCAGATATCATCCCCATGTCTATTCTATGCATTTCCCTTGCAGAGTACCTCGAACGGGGCCTTCAAGTTGCTCAAGGGATAAGCGTCCCCTCAGATTCCCGCGGCATCCTTGACCAAGGTTAATGTACAATACACACAATGCATTTATGCTATGTGGGGGTCTCTCTGGAGGCTGGTCATACCGATTTTATGAGTATGCATAGATGAGCAGACCTTTCATCTGCTATAGCCCATCCTGGGATGTTATACCCCCATCGTCAAGGTCTTGCCATCCTTTCTACCATGTCCCCTGTTGTTGCGCTTCAACAGACTCCACAGACACACAATCGAGCGTGCCTCCCCCGGTCCAAGACTGAGCACCCTCGCGCTACAATATTCCCTCGTCCGTGTAGTGGAGGAGGGTGCTGTGAAATTGTTCGTCTGCATGTACTCCGAACCATTGCTACATACATTCTCGGCCACAACCGCGGCAGATGCTGGGTTGTCGGCCCCAGAGAACCAGCCTGCGGTAGTTCGGGCCCTGCTCCTGCGACAGGGTCACGAATCTAAGTGCGGATGTTGACCGGTCTACCTCTTTCTGGCTCTGAATGACCTGGCTTCTGTATCTAGCGGCACATAGCTACCCTTGAAAGGCCCTTGAGAAGCATGAAGACCACCCCTGCCCATGGATATTACCGTATAAGCATCTGGCCATGGCCTTGGCAGTGCCCACTACAAATCTTTACAAGAGCGAAATAGGGAAGTGCTCAGCGGAAAGCCTTGACAATTTCTGGAGTGAAGAGACATCATGACGGCAACACTCATTAAACTATTCTCCGATCTGTACCGAACCGACATGGTCCGCTCTGTTCGGAGTCATTTCCAGAAAGGACATGATTTCGACAAAGCGCCGGCTCTAGTACTAGTATTCCATTCTCATGAGCCCATGCCATTTTATACCTACCCAGGCACAGAACCTTTTGAGGTCCACACCGACGTCTTTGTCCTTGGTCTCCATTTTCGGCATCTTCCTTGTGGAACTCCCTCTGCCCAAGGGCTCCTGGGAACGCTATGGTTCCAGTTAAATATCGACCTGGATCCTGTCACTAATACCCTCAGTCAAGACGAGGCTATCCGGAATAACAGACTTTAAGAGCTGCATGGAGAGCTTATTACCATAAAGCATCATTATCGCCAATACTGCAAAAGGGAGGCTCCGAAAGACACTCTCTCCACCTGTTATTAGTGTCAGACTTGGGGCTGCCTCGAGCATACTACTACTCTACTTACTACTCTACTACCGCACCCTCTCACTCGTTACCAAAACCCAACCCTGGTCGTCGCCACTCTCACTCACAGCAGAGTAGCCCTACTACTGGGCTGTGGAATATTGGTAACCTAACGCTCCTCTGAGCGCTAACCTCTTCCCTTCAGCAGCATACACGGCAGGAGAAGCGCTTGCCTTCCCTCTCGCAGACGCAGCTTGCCACAGGCAGACCCTGCTTACTGGTGTTATTGTCCCCGACGAATTACCATCCGACTTCCACGACAGCCGATTCTAATTCGTGCCTCTCGCTATACTCGAACCCTGAAAACGACAGTACTTCAGACAGCACTCTTTCCTCTGGCGACAGAGCCCGTGAGGGCGTTCTAGTTGTATCAAGGCCGTTTGTCAAGAGGTGAGGACACCGTTCAGGGCTCACTGCTCTGACGGAATCCCTGCGCCGAAGACACGCTGGCGGACAATTATCGAGTCGGGGGCTACAGTGTGGACTTTGCTGCTGGCCATGAAGCTCACACCGGAAACCAGAGTCAGCTTCAGCAACCGTACTCGTCTCCAGCCCAGCAAAATCCATTTCAAAGTTCCCAGCAATACCAATACAACAGCCAGCAACAACCCAGATCGTCATTTGCTCATTCCGCGGTAACAGGAAGCAGCACTGGGAGCAATACCTCTCCAGAACCCGCACATGGACACCCTTCGTCGCGATCAGGAATCCCTGGACAACAACAATCCCACCAACACTCCCCCACTATGCAGTTGGATTCTTCGCAGATGGGCGGCCATCGGCTTGGCCACGTCCAATTCGGTTCTGTTACCTCGGTTTCAACGCAAATGTACTCTGCCACAGCATCGCCCACGGAGGGACATGCGCCATTTGTTGCCAACAGCGCGAGTAGGATTCGAAAAGACGGCTTTGACATTTCCATGGGTGGTGTGACTACATTAGGGCAGTCTAGTTTGGAAACCATGCCATCCAATTCCATCGGCGCAGCATATGGACAAGCGGCGGCGGCGGCGGCGGCGACCTCTTCCAGCGTGGGCGCCTTGTCCCATCAGGCACAAGGACCTCAACTGCACCATCACCACCACCTTCCAGATCTAGGACATTTATCCAAATCTATGCGTCGAGATGATGGCAGTGGAGCACCGAGTATGGTCGGTCAAGTAGGCATGCCACCACCAGCTCCACGTCCTCGGGGCCCGAAGCTCAAGTTTACCGCCGAGGATGATCAGCTCCTTATAGAGCTGAAGGAACAAAAGAACTTGACATGGAAGCAGATTGCTGACTTCTTCCCTGGGCGTTCCTCAGGGACGTTGCAAGTTCGCTATTGTACCAAGCTGAAGGCGAAAACAACACAGTGGACCGACGAAATGGTATGTCACATAGTCCTAGTGGTAGAAGTTCTGTGATTATTGTGGCACGCTTAGTGCGCTTTCGTATGAAACGTGTTCTATACCAATGGCTAACGCTTCTGAAACTAGGATCACAAGCTTCGCACTGCATTGGCCGATTATGAGAATGAAAAGTGGCGTATCGTTGCCCACAAGGTTGGTTCGGGATTTACACCAGCGGCGTGCAGGGAGCGTGTCTTGGAACTCATGGGTGCCGACGACCCCGATACTACATGGCAGTCAATGTCACCGAGGTCCGCTTCAGCAGCTGAGGAATCGGACACTATGGAGCTGCCCCAAATTCACCGGCCGTGGCATGGAAAATCAGAGTTTTGATTCTCATCGATTTACTCAAGAAGATGCAAGAACAGGGCGTCAGCGTGGGTTTTGAAGACGTCTCGGGTGATTATCTGCGGGGTTGAAAAGAGAACTGTGGAAACGAGATGCTGCGACTATGCTTTAAATCATTAGCGTATTAGCGTTGTGTGCAAAAGCGAACAACCTGAGGGTAATGTTACGATGGAAAAGGCATGTGGTAATATTAACAAGGTCAAGAGGATAGTCAAAAGGAAGAAAAAAGGGGCGTTCTGAACTAAAATCCTTGGCACATCGGGTACTCATGGCACATACCCCTCACGACATATTGGTCTAGTAATGATGAATATTAACGTTATATGTTTCGATTGTGGAATTATTCTTGTTCTTAATAAACAACCTAGAGAAGTCTATTCGCAAGTTCGGCCTGATTCAAAATTACATTGCCCTCCACGAGCTCTATAAGAGCACGGTGAGTTGACACATCCAGTCGCTGATCAAGAAATGCCGCCATGTCTACTAACCAACCGTTGAAATCTCTAATCTCTGTTGGTTTTCCAGCTTCAACATCCTGAAGCATAGAGCTGCGGTTTTCGCCAACTTGAACACCAAATCTATATAGCTTCTTCTTCAAATATGGTAGAGAAAACCGCTCTGCCAGCCCCTTCTGCAGCTCGTGAATGTTCTCAGTGGGGATGTCTGATTTAGACGGTTGATTTTGATCCATATATGAGGCGAGAATATCAGCACTACTTTCATGATTTACGAGGGCGTGGATGACCGCACTCGTCTCCGCTAGTAGCTTGTCCAGGACCTGCCCGAGGGGGTTATTCAGCTCGCCACCAGCGAAGAGTTCGCCGTTTTTGCAGCGTAACAACGCCGTTAGGGGGTTGATAATGGCATTCATCACAAGCTTTTCTAGCTGCAGTAGCCAGAGCTCGCCCGCAGAGACAGACTTGGAGTTCAGAAGGGGCGCAGTAGCGACTTGCGTCATGAAAAATTCAACGCTGGGGGGAGGATGTGGGTTAACGAGTACCGGGCCAATGGACGCGTCCGCCAGAGCCGTGTGTACGCTCTTGAAGGGTCCTACAGACAGCACACCGTGATTAACAATACAAGCAAGAAAACTGGGCGCGTTGCCTGCCTCATATCGATGGGCAATATATTCCTGGCCGTGCGGCGGCCAGAGCTTGGACATGCCATTCTGGGCAAACACAACGGTGCTGTGCCTGTCCAGGTACCCTCGGAGTCGATCTGCTTCTGGCATGGCGGCCGATGCCTTGGTTGATATGAAGAGGTTGCGCAGTTTTTTACCATCCGCCACCTCCCGTACAGGGCCATGGTCCGGGGCAGTTCGAGTCCACCACTCAATATCGAAATCCTTGTTCTTAATAGCCACGCTATCACGAGTGAGCTCGACACCATCGCCCTGAACCCATTGCGTCAGAAGCTCTTTCCTGTGCACCACGAGGGTGATGGGTGGAGGCCTAGGTTGCCTTGCCAGGCAACTTGCATAAAGCCTTCCAATGTTGCCGACGCCGAGGATGAATACCCGTCGATCCAGGTCATTTCTGCCGCCGGTAGGGCTAATAGCTGGGGTGTTATGCTTTGCACCCAGATCGAGATTTTCAGGCGTCCACGCAAATAAATTGGGCGGAGGCCCCTGATCTGCAATCAGAGTTTTCAACCAAGCTGGTTGCTGGCTGGACGGCATTGTGTAAGTCGAAAATGATGAAGACTGGGCGAGCTTAATCGACCAAGTGGGTATGCTTAGAGTGCGACGCAGCAGTCTGGGCCCTAGAGTCATAACTGGCAAAGTCAAGAGCTGGCAAAATTAAAGCAATCTCTTCGTGCTGTCTTGGGGTCGCAGACTAGGCGTATCCCTCGATGAAGTTTGTGCGATAAACACGTGGAGAAGGGGTTGATGGCTGGGTTTAGCGCTCTCCATCAGGGTCGGCTCGTTGGACCGTTAAGATGCTTTTCTTAGGTTGTTCGGTCCAGGGCAGGGTGCGTATGGGGTGCTTCAGATGTTGGGGGCTGTGCGAAAAAGTAGATCTCTTTGGCGTCTTTGACGGCGTCAGAGATGTCGTATGGATGGGATGAAACGGCTGGATGATGTGCATGTCGTTGAATCGTACTTCGGCGTGTGGTGTGGCTGAGAGTGAGTGTGAGTGGCTGGCCCCTCCTGCCTTACCGTAATTGCCCGAGGTACGTACCGTCGATGCGCAGCTACGAACATTGGAACCTTAGATTGCGGAAACCCACATGTTGCATCCATTTTACGATGATGGCCTCAACATTTTGACTTCAGTCCAAATCAACGCAATTAACTACCACACTCAAGTGCCATTCAACGTGTGCTCTTGCCCTAGGATCATTTCAAACGAATCACCAGATTACCGCATGGGCTCGTACAGGGCCATGCAGGCGGAGTCCATGGAACCTGTGGCAGATGCATTTTGCCCGCCCCGCCCTGCTTGCTGGCATCCAGCTTGTTGAGGTACATATTTCCAAAAGACGGTCAACCTTTCTGCCATACGACCACTTCCTTTGTGAGGCATCAACAAACTCTCAGGGCACACAGGGATAGAACTGAACATACTATTATACGGCTGCCTGGAACCCCTTGTCATGGACCCAATTGCAGGCTAGAACTGGGGATCATCAAAACATTATTAGTACCAGAAGCTTGGTCTTAGCGCACTCTCCAAATTGTGCCTGGGTATTTTGAAAGCCAGGCCAAAACAGCGAACCGTTGTCCAAGAGGTCGATTTATCACACAGTCGGGTTTGTCTCTGTTGCCTAAGCACTCTCCCGGCTCCAAGGATTCACAAAATAAACAAGATTGGGTATGCCTCACCAACCACGTGACGTCGCTAAACCGGGATGCTATAGCCAATATATCATACGAAGTCTTGTATCTCGCCATGGTTTGGACATCAGAACCAGGAGCAGACGGAAGTGGGTACAGAGGCATGGGACGTGAGTCAAACATACCTCGTACATACATAGTTATCCATTCTTTCGCATAACTGACAGGATGATGACGTCGCTTGATTCTTGCCTTAATGAGGCCGTGATATAGTAAGCTCAGGACCTCGGAAACATTTGGCTCGATGCCGCGCGAAAGGATGTCGTGCCATTCCCACAAACACTCTATAGCCATTTGGCAAGGCGCTCACAAGTGACAGCATATGTTTTTGGCGACACCATGAAGGCTGATGACGGGCCATTCCAACAAATTGTCACGGAGGAAACTCGAGATGCTTCACTGTGCGTACTTGCAATTTGCAATTTGAGAAGGGCACGGTCTTTAAAAAAACGAACAAAGCTATCCTGGATACACAACTGAGGATAATGCCACAAAAGTTGACCGATTCTCATGCCAGAAGCCCTGGGAGACAGACAACGAGCGCAATTCTCGAAAATAAGAGGCATTGGAGCAAGTATTCTTGTTATGTGAAAGCGAATTCGTTTCGCTGATGACCGTTCGCTTCTGTGCTAGTATTTCCGCAATACTAGTGGTATGTCAAGGAGAGCCATTCAGAATGAGGGAGGGTACATCGACGGTCCTCCTCGGTAGAAGCAAGAAGCATTCCGCTTCAATTACAGAGGTAGGCGGAATGAATGTGGCAGAGGCCTTGATTACAAAGCCCGTTGGAACCCGCGAAGCTAGCTGCTCTTTAACTACCAAATGTTGAGGCATGCGGTACATCAATAACCCTGTTATTATCGAACCAAATATTGGGAAGCGCACCCCGCACAAATACCAAGCGCCCCAGCCGGTATTCACATCTGTTGCGTAATCTGCCAATGTTATGATCCCTGTTTTGACTCTCGGCAGGGATTACTGGCCAAGGTGGCCAAGACATGTAGCAGATAGGAGCAGCAATTTGGCAAAGTCCGAACTCGCCGGACCCGATAAATTGTCTGGAAGCAAATGCGTGCAGATGATTTCACACAATACGATATGACCCAGTACACAGCCCTTGCCTTCTCAAAATCCGCGGGCCTCGACCCGTTGATATTACTCGAACCATATGACGGTCCGCCGGTCCGCAGTAACCTTAGCGAAAAGTTTAATTCTACAGGCAAGCATCTGTCGAACGAAGACCCAGCATCTCCAGAATTCGCAGAGAAGGGAGGCGCGACTCATGGCTCGAAGTAGAAGCTCTGTTATAGCTGTCTCCTCTAATATTGGCTTCTACCCTGGGCTTGAGTGGCTCGTCCATCCCCTGCCCCGGGGTTTCCGAACGATCTATGAGCTTAGTTCTAATACCTTGGCGTGATTATGGACCGACTGCTTGTCAAGACGCCCGGACGTCGCTCCAAGAAGCAAATGCCGTGACAATGGGTATGGGTTTTGTCGCTGAATGCGTCCTCGGGCGATCGAGCACCGAATGGTGGACAGCCCGGTCACCTTTGCTTCACTAGAAACTTCCCGAGAGGCTGAGTTTCCTGTTACTTCTTGGCAAAATGGTTCTGGCAGCATGGGTTCCAAGATCAGCTAATGGCAGATGATGTGGAGGTGCAGGAACTCGACTGCGGTCACAGAACCTGCCCTCAGTACTCGCGCAACATCAAGTTGGCAATTATGACACTCCGCCGGGTGTGTTCGACCTGAAACGTTGAGCAACAGCGTGTCATCGTAGAGAAGCGTCCATATACTTCTTATTCCTGGCCGAGTCCCTGTAGGTTATGCTGATTCCAGTGGAAACTGGGAACCCGGAGGCTGCCAATTTCATGGAATCACGAAGATGTACAAGTCACCACGACTATATCATGGAAATAATCGACGGGGAACACTCAAACTGGAGCTAGATGTGAGGTACCGGTGTTGGCAAACATCGAACCAGCTTCTCTCACTCCTAAATCACCTTGGGCTAGAGAGGAACTGCACGAGCGGGATTAATTTTGGTGAGCCTCTGTTTCCCGGACTGCGTGTCAGATATTCCAAAACAGCATCAAGACGCAAGACAAAATGCCTCATATGGCTGATCAGCGCATGGCACACTCGCAGTCATACATAACAGACATCGGGGCTTGCACACAACTCTCCAGTTTCCGGTGCCAACATGATCTCTTCCTTCTTTGCCTGCACTCGGCGCAGGGGAGGGGGGAAAAGGCCGTGCAGCCAACAGACCTATTGATGTATTGCACCATTTTTGAAGACAGAATTGTGCAGACACGCTGCATATCAGGAAGGGCAAGGGCTGGAAGTAAGACGCCTAGCCACGAGTCATTCCCATACAGACCCCCAGAAGGAGGAGGAAGAGAGAGAATGAATGCCTGGAATGAATACCAAAGCAGTTCGCTGCAAGCAAGGAGCTTGCCGTCGCCTGAGCTCCGAATGCATCGAGTGTGGCTCGATTAGTTGCGGTGAGCCACAGCCGTGCAACAATGACTGCAGATATGAGAGGCAAGGATACATGAGCTGACGTAGCTGGAAATGAATACGGTTGCTTATACGTCGCCAGGTTTGTGGGAAGATGAGTGGTCTGCTGTTCGATGCTCGTTCCAAGGTTGTACACGGCCGTTGTATTGAGCAGTATCTGTCACCATCGTCTGAAAATGACGCAGACAGAGATACACGCCAGGCAACGCCCATGGTCCGAAAACCAATCCAAGCCGCTCAAGGATTCATGATTACCAGCTTGATGCCGTCCCGACATGCCAGTCTCAAAAGGGGATCCCCCGGCCCGAAAGCCAAAGTCGAAGAACAAAGACGCCAAAGAAATTTCGGTTTATTGGGCCGACGCTTTACGAGCTGGTAGCAACACATGGTGCGTGCGGCACCTGATCCGATTCGGGATGATCAGCATGAGCTCTGACGGTGAATTGCTCGGCGGGCTCACTCTTTTTGCTAGGTGCGCTCACCCCCCTCAGTAGGTAAGTATGTATCGCATGTAATTAAACTCTTCCCATATTCTAAAGAGATAATTTATAATAGAATATATTTACCTACCATAAAATATATTATAATATATTATAATATATAACTTAATATTTAGGTACCTGTTGGTGCGTGAGCGCACCTAGCAAAAAGAGTGAGCCCGCCGAGCAATTCATCTCTGACGGCAGCTCCTGCATGAATGGACGGTCCCAATATGCAGGTGAGCCAACCGCCGACACAAAGCAAGCTCATAGTACCGAATCGCCGGAACTGGGAACCACCAAACAAAATACGAACAAGAGACGCGGCCAACAGCATGTGAGATGGGCTCGTGTCTGCCGGCCAAGGCCAAAAGCAAAACGCTACGTCCGATTGATGGGATCAGCCGTGGCAATGCCACGACACCTGATCGACCAACACTGGCAAACAACGAAGCTCCGAGCTCGAGTTCAAAGCAGGTTTTCTGACCAGAAGCCGTAGCTAGCTGCCAGCGCATACGAAAAAAAAAAAAAAAAAGATCTCAACCCCAACACATAAATATCACAACCACCCCTCGGTCACATCTTGAATCAAGCATCGTACAAATCACACCCATCGTCAACCACTTCTCCAGCCCCAGTCTTGGCATCCATATCATACCCTCGCCATGCGTGCCTCAATTGCTTTCGCCACCGGTCTGCTGGCCCTCGCCAACGCCCGCATCACAGGCATATCCGTCCCCGAGACCATCCGGCCGGGCGACACCGTCAACGCCACCATCATCAGCGAGAACTACATCCAGGCCGTGTACGACGTAGCCATTGTGTTCGGCTACGCCCCGGGCCACGGAACGCCCGAGAGCCTCGGACTCGTCGCCGGATCAATCTACCTCGGTCCCGGTACGCCTCACCAAACGCCCGCAAGCCGGCCGGACGAGCGCTAACAAAAAAACGAGCAGGCCAGTCGAACCAGCTACACAGCTTCACCCAGCAGGTTGCCATTCCGGAAAGCGCCCCCAGAGGCAGGGGCCTCATCACCGCCAGCTTGATGAGCCTGTACGGCGCGCTGCACATGCCCACGCTGAGCAACTTCAACGTCACCGTTACCTTTGGCGAGGAGACGTCCACCAAGTATATTTCCAGCCAGTCCTAGAGGTTACTTTGAAGTTTGCAGCGAGTTGGAGCACGGAAAAAAAAGGGAGAGAGGAAGTACCTACCCGTGGATTCACAAGAAGCGAGCCTTGATAGATTGAAATACAATGAACACTATTTTGATATTCCAACCAAGCTGGTCCAACGACGAACCGTGTATTAAATAAACAAAGGGCTCATGAATGAAGCCCGTCTATGACCTGTACTTGACATCTAAGCAGCGGCCGTGGGGTATCATGCTGCCATGCTCGCATCGCCTCCTCTTGACCACTCGACTCTCCAACAATAAAAGCACATGCGGCATCACCTGGCCTTGGGCTTCGAAATACGCACCCCGTTCGCGCTGTCCCACACGCTGTCAGACACCCTCACGGGCAGCTTCCTCCCCCTCAGCCGCTGGTCAATCAGCCACATGCCCACGATGAATTCCTGCCTCGTCAGCATCCCAGCGCGTCCGCGATCAACCAGCTCCCACACCTCGACGAGCTCGTCTTCCGGCAGCCGGGACCGTTTCCAAATCTCCCTGGCCACCACGTTTGCCACGCACTCTGCCGCGATCCTGTGCAGGCCACTGTCTAAACTCTGCGACGGACTGTCGTCACTGAGCAGGTAGCCGCGATTAGACGCCCAGACTGCCTCGTATCGTTTGCGTTCCCTCTGAGTGATTTGATCCCGCCATCGTTTCCGCGACCCTTCGTGGTGCGCGTGCTTGTTGCTAGATAACTTGTGGCGGTGTGCTATTTTCAGACGTTCTGGGTCGTCGTCGGAGTGGCTTTGCGGCTGCCGAAGAGTCTGGAGCAGATGAGGCGATTTCTGGCGTTTGGGCAGACTCGGTGGAGGAAGGGAAGATCCGGTGTTGTGAGGGGTAAGTCTATAGGAAGCGAGGGAACTGGCCATCATGGCGCTGGTAAGGGGATCGAGTGTTAGATTGGTGGTAGACGTGTTTGTGGGCCGGCGACGTCGAGGCGCATCGCGAACGGGGGATGTTGGTGCACTAGCTACGGATTCTCGTCGTCTCACAGGAAGAGGAGGAGGTGTGTTCTTCCGGCGTACGTGACGAACAGGTTGTTGTTGCGGGGGGGACGGGGAGACGATTGGCAGACCAAATTCCGTGAGAGGTGTTGCGGATGAGCTGCCACGGGGCAAGGGCGTGTCTGAATTCACACGACGCCGACTCCGACTGCCAGTTTTTCTCGTCGCCAATCTCTGGCTTCCCCGGGGTTTTGGAGGTGTTGGAGGCCGTATGCCTGTAGTCTGAGTACGCTTGTCCGGGTCTGGTGAAGGTGAAGAGTCGACCTGATCGTATGCGCCAGGACTGCTCAAGATGGGAGGTGCCAGCGTCGGCGTGATCAGCCTCACCGGCTTGGGAGATAGAACTTCGGGTGTAGACGTGCTAACTACCGAAGGGGGACTCGGAAGTCGCACCTTGAGAGGTTTAGGCGCTGGTTTGGCGGCAGGTCTTCGGGGTGATGGCAGCATCCCAGCTTGCTCTGGCTTTGGTCCCGCAGGCGGAGGCAGCTGAGGTTTCGCAGGCTTGGGAGGGGGTTTTGGCGAAGAGGTGAGCTGCTGTGGCATCTTGGGTTTTGGCATTGGCATGGCTGATATCTTTTCCGAGCTTCTATGGGGAGGAGTGGGCGGCTGTTTCGGCGGCATGGAACTCGAACGCGGTTCATCTGCACCCTGCGGCGGCGTGGGCGGCCGTACATGACGACTCTTCGATTTCGGTTTCGGCGACGGCGCCGGTTCTCTCTTGTTTGCCGGCACGTCCACCCCCCGCGTGGCATCTCTCGACTCTTCAGGAGGCGGCGTCCGTCGCCGTGCCGGTCTCCTCGTCGTATCGCTGCCCTCCCCGGCCGCTTCAAACATGGATATCAAGTTCCCCGTGGGAGCGATACTCTCCGAATCGACGGCATCCGCGCTCCCCAGCAGGCTCGCTGCCCCAAAGCTAGTCTTCCTCCGCGGCGTTCTGACCAAGGGACTCGGACTGACGCTCCTGCTGGCGGCCAGCGTAGCGGCTATAAAACTCGGGCTCTTCGGATCCAGCCGCTGCGCAGGCGTCGTCGGCTGCAGCTGCGCCTGGGAGCCATTCCATTGATGCAGCCTCGCAGCAACCACACCCGCCCGGTACACGGGAGACTCGACGTGATGGCCGTGGGCACCGTTGCCCCCATCGCCCGTGGCATCCAGAGCCACCCCAAGCGGACTTCTCGACCGGCCGACCGACGATGAGGCCCCGTCCTTGCTGTGATGCGGCAGCGGCAGCGGCGGCGACGTAGCTCCCACTGCTGGACTGCGCTGAAACGCAAGCGAGGCGCCTCTCAGAGCAGTAGCAGCGTCGTCCTGCGTGCCACCCGAGTGAGATGCCGCGGCGGGATTCATCGCCGGGACAAGACGACTGGCAACGACATTAGGGAGGTGTGTAGACAAGGGCAACGAACGCGTCGGCCAGACAAAAAGGGGCCGATTTCGGCAGCGAGTAACTACTCTCTGTAGGGGGAGAGAGCAGCACTGTTTCCTCAAAAATAAATAAATAAAAAATAAAAAGAGTGCAACAGGTAGTCCCGGGCCCCGAATACAAGCACAAATGCTCTGGAAAGCACTTGGCAAGAGAGACAGCCCGTGGTCAGTCAGATGACAGCTCGGAAGACGGGGAAGCCAAAATGTGGAGATGAGACGGGACCTCGACCTCGAGGCTCAACGTCAGACGCAGTCGCGCAGGTCCCCGGCAGCCACCTTCCACCTTGATCCGTCATCCAGGCCATCCGAGCCAACAACACTTCCTCCCATGTTCCCCCAGCCCTCTCCTATTCCATCAGTCATTGATTGCGCTGGCTCTACACATCTATTTTTGGTACATTGGCAGGAGTCAGTACAGTCAATACAGTACTAGTATTGCACGACCAGGATGCGATGTGAGTTCAACACAGCCTACAAGGCAAACTCCACACTTGCGCATGTCTGCCCATTTCAATTCTCGTATTTTACGCGTCTGGTACTAGTCACTTTGGTATCAGACTTGGTTCCATCCCTCCATTCACGTATCAGGGCAATGTCACGGCAAACCACATCAATTTCAAGCAAAAAGTCTCGCATCATGCGCACAAACAAAAGCCGAGTAAAACACAGGCTTGATTGCAAGCACCACAACACAACGTCTTATTCACAACAACACTGTACCCTGTATGCAAGTCGCAAAAAGATCCCAAACGCCAGCTTTCCCAAACGCCGTTTCCCTCGCCCCCCCCTGGGCTTGTTCCTTGTTCGCCCCGTCAATTCCCATTGTCCAAGTCCTCTCATTTCCGTCCATTCCGCAAAGCATGGTACGCACCGCCTTAGTATATACGTCCTGGGCGCTTTTGCAAGCTTGTCCTTCAGTATAAAACACCAGTCTTCAGAATAGCCCCCGACAATTATAGATAAAAAACAGAACAAGACAAATCCTAGATAGGTACAAGTTCAAAATCCGTAGCACGCCCATCGACGCCAGCCCTGGGCGCGAATGCTCCGACCATAGCTAAGAGATATGCAGGCACGCCTCGTCCAGGTCTCCAAGTGACCCAGCCAATCGACGGGATGAGAGAGAGTGTTATCCGTTGCATCATAAGTTCATCCGAGTAGCGACGACGCTGCTGGTCGGCCAAGACAGAGAATAACGAGCATCACACATAACGTTCGTCACAATCCCCATGCCGTCACTGCGAGTTCATAATGAGCGGGATTCAAAGTTTGTGCGGCTCAATCATATCCTCAAAACACGTCTTCATCAGTCCATTCGCTGCCGGAAATGATCCGGTTACCATCGTTATCAATCATGACTGGTGCTGCTGCGTATGGTGTCCCAGGAATGCCTCGTAGGCGTTTGGCCTGGCTGCTTGTAGGTCCATGGCCCTGCTCGGGCTCATACCTCTTGCCACGCGCAGCTCGGAGCTTGTTGTAATAGTCTTCTGAGACGTCTTCTTCTGGCTCGCTGTTATCATCGTATGTTTCCCAGTTCTCAGACCCGGAGATGGCAGTCGATGTGTGTGAATTGTTTGACAGTTGCCTCGAAGGCGCTCCTTGTGGGTATGCAGAGCGTGGTCCGCGAATTGTTGCGTAGCGGTCATCATAGCGATCGTCATAACGGTCATCATAACGGTCATCATAACGGTCGTCATAACGGTCGTCATATGCATCCTCGTAATATACTGGCTGTGTGTGGTTGGACAAGTTAGAATTGGATCGCACACCCCGGGAAGGTTGAGCGCCGTCGTCGTAAACATCCTCGGGCTCAACTTGGCGCACAATGCTCGAACCAATGCCTGTTCCCCTGTACGGATTCTTTGGTGTCTGTAGTTCGGGAACCGACTTCAAGTCACGCATCTTTGGTGGCGGAGCACGGACTGGCGCTCCGTTTCGAAGAGTCTCTGCCCTCGACTCTGGTCGTGATGGACGCTCGGGAGAGTTGCCGCCCGTCTTCAAGTTCGACAGGGGAACACGAGCGGGAATCCTCGACGGACTTTGTCTGCCGGATATCGCATTGGTCTTGCCTGGCGATTGCATTTTCTTTGTAGCAGTTCGGCCCGCCGCCGTCGGAGTCTTGGTCATGGAGCGAGGCGGTACAGTTTTTGTGCTAGGGACTCTTGTGAGACCTGCTGATTTTTTCACCGTCGACGGAGGTGCTTTTGCTGGAGTTTTGGATCGTGAAGCAGGGCCAGCCCTCTTCGTTTCTTCTGGTTCTAATTCGTCAAGATAGCGCTCTCCGAATACCAGAAACGGCCGACCATATTCGTCCTCCCATCTTTCGAGCATCTTGCGGACTTCGGCTGACACCTTGGGCAGTTCCTTGGCTATCCGCTTGCGCATCTTTTCCTCTCTCAGAAGCTTTCCGGGGTCTCGCTTCTCACCCTTTTGGCCGCGCATCATGAGGCGAGAAGCATCTTGGCTCGATGCTGCGAGGTCGTCCCGGTCCTTGATCAGGCTCTTGTGCTTGTCGACCACGGCCAAAATTGGCGCGCGTTGCTCTCTGAGTGCCTCTAGTCGTGCGACCTCGCGCTCGTGCGCCTCCAATAGGGCGTCACTATATACGTCGGAAAAGGCCGGAGTGAACTCAAGCATCTCGTCTTCCGAAAAGTAAAGCGAATCCCACAGTTCCTGGAGCTTGACGCGAGAATCTTCAACAAAGAGGTGAAGGTTTTGTCTCTTTAGCTCGTTCAGGCGCGCCAATTCGTCTTCGAATTCATTGATTTGACGGACACCGCATCCCCTGTTTTTGTTGAGGAAAGTCTTAGTTTCGCCTTCAACGATGCCAAGTTTCAGCCACAAGGCCTCGACAGCGGATCTGAGGTCCTTTAGTCTCCTCTCGCGGTTCTTCTTCTCGTCCGACAGGCGATCTCGCTTCGTGTGAAGCCTGCTGAGATCTTCCTGGTGGAGACCAAGCTGCTCAGGCGCATCTCTGTAGTACTTAACAATCGCACCGTCTTGCTGAGCTTGAGGAACGCCAAGTTCCGCCCAAAGTTGGATAATCTGGTTGGACAATGCCTGTGCCGAAGCAATACGGCGCATATATTCGTCATAGACCCGGGTGAACTCAGCATCCAGCTTCTCGACGTACGTGTTGGATATGTCAAAAGTGGTCGGGAGGGATTGGTTTGGTCCCGTGGGTGGAAGCGCGATCTGGACAAAAGTTGGCTCGAGATGTGATGAGTACGACTCGAGGGCTTCGACGAGCGCTGTACCGAACATTAGCATGACAAGAAGCGTTGCTGGAACGGGACAAAAATCCTACTTTTCACCTGCTCGAAGCGTTCCTTGTGCAGACGACTTATCTGAATGTGCTTCTCCCGTAGGCCCTGCACGCAGCGGTTCAGAGGGTAAGTGATTTTGAACTCTTCGTCCTCCTGGTACTCTCCTCTCCGGGGCTTAGAATCGTCCAGCGACGCTTCCATTTGTCGGATGGTTGTGATAATCTTCTTGGCCTCATCAATCATGTCCTTTTTCTCCGTCGTGACCAGGCGCACTTGGCTATTGAGTGCTTCTGACAGAGCCGTGAAAAGCTGCGAATTGGTCAGCCATGTTTTTTTTTTTTTTTGCAAGGGATTGAATTGGAGATGCAAAGACCGAGGAGAACTACCTCTGACTCCCGAGCCTCGCGCTCATGATTGGGGACTCCAATCTCGTCAAACAGGCCATGCAACTGCGCAATGCTGCCATTGACCTGCTGGGCCAGGTAACTGGTGTCCATGATTCTCGTCGCGTCACGACAAAACGGCGGTATACCTGGGCAAAGGTGACCCTGTGCAGCGTGTAGATGGCGAAGGTGGGATGCAGATATTGATTGTTTTTTTGACTGGTATGCGCGCGCTGGATTTCCCGCAAAGTGGCGCTATCGTCTGTTCCCAGTCTGCGTCTGTGGGTTGCCTGCAGTTCTATCTGCGGTCTGTGTTTACCTGGTGATGTGGTGTGTAGTTGCCGCAGTCAGTTCGTTTTGGCGTCGGCGTAAAATCATCACATACCGCCTATCACGAGGGTTGGTGATGCATCCGAATTGGCGGTTGAATTGTGAACTGTAATAAAGCTATCGCTTGCGAACAACAGAGCGTGAGAAACAAGAGATGTGAGAAAAGCCCTGTTGAATGGTTTCGATTGGCCATGAGGCCATGTTCCACTGTTGTTTGGCCGTGGGCCATCGAGCTATTGTTCTGTTGCCATGACAACAACGCACCTTGCCCCACTCCCCAGACTCGACAACCTCGGGGCGCAAGTCGATGGGCCTAAATTAACCAATTGTCGGATCAAAGATGGGCGCGCAGCCAGGGAAGACAATGCGAAGACGACCAAACGATCAGCCTTTATTAGTCTGGTTGACTAGTTGTTTCAGATTTCGATGCCCCTCTTTCCACCGATTTGGTTTGCGGGGTGCCCATTGGCCGCAATTGCGCCTGCGTCGCTTGAGTCCGTACAATTTGCTCGACCTCGTGCAGCCATGCTTGCCGCCTGCTCAAGTAATACCTTTTTTCGAGACGGTTTATCATGCTGTGGCAGAACACGTGCTTCCGAGGACTATTCAAAGGAAAGCGTTATACCCCTCCGTATACGCCTTATATGTTTGTTTTGTCTGCGTCGTCATGGTGGGCGTGTGGCTTAAGCTGACACGAATTCCACAAGTCTCCCGACCGTGCTCTCTTGTTTTGATAGCATGATACTATTACTCATGAGGGATGCCTTCAGCGTGAGATGTATTCCCATGTTAAAGGAGCTCAGTAATCGCCCTATCCATTCCGAAAACTGAAGGAAATTGTTTGAGTTGGGCGGCTCGAAATAGCCATCTGCAAATGACAAATGGCGAGTTCCATTTCCGAGCAAGATGACTAAATATCCTGCTGTATAATCTCGTACTTCTCTTATCCAGAGAACGTCTTGGCGGTTTCTCCTATCTTGGATGCAGGCTCTCTGGTTTCGGGCAACATCACAGGATCAGCTTTGCCCGCTACATCAACCAGCTACCCTACAAAAACGAGGTTGAACGGCCTTTGACTAGAAGCGGTGCATGTCTGGCAGCGCAGTCCTTGAACATGCTCCAGCGCATGCCCTTCAAAGCGGAAGGGTAAGGACCAGTCGCTGACCTGTGAAGGCAGGTCATTCATCCAATTCGATTCGAGGTGCTTGTCGGTAGCTGCTGGAGTCTCATAACCTCAATGTCATTGCATCTTATCCTGAATGTAACCCATAGACAGGATTTGAAAGCGTCTGTGGGTTTCCGATATATCGAAATTCACACAAAATTTGGTCAGTTATTCATGTTACTTTGAGCACATACATAGAGAAGACTGGTCGCTGCCAGCATATAAATTGTCAGTGCTCTGCTAACTAACAACACGGAGAGGCCTTTTAGCTGGGCCAGTTTATATCCGGCTCATGAGCTTTCGTACAAATCTATCTACACCCCCATCCACAACTTAAATGGGACAAGCACAGTTGCCTTTACAGCAAGGGGCGCTCACAATGTTCACCGTGAGCTCGCCCTTACTAACATCATTCCCCGGCTGGGTGGGAATAGAACCACACTGTGAGCACTTATGGTCGACAAGTCCCTGCAGCTGACCAGCGGCATCATTCGCCGTGCCGCTCGCACCGTTTTGGTAGAAGGCACAGATAGACGAGTACTGGCCCTGAGCACAGGCAAGTTGGACTGCGTTTTCATTAGCAACTCTGTGTATATGATGTCTCGCAAAGGAACGTAGTAGTCCCATCATGATCATGGATAGGGGCTCTCAACTTCAGCCTCGAGGCGGCAACTTACCTCCCATGTTGTAATGATGATTACCGTTGCCTTGAGCCTGAATCTGTTTGACTTGTGTCAAGACATCACTCAGCTTGGCATCGTTGAATGTGCAACCACCCGAGCCGCGGCAGTTGATGCCGAGAGCCGCGGCACTGGCAACAAATGTGGCGACGATGCTGAGAGATACCATGATGACGACTGATACAAGAATAGTATTATATGTTAAAGGAGGGATAGTTGATGGACACAGCTCTTGGGAACAGGGACAGACTGTTATATAAGATGCTACAGAGCAGAAGCACCTTCTCTCGGATAACAGAGAAGAAGTAGGCCGCAGACTAAACTGCTCAACAGAGAAACCCAAAAAAATCCCTTACCGCGGTCGGATGACATGTCCACCTACTTCTGCACGAGTATCGCTGATTATTCCATCAACTTAGGTAACTGGTACAAAGTCCCAATTGTGTCAAAGTACCTCCTCATTAAGCCCAACCACGCGACAACATGGTTTCGAATCCTTGTACTAAAAGTCTCATGTGTTCTGTCCCCCTTCTCATTCGCCAGATCACATCGATACGGAAAGCTACACTGAACAAAGACACACTGATGTCACTGCTAAGAAGAGGTCCACATCATCAGCCCAGCTGGGTTCAGATGCCGAGCGGCAGATCGTCGTGAGTCGACACTGGACGCACATTCAAGGTAGCGAGTTCCATCTAACTTCTTGACGGACCGAAATTCCCCATAGTCAGCGCTTACGCTCTTTTGTCCAACTTTGTGGGGGGAATGGTGTTTCGGTTGGAGCATAAGTTGTCAATGCGACGTTGGACTAGCTCCTCTACATGCACAGGAAATCTTCGGCCAGTCCGGGCTTTCGAAAGAACCGAGACCAAGTTAGATTCATACACTATCATAGTCTCCTCGTCAGTTCAACGAGGCGGCAGGCACCAACAAGGTGCCATCTATCCGTGCCGTTGCCCGATAAAAGACGGCCTATCCGCCAGCCAAGCCCGCGTCTGACATAGAGCATGGGTAAAAGAGGACTGACGTGCTGGAAGACCCGTGTCGATCACTTTAGGCGCCTTAATTTTTCCGGCAATAGATCATGGCGAGGCATAACCTATGAGTGCCTTGGACGGCTGAGACTTCTCCCCCCGTGGCTGACTGCTTGTGGTCAGCATTTACTCCGTAGAGGCCTGGAAATACGTATCGCTGATGAATGTGAGACATGGCTACTATGCTTTTGGAACCAGAGGCGGTGAGAGAATGCTGTTTTCCCCCAGAAGAGAAGGACGACGTGGAAATCTTCGACGGGAGTTATCATAGATGGGCACATATGTGTGCGTGCTTGGGTCGTACCGGCCCGTCGCCGGGCTCACGTATCTCATTCATACGGCGAGAATTACTCCACCTATACCAATGCGGCAAGTCGTACCTTGGGAGCAGCAGTGGAGTTGAGATGTAGCTTTCCATAGCGTTGCCTTTGTTCGCTACGTTGTCATGTACGGTGACGATGTTGGTGACGTCTCTCGAAACAAACCATATGCGGGCTAATGCAGGTTCAACGCTGGCCGGTAGACAGTAGAGGCAACCAGGGTACAGAGTACCGCGATAATAATCGAGTTATCGACTTATGGGCAAGCGATTACCTTGAGGCTTGGAGCTGGCACGCCATAACCGGTGTTTATCTTGGGCAACTTGTACAGGACCAGGCTTGCCATCCCCGACCCGTACTCTTGTACTACGGAATTTGCCCTGAAGCCTGTTGTTCCTCGCTAGCAGAATCTCCCATTGATATTCATCGATGCTATTTAGTCCGCCGCCATCCCCCGTCCCCGTTGTACATCACCACCACCATCTCAACCCCCAAACATATAATCCTACACATAATGAAGTTGTCAATCATCACCTCTGTTGCTGCCCTCGCAGCTTCCACCTCGGCCCTGGGCATCAACTGCCGTGGCTCCGGCCTCTGCCCATCGGACGGCGCGGCCGGAAACCTCATCAACCTCAAGGCCATCGTGGACGGCATCCAGCCTCGTGATCGCAGATACAACACTGGCCAGCAGATTGCTTGCACCGGCTCCATCTGCGCCTTCTATCAAAATGGCGCCACCGGCACGGCTGCGCAGACGTCGGGCTTTCTCCAGGCCTTGCTTGACCACGGGTGCAAGAAGTGCGGCTCTGTGCCGACGCAGCCTGGGAATGATGTGAAGAATGGAGAGCTCACTGTTAATGTTGTTGGAGATCCTCACTGCCAGGGCGCCTGCTAGAAGTGTAGGACATGTCATGATGAATTTGAGTAGTGTTGGGACAATGTACGGGTTGCTTGTGCAGTTTGACGGGATGCGAACCGGGAAAAGGACTTTGTGCTATACAATGGAACAATTACTCTGAACAGTTTTCACGATGCGCGTGCTATCAAAGTGTCCATCACATGGGACATTATTCTGTGAAACAGAGTGTTGTGAAATGCCTAAACTGTAATTCTCGACGCCGCGCCATTCAAAACTGTACTTTTCTCACTTCATGTTCGAAAAGAGTAGGCCAGTCACGTCAATGATACGGCCGAGTGCTGCCTCATCGACACGTTTATTAGTGGAATATTGGGAACTATTTCCGCGAGGCAAGTAGTATCCCGACATGTTGAATGGAGCCGACGCACATATTGACCATATCCTCGAAATGACCAGAGACAATGGTCCACGGACAAGTGCTGACAGACATCAAGGTTGCCCCTGTCACGGAAAAAAACACTGCGTCTTCCGGTAAGCACATGCAGTATTGGCCTGCCCGAGTCCTTGACCTATGACCCCCTGAGAAAGGAAGCTATTCCGAGATTTCACGCCGGTCACTTCTATGCCTCGGCTGTCAATTGAGATGCCACCAAAGGCAAACCAGGGAAAAATAGCACCGAAACTTGATAGTATCTACAGATCTACAACGCTTCACCGATCGAATCCTCCGTAAGCACTAGTATAGCGCGGCCCATGCAGCTCTCCCAAGGGTCATCATCGCCCCAAGCTCGAGCGCCTCGTTGCCCGTTGTCTCTTTGCATGGGGTTGGTTCCTGGGTATTCCCTGCATTTCAACAATGACTGCCGGCCGCCACCGCACATCCAGCCGCGGCAGAGACGAGCCACTGTCACTCACTCGGCAATCACCACCATGAAATAGTACTTACATATGGAGTACTACTCGGCACCACAAACAAGTCTCACCGATGGTCCGATGTCGAAGGAAGGAACCCTGTATAAGTGCTACGCGGCCAAGCCGACGCCACATAGGCCCTTTTCTTTCCGGGGCCGCTGTACAATGTCGTTGAGGACAGCTCAACTTGGACAAGGAGCGTAGCTCAACGACTAGCTTGTAGTTGGTGGGAGAAGCCTTCCGATCTATGACGATGATCTACCGAAACTATTGGTGGGAAATAAGAACAACCCAATGTGGAGCTGGGAGTCAACTTGTCTTGTCTCTGAATCGGGGACATGGCTGTGGAGGAACCCGAATAATGGACACAGATACTTACCTGATTGAGTCCATTTCTCTATTAGGAAACTCGTAAGCGGTTTGTTAATCGGAAGTTGCCCACGCATCCTGACCATAGAGATAGTCGCGTCAGCTGTGACGGTCGCAGAAACGGCAAACCGCGTGGATGTTGGTGTACCATGTAGACATCGCGGCCCCAAGTACTGGTACATGACTTCGTCCTGTTATCGAGTATCCTTTCCATGCCGACGCTTGCTGGGCTCAAGTTGTCGTAGTTGCCGTCCCGCCTCCTAGCTGATTCCTCAACATAGTTGGCACGAGAAACACTGTTAGTTATACAGACTATTAAACGACTCACAGAAGAATAAACATAAAAGCCTGCCCATTGCCGCCTTGTAATTCCTGCAAAAACGTCCCCAACACTTGCAAATTTCCAACTCATCCTCATCCTTAATACACCCCAGAAACTCATCAATATGCACTTCTCTTCCATCCTTTTCTTCGTCTCCAGCGCCGCGGCTCTCGGCATCAACTGCCGCGGCTCCGGAGTCTGCTCCTTCAACGACGCCTCCTTGCAAGTCGTTCACGACCAGATCGGCAACTTGATTGCCGGCGGCGGCGGCGACCGCCATTTCAACCAAGGACGCAAGTCTCCCCATGACGAGTGCAAAACCCTCGCAGATTTGACTAACACCAGACGATAGAACAAATCGCCTGCTCCCACGGCTCCCAGGGCAGCGTTTGCGCCTTCTACCAGAACGGCGCTTCTGGCTCTGCCAAGGACGCGTATAACCAGGTCCAGGGCCTGATAGACCACAAGTGCCGACAGTGCGGCTCTATTCCTACCCAGCCCGGAAACGATGTTAGCAAGGGGGAGCTTACTGTCAACTATGTCGGCAAGCCGTGCTGCGAGGGGGACTGCCACTGCTGAGGGAGGCGTGGGGTTTGTGTAAATGCCACGAGTTGAATAGTGTAAATAAAAGGGTTGGAATGGCTTGAATGATGCACGCTATGATTTTCTCCATGTACCTTGTTGGATTCAGAAGCCGTGCTTAGACGGCGGCTTGATGTGACGAAAACATGTAGTGGAGATGTAGTCCGATGTTCTCTGGGGATTCTCGTATCGTGTCTGAAAAAGGAAAGAAGAGTCATCAATTTCGAAATAATTTGGCTCAGGATGATTATATATCGTCTTGATAACAAGATGGTCAGCCTAGCACCATGGTCTGCGCTGGATTCGGGACACGTACAATAAATACAACACCTAAGACCGCGGGCCGCCTCGTAGAAAAGAGATACCTCAGATATGTCTTCCGCATCCCCTCAGCTCCGTATCGTCACCCAGTGCCGCAGCGTAATGGAGTACGACGGACATGAAGGCCGTGAGTAGTGCAATCCGCGCCACGGTGAATGAAATGACTCGTCATCCACTGCTAGTTGTACTCAATTATATGTAGAGCTGTGAGACCAAGGGCGTCTTTCTCATCCAAACCCAAGGGAATGCTCTGCAGAGTCTCCTTCTTCTCGCCCGACGATGCGAACGTGGCGTGTAAGCCATTGTGCTGGGATAAATTATTCTCGCTAAATGGGACCGCAAACAAAGAGCAATTTAAATACAAATGGTTCTGGGGATTCATTAAATAGCAATAACAATGTAACAAGTACACTTCCAACATGCTCATTTAACCAAAAAATCACCATCAGAAGCAGCTAATATCACCCTGTGAACATCAGCTCCAAAAGGTCAATACAATCTGTATACTTATAAAGCAGGGCCTAGCCCATGGCTCCCGACCTGTGCGCCCTCCCATGCCAAAACCTCTGGCGATCAATCTGATGGCCTTGTAAGTTTGTTCAAGATCGGGCTCACCGGTTGGAACCGCTCTCTGACTCTGCAGACTTCCTCCAACAATTGCTTGAACTGCAAACCCCCGTCCTTTTTGACCTCAAAGGCCAGCAGCTTGTCTCGGACGTCGATCGCCCTCGACCTGCCCAGCTCAGTTACCCTGCCAAGCGCAACTTGCATTGCCTCTTCCCATTTGCTGATGTGTTCGGCCTGCTTGAGTAGATATTCTTCCTCCAACTTCAGCACTTGATCTGCAAACTCGATATCCATGTAGATGGCCAGTCTGTTGCGGCAGGTGACGTCGGGAGGCTCAATTTCTGCACGGCGCGCATCGCCGGTTTTTGTTTCGCCCTGTCCAACCTTGCACGTCCGCGGCAGGTCCAGCTGGGTGACTTCTGCCATGTTGAGTACTTGGTCTGAAAAGTGTTTGGCGGTTTTATTGGTAGGCTTGCGGGCTGCATCCTGCGCGTCAACATGGCCTGGGTTGGGAGCTGGATCTCTTTCATCAGGGTCGATAATCTGGGTCTTGGCCTGCACGCCTTTGGTGCGTAGCCCTCTGAAAAACTCCTCCAGTTGCTCTCGGTCGACACCATAGGGGCTCTTGACTAGGTTCTTTGGTGAGGGGAGATCATGGTCAGACTCGGATTCATTGTTGAGTTTGGGTGGTAGAGTGGCGTCGCTTGTCGAAGACCGGCGCGAATTAATATCGCTAGTCATCTTTGTATGTAGGTTACTGAGTACAGTTTTTTCCTACTTCACAGCTCTGGAACACCTGTAACTTCAAATTTCAAGAAGTGATGATAATATATGAAATATGAGTCGGAAGCCCGGAGCCTGACTTCTCGTTGTCGACATGCAGATATGCCCAACATGACGGTCTCACGACGGTCTCTCAACGGCAATGAAGTGGGTCATGCAAGACCTTCCTCCTTCTCAATCATGAGAAACTTGCATATGCTTGGCAGCCGAGCTTGAAGTCACCCAGCCTGTCCAAAGTATCGGGGAGCATGTAGAAAGCGCCATGTATCGTGCATCCGTCAGCCACGGATTCTCCACTGTCGCTAGAAAGAGTGTCTCAGTCAGCTTTTTAAAGCTGTTTTATGTACGGAGTAGTAGAAAATATCTACGTGAGGTGTTGTGAGCTTCCACCCGATATCGAGAACAAGGTCTGTTTAGTGGAAATCGTCCCACGACGCGGCTTCGTGATCCAAAGACACCGGTGTTGAACAATTGAAAGGTAAGTACCCGAATATTCTTCCGTACCAAGGGTACCTAGGACGATCAGCTGATGGACTTGCATGCTGTGCCGACCTGAATACGATGCGGCAAGCCACAGCTTGTTTTATAGGTCAGGAAAGGGCAATATCAGCACCAAGACCACTGATCTCCGATTTGAAATAAAGTAGTGGATATTAAATAGCCGAGGACTGCCTAAATATATCGTACAGTGGGTATCATAATTTGCTAATGGTTCAGTATAAAGTCGTATAATTCTCTCAGAGACTCATGACCAACGTTCTTCAAAAACGCCGGTTGTTCGGTATCAGAAATGGCCACTTCAACCACTTTCCTGATAAGAGCACTAATATCGTTGCTGTGCCTGGCCATGCCGCTACGTTGCAGAGAGGCGGAGTCCAGTTTGGAGGTGACGGCATCCCAAAGGTCGTGCCATCGATCTATGGCACGGAGCAGAGCGGGGGCTGTTGCAGGCATGGTGCCATTCAAATGAGCCGAGACAGCCATGGAACTCAATGCTATGCATGTTTAATGTCCGCTTTGTTGTCGCAGGGATGATTGGAAGTCTTACCCATGGTAGCTGCTCGGAGGTGGGATAGTTTGAGGCTGGTGACTGGAATAGGTTGGGCCTCATCCCAATTGTCCTTCATTAATAGTTCGATAAATTTACATATTGAGGAGAAGCACATTGGTGAAGGCTGGTACTTTAACTCCTTTAATTTCGCTTCGAATTGCTCGGAGTTGGTGGCATCCCACAGTTCTAATGGACACGGCATGTCGCAATCGACTTCTTTGATGGACGTCTGCGGCGGTGCATGAAACATACCACTTTGATGCCAATCAGATATTGCGGTCCAAAAACCAATTCTATTCGAGTCCGTTAGTGCCTTCTTGTTGATACAGAGGGTAAATGTACCATACCGGATGCACAACTCTTCATACAGGAATTTCTCCCAAATCAACGTCCCAGAATGCTTGTACTGATTTAACCCCAACTGCCGCACCGCCGACACCAAAGCAGGAAGCCTGACTGACAAATTTCTTCGTCGCGTTTGTGCATCGTTTCTCATAAATTGAACATTGTGGACGATTATCGCAGCCTGTAGTGCATACAGCATTTTCTTGCTCGGTTTTGAGAAAGCCTCAGTGACCAAAAGCCCTTGCATATGCCGAAAGACGTAGTCCTCTGCAACAGTTAAGAAGCATCGTGACGATAATGTATCGTCCCGTGGTGCGGAGCGGAGTGTACCACCTAGCGCGACTGCTAAAACCAAGACTGCCGGTGTATCTTCATGACCAAATGATGGAATATGTATGAGAGGAAAATGTATGTGACTTAGGCGAAAGAAAACAGATATAAATCGAGCAAGATTATCTGACGAAAAGATAGAGTGCGCTAGATCTTCGTGGTACATTTCGGTATATGTTGGATCGTATTCCTCGAGAAATTTGTGACTTTTGCCTAACTCGCGAATAATCTCATCTGAGACATGCCGTAATCTCTCTAGACCTTCCAGGGTAAACGCTGGCACCGCTGCGCTTAGTTCAGAGGACGTCGAGGTTTCGTCGGAAGTACTGAAATCGCTGAATTCATCATCCAGAAAAGACACGAAACTCCAAGGAGCAAAGTTTCCGCCATCCATGGTCATCATGGGCAGAGAAAAGTCAGGCAAATTGGGCAGATAGTCAAGGTCTGGTACCTTGTCATTGACAGCTTCGTCATTAGCAAAGTATTCCAGCATCGACTCAGTATCAGGGTTGACAACACCCTTCAAAAACACAGAGTTGGAGACTGGAACCCTGGTATGAGCTTGGCCTGCGGACTCAGACTTGAAGTAAGCTGCATCTTGTTCAGAGCAACCCGAGTCGAAGACGTCTCGAAAACGACAAGTCAATCCGCGAGAAACACAGCGCGAGCAAGGTGTCGCCTTGTCGCACAAAACTTTACTTTGGTAACACGATTCGCAAGCACGCGGTTTTTGGCCACGGCGGAATTCGGGTAAACTCTTTTCTTCATCTTTTCTGGCGCAGCTCAAGGTGTGTTTGCGGCACACGTCGCTGTGAAGATGTTAGTGGATGCCGCATGAATAGATTCGAAAGGGAAGATGAGAGGCATCGCCTACCCTCTAATAAAGCCTTTGCTGCAATATTGACATTTGAAACGAAAAGTGTTTACGTCTGTGGAAGGGTTTAGCTCATGTGCCAACAGTGCGATTGCGGCTGTGACAGGTAATTGGCTGAGCATTGTTGGTATTGTGCTGTTGATGTTGAGCTCAGCATGGAGTGATGGAATGGGAAAGGATGGCTATCGCCAATAGAATCCTGGGAGGGGGGGAGAGATTTAAAAGGAAGGAAAGCTGCTCCCTACAGAACGGAAATTGGGACTGGGAAGAAACCAAGTAAAATATTTGACATCAACAACAAGTACTCACGGGTTGCTTCATGTCGTCGAAGATGAGTGTTCCTCTGATATCTCTTCCCGCAAGTCTCGCAAACATACGCCTTCAGGGTTGGAGCCCCAGCCGCTTGATCATTGACCAGCTCCATACCCGGCAACAGACCAGACACACCTGACGTTTGTCGTGGAGATAATCGAATGGCTGACGTATGGGCTCCTGTTGCAGTACACGGGGCTTGGCTCTGATGGATTTGGATGGCAGGTGGGTTTTCGCCGATGAGCACTTGGCGATGTTTGCGTGTGGGCGAGGTGGGTTTTCACCTGGAGGACGAGGCTCACATGGCGCTATGCCCTAAATGGACGACAAATGACCATGTCAAAGGTAAGCTTGAAACCTGAGGATATAGAGCGAGGGCGCCATGCAGATCAAATACTCGTTATTTTCCAGAAGTCGAATCTTTGCAGATATCTATAGAAAAGATTCCCTAATTACGGGTGAATAACGCCTAGGAGATTGGGAGTGACTGTGTGGACATCTGAGCCGCACAGCTTGTGTAAGTCAAGCGTTACTGAACACCGGGGCGGCTTCTAACATGGCATGGAATTAGATTTACTCTTGAAAATCTCCAGGAGATTAGTGACATTTTCCCCATCGACCAACAAGACGAGAGAGAGGACGAAACAGAACAGGATGAAGCTCTCGGTTCCCACGATGCCTCTCGCCGCAAGACTGCCAGGTATGCTTGCCCAACTATATCGGCATGGAACTAAGGCAGAGCTGACCGAGGCTGAGTGTTAATGTATGTTAATGCTGGACGATTGGCCGTACCTAAAGGCTTAGCAAGGCCAATTGCTTCGCTAATGTCTACTCGGGGATTACACAACCCTCGAGTTCTCAAGAGCGCTGCGCCAAAACTTGATCTTCAGCAAGACCTAAAACCATCATCGTTGGTAGAAAAGGAAGAATCGTCAACTGCCGTCGAACATGTCTTGTAAGGCTCCCGGAAGCAACCGAACTTGACTGCAAATGGCACGTCATTTACATCAGGCACCGAACCTCTGCTCACACCTACCAGAACAACATTAGACTCCCTGGTAAATTGGGCTCGCCAGGGCTCTCTATGGCCTCTTACATTCGGTCTTGCCTGCTGTGGTGTCGAAATGATGCACGTATCGATGCCTCGCTACGACCAAGACCGACTTGGCATCATCTTCCGCGCCTCTCCTCGCCAAGCCGATGTAATGATTGTGGCGGGCACTGTTACGAACAAGATGGCGCCGGCGGTAAGGCAGTGCTATGATCAAATGCCTGATCCTAAATGGGTTATCAGTATGGGCAGCTGCGCGAACGGAGGAGGATACTATCACTACAGCTACTCTGTTGTACGAGGCGTGGACCGCATCATCCCCGTTGATGTGTATGTGCCTGGCTGTCCACCGACGGCAGAGGCGTTGATGTACGCCATATTTCAGCTGCAAGCAAAAATGCGCCGCACCAAGATTACGAGAATGTGGTATCGGCGATAGAGGGCGCGATTCGGCACCTGGACGTAGATTGCGCGGCGCTGTGAGACCGGTGATGGCGGGAGAGGTCTGTTGATGTAGTAGCGCCTAGTAGTGTCAGACTTTCAATGCTGTACAGAATGTTATTTGACTTCCAAGGTTGTCAAGGCCTAGCGAGACCAGGCAGACCGTCGGATATGATATCACATCGACTGATAGACCAAGAGGGTGCAGCAGGCATGTTGAGTTCCTCCAAGCTTCTAGAAGGAAATGCGGCCACATGCAGAGGAGCCTCTAGCGTGTAACAGGCATGAGCTTGAGCTTGCGCTCGGCATGGCGAATGCATGATGGCCGCTTGCAGGACCCTAGGTGAGGAATGCGCGTCTGTGATTACCACGTTAGACGACCAGTGTCTTTAACGTTGGTGGTCGGCCCAGCATCATCAGCACCTGCCCAAAATTGAAACGGGCCTTGGGTACCTCGATTTGTCCGATGCCGCAGAGCGAAACACGGAGAAACCCGAGGGCCGTCCTTGCGGGCTTTTGGGCCTTGACCTTCAATGTTAGTGCCGAGGGCCCAGTTTTTCTGTACATGCACGCACCGTCATCAAGCACCGTCAGCGTCAGGTCCTGCGTGGCGTCAGATCCACTGTCATGTCGTCGTCCACTGTCATGTCCAGCCCCCTCCGCTCTTCCTCCATGCATGTGTCATGTCCGCGCTTCGACGACTTTCTCCCCGCCAGGCGGCTCCGCAAAGCGCTGACATCGAAAGGATGCAGCTTTGGCTTGGACATCCCGAGCAACCATTTTGCCGCTGTTCTTGCCCCCTTTGCCTGCCTCACAACCGCCAATTCCAGATACCACAGCTTCGCTTTGCTTCATGTCATGGTACTCGACAGCCAATCTCTTGAGGGCCCCCCGTCACTGCAGCACATGACGCAAAACGGCTACATCGTCGCTCCCGCCGCAGCCTCGGCAGTGCCCCGCGCACTCCCCGAGATTTGCTACACGTTGCGGCGGAAAGTGATGGCGTTCCTGGAACAGCAGCCCGCCGATAACGATGTCGCACTGAAGAACACGCAGAAGCAGGCGAGGGCTTCAATCAAGATTGTCGAAGAGGCCTTGCGCCGGTATCAGTGAGTAGGCGCATTTGGACACTCCAGCGCTCTCGCGACTTTGCAGCCATCCCCCTCTCCAAGTTACCGAGGAAGCTAACCACGCCATCACCGCCAGGCCCGACGAACTGTCTCTCTCATACAATGGAGGCAAAGACTGTCTCGTCTTGCTCGTCCTCATCTTGGCCTGCCTGCCGGCCCTGTACGATCCCTCAATCACAACCAACGGCGACGCCCCCGTTTCCAAGAACCCGCCGCCGACCATCCAAGCTGTCTACATTGCGCCGCCCGATCCCTTCCCCGAAGTCGAGGAATTTGTTTCAAGTACCACAAAGGAATACCATCTGGATTTGACTCGCTATGCGCTGCCAATGCGGCAAGCCTTGGAGGCGTACCAAGCCGACAAGCCCGCCGTCAAGGCGATTTTCATGGGCACACGGCGCACCGATCCATTCTGCGAGTTTCTCACTGGATTCAGCCCCACGGATAAGGGCTGGCCGCAGTTTATGAGAGTGAACCCTGTTTTGGACTGGCACTACACAGATATTTGGACCGTGAGTGATCCCCCGTGACGACAACAATCTCCAAAAAGACACAAGCCTGACCTGTCGCCATTAGTTTATCCTCCGCCTTGATATTCCCTTCTGCAGCCTCTATCAACAGGGCTACTCATCCCTTGGCGGCGTCAAAAACACCCGCCCTAACCCCGCTCTTGCCGTTGGCTCCGAAGGGACCAAGTTTCGACCAGCGTATGAACTTGTCCGCGATGACGAAGAGCGGCTAGGCCGCGACAAGTAGACTATCTACCGGAGACCAAATAATGATATCATGATGGCAAAATGTGGAGAATCCAGTAGAAGCGGACAAGACAGACCGCAAACTGAATTGCGGCCGAGGAGTTCTGAGTCCTTTATGTGCTGTTTTTGCGCAGACTATTTGGATCGTTGTTGGCAAGACTTGCTTACTAAACTTTCAGTGTATATAACATAGAGCATAGAACATCACGGCGTTGAATACGATCCTGTTCTAGATCTTTCTGTTCACCTCTCAGAACAACCTCATTGTCTTCACATCCTGTTATGGTAGCTGTGCCCCCTGGCCCCAGACTTCCAGCCATGGAGACAGAGTCTTGAATCACTTATAACCGATTTGGTCTTGAAAAATCTTGTTGCATATCGTATGGCAGTCCCGAAAAGTGGTATGTACGTTTCAAGGATACTACTAACAATTTTGTTATGCTCTAGTGTTGCAGCTTCTCGGAATGCGGCCGGTGTTTATACGCCTCCGTCTTCAGGAATCCCTGGATTGAGCTACCCGTCAGTGCATGTAACCACTTAATTGCCAACCGGTAATTATAAAACCCACAGTATGGACTGCCGCAAGAGGCAAACCGTAATACGGCCCGATAAATTATTTGCAATGCATTTGGCTGGCATTGGACAATCTGGCACATACAACAGTCAATATACGTCACATGGAAGCTGGAGCAGCCCGTTGTGATGACACCGTCAAGTTTCAACAGCCAGCAGGAGGGCCAGATAGGATCAGCGGTCTGGTTGGCTCAGTACCAAGATTCTGGCTGAGAGCCGTCGATTCGACAATCATTTCTCCATCAGCCGCCTATTCATCTGTGATCGTGACCACCAATAAAATACAGCGAACGACATCGTCGATAACGAGTTCTTCGTTACTATTCATAAAAAAAACTTCAAAAACAGCTTCGGCCTCTGTTTCTTGGATGAACTCTCGGCAATTTTGATTCAGCTTCTCAAGGCCTCAGGGGAGGTCTTCGTCTGTCGAAACTGCATTCGTACCACCTTCCACCTGGACTTGATATCAAACAAAGAGGCTTCCTGGCCGGGCAGCACAAGGTCGTCGCTTGGTGACTGGGGCTTGATGTCGGAGCGTCGGCAATCATATAGTGAGAAGCAGCCCGGGTCCTAGCCAGACACCGTTCGCAACGAGACTGAAGAGGCCTCGGCTATCATAAACAGCTGGCAGACGCAGATGAATTCTGTGTTTAAGCTTCTCCGGTCCTTTCTCTTCCCCGTCTTCCGCTCTTCAACTCTCCAGTTGAAACCGGCTTTTGTTGTAAACCTGACCACAGCATCTTCCCAGAGTTGCTGCGGAGGATACATCTGCGGGGAATATCTTTAACAGATGGGGCAAGATGGCTCATGATGTTTTGCCTGGATGTATTTTCCTTGCGTACGTATGACACGGCCGGGCATTTGTACAGTGCTAAATAGACCGCGTCACATGAGGGCGCAGCTCCCCATTCACCCAGTGCTACCAAGCAATTCCTCCGTGGAGCACAAATGAAATATTCAAACAAGCTGTACATCCTTCCTCGGTATACTGTGCCCCTCGGGAGACATGTCCATTCAAATAAAGAGACACCTGGGCCGCGTTAATGCTGCGCGTACATGCAAACGCGGCCTCCATGAAGAGCAAAGCAGGGTCGAGGCGAGCCCAGTCTCGATTTGATGGCCCCGAAATCGTTCCCCAGCACCTCAAAGTGCCTACCTGGCTTTCTGATGAGCTGCCATCAACGATGCTACTGGGACCGGGCCTATATCGGAACTAAAGGGCCCTTTGGATGGCATCGAGGAAGTATGGATAAGTACAATTCTGGACCTCAGGCGAGCATGATGAGTTTATCAGTTTAGAGGCACGAGAGTCTGGACAGTCTCTTCTCTCCCGCTTATTTATTCCTTTAAATGTGCGCAGGTCTAATTTTTGTAACGGACCAGGGTTCTAGCTAATAATAATTACTTATTTAAAAGATATATATACTTAAAAATTATAATTTTTAAAGATACTTAAGTATATAAAAATATATTAGTTATTATTATTAATAAAAAAATATTTTTAAGTATCCTTAAGTATTATAAAAAAAGTAGGTTAAATACATCAATTAGACCTGCGCACATTCAAAGGGATACGGATGGCCTTGAGGTGGAACTCACCTATGATATATGCTGTTGTCAAGTTCTCACCATATTCATGCCCAAAGACCACCAACAAGACAGTCCTGTCTTGAAGAATGGGGTTCCGGGTACTTTCTAAAATGCCTCACCGGGCTCGTCGCTGTCAACACTAGAACTAGCTTAGAGTGACTTGTTTTGAATAGAGTTAAAGGCAAGGTGACAGTCTTCTTACTATTACTTACGTAAAGAGAGGTCCTCGCACATATCGCTGTGTAATCCATTCAATACTTGCTTGACGTCGAAGTACATGAAGACCTCTGATCCGAAAGACAGGCAGTTAATCTTCTCTAGGCTCGGTATTCCTCATCCATAGTCCCTGTGACGGGTATTACTACACAACACTTTACGCCTCCAATAACGACAGCATCAAAGGAGATAATATTTACACTGCTATCAGAGGGGAACCCCCTAAGGCCGTCAAAGGACAGAGTGTTGGGGGCACTTTTCACTACGATGATGGATATTCATATTTTCCACCATTGCATCACATTATTGGCATGGACGATAAAACATAAAATTCATCAGGGCTCCTTATCTATGTACATCTTCCGCAATTCGGCTTCTCGTAGCCTTACTTGGGATCAACCTCCTTGTCCCCAGGCTTCTCAGTTTGTTCCTGACCAGGTAGTGTCAAGACAGGCACGTCGCGGTCAAGAGCATACATGGCCTCTTCCTGGGCATCGTAATGGTGGAACAACAGGTAGAATAAGCAGCCAGTCACGGCGGCCGCGACAGCAATACCGGTGTACATCCAAAGGAACTTGGGGTCCTTGGCGACAGGTACAAACCCCTCGGAGATGGCGGAACCAAAAGCATTGGTGAAGAGATAGAGGGACTGGACGAAAGACTTCATGCTTGGGGGAGCCTTGGTGTAAGCATACTCGAGGCCAGTCACGGAGATGAAGATTTCAGAGACACCAATGAACACATATGCTGGCGTCTGAATAGCGACGTGGACGTGATTTGGCAGCTTTATGTTTTCAGCGCTCAAACCAGCAGGGCAATTGCGGGGATGATCATAGCAGGGTCCGGCGCTGTAGATCAGCTTTTGCACAATGGCAGCGTAGGCCATGCAAAGTGCAGCCAGCCAGAAGCCGATAGTAATTCGAGTAATGGGACGTAACTCAATGCCGCGCCTGCGCAAAACGGGGTAAACAATCTTCTCCAAGATTGGAGTAAAGATCAAAATGGACAGAGGGTCGAAGTTCTGCATGAAGTCATTGGGCATGCCGTGTACCTCCATCTGACTAGCCTGAGTAACGAAGTTGCTGGAGAACTGTCCATAGCAAACCCAGAAAATAGGGTAGAAGACGAAGACCTTACAAGCTCTGAGGGCACGCTTGAGCTCGTCAACGAAATGGTCATCCCATGCAACCTTGCCAGACTTGCCGTGCTCAGCGCGCCATGAAGGCTTGGCTCCGTCCAGGGAGCGAGTCGTGATCATCATACCAATAGCCTTGAAAGCATCGGTGATAATTTGGCCTTGGGGAGGGCGAATGACGTAGGACTTGCGTCGGAAAATAAGAATGGCAATGCCAACATTGAACATGCAGAAGCAAAGGAGGAACGCAGTCCAGAACCCCTCGTACTTCTCCATGAAAGGCGTGGCCATTAGCGAGAGGGCGCCAACATTTATGCACCAATAGAAGACCATGTAGATTCTCTGGTAGGTGATGGCAGGGTCAATAATCACGCGCTCTCCGTTGGCTTCTGTCTTGATAGCCATAGTTCGCCGCTGATACTGATCGGCAATCAGAGGGGCAATATTGGACTTGATACCACCGGTACCAAGACCAATGACTACTAATGCGGTGACAAAACCACCGAGGCCAGCGCCATTCTCGATTGCAACGGGGAGCGATGTCGTCCAGAGGATGAGGAGTCCAACCCAGTAGATGCAGCAGAAAATGAGGATGGTCTTGTACTTGCCGAGGTACTGATCGGAGATGATGGCGCCGAGAATAGGTGTCACGTAACAGAACCATTGAAAGAACAGGTTGAGACCGAATGCAGCCTGGTGACCCATGCCCAGGCCCTTTTGACCATCACTACCATCTTTGGCGTTGTTGACGTAGTTCTGAAATAAACCCTGAGCACCGTAGTAGGTGAATCGCTCGGTCAACTCAACAATGGCGATCATGAAAGCGGAAGCGGGAAGGTTTTCGCCGATGCGGCGCAACGTGTGCCTCTCATGCTCGTTGGGTTCTTCGCCATCAGGAGTAGGACCTGTCTCGGTGTCACCGACGGCGAGATCGCGCTTCTGATCCAAGGAGGGCTTTTCAATATAACCGCCAGTCAAGTCGGTGCCTTTGTTAGGAACGCGCTCGTTGAACTCTTCGTGGAGCCTAATTGGTTGCAGAAAATAATCTGGTTAGTATGCGAGTCTCTTTTCCATATTAAGATGCTGCAAGAGGGTTGATTTGGTGGTGATGCGATGGGCAACAGTGCAACCACACAAAAAAGAGGAGAAAAGAAAAACACTTACTCGGCGGCCATATCCTCGTGATTCTGTGCCATGGTAGGTGTTGCTTCTTTGATAGCACCCTGTTCTTACGCAGCGTCTCACGAGGTGGGAAGGGGAGAAAGCGAGACACAGAATCAAGAAGATTAGGAAGGAAGGAGAAAGAAAGATACGTATTTAAACGAAATCTTAACCAGACCCAGGCCCAGACCGAGGAAAGCGTTTGTCCGGGGGAGCTTTGGGGGAGGGGGCAAAACGCAAAACGTCAAGTCAAGTCAAGTAGGAAGGAAGGCCCGACCAACTGGGGCGTGTCGGAGTACAAATCGGCAAGCCAGACTCAAGACGATAGAGTCGGCACCAAACCCCATGGAGAAGCAAAAGGTCCCGGGGAAACTCGTTTTTGGTTGATAACCCAAATTCACTGAAGCTACACCGTACCGACCAGACGCTTTATCACGGGCCCTGCCTATCTGTGGAGCACGGTTCTTTCTGCTCCGTTTGTTGTTTCTTGCGCTCAGTGCAGAACAGGGCCGACTGGGTAGGACCGCCGTCTTCAGCAACACCAGCTCAGCTGTTCCGTCATCCGCCCTCATCTCGTCCTTCTGCACTAAGGGCCTCGTCTCGCCCACCCCGGTTGGCTTGAGCAGTGGGTCGGTAACCACGCGATGATGGAGGCGATGGAAATGGAAATGCTGATGGGGGTGTCGGGTGGCTGCAGGGCCAAGCCCAAGCGGGAAGGCGAACCGACGGCGATTGAAGACTGTAAGATCGGGGGATTGCAGGGAGCTGGCCACCTCACCTTTGCCCTGTCATGGCTTGCCCAATTGTATCTCGTGTCGCAATGCTTGGGGTGGAAGTGCTGCGCGACAGACGCGGCGATGAGACAAGCGAACGAAACAATTGACCGAATCGCCATCGCAATACGAATCAGAGAGCCAGGCGGAGAGAGCAGTCCGTCATCTGGAGGGAACAGCTTTTGCCAAGACCTTAGTGTCCTCGTCCAACAAAGCCCAAGCCGCTGGAATTTTTCGTGGCTGCGGAAAGGGTACCCATCCATGCCATGGCGTGTCAACACCAGCATTCATGCAGTTTCTACTCCTCGACTCCTCAGGGCTCTGTGCGCGACATCTGCCAAGTCCGTCACTCGATCGGGGGGGCAAGGTCCCCAGGCAGCCTTTGCCGGTTGCCGCCTGGGCGTTTTCTGGGCATTTCCAACGCCATTTACCCTCGGGCGCAGTGACAGAATGACAAAACACAGATGGCATCTCGGCAAACCGCAGTCCACGATACCTCAGCATTAAATAATGTTAATGGGAGACACCAGCACGGGCGCCGGGTATGCTCCAAAATTACAACCGCGGGTGACTTATTATCTCTTACTAACAGCCAATGCGTACAGAGACGTTGACAATCCCAGGACGCCTGATGGTCCCAAGTTTGCCTTCAACAGCAGCCAACTGACCTCCGCGCGACAACAGTACCAGGTGACCAAACAGGACATTTCTGGCAGCCAGACGTACAGCATCCACAGGATCTTTTGCTTTCTGTCTCGCACCCTGCGGCAGACGCCCAATTGCAACACATCCTGTGAGCAACGGTGAGGGTATGGTGATGCTTAGCTCCAGTCAAATCGCGGGGCATGGATGAAAATGTGCTGGCCAGGGGTGGGAAGCCACACCACTTTCCAGAAGCCATGAAAGCGGCTCAGTCGGTGGGCAAATTCTGCTGTGTGAAGTCGATGAAAATTCTAATTTTTGAATGTATTGCATCATGTAGTTGAACTTTGCACACGCAGTACTCGAGTCCGGGCGGCATGATGCTACAAGATTGGGCTGACTCGAATCCTGCCACTTGCCGGACGATACCTGTCAACGGTATTTCTGGTTGCTTCAGAACGTCGCTGTGCGCCACTCGGCCAAGTGCTAGAAGATTTAAAGGGTTGAGTTCATGACAATATATCCCTCAGCCGACGCTCTGGGCCTCTGGCAGGGTACTTGCAAGTCCCGACCAACATTGTGCTTCTCCGACTGGTGAGTTGCCCGACATCCACCTCAAGTTATTACTCGACACGGCGAAGAGATTGTACACGAGTCTCTTATCAAACATAACCATGCTTTATTTCACGGCGCCCGCTGCCCCGGGGCTTACCAGGACAAATCAGGGACACCACTAATAAGAGGATATTGACGCCACTCAGCAAACCCCACCGGTTTAGTGAACCATTGGAGCTACAGCTTGCGATGAGGGCTGCTTCAGATCGAAAGAGGCGTTGCGCCTCTGGCGAAGATTTTTCTTAGCGCCGCTTCGCGGTTATTTCCAGACGTTCAAACATTCCCGGCTGCCGAGACTGCCCACACCCAGACCGGCAGGCCGTTTGTGTCAGTGCCGTAGCTCGCGCTGGGATATACTGAAAGGTCGGGTATTGAGCGCCATCGCCACAGAGCACAACACTTAACAACACATATCGGTAAACCATGAGACTTTTAGTGGGCAAATCCACGAAGCCAGATAACGCAACAATGGACCTATGCTACCAGCAAGGAGCATAGAGCAGCGACAACGCCACGTATTTATTAGTTGCTCAAACGACAAGTCGATCCCACGCAAAAGGTCCCGCAGGGTCTCCTCGAGACTAGCGCCACAATTCGGAGGCAACTTGGGTCTTCTTGCGGCCTGAATGCTGCTGGAGGGTCAAGTGGCATCAAGGACGAATGGAAACGCTCCAAACATGGGCTTTGGTTCGCCGAAACATCACTGATGATGGTCGGATGGCACGGTAACTTTCATGGGGACCATCGAAAGGTGATGCCCAAGACGGACTAGCTTACCGACGGCGGGACCCGGTCTCCACCAACGGGAACCAGTAGTCAAAAGCTGGTCCTTGTTGACCGCCCGTATTAGTCCATTATTCCGCGCAATGTCGCTTCACATCGGCTTCATCATCCCACCTATCCAAAGAGCCCAAGTGGGCTTCAGGAATTCTCATTTCATTGCCCAGTCACGAGGCAGCCGCACATCACTTGATGCATATACGTACCTATCAACATGTTTTGTTCGCCTTGTTTGATTACGTTGCAGCTCCTCGAGTAATGAAAGTTCCGAATGCGGCAATGTGGCTCCAGTGTTAAACACCAGTTCGGATGTATGACACCAGCCAAGGCAACCCATCACTCAAAGCAATTGTGCATATCTTCTTCATCGGCCCAGGCGCTTTTGAAGGAGTGCGCCACCGTTCTGAGCCTGACGTGAAATGGTTGCAGGTAATGGGAGACGGACGGACATTCGACAGATCAACCATTCTCACCAAAGCTGACGAATACCTACGACCAAAGGGCATGCATAACCAAATTTTCATTTACGCCAAACATTTAACATCTTGAATGAACTATCGTCGTGATACGGAACTTGCAAGTCTTCAGCTTGATCGCAATAATATCCTCTGAACAGTAGCAAAGTCTCCTCCCCCGCAATATGTCCCAGAATCGGTTTCCAAAGTAAGTCATGTAGGTGATTCCTCCACGATATCCATCTTCCCCAGACAGTAATAAACTAAGTTACTGCCAGATTTCGTAGAAGTTACATGGCAAATGCTGGGGAAGCGGGTTTGCTCGGCTCTCGATGGCTTTACGTTTTCATCTAGTGCTAACTAGTTTCCAATGATGCATCGGGAACAGTGCGACCCCGTTGTCCCGCGCATACTATACCATGTCATGACATTTACACTTTACTCACGGAACGGTCCCATACCAACTTAAGCGATGTGGTTCATGGGGAGTCCCGTTGCCAAGGGAAAGTGGTGCCGTCTGAACGCCGGCCCTATTAAGAAACTTGGCGGTGGTCTGTCCTCATTTGTATCGCGATACATGCCGCTCAGCCAGAGACTATGCTGGTACAGCGTCACAGCGACAATGCTCTGCTTTGCTGCATTAGGCTTAACAGAGTGAAGATTGAGTCTGCGCGGGTCTGGGGTGACGAAACACCGGGACAATTCTTAGCGTAGTATTGATTGCTTTGGTATGTAGATTTCGGGCTAGGTTAACCTAAACATTGGATCTTCTTGTGTTTACTTACTTTGCCGTGGGGGAACTTGGCACGAACATGTCGCTACTCTGGGGAGATGGTCTGGCTACAACATAAATATCTAGGTAGCCAAAACACAGTCTTGAAGAATAGGAAGATATAGACTATTTGCAACTCTGTACAGCGCGTTGTTAAAATAAATGTTGCGTCTTGGTATTTATCTAGGATCACCTGTGAGGACGAAAATCCAGGATATTCTCAGTTGCTGGTGTTGGTGTTGCAATCGCCCTCTAAACTTGAACGGCCCGTAAATGCTGTCCTCATTTTTAATAGTTTTCCAATTTTGCAATTGTGAACCGTCTGTATCAAGTATTAGACGTTGCTGCCAGGTGAACAAGACGGATGGATGGAATATAGGGTAAGCTAGGCTCAGCTCCCGACTTGGCGCGGATTTTCTTCTCTCGCCCGGAGGAATTAATGGGAAAATTTTAATGTTTGTTCAGAAACGAGACAGTCTAGTTGAGCCATCTTGTATCTTACATTATCAAATATATAATCACGGTTCAATATATATTGTGGCTAACTGGTAGAAATGAAAGCATTTTTACTCAAAATGCTCAATCCGATGTACACTTGCATGATACATCACTGGGTTATGCCAAAAAAAAGGGAGAGAATAACAGAACAGATATGAATCATAAAATTGGAGTGGCTCGGTTATAAGGAGCGATATCGGGGACTGCCAGACAATTGATTACCAGGTTGCAAAGTGGGATGCAACAGCTAGTGCGTGCCAATGGATTGATCGAGATTGTTCTCGAGCCGCAACTATATTAAAACTGTATTCACCAGAGGCATAACGCTTGATTCGCATGTGAGATCTCTACTCTGTGGACCGAACGTCTTTGCCTTGGTATGCATTCGACTCTCTTTGCGCCGTTTGGTGGATTTCAACGCCAGCCGTCTTGCGCTGAATCACGGTCACAGGCTCATCAGTCGACGTAGCCTTCACGTAAACATGGGAATTATCGTGGTTATTGCCGAAATGGTTCGATTTTATAGACGTATTGATCCTTTAAACTGCAGTAAATAGACGAATCATCCAATGCTCATAATATCCCCTGTCGCCATCTGACTACATTATATTGCACCTCCACCTCAAGCGACTGAGCTGTTTCCCTTGCAACGAAACTCAACGTAGTCAATGCAAATTCCAAGTATACCTTGTACTCCACGTCCTCTACCCTTGTGTCTAGATTGCGTAGAGGAATCCGTATTCAGGATGTACTCTCCAATACGTGGTGGATGGCTGCAGATTGGTCTTCAGCCCGATGACTGGCATCTCCTCGTGGCCGTCAAGTATTGTGCTCAAACATATGCACTGTATACTATACTCGGAGAATCCAGGGAAAACGTGGCAATATGCTAATGACATATACATTTCCCCTTCTGTCGTGCTACAGCAACCCACGCCACGTTTTTTACAAACCTGGGTTGTGTCGTGTGCACTGTCTTGGAGAACTGCCCTGGAAATGAGATTGGAAGCTCTAAAGTTGGGGGCGGATTATGTATTGGTTTATTGGTTTATTGGTCTACTAGTATGCTGCGTCATCCTTGGCCGTGCTTGCACCCTTGATCTTTGCCAATCAGACTGCACAGATTAGCACTCGCGTTGTAAGCTGTCGTTGCTGCCAACAAGAGGGATTTCTCAATGTCTTTCGATTTCACCGCTTCTTCTTCTCTACGGTAGTACCATCATGTGGTGTGACCGAACTGCAAACACCCGGGTAGATTCTAGAAACAAAGTTTCTGCGTCTCTATCGTCTGTTACGAAGATGGCAGTCTTCACAAGCGTTGCCTTAACTATATCTCTAGGAGCTAGGAGCACGTCCTGTAATGTGACTGCTTCCAGATATCGTCAGCTACTAGCCAATCCTGCCACTGCGCCGGTACATCATAGCCAAGAGGCCCAATAAGACTAGGTTAGCAGTCGGGCGGCCAATGGCTTAGCTCTTTTACAAGATATGGAAAGTATGCAAGGTCCGTGCTGCTTCATTAGGGCCTGCATGGCTTATTGAGGCTCATGCTGTCACGAATTTTGCCCGAGTGTAACTCGATCACACACAGTGAGGCCGTCATGGCAACTCGGCAGGCATACATGCGCTCATCTGAGATCTGAGCAATATCATAGGCGGAGGGACTCATTCCCGAGAGGGTCTAACAACGCCATGACATACTGGTCTTTCTGACGTCCTGCTGTCAGCAGATAGCTCCAACTGTGAGATGAACAGTCAGCAGAATGGGGAAAGGAATCGGAACATTTCCACGACACCCCCACGAGAAGGGGGTGCCTTTTCTGTAGAGGCGTTTCTACCCAAGTTGTTTCTTGACAACGGACATTGTCGAATAGCCCGCGCGTTGCAGTAATGGCCAGGAAAGTTTTTCGGACCTAAGCCTGACATTCTTTCAGGCTAAAGGATCAACTCAATGAGAGAATTGTAGGGATCCTGATGTACTGTCCGCCGCTCAACCTTCAGCCCGCCTTATTACAACCTGCGGCTGAAAAGCAGGAGTCTTCAGACCGAGTTTGGTGCGACGTCGCTTGTTGCAGTGACTGTACACAAAGAGAACACATGGCATATGCACTCCGTATGGTGGGTTGACGCTGATTACTGACCAGAACTAAGACTGTGAAGTGATTGGGAAATCGATAGAGCGTTTCGTGACTTAATACTTGCCATATCAAACCATGAACGCTGACATGGGAGGCGACTATGGGAGAGGGCGAAGGATGACAGCCCGTGTTGGCGACACCCGGGAGGTGTGGCGAACCCTCGAATAAAAAAACAGCCTTGAAAAATGGCATCGCCTGTTGGACCAGGCCACAGGGTAGTATTTATGTCACCACACGTCTGCAGGCGGGCTTTCGCGGGGCATAGAGGATTTGTTGCAGCCGAAAAGTCAAGCCGGAATGATGGAAGTCGTACCGATCTTGTCCTTGCGTAAATGTTGAAGCCAGTGAATAGATGGCTGGCCAAGGGCCTAGACATTGGCCAGGTCTGATTAGCCTCAGCTTACCAGCGCAACGTGAAAGGCCTGGAGGCGCTTCTGCATGTGTAGTACCAAACCATTGACTACCTGGGGGGCAGGTACTTGCGCAACCTTGTTTTATTGAACCATGTGGCTAGGAGGGATATATAAAGTCTCACCTACTGTGTAGGATGGGTTATGTTTGGCATCTGGAATGGTGTCGGTGTTGAAGAGTCGTAGACTTCCGACAATGGCTGAACGGCGCAGCCAACAGAAGGATAGAGCTGTTCCACAACTCAGTTGTGCTCTGTGCCGAGATCGCAAGCTCAAGTGTGACAAACTCGACCCTTGCACCAATTGCACGTCGTCCGGAGTTGTCTGCGTCCCAGTATATCGTCCACGACTGCCTCGAGGTCGACACGCTCGTCGCGCGAGGAACAATGCCTCTCCAACCGCCGCCACAGGTCCGCCGATCACACCTCCATGTCGCCACACATCAACAGGCGAACACGGAACTAAAGAATTGTTTGCTCCCGGCAAAGGCAGCGACCGGGGCGACCGTGGCGTCCTTGGTTTTCGAATTGATCGACTGGAAAGTTTAGTTCAACGCGGAAATTGTTGCAACTCCAACGTTGACTTGGAGAATGATGGCCTACGAAAGCTTGTAAGTATTGGACCGAGTGCTGGGTGCTCATTCGATAAGTTGTCCGGTTTACCTCCCTCTGTCATTGCGGGCCGAATCACACCCTGCCCCAGTGCTGCCAGGTGCGAACCTTGGCCAGGAATGCAGGCTCTCTCTCCCAAACGCAAATAAAGACTGAACGTGGCAGAAAGCATGGCTATTTGACAATGAGAGAAATAGCGATGTTGCTAACAGTCGGGACAATTTAGGATCTTTCTGATCGCATTCGAAGGCTCGAGAGTCTGGTTCAAAAAATCAGCTCAGAGTCGGGCAACCAGGCAGGAGCGAGCCAGCCATGTCAAGAAGCCCACGAACATGGCGGGCGCAGAGCTTTGGCAGAGTCATCCACGGCAAGTCTGCATTCTGACTGCACAGACAGATGACTCCATCAACTTGACGGAATATTTCGAAGCGCAATGGAGTAAGCTGACCACTACGGTGACTTATAGTTGCTACGACGCTCAATTGAGGACTCCGACGATGCCCAGCTTGCCGCCACAAGTCTCCCGAGCCCAACATCGTGGAAACCCGAGCTTTCAGTCGGTAGTGACCACGATGATGGTTTGTGTGTGCAAGAAGCCAGCGGTCTCTGGGCCAATTTCATCCACAGGGTATGTTTCTGGGTAAGGAAATATGGTGTTCGCCTGGAGATCAGGAGGGCTGATAAACCACCTCGTCGGTGACCATAGGATCGGGGGATAGAACGTGCCGAGTTGCCGCTATTCGACGAAGGGACTAACCAAGAGATCGAAATGGACGAGCAAAGACAGGATGAGCATGCCAAAAAGGCCATGTTTTGCTTGAGCCTGTTGGGACTGAATAACCCGCGCATCACCAGCGCAACAATGTTCGCTCGCGATAAAGAAGCTATTGGAAACATGTGTCGTGTCTATCTCCAAAACGTGGACCCCATCATCAAGGTGCTTCACAGACCATCTCTCAGTCGATGGATGCTGGAAGGAGATAGGTACCTCGGCTATCCAGAAGAACATACTTCTGTCATGGCATTGGAATCTGCCGTATGTTATGCAGCCGCCAATACTTTGACAGACAGTCAATGCAAGGCTATGTTTCGCATGAGCAAAGCTAGCATAGTGTCGATGCACCGCAAGTTCTGTGAAAACGCAATTGAACGGGCCGGCTTATTAACGACGCGGGATAGAATCGTTCTTCAGGCTTTTGTCCTATATCTTGTAAGTTTATGAGAAGGCCAGGTCGACTTTTTGTTACAAGCTTTGAGGGGCCGCTGACAAAAGTCATGCTTACAGATAGGTCGAAGATCAGAAGAAAAGGGCGCAGCTGTCTGGACCCTGGTGGCACTGGCCGTGAGACTCACAATGGCCATGGGTCTAAACCGAGAACCCAACGAATTGGCCCAATCTACCGAAAGCTTCTTTCATCGGCAAATGAGGCTTCGGTTGTGGCTCACCATCTGCCTCCTCGACTTACAAGCCTCCTTTGCACAATCCACAAAGCCTTTGATCAGTCATGTGGATGCTGAAGCTGCCATGTCCGAAGTCCGACACATAAACGATGACGACTTTGAGCCTTACACCATGAACGAAGTGACCGACCGAGAAGAACTCACCGATACAACCTTTGCCCTTGTAACATATCGGGCACAGGTCGCGGGGCGCTTGCTGAATTTCGCGGGATCGGAACCAGGTATTGGTACTACCAGTAGTTGTTCCACTTTCTGCTCAGCTGCTTTCCCCAGCCAGGAACAGAGAAGGCATTACGTCAGTCAGTTTCAGCAACAATCTCTGGCTCTTGTTCATTTTTGCGATCCAGAAAGCTCTCCCTATGCTTGGTTCACCTGGCACAGCACACAGTGTCTCGTGTCTGCGATGCGACTTTCGGAGCTGCTACCCTTCCAGTATACTTCAAGCAGCCAGAGCTTAACAACGCTGCCGTCGCCGCAGCCGCGGGCTGATACAGATTTGCTTAGAAGAACTCTCCAAAACCTCGAAAAAACCCAGCTCATTTACACGGACCCTCGCGGGGAGGGATTCCGCTGGTATATCACAATTCCATGGCTGGCACTTTCCACCGCCATAACTGAATGTACTTCATGTGCCGATATGGCGCTGGTGCGTAGAGCCTGGCCAGTAATAGAGGCGTCGTACCTGCAATATGAATCGTTCTTTATAGAGAACAACAGTGAGACCTCCCGGCCGCCGCTGGCACTCATGATGGATCAGACCCGAGAGAAGCTGTCGACAATATTGCAAGGAACAAACCTTTCTCGCTACATTCCATGCGGCAATAGGGCCAGGGATGCAGCTGCCAAGTTGCTGACCCAAGTTAGGTCCAGAAAAACCAGTCAAAGCTCCTCTGCAACACCTATTGACCCAGTGTTAAATGCAGACGAGGTGTTGATGAACGGCTCCACCTTCGGCTCCGAAGCTTCGCATACCATGTCAACCCAATTTTTCTCGCAGCATAACTGGGATCCTACCTCAGTCTCTTTGGAATACACTTCTGGAATGGACGGGTGTATGGCGACTCCAAACTTGTACCATACAATTTCTTCTTCGGAGGTTTTCGAGCCTTCCTGGCTGACTGGCGATGTCATGGGCGTGTACTCGAATATAGACGAAGATGATGATGCATCGATGCCTACTAATAAGAGGGAAAATAGAGACGTGCTCTAAATATAGAACTATGAAAGACTGCAAGAGTCGGATGGGCTGGCGACATATGGTTGATTGTGAATGCGGATATTCTGAGATATTCTGAGTGTTAGCCTGTATTGTCAACGAAGTCACTATACCATTTTATATGCTTTATTTCCACCTTTTTAGTACATGAGACTGATGGGAAACACCGTGGCATCCTGGGATTCACTGTACTCGTGAAGCTTGCGGTTATGAGATAGCATTATGCAGCAAGTCTCGCTGATGCTGGCTACACATTCGTCGCGCATCTGAGGCTCATACGTACTCCCACAAGAATAAGCGGCACTGCGAATAAAAAGAATTTCACATTAAAAGTATGAAGACTAAGCTGAGCTATTGTGTGATGCTTTTGGCCACCCACTTACTGACACCACTTCACGTCGAACCGTAAGAACTGTGCTCTCATTGGCAGTATGCTAAATTCTGTTGCACCGGGAAAAAGGGCATGTCACCTTCCCACCAAGCTCAGACATATTGGGGGAATATTGTTGCTGTTGTGCGAGCTTATCATCGCGGCCGATGGGGAAACGGCACCTGTCAGGACCGAAATGGTTGGCTTCGGTTGAAAACCTGTGTCCCAGCCGGGCCGGGCCCGAAGGTAGCAGAGTTGCTCGAAGCTTGGCTACTGGAGGAGCTGTCTAGACGCCGGATCAATACATGGAAGGAGATGATCCCATGACCAAAAGATGAGTGAGGAGAGAATTACCTGGTGGTGTATTATAGTCGCTGTCATGCTTCATACTAACATGTACCATAGTATATTAATGTGTAACCCTTGATAGGGGAATGTCTTTCGCCACGTGTACTAAATTTCCGTCTCACAATGCTCTTTGATAATGGGGTCGCGTGAAAGCGACGCCTGGCTTTGCTGCTGTTCTTACAATAGCCATGCAATGAAGCTCCAGGCAGCCATGACTTGGAGTACGGATGAAGGAGTTTCAGCTCGTGCTTCTGCCATCATGGTGCCCCCCGCAAACCAAGTTCACCACAGGCAGGTCCATGCCTTTGCGACTGCAACAATTCGACGATCCCAGTATCTTCGAGTGGCTCCTTTGCTCTAGCGCAATCCCAAGTCCAGCAAGAAAAACGAGCCGCTGTGCCAAGCAACCCCTGGGAAGCCGAACTTCCGGATACCGCAGCAGCAGGGTATTTGCATCTACGGATTTTGACTCGATTTTTATCGTCCGTCAGCTGGGGCCCCGTCCCAGACTGCGTGGCGGTGAATGTCAGCCGCGCGGCCCAAACATCCGATCCAATCTGCCAGATTCGGCAACCGCCTAGATTATCTTGGCGATGAGACTAGCACGCCGATGGAAGCTGAAGGCAACAGGGGTCCAGTTCAGCTCCGATCGATTCGTGTTCCCACCAACATGCCACGGTTCCCAGTGGCGGTCATCCTGGATCCCTGAGTGGACGTCGGATGGTAACAAGTCCTCAGCCTTTTGTGCCGACTTGCCAGCAGGGTCAGCAGTGCATATAAAATTGAGAGGCGGCGAGCTGTGTTGCGTTTTTGGAGTGACGCCGACAAACGCAGGCCTGTGAAAGTAGCTTTATGCCAAGCTGACACTTTACTTGAGCGGATCCCCCGGGCATCTAGACCAGGGGACAACATATTGAAGGGTCAGACGACGTGGCCTCGAAGTTGCATCTTGTCCGCCACGATGTGACAATGACTCGTGACATACTTGCAAGTGTACCAAAAGATGTAGGGTCATACAGGACCATTTCCTCCATCTGCGTTTCAACCAAGCAATCCTTCATATGGCGAACCTTTCCACAGACTAGTATAGCGAATGTGATTCATGCCTCCTCGAAGGACTTTGTAATTTTCTTCGGCAATCTATATGGCGTGCTCCCACTCCATGTCGACTTCGTCCACTGTAACTACTGATAATAAGACGACGGGGTGGCATACCAGTCGAGTATGGACATTGCGACCTTGACGACCAAGCCAAATTGGGTAGAAGCATCGCGAACCTCGCAATTAATGTCAACGCCGGCGGGAGGCAAAAAGTATTCGACAAAACCAAGTACCTAGCTCTCACGCTCTGCACTACAACATACTATAGTATATTGGCGTAAAGTTTTTAGTCGGTAAATATATTCTGCCACCGCCTGTCGCCTATCTGAGGGAGGAGGCAATCGTTCGGCGGCCCTGGGCGCAATAGATACTGCAATAATGTTGGAATGAGAATATTGCTAAAGCGAAATGGTTAGATGTCATGTTTTTAGCCGAGTCAACGCTCTTATTTTCGTAAAAAGTTCTTCGGCGCGTTTGCGTGTGCATCAAGGCTTGGCGCAATGTGGGCTACAGTGCTCATGCATACAGTTCTCAATAGACGTACTCTGAGAAAACTCATTCTTCGGCGTCGCTTTCATCCTTGGTCATTTCGGCCTATCGATTTTTTGTAAGTAGTGTCATAAATGCTACGTAAATAGGCGTGATTAACATACCTCGATGATCTTTTCAAAATACTAGGTTATTAACGATAAGTATATGGCAAGCTTTATAAATATAATAAATAAAAATAACTTACTTCTCTGATATTTTTCTATTATTCGTGTCAGGAGATGATAGCGAGAGCTAGATACTTTTATTGTAAAATGACTAGGACTAACCTTTGGCTTTGGCGGCTTGTCCGCCTCCCCCTTCTCCTCGGTCTGAACAGGTTAATAATAGGGCTATAATATTCTCATAGTAGGGATACTATACATTTACACGCCGCAAGGTTTGTCAGTATAGGTAGACTAGTTGAAGTAAAAAAGTCCGATTTCACACTAACCTGGCGTTTTTTGCCAGCCGACTGCCCAAGCGCATGTGTCAGTAATTGATGAGAACACCGGCTAGAAACAAATAAACACACCGGTTGACGAGTCTATCAAGGCATCTATTTAGTATAATTACACACGGTATTGGTACATACGTGTGTATGTCCTGTTTATTATAAAGCAAAGATAGAGTTCTTTATGGGGGAAAGATATTCTGGTATAAGATCTAGAAACAGGGGACTTACCGCGGGGCCGTGGGGGGGCCCAATTGGCGTCAGATTCTTTATCAGTAGTCGTCAGATAAATCTAATACGTACATATCTCTTATATTTATCTCTTACTCTTGGCTGCTTTACGAGTTGTATTGTCAGCTTCGTGATCAGACGAGACGGGCAATCGCGGGTAGATGCTGGTAACACGCACCGAGAAAACACGAGTCTATATAAAAAAGATTATTAGTAAGTCAACTAATAAAGTAAATAATAGATATAACTTACCTGCCGGCATTGCCGGGCAATGTGGCCTTCCTGGCTGTTACACGGAAAAGGCCCAACAGATCGTGAAGCCCAACAAAGGGGCTTCGCCGATAAAGGAACCTGTTAGTTACACAGCTGGAACACGTGCCCGGGCAAGAGCCCCAGGCCCGGGCGTTCCTTTCATGTATATAAAGCAGTCACCTTTCCCTTCCTTCCTCTTAGCAACTCAGGACCTTTGACATCCTACGAGATTATTATTGAATAGAGCCCTTTTTGCTCCAAGCCTTCATACTGAACCCTTGTCACACTGGCCGCAAGCATAACACTACATTTATTAGGATATAATTGTTGGCCAAAAGCGTAATAAAACTAACAGTAAGAGGCTGTTCATATAGTTAGACTTTGTTGATATATTAGCACGTAAGAGCTCAAAGCAAATAACATACCATCTTGTTTCAATCGGGAGCTTCAAGGCCATTGCATATTAGCACCTATTTTGCGTAGTTTGTACAGGTCGGAGAAGCTTGGGCACGTACAAAACATTGAAATGGTATTCGTGCCAAGTACGCTTGCTAGGAGTCGAAGTCTGCTTCGAAGCCGGAGTCTTCGTATACGTTTTCACAGGAGTTCCGGACTGAGGCCAAGCCTCTGCACTCAGTAAACAAGTCGGGGGCACTTTCGGCATGTAAATAACAGCGTTCTCTGAAACCCAAGAGGTTAGCCACCCAAATGCACACGATTCGGAACAGAAAAGAGAGCCCTCACCCCATTCCATATCAACTCCAAGTGTTTTGAAGTCAAAAAGGGCCAAGTTGTTACGCTACAGAACAGAGGGGGCAAATTGCAATGATGAGAGGTGAAGGAAGAGGAGGACTTCAGAATCGAACATAGAGGCAAGGCAGGTGCGTTTAAGAGAAAGGATGACTGAGGTGTCAACTGGTCTATCTGCCCCCCCGCAGCCCTGAATAAACAAACAAACAAACAAATTAAATTGTGAGAAATAATGACGCCTGGTTCGAATCCACTGAAAAAAAAAACATTCGACCACCTCGCCTTGATAAAATTCTAATTCCAGTATCAATTCTGCATCCATCGCGCCCAAGGCCGGCTTTAGACCCTCCCCGACAGACCACAGTCGGAGGCAAAGAGTCAAATTTTACCGACTATCAAGCTCTATACTACAATGTACCACAGTATATTATTGTATAGTTCTTGATAGGCGAATATATTCTGCCACAGAATGCAAGTTTAAGTTGCGTCGACGGTCTCCCCTCGAGCGGTGCTCTGCTAAGAGCGATACAGAACCTTTACGGTAGGCACAAACAACCAGGAATTCCACCGTACGCTCCCCTTTATGTGGGACGCCGTTGAGAGTGTCAGAGTCATGTCTGGTACTCAAATGTCGCCATGGATAATACAACGACTTCTTTCCGTGATCACATCTGCACTCACTGCGTCCGGTCCGCTGTGCGTGCTGGCACTGGGGAGTAGCTCAAAACTCCGACCCCCAAGGAGCCCGCCTCGGTTGAGATCCGCTGCGGTTTCCCCACTGGAAGCGAATCCAGGGAAAACAATGAAGTGCCTAAACGTTATACGCAGTGCATCCAGCGAAACGACGCCTACGAAGGGGTATTGCGTCATGTTCCCGTGGTCCTCGGTGGTGTTTCGCTAATCATTCGCGGTATAGATCCTGTCCATAATCTTTGGCACGTTCCGTGACGTGCGTAGCATTTTGTCTTGGCTCGATGACCTTCTGGACGCCCGCAAGTCCGAAGATGAGAATGCGCTCCCCACGCCGAGACTGCGCACCGCGTCGCATAGGGGTTGACTGGTGCCTAGAAGAGTTAATTCATATGTACGTCGCTTCCTGGCTGTTTTGGTATTTTAATCGTAGTTGACGCGCTAGATGAATGCCCAAACAACATTGGCAATGACTTCACCGAAATATTCAAACTTCGAGATACGACTAGAACATATATTTTTGCAATCTCAATTTTTACTTTGGTGGGTGAGAATGAAACTACTGGGGGAAGAGTGCAAGATATATGTGCAAATTCACGAGACAGACAGTTGTCTACCAATATGACGCGGCTACCCTCCCTCGTCCAGCACAACCCACGGTTCCACAGCTTCAAGAACAGATTGAGTCTTGAAATTTGAGAAGCTGTTGGTGACATGTGCGTCTATATTACTCAGAAAAAAAGCTAGCTCTGAAAACCTGACTAGATTCCTTCTAGCAAAGATCCATGCTGAGTCGCTTGAAGATGAACTCTCGCCAAAGGTGATGATGACTGCGTTAGGACGCCGTGGAAACAAAACTCAAGAGGAGCACCAAAATTTGAGGGTTATAGCCCCATAAACACCCGTGGACCTACGTTAGTTTTGACGAAAGAGTTCGCCGTCTTAGTATACAGGACGAAATATCGTCACAACTATAACCCAGGGAAAAAACAGTGAACGCTTTTGAACACGCTGTCCAATCATGTATTGTAGGCAAATCTCGACAAAACCCCCAATCCTCCTCGGAAGCATGGACCTGAGCCAGTCATAATCTGGCATGAAAGAGCTGCATAGTATGGAAAGTGACGTTCATGAGATTGGTCTCCATTGCGTGACGATAACCGAGACTTTTAATTAGAGGGAACTTGCTTCGTTTTGTCCAAGAACTAAAGAGCTGAGTGCCCACGCTGATGGTATCTGTGCCATAACTAGCCTCCCTTGTATACAACTATGAACGGTGCTGAATGACTCCCATGTCTTCTCGAAAATGGAAATATGCTTCATCTTTCCATTGCAAACACTCCTTATTTCGAAACTACCAACCCTTTTAAGGTTTCTCGTCCAACTTGGGCTTCGCCGCGCGAAACATGAATACTGTTCCAACGACCCGAACCTCCACTTCATGAAAGTTTTGTCTCAGGGCATGCTCAAAGTCATATGGGTTATCCTCCTTGTTTTGAAAAATACCCGCTTCAACGACCTTTCGACGCATATGAGCCGCGAACCGGTTATCTTTTCTCACACCCCTCGCCACTACATTGGCCCCGTGAATGACACCATCGGGGGTCATGTTGTTCTTGATATGCGAAAATATGTTGCACTTCTCCTCCACGGTGGCCGGGATGCAGTGAAGAAGATAATACATGGAAATAGAGTCAAACTTGTCGTCCACGGGAAGAGGCTTTAAAATATCGGCGACAATCGCACGCGCATCAGATCGCCCGCACCTCTTCAATGCAAATTCCAGAGCAGTCTTTTCGATATCCAGCAGAGTGATCTTTGTTGTTGGTGGGATGCGGCCTTTGCGGAGGTAATAGCCCGTTCCGATTCCAATGTCAAGATGGTTTTTGCCCACGTTGGCGCGAAATTGAGGCAGAGGGTATTGAGAAGTAGGGCATCCCCAGGCATATGTGCTCACAATGCCGAGGACCCAGTAGTCGTAGAGGAGAAGTCGTCTTGTTTTGTACAGCTCTGCGGCCTTGTCGTCGCCCGAAGAGGCTGATCCAGATGCAGACATTTCTAGTCGTCTCGAGGCGTAACTGGCAAAGTATGCTAATTACACAGTAGGCGAATTCAAATTGTAGAAATAGTGAAAAATAGACGGAGATATATGGAAAGTAACAGAAACCATTATTTGTTCGCTCTTCTCTGCCCAGGCGTCTTGTTTGTTTGACATGGGGGCATATTGCCAATTTGGCATATTGCATCTGGCATTTATGACGGCTCGGGACTTGATCGGCCTTTGGGGGTTTATCTGAAATAAGGAAATATGTACTTGATGTCCATATTTGGCTCACATGCTCCTCTCCATACACGCGGTTCTATGCACAATTTGTTCCAAAACCCGACGACAGATTCCGATCATGCACAGCCAACGGAACACCCAACAAGGCTCTAATGGTGCCAATTGGAGGAAATCAGTCCAAATTTTAATTCACGTCTTCTGGTTTCTGTTGAAGCTACCAAGAGGTTCGCAGTGCCTTCTGTAAGGCCGAGTCGACATCAGGAACAGGCACTGCCAGTGAGTTCCCCATCCAATTGTTCGTCCCTGGAACCACAGTTTCAACATGGCGACACGAATTCCATTTGACGAGTCTTTTTGGCAAGAATACCTTGAGGGACAGGAAGCCCAACTGCCGCAGCTCCGTGACGTTGAAGATGTGACAGATCGTGTTGTCCGCATCATGGGAGGAAATCCAGGCATAATGCAGCTCCAAGGGACAAACACTTATCTTGTGGGAAATGGAAAATCACGAATCCTCATTGACACAGGGGAGGTGTGTCAAAACCCCATGGACGCTTGCGCGAAAGAGAGACTGACTGGTTCGTAGGGACTACCATGCTGGATTGAACGAGTCATCCGGGTCCTTGAAGACCGGCAACTGGACCTCTCATTCATCCTTCTGACTCACTGGCACGGAGACCATACCGGTGGCGTTCCTGATCTTATATCCCATAACCCCAACTGGGCAGACCGAGTTTACAAGAACCGACCCGATCGCGGCCAGAATCCCATCGCAGATGGCCAAATCTTCTCCGTCGAAGGAGCCACTATCCGCGCAGTTTTCACTCCTGGCCATGCCATAGACCACATGTGTTTCGTCCTTGAAGAAGAGAACGCCCTATTCACTGGAGATAATGTCCTCGGACACGGATTCTCCGTGGTGATGGATCTGGCTGTCTACATGAGAAGCCTAGACTGTATGGTTGCACAGGGCTGCGCGTCTGGATATCCGGCTCATGGCGCCAAGATTGCCAATTTGCCGGCGAAAATGCAAGAATACATTCATCACAACGAGTTTCGCATTCAGCAAGTTAGCTCAGCTCTGTCTTGGCATTGTGCCAAAGGAGCGAAAGGGGGCATGACTCTGCAGGAGATCATACAGTCAATATATGGCAATGTACCAAAAGAGATTGTGGATAATGCCCTGGTTCCGTTCTTGTCCCAGGTTCTGTGGAAGTTGGCCGAGGACCGGAAAGTTGGTTTCTCTCCTGGTGAGCCAAAGAAGAGGAGATGGTTTGGGTTGGGGGTGGCTCACTGAGTGGCTCTTCTCGCAGCGTAGGATGTTTCAATTTAGATCAAACCGTTCACTGACAAGTCCTGTATTGTGATGGGTCTTAATTCTAGAGGCTGTCCATGGTTAAGTGAGAGTGTGAATCGAGAGTATTGACTTGGCCTGGAATGGGCGAAAGCAAAGATGCTTTGCGTTGGAGATCAATGGAGAACCTACATTTCTAGCTGACATCTAAAGAATATATTGCTACTGAGTGGTCTCTAAGCCGACACTTTTGCGGCTTTGTTTGCTTGTGCTATTTTCAGCTTTCTCTTCTCCGCAATGTCCTGCCATTCCGCCATGGGCCTATGCAGGACATAGAACCGAGTTTTAGATCTCTTGACTGCCTCTTGAACGCGTTTACAAGCTCCATTATAGTAAGCAGAGACGGCCTGCTTTAAGCATGGATCATTTACGATAGCTGAGGCAAGCTCGACACTATCCAAGAGAGCATGGTTACCCCCTTCGCCTCCGAAAATCGGCATTGCATGCCATGAGTCCCCAACAAAGACAACACCCTGGCTTCCACCTTTTATAGCGTCTTCCGTAGACATGTAGACACATCGGCTAACCCAGTGGAATACCGAATGCCCCTTGATGGTCTTCGGGTTGACGTATCTGGCCCACGGTTCTGCAAGTTTAACTGACGAGAGTTCTGCCACCAGCGCCTCGGGGATATCGCTGGGCGTATCTTGGGCTTTGATGTCTTTGTCAAATAATATGTCGTTGTGGCCACGAGCTGGTCTAGAGTATGACCAGTCCAGATGAACTTTGTTTTTCGTCATGTTGCAGACTGTGATTGGGGTATTGAAACCATCGCCGACGCCTGCTAAAATGTTTGAACCATTGGCAAAGGGTTTAATGTATTCGTCAAATTCTTCGCGAGGCAGATGGAATTCGCCGTGATAGACGACGACAGGAATAATCTCGGGGGTAATATGAGGAAGAATTTGAGATCTAACTGCGCAGGTGTGTAAGGAACGTTGGAAGTTGTTCAGGGTGAAATCGGTCATAGCTACCCGCAGAGTGAACACCATCAGCAGCGATAATCAAGGAGCCGCTATACTGGGCTCCATTTTCAAACACGACCGTCATGTTTCCGGTTCTCCCAGACACGCTCTTCAGCTTGTGTCCGTATCGCACATCCAAGTCATCGTCGCCACAGTCAGCAATCCATGCCCGCAAAGCATTGCGATTCGCTCGCATCACCGCAGGCCTGTTTTCCTCGGGTGGCGCCACCAGCACATCGCCAGTTGAGTTGTCGCGCATACACAAATCAACCCATCCGGTGCCACCAACGTGTCGATCCGGTGCAACTGCTTTGGCCATGCTCTTCAGGGATACTCCGCCAAGACCCTCGAGAAGTGCAGAATAGCCCCAGTCGTGTAAGCTAATAGCGAAACCTTGACTACGCTCTGGAAGTGAAGACTCGAAGATGATATTCGGAATGCTGTGGTTTGTCAAAATTCGTCCGGTAGCAAGGCCTGATAGGCCTGCTCCGATTATGAGAATTGGGGTGGCCGGTTTCCTTGTTGCCATTCTGAGCCAATGAATCGAAATTCTGTAGTTGGGCGAACTCAACAGGCACTTAATACATTGAATAATGCTCCAAGTTGATGCCGGTGCCTTCCTGGGTATTTGACATATTTACGCAATCTGCCAAATGAGCAAGCAGTCATTGGTATCGCACAGCCCAGCTGACGAGGTCTCCACCGAAACCAGCTGTCAAAATGCCATTACTCGGAGCGCCGGTTTTTATGGCTTCTTAATTTGACTGGTCAGTAGACCTGGTCAAGGAACCCAACCGTTCTATGCAAGGATACAATATGGTCAGTGCTGGTTCTTAAAAGCCGGATGGTGTGACGTTGAGAGTGAGATTTACTCATGGTCCATTTTCTCCAAAGCATTGGTGCCCGTGGTTTCAGATGACATTCACTTGCAATCTGAGCCCATCACTGGTATTGTCAAAGAAAGAGCATATCGGAGAGCATGTTGCAGGGTTCGTCACAGCCAGCTTGACAGCTCGCGCAAAATCTGGTTTGAGACGAGGAATTGAAGAGTTCATGTCCTCATGCATCTGTTGGTCAGGGAAGGAGCAACATTAGGTGCTGACTCATCACCCTTCAAGTCCCCCCCCGATGTTGCAAAAACAGAATGAACGAGCTTTTGCGGTGCAAGGTATCATCGATGCAAATCTCCGATCTGCAAGTAAGCCATGTTAAATTTTTCGCAATCCTTTGTGAAATGCCCTGCCACTCTGGCATGAACATCATCTCCCTTGTAAGACATTTCAGCCTTACGTTACTTGGTTCAGCGACTAGTCGAAGCCCCGAACTGGGCCTCTGCGCCATAGCTTGTTGGTATTGCGGTCGCCAAAAGAACGCGTCTCGGTAATGTCGCAACTCGTTGCCATTGCTCCTGCGCCAGGAAAGTCTCCGTCCGCGGAAGCCGGCGTTGCTTCGACTCCGGATTCTGCGACAATGCAATTCAACTGTCAATCATGCGTTCGCAAAAAGGTCAAATGTAACAGGACTCTTCCCGTTTGCTCTGGCTGTCACAAGGGCAACCTCGAATGCACATATCTTGCTCCGCCGCCAAGGAAACGGAGAAGGGTGCAAGATGAGGATATGAATCAACGCCTGGCTAGATATGAGAGCATCTTACGAGCCAATGGTCTTCTACAGCCAGCACCGACATCATCTCACAGCGGAGATGCAGTGACTCAGCGTAGCAACCGGCATGCGACAGAAGTCTTGTCCAACAACCAAGGCCCAGCTGAAGTCGGCAAACTTGTTTCAGCAGACGGCAAGTCCCGCTACATTGATAGTGTCCTGCTGCTTCCCGCTGGAGATGGAGATTTGTGTGAACTGTCAGATTCAGACTCAGAGATCAACGAGGATGACAACGAGGCTTCGAGAAGAGACCATAGTGTATCCAGCAATCTAGGCTTCTTAACTGGGGAAGCTGTCCCCCTGGCTATGCTGGGACGCCATCAAAGCCTAGCCGACGTCCATCCAACCCACGATGAGGCTTTGAGCCTATGGAATGCCTACGTTCAAAATGTCGAGTCCCTGTGCAAAATTCTGCACATCCCAACGATGGCACAGATGGTTGACACAATCTCTCGGAAGCCAGCCTCAGTTTCAAAAGGAGATGAATGCTTGGTTTTCAGTATTTACTACCTTGCTGTGTTTTCCATGCCGGACGCCGACTGTCTGCAGACGTTCAATAAGCAAAAGCACGATCTAATGGCAAAGTACCGCAGTGCTGTTCTTCAAGCCCTAGTCAATGCGTCGTGGTTAAAAACCACTTCATTGCGTGTGCTTCAGGCCTACGTAATATTTCTTGTGGCGGCACGTAGTCAGGTCGATCCGCATACTTTCTGGAGCTTAACTGGCATCGCCATTCGACTTGCGCAGCGCATGGGACTGCATCGTGACGGGGAAAACCTTGGTCTTCCACCTTTTGAGGTCCAAATGCGCCGTCGACTGTTTTGGCAGCTACTCCCTCTTGACACCTATGCTGGTCAGGTTTCAGGTACGGGGATTTCGATAGCACCGGACAGCTGGGATACCAAGCAGCCATTGAACATCAACGATGACCAAATTTATCCTGGAATGACCGAGATACCAGAAGAAAAGAAGGGAGCCACAGAAATGATATACAGCCTTGCCAGGATAGAATTGTCCAACTTTTACGCCAAGACGGGTGTGAAGTTGAAAAGCGCGGCGGTATCATTCAAAAACTCAGAAGAGATCGAAAACTTGATCAATGATGTCGAGGGCTCCATAGAGATGAAGTACCTTCGGTACTGCGACATCCTCAACCCGCTACACCTTCTAACGCTCGCAGTCGTGAGGTCAGCTGCGAATATTGTTCGTTTACGCAACCGAATGAAACCAGTAATGGATAAAACCGTGAATGACGGTGAGCGAAACGAGCTTTGCGCCCTCTCGGAGAGGATCCTTGAGACAGATAGTACTATTTATCGCAACCCGTCCTTGAAGAAATTCCGATGGCAAGTGAAGAACTTTTTCCTTTGGGATGCACTTCTCTGCATCTTACTCAGTATCTCCAAAGCTGGCTTCTACAAAAGAGCGGAATTAGACAAGACGTGGAATATGGTTGGGGAGGTCTACGCAAACCATGAGGATCTGTTGGAGAGAAAGAGAGCCCTACACTTCATGATCTGTGATGTCACGTTAAAGGCCTGGCTCGCGAGCCCTCCAAAACAACCTATACCTGAACCTTCCTTCATATCGTCTCTTCAAAACCAGCGCAAACGCAAGTCCCGGGGGCCGCAAGATACTATCAGTGATACCGTCAGTGAGATGGGCAGTAGCAATGATGCAATGGAGGAGACGTCTACGACTGACGGGCTCTTTGGCCATATTGACGGCACGAATCTGATGATGGAAAATAATTTGAACACGAATCCTTCAGATTGGTTATTCTGGGATCAATTCTACCGCGATACAAATCTTTGTTGAACGACCAAGGCATCGCGTCATGTAAATATGTAATTGTATCAACGCCATACACTGTCACCCTGGTATGGAAGTTATGCGCGAAACATGCAACTCGCCACTTGACTTCTACAACGTATGCATTGTATAGAATGAAACCAACACCGCTTCATGGCATACGTCGCGGGGATTTGATTTCGGGGGGCTAAATCGGAAAGACGAAACCCACTTTGAGTGGAAGCATGCAGCGACTAACTCATAATTGAACGGTGAATGGAGGTTGAAGCCGATATGGGGTGTTCTGTCAGCCCATATGGCATATACTCGATTCGGGCTTAGGGGCGCCAATACCGCATCGGATTTTACATTTCACTTTTATTTACCAAGCTGGCACTATGTCAGCCGCAGTGGAACATCGGATTTAGAATGAACTTTTGGTAAATAGGAATTCCCGGCCACATTGCGTACAGTGCAACTGGCTGATGTGTTGTCATGCTGTTCAGGGTTTTCACGACCCATCTGGGATCCAGGCTTTTGTTTTAGGTCAGACAGGCCGGTTTCTTCGGTGTAAAGACTGAAAACGCTTCAAGATAGCCTTTTTACAACTTCTACGTGGTTGAACTACTGCGTTCAGACTAAAAGTATCTGACCAAACGACCATGGCGCCATACGAACCACGGACCGGATCCCTCCCGGGTTCTGGACCAATCCTCACCAAAGTGAGCCGCTTCATCAAGAAACTTCAAACATATCTCCAATTCCGCTCGGCAAGTTTGCCAAATGAGAAGAGCCTAGCATATTCAACAGCGTCTGCCGAGGATGAAGTTAGCAACGTCTCCAGCGAACTAGAAGAAGAACCTCTCTGGCGCCATCCCTCACCGCAGACCAGTCAGATGTGGGAGTTTCTGATGAAAATAAACACCAAGTATGGGAAGCGCTTTACGACATACAAAGAACTACACGCCTGGAGTACAGAACACATTTCCGACTTTTGGCGCGAGACCTGGGACTACTGTGGTATTCGACACTCACAATCATATGGAGAAGTTATAGATGATGCGTCACGCATGTGGCCAAGGCCAACATGGTTCAAAGATGCACGACTGAACTTTGCTGAAAATCTGTTATTTCCCATCCAACCCGTTTCCGAGGATGATGTTGCTGTGATCAGCGTCACGGAAACGAAACGGGAAAGGCTTACATGGAAACAACTCCGAGAACAAGTACGCCAGTGCCAAGCAGCCATGAAGGCAATGGGATTGAAGCCAGGAGACAGAGTAGCAGGCTACGTTGCGAACCACAGCAGCGCGTTGGTGGCCATGTTGGCCACGACCTCCCTCGGGGCGATCTGGACGGCGGTCAGTCCCGACACTGGAGTCGGCGCAACGTTGGATCGCCTGGTTCAGATCGAGCCTCACTTACTGTTTGCCGACAACGCAGTTGCTTACAATGGGAAGGTGTACCCCGTTTTGCCCAAGTTGCCTGAGATTATTCGCTCCCTGCCGACGCTGGCGGCTGCCGTCGTCCTGCGGACTTGGCATCAACAAGAAGAGATTGATTACGCCGGGCTCAACACCAATGTACTTGAATTCGACGTATTCGTATCCAGGGGCGATGCATCTTCTAGCATGGAGTTTGCGCAAATGCCAGCAGAGCATCCCGTCTTTATACTGTACAGCTCCGGTACAACCGGCGCACCAAAGTGCATTGTCCACGGCGCGATTGGCACCCTTCTACAGCATAAGAAGGAGCACATTATCCAGAGTGATATCCGGCCAGGGGACCGCCTCTTGTACATCACGACATGTATGTGGATGATGTGGCACTGGTGTGTGTCGGGCCTGGCGTCCGGCGCTACAGTCGTCTTATACAATGGTTCGCCATTCTACCATGTTAACAACGGCGAGGCAGTCAAAGATGAATTGGCCATGGCCAAGATTATAGATGAGTTGGGCATTACCCAGTTTGGTGCGAGCGCCAAGTTCTTCTCCATGCTGCAGCAAAACCGGCTCATGCCCAGAAACCACGGCTTGAACTTGAATACGCTGAAGGCAATTTACTCAACCGGGTCGCCGCTCGCGCCATCGACATTCAGATATATATACGAGGCGTTTGGAAGCGTGAATCTGGGGTCGATATCCGGCGGCACGGACATCATATCGGATTTCGGCACGCCATCGCCGCTTTGTCCCGTCTACGCTGGAGAGATCCAAGTCACCGCTCTTGGGTTGGCGGTTCAGTCGTGGGGGCCCGATGGCAAGGATCTTACTGGCTCTGGAGAGCCGGGCGAACTTGTTTGTGTGAAGCCATTTCCCTCACAGCCTGTAAGTGCATGTGTGCCACTGTACATGTTCCCCTGCAGCAAAACTAACACGGTTCGAGGTTCAATTCTGGGGACCAAACGGGGAATCGAAATACAAGGCGTCGTATTTTGAAAGATTCCCCGGCGTATGGGCCCACGGCGATTTCATTAGGATAAATCCTCGTACAGGAGGGCTTGTCATGCTGGGCCGATCAGATGGAGTCCTGAACCCAAGCGGTGTGCGTTTCGGGAGTGCGGAAATCTACAATTTGATCATAAAGAAATTTCCGGAAACGGTGGAGGATTCGCTGTGTATCGGACGCCGCAGAGACGGAGACATGGACGAAACGGTTATTCTGTTCTTGAAGATGCGGCAGGGCAATATGTTTAGCCAAGAAGTCGTCACAGCAGTCAGGGAAGCTATCCGAGAGCAGCTTTCTCCCCGGCATGTTCCGGCCATTGTAGATGAGTGCCCGGACATTCCTGTTACGGCGAATGGAAAGAAGATTGAAGTGTTGGTCAAGAAGATTATGAGCGGGCTCGAAACAGGGCTTGCCGGAGGGTCGGGGGCCGTGAATGAGGATTGTCTGGTCTGGTACAAGGAGTGGGCAAAGCGGCATTGATGTAAAAATTTGAAATGTCAACCGGTATAGCCTTGAGTCGTCGCCGCACGTCGGGCTGCTGGAGAGGGTCATGTTCTTTAGTATTTGCCTGTATCGGCTGTTGAGCGGCTTCGAACCACGAGAGAAGAGCGTCTCATCGGGCTGGATATTTGGTCATTGGGACTCTGGCCTGGGCAACTTAATAGGGGCCTCAAGGACTTTACAGTGGGAGGCAAAAAGTATATAACCAGATCAGTTCGACCTCGACATGTAGAATATCGGCTGTAAGGGGATCTCCCTGCATGCCAAGGCAATCTCTATGGCGCGCTCCTACTAGATGTCATGATTCAATGTTGAACATGTCTGGTCGACTCAATTCGTCGACTCCACTATAACTATTAGTCTAAATTAAGTAAAAGTATTACTAGTGTGGAGGTCCTGCCGCGGGTGTTGCTCCCGGCAACATTGAATGCTCCTGCGGGTTCCCAAGCTGGCCCAGGTTCGCGCCCATCCTCCGCAGTTCGTCTATCCGGACCGTTCGCTGATCCTGTTGGTGAACAGCATGACGTTGTGGGTAATGATAGTCTGCCATGGATTCTGTGTTTAATTCGTTACTAGCTATAACGACTTTATTTAGTTGCCTTCGTGCTTAGCTGCACCAGTTCTTCAAATACATGGCAAAAAGAGTGCCAATCTGTTGAGAGTATCAACAGCAATTTACACAGGGGATTTTGGCATATTGACGGGGAAAACAGGGCGACGGTGGGAAATTGGCCCTATTTATATACTGGCCGTCAAATCTTTTTACCCTCTGCGTCTCGTCAGTTTCAATCCTTGGTCGTAACAGGCACTCACATGTATTTGGTATCATGCTGGCCTTGTGGTCACGTTGCTGATTTAACTGCCGCGGCCAACGTCAGCAAGGCTGGGGCGACGAGGTTACAGCGCTTTGGGGGCTTTGGAGTGTCGAGGACTTGCGAGTAGTTTTACTATTGGAAGAGACAGAGGTGATTGATGGAGAGAGAGAAAGAGAGGGAGGACTTGCAGGGTTAGATTTTCTATGTGACAAGCGCTGAAGAATTGGAGTATCATAGCTCGATTCATCTAATAACAGTCTTTGGTATTCGATCAAAGGTGCTTGGCTTTCCTCAAGGCCCGTTGACCAAAGAGCTCTTTAAATACAACAATTCAGTCAAGGTCTCCTCCCCTAGGCCCCGTCATCGTAGCCTTCATGTAACCATGTGACATTTTAACTTGATAAAGATTAGTTTAAAACACAAGCAGAAAACAAGACCCAGCATTGTGTACGACTTCATTCGCCAAACACCCGCAACATAACCAACTAGACAACTTGATAAAAACTCACACCCCATTCGCTCAACCCACTGCCAGTGGTCCAATAGGCTTGCCAATCAGATCCAACAATGCCCGCAAAATCGTCACCGGCAGAATCCTGGCGGCCTCAGGGTCAAGCAGAGACGACACCACCGTCTTCTTAGAGCAACCCTGTGGCTGCTTGCGGCCGTTCAAAACGTCCTTAAGGAACAGCAGCGCCTTCGGCGCCGGTGTAACCGCCGCGATGCCATGCTCGGCCAGCGCGTCTCGCACATATTGGATCGACGCCCCGCGCGCGCAGTAGTGTTCGTAAATGTCGTCCGTGTCTTTGACCGCGCTGACCTCGTCAAACACGCCCTTGTACAGAAAGACGGGCATCTTCGGAACACCCCGGTAGCCCATGTTGTTCTCGGCAATGACCCGGGAGATGTTTGGCTGTGCGAGCAGCCCGGGCAAATCGTTAATCATGCCGGCAACGTCTTTGAAGGCGAAATCGAGACCATTCGCCAACAGGCACTGCGTCTCTACTTTGGCCCAGGCCTGTCGATGCTCGGGCTTTAGGTTGGCGTTGATGGCCTCCTCGACGACGGGGTACTCGTTTCCGAGTCCGAGGAATCCTGACGGAAGCAAACCCGCGGCCGGGCCCTTGTTCGCGTCGTTGATCACGTTGGCTATGTTGGGTTCTGTGCCTCCAATGGCCATGCCGAGGATCTTGAGCTCCGGTGCGTACGAGGGCTGCAGCTCAGCTGCCCGAGCTGAGGTGATGGAACCGCCCGAGTAGCCCCAGAGTGCGATGGCCGGGTCCTTGCTGATGCCTGTCGTGTTTGAGGAGAGTAGAGCGGCTCGTATGCCGTCGAGTATGGCGTGCCCGGCGAGCTCGTTGGCGCAAAAGGCCGCCTTGGACCCTTGATGGTCTGGGGAGATGATGATCCAGCCTTGCTCCAAAGCAGCCTGTATGAGAATTATCTCTGCCTGTGTGATGATGGTGCCTAGGAAGCCACCGGTTGCAGAAGCAAGTTGGAGTGCATAGGACGGAGCGCAGTCCACGGTTGGGGCATCCTCGGCGATTTGATAGGACAAGACTTTGGTGTAATCTGGATTGTGAGGCACCAAGACGGTAAGCACTGTGGCGGTTGCGCGGCCGAAACTGTCCGTCGTCCGATAAAAGATCTGACGGCTGTCCTTGAGGTTGGCCTTGAGTAAGCCAAACGCAGCAATGGGAGCCGGGGGCTTTCTCTCTCTGAGGATAGCCCCTGGAGGATACTGCTCAATGTCATCAGGAACGTAGTAGAATGAGTCCTGAGTAGGGAGCGTTGGGCCGGCCCGTTCTACGAGAGGGTGTGATGACACCGGTGCCAGGACGCAAATTGTCAAGGTGAGCAGAGAAAGCCACAGACGAGCCATGATGGAGAGAGTGCGAGGATTTTTGATGACTTTCAAAGGCTCGTGCCGTTTATTGCTATACTGACTCTCCATCTGGACGATTCATCGCTTTTTATAGCCATCCGGACAGCTTCATCACATGCCGTGCTGGCTCTTTCGGAGGCTATACGAGACCTGGCCCTCGGCGGTCTAAGCGAAGCAATCATTCTGACCTCGAGTCGGATTTCAGCCTTGAACACAACTCTCGATAGCCCCGTGTATAACGCGCCAAGTCGGACTTGGGAGTTTAGCAAGCCAGTTCATTACCAGGAGGCCGCGCCCACACATACAGTCGGCCACGTGAAGTATTGTCACCTAGCGGCCGGACAGGGGTGGAGGGCCAATAGAGAGAGATTATCAATGAGAGACATGTGAATCTCAGTTGTCCTGTCGGAGTTTTACCACACTTGTCAAGTTAAGGTTAGATGCCCGGCAAAGTTTATCAACCCTGGGTTGGTCACCTAGCCCACATGTGCACACAGATGATTGTTGGCACACATCTCCCTGCAAGCAGATTACCCATCCCATCCCATCCGGTCACGGGGCGCCAACAAGTCCGGGGGCGCATTGTCCGCACGGTAAATGCGGAGAGTTGGCGCGATCAGTCCCCAGATACTAGTATGATAGTAGCATCAGCAATGCATTGCGGGGAAGAAGGGGTTTACTGGGGGTTGGTTGCCAAACCCGGGGTAAAAGCTTATAGCACCTTGACGCTAGATCAATTGATGCCCGTTTAGGAAGGAAAGCCGGCAGATACGACCCCAAAGGCGACCGACCCCGTCCGAGCGGCGAGCACCGTCCGCGCAAATTGACATGTCTGGTTTGTGCCGCGTCGGCGTGTGTGCGTTGGTGAAACGCCCGCATCAGGCAGCTGCGAATGCGAATTCCGGTGCGTGCCCGAGTTGTTTCTTTTACAACCTAGCCCTTTATTTCTCTGCGTCTCTGGCCTGTCGTGCGTGAGTGTCGCATCACGGGATTCCAATTTACGGGCGTTGCAATCCCGTCTCCGTGTAAAAGCGGTCCTGCAAAATAAAACCGTACAACTATAGGGATCTAATTTGGACCGAGTTTTTGTTCTTGAGAACGTATGGCTTAACACAATCAGCACCGATACACATGTGATGCCGTAATCATCGGCCAAATTGTCCCGTGTTCTGGTCCCTGGACGCCAACTAGGTCAGATAGAACGCAGGAGCCAGCATCCAAGTCATTATCCCGCTACACGGCTAGAGACGATCGTCTACTACTGCCCAAGACCACCGTCCTCGTTGGCATAATAAAGACAGCTGCTGTCATAAACATTGCCGTAGCAGGGATATCTTAGCCCGGGAACGCAGTGCCGGTCGTGCTTGACAGTGCAGCGGATGATGGAATGAGATGGGAGACGACGTATTATCCACATGCACCTTTCGCATCCATATACCTTGAGCACACGTAACCTCGGTTTTCTCTCAACTTGACTAACTCCATAGAGCACAAGGCATCATACAGTATCCTGCTTGACGGCACGCAGCTACTCCCATCGACAAAGTTGGCCCCGGCCATCATGATTGTGGGCGAGCGAACCTTTACAAGTTGTTAGGGCCAATAAGCCCAAGTTCTAACAGTTCCTGTTAATCGATTCAGTCATCTACTACCAAAATGATACTAAAAAGAGCTCCAATGCTCGAATACACGTGCTTCCAAGGCCCTAATGGAGAGATCCATTGGCGCCTCAGCGATCCCCCTGGCTGTCAATACTTCCCAGACAATACCTCGACCCTGCTACATTCTCAGCAATTCTGATCAATCCACGCCTTGACCTCGCCAATGGTCGGGCACTCCAGAAACAGCGAGCTCTTGACATCAATTCCAAGCTCGTTGCGAAACTTCTCCGACAAGACCAAGGACATGAGCGAGTCGACGCCAAGTTGAGTAAAGGTAGCGTCGGCCGTCAGCTCCCCCATGTCCAAGTTGGTCTCGCGCGCAATAATCTGAATACACTGCCCTACAACGCTCGTATCCTCCACCGCCTCCGGGGGCGTGTGAATCTCCGCGCTGGCATCGCTGCTGCCGGAGGATGCGCTCGTCAGACCGCCTCCATCCGACTCCTGAACCACAGCTTTTTCGGCAGCGACCACAACAGTCTTGGGCGTACGAACGGCCTCTGGAGACACCGGTGCCGGTGTACTCTTGACACGAGCGGCAGAGGAAGAGATCATCTCGCCGTTGTGCGCAGAGGGCGCAGAGAAGAAGCGATCCATCAGTAGTCGAGGCACGCGCCGGAAGCGAATCTGACTCAACACGCCGACTATATCATCCCCTTGCAGGATGTACACGTCGCCGGCGTGCATGTTTCCCGCGTCGACGGGCAGCGGGAACATGCGCACGTAGCTCTTGTACTTGCCCCCTGGCTCGAGGGGCTTCAGGAACCGGAGACTGTCGCTGCCGGGCGTGACGTAGAAGTAGTCGTCGGTGTTTGAGGCGTCGCTGCCGTTCATGATGAGGCCGGCGAGGTGGCAGACGCTGTCGATCCAGTGAGGAGGCGTGTGCCAGGTGCCGTGGCGATCCTTCGCGAGAGTCACGTCGGCCACGGCCTCGTACTCGTGCAGAATCATGCTGTCGATGCCGCGGTACTGCTCGGCGTAGTCTACCACCTTCTTGAACAGGGCGTAGGCCATGCGCTTGGAGACGCGGTTGGCCTTGTTCTCGTTGGCGAGCTGCTGCAGGGCCTCGATGCGTCCGAGAACCAGGTGCGCGGTGCGCTTCCACTCCGTGGTCCAGCTTGCGGGATCCTCGAAGAGGACGGCTGCCGTTGCGAAGTGTTCGGCCTCGCGCTCCGACGTGTCTGGGTTGACGTTGTACCACGCAAGGGACATGTGTTGCTTGTCCAAGTCCAGGTCGGCGTGGAGGGCCAGGGGCTGGTAGGCGCCTTTGGCTTTGCTGGCGACCTGCGCGTGAAGGACTTCGAGATTGCAAACGTTCATGTGGACGTCTTTGACTTGCGGCTGCAGCTTTTTGTAGAGGTATTCACCTACGGCTAACGCCATGTCTGTCCAGATGGATGATGTCGCAACTCCGCACTTATTCATGGTATGGCCGTATACAGCTTCACGGAACTCTGGATGCTGAATGTCAGACAGTACGTGTAGAGATGCTCTGGTATCTTCAATAACCTCATGGGTAACCTGGTGAATAGTGGAGGTTCGAAGTCCAGAAGAAACAGATGCCCCATTGATACGATTGTTTCCAGGCTTGCCTCCATACTTCAGATGGGCCTTGTCGAGAGCCCACGTGCCATAGTACGGAATCCAGTAATTTGTCTCGTTCCAAGAATATTTGGGCAGGTTGAGCAAAGTGTACGCCTTCTCATTGGCTCTATAGTATTCGTTCCAGTTGGGCGTAATGCCAGCGAGGTGCAGAGTAACCAGCGTCTTGGCGACGGTCGAAATATTGTCCTCGTTCCGTCGGCAAGATGACCCAATTCTCGCCTGTGGGATAATCTTCTTCACAAAGCCGACACAGACGGGATGAGGACCGACATCGATCCAGATCGTACCGTCATCGACGATTCCCAGATCCCGCGCAGCCTCAACGGCAGCCGCAAACTTGACACAACTCCGAGTCTGACGTCGAAGATAGCCAGCGCCAATCGTCTTTCCATCAAAAACAACAGCCCCAAGCATAGTAGACAGGACGGGGATACTAGGAGCCTTGAAGGGGATTGTCTGTGCCAGGACTTCCAGCTCGTCCACGACAGCGTCCATCTGAGACGTGTGGTAGGCAAACGGAATCTCCAAAGACACGCACTTGAAAGTATTTGCCTCGAGAACCCTGCGGATGGTGTCAATGTCAACCTTTGAAGCTCCAAGCACAGTATCCGTGTGCGTGTTCTGGCAGGAGACTTCATATCGGATGGCTGCCGTCTCCGCGCCGCTCTTCAACACCCGGTCAATCTCTTCAGGGGTCCCCAGGACCGACAGCATCGCATGGCTATAAGCATGGCAGCGCTGCTCGGTAATCTGTGCCCGGCGACCGACGAGATAGAGGGCATCGGCGGCGGACAGCACACCGGCGACGGCAAGGGCAGCGTATTCACCGAGGCTGTGGCCAACAACGGCGCTTGGCTTTACCCCCATGTATGCCCAGAATCGAGCGAGGGAAATCTCCAAAACAACAATGCTGAGCTGGCTGGTGACGGGGGACAGGACCTCGTCGTCATCACTGCCTGTGATGGCAGGGACAACGGATGGGAACCCAAGACGCTGGACGAGCTGGTCAAGCTGCAGGACCTGGTCGCGAAAGTACGGCATCTCGTCGAACAGTTCTTGCCGGATGCCCTTGTAAGAAGCACCCTGGCCGGTAAATGTGAGAACGACCGAGGGTGCGTTTGGCGGGATAGGCTTGGCTTCAGATCCGGCCTTGTTGTCGATGGCAGTGCGCAGGAACTTCTGAAGCCCGGAGACGCTTGAGACGGCCGTCGCAACGCGCAGGTTGTGCTGCATACGTCTTGCGCAAGTGGTGTAGGATAAATCAGCCAGGTCTACGTCGGCGTTCTTATCCAGGTAGTCCAGGAGGTTTTGGAGGTTGGCCTGCAGCGACTTCTTGCTTCTGGCTGAAATGACAATCGGGTGTAGAGCACGCCCGTCTGCACTCTCGGGGCTGATGCGAGGTCGATATCTCTCGGGGGGGTCTTCGAGAAGAAGCGTCGTATTGCCGCCGTGGGCACCAAAGGAGTTTACCATGGCGATGCGCTTCTTCCCCTCGGGACGAGGCCACGGGGTCATTTCCATTGCCAGACCGGCGTTTCTGCGATCAAGATCCTTTGGTATCGTAGGATTGATCTGCGTCTTGATGCCGACATGGGGAGGAATGGCACTCTTCTGGAAACTGAGAAGAACCTTGATAAGTGAGGAAATACCGGCAGCGGCTTCGCCATGGCCAATATTACTTTTCAGAGCCCCGAGAAGGAGCTTCTGATCTGCACGGCGGCGAGGCTTTATAGGGGCGAATACGTCCAGAACGGATTCTGATTCAATGGCATCGCCGGCTTGCGTTCCAGTGCCGTGCATCTCGACAAAGCTGACATCTAGAGGGTTGACCCCAGCTTTCTGGAGAGTTCGTCGATAGTTATCCTTCTGGTGTCCTGCGTGTGGGTGAGTTATTGAGATGGCATCTGCACAGTGATTTGTCGCAGCAGATAGCACAACAGCCAAGATGTTATCATTATCCGCCTCGGCATCCTCTAGCCGCTTGATCACAATAGATCCGATACCCTCAGCTCTGCAGTATCCGTCGGCGTCCTTATCCCAGACTTTACACTGTCCCGTCTTGGACAAGAAGTGGGCGTTACCAAGACCTGCATAGTTGTCCGGGTCGGTGATGATGTTTACGCCTCCGGCAATGGCGGTATCCGTCTCGCCGGCCCATAGAGCCATACAGGCCTGGTGAACTGCAGCCATTGAACTGGAACAGGCTGTATCGACGCAGAAAGACGGGCCGGCAAACTTGAAGAAGTAGTTTATACGGCCGGTGGTGAAGCCTCGAACGCCGCCTGGAACCGCATACGTGCCGATATTCTGCGAGGCATTCAGCTCCCGCCAATCGTCACTTGCCTGGCCATAGAAGGTTCCAATGCGTTCACGGCGAGTCGACGCGGTGCGGCCGGGAACAAGGCCAGCCATCTCCATGGCCTCGTAGGCTGTCGTGAGCGCAAGGCGTTGCATGGGATCTGTTTGCTCAGCCTGTAGACCATTAGCATCCGGCCGGACAATACGCCAAATTACTGGATTACATGAACAACATACCTCTCTTGGAGACATTGTGAAGAAACCTGCGTCGAAAAAGCCAGGGCGGTCGATAAAGTTCCCGTAGGGGGTAGTCGCCGCGTTCTCGGTATTGCCAGAGGGATCGTAATGAGTCTCCAGATCGAATCGATCCGGAGGAACCGTCGTGTGGACGTCACGGCCCTGCTCGAGCAATTCCCAAAACTGCTCAAGGTCATTCCCTCCGCCAGGCATACGGCACGCCATGCCGACGATGGCAAGCTTGGCATTCCCGGCATTGCTCGCCTGGCGAGTGCCAAAGTCTCGATGAACCCAGCTGACCATGTCATTCTTGACCATTTCCCTGCCGGGGAAGCTACTTTCAAGCGTCTCCAGAATCCCCTTGAAGACTATCGAGGTGCGGAACGTGTCGATCCGCAGCTCTTCAGCGCCGGAAACGGACCCGGCATGGCGGACTATGCCCTCGGTCACATTGTCCAGATAAATCGTTCCAGTGATCAGCTCGGCCGCAATCTCTGGCAACAACTCACCAGCCGTCGTGGCCAAAAACGGCTTCCCCGTCTTGGACGAGATCAGTGGAATCTGCAGCGTCCGCGACGGCGCAACGAGGGAGTTCGCCCCGTCAATGACGGCATCAATATCCTCCTGTGCATAGAGATGCTTGGCGTGGCAGAGCCCGTCGTAAACAGGCAGAGGTAGGGACTTGGCGTATCGCAAACTGCTCGAGTGCTGGAAGGCAGCCTTGATCCGGGACGGCGGTCCGCTCAGACTGACGGATGCTTTGTCGGCGGCGCTGATGAAGACTTTTGCGATTTCGGGATTCCCAAGCTCCTTGTTGATTCGCGCTAGCTCCTCGCTGGCGGACTCTTCGGACGTGCCTGTGATGACGTGTGCCCAGCTCTCGAGGATGCCGTCTGGCTGAGGCGCTTCCAGCTTGCTGCTGAAGTCGGCGACGTGGACGCCGAGCCGGAAGGAGACTCTCAGGCATTCGGCTCCGTTCTTGACCACCTCGGCGAGAGAAGTAGAGAGTGCCACGGCCGCGCCGGAGAAGAGGCCGACGCTGAGACCGGCCAGGGCAGTGTGGTCCTTGTGCAGATTGAGTTCTGCGTCCTTTGCTTCGTAGTGTCTGGTTCATGTTAGCTTCAGACTTGTAAGTTGTTGTTTGGGATAAGAGAATGGCGTACCCGATGAACAGGGCGAGTTGAAGGACAATTAGCAACGCGCTTTCCATGGCGGCCCCGAGTCCGAGTTCCCGAAGGTATCCATTTTCTGAGAGTGTTACAATGTTGTCAAAGTGAGGTACCTGGCTTCGAACATTGTGGGGGAGTTTTGCAATTTCCTCCTGGAGGACAAGAGTGGCCTCGTCCAGAAACGCAGAGAGCGAGCGGAACCGTCGATCTTTGCTGTGCTGGAGGAGTTTGCGGAATAATTCATTCAGGTCGTCGTTGGGGAACTCGTTGCCAAAGTAAACGAGCCTTGGTTGGGAGACGTCCGCCATGGTTGCGCCTTTGTAAACTGGGTGAGAAGCAGGCGGCAAAGGGGCTGTTGCTGATCTCCAAGAGAGTATGGCAGATTGGTCCGCGTGGCATATATATAGCATCGAGTTCTATGCAATCGTGTTGTGAGCTGCACACGGTTTTTGGGTCCCTTCAAGGCTTCAACCTTGCATCACAAACACAACGGGCATCCTCAGCCGCACACGAACCCCATCGCGGGACGGATTCAACGACGAGTTCGCAGCATGTTACACGGTAACGGTATTAGCAGCATCGTATGAGCCGCGTAAGAGGTATCTTCCGTCGTTGCGCCGTCTCGAAAGCGGCCTGCAAAACCCGATGCCGCCTTCACAGACAAAAGCCGACGCTCCTGGAGCTGGCTGGCGTAACAACTCCCCCGTAGTGACCCGAAACAGAATCTTCACCTGGAAGCAGTTCGCAGAGCCCGAATTCCGCAGAAAATTTGACCGGTCAGCTTCGGCGAGGAATTGCTCCTGCTGATTGTTGCACCGGCCAACACAATGCGCTGAGTCCTGGCCGTGCTAAAGCCGATCATCGAGGTAGTTGGAGAGGATCGATTCCATCGTACCATTTTCTGGTTAAATCACCACATGATGGATATAAAAACCGGCTGAGATGAATGAGTCGGGTATCCATTGCCAGAGGATGGCAAGTGGACGCGGCCAGTCGCAGAGTATAATTGCAAGACGATCCTTTACATGCATTTATTGTCCATCGTTTCCACTCTCCACTTGAAGAAGAATTTGTTTCGAATACTCTAACCGACAGTGTCCACAATGAGCGCACCTTTGGAGCCGATACCTCTCCCTGAAGCACCTCTCAGTGTCATCGACTGGGGTCGACTCAAGTGCAACGATGCTGGTGAGAGAGACAAGCTTCTCTCGGCGTGTGAGGGCCAAGGCTTCTTCTATCTAGATCTGAGCTGCGACGAGACCTTCCTGAAGGATTGGCAAGCCGTCCTTGATTTCATGGCAAACTACTTTCTTCAGGATGTAGCTGAGAAAATGAAGGACGATCGCCAGAGCGACACCCACGGGTACGTTGTGAAACCACGAGAGAGCGTCGGTAATAACCTGCAACTCACCTTGGAGAATAGTTACGAGCCAGTCGCAACCTCAACGGGCGCAGATGGAAACCACCTCGACTACTACGAGTCCCTCAAGGTATGACCGTGTCACCCCAAGCGCAACTGAATATCCTACCAACCAGCACCCAGGCCTCCAGAGACGAATTACTAGGACAAGACAGCAACCTCGCGCCCTCCATCAAGGAAAACCACAACCTCTTCCTGCGCTTCACCAACGCCGCGCAGCACGTATGCATGAGCATCCTCGGCCACCTAGACATTTGCCTCAACACCAACCAGTCCTCCAAGCTGGTCGACTTTCACCGGCCAGGCAAAGAATCCCTCACAACGCTCTCCATGTTCCGCTACCCCAAGCAGGACTCCCTCGCCCTCGGCGTCGGCCACAACAAGCACACCGACATCGGCACCCTGACCTTCCTCCTCTGCCAGCAATGGGGACTCCAGGTGCTGTCCAAAGAGCCCGCCGGATGGCGATTCGTGGCCCCCAAGCCGCGCCACGCCATCATCAACGTCGGCGATACTCTGCGCTTCCTCTCGGGCAACCGCCTCCGCTCGGCCGTCCACAAGGTCATTCCCACGCGGGGGCTGCAGCACGAGGACCGGTACAGCATTGCCTACTTCCTCAGAGCGGAGAATCGCATCCAGTTCACCGACAGCACGGGGCGGCACGTCTCGGCGAAGCAGTGGCACGACGAAAAGTTTGACGTGTTTAGGGAGACGCACGAGGAGCAGGACAAGATGCCCATCTTGACGGGGGGGATGGAGCGCATGGAGAGTATTGTGGTGTGAAGAGAGGGGAGGGCGGATATAGCTGGTGTGTAGAGGGATATTGGTCCGTTGGGATGAGAAACGTTTGTTGCAGTTTGTAGCTCGTGCCGTGCTTAATAGAAGGTATTCGCTGGATTACACGTCACCTTGCCGAATCATATATGATGTTTGCAGTTGCATGACGGAAATGTCACGGCTGTAAACTTGGAGACGAGCAACTTGATACGACGGCCGTTGACGTTGCTGCGACGTTGATGTGGAGGCTAAGCTTGGCGGATGCAGATGGCGTTTAAAATATAGTTTGTACAAGAATACATCTGCCCATTAGGAAGTATACGTGGATATCGTATAATATAAAGCGCAGCATTGAATGTCTGCTCTAGTCAAATGCTCCCGTCTCTCACTGTATGCACCTATGTATATATATATATATTAAAGTTTGAATTGTATCGCTCATTAGTCAAGGCAATTACAAGCATAATATATTGATGTATATATATCAATTGATATATATTCCCCACCCCCACCCAGCTACGCCCGTGTCACAAAACAGCTCCCAAAAAGCTCGTCCAACCGACGAACCGCCTCGTCCCCAATCTGATAGTGCACGACGAGCCGCCTCCCCATCATCTTCAGCCCCAACGCCTCGCCCTTCCTCACAAAATCCCCCTCGCTCACCCCCGCCGCCTCGAGATCCAGCCAAACCATGTTCGTCTCAACCGGATACACCAGCCCGCCGCCGCGCCCCTCCCACAAACCCGCAATCCGCCTCGCCCGCTCCTGCGCCCCCTGCAGCTTACCGCCCAAAAAGGTCTCTTCCACAGCGACCCTCGCCGCCGCGCACACGACGCCCGCCTGCCGCATCCCCCCGCCAATCGACTTGCGCAGCCACCTCGCCCTCTCGCGAAAGGCCTCGCTCCCAACCACCACCGAGCCGACAGGCGCCCCCAGGCCCTTGGAGAAGCAGAGGCTCACGCTGTCAAAGCACGCGCAGTAGTCGCGCAGCGATCCCGCCCCGGCGGCCACCGCCTCCCACAGCCGCGCCCCATCCAGGTGCAGCAGCACGCCGTGCCCTCGCGCCCACTCGCTGATGCGGCGGCACTCGGCGAGCGGCATCACCACGCCTCCCAGCGGACACTCCAGCGACACCAGCCGCGTCGGGCAGTCCGTCACGAGGGTGCCCCTGTTGAGCTTGGCCGCGAGGTCCTCCGCCGTCAGGTACAGCCCGTTTGCTGGCTCGACCGTCTGCACCATGGCGCCGCAGAGGCTCGCGATGCCCCCGGCCTCGTGGGTGACGATGTGGCTCCTGTGGTCGCAGAGGACGCTGTGCGGCGGCGCTTGGAGGTGCGTCCTGATGCTGACGAGGTTGCCCATGGTGCCGCTGACGACGAACAGGCCTGCCTGCTTGCCGGTGAGTTGCGCGACGCGCGACTCGAGCCCCAGCGTCGTGGGGTCCTGTCGAAAGTCGTCGTCGAGGAGCGTCGTGGCCGCGATGGCGTCGAGCATTCGGGCTGTGGGCGTGGTCATAATGTCGCCTGCGCATGGGTAGTCAGCCATCAATGTTGCATCTGATGTTTCTCGGGGACACGGGGGATGCGGGACGCCAACATACTGCGCAGGTCGAATGCTGCCGGCCCCGGGTGCTGCCAGTTATTTTCCTTGACGGGAGCTTCTTTCGGTGGCCCGTTTGACGTCCCGTTGCATAGATTTCCATGGGGTCCGTCTTGGCCAACGTCTTCGATGGATGTGATCATGGTGACCACTGACGGTGTTGGCTTCCGGCTGTAACCCTCAAGTGCTGCTTCGTACTCGAATTCGGTCGCTGGAAAGCAGTCCACGACAAAACATAAAGTATGCTGCAGATAGACATGTCTCCCCAGTCTTCGAATATACTCGGTCTTTTGTGTCGTTTGACGATCAAATTCCGAGGGCAGCCTTGGCCGCAAGTCAGCCCATTCACTCGGACGTCGGGTTTTGATGTTGGAATCAAAACCCATCAGGCGGCTCCTATGGCGGCCGGGTCAGACGGTGCAACATTTCATCAAAGGCATTGTCTCACAAAGCCTTGTCTTGTTGAAACTGTCCCAATTTGGAAGTGAGCGGCTCTTTCGACCAGCAATCGGACCGGAGAAACTCATCAGAGTTCTGGTCCCAGTGTCAGCGAAAACATGTCATGAGAGAATTCTCATCATTTTATACATGTAATTTTGATCAAGTTTGGAACAAGTTTCCGGATAGAAAGGATAGTCGGGCGAGGCATTATTGGAAGTTACGCGCCACAAACTTGAGAGGCTTGGGGAACAAGTACATAGTCCGATAACAGACAGCATATTGAGACTATGTAATACTTTTTCTTCTTCAAGTAAACTAAACCGCATAAGGTCTGTGCTATAGCCATCAACACATCGCCTCTGCAGGTGGCAAAGGCCAGAGTTGATGCCGTCACCTCCATCCTGCGCCACAAAACAATCACATGTTGCACACCCCAATTCTCTCCCCGTTCAAATCTCCAGTGAGGCAATATGCCGTGATATCGTCGAGGTGAATTCCCCATATACGCAAAGGATGAATCTCGAATAATCTGGCGCAAGCCAGCATGCGAATACTATTCACCGTCGTCCAACTGTTGACGGCTACCCTATGACACCATGTCTGCCCAGATCGCCGAGAACATCTGTCCCGAGCGTTGTCCTGATAACAAAATCCGGGCGGACATCGAGATTGACCAGCACTACACCTACAAGATCTACACGCCTGGAAGTCTCATCGCCGGCCATGTGACGATTTCAACGCCATCCGACGTTTTATTCCACAACATCGACATCTTATTCGTGGGCAGCGCCGCAACCCGAAACTTCGTCCAGCCAGATCCCGTATGCGCAACAAGGCCATTTCTGAAGCTATGCATGCCGATAGACGACGCTTCCTTTCCATCAGGCCATCTCTTCAAAGCCAGCAAGATGTACACGATCCCCTTTCATTTCGTGGTGCCCGCTCAGTTGCTCTTGGGCTCGTGTCGACACCGTTGCAAGAACGCGGCAGTTCAAGAACGTCATTTACGACTACCTCCTTCCATGGGATTCTGCCCAGGTGACGACCAGAGCCCTGATGGGGCGAGGGTTGTGTACAGCATCATCGCCGTTGGTACAAGAGATGTGTTGGATCCGCCTATACCGGTGCGCCTATTCACTGCGTACAAGACGATCCGGATTCTTCCAATAAGTCCTGAAGATGCGCCGCTCGACATCACAACCGACAATCGTCGATATGTACTTTCCAAGACACAGTGTCTTTGGAAGACCTTCTTCACGGGGCGTGAAGGTATATTGACAGCATCGGCTTCACAACCCAAGGCTGTTTTGCTGTCGCCAGACGAGACAGGGGCATCATGGTCCTTGGTGCGACTAAAGTTGGTCTTCGCACCTGCTTCGTCGCTCTACACGCCTCCACGGATAAAATCGGTATCGGGAAAGATTATTGCCACGACCTTTTTTAATATTTCGCCTCTCAATCGCCTTCCCAGTATCGAAACCTGGGACAGAGGCGAGGATCAACCGTTCCAACATACAACGGGCCACAAACTATTTGACGAGCAGGCCGAGGGACTCGTTTGGAACAAGGATCCTGATATTGCGGAGTTGGAGCGACGGCGTGCATCATATCCTTTGGACCCTTCCCACTCGCTCAACCGACCTGATGAGACCTTGACTCGCAACCGCACCAACGAGGATGGCGGCGCCAGACCGTCAACATGCTTCACATCGGCCATGGACATTCAGTTCAGCATTCCCAGCGACAAGAGCGTCTTCTTCCCGCCGTCGTTTGATTCATGCCTCATCTCCCGGGTGTATTCCTTACGGCTCAGTATTTCCCTTGGAGCTGCCCATACGAGCCTTGTTCTGAAACTACCTCTCCAGATTGGTGTCCAGGGCGCAACCCCCCATGCTTTTCGAGCCGGAGGGGGCGGCAACGAGTCGGAAAGGATGAGGGCTGCAGCGTGTTACAACGTACTGCCCGAGTACAGCTCAATATTCTGATCAGTGCGAGTTGCTACGTCATAATAAGGCATAGGTGGTGTCTCCATCCTGCTCATGTATATACCATAGCAAGTGTCGACAAACATTTTCAAATCAGGTGCAGCACAAATGACCATTTCTGACTCATACAAAGGGCTTGGACGGTAGACAACGGCCCTGTGACATGTCAATTTTGCTCCAAACGGCATCGTTTAGGCCCTACTCGAGCAGTTGGATACCCCAATGCCGGATGCGGATGTATGCAGCCTGTTTGGATAGGAACTGCATCAGGGAGGTGGGTATTCTCGAATTATACATCTCCTCGGAAACCAACACTAGTAGTGTTAAATGGAATGAATCTGGTCAACCAGAGTAGCGCTTCCTGCGCCAGACACAAACCTCAGCAGTCAACGCCGCTGGTGGCAACCAGTGGATGAATCTCGGTCGGTATCGGGCTTCGGGATTCCTGCACCTTGGCGGAAAACATTCAGAGATCTGGGGAAACGGGCCGGTATGGCCCTCTTTTCTCCTCATCTTAATCGGCTTCAAACCGCGTGAATGACGCCACGGTACCAATATTGGCTGCTGACAACCACATGCATCCGCTTAACGGAAGAAGTCCCGCGTTCAAAGTCCCCTCAAAGGTTGTATTGCATCGTTTTTTTTTCAAGTGTTTGTCTTGGAGGCTTAGTGCTGCTGAAGATGGCTCTGGACCAAAAGCTGGGATTTAGGTTACACGGCTTGACGTCGAGAATCATGGCGCCACAGGTGTAACCTTTGGGAGATGGTTCATAAGGCCTTGACTCTCTCGACAAAAAAAAAACGAAATACTTGAAGGACATGATGCTCATAATATTTCATGTCGCTCTGTTGACAATATGCGGCACTTGTTCTACAACTCTGTCGCCGCGGGCCGCCGACCGATGGCGAGTTTCGGGATTCAAACTGCGGCGATGTGGAGACCATCGCCGATGATCCGGCCGATATCCTCCGCAGCTCGAAACTCCTCAAGCAGTCGCAAGACAGTCGCTGGCGTCCCGGCCGTTCTTGCCTTTATATGTGCTGGTGGCTTGACATACTCGGTTTTTCGTCGAGATAGCAGTTTGGGTCTCTTTCGGAAAAGTAACGCATCTGGGGGAAATCCCGTACGTGATTCGCCTTGAAAAGGGATCAAATTGTCTCCCGCCAAATCCCCGCGCTTGTTGACATATATTCAGGCTTCCTCTCCCACGGATACTTTCCCTAGCGTCGAATACTATAAGTCACTTGATGAGCAAACAGACGTCGACAAGCTTCCAGTAGAGGAAGCCCGACTGACAACGGCCCCCAACGCCCCACCAGTCATCACGCGCAAGCATCCCGTGCTTCTCCGGGTGCCCTTGCAAACCATCACCTCCCTTTCCCAAGTGACGAATCAGTACAAGTACGAAGAGTGGACGTTCAACGGCACCACACCGGGTCCCTTTATCCGAGCACGAGTCGGCGACGTGGTAGAGCTGTCCCTGACGAACTGCGACGTGACCGGGAATCCGCATAACATCGACAGCCATGCATTCGCCGGCCCGGGTGGCGGATCGGCGCTCACCACGGCAGAAGAAAACGAAACAAAAACTGGCCGATTCAAGCTCCTCTGTCCGGGGCTATACATTTATCACTGCGCCGCGGCGCCGGTCCCCGTCCACATAGCCAACGGCATGTACGGGCTCATGTACGTCCAGCCGGAAGATCAGGACTTGCCCCCCGTCGACAGGGAGTACTATGTCATGCAAAGCGAGATATATCACGAGCCGCCAGAGCTCGATGACTATGGGCGTCCTCTGAATGTCGTGGAGTTTTCATACCCCAGAGGGCTGCGGGAGGAGCCAAACGCAATCGTTTTCAACGGCAAAGAATCTGCCCTCACGAGAGACGCGCCGCTCAAGGCCAGGGTCGGGGAGACGATACGCATCTTCTTTGGCAACGCCGGACCAAATCTCACCAGTGCCTTCCACGTCATCGGCAGCCACTTCTTGAACTGCTACCGTGACGGCGATGTGATGAGCCCTCCCGCGCGGTTCGTCGGCACGACGAGCGTGCCGCCCGGTGGTACGAGCATTGTGGACATGAAGATGGTTGTCCCGGGCAGTTATACAATTGTTGACCATGCCATTTTTCGCATAGACAAAGGTGCTGTGGGGTTCATCAATGTTTCCGGCCCGCAAAGACCGGATATCTATGTGGGAAATCTGCCTCCCCAACCTTGTGTTGGTTGCAAGTTACATGCTTGATAAGGAAGGTCATCGCGTATGCATGTAAAGGAGTTTCACACTCTGTCATAGACGTGGGCATGAGACTGGCACGTATTCGTTCCCGGGCGTAACGGAGCATAAAACTGTAAACTGTGCCACTATAGTTGCGGTATATACTAGAATGGGCAATTGTTCTAGTAATTGCAATACAGAGTGGTGCCTAAATGTTGAATGATGTCTTGAATGCTAGGCGCAACGTGCGATCTTTATGACGCGTTTCAGAGAGCGAATCTTCTTACGACATGCCGCTGGCAATGTCAAGGTGATGTTGGCACAGTGAGCGTCTGTATTTGAAATATGTTAGCTGGCGGGCTACAATAATTTTGCAATTGAAGTGCCTCCATGGGTGTAGCCCGCCTCGTGAATGCTGGCAATCGCTTGCGACGGCTGTCAGTTACCATGAATACAACTTCGGTGCGCATTCGAAGGCCTCTGGTGCCAGTGTACGCTTAAATCGTAAACCAAAAGCTGGGACCGTGAAGCTTCATGACGAAGCATGTGTGTACTCCGTTAGGACTCTGTTCCTGAAACATATCGAACAGGACGGGACATGATAGCTTGCATTGCGTAGAGTAATGTGCATATGTTGCAATTGCTCACCAACGACCGGCGTATTCGATTTATGAGCTACCAAGACTCTTAGGGCTATGTCAGGGTTCAGTCAGTGGATTCAAGAGAGCCTGCCTGGGGTGCCATTGCAAACTTACTTCTTGCTGGCGGAAACATCTCTAGCAATCCATGTGATGGGCCAGATGTCCCAACCTATTTTGTTTATTATGCGGCATTTCCCTTATTTCATTGTCTGCTTCAAACATATGGGATAGTAACCACCATGGCGATAGAGTCAAATCTTCATGGTCGTTGATAGAAGTAGGCCAACGGTGGCATGGAAAGCCAACCGCGTTCCATACCCGAACCATGCGGTAACAGCAGTCGCGGAACGACAACAGTCAAGATGCATATTTTGGTGCCAGAGTTGGAGGTTTGAAACTCGAAGCGGCAGAATAGTTCAACAGCTTGCAGCAAATTCGTTGGCGAGCTCAGAACGGATGAGTTATAGTGTTTTAGATGGAGCTCGTGGCTAAGAGATGGACCGTGGGGGGGAATCGGCAGGAACTGGAAGCTGGCCACTTGATGGCAGCTGCAATTCAAGCGGCAGCCGGAACGAACCGCACTTGACCCAATGAGAATCACAGCTCACCGAGTCATCGACGACCTGAAGACAGAGGAAGGTACGGAGTATTCAGGTCCCGAATATCCGCGCCTGGGCGAGAAGAGTCCTCGAACTCGCAGAGCCGTCGACTGACTCTACCAGGCGGAAGTTGCATTCGCGCATCAGGGGTTCCTCTGACAGTTCGACTCTCCGTCTCTTCGCCTTACTGTCGGCCCTAATCCCAAATCCACGACTGAGTTCCCGCAGCCAGGTCGACTGCGTAGAAGTAGCGGTTCCAGGGCCTATCTGGGATAAGATCGATGGAAACGGCGAAAACGACAATATGAGGCACGCGAATCAAAGGGTGCAGCCCACGGCTCACGGCCCTTATTTGCCGTCATTTCGTCCGCAGGAGAACCCGGCCGCTGTGGCTGGATAAAATTCAATAACCAGACGCCTTGCTCAGGTGGATCTAGATGGACATCCAAGGACACTTGAACCAGCCCTACCCGTAACGTCCCGCAACATTCAGCCCTTGGCAACAGAAGCTCGCACCAACCAGGGCAAAGGCGCTTGCAATATTCGGTAATGCCCAATGTACGGAGTAGACGCCCAGACCGAGCGTTTGGTAAACGACAAGGTGCGTCTCCTTGCGGGTAATCAGCTCTTGAAGGACGGTTGCTTCGCAAAGTCCAGGCCCTGGGATAGGCCGCGCTCCACTTGTCAGATCACAATATTAGACAATTTTACCTATCAATATGCAGTCAGCCTCTCGGCTGGATAAGAGGCTTGCGTCAATTGGAGGCCCAGGGGCCAGCAACAATAAAACGAGATATTTGGTCCCAGATGGCGAGGTCGCGGCTGAACATCCATTAGTTGAGAAGAGGGGTTTTTTTCTCTTCCTCCTCTTCCGCCATCTTTGAGAATCCTTCATAATGTCCAGCAGTGCCAATACCACCGACTGCCGAAGCGAATACCTCTGACGTGTTTTGTACACAGCTTCTGCACACCGTACACCGCAACCTCAGCCAAAGATGCTTCGGAGAGCTCGAACTTCTGCAGCTCAGGCCGATGATTTGCATACATATCCCTTGGACTGGCCTCAATCACAGCGCTGGAATCCAGACTATAACGTCCCACGCAACTCTCTCGAGGATGATGACAGCCTCGCACAGTCTTCAACATTATCATCAACTCAGCCCAAGGGGAAGACAGTATATACGGAAGCGACAGTAAGAAGGCAAGATGGCCAGCATAGTACTGCAGTGCATGCCCAGAGCCGTCATCAGGCGGCTGGTTTGGGATCTCAGCTACCGGACTTGTCTCACTGGCTTAAAACACTTTCGGAAATTTACATGAATAATCTGGAAAACCGTGCGCGTTGGGATCCCCGCTGGTTGAGCATTACCCGACGTGAGCGGCACGAAGGCCTTGCATCCAGCACAATTACCATCCTAGACTACATGAACGACGAATCGGTACCTCTAAAAACAACTACTACAGAAATAGCTCAATTATGTGTTGCTTTGCAGGAAAGACCGGAAGCATGCGCGGTTCGAGTCTTGATGGTGAACGACTTGAGCCGGTTTGTCATGGGTGCCTTGGGGCAGCTGTATGCGGTTGATCCGGAATTTTGGTTTGACCATCTCACAAACTCTGGCTACGCCGCAAGTGACAGTCAACTCAAAGTCTCGAGCGCAGTATGGATGAATTGGGCTGAACGAGAAACTCGCTTTCGTCATCGTTCACTACCAGGCATTGGTCAACGAACACAGTGGAATACCTCAAGCAGAACTAGAGGTCGAAATTGGGGACATATTAGATGGGCACGTCTAGGCTTAATGCACTATTTAGGGAAGAAGGGTTTCAATGAAGACGAGATAGAGTGCCGGCTTGGCGATGGCAGGTGGCTAGTCGAACGCGATGTGTTTCTGGACAAGTACGGATTTTTCATGACGCCGCGCAGACTACTCAGACACGCTCAGTTGGCGAAACGGTCATCCAACAAAAAGCCACAGGACTTATACTCAAGAGCCAAAGACTCCAACATCTACCGCGCATACAGTACCTTTGACGGTCTACCCAAGAATGTGACAGCATGGAAGAACCGGGATTTGAGAGTCGTGGCCCCAGAAGGCGCCAGCTACTGGTCTGGAGCAGATGAGCAAGGCCGGCGGATAGGTAACAAAACTCTATCTCAGAATTGAAACAGCCATGTTAATCATTTTATGCAGATATCATTGTCTTCGACCCCCCACGGCGAATGAAGGATGGCATAACGAAGGATACAATTCCCTCTCTTACCTTTATGCCCAGAGCAATCGAAGTGGAATCGTATACCGATGATGATCTTTGGCGCATCGCCGGCGTAGAAGAGACGTTTCTCGACCCTCCCCCACCCTTAATCTCTAAAAAAGAAATCAAAAAGAAACGAAAGGAGCAATTGGCTCAAAGAAGAAATGAGAAAAGGGCCTCTGGATCCAAGGAGTTGCGTCACAATGAAGCCACCGATGAAGAATTGGGCATCAGCGTCGAGTCTGGGTCTGAATCTGGGTTTACCAGTGATGATGAGTACGACCAAGACTACAACAATGAGTTGCGAGCTGAATATAAGAACCCCAAGCCTCATTCTAGGGACCGGGACTTCGCTAGAAAATACGCAATGCCAACATTCAATCTAGTAGAGCGTCTTCTCACTGCCACTCCAACACAAGCACTTTTGGGTGATGAATCGCCTATTCCGGCTCTACTCTACCGGCTTGTTCTCGACGATTTTTGGCAGCTTTTGGCAGAGATGCGATTGCAGCTTGATCACTTGGATAATGACCTGACAGCCACGCTGTATGAACAGCTTGTCGAATCTATTGGCAACTCCACACGGCAGAATCTTACCTGGATGCGGTCTACTCTGCAGGAATTGCACGACTGGTCCAATCACTTGAGAAAGTCTGGGGCTACTTTGAAAGCAACCCTAGACATTCAGCAAGAAATCGAAGAATTAAATGCAAATGTTCAGGATCTGCAGCGTCGAAGCGAACAGACAATGAACTTACTAGTGTCGTCAATGACACTTGCCCAGTCGTCAACGGTTATTGAACAGACATCTGGCATTAACAAACTCACCGAGTTGGCATTCTTTTTTATTCCCGTGTCATTTATTACGTCCATCTTCTCTATGCAAGTTTTCGAGCTCATATCGGCCCCGCCACGAATCTGGACTTGGGGCCTCTCATTATCAGTTGTCGCCTTGACGACCTATTTGATCCGAATATCACTGCGATCACCTTCCTTTCGTGTGGTACTGTTGCATTTCCGAGCAACAATCATTAATCGGTTTTCTGCTCCCGGCGCAGGCACGGCTTCTAGGCGTCTAAACACGGTCGGCAATCGTGCAATCGCCAAATTTATATTCTTCTTCACCGCTGTTATGACCATGTTTTCCATGGTGGTTCTTCCGGCTCTGTTCCTTCTATTTCTTCTAATGGGGGGCCTTTGGCTTGGCATCACAGGCGTGGCCTTGTACTTTATAGTGACCAGATGGCCCGAGGCCGCCGTGCTCGTCCCCTGCTTTATATCTATTCCGGTGGCACTTCTCGGGATGGCTACTTGCTGGCACTGGCATGAAGAAATTTCGGACGGATGCCTTGCGGCGATAAATTGGAGCGTTGAATGGATAAAGTGGGTGTTTCCAGCGCAGTGGACGTTGGACACAGTGGATGACGAGGACTTGGCCAAGGAGGGTATCAATATATACGCACGGCAGGCGCTCGTTCTGGCGACATAGAATTGCAGGTGCGTCTGGTCCAATTGTTAAATACCACAGGCAGGATATGAGATCTAGTGTACCCGAAGCTATGGTCCATCCCTGAAGGATGTTGTCGGATTTTGGATCCTTTAACCCTTGTGTACCAAGTAGTGCTTGCAATGTCGATATCATTATTATTGACCAATTCATAGCCACTAATCCACTACTTCACCATCCAAATATGTATAATTGGCGTAAGGAAGCGTCAATTTCGTGATGCTGGAGATCGCAAGCAGATGTATCAGACACAGTCTGCAGTACAGCCCTTTCCCCGTCGGTTCTTCATACAGAAATCTGTTCGACGGTAGATGTAGGAGGGATTCATACAGAAATGAAAACGATAATCACTCTTCTAGGTCTATACCAGCCTACAGTGGGAGGCAAAAACGTATCAACCAGGTCAGATACCTGACTTTCACAATTTATACTACAATACACTCTAATACATTGGTGCATACTTCTTAGTGGGCAATATATTTTGCCAGACTGTAGGGAATGACATGGCCATCATCAGCAAGATGTTCCAGAAACCAGAGCTGAATGGGTTCTTGTATAATGTCTAGTGCAATGGCCTTTATGCTAAAAGTTGTCTAAATTGCGGTGTAGTCTATGTAAATCTAGTGATTATAATGAGTCCCTCAACAAAATAACTTCCCCATGAGTCCCCCAGCTCAACATCATCGTCAAGTCTGTGACAATCTTTGAAACAAAACTCACCTCCGTCCAGCTTTACAAATGTGTGTTGCGCTAAACACCACTCATATCACCCTCTTCGGATCCTCATCCCACTCCCGGACATGGAGTATACATGCAACTCGTCCCCCATGTCACTTTGGCATGCAATGTCAACAATCTTCACCCAGACGCAAACTTGGACATGGCCCTCAACCGAGGCCCCCAAACCCAGAATATGACCGGAGCCACCCACCCAATGGCAATACTGATAAAGGCCAGGATGCTCGTTCCCCAGCCGTACCCCAGCTCCTCATACATGTACGGCGCAAACAGGGGGAACCCAAAGCCCGCCAAGCTCCTGAGAACCGCGCACGCGGCCATGGCACTCGCGGCGTACGTCTGGTAACAGTCCACAATGTACATCTGCATCCCCTGCAGGCAGCAAATCACACCGACGCTGCAGAGCAACGCGCCAATGTCCGGCATGATCCAATGCGCGTGGCCGATGCTCCATCCGTACCAGAACAGCCCGACGGTCAGGACGACAGAGCCAATGGCCAAGCTGGGCATGCGGAACTCGGGCCGTCCGACGCCGCCGTTCCTGCTCTTGAGGGCGCCGTACACGCGGTCCACCATCTTCAGCTGCAGGAAGATGCCGACAAAGCACCCGATAGCAATGGAGAGGTAGTTGAGGCCCCCCACCCCCTTGGACTGGCCGTACACCTTGGTCCAGATGTCGGGGAACGTGGCAAACATGAGGTACAGCGTGCCAAAGAGGTAGGCCATGTAGACGGCGATGCAAGCGACGATGGGCTGCGTGGCAAACATGCGGACGGGGCGCTGCACCGCGCGCAGCAGCGTGCGGCCCAGCGTCTCCTCCTTCTCGCCCGTGTACAGGTCCCGGTTGCCCGTCTCGCGGGCGAGGCGGTCCCGTCGCCGGCGGAGGATGGTCGGCGGGTGCGACTCGCGCAGCCACACGAAGCCGAGGGCCTGGACGACGGCCGCCGCGATGCTGGTGGAATAAAAGACCCATCGCCACGTCGAGTACTGCGCGATGAAGGCGCCGGCAATGGGGCCGATGACGGGCCCCAGCATCGGGCCCATGGTGTATGTGCTCATGGCCTTGCCGCGCTCCTCGGGCTTCCACATGTCGCTGTTTTTTTGCCTCGTCGTCAGCCAAGTTGGAGGAGAGAAACGCTCTCGCGGTGTCTACTTACCTCACTGCGCCGCCGCCTACGGCTAGGGGCGCGCTGCCGCCAATGCCAGCGAGGAAGCGAAAGACAAACAGCTCGGCCTTGGTGTTTGCAAACCCGCACGCCAGATTCCACACCAGGTACCACAGGTTCGTGATCTGCAGTATCCTCACTCGTCCGTACAGCTCGCTCGCGGGGCCGAAGAAGATTGGCCCGACGGCGTAGGCGAGGATAAAGATCGCCAGGGAGAGATACACCTCCACGTTGCCCTTCATGTCGAGGCTGCGGCCGAGGTCCTCCAGCGCGGGGGCAATCATGGCGCTGGAGATGGGGGAGATGAAGACGAAGAGGGAGACGGTCAGTGTGGTTTTCCACTTGGTAGGCCGGGGCCAGTTGCGCGGATGCTCGGGGTCGGAAGGCGCCCATGCGATGAGGTTTGGGTCGACGTTCTTGGGCGTGTCGGAGTCTGTGTTTGCGGTTGAGGGTTGCGCGGATTCGAGGTCCGCATTGTCGGCGGGCTGCTTTTCAGCCATGGTGTTTGACGGCGTTGAACGGCAAAGCAGGGAGTGCGTGCAAGGGCCTCGAGCTGTGTGATGGATAAATTGGCTCGACTTGGAACAAATGTTCCAGGTGGTCATCTATATATATGTGTACGTCTCGCGATGGCACTTACACCGTTCACGACCGGCAACTTGCGCAGGTCTGGCCAATCAGGGACTCTTATTGTTGTTCGGGCCCGATGCGGTCGGTGAGGGCCGAGGACTCAGCCAATAGTGTGTGCGGTTTCTTCGGCCCCGTGTGTTCACTTCCACCCGGATTCTTGTGCCAGGTGGCAGCCGGACTGACAGCCGGGCTGACACCTGAAAATCTGCGAGAGGTAAATAAGTCATAACTCAACATTGGATGGACGGCTTCACAAAAGGGGCAAAGAGCGCAAAGTAGTAAGGAGCATCACGTCATTATTAAAAAAACAACACGCCTCCATAACCCATCTACTTAATCCGTCTTCTTTTTGCCCTCCCTCGCAACCTTCTTCTCCGCCTCGCTCACAATCTCCCCCGCCCTCTTCTCCTTGTCCTCCAACACCTTCTTCAAATCCTCAACCGTGTCCTTGAGCAGCTGCTCGCCCTCGCTCCAGTGCTTCTCCGCCACGTCCCCGATCTGCCGCAACTTCTTCATCACCTCGCCGCCCTGCGGAACCGCGTCAAAGTACTTCTCCAGCCCGGAGCCCTCTACCGCCCTGGCCGCCTTGGCCCTGGCCTTGTCAACAGCCCCCCGTACATAGTCCTGCAACTCATCCACGCTGCCCGACTTCTCAGCCGAGCGAAGCCTGTCAAACAGCTGCGACAGACTGCCCTTCTTCAACGACTCGGCATTCTCCTCGAGCAGCGTCTTGACCTTGGGGTTCTTGTCCAGATACGGCCTCGCCGCCTCCATGCCCTTTGTCCACGCCTCGTCCCCCAGGCCCTTGACCTGCTGCGCCTTGTCCTCGAGCAGCTTGCGCGCCTTGGCGAGACTCTCCTCCGAGACGCCGCTGGCCAAAATGTCCCTGACCTGCGCCCACGTCTGGTCGACCTGCCTCTTCGCCTCGGGGCCGTAGCTCTCCGCCATGGACTTGAGCTCGTCAATGCTCGCGCCAAACTTGTCCTTGAGCCGGGGGTGGTTGTCGAGGATGTCGGAGAGCGCGTCCTTGGACAGCTCCGCGATGCGCCTCGACATTTCGGCCAGCACGTCGACGGCCCTCGACGCCGTCTCCAGGCTCAGGCCCGCCTTGGAAACATCCCCCAGCTTCTTGTGGGTGTCGTTGACAATGGCGTCCACCTCGTCCTTGTGGCTGTCGCGCACCGTCTCCCAGTCCTTGAACGCCGCGTCCACGTAGCCCCTGCCGCCCGGGATCCACGCCGCGTACGAGTAGGCAAACTGCTTGATGGAGTCGACGGCCTGGTCGGCGCTGGGCGGGTTGCTCTGCAGCGTCTTGGCGGCCGCGTCGTACTTTTTCGACGCTTCTGCGGCGGCCTTGTTGAGCTTGGAGGCGGTGCGGCCGGCCGGCGTGAACGAGTAGGCGCCGAAGACGACCGCGGCGCCGACCACGCCGCCCAGGATGCCGGTTGCAAAGTTTGAGCCGGACGATGAGGAGGAGGCGGTGGTGGTGGATTGGCAACGGAGCTGGCAGGCGGGCTGGTGGAATCGCGCCCGTCTGGCGACGAGCCGGGGCAGTTGTCTCGACAGCATGTTGAGCTCCGGCTACACGGGGAAGAAAATGTTGAGGGGATGCGATATCTTGCTTGCGGTGCGCTCAGTTGGTGGGTTGGGAAGATGAGGAGCAGGGCTCAATTGAAGTATTTAAAGTTTCAGCTGGACATGTTGCAAGGCACTTGAAAGCAGGTTTTGCTCATGGCCGTTTACAGACAGCTCGGAGGGGTGGATTTCGAAGCTCCTCAATCGATGACGTCGGCGGAGGCCGATCAATGCGCCAATGTACGGTGGCATCGTGCGGAGCTTAGCTAATGTGCGACCGTACCAATGGCTAACCTGCATGTGCGTTTCTTGCATCTGGAAAGTCCTCCCAACGCAGAAAAATGGGGCTGGTGGACATTCAAAGGTGAACATGAAGGCTCAATTGGGATGGAGGAGCTGAAGATTGGGATCTAGCCCTCTGTACGGGTTGTCTTATTAGCATCTCGGGTCAATGCATGCATACAATTACATCATTTCACACATGTTTTCCCCAACGGGAACAGCTCACCACCAGTAGACAACCCTCACACGGTAATACCCGTTGCCAAGAGCACTGCGGTCGCCAAAGAGAACGAGTTCAATATGGATAGGCCATGTTTACCTTGGTCAATGTAGCTTTAGGCTCTTCTCCACATGCCCCAGTCCCGGATTATCAACGTCAAAGTCAAGCCCATCTGGAATCTTAATCCCGTCCCTCTCGTAACTAAACTCCTTGAATCGCTGCACTGAAATACCATCTTTCCGCAGCCACCAAGTCTTTCGTCTCCATCTGCCACTTCTCAACTTCTTCCCGCAGCTGCTTCACTACTGAATCATACTCCAGTGTGCCCGCCAGGTTGTGCACCTCCTTTGGGTCGGCTTCCAAATCGTACAGCTCCCCGGCAGTCTTTTTTTTTTCGCTCTTCAGCGGCCGCCTGCCAGTCCTTGGTGGCGACGTATTCCGCATGGCTTCAAAGGCGGGTGATGCGCACAGGTCCATTGCGAATGGAAAGCTCAGCTTTCAGCACACATAGCCGTGGCACTTATACCGTCGGTTTCGCAGGTATTTCCTAGGCCAGTAGTTGGTGATTTCGTGGAAAGTGTGTGAATCGCATACGTGATCCCGTGCTTCTTAGATGGTTGCCGAGTCCTTTGATACGATTGATCGTCCCTGACAAGGTCAAACGCAGGCATCAGACGGCTGGCGATTACCTTGACCGGCCCAGTCGAGGAGCGCCAGGAAAACATCAATATATGACATCATGTTCAGGGGGGTAGCGCCGGCGCCCTTTCCTGGCACTCGAACGATGAATGGTAACCGCATGCCAGCGTCATAAAGTGTAGTCTTTGAGTTAACAAATGGCGGTCTGTTATGGCTCAAAAAGAGTACCAAGGTTTCGTCTGCCAAGCGCTCCCGCTCAAGAGCCTCCAGGACAAGGCCGATCCCCTGATCCGTTCGGTGAATGGGGCGGTAGTATTCTGTAAGTTCTTGTCTGGCCGCAGAAAGATCCTGCACAAAACGAGAAACTTCAACTTCGTGCAGGCTAAAAACGCAGTCCTTTGAGCAAGCATCAGAATTAACGTCTAGATTTCTAAACCCTCCACGGCTTGCCAGCACTCTGTGAGGATCAAGATGCAGAGTTTGTAGCCAATGTCGTTGAAAACCTGCGGAGCGCTTGTCCACATTCTTCCATATTTGAAAGCTATGAGTTCCAAGAATAACCCGTAGCCGTCATTTTCATGCGATTTCAATCCCGTGTAAATGGCTGCCCTGCTGCCGCTGCATGAAGCCGTACTGGCAAAGGCCATGTCAAAACGGGAACTTAATGGCGTAAGCGAGTCGAGGCCTGGTGTCTGTGGCGCTTTACATCCGTCCGTGCCAATACGTTCTCACTCAAGATCGTCCGCAATCATGAGCAGTACGTTTCTTTTCGGCGCCATGGTTCTAGGGTTCGTGCCAGGTTCTTAGGCATGCCGAAGTAGCAGCCCCAGGCCTCAAGTTCAACATGAGATAGCACTAAATCGCTTCGGTCCAAGATTGCGATACAGAGTCGTCCATATCCTCGTTGGACACAGAACCGCCCATTTCCATGATTCCGTACATGTCCCAGGACAAAAAGCTTTGCAAGTCGTCGAGGTCAAGCGCATTGCACATTGGTTGGGTGGCCCCAAATTTACGAAGTGGATGGAGCGGAACTGGTCTTTCATGCTGCAAACTGGATCGAACCGACTGCTCCTGGCTGAGGCCTACGAGCTGGTGAGCTGCAGCGCTGGTTCCATCCCAGGACGCCGGTCCCCCAGCATGAGGATTCTGAGTGCTCCAGCTAGCGGTTCGTGCAGCTGCATCGCCGTCCATGCCACGAGATTCGGTGGTCCCGGAGCGAGCGAGTGAATGAAGAGAAAGGGGAGGGAGGTCGTATTCTCCCGGCTTGTCCTGCTTTCCACTCGCGTTGTTTGGTCTACGCGCCAAATTGATTAATGTTTACTCTGGTGAAACTCATGGTTTGATAACTTACAACGCTGAGTGGTGAGATTCAAGATGGTCATCCGCTTCAAGACTGCTCAAAAGGTCATCGCGAGCAACTGTTTTCTGGACCTTGGATAGCCATCGCTCAATTGTTGCAGACTACAAGACAAGGAAGAGGTTAGTGCGGCATAAAAGGTATCGGGGCCTTGACGTCTTACCAATGACTGTGCGATTGGAAACAACGCGGACATCATTCCCAGAATCCTGTTGTTGCTCTCCACCGCCTTCACCGCGTCTCTCAGCTTAACCTCTGCATCTGGTCTATTGGGGTCCAGCAGGCGGGCAACATAGTATAACATGACCCGGCTGCTGTCGTAGACGAAAAATGGCAACAAGCTGTCTGAGAGAAGTCGTGAGCCGTGCTCTGCAGCTTCTGCTAGTATATCCGCGATTTGCTGGGCATGATAATATGCGTTGGCTTGGGCTGTCTGAAGAAATTCCTGATGTTCTGGGGGGAACGTGAAAGGCTTGGGAAGTTTAAAGAGGTCGGGCATGGTGAGCTTGAAAAGCTCCAAATAATTATGATGATAGGTGCAGTGAATGAGCACAAGTGCACCAAGTTGGTTTGAGTCCAGCCGTGCATAAATTGTTTCGGTGGTGTACTCGACGAAATCTGGCAACTCTCTTCGCCATAAAAGCAAGTCTGCATCCAACGCCGCGAAAAGAGACTCTGGCTGCCAGGGGGGTGGTCCTGCATGTAAGTGATTGACATATCGGACTATTCTCTTCCACAATGTCACAACTCGGATATAGTAAGCCATAATGCCCATGTTGGCCGCGGGTCGTCGCGGAACGATGGCGGGTGGGAGAAATTGCAAGACATGGCCGACACCGAGTGTCTCTGTGACAGATGGTATCCTCAGCCCAAAGTTTCGCTCGTTACTTGGAAGCTGGATTTTAATGTCATTCTCTCGCAGCAAGGTGAGTTGATCGACACCACTGCCCGCCCAAGCATCAAGGACATAACAAGCCCACATAAGTCGTCGTCTACTCTCTCTTGACGCCACTGAGGGTGCATTACTGTCCTCCTCGGTGCATAAAATGTCCGAGTTGTACTCGGTGTTTATCTTCAAGGCATGAGCCATTCGCACAGCGAGGCCGCTAATCATGAGCGCCTGGCCATATTCGCCAAGTCGGAAATGAAAGTCATGAAGAAGAATTGCCGTCTATGACCTGGTTAGCACCCTGTTTTGAAAAGCAGCCGCGACTTCTTACCATGAGTCTTTGGACTGATATCTTTCCGAAATTGGCCAGCATCAGAAATTCAGCCCTTTTCGCCCATTGATTTCCTGCATTCTTGAGGAATGACGGCGGATGGTTGGCTTCGCCTTGATCAGCGCTCAAAACGAGAAATCTGGACCAATGCTGTTAGTGTCTGCGCTTTTCTCTCAGAAATAACTGCCGCAAAGCCGACTTACTTTGCACCGTGTGCACAAATGATGTGCAAAAGCGCGGACTCGTCATCAGAGCTGAGGCCCTTGTCCAGCTGGCGCATAAACGATGGCTTGTGTACAAATGCGAAGCATCGGAGAGGGTGAACATTAGAAAAGTACTGTTCAACTACCCGGCGAAGATTCCGAGTTGCCGGCAAGGCAGAAGATAGCAACCTGGGCGTGAGATGGTCAGCGACGTGTAAAAAGGCCGACATGCATGTTTCAGGGCTTCCATCATTGCCTTACCATGCCAACGGATGCGAGCTCAACTGTCCATTTGATCCATTCTGCGAGGCTGCACCCGTGACGCACGTCGCAGCAGCTTCGGACACAACAGAAGCCTTTTCGGTGGCATCATCCGATACCTTGCTGAGGCTGGCTCGTACCGATCCGCGCTCATCCGTCTCACTCGGCGTGATACCCGTCATGCCATCTCGCTCCGTCGGGCTGCCATCATCGTCATCGCCGGAAGCCGCCTGTGATCGGTTCAGATTGCGTGTCCATCTCGGCGCGGCGCCGCCGTCGTAAACACACTGAATCAGCTTCGCAGCACACCGGGCGCACTTCGGCCGGTCGCCATTACACTTGGTCTTTGACAAACGACAGCTCTGGCAAGACCGATACGTCCGGATTTTCCTCAACGATATGGGCGACAGCGAAATTCGGTTCCCGTTTGGAGTCGAGCCATCGTCAGCGACACACTCGAGCTGAAGCCGCTCGCAATTGCGACAGCCATTGGGGCGGCCGTCACATTTGACCTGCGTGTCTGGTTAACTTTTTTTTGCCCGCGAGTTCCACCAGCAGCTTTCCCGTTTCAGGAGCTCCTCCTACCTTGCGCGCACGGCACACTCGACAGCCCATCGTCAGCACCGCCGCAGCCAAGAAAAATGTGTCAAGAATATAGATTCACACAATACACATGATCAAAGGTTGAAGACCATGCCCCGACATTTGTCTGGCCGGATGCGAGAGAGACCGAGGGAGAAACACTAGGCATCTTACACGCAAAAAGTCACGTCAGCGCACAAGAGACGGTAGGAGCGACCGACCGAGGCGGCATCTCCAGCTGTGATTGGTCCACGGGGTAGCAGAGCGCGCCGAGGGGCCGACTTCCGCGACTGACGCTAGCGATGGCCCTGGTGACGTGATCGAATGCTGGCCGCTGCTTGGCCACTAAAGGTGAAGGCGCCTTGTCCCACCACGGTTGCGTGCTGCGGGGATGCGGACAAGATGTGCCCGGCCGAAGAATGTCTGGAGTCTGCGGGTGTATATCAACTTGGAAAATATCCCACTCTAGGTATTTGTTTACTCCGTGGATTCATTAATTATTAACACATAGCGGTAAGAAATAGGGAATAGCAAAAGCACAGATGATGCCAAGTGCTCTCTCCCATTGGCCGATGGCCCACGGGCACCTGGGTACCTGGGTACTTGAGTATTGACGTAACTATAGCCTCGAGGGCCGACATTCCGAACTTGTCGTTTTCACAATTCAACTTTCAAAGAGCTCTGCTTGCACATTGCCGAGTACACCAACTGCAAAGCTGTTGTCCAGTGAATATCATGCTTCTGCACGATGAGCTGATGTCCGTTCCTTTGCCCTTTGTACCAGACACATTTTGAAGTTACCGTCCATACAAGGCGGCCGTCCATCGAGTCACCCTGGACGAGAATCCAAGCCCACGACTCTGGCTATCCGGAAGGACATGCTCAAGTATGCCGAGAGTAAATGAATACCACGGCGAAATCTATTTTTAAACTTCCCTGAAACCCCCGGACCGCCGTGTCTAATACCTGCATGTCCCCAGCCGTCCTGTGGTCATGTCGGTGGGGATGCCGCAACGCTGGATAGTTGTGATGCTCTCCATGGCTGACAGCAACCTGTGTTTCGAATCTATGTGTGACCGATTCAGTCTTACCGCTTATTTCGGCCCCAATTCTGATATCTGTACCCGCCGGTACAGACATGACCCCCACTTGTTGCCGTGAAACACATACATATCTGTACTTGTGCTGATATGCGCCCTTATCAGTAGAGATACTAGAGAAGAGGCGATGTGCCGCGACTCCAATGCGACCCTTCATATGTATTTGATTGAGGGATAATGCCAAGCCCGATACCGACGGGACAAAACCGCGGCAGATAGCCAGTCGCCGTTGACTAGTTTCTAACACGATCGTTGTCACGGCCACTACAGGCGTCAACCATCAGCTTATCATTGCAATACTTTGTCGTTGAAGCCCCTGCCTCCCATGTAGCATTTAGGTCCCGGACCCTTACCCTATGCCATTTCACGCGTCTCAGCTACAATCCGGTAGCAATGCGGAACCCTCAAACAGCCGCATCCATGCCATTATGCGTCCACGGGCCAGCCATTTCCTCATCTCTTAGGGCCTCATTAATCACCACAAGTCCGTCCATATTCGGCACTACACCATACACATATCGCACCGGCCCCAGGCCAAATCCACATCATACACTTCCGATCTGGAACGGCCCTGCTTTTGATCGGGCTTGTATTCGGCTTGATCTTTTTGAAGAGCACACGCGCAGATGATTAATTGGTCATAATGGGCACAAAATGAACAAAGTTGGCTTGTGTAAAAGATGAAGGATGACAAGGAAGTTGCTATCGCTAGACAAAGGGCGACGAATAGCCAAAGCCAGTAAAAATGTTAATGATACCAAGCTGCTACTGAACACTATTCACGCAACAAGAAAGAAGGAAGTCAATTTTCTATAATGTACTAAATTTGGAATCACTACATAATCTGCGTATAACTCTTGGCTCTAAAGTCCCCCACATCAGCAAAAGTTGACAATACGGGACAGGCCTGTTTGGTGTAATTTCCTATTCGGGAAAGCTCGGGATCGGTGGGGCCGAGGTCAGTTGAGCCATTGTGATTCACCGGCGAGTGACTACTACGCTACAATCATGATGTTCTCGACGACGACGACAAACCTCCTGTGCAGAAATGTCTAGAATTGGAAGCCGAGAATCATCTAACTGTCGAGTCAAACGCTTGGTGCTTGTCATGTCGCCGGGCATTTGATTAGAAGTAAAGTGCTGAATGCACGATTTGGGCGTTCCATTTATCCCAGTTGTTTGGTCCAAACCACTTTGTCCTGCCAGCGTTAGTGAATAGTGCCAGGTATCGCATACATCTAATGCCTGTATCTCTGGGGCAGGCCACATCTTCAGATGCCGTGGCTGTATTTCTGCTTCAATTTCCAATTCACCAGGTCATCACAGTCAATCCCATGTTGGAGTCTAGTCCTGAACAGAAAACGTTACAGCTGGCGCAATCCGGCACCACTATGTACTCAAAATGGACACAATTCGCTTTTCAACCCCCGCCACAAAATTATTCTTCCATGTCCTCATCCTCCTTCTCTGCAGCTTCCGCTTCCTTCCTCGCCTTATACAGCGCCGCCCAATCCTGGGCCTTGGCCATGACCTTCTCCTTGCCCTTGGGATCCAACTTCTCCTCCCACTTGACCCATCTGTGGAACCACTTCTTCGCCTGGTTGGGCTTGAGGCCCTTCACACGTGTACGCCGTTCATATACGTCACGAACAGCAGTCGGATCACCACCAGCAACCCCCTCTTCAAGATCCAACAACCAACTCCACAGATCTCCCCTCTTGGGCCACGTGGCTAGCAAGCCTTCAAACATGGTTCGGCCACGTTCTGGCTCACCATTCGGTGAGCGGAATTCAAGGGCAGCGAATTGGCCAACGATGTTTTGGCTCTGATGGGCGGGCAACCGCTGAGTTGCTCGCGGTAGCAGAGCTCTGGCGCGGTCCGGCTGGTTCCTTGTAACGGAGAGGAAGGTGGCGTAGTTTGTCCATACGCTGGGTGCCTTGGCGCCAAACTTCTTCAACATGGACTCGTACAGATCATCGGCGTGCTACCCATGTTAGTATCTGAACTGAGAATATGAATTTCCACGGGGCGGCACAAACCTTGAGCTTCTGGGACTGGATGTAGATGCTGGCCAATTCCTCGTGGACTTTCTGTTCGTCATTGTACTGGCAAGCCCGCTTGAATACGTCTTCAACCGTCTGTTTAGTACCATACGTAACTTCCAACTTGAGATAGGCAACCCAAACTTTCAGCTTCTCTTCCTCTTTGCGAATATTGATACTCTTAATCGCACGTTCCGCCACTTCTCTCGCCTTTGCTAGTTCGCTAACTTTCATCTGGAATTCCATATATTGAATCCAAAGCTTCGATGAATCCGGCTGGCCTAGCAGTAGTCGCTCATAGTCGCTAGAGGTTTGGGGGCCATGGGCGTCGAGTTCGGCTGTGCGGTCGACTTCGATTTCTCCCTTTCTCCGCTTCTTCGTCTTCTTGTCGCTATCCTTCTTCTCTTGTGCTTGGTCGTCTGAATCGGAACCAGACTCGTCGAATGGGTCAGCAGACCAGGCAGACTTCTTGCCAAGACCAAGACCACCAGACTTTGTGATTGGCGCGTCTTCCATTTCCTCATCTTCGTCGTCTTCGCCATCATCATTTTCTTCCTCTTCCTCATCGTCGTTGTCGTCATCATCCCCGCTATCGTTGCTCAAAAGCTTCTCAAGTAAAGCTTTCTGCTCCTCCGACATTTCCTCATCATCGCTTTCCTCATCGTCCTCAAGGGCAACGCCTCCAGCATCTGAGTCGTTTGATTCCATATCGGTATCCTCGTCAAACAAGGAAGGTCTGAGGCCAAAGCTAATTCGTCGCTTTACGGCGTCAACCTCCAAAACCAAAGCCTTGACAGCATCACCTTCTTTGTACAGCTTGGTGGCATCCTTGACAGCTTCGTCAGCCATCTGGCTCCGATGGCAGAGACCACTGACATTGCTCGATTTGTCAACCAGAATGAAGGCTCCAAACTCTTCAACCTTTCGAACCTTGCCAGTAACGACAGAACCTTTCTTGATATCGTTATAAGTAACTAGCGGCGTGTAGTCTTCGTCGACCGCAGAAGCCTTCAGGCTCATTTCGACCTGTTTTAGGGCGCTGTCGACGGAAAGAACACGACCCTTGACCAGCTGATCAACCTGAAAGAGATCTTTCCAATCCTTCAAGAACCTATCCGAGAGATTGGCAATCTTAACCAGAGCTGTAACGTGGCCACCGAGCGCCACAAAAAGGCCTTTATCAGACACATTTTTGACAAAGCCACGAACCACATCGCCAGCTGCAACTTGTGACAGATTCGCAATTTCCTTATCGGCTACGGGCAGAGTTGAACTCAGGATTCGAGAGGGGCGCATAGAAAGTCTCAAGCGTTTATTGCTGGCATCCACCTCCACAATAGCCACTCGTATGATCTGATTCTTCTTGTAATTGAGGGTATTAATATCGTCATAGTCGTCTGCCATGTCAGGTAAGTGGACAGGTCCAGAAACAATGTCGCTGAGTTTCACCATAAGCTGGCGCTCATTAACTTTCGTAATCTTTCCTGGTAAAACCATGTTTTGTTTTAAAGAAGTCCAGTCGACACCTTGTGAGTCGGTCGAAGAGCGGGCTGAAAGGTCAAGACGATTTTTTTCGGCGTCAATAAATTTGACTCTGACCTTCAGCGCTGAGCCAACAGGAAAGTTTGCTTCCAAATCATTCAGGAGGGAGAGGTCATCCGAGGCCTCCATAGCGGAAACTCTACCGCGAACGCTAGGAGAGAGATTGACCCAGAGGAATTGAGGCGTAACGTTGTTAACGTATGCGATGTGCGAGTCTCCAACCTTCAGTGATTCGAGTGAGAGTGTATTTGGGTTTTCACCCTCGACATCGCTGTTCTTGGCGGACAACTCAAGAACGGAGTGAGCTGATCTGTGGGAGATAGGCAAGAAACGGTGATCCTTGGCATCGTGAACGCCAATGACCTTTACCTTGATCTGTTGTTTTCTGTGGAACTTGTCAAGTGGCTTCTTAGGATCTGTAATATCCTCCCACTTGTCAAAGACTTGAGATACGTCCACCCGACCTTGAACTTGGGTATCGGTCAGCTGCACGTTGAGTTGGGTTTCCTTAACGGAGGTTACAACAGCCGTCACGACGGTTCCGAATTCGAGGCCATCCGCAGGAGCAGACACTTTATCCTTTTGTTTCTCAGTGACCTCCTCAATTGGGGCCGCAGTTGCATGAGCAACCATGATGCGGCGCAAGTCATTGATAACAGAAACAATCTTTACCTCAATGGACTCATACTTGTGCATACCAAAGTCCGGCTTGGACTGCACATCCGCAGGCAGTCGTGACTTTGGTAGGAGGGCGTAAAGGTTACCAGCAAATTGAACGAAGACGGCTGTCTGAGTAACATTTCTCACAAAAGCCGGGACAATAGCGCCTTGCTTGGCGTCCTCGAAGTTGGAAATCAATTTGCCCTCCTTGGAGGCTTTGATGAGACTGGGTTTCTGAGTCAGGATAATAGCTCTTCGCTTCTCATTTTTGTCGAGTACCATGAGGTCAGAAAGGGTCTGTCCGGCCGAGATGCGCTTCAAAGCAAACTGGTTTTTGGAGGCGGACTTGTCGGTGAGGTGACCAACAGGAAGGATGGCCTTGAGTTGGCTGTCTACCAGCTCGACGAAGACTTGATCCTCGGTCTTCTGAGTCACCTTGGCGGCAACAAGCTCTCCTAGTCTCAGGTTCTTCAGAGCTGTTTGCTTGTCCAAGCCAAAAGCTCCAGGATCCTTGCAGGAGACAATCAGTCGGCGCTGTTCAGGGTCAACGTGGAGTATGTGCACGCTGACAACTTGACCGATACGGAAGTGCTCATTGGGATCGCGGATGTAGGCTTCGCTCATTTCAGAGACAGGCAAAAATCCCTTTAGGCGACCGTAGAATTGGATGTGCGCCCCATTGGGCTGGAGCTTGATGATGGTTCCAGGGACTTGCAAGCCAACAATAGCATCTTCATGGGATTTGATGACTGGGGCGTCGGAGTTGACCAAGGTCTTCTTCAATGTAAACCGAATCTGTTTCGTGAACGGATTGGTTGACAACACTCGGGCCTTCACCTTCATACCCTCGCGGAACTTCTTCTCAGGGTGCTGCAACTTGATATCTGATAAGTGGCGCTCGGCGACGTAACCGGTGATACCATCAGCAATATTCAAGATCAAGCCCCTGACACCCTCTTCCTTGATGACTAGCTTCTCAATCCCACAAGTGATGACGGCGCCTATAGGAACGTCTTCCATACGAATGTACTGTTGATCGAGGATGCTCTTCTCAAAAGACAAATGGAACTGACCGTCTAGTTCGCTATAACCAACAACGCGTCCCTTGTGAACTGAACCAACTTGATAGGGCCCGCTAGATTCGTACAGGGCATCGACTTTGCCGTCCTTGACTCGAGAAATATGAACGAAGCCGCCCAAGCCAGCGATTCCGGTATCTACAAAGAGACCAATTTCGCTCTCAACGCGTCGAACAGTACACTTCTCTACCAACGACGAGATTGGCAAAACTTCTGTAGGAAGGTTTTTGTTGTCCTTGGCAGGGTGCTTGCTTGTAAGCGAAGTGATGTGAGGGAGCAAGGAGATGCCAAACTTCGGTTCCTTGGCTGTAGGGAAGTTGCAAATTACTCTGGCCTTGACCTTGGATCCGACTTTGTAGGTAGCTTCCAGATCAGTACCAAGGGGTCCGGCTCCCGAATGAACAAGATCCGCAGTCACGTCCAAATGTCCAATGACTTTACCGGCAAGGCCACGTCGGTCGGTGTTGGTAATTAGGACATCCACGTTGGTGCCAGGAAGAAAGGTGTTTATGGTGGTGGCCTCTGTCGGGACGCCTTTGGGGCTACCGAGTTTCTTTTGCTGCAGAGAGAGTTGAGCAACGTTTCCATTTGAAACCTTGCCGGTTACTTGGCACAGAAACACAGATCCCTCTTGTAGTCGGCTTTGGTCGATGGTGGCGTCAATTTCGCCATGGGGTAAGAAGGCTCGAAGGTCGGGAATGCCGACATCCATAACGCAACCACGATCCTCGACACTGACGACGGATGCCATAACGGTGCTGTTGGCGACAATATCATCTTTGCCTAGGCCTGAATTGGTCTCCGTGGGTCGCAAAGAAAGCTCGATTCTTCGCTTGTTCTTGCCATTGCCAATCGCTGACTCGTCCATGGTGGACACGACATACACTCGCAGATACTGGCCTACAACAAACATGGATTTGAGGTCAACATCAGTTTCGTCGGATGATTCGTCTTCTTCGTCGTCTTGCTCGGCCGCGGCCTCTTGTACCCGGTTGGTCAATTGCTCTGAAACAGCGACGACTGATACATGGCCGGTAAGGTTGTTGGGAAGAGCCACTTCGAGATCCAGGTTGTTCCTTCGGGTGATTTGACCAAGCACGAGAGAGCCTTTGACAAGTTTCTACAGCCGTTAGAATCGCGGGCGAGCTTGATATTGTAAATGAACAATGAAAGACAGGTGAAATTCAGCAATTACCTTGAAATTGAGACTCTCCACCTTGACAAAGTCTTCGGAATCCTTATTTTCGGCGCTCCTCTTGCCGCCTTTCAGAGAAACTTTTCTCTTCTTTGGTATCTTTTGAGCTTTGCCGCCCCTAGTGTCGAATTCTTCTTCGCGACGAGCGTCGGCCTTGGCTTCCAGCTGAATCTGTTTATGTTCCAATGGCGTAAGAACGCTGCCGCCACCTCTAGGAAATATTGGTTCTTCATTTTTCAGGAGGGACACAACAGGTGCTTTGGGGTGAGCGTCGTTGTCGCTCGTCTTCTTTGGCTGGGTTTTGGCTGTCTTTGATTTTGCGATTTCGGGAGCATCTGTCTTTGAAGGTCGGCCTTGTTTGGTATTTTTAGCCGATTTAGCGGGAGGCTGCCCTCCAGGGGCGTCCTTTCGCTTGAGATTACTCATGGCGACGCAATGCAGCGAAAGCGAATTCGTGCCTTGAATCTCAAACTCGGTATAGAGATTCGTGAGTCCTCAGTTAGCATGGCTAGGCCTGTTGGATATTTTTTTTCTTGCCGCATGGCGATAAGCCGATAAGAATAGGAAGGGGTTTAGCGTGAGTCCGGGCGGGGCTGATGTCCGGGTTTGTGGCGGTGGCGCGTGTGGCCCAGGGTTGAACAGTTGGGTTCAAGATCCGTGTGGTATTGCGGTGACCAGCGGGGACAGTTCAGTTATTCAGCCTAAGTACAGAGCTGCGCACTAGTACTAGAAATCGCACGCCCAGGCCACTGGCATCAGCGAGTCGTGGGCGAGCCCCAAGGCGCGTGCAGGGCCTGGAGGATCGCGACTGGCGCCAGACATCTGGAGTTGCTGCACCAGGACAATGGACGCTGTGTAGCCCCGGGCCTGCTCCGTACTCCGTAGCCTACATCTAAGTAGCCTGGATCAACGCCATCAACAATGCCCATCATCAACAATGTCCATTCACATCCCTCGGGCTGGATTGTGGATTGTGGCCACGCGGTCACCAGGCACCAGCCCTTCGTGTGTCTCCAGAAATACACATGCATCCAGATGCCACCATTTAGCTCAGCAGCGTTGGAATGCGAGGCTAGACACTCCGAACTAGGGCTCTTCGTGCATGCTGGTGTCTCGCCAGTTTATTTTCTGTTTATCTGTTGTCTCTCGTGCCACCTCAACCTTTGCAGAACAACAAGTTGCCTTCTCCATCCGTCATCCATAAATAGGTTCATGGACACGGCAAAACGAAGCCGTCATTGATGATATGATGATTCCTCGAAAGCGACAGCGTCCTAACCCGGCCGAGGCCAGCAGCATTAGTTTGCCCACAACTGCGCTGAGCCGGGAAACAGCGACGTCACTTTCACAGTCCCTGTCCATGCATGCGCCATCGCCGGCTGCCAAAGCACCCCAACCAGCACCCCAACCAGATCACCCAGATCATCCCCGTCGACCCCGTCAACCCGCTGCCTCGGAAGCTGAGGCTGCAAGTACACGGCTCAATGTCCTCGTTGGTCCTCAACTGCTTCCATCTCTACCACCGTCAATCCCCCCAATGCCGCCATCTCAATCCACGCATCCTCACGGTGCGCCTCCGACTCACCCCCTAGCCCAGAAGCAGGTACGCATCATGTCACATTCAAATTGCGTTTAGAGTGTACAAAAAAAGGAATCTCACGCCATGTTGTCACAGGTCCGCAAGGCAAAGAGTTGGTACGGCCCATGGCCCAAAACACCAAGGAAAGCCACCGCCTTGACTTCGGTTGCACGTGAAAATATATTGGGCGGAACCGTCCGGTCCGCAGCTGCCCCAAACCTTGATCGATTCGACTCGTCAAAAAAGAGTGCTGCCGAAACTGCAAGCATTCGAGGCGATTCACGATCCGTTTTCCTGTCCAAAGTTTTCGAGGACCAAATGCCAGCTGTTGCCACTGACACGGCGACCGTCGACGATAACGCCCAGCACGAGGAAACCAGCATACCGCAACCTCCGCACACACCAAAAGACATTCACGCCACAAAAGATAGAAATGACACAAAGGAAGACGAAGTAATAAAACCACAAGCAGAGACCTCAAATTCACCGACCGCTCCGCCAGCCGCGTCTGCTGCCCCTCCCCCTCCATCAGGTTGGCTAGTTTGGTGGACCAAGACTCCAACCACGGAACAACAAACAGTTACAGTAACATCTACCACTCTTGACAATACGGATAATCCTACGCCAGAGAATAGACCCTTTACTCCTCCCGAACAGACTGCCCCGCCGGACTCGGTCCCCAGGGAACCTCCGCCAAGTGCACCAACGGTATCATCCACCTGGCGATTCGGCTTTTGGTCTTCTACCAACAACAAGATGGACAAGACAGACCCCGAAAAGGAGGGCAAGGTAGAGGGGGCTCAACCTAAAGAGCAACAAGACATTGCCATGGAAGACGCTCCAGCCCCGGCGGCTGCCCCAGAGAATGAACCTTCACCGAAAGCTGGGTCAACGTGGGCATTTTGGTCACGGGCATCGCCGAGCAAATCCAGTAGCAAGATTTCTTCCTCGGGCTCTGGCGAAATGGCTGTTATTGGCGAGGGATCAGAAGCGCACCCGAAACAAATGAGTGAAGTGGATGTCTCTAGTCCGCAAAGCAAAGCCTCCAAACAAGAGACACAGGCCAGGGAGGCGCAACCACAGGCGAAATCAACTTGGCGTAGGACAAAGAGAGTACGGCCATCTTCTATTGAAGCCGCAACAGATTCAGATGCATCGACGGCAACGCGGACTGCTACACCAGTTATCGAGGAACCTCAGGGCCTCCCGCCCCCTCCAAAGGAGCCCAAGCCCCCAGCGCCGTCTACAAAAGCCGAATCGTCGAGCAAATCGGCAGCTGAGGCCGAATCAGTGGCAAAGCAGCCTCCTAATTTGCTGCTTCCCTCATTCACCAGCACCTATCAGATGAAGGAGAACCCTTCAATATTACAGCAAATTACACAGCTTTTGCTTCGAACCTCTCAGCCACCTGCTAACCACGTCTTCCGGGTCAAAGATCCACCCAAGATCCGAAAGGCTATCGCCATCGGCATACATGGTCTATTCCCGGCAACCTATCTCCGACCCATGATTGGCCAACCTACGGGGACATCGCTAAGATTCGCCAACCTCTGCGCAGAAGCCATTCGTCGATGGACGGATGCTCACGGCTCTCCTGACTGTGAAATTGAAAAAGTCGCCCTTGAGGGCGAGGGTAGAATCAGCGATCGGGTGGACAACCTGTGGAAACTTATGCTCAATTGGATTGATCACATTCGCAGGGCTGATTTCATCATCCTAGCATGTCATTCTCAGGGCGTTCCTGTAAGCATCATGCTGTTAGAGAAGCTCATTGACATGGGCATCATCACCAATGCCAAGATAGGAGTTTGTGCAATGGCAGGGGTGGCTTTGGGTCCGTTTCCAGATTACAAGTCTAGCATTCTCATGGGGTCGGCGGCCGAGCTGTGGGAGTTTGGTAATCCTCAGAGCACTAATTCGCAACGATTCGAGGCCTCTTTGAAGCGAGTGTTGGACCACGGGGCAAGGGTGACGTTCATCGGCAGTATCGACGACCAATTAGTGCCTATGGAGGTGAGAAATCCTTTTTGACTTTTTCGGACGGGGAGATAATGTATGCTAACTCATCTTCTAGTCGGCCGTTTATTCTCCTGCCAGCCACCCGTACATATACCGTGCCGTCTTCATCGATGGCCGAATCCACGCACCAGACTTTATCGCACACCTAGTTGGGTTCGCCCTGAAATTACGAAACTTGGGAGTCACCGATCACGGTCTCGTTCGTGAACTGTCTGTGGCGCTGGCTGGGTCCTTGTACTCAGGTGAAGGTCACTCCCGATTATACTACGACCCAGCGGTATACGACCTCGCCATATGCCACGCTCTGGAAACAACGTCCACCCCATCCCCCGTCACATGTGAGGTTGGCCCCCGCGGAGGTCTAGCATCTGCCAATCCGTACGTGTTGCCGTGGATCATGCGCGGCATGCTAGAAGAAAGTTTCGTAAAGACGGAACTGAGCAGCGAGACGGAGGACCTATTGCAGCAATTTGATGATTGGAAACCGTCAAATAAGGCGCTGAAAGATGTAAAATACCGTTTGGAAGCGGTGCGATCGAAGCTTTAGTCTTTTTTATTTTGTTTGTTATTTTCTTTGTGAGACATCTGCGTATCATGGCGAGGAGTTTGAACGTTTTATATACATATACCACATAGCGGATCTTGCATGATTTTTATTTAGATGAACAGATTACAGGATGGCCAAAGAGCTCCAGCAGCGTCGGCATAGATGTTGTATACAGAATAGATCAATACACGACTTGACTACCTATCTGGCCGCTTCCAACGCGGTCTGTTCCTTTTATTAAATTACGTGCCGTGTGCTCTAGCAACATGCGTAATAAGGCACGATATTCTTTGCCCTTCATTTCGTCTTTATAGCTTAGTCGTTATATCCCGCCTGCTCGCTATTTGTACCCAAACTCGTCGGTTTCACAACATCAGGGTTCCCAGACCGATGCCTCTTGCTTCTCACCTCTCCAGCCTAGTGAATTAACAGCACCGTATACCCTTGAAGGCGGCTTTGGGCACTGCAATAGCTACTTCCCATGCATTTATCCTTCTGAATATCCTATGATCCTACGACGCACGGGTACGCCTCGCATCCTCGTCCGGACAACCGCTTCGCCTCGGGAATCAAGCAAATACGCGTCAGCCAGTAGGTCCACGCCCGTCGTATATCCCAAGGTGGAAGTAGTGCATGAGTCCCACCGCAGAAAGGAACGTAGGTACATATATGTCGCCGGTGCGCGTGCGCGATGTTAGTTAGGGATGGCATACTCTTGTCACTTGTGAGTGTATGGCTACGCTGCCACGTGCACCACATGCAACGTCGGGCGTTGCATGAACATGAGCACACGGCTGTCTCTGTATATCGCCAGCACGCAGGGTTTACCGCAAAGTGAGAGGTCGTGAGCACGAACCGGATCCTCAATACATTCCGTGCAAGAGCTTGCCTGCACATTTAGCATCGAGGATACCTAGCAGGCAGCGAGTCTAGCACATACAACATAGTCTCGAGGTGTGATTTTGCCAAAAATTAAAAAAAAAAATTACTCCGCAACACCAATGTAGTGCCATATCATATATCAACACGGTGTCTAGAATACTGTACACGGCAGGCCCCTGCTCCAAGCAAATCATATAATACACGGGCGCCCAAAAAACAAACAAAAACACCTCAGCAAACGTCATCATCTCCTGCCCAACTTCCAGGCGTCAATACGGTCCTGGATCTGGTCCCAGGTCATGGAGTGGCTCGTCAGGCCATACGCCTGCGCCTCCTGGACGACGACGGTGGGCGCGCCGCTCCCGCGGCCGGGGTTCCCAAGCGTGCCGTGGACAACCATGCTCGCGACCCTCCGCAGGTCGCGGACGGTGAGGGCCTCGATGCGCGCGCACATGTCCCGGACGGGGATCTTGTGGCCGTGGACCTGGACGGAGCGGCCGAGGTCCTCCAGCTCGACCATGCGCGACTCCAGGTTCATTAGCAGGCTCGACCGCAGCTGGTTCTTGGCCCGCGACACCTCGCCCTCCTGCAGGCGCGAGAAGCCCGTGTCGAGCGTGAGCGCCCGCAGCTCCTGGCACATGACGTCCAGCATGGCCGACGTGTGGCCCGGCAGGCACGACGCCGAGATGCCAAACAGCCCCGAGTCCGTGTATGAGTGGTTGAAGGACACGCACGATTCCACCCAGCCGTACTGGTTGAGCACGTTGGTGTACAGCCGCGAGTACATGCCCTTGCCTGGGCCGCCGGCCGAGAACGAACCCCCGCCGCCGAGGAGCGTCTGCAACGTCGCCAGCGCGTAGATGTCATCCGACCCCACGGGAAGGCCCTCGAATGCCAGGTGGATATGCGTAAAGTTGGTCTGGTTGAGCGACGGCGGTTGCGCCGGCAGCGAGAGGAATCCCCCCGTGTAGTGGGCCGGGAAAGCGGCAATATCAGCGGGCAGGTTGTTCAGCACAGCGGCGTTGCGAGGCGCCGACGTGGACAGGTTCTTGATGAACGGAATCTTGGACATGATGTGCGTTCGGGGAGTTGCCGACGACGACGACGACGCCGACGTATACGAAGAAGAAGACGAAGCGGAGTCGGTGTCGCTCTCCGTTTCACTCCCCGTCACCTCCCTCGCGCCCGGCAAACTCGTGCTCTTCATGTCGCCGAAGAACTGCTCCGCCAGCCGCACGGCAACACCATGATCGACCCCCGCAAACGCCAGCACCATTCTTTCCGGCTGGTAAAACGCCTCTCTGTACTTGAGCACCGTGTCCCTCTTGATCTCGCCCAGTCTCTCCTCCGGACACAGCAGCGGATTGCCCAGGGTATTGTCCTTAAACGCGGCTGTGTGCACCAACTCTGGCAGGATAAGCTCCGGCTTGCCCCAAATCTCGGCGATTTCATACCTCGCCGTCTCAATCTGCTCGGCGACCTCGTCCTCGGTGATGTTGGGATCGCGGATCGTCTCGGCCAGCAGGGAGACCGTTTCGGGGACCGCATTGTTGAACGTGGCGGCCTGGTACATCATGGATTCTCGCGACGACGCGCACTGGATGTTGCCGCCGAGATTCTCCACGCGCTCGAGCATGGCGTCGGCCGTGTGCGACGAGGTGCTCTTGAAGGCCAGCCGGTCCATGATGTGCGACACGCCCCGGAGCGAAGGGGTTTCGAAGCGAGACCCGGCCTCGACGTAGACGCCCACGCCGGCGAAGGAGCCGGGCAGTGCCTCGGATGCCACACGCAGGCCGTTGGGGAGAGTGGTGATCTGGTCTAGTTCCGTGGGTTCCTATTCAGCCGTGAGCATTTGCCCTCAGTAGTCTCGGGGACGTTTCGTTTCTCCGGCCATCAAGTGCCACGGGTACCCGGCACGAGAGAAAACAGACAAGACAAGAACAAACTTTTTGCAGTCCCTCTACTCTCACCGTCGCCATCCCCCTCCTCCACGCATTTCCCCTCGCCAAAAACCTAGTCGTCGGCGAGAGCCGCGCCGAAAGCTGCCGCAGCATGGTGGGTGGTGCCTCGATGCCGTCGTCTCTTTCCCCCCTGCCGTTTACAAATCCCCTCGTAGCTTGGGTAAAATCAACCAGAACGCAAAAGTCTAGCAGTCGTTGAATCTGCCCGTCGAAGCCAGCTCGCTTGATAGGGGATGATGCGATGAAGGTGACAGCGGCAAAATTTCATTGCCGTCACGTTTCCAAGGTAGTTAGTCGTCGGTTGGCTGCGGATGGGACCCAGAAAAAAAGTTGGGTCTGTGGTGTGGCTTTAGGATGCCGAGTGACGGGAGTACTCGGCGATAAATCGGATCTGACGTCGGACGGAGGTCCCGACTCGACTCACCTTGCTACTACTATTACTACGTAACTTACTGCTCACTTTGGGCCTGTCCAGGGCCAGCCATGACGGATGGACGATGGATCGTCATTGACTATGTAGCCCTTTTTATTTCGCTCGCAATATACTTCGTAGCAAAGAACACAGCTCGCACAGCAATCTCCGAAGTAGCTTCAAATTCAAATTCAAATTCCCAGGCAAACGCAGCAAAACTGCTTTATTAATACTTAAGCGGCAAATAGATGCGGCGTCCAAATGCGCCCAGGAATGCAGGTCTGCGTATAGTGATATACCCAATTTACCAATCCAATGCTATACAAAAGAAAATAAAAGTCGTTTCGCAGGATGAACATGTTCCAGCTCCAAGACCACTTGTCGGGAATGCAGCCTAGAACCCTCAAAATGAACAAAAGCAGGAACGCCGTCTATGACAAGAACACTGCGGGAACCGTTGGAAAAGGTGACATGTGTCGCTCGCTATGCTCTCCGAATAAAAGAATGGTTTCGTCAGGCTTGCCATGTATCGCACTTCTCCCCGTTCCCTCATCTCGTTTCCATACAAAACCACACAATCACCGTCCCTATCAAACGCCGATTCTTCATTGGCACCGGCCCTCCTCAGCGAATGGAATCATCGCTCTGGTTAGCACCGCCGCCGACATCCATTTCAGCTGCAGCATCTAGGCTTCGCATTTCGGGGCTGCCAGTAGCAGCCCGCTGCCCTGCACTGCCGTCAAATACCCACGGTCCAGCATTGTTTCTCGGCGTGATGGGGCCCTCTGCCCCGCTGGATGATGGTGATGGGGATCGGTGCTCACGTAAATGGCCTACACGCCCCGAGCCCGAGGCTGGATTTGTGATAGGCAGCGGCTCTGAGGCTGTGTGCAACGAGTTGCCTGTCGGCCTTTCCTGGGGGCTGTCTGACTCATTGACACTCATTGTAACATCTACATCCATAGCATCCGGGTCTGGTGCCGCGGCTTCTGTGGACTCGGCAACAGGGGGTTCCTCTGGTTGTGGATTTTCGGATTCCTTTTTATCCGCATCCAAGCCATCGTCGTCTAGTTGCTGCCATTCTTCAGATGGCTCATCCACATCGGCCTCGAGATCGGCTCCTGCCCGACAGTTGGGGCAGACAAAGATGGGATATTGCGACGACGTCAAAAGTGATCGCACACATTTAAAGTGCCATGTGTGAGAGCACGGTGCGACAAATAAAGATTGGCATGGCTGCATATACATAATATTAGCACATATGGATCCGAGTACCGAAGTTGCCCAGTAGTTCGAGCGCCTACCGCAATAGAATTCAGGCAAATGGAGCAATCTTGCGAGCTTTGTGAGCTCGATCCAGACGCTGCTCCCGCAGGGGCGCCCGTCGCCATGGTCCGGAGACGTTTGTGAGCTGCGACGCTGTACGAGGTTAGTCTTCCATCTTTTTCCTTCATCAAAAGCAGAGCGCTTTGAACTCACTTGAAGCTGTTCAGCTTGCTCTGCCAGCCGCGGTTCAGCTCCAATCTCATCTTGACGCAGCGGAAAATCATCTCCTCGCCGCCCTTAAAGTCAATGCCCAGCTGGACAATGTCGCCGTCGTTGACCGGAAATGCCTTGCTCTCCTGCGACGGGGCGCTCAGCCTAATGTGGTTCAAAAAGGTCCCAGACGAGCTCTTGACATCCTTGATGAACCACTTGCCATCTTCGCACCAGAACTCGCAATGTCGGCGACTCACAACTTTGCTCTTGAAACCCACTGGTGCTGCGGACGGCTGGTTGTTATTCATATTGGCGGCCTGGCCATCTCGTTCTGAATATCGCCCCACACGAATGATCTCGGTGCCATTTGGCAGGGTTCTCGAAATGGGGGAGAAGGAGAGCGAGGGCCGAGTCGATCGAAGGTCGTAGTGTGCGGAGAAGCGTATTGACGGCACTGTCTCTGGGGCGCCGTTGGCCGCAGCAGAGGCAGAGGCAGGAGCAGTAGTACCATTTGTGGCAGACGAGGCTGCGGGGGCATCGCTCACAGCACGAGGTCTCGTTGCAGCCATGTTGGACTGGCCGCCGTTGGGTGTCGAGTCTGGCGAAGTGGTTTGGCTCGCCGCCCAAGCCTGCGTGGACGTAGAACTGGTCGTCTCTGGAATCGTTGGCGGGGGGGTGTTGGATGAGGCACCGTGATTCTCTCGTGGATTTACCCGCGGCGACAATGAAGACGTGGCGTCGGGGGATGTGCTGACAAGAGTGAGACGATTGGGGTTTTGCGAAGCGGGGGAAATTGTCGACGACGGGGTGTAGCTGACGGATCGGGTCAAGTTGCCATTCTGCGTCTGGCTGCTGCGATGGGATGAGCTGGCGTTGGCGTTGGTGTTGGTGGATGATGAGGATGAGTGGTGTGAGTCTCGCGACAACAAATGGTTGTGGGTGTAGTTGCGCAAGTAGGTCAACCCTCGGAGTCGGCTTGGGCGAGACGGCGAGACGGGGACGGGGTTGGCACCCTGCGGCCCGGGAGGAGGAGATGAGACGGGTTGTGTGAACATGATGTGATGGTCAAGGCAACAAAGGTGCCTCTCTCTTTGTACGATCTAGAAGTGCAAGCTGTGAAAAATCTTTGTTGGCCGTCTGTGACTTGCCTCAAAGTTGGTTGTCAGCGGACGCGGCCTAATACGAACAAGGCGACAGACAGGGCGGCAAACGAGGGGGGTCGAAATGTTGGCGACGCCAGGCGTTGAAGTTTCACTCAAGCTCAGCTGAGCAGCAGCTGAGCAGCAGCGTTCAGGGTTGCGGAAAGCCCCAAACTGCCCCGAGTTGGTGGTGTTCAGGTAGGTGCGGAGAATCAGAGAATCAGGTGTGCACGTCAATTGATGTGCAGGCAGGGTTGATGATGGGTCAAATGTTGGCGAGCAGATGACTGGGCCGTTTGACGACTCTCGAGTCTCGCTCTCGCGACCGGCTTCAGAGTCTGACGTCTAGAGATTGCCTGCTGCGGGAAAGGGGCGCCCGGCCGTCTCTTTCAAGGGCTCAACTTCTCTTCTCTCGTCGAGATTGGTTCGCAAGGCCAGGGGCTGAAAGGAGGTTTCGTCTGCAGGATCGCGGCCAGACGGATTCGACAGAACAAAGCAGTGTTGGATGCAAAAAGCCAGTCTTTGTCGACGGTCCGAAGGGAAGATGGTTCTTTATCCGGCGCGTTGGCAGCCTCACACCACCAACCAGGCTTGGCTGTACATGAACCGATTCACGGTGGACACACCAGTTCACCCCAGGTGGCCCCGGCTGACGCTGGCGCTGGCGTCGGCGTTGGCGTTGGCGTTGGCGCCGGAGCCAGAAGTTACGTACGGAGTAAGTCTGTCTACACGTACTACCCAGTAAGCAGAAGGGGGAGGAAACGGTTGATGCAGAGGCAGATGCAGACGCGGCGGCGATTTGGTCACTGTCGAGATGTTGGTGATGTATTTGGCGTTTTTTTGATGGGATCATGTCGAAACATTGAATAGCCCAGCTGCATATGTGCATCTCTGGCTGCTGCTGCAGACACGCCCGGCCGCACTGGAGCCCTCAAGTGCTCCAACCCTCTTGCCTCTCCATGTCATTTGAACTTCCTTCTGTGCTGGTTTTTTTAAGTGACAAGCGATTGGTCTGAGCCAACGCCGCCCGATGACCTGACATGGATTTGATGCATCTTGCACCCCCGACATCGAGCCGCCTTCTCACGCTCCTCCCGCTCTCCACGTCGCGCACTCACGCTCTCGCCGTCCGCCGTCGCTCATAGGCGCCATTGCCACCAGCCTAGCTTCCCAACCTCCACGAGTGCCACAACTTCACAACCCACGCAACAACAGCGGTCCATATCAAAGCTCCATGTCTTCTTTCAGGGCTAGGACTGCTTGGAATTGCTTGGGCTGTGTGTGGGCCTCGCCAAACCATGGCGTCAACGAAGTACGAAGTAGGGCCTCCAACTCGACCCAAGGCCGCCGTGTGGCTGCTGCGGGTCTCGCAATCTGGGACCTTCTTGACTCTGTCATCCCGTATCTCTAATTACGGAGCCCGGACAACCCTAGCTGTTGGTCTCGGGACATCCGCTCGCGGTGCGTCGGCGCAGACCTAAATAAACAAAAGCGAACATCTGGGCTAGTCACTATGAACTAACAGACCAGACCGATGCGAGATAACAAGCTCGAATGCTCCGGACCGAGTATGCTCTTTTCCGTAAGTCAGGAGCAAGAAAAGATGCATTCTATACATAGGTGTGGCGTGTCGTGTCTTGGAGATGGTTCCAGATTGCACCCTCGCTCTATCGACATATCACCTCCAGGCAGCTCCACGTCTGCCCGATTTAGCCACTGGTCTGAAAGCTGCAGGATGATAGCCTCCAGATGTCCCACGCCCTAGCAGCCTGTAGTCTGTGTGCACGGCCAACGGCTGGGCGAGAGCACGCAGGGGCGACAGGTCACCAGCGTACACGATCTGCATCGAGACGGGTGGCGCCCAACCAGCAGAGGCCATTGATCACAGCTGAGCTCGCGTGGTTTCTTTCATCGCCTTTCCAAGAGTCTGAAAGAGCAATTGTGGAACAGAGCCTGGTTTGTTGGTCCATGTTCAACATCAAGCCGTAGCTCTGTGAGCATTGAATTCTGCTCCCGCATTGTTCTTATAAGGTGGCTGCCACCTGAAGCGCTCAGGCGGCTCATGGCAAACTTTAAATCAACATTATTGTCAACCTAGGGACGGAGTATCTTACTTCCTGCGTCAAAATCCCCAAATTTGGCCGCATTCTGCAACGTCCTAAACCACCAGGAGCCAGAAGAGTGAACCAAACAGATGAAGGTAAACATGGTTCGTTCAATCAGAGGCTGCATCACGCCCGTGAAGAGCGTTAAGCATGCTGCCTTCAGAAATTAAAGGAGCCCTCGTGCCCGACTCATGGGACGAAATGAAGCGTCACAAGTGGCAGTCTGTGTGGAAAGAGCCGTCACACCAAAGCAAACACGCCCAACCCGGCTGGGATAAGCACATGATGATGAAGGAATCCTGAGCCCACTCCGATATTACTCGCAATCTTGTATCTACAGACGGAGGGGGCCCTGACGGTCGCCAATATTTGTAGTTGAACAAATCGGATCTTGCCGTTCAGACCATTCCGCGAAGATTAATGTTGCCCGCCTCATCGAACGTCCCATTTACTAGCACTCCTAGATTGTAAAAGCCCGCCCGCATTTGTCGTAGCTGTGAAGCCAATCGCCATCAGTGGCATCAGAGTTGCATTCCCAGTGGATTCTCCCATCAGCCCGCGTGGCACTTGGCCCATCACAGCAAACAAAAACTTGACCAGCAGATCCCTTCTCGTCATCGCCCCCAAAATCAAACCGTCAAACAACTGTTGTTCCAAAGGGTATCTTGATCCCAGGGCCTCGTCGTTCCCACGTCGCATGCAATAGCCACCAGTCCCTGCCGCGAGTCGTGGTGAGCGGGAGCAAGCCCTCCCCCCGACAAAGTACAAAATCAAGAATGCTCGCTCATTCAAACGTCTCGTCAGCCCATGTCTATCCTCTTCCCCCGTGAAGGCCCGCGACTTGTCTCTGATCCTTGTTCCAGGCATACTGTACTCCGTACTACACCATGACACTACGCGCATTCCTCGAATCCTCCCAAGTCCAGCCTGCTCCTCCGTCGGCCAGAATGTCTCCTGTCTCAGCTTTTTCCCGCGATGGTCAGCCAACGTTGCGCCGCCCGTCAGCGCACCAGGTATATTAATAGCATCTGAGCCAGTGCGCCTCCTCCCGCCTCGGTCCCCAGAGGCCGGAGTTCAGGACGAGTACTCCGTACCATCAGTAGGTAGTAGATATCTAGCGCTTTTAACCGTAATTACCCAGAGGCCCTGTGTCTCCGAAACAGCCACGTGAAGAAGCCGTCAACTGTGGCGTGGAGATCCAGAGGTGAATCCCAAGCAACGCTATTTCGACTTGTACCGAGACACCTCCTATCTCGGGCGTCTTCCATCTTGTTTCGCCAAGTCTATGCTGCCCAGACTCTCCCACTCTCCACTCCATACAGTGATATGGCTGGAAATAATTGTCCCTGTGAACCGCGGGGACAATGGAACTCGGGCCACAAAACCACTTGGCAATACGGCCAAGTAGCGTCAAGTAGCATTGGGTTGATCATCAACTCGCCGTAGCACGATTAATATGACCCTGCATCTCAAGCACTCAAGTAGAATATTGTCCTGCGTAAGGGTTCCTCCAATCATGTATTACTTCTTACACTCACAGAACTCCATGTATTAGTCAAACATAACGCTTGCTGACGGTGCGACGCTTTCGCTTCCGCCATCATCACTTCTTTAGCGCTGCATTTCCCAGTCGTTCAATCTCTCGGCCTTCTTGCGAGCCTTTCCCTGCCGCCTCCAACAGTCTCTCCCACGCCTCTAGGTTCTTGAGACGGATCGCTTCCTCGGCCGCCTTCACCCGCATTCCACACTTCTCGTACATGGTGATGGACTGGCCCGGTTCCAAGCCCGTACACTTCGGCACAAACACAGCTGCCAGTCGGGGGTTCCCCGCCTGAAGTGTCAGGTTGAAAAACGGCTGCAGTACGAGTCAAACGTTAGCTACCTGGTGATTTGCCGCCGTGACACAGAACAGATTTGAGACCAGCTTATACACACCTCCCAGCCAATGGGGCTCTTCTTCGTTTTCGAAATCTCTTCAATCTCGCTCCAATCTCGTTTCACGACCAATGCACGCAGGCTGCAAAACAGAAAAACAAAAGACATTAGTGAAGCGTCACATCATTATAGCAGAGACAAAACAAATAGCCGATCGGCAACTCTCGCGAGTGATCAACGTACCGAATCCACCATGCAACCTTTTCTGAAATTTTGAATTCGCTCTGAATCTTCTTCGCGCGGCCATTATAGCCTAGTCGAATAAGTTTAAACATGGTTTCGTTGACGCTCAGCCCCGAGAAGGAATCAGTCAAATCTCGATCTAAGGATTCTTGCAACCGGAGCAAAGTCGTCGTCTCCTTCAACGAGTACAGCTCTGGCAGATTCTCTTTGGAATCAGAAAGTAGTTTGGCCGCCAATGCCAGCTTATCCGAAGCAGTACGGGCATCTGGCTGCTGTAACGATTCGCGGATAAACACATTTGCTCCATCCGCTCGGCGGTCGTCTTGGTAATACAGGTCCTTGAGAACGCCGTTGTCGCCTTCGGTAATCGCTAATGCTTCTACCATTGCCGATGCCGTTGGTCGAGAGTTAATCACACGGAAAAACGATGCTAGCGGTAGCTTCTTCTTCAATTTCAGCAGCACAGACAGAATCAAATCGCTATCCCCGCTTTCAATCGCCTTGTCTAGTGCAAGCTCATCTTCCTCCATGTCCAATAAGAGGGGTACTTGTCTTCCCCCTCGGGGTTCATGATTCAGAAGTTCTGTTGCTAGGCGGCCACGACCTTCGTGATACGCTGTCCTTGCAATCTCCTCAAATGAGATGCCTGGTTTGCCGGATAGTCTTTCAACTACCAGTCGACAGATCGTGTCGTCATTTTCAGCTCCATTTCGTACCTTCGTAGATGCCCAGTGTACGTATATACGGTCCGTGGGTAATTTCAGGTAGCCAGCAATCTTCAACGCAAGAAGATAGTCATGCCTTTGGAGAAGGCGTCGAATTATTTTCTCCGGCGTAAGACGGTGATATTGTTCAAAAGACAGAGGCATCCCAACATTAAAATCACGTATTGCGTTCAAGACTCGCAACGTCTCGCACATGTCCACAAAGTCATCGCTGTTGTAGATATCCAGGACTGACTTGCCAAATGAAGCTGCCTTCAAAAGCCGTTTTTGCCATTTGACGTTAAATTCCCGGCCCGCCGCATTAACGCATGTGTCAACTGCTTCAGTAAGATTCGCACGGATGAGTTGAATATAGTCGTCTGCTTTGGGTGATTCAAGTTCCAGTTGGCCAACAGCGTCCAAAAGAATGGAGGCAGGCGAAGATTCAGATGCATGGCCAAAAACGTCCAGTGTGTCCGACGGTATTCTCTCCAGAAATTCGCAAAAGTCGTTTGTAATAAGTCGCGCACCATCATACTCTACCGCGACGTTAGTGCATCCTAATCAATATAAAGAATGTCCGGTTGGATACGGAGCATACCAGAAATGACATGTACTCTGGTACTATCGTAGATGTAAGACAATGACTGGTCACCAGGACCGATTACATGTACCTCATCTTCCCATGCAATCAGTGCATCTGTTCCGCACCATTCGACGTATTTTGGAGGTGTTTGTGAGTCGGAATTATGTTCAAAGAGCGGTTCTTGGAAGTCGCTTGTGATGACATGTGCGGTTCCCGTCTTTGAATACAAGTTGACGTATCGACCGTCTGGAGAGACGCTGATGTGACTAAAGGGGCCACTATCAAGAAAGCGATCTTCACAGTCTGCCGCATCTACCACGTATACTGTAGAGCCGATGCTCAGGAGAACTTCAACAGACCGGGATAAGGTATGGTCTGGTGATATAATTGCCCAGGAGTGAATCTCAGCTTCGGGTGTGGTTGCCAAAAGCTTTGGACGTGGTTCTGCGTATGAAGACACCGTGACCAAGGAGTTATTGCCCAGCAAGGCTACCATGCCGTTGTCGTAAAACCTGTAAACTTTGTATCAGAGTGTTTATTCCTTGGGGAGGGGTCATTAAGGGGAGACCTTACCGGCATGATTCGACGCCATAATTGTCTGCGCCATGGCCTAGCGAAAAATTACTGAAGTCGCCTTGCAAATCATAGCATCGTACATTGCCGTCAGCGGTTACCACCAATAAAGACTCGTCTTCCGACCAGCCCAGCCCTTTGATGCGGCTCTTGTCCCAAGGAATGGAGCGGATTTTCTTTCCCGCCAAGCTGTAAATATCAATTTCAGACTGCGTAGATCTCCCAGGCTGAAATAAGTGAAACTTTGAGTCGTCACGCCATAAAGCTGAGTCGTCGTTAGCAAAATGACCAAGAATGGACAGCAGTGCTAGGTAGTGCACAGTCTCATCCGAGCTTTGAGAATATTGCAGTATTCCCCAGGCCAGGGGAGCGTTATCGTACCTAATGCGCCGGCATATGGGGCTCCAGCAACGAGATAATTGTCAAGGTCTAAATCCTCATCGAACACCTCGGTGTACTGCTGGGTCTTGCGAAACCACTTGTCCCCTACGCTCTCCCAGTCTGCTCTTGCGTCAAGGGTGCCCATCATAAGTTGCGGTTCATTCTGGGTCGCCTCACTTCATGCACATTTGCGGGCAGGATGAAGAATAGGGACGCGTTGCCGAAGCTGAGCTATCAAAGCCGAAAGCTGTGAATCTCGACAATAGAGAGTGCTAGCTTCCCCCATATGCGAGAGACAGCTATCATTTGGCGGTCGCGTCACCAAGCCCGAGTGCTCCTGCCAATTTGTGGGGCTATTCCTCGGCTAAATGAGGATGCCGCTAGCTTCGACTCTTGCTTGTCACTTATTACAGGAATGAAAGGAACTGCCCCGCCATGCGTAATGTATCCATTCCCCGTATCTCATCCGTCAAATCGGTTATCAGTTAATAAAACGTAGCCATCGAGTTCCTTACAGTTGAGACCATACTAGCTGCTGATCCCCTTCATCCGATATGCCGAACTGGAGAGACGAGTATCTCTCATCCCTCAAGGATGCCGAGCTTCAGAACCCTGTGAACATGGAGTTGGTTCAGACATGTCGGTTCACATCCTACTGCCCCTCACTCTCACTGAGCACCAGGTGATGTGATGTGCTGCCTGCTAACTCTCTGCCCTGGCAGGTTCACAAATGGCCGATCGAATATCCGCGTTGGAGGCGGAAAAGGCAGCCTTGGAATCACGAGCCTCAAACGTAAATGTCGGTAAGCTGGCATCAGGATCAAAAGTTGGGGATGCTTCAGCCACAGACGATCCTGGCGTCGCTCAACTTCGTCTTGACCTTGCCGAGTCTCTTCGGTCCAAGGGAGTGACGGAAAGTCGGCTACGGACGGCAGAGGAAGAACTGTCCAAACTACGAACTAAGTTGAAGGATGATTCGCGGTCCATCAGAGATCTCACTACTGAGCGAGCCACCCTCACAACCAGGCTAAAGGATCGGGAGCATGAAATTCGAGAGAAACGAAAGTTGCTCGAGGTATGGAGCTGCAGATCCAGCGACCCATCAAACTGACTTCCCAAGTTACACAGTATTAACTCTCATCACAGCAAGTACAGGATGAAATGATTACTTTGAATCTTCAAATGTCAGTGGCCGAGAAAGAAAGAGACAAGGTGAAGAAGGAGAATAAGGAGCTCGTTGACCGATGGATGAAGCGTATGGCACAAGAGGCTGAGGCCATGAATCTTGCCAACGAACCGATGTTCGACAAATAGACCGAGTCACAGTTGCCCTACGACCATTCGAGCCAGCCTTTGAGCCGTTTGCAATGAAGTTGAGCCCCATGCAGGGCTGCATTGTTGGTATGTGCTCTATGCTAGCTATTCGTCACTCCAACGAACCCACAATATTGCAAAAACAAGCTATGATGTATGCGCGCGCGTATGCAGAAATGTTCCTTATCCAAAGCTCGGCTTCCACCGCTAACAATATGAATGCTCTCTAGTTCTACTACTTGCGTGTGGAGATGAAATATGATCCACCAGCATTGGTCCAACTGACAAAGCCCTCTGGGTATAAACACTCTTCCACATCAAGAATGGTGCTACCAACGTCATTGATGTTGTGGCTACTCTTGAAGTCAGCCACGAAGGACCTGAGCGAAATGATCTTGCAGCCTAATTTCAAATCCAAGAACATGCGCACCAAGTCATCGTTCAGCTGAGATGTAAAGGCTTTGTTGTTGACGAGAACGACATCGGCTCGTTTCAGGGCCTCGTGTATGGCGGTGTTCTTGCGAAAGTCGCCTCTCTCGAGGTGAGACTTGCCAGGCTTGATTCCCCACAGCATACATCTGGCCTCGAACTCTTTGATCTGGGCATCGGCCAGATTGCAGGCGTTTTCCATCATTTCGCAACCCCAGCTTTCACATCCGATTTCCAATGCAGCTTGTAAGCAGACATTCCCAACCCCGGATCCCAAATCCACAAAGACTTGATCCGACGTCATCTTGGTCTGTTCAACTAGAAGCTTTGATATGAAAGGGTGCAGAAGTTCTCCATAGACATAATCGGTGCCATTTTCGTACTTTGACAGCAGTTCGACTTTGGGAGCAACCGTTCGATCATAGACTTGATCCAGAATAAAAGCCACAAATTGTCGTGGTAGTTCGTGCATCTTATCAAGGTTTTTTGCAATGATTCCATCCTCGACCATTCCTAGTAAAGTCTCATTGTATTCGTGGATTGCAGCTTTGAAACCAGCCAGGTCTTGAATGTTCCGATTTGACGCCTTTTCCAAACGTCGAATAAGACCCGTATTGTGGTTAGTGAACGGTTCAGCTTCATCTTCGGTGAGATATGTTTCGGCGACATGGCGAACGATTCTTATACTAGCCTCAACCGCGTCTATTTTATCCTTGCCCCAGACAAGCTCAAACCTAGAAAAATTCGTCAGTCATATAACTCTGGCGGGCGATGGGCATGGCTGAAAAGACGGAGGAGTATCGGAGACGCACTTCTCTCTAGGCTGCAAACTGGGATACTGCAACTCTATGGCAACATCCTCCTTTTGCGCACCCATGACAGGCACGCATTTCTCTTCCAGCGAAGCGACCTCAACGGCGTGGACAAATTTCAGATTGTCGTTGCGTCCCTCAAAAGCCCGGAAGTGTCTAAGCTTGCGGTTGGAATCCAGGTGCTTATCCTCGGAATTGCCTCTTCGCTGCCTCTTGCGGGTATCCAAATTCATCCAGCCATCATCCTCGGCGTCGCTATCCTTGTCAAACGTTATACGCTCGCTCGCGGGGGACCGTGTCGTGGAGGAGACAGTGCCCGTCTTGCGCTTCCGATCAAGTCGCTTTTCGTCAGATGATGAAGGATTAGGCGAATGACTGGCGTAGCGGACAGCCGAAGGCTTAGGCGACGGACGGTAAACGGGAGACGAGCGCGATGACGAGGCTCCCGCGGAGGCCGGGCCGGGGCGAGATTTCGGCTTTGGTTTGCTCGGGGTCGGGGCACGTTCGACAATAACCTTTTCGATCCGGATCTTGGGCGGGTCAACCTTGAACTTGTTGCCCTTGCCGCCGAGGAGAGGCATGGCGACAGAGAGGAAGGTGGCTTAAACAAGCCAAAGTCAGAAGTCGATAGCGGGAGTAGGCGGGAGGTGACTTCGAGGCAGATCGGAGGGGTCAGACAGTCTCTCTGGTTGTGGCGGTTCGCGACAGTCTCTAGTAAATATGTCTTGTGCCTCGTGCCTCGTGCCTCGTGCCTAGTGTCTCATGCACTAGCCAGGTCAAGCCTCGTCGCAACGACCAGCGACAGCGACGGCGGCGGGCGGCGTGGGGGTGGTTAGAAGGGTCAAGAAGTGTACAGAAGAAAAATACAGGAGAGAAATAGACGAGGGGAACACAAAATAATAGAAACAAAGACAATACTACGTCTGGGCTGCTATGCAAAAGAAAATGCGCAGTTGTGTCAAGAATCAGGGTTGAGGTGCGACGACGAAGAAAAGAGGCGTCGGCGTCAGACAGCCAGTTGTCTTGCGTGTCTCTGCGCCTTCCGCCTCTGTGGGTGTGTGCGGCCCTGCGGGTGTCGGGGTGTGCCCAGGAGCGCTTGGTGCTGCACAGTGCGCAAGGATTGGCCAGCGGGGAAGGTCCTTACGTGTGCCCATGTGAACCCAGTGCGGACTGCCAGCACACGGACTCCGTACTCCGTGTTATTCCAGGACATCCAGAATATATACATGCATGCACGGGGACGTCGCACGCATCTCATGCACTCCGTCCCGGCTGCCTGGCAGCGTGCCCGTGTTGGATACTGCACAGCCCTGAATTCGCGAAATCTGTGCGACGCCCGCCTTTGTTTAGCCACAGCGCCGAGTCGGATGCCCTCGCCCCTTGTCCGTACATGACGAGCAATCAACATGACGAGAAAGAACTAGAGCCTGCCGCCTTGTCTCCCTAGAGCTGCTAGATGCCGGGGAGCGGCTGCATCTAGACTGACCGCATAATTTCAGCCACGTATGCAAGAAGCAAGCATTCAACCTTGTTCATACCCGCGCCGGTGGCTTCCCCGAAAGGACCGACTTTCCCTGGCAGCAGTCCAGCCCGGCTTAGCAACCGAGACCAATAACTGTTTCCGCCCCGGACGAATATCAACACGTCACCAAGTCAGGTTTTGGCCTGGGACTGATCATGTATGCGACGTAGGCTAGCTGTGGCGATGAGGGTTGTCGCAACTCCGGCCCAGGTTAGCTCCGTCCGGGACGGAGGCAAGTTCATCCCCGGAGTAGCCAAGGGCCTTTGCGATGCTGCGTCCGGCGTTGTTGTCGGCGTGGACTACGGTCGAGCAGCACCTGGCTACGTGGGAGTAGATTTGGTGAGTCTTCGTTGAAACACTAATCAGGCGTGTCAACTACGACTATCGAGTGAGAAACCTCGAATCCGAAGATATGCTTTGTAGATGGACCTAAGCCGGACAGTCATACCCAACAGCCTTTTACGTACGGTCATGTAAATGATGTCTGTGGTTTGGTAATTTCGATGGTCTCAGTCCATAACAGGCAGTTTTTCGACCTGTCACTCGCCTACAGCAGAGCTTCCACGTAGACTAAGCAGTCCATATCTGGGCTAGAATCCAGACCTTGAGGTGGCATTACAGACAACTCATCAGATCGGCCTGTCTATGGTGAATGGGAGAGGTCTGCTGGGCAGAGGCTAAATTATAAGATGTTTGCTTTCGCCCACCATAGGCGTATGTGGTGGCAGGGTGGTGGCAGCCCAAGTATGTCATTCGATGGCGCTGATCCAAGGCTATGAGATGGCCGACCGAAGTTCAATCATGGCCACGCTTCTCTCTCTTTAGACACTTGCTCCCAGGATCAAGTGCCACCATCATAAATTGCCATGCGGCGTGGCGATTAGAGTTTACGTAACCGGGCATGTCGTGAGTCACGAGTCCACGAAAGTCATGAAGTGACTGTAAGAAACATCGGAAAGCATTGAACACGTTTCAGAAAGCACACACGTTTCTTGGAAATTAATAAAATCATGGGACAACCGTTTCGTTAGCTGAGATGGTGACGTGTAATGACAAATAGCGGGTAGTAAGTAGCATGCTGTAGTTTGAAGGCTACCCACGCATACAGGGCCACGATCTTGTACCAGGCAGGAGTATTTTCAAATCAATGACCAGGGCTGTCACGTTTAGCCTGATCTTCTCTGATGTCGGTCTTCTGAGCATAGTAATTCACTGTTCGCTCTCAACTGCAACTCGTCGAGAGACGACCAGAGTACGGCCCTGGAACAAAAAAAGAGTGAACTTGCGGTTGATAAGCAATAAAACGATAAACTAGAAAAAAAAAATGTCAAGCTCCAAGTACGCAAGAAAGGTCTTGCACTAAGGAGCAAAAAGATCAGCTCGTCTCCCCCGGAAAGGCTCGAACTTTCAACCTCCTGATTAACAGTCAGACGCGCTAGCCAATTGCGCCACGGAGGAGCTGTTGCCAACCGGACTCTTATCGTACCCTAAGACCGCGACTGCGATTTAGTTACGGCCAAAAAAAAAAGAATCTCCCCCGGAAAGGCTCGAACTTTCAACCTTTTATAATCTATTAGCAAATATTTCCACATATCACAAGTTATCGGTTCTCTAACTCACCTCCTGATTAACAGTCAGACGCGCTAGCCAATTGCGCCACGGAGGAAAGGTTGGCGGCCCCGGAATCTTATCGTAATTTAAGAGCGCGGCTGAGATATATAGCCACAAAAAGCAAAAAAATTTCTCCCCCGGAAAGGCTTGAACTTTCAACCTCCTGATTAACAGTCAGACGCGCTAGCCAATTGCGCCACGGAGGAATTGTTAGTAAGCAGGCAGCTTATTGACTCTAGTCAATTAGCTGGAAAGAAGTCACTGTCATGACCAATGGCCAACGTAGTGGAAGGAGATAAGTGACCGCATGGCGCGGCAAAGTTTACTGTGCAAAGCTATTACATGTCTGAGAAATTTTGCGAATAACTTCACTCCCCCTTGTTGTGATTCAATCTGCAGCCAGGTTGTAGACGTACCGTATATGGATATTGGCAATGACAAAATTCGCATCATTTTTTCCGCGAAATTGTATGGGGTTCACCACACTCTAAACTTGAAAGGGTTCTACCTATTCGAGCCAAACTCTTTGATCCAGACTCTTCCTGCTGCATACATGACGCACCGTAGCTGGCAATTGGTCAATCACCAGGCGTTTGAGGATAGACGTGGTACAGGGTAGGCCACTAATCGGTGATGGTATTTTTCAGCAGTGGTAACTAACCTTTGTCTTGGCAACACTGCCAAAATGCCGAATTATGGTACTGGAAGCATGTTATGTGTCTCTTCGTAGAGCGTAATAAAGCACGATGGTGTCGAAGACAGGGGCATTTCATTTTAGACGAAGAACGGAGGAATTCACTGGTTTGCGTAACACCGTCTGGTGGGATTCATGCAAACGAAGCGACCGACTTCGCTGTCCTACCCTCAAGGCTTACCTTGTACACGTAGTATATTAGACTCTTCTTTCCGTCGTTTCTATAACGGCTTGTAAAAGGGCCTATATAATTTTTAGACGGACACACTTTATTGTAAAGGCATCTGACCGACTTTATCAAGAGGCGTAAAAAAGCGGGGCTGTTTCTGTACGACCCTCATGTAATTAATTAGCGACGTCTTTTCACAACAATCGGTCGTCCTCCGTGGCGCAATTGGCTAGCGCGTCTGACTGTTAATCAGGAGGTTGAAAGTTCGAGCCTTTCCGGGGGAGATTTATTTTTTGCCAGGTTTACCATGTCGTTTACCATCTTTTTTTTGGGCTCCTGTCCTTTGGCTATTTATTATTGTTTAGACCATCGTCGAGCGGCCCTTGATTGCGGTCTCTTTTTCGCCGTTTTATGAGACAGCATGCTTAGCTACTATAGTATCCATTGTGTCATCATGCATGGAACTGATGCGTTGATTCTATCCGAGACAACACTAGAAGATACAGGAGAGAAAGTCAATCCCATGATAAAGTTATTTGGCTACGAGGTGAAAATAAAAGAAGCACGGCGAATAACTGTCTCGCCTCTTTCTGGCCAGACGAGAACAAGCTAGGCAATGTGATAGCCGGAAGATAACGGCAATCAAGTCTCTAGCTATAACTGCATCCCCTTTCATGTAATGAATTACTTCTCCCTAATCTTGCAAGTCATTATATTCATCGGTAAGGCGCTCGATACACCATTCAGCTGGTCAACAAGAATGTTGATGCACATGAAAGTCGCAATACCACCTGCGCAGTTGCCCGCTGCATCATTATAAGGCGCCCTGAGACCAAGCCGATTTGCCGGGTCGCTTGTCGTAGCATTCTCGGCTTTAAATCGGGACTGAGGAGCTTCTCGAAGAGCTGAATAGTTAGGTCCCCAATAATTACCAGGCGTAATACGCCTCTGTAAGCGACGATGTATCGCGTCATGTAGTGTTCGTGCCGTCTCGGTGGCGGAGCAAGCAGCCTGTCGACGGAGGCAAAGGCTGGCAAAGTAAGCAAAACTCACCATTGGGTCTGGTGAGAGCATCAATACTCAAATCTATCACATCTTTACACGGGTTCCAGCGAAAGGTAGCCTGGAGCTCCTTAACAGAGAGCATTGGAGACATTGAGCCCTCGACCCAAGCGAGAGTCTTATGCTGCCACGTATTTATAAGCCTCGGAAAGATTGTGATAATCTGGAACAAGAGACAGCCCCAAAACTCCAACAGATTCAACTCTGTCTCTGCTGCAGTGTCCGCGTACAAGAAGATAATGAATGCTGAATTCGTGTCTGTCTACTAGTCTCCTACGTCGTAGAGATGGGAGGCATGTTTGTGGCTATACCAAAATGTCGCAATGGGCTTAGATTTCCTAGGTCAAGTTAATGCTTTGCTCAAGATAGGCAATGAAAAAGTGTACGTACATTCTGCGCCTCGAACCTGAAAGGTCTCCTGCAAGGCCGGTGAAACTATTCTGCCACTTATAATAATGCGCATCGAATGAAGAAAGGAAACAAAATTTACTCAGGATGTCTAGTATGATATTCCCACCTGATCTGGGGAATTGGCTCGTCGTCAAGTAAACGAAAGATCTCAGGCGGTCAAACTGACTGTGACAAATTCTCCATCAACTGTGCATATATAGGAACCGGAATTTGCCTTGACAATGTATACATAGAGTACTTATTTCATTTTGCTTTGCTTGTAGTATAAGAAGAATTTATTTCTATCTTATTTGAGTTGAAATAATATTTCTCGCTCTTATCTTAGTGCCTCATTATTATAACCGTAGTTTAGTTATAGGCTGGACAGAACTTGTACGGCCCAATGTCGCTTGGCCCTTTCATCTACGCCTGCATTTATTTAGTTGTCATTTAGGCATGTCCAAATACTCGGTCGATTGGCATAGATTAATTTGATGCTCTTTTTAGATCCTTATTAATATGGAACTCACCATTGCGGGTTGAAGCCTCTGCTAGTAGATGTGACTTGGACGGCTACCGAGACCATGGTGTGCTTTGGCTTGTCATTTGGGCCAACAAACGAAATACATTTGTTGATGCAAGTTGGAAGGACCCCAGACCCCTAGATTCGAGTACGACTTTGCGAGAAAGTCTTTCCAGTGGAGAATGCGACTCTGAAGTGGAAATTTGTTCATGACACCCCCCCCAAAAGGTCATTGGGTTTGTGACCACGAATACGGTTTGCGGACCCTCTTGACTACACTTGACACATCCTATAGTCTACTAAGAAGCCCAGCAAGCCCGTTGTCATTATCCAATATCGTCAGCGGAGGACAAGCCGCCAGACCAATCAATCTGTAGACAAATACCCCCCGGACCAATGGCACAAGTGGCGGCCACTGCCACTCTCTAAGCACTCGGTAAATGACAGCAGGATGTCGATCCACAAACACGGCAGCTCTAGTTTGAGCCTCTTTCACGTCAAGCGTGGCGTTTATGCCTGTCCCGCATCTCCATCTCGCTGTGGCGATTTGACCAGACCAAGAGGCGTCGTTCAGAAAAGAGCGGATGAACCACTGACTCTAGGCCTAGTCAGGGGCCCAATGCAGAAATCCAAAGCCCAATTAAAATGAAAGCATCGACGACAGCGTCCCCAGAGGGCTAGATGGACTGCTGGGCTATGGAGACACTGGCCGTTGAAGAGGGGATCCGGGGCCCTCTTCCCCTCGTCAGCTCGACGGATGGCGATGGCCGAAGGGCTTGGGGTGGAAGAAACAAGGGTCAGGGTGCCAGTCAGGCAAATCGTGCCTTTCTTTGCAATCGTGGAAATTTGTTTGGTCGAGACTAGGCATTTGGATCAAGGCCTGTTTCATCTTGCCCCATGGAACCCCCCTCGACCTCTGCCCCAACAGAATCCCATCATCTGCCAAGTTGATCTGATTTCCTTCCATGTTCCTGTAGACATACACACAGGTACGCGGGACTCTATGAGACACAAGGTGCCTGAGCATCAGGCGCTATACTGTAAGGTGCCGTAGGGCATTCGTTAGTGTGGAAGCTGTTCGGCACGCCTCCAAGCCATGGCGCTGCGGTGCTTGGATCTAACGCATGGTCCTGACTCTGAACCCGTTGCTGCCACCTAGGTCGACCAGTTCGGCCCGCTAGCTCAAGTGATAGACCGTAGTGTGCTCGATATCCGGAGTGTACGTACGGACCGAATTCTTGGGGTGGATGTTGGCTTCCACGAGGGTGCTTCTCCGCGACCCAATAGTCGGAGAAACTGGAAATAGTCAGCACCGCTACGATATGTAGCGTAATGAGTAATGCATACATACCTAGGCATGTAATGCTAGCAAGACTTGCTGTATCTTTCGTACGGAGTAGAGGCGTCGGGATAGGGCTGGGTGAACCATCCTTGGCAAGTATCCTTGCTTGCGAGGAAGGAGAGCGTCGTCTTGGAGAGCTTTGTAAATCCCCGTCGGATATATTTCGACGGAGACGAGAGCGGCCCGTTGCAAAAAAAAGGAAGGAGCAAAGGCCCCAGATCCATTTTCTCTGTCAACGCCAACAACGGCATCCGACTCCAAACCCTCAGCCCAGCGAAAACCAACCGCAAGAAAAAAAAAACAAAAACGGCAGGCATCTAATATGCCGCGCATGCTCCGTCCATCACAATCACAGCCTTCCCCATGATTTTACCCGGGGGGCTGGTGGCTCCCCCAAGTCCCGCCACCATCTGCAACGGCACTCGGGCGCACTCCAACTTGGCCGACGCCAGCGCTCTCCCGTGGCTGCAAACTGCCTGGCATATATCCAAAGGAATCCAGCATGGCCGTTTCCCGGCGGGGCGGAAATCGGAACTGGGAAGAGGAAGAAGAGAGGGCGGTCCCCCAACCCAGCCTGCCTTGCGGTGGCATCAAGCTTTAATCTACGCCAGTTCTGGCAGATCAAGGAAAATCGAGATTCCAATTCAAGAAAAGATTCTCTGTTGTGGCGAGGAAAGCTTGGTTTTCAACTTTGCAATTTTGCGTCCAACGTTTCTTCCCCCCGTATGTACAATTATGCATGCATACCCTCGGAGGAACACCCTTGGGGGGAATGAATACCCCTGGAGCATGGCATGATTTTCTTTGCCATGACGCCGGCACCGCTATGCCGCAGTCAAGCAAGCCGCGTAGTACTAGTAGTACTGCGGGCGAGGAGAAACAAAAAACCACCGGACAAATCCATCTCATTGACCCATGATCCCGGGCGGATGGGGGGCAGCAGATCAATTGATGTCACCCGTACATACATCCATACATCAAGTACCGGTTGAGGGCAAAGTCCCAGTGGGCTCGAATTGACGGGAAAAGGCACGAGACCGATTTTGAGTTGCTTCAAGTGGCCCGCGGTGGCGGTGGATGAGCTGGATATGGGAACATCCAATGGCTCAATTGGTCAGCGTCCACATCTCTTGTTCCCGTCCCTGTCAGGCGCTTTCCTCGACTGCCTGGGAAACGGGACCATGCTTGTGGGGAGGGGGAAGACTGGGAGGAACGAGGCTTAAAAACAGCGTGTATTAATTGGGGGCTCGGAAATCGCCTTCCGTCCTTACTCCGTACTCTCCAAATGTCACCAGGCCCTGCATCTTCCACGGCCCTACGAGAGACACTTGGGTCTCACATCCCGACATCTCAAAAGTAAAAAAGCTAAGCAAGACAGGGCAACGATAGGCAAGGCAAGTCACCATTCCCGCGTCAACTTGACTGGGAGTGCTAGCACGGAGTACTACGAGTCTGGATCCCGCCATCCCCCCGTCTCCCCATCGTCCATCATTCATCATCCGTCCGCCATCCTCCAGCCCTGGATCATGGGCATTCTTCCGGTTCACCCCATGTTGGCCTGCCTAGGCCCCCCCCTTTTCGTCAACCCCAGTTCTCCACAGGAGGTGCAAAACCACCGAGCCGGCGCTCAATCGCAGCCCGGCCCTTTCTCTATCACACCAGTCTGACCAGTCGGACCCTTGTCGAGGCGCTCCTTTGCAACGCCTAGCAGCTCTTAGCAACTCTCTGTGAGGAAAGAGCTGGCGACTTGCGTCGGTGGGGTGGGATGTGCCGCCCATCCCTGCCCGCTGGTCTTTCAAGGTGTTGGTTGTGGCTTGTTTCCTTGTCCCCTTGTCATAAAAGCGGTAGATATACCCAGAAGCTCGTCTGGCATTCACCTTGTTTGCGGTTGTCTTTGTCGCTGTCAACCGTGAGTTACAAAAACGATGACTACACTGGGTCCAACGTATCATCAAGTCTACGTGTCCGGTGTCGCAGTGTTGTCATGATTTATTATCGTCTCCGCTCGACCTGAACTTCTCCGATGACCCTGAGCTCTTTTATCAACACCACCAAGCCCCGAAATACCTCATATTGCCCGCCGCTTTCTCTCTCTTCTAACCAAAAGTCAAAACGACAACTTGAAAGTCCAACTCACCGGTTCCCCCCCTTACCAATCTCCCACCATGCCGTTCAGAGAATGGGCCACGTCCCTCAAATCCTCGCGCACAAGTTCGCTCGACCCTTCGTCGCGCCGCATCTCTGAGACGTCCCTCTCAAACACGGACATCAACGACAGCGAGCGCACGCTCGTCGGCACGCTCGAGGTTCAGGACCTGCACTATTATCCCGGCGGTCAGGGGCGCCGCTCGCTCTCCGTCGTCTCGCCGACTCCGTCACATCAGCAGCAGCCCCAGGTGAACCACCAGTCCAAGGATGGCGGCTGCATCCAGAGGCGGATAGATTATTTCGTCATCGAGGATGACCGATACGCCGTCCGTTTCGGCAACTACACCGGGGTATGGGCAGGCAACGCGGGCGTTTCTGTGCCGCAGACGAGAAGTCGATACTTTGGAGACCACATCCACCAACATGCCTACAACACGAACAAGGTCTAAAGATGCTGCCTGCTCTACACTATTGCTCGCTTCAATACGCCGGTTTACATTTTATTTTTCGTCTGTTGTTTTTATTCAGTTTCTCTCCCTCTTTTTTTTTTTTTTTTAAATTTTTTTTTCTTTTCCATGTTGTATATTTTATACGCTCTCCATTTGGGACGGATATGAAGAGTCGGGATAATCTTAAAGGGGCCGGTGTTTTTGTATGGAGAATCTTGCATACTGTTGTTTTCTGGTCCTTGGTTTAGTGCGGTGGTACGGAGTACATGATGGATGCATGGCTATTACTAGATGTTTTGGCTTGTGTCTGTTTTCATTTTCATTTTGGGGGTCTCGGTTTGGCTGCGGCATCTAAATTAGCGTGGCGTCTGCAAGGCTTGTCGGAATACAATGCTACATTTGATTGAAATCAAGAGTCTCAATTATCCAGACGTTGGATACCACGGCGGGCTTGCTTTTGCGCAAGGTCGAGCTGCGAGGTGGAGATTTGGGGCGCGTCTCGGTGACGAAAGGGGCGTTGCATCGAATATAGTTGGCCGATCGCTTGGCTACTTCTTTTATGATGCTGGGGTCCGTCTTATGCGCAAGGTGGGCTGAGCCGAGATGTAAAGAAGTCTGGTCCCAAGTCAACATTGAACCTTGCGGGCGCCCTGTCATTACCGGAATGCTCCGCAGCGAGAGCCGTTGGCAGAAGAAGCTCGTATTGGAACTGCCTTTGCTGAGGAATCTTTTCGCCCGACCCCTGCGCGCAATAAAGCTTGTCCCTGAGTTTGTATTGCGCGTACAACATGCATACGCTCCGAGCCCTGGTCCGTCGTTTCTTTCAGTGCAACTTGACACTTTGGCCAAAACATTGTACGCAGCATGTCCTGTCCAACGTTGACGTCTTGTGGGCACCGCCTTGCCTGCCTTGCAATGATACGTATACGGAGTAGCAGATGCCGACTCGACTCGACTCGTTGCCATGTCCATGTCCGGCTTGGCAAACGACCAACTAATCTGCTCATGGGGAAGAATCTTTTTCCTTCTTTTTAATGAAAGGAAAAAAAAAACACCCCGGGCCAAATATTTGTGGACACGAGGCGTCGCGAGGGTCAAGCAACGCTGATGTGTGCATTTTTGCGTCGACGGTGTTGAATTGCAGTGCCCACCAACAGAGCCACCTCGCATACTTATGTAGGGATGCTACTACAGCAATGTACAACAAGCCAGCAGTTTCACGAGCTATTTGGGGGTGGAGTCGAAATAATCAATTCTCTTTTTTTGTTGCTGGCAGCCGCAAGGGATGTCCGGCTGCGCCGAGGAGAAACCAACCTCGCTCCTGGATGCCCACTGGGGAACAAAGGGCATTATCGTCCTGGTGTACGCCCATGCCGGCTTCGTTTATACTTGTAACATACCTAGGTAGGTACCCAAGGTATTTTATATTACTTTGCTTCTCCGGACTCGAGTGTTTGCTCGTCCGGAATATGCCGCTGCCGAATATCGTTGTGGCTCCGGCCCTGTTTACGGGGCACACATAGTTATGTTGTACATACATTTATATAATCAACCGAGGTAGGGGGCGACCCGTGGCCTTGCTCTTGTGTGGTTTCAAGGAGCTGAAAACCCTAACCTTAATTTCACTTGTATATACTAGTATATTTTGTTTTGCAAAAAAAAAAAAAAAAAACCCAATTCGCAGCTCCGCCGCTTTTGCCTACCGCTTCATTGTCCTCTGCTTCTCCGCGTCGGTGGCCACGTTCCTGCCCTCGACCAGCAGGCCCTTCTTCCTCCTCACTCTGTCCATGTACCTCTTGGCGACGTTCTCCCTGTCGGCCAGCTCGCCCAGGTCCTCGAGGTCGTCCTCGGTGAAGGGCACCCAGAAGGGGTCCTGGTCGAGGACCTCGAAGCCCGTAAAGACGAGCTGCGGCTGCGCGGCGCCGCTGGTCCTCTTGCGCATCTCGTCCGCGAACCCGAAGCTCTCGGCCACGGGGAGCACCGCCCGCACCGTGAAGAAGGGCGTCCCCTCCTTCATCGTCTCCGCCACCACCCGCCCGCGCCGCCGCGTGAGCACGTCGTACACCCGCCCGAGCACCTCGGTCGACGCCTGGATCTCCACGCTGTACATGGCGAGCATGAGCCGCGGCGACCAGTCGAGGAAGCCCGCCCGCAGGGACGCCTGGAATGTCTTGATGACCTCGCTCGTCAGCCGGCTGAGCTTGTCGCGCGCCGAGCCGTCGTCCTCGCCGCCGCCGCCGTCGAGCGACACGTCCTCGATGAAGACGGCGACTCCTTGCATCGGCTCGTTGCAGAGCGGGCCGTGCGCCGTCGCCAGCTGGAACGCGTATGTAATCTTGTCCGATAGGTGACTTGGGTCGAGGGCTTCGCCGGCGCGAGGGGCCCGTGTGGTTTCCCTGGCCTCGGTCCCGAATGCCTTGGGGAGAATGCTGTTCTTGGTCGCGTCGATGAGCAGGTTGGGGCCTGTCCTCCTGGGTCCAAAGGCGGCGATGCTGTCGACTCGGTTCTTCCACACGTCTCGCCCTTTGCCCGTCTCCAGCTGCTTCTGAAGTTGCTTCCTGAGCTCGTCGATGGAGAGCGAGTCGACGGCGGTCACGGCCGTGTCGGCAACAATCTTGTCCTCCTGGCCGTCTGGCTGCTCCTGCTCCTGCTCCTCGCCGCTCTCGCCTGGTTTGGTTTCCGTGTACAGGCGCTTGATGGCGTCGGCGTTCTTGAGCAAGAAATCCGTGACGTCGGGGGGAAGAGGTCGCACCCGTAGCGATATCGTGACTTGTTTTGACGTCGTAGTCCCCACCACGGCGCCTCTGCCGAGGTCCTTGTTCACGGGAGGTCGCATCTCGTCCACTCGTACAATCGTCTCCCTGTACGGAACAATGGGCTCTCCAGCCTGAATGTCACATCGTGCAAATCTCTCCTTGAGATCGGTGAGACACCGCTCCAGGTGGAGTTCGCCAGCGGTCAGTAATACGTGCTCGCCGCTCCCAAACTGCTCGTACTCTGCACACGGGTCGCTTTGCACCAGGAGCCCGAGACCGTGTATCATCTTGTCCAGATCGGCCGGGTTCACCGGCTCCAGGGCCACTCGCACAATGGGCTTTCCGGCCATGCTGACGCCAGCCAGGTTGACGGCGCCCTCGAGCTTGCTGCAAAGAGTCCCCGACTTGAGAATTTTGCCCTCCAAGCCACCGATGCCGAAGACGACGCCCGCAGGTACTGATTCCAGTGCCTCCAAGTTCCTTCCCATGAGCATGTATAGCGCCGTGACTGTAATCTCTTGTGGCTGTGGCTCTGCTTTTGGCTCTGCTGGTGACCACTTTGGGGGAATAACGTATAACTTGTCGCCAACTGATAGCGTTCCAGAGTAGATTCGTGCGAACCCAATCAAGTGTTCGGGGTCTGCCCTGTGTTCTCCCGGTTCATCGTCGTTGATGTGAGCGCCGTCAAGGGCCTGAGTAAGGCCATCCAATGCGTCTCCATTTGCCTCTTGCGCTGCCCTGGCAGCTTCGGCTCGCTTCTTGCGTGCCATATCTCTGGCCTCCTCGCCGCTCATCTGTCCCGGCTTTCGCTTGTTTTCAGGCAGCTCGCTCTCCGGTACGGAGACCATTTTGCTGACGTAGGCAACCACGGGGTCCGACTTTTCGCGTTTAAACGACACCATTGCCTCCTTTATGGACCTGTCGACAGCCCCTGAGCCCGGCGACTGCTCGATGAGATCCGGGACTCGCTCGGCCTGCGCAGCAGGTGGTGACGGCAAAGACTCGACAACAGAGACGAGCAGTGCCGTGGATAGAGGTAGCCACGAGGCAAATACCGTTGTTAGTAGTAATCTCGGATCCCGTGCTCGGATGACGTGCGGTGAAATAGTCAGGCTCAAAGATTTGGTGACTTTTTCCAGTAGAGACGGGTCCACCTTGCCATTGTCACCGCCGCATGTTGCCTGGTAGACTGTCCACACGGGCTCCAGAACCAGCTGGACAAACATGGGCTTGAGATTTCGGCCCTTCAGGTGTTTCTGGCCCAGGATTTTTTTGGTCTTTGGATCGAGGTAGAAGTTGCCCCATAAGACTTTTTCCATCAATCCACGCTTGATGCCGAGTTTCTTCTCATATAAACTAGCAAATTGCCGACAAGTAAATGCCCAGCCGTCAGTGGCACTACTAAAGATGACATTGTTCTTTTCCGGAGCAAAGTAGATGTCTTCATCGTCACGCTCCTCGAATTGCAGCTCCCCAGCGTCTGAAGAAAAGTCCTCGTCTGCGGATGCTTTGGCCGCCACTGCTGCATTCACCCGCTCCTCCATCCTCTCCCTCCAGTTGAGATCTTCTTCCATGCGCTCCCCTTGGAAAAAGCTCCCCAGGACGGCGTTGACTTGCTCCAGAAGCTTGCTAATATGCACGTAGGCTTCGGCAGGGGTCATCTTCAGCTCTGTAACCAGCCGGTCCATCTTGTTGATAACCAGCAACGGCTTCAGTTTTTCTGTCCAGGTTTGTCGCAGGACTGTGACCGTTTGGCTGCAAACCCCTTCAACTGCATCTACCAGAACCACGGCACCATCGCAAAGTCGTGACGCGGTGGACACCTCGCTGCTAAAGTCAATATGACCAGGTGAATCGATCAGGTTGATAAGATACTCCTTAGCCTCGGGCGCGGCTTCAGGCGCAGCTCTCCTTAGCATGGAAAAGTATAATGAGATGGCCGATGACTCCATGGTGATGCCTCGAAGCTGTTCGTCTGGCCGTGAGTCGAGGTATCGAATCTTGCCGGCGAGTTTTGGCGAGATGATACCATTTGTGGCGAGCAGGGCATCTGTGAGTGAGGTTTTGCCATGATCAACATGAGCCAAGATGCAGATCTACATGCATTCCTGTTAGTGCAGACTCATGGGATGTCTTGAGTGTCCCCTACATTTCTAATGTCCCTTGATTGCCTTTGCAGGCTTGCCAGCTTTTCTGGCGTCACGACGGGCATGATGGGATGTTCTGTCAATTTGACTGTCTGAGCCGGACTGTCTCCAAGGATGATTCTACTTGTTCCAGGCTCCGGGCCCTCGAGATTGTGAGCCCAAGACTCGATTACGATCTGAGACGGGAGTTTGGGGCTACTTGAGCTTTTTGAAGCCCTTGAAAGTGGTCAGCAAAGAGCTGTTTAGTGATTTTCAGTCGTTTGATTGGGTCATTCGTGTGACTCTTTCGATGCAAGTTGCTCCACCACAAGACACACCACTGGTTAATTCTTGGAGAATGGCAAACAGTGCCCGAATCAGAAAATATGATGCTATATGATTTGGTATGAGTCAGTCGAGTCGTTCCTTGCTGCCACAGATAGGGCCGAGAAAACCAAGTCATTGACTACAGTCCACAATATGTCCAAGGTCTACATCTCACCGCATGGCTTTTTCATGACTTCATCCTACCCCTCGCCACTGGGATAGTTGACCTCTTTAATGTGCCCCGCTTCACAACTATATGCCCCACCATCAATTTTCTCAGTACGTGCAAGCGATACGCATGTACCCCCCACAAGCGGCTACTTAGACGCATATCTGCACCACAAGCCCTAACAATACGAAAATTCCGGATGAGCATCCAGGCCCGTCAGCCAAGCGCAAAATTTCGGTGCTGTGACCCCCCCTCCCCCAACAACCCGCCTTCGACTCTCGACGGGACGACGACGAGCGACCGAACAAGATGGCGACGTACCAGAACGGCGTGGCTCCGGCCCGCGCGCTCGATGATGACAGCGACGTCGAGGAGGAAGCCCTGGTGGCCGAGTACAAGGAGCACGTCCAGTATGAGGACGGTGAGGAGCTCAGCCAAACCACTTCCCTGACCATGGCGCAACAAGCCGACGACATCCAGGCTCGACTTGTCCAGGCTGCTCAACCTCTCGATTTCTCGGCGCCCCTGGACGTCAAGTTCCAGAGTTACGACTCTTACTGCAGCTTGTTCCACTTTATCTTGAACTCCGAGGGCCCTGTCGACCTCGAGCCTCCTTCAGTTAGTTGATCCGCGGAATCAGGACAGGGCAATTGTTGCTTCCCGGTGAAATGAACTTGGACTAACAGAATATTTTTCTACAGTACTACTGGGCTTGGGATGTTATTGATGAATTTATCTACCAGTTCAACTCCTTCTCCTCATATAGGTCGCGAATCGCTCGCCAAGCCTCCAACGAGGAGGAAATCCAAATCCTCCGAGAGAATCCCAACACCTGGGGCTCATACAGTGTCCTCAATGTGCTGTACTCCTTGATCCAGCGATCTCAAATCACCGAGCAGCTCGCTGCCATGAGGCGAAACGAGGACCCCGCTGCTGTTGCTGGCGATTATGGTTCCAAGAACCTGTACAAGATGCTGGGATACTTTTCCATTATTGGTCTGCTACGCGTGCACTGCTTGCTCGGAGACTTTGGCCTCGCCCTCAAGACGCTTGATGACATTGAGCTGAACAAGAAGGCCATGTTTGCTCGCGTCATGGCCGCCCACTTCACCACGTATTACTACGTTGGTTTCTCCTACATGATGATGCACCGCTACGCTGATGCCATCCGCATGTTCAGCCACATCCTCATCTACGTCTCGAGGACCAAGAATTTCCAGAAGAACGCCCAGTACGATTCCATCACCAAGAAGAATGAGCAGATGTACGCTCTCATCGCCATTTGCGTGGCCTTCCAGCCTACGCGGTTGGATGACACCATCCACAGCGCCCTCCGAGAGAAGTACGGCGACCAGCTGCTCAAGCTGCAGCGTGGTGGCCCCGAGTCGCTGCCCATCTTTGAGGAGCTCTTCCGAGCTGCCTGCCCCAAGTTCATCTCGCCCGTTCCCCCCGACTTTGACAACCCCGAGTCTAACATTGACCCGGTCGAGCACCATCTGGCCGTGTTTATGGATGAGGTCAAGACCAACATGTGGAGCCCTACCATCAAGTCCTACCTGAGACTGTACACCACCATGGACTTGAACAAGCTTGCTGGCTTCCTTGAGGTGAAGCCCGACGAGCTGAGATCATGGCTCCTGGTGACTAAGCAGCGCACCAAGCAGTTGCGATGGAACGACCAAGGTCTTTTTGACGGTGAGCTGGTCAACGTTAGCGACCTTGACTACGCTTTGCAGGAAGTGAGTGCAGCCCCCATGTTAATTCATTCTCGTTTCCTTTTCGTTCCCTTTTCCTTTCTTTTAGTTGGAACGTGATCCATGCTAACCCCTCATCTGTAGGACCTGATTCATATTTCCGAGGCCAAGGTTGGACGCAAGCTGGTAGACTGGTACCTTCGCAACCTGTCTCGCACCTACAACTAAGCTTTCATATATTGAGCAAGGGATATGACCAAGAGAACCTGGCCGGTAAAATGGAATATTTATGAAAAATCGCCTATGCCTTGCTCAAATGTTTTAACGCAGACATGACCGCACATGCGTAGGTCTGCCGCAAGACGGGGTTGAGCAGGCAACGGCCGGGCATGTATGCAGACCCACCGAGTCGGTTGCATGGCATTTGGCGTCACGGAGTTGGGGACCTGTCACAAAGCATGATAGATTGCTGAGAAGGGAGGAGGCTAGCCTGCATGACCACAGCCTAAAAAACGACGCAGAGGGGAAAGATGTACCCCGTCAATGGACGAAGATGAACTCGTAATGCGAGATGCAAGTTGAGATTCTTAGCACCTTGGAGCATTCCAAACCACAAAATGAATGGGTTAAAATAAGAGTCCTGCACCATATGGCGCCCGTTTCCCCAGAATAGCCACGAGACCATCCTGTGACGCCGCAGCCCTAAACGCATAAGAGTTGAATAGCGTCGAGTCTAATTGAAACGCAGCCCCACAAGATATATCACACGGCAGACCCCAAACCTCCGAGCCAAGACCGCACTGCATTCACAATCTTGATCCTCACCACGCTGGCATCCTCCGTAATCCGCATATAGAATCCCACCTACGATATGGTCCATTCCAGCCGCGTATGGCGATCTCCTTGGCGGCAGGGATATATGTCCCTAGACTCATTATACGAATCGCGTGTCAATGCTATTTGCGTAGTAAAAAAAGCCATTGATTGAATCCAAACAGACATTTATGCACTGAATAGAGCGGTTCTCGACCCCTACTCTCCCCGTAAACACCTCTTTTTTTTTTCCACCGTCAATTCGCCATGGTGCCTATGTATTCTATTGTAATTGATACGTAATATTATTCCGGAACCGACATTAGATGAAAAACACCCAATTGTCGACTCCCACAGCACCCATGCAGCGAGAGGAGGTGTGGCATGCAAGGCGAGCGAGGAGAGGCAAGGCACCACACCATCCCCTTAAGCCGCAACATGCTAGACCGTGTAGCACAGCACTCACCGAATGCACGCTCCCAAACCTACGTACGAGCCGCGGGGGAGGGGGGGACGCGCATCCCATCCGTGGCGCCCTCGCGGCCCTACCATCTGCTGTGCAACGCTGGTTTGCCGAGGTCAATGAAACGTGTCACTTCCTACTTTGGCACCAGGGCGCTGCTTGAGGGCCGGTCCAACATGTACATACGTACATATGTATGCCCATGTAATGCGCATGTATGTATGTATGTACGAATGTACGACAGGTTGCTGGCGAGGACCAGCGCCCTGCCGGACACCCACGTGGTGAAAAGGCAGAGATATCTGACCCCTACTGAATCACTTCATCTTCGGTGCTGCACGCGGGTTCCGCTCCGGGCTACGCTTCCGGTTCATGGGGGTTTGTCTCTGACCAACACCACAGACCCTGGACCGTGTTGGCCGGCGACGCATTTTTGTATAATAGCGGTCAAGAAGGTCTTCCCTTGGTAAAGGCCACGAGTTTGGAGAAGGGACAAAAGAGAGAAAAGCTACTGCACGGCACAGACACTCAACCCCGGAGTTTTGGGTGGGCGCCAAAGGAACCCCGACGGGCAGACAGAGAGACAGGAGCGGGGGGCCACAGACATGACGGCACATGATGGCCAGGTGTTCAAGCTTAAACGATAACTTTTTTTCCTTTGACAGGACCGCTCTTTTCAGCCCAAGCCCTTCCATGTTCGGACACAAACAAGTCCGTCTGGGTGTGGTCGCTTGGGCTGAGGCTTGGGAGGCAGCCGGCTGCGGACAAGGATGGGGAAACAGGCGGTTAATTACAATTGCACGAGGTTGCTTGAAGCTGTGTAGCCCCCACCCTCCATCTTGCTGCTCTTGCCGGAGCCTGGGACGGGAATTAGCTCGTCTGTGGGAGAAAGGAGAAAAAAAAAAGAGTCACGGATCTACCCATTTCTGTTATTGCAGCCAGGCCGGGGCAAGGTTGGCATTAACGCGCTGGGCAGAGCCGGGGGCCCTGGCTGTACAGCCGAACCACTCACTCGGTCGGATTCCGTTCTCTCTGAGATGCGACGGGGGGAGGAAGAGGCAAGGAGAAGTTGGTGCTTTTGTTGATGGTGATGAACTACACAGCCTCGTACGTGGTTACTTTTCCCATCCGAGTCCGGGACAGGGAATGGCCCCGGGTGTTTCTTTGGGGGAGGGGGGGCCGGGAGATGACGATATCATATTGCTGGCCAAATCGGGGGAACTCACACTGGCCGTCGGTGCTGCGTGCCGTATCATTGATGGCTAATCGGCAGGTCGATAAGCCCTATGTACACGGCGTTGCTTCCCGTTGCATCGGCATTGCGCATCCTGGGGGGGCGTTTCCGCGGGCAGACGTGGATGGGGGCGTGCGCGGGGTCTTGCTCAACGGCATGGGACCAGACGGGATAGCGGTATAATGAACAATGGTATTCAAGATAGTGCTACGGAGTAGTAGTATTGCACTTGGGAGGCGGCAGCGTGGTTTGTGGAGAGATGATGGCCCCTTGCGCCGGCTCGTCATGTGGGTTGAATGGACGATCTGAACCGCCAAGCCTCTCCCATCGCCCATATGCTAAGCATACTTGCGCACAAGACTGGATTCATGCCTTGTGATAATGGCCTCTTTCTTTGCGCTGGACTTCCGCGTTCCGAACAATGCGGAGGCGCCGCCTTGGCATAAGGCCATTTTTGATCCCGCCGAGGTTGCATTGGCAACGAATTCGCAAGACTCCCGTTCGTAAACCTTTGTGTGCGGAGGCAACCAACATGTAAGTATGTACCGAGTATGTATGGTATGTTCAAGGAACTGGCGGTTTGCATGATAACAGATTTGCTTCTTGGCCCAGTCATGCCGCATTTGCAGTGTGAATGGCTGATGGCGTTGCGTCCCTGCCTTGAGCGGTCAAGGGTCGGATATACGACATGCAAGTCCGCAAAATGCGAGCTACCTAGATCACACTGTCATGAGCGTCAAAACCTTGTGTTTTCGGGTACGGAGTATGTGGCGGAAAGCTGATGTTGGGAGACGGCCGCGGCCCCCACGATGCTGTTGTGCAAAGTAGCGTCTGGGCTTGACCCGTCCGTCACATCCATCATTATTGACGGCGGCTGGCCCGCAATGGGACGAGCGTGGGAGCATGTATCATGTATGCTTAAATCCAAAGGGGCATGGCTGATGAACTGGCCGCGCTGGACGTATTTCAGAACGCAAGACGCTCCGGATTCGACCTTGTCTTTTGGCTGCGCCAAGGCCTGGCGCACCACCATCGGCGGAGCCTCCCACCACCTCCATCTGCGATGCGCTGGGCTGGTGTTGCGACATTGCTTGCCTGGGAGAAGGAGCTGTGGGAGAATCTTGGCGGCGAGGAGATGGGCGATTGCTGAACATGCAGCACCTTTGCATCCATCGCCCGAGGGGAAAAGGCAATGCCGGGGGACTTTTAGACCAGTGACTGGATGTTGGAAAACGGTGTGCGGTGTAGGCGGTGGTTTTGTGTGGCAAGTGTCAACATTGAACCAGACCACAACTCCGCAGTTTCACGTACTGCAGGGCAGGCCCACGCCACAGATGCATTGCATGTGTGGCTAAACAGACCGTCGACTCAAGCGCTGGCTGAGACCGACCTGGCGCCTCGCCCCGACATGGCAAGCCGTGGCATTATGCAGACACATCAACGCACATGTGGCAGGCATTGGGGGCAATCCCACTCCGTAGCACGTAGGAGATGGATAGTATTCGGCAATTTTTGCTCTTCATCGTGTGCGGCCTGATGGGTGCCATTGTATGTATTTAAGCACTTGGTGCACCCAGCACGGGACATGGAGCGATTCCCCAACGCTCATTAGCCCGTCGGCCAACATTGAACACGAATTGGCATAGTATGCTGTACCACACAACACATCTGATTCGCAAGTACGTAACTTGATATACGGGGTACCGAGTATAATAAAAAAACGACAAGGCAGGCATTTCCGGCAACTGCCCCTTTGACGGCAAATCCAACGTTAATCTCCTGATTAGCCATAGAAACCTGCGAGCATTTGTCCTCGACCGATCGTCATCGCGGCCGCTCACGCGCAAGGCCTGACAAAAGGAAAAGAACCATCCCTCACATCACACCGTCGAGGCGCATAAACAGGACATCGTACCATCCATACCATCATACCACGTCCGGCGGCCAATTTGTCATGCATTACCATCCGCCATCTTGTTGAGATCTGATCTGCCTGCGAGCGGAGCTGTGAAACTTGCAGCTCTTTTGTCCAAGCTTCTTCGTGGCCACGGACGGCCGACTCGATTCGTTGGACTTGACCTCTTTTTTTTCCTTTTTTTTCTTTAAGCACCAGGTGCCAAGGTTTAGCTGGCGCCACGTCCGGACGCCAGGGTTGCCCCGTTTGCCAGCTATTGATTCCATATCCTAAACCATCTTTTTTTTAAACCACGGGCCTTACGGGGGCATCAGGTGATGAATACTACGGCTGCGTACCTTGGTCATTGACCTGTTGACTCGACCAGAGGTGCAGTAGCAAGGCAAGACATTGGCCAGGGCCTCGGTATTTTTGCACCAGACACTCCCACAAACTCACAGCCACCTTTTTGTCGGAGACTTGTCGTATTTGGTTTATTTTGACGCCGTTTCTTTATCATTTTCTTTGTAAAAAAATTATTTCCTCGTCTCCCGGACACCAACAGCCAGGGGGGACCGAGTCCTGCTTATTTACCGGATCCTTGCTCTTGTTGCCCAAGGACAGGGCGACGTCTGCCTTACGACGCTAAGCCGGGAGCTCCTCTACCGGGGAACACAGGGCTGCGCCGGAACACTGCCCCTCAAGGAAGCAAAACGAAAAGGGAGAGAAGGGGAAAAGAAAATTAAATAAATAGGTGTCAGATCACTGCGGACTAGGATCAAGGATTCGTCGCTGCCAGAGGTCCCCCTTTCCCACGTGCGTTGGCGGCAAAATCCTACAAAGAACAAAGCGCCCCCCCTTTGCTCGCCCCTAGGCTTGATTTTGGTGTTTTTTGCCCATCAAATTGCCTGCCCTGGTGGAGAGCTCGAAAAGCTCCATCGTCAACCGACTGGTCCCTTTTGGTTCAACGACATTCCGGCAATTGTGCTCCGGCCTCACGACTCACGGGACGAAGGAAAAAAAATCCAAACAGGCAATATCATTGTACATGTTTGGCACTGAAGGCTGTTGGATTGGCGGTCATTGATTCTCGACTCTGTAACTGGTACTCATCCAAGTGACCGTTGCGCGGCCCAAGCTTGAGCATCCCCAGCACCACAGCGTACAGCAGACCGGGGTCTTCTGTTCAACTGTACCAGGTTGACCTCTTTTTCTCCCGTTTGTTGTTGGCGCATCTTGCCTATTGTCCTGGGATTTCGTTTTTGTGCCAGCCACTTTTTTTTTCTTTTATTTACTGGTTTTCTTTTGCTCTCCAGATCTCTCTTATTAACCTTGTTCCCCGTGCTTGCATTGCAGATCTGGGGTTCAAAGCACCAGACCATTCCACGAGCCGCATTCCACCGTTTCCCAGCAAACCACGAGTAGCCGCCTTATCAAAAAAAAAAAAAAACGCCCTGCGCATCCTTTCCGACTACAGATGGAAAATCTCACCATCGCATCATCCTGCTGTCTCGGTTGCTAATACATTGGCCCCTCGTCCGATACCACTCTCTGCCCAAAGTACTCGGTACCTTTGCGGCACGAACCTGCCTGCACCTTCCCGACTGTGTATCTCGTGTCTCGACTTCTCGGCACATCTGTGCCGAAAGCTGCCCAGAGCTGCCCAGAGCTGCCCAGACTTGGTCTTGCTGCAGATTTGTTGTCTTAGATTGCGGACCACAACATTGAAGCCCAGCGTCCGTGAGCCCTTGGGAGGGGACCGTTTTATCCGGGAGAATAATAGTAATCGAGACAGGACCAGGCGTTGAGTTTGGTCATTGACATTGATATTTCAGATTCGACCGACGCCTGCGAGGTGGCCTCTCCGTTGAACCACTTTCTTTTTGGTGACAATATTTTTTTGTTATCCTCCCTTGCTCATCGTCCCTCTGCCTAAACATCTCTTTTTTTCGTCTCGCCTTCTTCGTCTCGCCACAAATGCTCACCTTCGCCGGTCGCCCCAAGTCATCAGTCTTTGGCAGCCATCGTATCGATACCAGTCCGCCTATGGAGGGTGAAGGAGGAGGAGGAGGAGGAGCAAGAGGAGGAGGAGCAGGAGGAGGAGGAGCATCGTCTCGATTCAAGCGGCTCTCGTTTATGATGCATTCGCCGCGTCTTGCTCATGGCTCCGACTCAGATATGTCGCCCATGTCTTCTGTGCCGCCAAAGGGTGTCCAACCCAATGCCAAGCTGGCTACCAAGACGGTTGCCAAGATCAACACCAAGACGGACATGACCAAGTCTGTCGATGCGAAATTCAACGCCGCGCTTGATGCTTCGGCTTCCTACTTTCCTCCGCCGTCTAAACTCGACATCAAGCAAGGGTCCAGTGAAGATGATTTTTCAGCTGACGTGAGGAAAGCCTCCATATCGTTCCCGGACGAGTTGCCGAAGCCCGATCACTCGCCTTCAGATCGAACCCCCACCGATGCGCTTTCCGAGAGCTCCTTTGGGCGGAAATCGTCTGTGTCGTCCATTTCATTTCGACGCTCGAGGAACCCGTCCGTCGCACCGAGCACTTCTAAGCAAACTGCTCATGGCTTGCGCATTCGAAATGCGTCTCCGCCGCCTCAACGGTAAGAGTCCTGACATCTCCCTGTCCAAATCCCACACATGTCATCTACCCTTTTCACCCATTGTCTGCTGCCCGCGTGCACACTGGCATGCCAAAAAACCAGAGCACGAGACCGTGTTTGTCCAGTGTCAGGTTGTAAGGTGACCAACACAGCCGGTCTCCGTCATGCCAAAACGGGGTCGTTGGCTTTTATACCCCAAAGTTGACCCCTGCGCTGCGTCTTGCTCCATGGTCAGCTCTCATGCTGTGCACACCAACTCGGCATCTCTACCCGGAGTCAACATGGCGGATGCGCTGGGTGCAATGCCGTCTTTGCCGCAACCACCGCTTGACTGCCTGGATCCAACAAGAGTCGAACTCGGGGCTTGTGAAGCTGTCTCTACGTCGACCATGGCCCACATGGCGATGAACGGTGGAGTGGAACCGCTCCAAGCTGCTGGGTTAGCATTGAAGCATAGCGGCGGATCCCGCAAGCCAAACGAATACCTTAGATCTGGTCATTGAGATCTGGCTGGCTGGACGCACCATCATGTCGGCCATCCGGATGGGTCTGGCTAGGCCTCCCGCCTGCTTCGTACCAAACTGGACAGTACATGGCTGCGGGCTGGCAGTGCGGTCGATGGCAGCGACAGCGACGTTGCTCAGCATGCTGCACGTATGCACAGGGACAGGCAGGCTGGCAGCTCATCCATCATCCAGTGTGCCTGGCCGCATTCCCAAACGTCTTGGCCGCATCCGCATACCAAAGCGACCCGCGCTTGTTGCTACGAGTGAGGACTGCACATGGCAGACTCTCGCCTGCGCCCGGGCTGGCCGCGAGCGTCGTTTGGGGGCAGCGATGGATCCACCTGGACCAGGCTGTGTCTGAAGCCAGCCCTCTATTGCAACTCTGGCCATTGCCCACTCCGTCCACATCCGCCCAGTGCCTCTAGCCTACCCCGCTATCAACCAGCAATAGCCTTGCTGAGCCGTCTGGCCGTCACGACCAAGCCAGGCATGGCGCACGAGGCATTGCTCCGTATCGCCACATGCACCATGAAGACATGCACACACAGAGACGCCGCGGGGTTGGACCCTCTTGGACAAGGCAGCGGCGCAGCACCTACAGTGAGGGTAGCACACATCGGTCACTGGACCAGGCAGGATCCTTCCCAGTGTCTGGTGCCAGGCAGGCTCTTTCATGGCTGGCCGCAGCCCAACCCGGCTCCGGCTACATGTCGAGACTAGCTCGAGGCTACTCTGGCCGCCACGACAGTGGTGGAGTCATAGTTTCGAATGTCGTCTGTTCCAGTCTTGTCTACCCACATGCTCACTGCCCAAGTCTGAGCCTCACATCCCGGCGCTGTTACTCCTCTTTCTTTGCATCTTCCTGACCTGTCGCACCTTTGCCATTCTTGCTCTCTTCAATCGCTTCCTCAATTACATGTTTGCCGAACTCTGCGGCTCCAAGGCTGTAACCGATTCGCACAATGGCGACGCTAACCGAGACGAAAAACGATAGGTTTCAGCACCACGTTGGTTTCGACAATGTCCCCAGCGGCGAGGCTACCAAGAACAACACCCTCTCGTTGACCCTCAACGTTCGGCACAAGGGATATCAGGCTCGACGCAGATCGCGCAGCTTCATGGTTGGCGTCGACGAGCACTCATATTCTGACTATGCCATTCAGTGGCTGCTAGATGAGCTGGTCGATGACGGCGACGAAATTGTTTGTGTCCGGGTCATTGAGAAGGAAATCCGCTACAATGATAAGCAATACCAAGAGGACGCTGCAACCGTTATGCAGAACATTCTGGCCAAGAACGCTTCCAACCATGCCATTAGTTTTGTGCTCGAGTATGCCGTGGGAAAGTTGCATGCGACCTTCCAAAAGCTGGTTCGTACACCCTTGGGCCTACCGACAGGCATTGCATTCGTGCGTGTGTGCATGTGAGAGAGAGAGATGAGACACTGACCGCTGTCCCCTTGCAGATCCAGATGTACCAGCCTGCCATGCTCATTGTTGGCACTAAAGGTCGCTCCCTTGGTGGCATCCAAGGACTGGTCAATGCCCGCAATTCCTTCTCCAAGTACTGCCTGCAATACTCACCCGTTCCTGTTGTTGTTGTTCGGCCGACAGAGAAGCGCATAAAAAAGAAGGTCAAGCGTGCCAACGACACAACTCGCCAGACATACCTGGGAATGCTGGCCGCTAGCCATGGTCTCCACGAAGCCGATAGCGAAACGAGCAGCACCTATGAACTCGAGCCACAGGCCTCCCCAGACGAAGAGGCGCACCAAGTCGCAAAGGCCCTGGGGTTGCCTGCCGCCTTTGACCCTACTATTAAACCGCTGCGAGACAGTCTACTCCCGAGGTCTCGACCCTCGAGCCCCCATCCCCCCGTGAACGGGACTCCAGAGCGACCGCCACTTGACCGGTCGCCAGGCAGCGCCGGCGGCGATACAGAGGAGGAGGAGGAAGAGGAGGAGGAAGAATTTGACGTAGTCGACGGAATGGATGTCCTCAACCAGCAACAGAAGTTGGAACTGCACAAGATGGAAGTTGGGGAAGCCGCAGCCCTTAGAAAGGGCGTGGACGATGAAGAAGAAGAGGAGTCGGATGAAGCTCAAGAACTCAAAGAGGCGTCGTAGAAGCCGCGTCTTGGTGACGAGTTGGACTCTGACGACATTGGTTACACCAGTGTCGGCTTTGACGGGGCCTGTGACGACGGGACACACAGACGTCATTATCCAATGGATTGGCGATGCGGAACACTTGGACACCGACGATCGTGCCATGACGTTGCTGCAAGCGTCCCCGCAGCATCAAACCAGATTGCGCAGGAGTCGCATAGCTTGATGCAAAAAAGCGGGCGGCTGGCCACGCCATTTTCTGCCTCTAGAGAAGCAACAGAGAAAGACGTCAACCCTAGCGACGATCTTGACATGACGCCAAACTCTTCTTTCGATCTGGAAATAAATGTCGTTGTCCTGCCTGATCAGCCGGACCTGAGTTCCCTGATGCCGCCCCGCAGCCCGGAAACATCATATCCAATGCCCATGGATGGCTTTGCACGACTCGCGCGGCCTCGCTCGGCGCCTGGTCATCTAGGGCCATCCAATGCGCCTTCTGTCTCCAAGAGCAAAGAGACCCCGGTTGAAGGCAGGTTACGACGAAACCGGTTGTTTTTGGCATGGCTAGGCAGAGGATATCGAGAAGTTGCCCAGGCAGCTGAGGATGGACGACAGGCACAAGGGCTTTTGGACGAGAACATTATTGCTACAGATTTCGCAACACGAGCGCATTGTGAGCGATGTGAGAGTGGCACGGCGGAAGTGGAAGTCTCTACAACCCAGGTTGGGCAAGCAGAAAGCGCGTCGTTTGTGGACGGGGCTGACGAGTCTGTGTTGCCCAGGCAAGAGGGTCAGGGTGCGGCACACGAGGAGAAACACTCTGCCCGGTAGAAGCGACGGCGTGAGATGGTCTCTCGATTTTGGAAGTGGCATTGCTGTTGGAGGGAATAGGATGGCATAGCGGTGCATAATTATTGTAGAAGCAGATAGTATTGCAGTAAGCAAAGCGATTCAACAGTGTTGGCGCATTTTGTTTCTTTGTCGGTGTGCCACCAATGGTTGTGGGTGATTGATTCTTGCGAGGACCTTTGTATACCTTTGCGTTTGATCGTGTGTGCCCGTTTCGCAGGGAAAAGGTGGTTGTCCAAGGACTGCCTGGTGTCTGAGTTACCAGACTGGACCGTATCAGGCAGGTTGAAGAAGGAAGAAGAAGGTTGTTCAAATGTTGACCATAGCCTGCTTGCTATAAGTTGTCATGCGTGCTGCAATGTGGTCTTTTTTTTTTTCTTCCACGATTCTCCCCCTTTTTTTATACATTATTGAATTTCCAAATTGTCAACCCGGGGTTTGGGCGACTTGTGGGTTTCTCACCATGAAGCTGGGTGCCGCTGCTGGGTGCTGCGGCAGCGAACATGGTGGTCACTGGTAGTTTACGACGACAGGCCGAGGGCGGACTGACTGGTGCGTGTTTTGCAGCTTGAGGCCTTGGGATCAACCGGAGCACATGCTGGCACTGGCTGGGCTGACAGTAGCAGAAGCGAGCTTGACCGGTCCGGTGCGAAACCGCCGCCGCCGTCGGCTATTCTGTGCCATTGATGCCACGGCCGCGTTTAGACGGGTCATCGGAGCCGCCCACATTCCACTTCTACAATTTGCTCGTGTGTTTCGATGTCCAGCCCCTCTCGATGAAGGCGCCGAGACTGCAATACCGTTCTGAGAATACGCTGCGGGGGCATGGGATACCTTTTTTTTCTGTTTACAAATATCACCATGTTTTATAAAAGGAAGCGGTCCTCTGGTGCCCTGTCCGCCCTCTTCTTCTGGACATGGGGAGCGGCCGGAACCAAGAGCATGCAAGGCAAGGGCCGCTCAATCTTCTGCCGTCGTTTTTACGGGCTGTCCGCCGTGGCCGCCTTGCAGACTGAGTATAGGGAACGGAGCTATGAGTTTGGCAAGACCATCAAGGCAATTGTGCGGGAAAGGTGCCCGCGAGACAAATTTAGGAAACTAGACCTTTCTACTGACCGGCTGTCTACATCTGAAGTCATACGTCCCCCCAATAACGAAGGATGCTGTGAAAAAGTATGTGGCACTTGGCTTGAAAAGCTGATGGAGCAGAAACAGCGCTCTTCTCGTCGGGATAACCCCGCGATTCACTGCGGTGTAGGTGCGTCGGGGAGTTCGTTGAGAAAGGATGCCATGCTTCGAGATAAGTTAGCTTTAGGGGATGGGATGTTGTGTTTTGAAATGGAGGCGGCCGGGTTGATGAACAGGTTTCCTGGTTTGGTTATTCGCGGTATACGCGATTGTGCCGATACACACGAAAATAAAGAGTAGCAAGGCTATGCGGCAATGATGGCAGCTGCGTATGCCAGGCGCCTTTTCTATCAGCTTCCTCCAAACTCAGTCGAGAAAGAGCGCAAGTTGAGGGATGTCGTTGAAAGTGGTGTGTTGTTTCCCCGAAAGCGAGCTCGGGAGGGGGTTGCTGCGACGGGCCATGTCCCTTATAATACAAGTACGAAATGAAAATGAGAATACTCTAATCAATATCAACCTCAAGGACTGCTTTGGCGTTTTCTCATTGGTGCTAGCTCTGAGATTTGGTATCGCAGACGTAGTGAAATTGCTAGTTGACGCAGGGACCAAGATTGACGGAAAGGACAAGGACAAGAGGCCCGAAGTAGTATCAACATTTACGGGAGCACGGCTTGGAAGAAACCCCATGGTAGCGGAATACCGTCCTCTTTTGGTCGGGCATTGACCCACTAAAAAGGCCGCGCCGTGCCGTTGGCCGTTCCCGGGTCCGGGCACTTTGGAGCACCGGCCGGAGCCAGTCACTGTTCCGACAACTCTGGCCAGCGTGGTCAGCTCCCAAAGCCTGATATGATTTGAGCACTTGCTGTTACCTGTCGGCCCAGCGGTAGAGAAGTCAACTCGCAATGCTGTCTACCAGTGTCCAGACTCCATTATGAAACTGGACTGGTCCACGGTTCAATTGTAGTGGTGCTATTTTGGAAGAAATAAGCGCCCGAGGGAAAACCATTGCCCTGCTTTCGATATTCAATTGCTTGGGCACCCTCCATTACAACGCCCGTGTTTAACATCCCTGGCGTCACTTGGGCGCCCTCCAAAAAGCCAACACGAGGAAGCCGTGTGGCAATGTCTCGAGCCATGATGGCAAGGCCAGCCTTCAATACGCATTTAGCCTGGAAAACAGCTGTCGAGCAAAGTCAGAATACCGAGGAGTAGGGACTCGGCTCAAGGGCCTAGGGGATCAGTGCATCTTTCAAGGCTAATAATTTGACAAATAACCCTTGTTGAAGCACGACCTTTCAATTTCATCAACGGTCAACGTCACACATGCTCCGACTGGCAAAAAGAGATGAATACTCCTCGCACATGCCGTGCCTGTCCACGATCCACGGCTCTCGTCTCTCAGAGTGCTCCATGCCAAGACATTCGCCTGCAAGATGGTGTGACAAATCGACACATCATCTGGTCGACTCTGCAACATGACGCGCTGCTCCGAGATTTACAATCCTGCCAATCACACTATTCCCTTTTGGGGTGCGGGGCCACCCATCATTAGCTGGCGCCCCACCCAGCGCGTGGCGGGCTTGGGCTACTACTCCGTAGAGGCACTAACAAAAAGCGCTGCGTCAACATGACAGCAGACAGCAGGAGCTTTGCTCCACTCCTTCCTTTTTTATGCCAGAGCACCTCTGGTGGCTTCAAATGGTTTCGTATAATACACTCGTGTACGAATGCATCACCACGCCGCCTCATCTCGTACCTCGTACTCCGTACCTCGTACCTCAGCTCCATTCTTGTCACAGCCCTCGCTTGCATCCGCCCCTGCTATCTTCTCCCCAATGTCCTCGTACTACCACCAACCTTGAATGCCAGCTGGCGACCCTGATCATCATTTTCGTCATCCCGCCGCCATCACTTGCGACTGCCCGACTGCCCGACTGCCCCCCAGCCAACCGACGAACCAACACATCATTGACGCTATCTAGATCCTACGCCCTTTGCGACCCTACTCCCTCGAACACCTACTCGGCCTCGTTCTGTGTGGCCTCTCCCTGCTCCTCACGCCGCATAGGATACAGGCAGAATGTGGCCCTTCACGAACTGCGGCAAAGACGCCTGCACCGCCCGCGACCTGAATATCACCGACTCCAAGGCGCTGGTCGCCTTATTCCCTTTCGCGGCAGCCTTCGTCGTCGTCAATATCCTCGTCGTACGACACGTATTCCCCAAATTGAGTCGTGCACACGATGAATACCGCGACGGTGAAGACCATTACCTCCCTGCGCATGCCCCGCCCGCTTTGCGACAAGCTCACGCCGAACATGGCGCAAAGAGCTGGAAACGACAAGGTGCCGCCTGGACATTCGGGGCCACCGTTGCCCTGGCCTTCACCTTGGGCCTCATCATACTCGCCGAAATATTGGAGGTTGTTGACCCAGCGGCCAAGAATCTGGCGTTGCATCTTACTGTCCCGTCTCTGCTTTCCCTGCTGATCGTCTTGGTCCCGTGGCTGCAATGCCGAGCCATCATCACCAGCGCGGGATGGAGCTTCCAGCGCACAGCCAAGGGGTCCATCCCCAAGGTGGCCTGGGCTCTGCAGTTGATGCTGTTTGGCGCATGGCTGTTCACCTTCTGGTCCGTAGGCAATACCGTGCCAGAATCAGCCACCAAGGATCTGTATGAGCGCGGCGTCAAGCGGACATCCTCTGAGACATTGACAAAGGAGTGTCTCGAGAGGGTTGGCGTCGTGGGAATCTGCCTCATGGCTCTGTTGGCCGGTTTTGCGTCCGTGTCTACGCCCTGGCACACCTTCGTGGATGCAGCAACAAGGAGGAAACGGCCGGTGACAGAGGCCGATGTCAACAGGAAACAGACTGGTCTGGAGGCTACCAGAGAGATGCTCGTTACGAAGCGCCATCAACTTCAACAGCTGGAAAGAAAAGCGCAAAACTCTGCTACTACTCCGCAGGGCTCGACAGGGCTCGTGGGCAAAATGATGGGAACATTCCGTGGCATTTCAAGCGACGAGGCCGAGATGCGCGCGCTGAGAGTCGACATTTCTGGTCTGGAAACCATGGAAGCGAATCTCGCATCCAACCTATCCATGATGCAGAACCACCGCGCTGCCACGGTCCGAGCCTCAACAGTATGCGGCCGAATCATGCTGGTGCCTTCATACGTCTTTGCGGGCTACTGTGTGTACCGAATTCTCGCCACCACCCTCACCACCCTCCGACGAATCCATTCCCCGTCAGCCAGCTTCTCCAACAGCGACCCCATCAACAGATTTCTCGGCCTCATGGCACGGCACTGGGACCCAAAGCTGGACCAACTCGCGTGGGCAAGAACCATCAGCTTTGCCTTGAGCGGCGTCATCTTGCTCGCCAGCGCAAACAGCGTCGTCCAAACGTTCCATCTCTTTGCCAAGTGGACGCCTGGTCTGCTGCGGCACGCACAGGCAAACTTGGCTTTGACAATTGGACAAATCACAGCCACCTATGTCATTTCTGCATCCCTGTTACTCAGAAGTCAACTACCAGCCAAGGCAGGAGTGGCTGTTACTGGCGTGCTTCAAGGCGCCCTGAGTCCATCCTTTGTGGACCACTGGTTTGAGATGTGGTTTTTGTCAGGAAGTGTTTTGACCCTCGTTGGCATCTGGGTGGGACGCAAGTTATCCAAAGGGTTTGGCGATGATGAGTGGGATGACTACGGGACGGAAGAGATGGGAGCAAAGCGGTCATAGCTAGCATAGACACGTGCCTGTCTCTGGAAAGCATTCTTTTCTTTTTTTGTGCGTTGGAGTTGGGAGTTTCACTATCTTCTATCTGGGCTCGGTCTTTCATAAATATATCACACCAGGCTTCATGCCTCGGTACTCGTTTACCATTCATCCTCGATGCTCAATGCTCCATCCATGTATCCTTCCAAAGCCACGTCCGGTGCAAACCAATCTCACCACACCACCCACATACATGTCGTGCTTCCACCATCACAGTCCCTTGTTCGCCTTGCCCCCAAACTTGGCCATCAACCTCGGGCCATCCATCTCCCTCTCCTTGTCCGCCTTCTCGGCGTACAGCCTAAACCCTTCCAAAATACTCCTCCAGGACCCCTCGGTCACGAACCCAATCTCCTCGCCGTCAGCCCACCGCCCGGCCTCAACCTCGGCCCTCGTCGCCCACGCCCACCGGTCATGCTCCCTCTCATCCAGCCGGACGACGCTCCCGTCGCCCAAGTCCTCGTCCACGTCCACCACGACCGTCACCTTGCCCCACCTCACCATGCCGTGCCTCTGGTCAGACTCCCAAAACGACACCGTCCTCGCCTCGTCCCCCTCGTCGTTGCGCGCCTCCTCCTCCTCGGCCCCCAGGTCCGTCGGCGTCGGCATCGGCGGCGCCTCCTCCAGCATCCCCACGGTGTACAGCATCCTCCTGGCCGCCAGCCCCGTCTCCTCGCGCAGCTCGCGCCGCACCCCGTCCAGCACGCTGCCGTCCTTGCGGTCCGACGTCGATCCCCCGGGAACCTCCCACCTCAGCGGGTACGAGTCGCTCGGCGCCCGGCGCAGGAGGAGCGTCTGCGCGGCGGCGCCGCCCTGCCGCGCGCGGAACACCATTGCCGCCGCCATGAGGCGCTGCAGGTGCGGTCTCGAGGAGAGGAACTCTGACGGCGGGCCCTTCAAGCACGCGGGGATGGCGTCGGAGACGGTGTAGGGCTCGTCCATGGCTACCGTGTTTTTGTGTTTTTAGTTGGTGTCAAGTTGGTTGTCAAGGCAGAGGTTTTGCAGGGCGGGGGGTTCCACTAGCGAATTCGATGGGCCTTGTGGCCGGGCGTCACGGAGCAACATGTGCAATTTGATCAAGGAGAGATGTTGAATCGGCAGCGTGGACACGCGCGATGGTATTTAAAGCTGACACGTCAGGTAGGAGAACCGGTCGCCCCCTCCCCCCTCGGACGGCCAACGGCCAACGTCACCACAGAAAAAGGCATCGCTTTGCAGAAAAAAATATATATTACCAAATCAAAGGCACTAGCACCGCAAGATTCCCAATTCAGTCCCACTCATCCCAACCCACGCCCCTTGCCCCTTCGCCTCGCTACTCTCCTTTCCACGGCCCCCCCCCCCCTTTTGGCTAAGAACAGATCGCCATGCCATTCATCATCAAACTCATCAGTCGTGTAGTCCGTAGCATGCATCCGTTAATCAGCGCGGAGAGAAAAAGCTGGAAACCAGAAGAAGAAAAATTCTGCGTCGGCACGCCAAAACGCTGACTTTGCGTCGGGAGTGAAGGGGGACTTGAAATAGAAGGAAGGCGTGTCCATGTATCCCAGAAATCAAAGGCTAGGTAGATGTTTGCATCTCCTCATCATATAGAGAAATATCAGCGTCTTTCTTTCTCTTCTTCATGCCCGGAGAAGAACAAAACACGAGTTTCAAGGTTGGAAAGAAAAAGATGGATAGGTCTGGGATCCATGGGCGCTATCTTGCGATGGCATCTATAGTCGTTTAACGAAATACGGGGGAAAAAGAGAAGAAGAAAGAAATAGCGTGATTAAGAAAAAACGGGAGGGGGGCGTGACTAGAATGTACAATCTCAGTGCTCTTTTCTTGTTGTCTCTCCCCTTTTACGCCAGCGGGCGTCCCTGACGTCCCTTTTTGTTCGGCACAGTTGTCCATCCATCCTCGTCCACTGGGGTGGTCTCGCCCTCGTCTGCCCCCTGGGCAGCAGAAGCTTGCTGGTCTCGTGCTCCGTTGGCACGGGGTCCTCCTCGGCCTTCATTGCGGTGTCCTCGTGCCGCACCGCCACGGCCCCGACCACCACCTGGGGGTCCGCGGGGGACGCGCTGATCATTGGAGGCCGACCTCCAGTTTCCAGACTCAGTGGCCCTTGACTTGATAGATTCTTTGGGTTCCCGAGGCTCCCGGGGCTCCCGGCTTCGCGGCGCTCCCTTTTCCTCTGTAGACGCTCCGTTTTCCTTCTCGCCAGCTTCGTCCTCGGCAGATTTGAGCTCTGCCTCCTTGGCTTCCTCGGCCTGTGCAGCGGCGGCGGCAGCGGCAGCGGCAGCGGCAGCAGCGTCAGCTTCTTCTTTCTCAGCAGCGGCCTGCTTGGCAAGTCGTCGCTCCTCCTTTGCCTTTTCGTCGGCTTCTCGCTTCTCCCGGATGGCAATCTGGCGCTTCTCCTCGATTTCTTGCTCACGGGCCGCTGTGTTGATGGGTCGAGCGGCTCCGAATGGGTTAGCCTTGGAATCGCCACCAGATGCAGTGGGAGCAGCCTCAGCAGTCTCGGTGACAGTCCTCTTCTGCAGGTTCAAGCGGGGGCGGCCGCCTTGGGCAGCGGGTGCAGGTGCGGAGGGAGAGACAGCGGTTTCAGTCTCTTCTGGGGCCTTGGCAGCATCAGGGCGCATGCTAGAACGCCACTGGAAGTCCTTCTCGGCAGCAGTAGGAGCACGTTCGGGTTGCTCTCGTCGAGGAGGCCGTGAACCGTCCTGTCGTCCCTCACCCCAAGAGGCAGAGCCTTGACGAGATCCGCGGTGAGATTCGCCCCGCTCACCCATGCCTTCGGGAGCGGGACGAGATCGGCTACCTTCACGAGGTCCAGGACCACCCTCCTGAGGCGGCAAAGGAGAAAGAGGTCCGCGTCGTTCCCAGTTCATCTCACGAGGAGCACGGGGTTCAGCGGCAGGGTCACGAGGAGGGCGACGCTCACGGTCACCACCAAAGTCAGAACCAGCACGACCACCACGCCCAGGAAGATCCGGAAGAGGTCCCTTGCGAGTCCAGTCACTAAGATCGCGAGAAGATTCGCCGCCGCGGCTGTCACCACCACGAGCTGTATATTGTCAGTGAACTCATTGATTATCACCTAGTATAGGCAGCAGCAGCAACTTACGAGGGTCGGCAATCTTAATCTTGATCATTCGTCCATTAAAGGATTCTCCATCAAGTGTCAAGGCCTTCTTGAGCCCTTCGATATCAGCAAACTCGACATATCCGAAACCCTTGGGGCGCTGCATCTCGCGGTCCTCAATAATGCGGACGCTGACAATCTCGCAGCCCTCGAAGAATTCGGTGACGGTCTCATTGGTAGCGTCATAGGCAAGGTTACCAAGGTGGGCAGTGAATGGGGGCTTATCGGGAAGTTTCTGAGGAAGGTTCTCCCTGATGGAGGAGTAGCCTGGCTTGCGGTTAGCGATGAAAGCTGAAGACTGAAATATCTGCCAAGTACTGACCTCTATCCTGCCAATTCGACATGCCACTGCTGCCACCTCCAAAGCGAGGTCGGTCGCTAGGGGGAAGAGGCTGAGTGCCTAGTTACACATTGTTATCAACATCACTGCTACGCGTCGCGACATATCGAGAAGTCCAATCATACCGGTGACTGCAAGCGAGGGTCCGTGTCAGTGGCTTTGGCTTCAGCATGCTACGGCGTGGGTATCCGACTCACCATAAGTTTCCTCAACTTCATCAGCCCAAGACCCTCCTCCAAAACCTGAATATTGGATTAGCAAACGGACACGACACAACATGACAGGGGGAGGTTGGCGGCGGGGTTCGTGATGGCCCCGCGACTAGCAACGCACCACTATCAGTCAGAAAGTCCCCCAGGGACATTTTCTGCTGCTGTTCCTTCTTCTTGGGAGCTGCAGCACAATAAAATCGTCAGCCATGCTCTGAATTGGTTGGTGAGTCCGTCTTTGGTATTTCGGGGTCGGGCATACCCATGATTGCGGCGTGGGCGGCTACGCGCAACCGAGTCAAAGACCGATGCGCGCAGGACAAAAGTCGACAGGCGAAGAGCCGAACCGAGCAGCTCTCTCCTCGTCAAGCGGGCAAAGGGGATGACGGACAATGTCGCTGGTTCCGAACGAGGTAAGATTTTCTGCTTTTTTGGTCCAAGCCGGGGATTGGCGCGGGATCGGAACGATCGCGATAGTTGACAAGACCCCGACGAGCGTTGCCGTGTCTGGGGTTGTTTCGAGTCGAAATTTGCTCGAGCGTGGAAAAAATGCTGGAGTATGTGAGGGTTGCCTTCAATTTTCGCCAGCCAGGGAGTGGGATGCGCTAGTCCTATTTAATTCTAGTCCAGGTGTGCCGATGTGCGGCTTGACGGGGAGGGACAGCTTGCACCTTGAACACTTGAAGGCCTTTGGGGCTTTGGTCCAGCTCCTATTGGGCCGTTCCGGGGACGGAGTCAGCACCTACAGCGAGCTGGTGGTGCTGTAGAGACGAAGTCCACCATGTGTTTTAGTAGTCCAGCCAACCAGACCAAGGCCCTTGGGTTTGTGCGTTCATGCCGAGACCCACCTCGGACCACATATGGCCCCATGTACTCCGTAAAAGTTGCGAGTTGCCAGTCGGTATCTCAAGGTCAACGACAAGAACCAACCTGAGCCAACGAAAAAAAAGACAGCTATGAGCTTCTGACCCTTACAGCGTCGCATATCAGGGACTGAACATGCTTCTTTCATGAATCTGGCCTCAATTTTGCCTCGGGGTCCAGCGAATACTTTGTTCAAGAGCGCCGCCAAGTCTTGGCATAAGCTCTGCCAGAGCAAAGCCTTTCAAGATGGCATCAAACGGTGATGACAGAACACCAAACATGCAACGGAGGCCACAAAGGCCAGGATTCTTTCCTCCCGAATTTGTAGAGCTTGTTGTGCCTCCATTAAAAGTAGGTGTCTACTCGGGTATGTCAGCATCCACTGTCCTGCATCTCTACATCTCTGCATCTCTGCATCACAGAGAAAAATTTGTCTAATACGCAAACAGGTACGGCGGGTGTTTTGGCCGGAGTAGGTGGAGCAATTGCCAGAGATACCAGCCCTGTGGCTAGCGGTGTATTCTCTGGAGTACAATGGTTCATGCTGGGCAGCAGCTTCTGGTGTAGGTCAAGTCTTATATGGCTACTCTTCAATCTCGCCAAATGGTCATCATCTTGACTAACGCTCATGCAGTCACCAGATCTGTAGGAATAAAAGTGTACGGGGGCGAAGGAAGAATGACAACAACAGACAAAGTGTATGTCAGTGGCTTGGCTGGTTCGACAGCGGGAGCCGTGGCTGGGTTGGCTCGTGAGTATTATCATTCACATTAACAATTACTTTCACTGCGTTCCTCTGGCTGATGGTTCTTGACAGGTGGCCCTGCGAGACTATTGCCAGCAATGGTTATATGGGGTTTAGTAGGAGCAGGTGGGCAAGCAATTGCCAATCGCTCGACACCATCACAGGCTAGCAAAAGTAGTGACGGCAGCAGTTGGCTTTCAAAGCTGAGCCCGTTGAAAAAGTTGACCGATGAGGAGTATATCGATATGATGAAGGAGAAGATTTTGAAAGTAGAGGTGGATATTGCTCTGATTGATGATCGAATTGCCGAACTCAAAGCTGCTGAGGAGGAAAAAGAGGGTCGAAGCCAGGCTGGAGATGCCTCGCGATGAAGATATCAAAAAGAAATGGAGACAAATGAATCGTGGGGGGTGAGCAATGCCTGAATCAGAAGCGTGGCATAAGAGGGGGTACGCTTGTAACATTAGGGACATGACATTGTGTTCTATGCGGAAGGGAATATCATAAGGGCTTAGGGTAGGCTATTGTATCATTTCGTGGATCAGCTATTCTAGTGTGTGAAATACCTGAAGTACTTTTGTCGTCATACAACGAGTTGCTCTCTGCGATTGTGATATTTTGTCTAGTCAGCCACCTGCCACTGTTGATGAAGGAGCTTTCGTCAGGCTGGATCACGCATCCCTCGCAATTTCAAGCGAGAGGAGCCCCATTGCCGTCGCTTGTGTAACGAAATGAGAGGGCAAAAAAAATAAAAATAATGATGATGATGATGATGATGACGAAGAGAAGAAAATAGGGGGAAAAGTAGGAATTAATATTCTTGTGACTATTTCTTCATCTGGTCTAAGTTACCTAGACACATGACCGACTCCACGCATTGTGGCTTCTGAGAATACATGTACTCCTTGGCCCGATGCTTAGGGTAGCGGAGTAGGTCGCGATCAACGGCATTGAAGTTGACGGAGAGTTTTGTGCGCTAAAATACTGTAAGCCCACACTTGACCAAATAATGCGCTAACAAATCCCCGCTGCCAAAACATTGAATGTGGACAGGACCGGGAAGAAGCCAGGAGGTCGGAATGATTAGCACATTCATATATGCCAGATGGCAGGGCCGTCGGACTAGTGCCATGGCAATACATAGTTCCGTCGTCCAATATTATCAATAGTATCTGTCGAACATACGCCAGGCTATATCAAGGCTGGCTGCGCAGACCATCCCGCCAACGACCCCGTCGCCCGTACCTGCCTAAACAAAGCGAGCCTGATGTCGCGACACGCTGGTATTTGTCGTGGTGTTGATTTGATAGCCTAGTCGGTACCTGTACGACATGGATCATGGGGCGCAGAGTGTTCTGCCGACTGGCATGATAAAATGGGGTTTGATTTCGATGAGGCCTCCATTGACCATCCACACCTCCTGCACCCTGGGCGAGGACAAGCTGACGGACATTAGAGCGTTATCAGACCTCTGATTAAGTATGCCGACACGGTCGTCGGCCAAGCAAAGTACTATTGCGTACGGAGCATGCTGGATGCTTTTGTGGCGTTGCCCGTGGTATCGTCTTGATATTTGGGACTCAGCCATTTGAACCAACGCCCACTAATCCCCATCAATGACGAGCATGGGAACATTGGGACCAGACACAAGGACCTTACTGAATTGCGATGGCGCAGAGAGTGGTTGGCCTGCCCGATAGCGTGACATGGGGCTTGGATTTTTGCCCTGAACTGCATGAATGAAGTAGGCGAAGATGAATCGAAAGACAGGTCCGCGCCAGTGGCAGGTTCCGTTGGCGTCGAGGTCGGTGCTTGTTAAGCGTGTCAGTGCGATGCAGAATTTGCTCAACAAGCAAAATATCAACTGGCAGCAACAGTAGCACAAGTGGGCGCGGCTCTGCAGCATCGACGGCAACATTGACACACGTCACACGTCACACTCGAGCAATCTCCGCTCCATTCTTGCCTCGCGCCCGACACTCGCCGGGCTGCACACTAGCTGCTGACCATTTGGCCATTTGCGATGTTGTCAAGCCAGAAGTCTCCATGTCCAGTCGATCTTGTCCGCCTGTCCAAGGAGTGTCTCTGAGGAATAGTACTTGCGTCCATGTATGGAGTACATCCGCACGCTGCCCCGTGCCCCGTCATGGTGGTCATTGGTGCATAGCGGCTCTGAGCGGCTCTGAGCCCTCGGACCGCTCAAGTACCATTACCCCGAACCCAAGTACCCGGCGTAGCGGCTCCAGCCCACCGGACACTTCCATGTCCACTGACATGGCGCCCCAGAGCACTCTGACGCCCGAACATTGAACTCGAGCGCTGCACTGCAGGCGACGATCAATTGATCTATGTAACCAAAGGATTGCCTAGCACTCTGTAGGTACATCCTTCTTTTTTCTCCGACCTCCGTAATCTCATGTATGCATTTCTTTGACGACGGGTCTTCCCACTCTATTACCTCTCTTCTTCTGTTATCTACAAAGCCCTTTGCGCGCCTGCGAGGCTTCCCTGGCCTCTTATCCTGTTTGCCGCCATAAGCCTCTCTTTGCCCATTGACGGCCGGCCCGCTTCCAACAGCTCCAGGACAACGTCCAGCCCGCCCCGACACATCCGCCACGTATCCCGGGCTTCCAGCTCCTCCAACTACTTGCACTCTCATCACGCCCCTCGGCTGTGACGTTCTGGGGGAACGGCCTTGGGTTCCGGCATACTCGGATCGGTGCGCAATCGGAAAATTTGTGTCGCCAAGCTGCTCGGCGCGGCCATCTACCACTGACGATCGACCGTGCAGTGCGGCCCAACCTCGAGACCCCGACCATCGCGAAGTTTATTTTGGCATCTGGCACATAAGTGATATTGACCATGGCACTCCGCTGCTGTGCCTGCCAGTGACAGACCCTAAGGGTTGACCAATCCCCTGTATTGACGACGTAGGTCATATCTGCGGTTCCATATGTGTGCCGGTGTGCTCTTTGTCCTGAAACTAACGTCATAGAACCGCAGTCATTCGTTAATCGGGTTGTAGTCTCAGGTACATGTTGGGCTTCGGGGTCAAAGGTCAAACACGAATCCACATACCATGGCCCTTCTCAATCCGACTTTCCTCCTGGGAGTGCTCGTCCTACTGTACCTGTCGTCTTTTGTCTTTTTCGCTGTTATTCGAATCCTCACTGGCGTCTCCATCCAACGAATTGGATACCTGTCGCTACGCCGGCTCGCGTACACCCCTCGAGATGGCTGCAGAGTCGAGGTAAGAGGGCTGGGGCTCAACATACACCGACCGACTTTTGCCCAGCCAACTTGGATAAGTCTAGTTTTAAACGAATTGGTCGTCACGGTGGACGTACGCGAGCTTGAGGGACACAAGCCTCCCAACAACGACGACGGCGGCGGCGATGACGAAAAGTCCGGAAGCGAGGCCTCCCCTGATGAGTCTGCGCCGCCGCCCAAGACTCAGCGCCCGCGCCGAAACGCCGACACCCAATCTCGAAGCGAAACGTGGGAAAGGTTGGCTAAGCTCAAGGAGAGAATCAAGAAGCTACACACAAACATACGATGGCTGAGAATGATTGATGTGGTCGCTACCAACTCAACCATAAATGTTGTCGACGTTGGCAGCATTCAGGTCGGCAGCCTTACTGTGGCCGTTGACACGAGGAGGAAGATTGTTGACCACGCCCGGCTCTTCAAATTTCATTCGAAGAAGAAGGAACAACGACAAGCCGAGTGGATCATATCTTTGCGCAGTGTTCTGTTCACTGCCGATGGGAGCGAATCGCTCGAGGTCCTGGACCATTGCTTACTCAATGTCCATGGCTTCTTGTACGAGTCGCGGCAAGGCCTGCGTGATGCTACCATCTCCTTGAAGCTGGGACGAGTCCATGTGCCGTACGACGACCTGAACGCTTGCGCATCTCGACTAAGAACTTGTCGCAGGCGACCAAACGCCGTCGACTTTGACGAACCCGTAGACATTGTCCTCTCTCATGTCACCGAAGACTCGGGCGATAAAGGCACACAACAGGACGACCTGATGAAGGCCGTGACAGATTCAAGAGAGTTTGTTAGTTCAATCCTGCGGGGCATCAAGGAGGTCCAATTCGCAGTCAGTTATGTCGGCATGACCCAAAGGATAGAATCTGTCAAGCCTGAAGGCTCGCCTATGCTCCTCAACGCCTCCATGAAGGAGGTTGGCATTGATTTGCACCGTCTAGATCCGAAATCTCCAGCCCATCGCATGTACTTCTCACCTAAGGACATTGCCCACGAGGCTCTCGCGGCCGCACTATCCCTTTCTGTTGGAATCGACGATGGTCACGGCGCCCCCCAACGACTCTTGTATATACCCATGACCACCACCACAGTTAGGACCACCCTTCCATCAAAAACGATTCAGTTGGCTGAGGACGGCGCCATTGGCGAAAAGAATGCCAATATTATGTTTGCCAATTCCGTCATCACCTCGCCGTCCGTGGATCTCGATCCTGCCCATCTCCCTCTGCTCATTGCCATGATGCAACCCAAACCCAAGGCACCAAAATCCTCACGTGTGAGAAACCACAGTGTTTTGTCCAGACTCCTTCCAAAAGCCAGTATCAAATTCTCAATGCACGAACCGGTTCTTCGTATGAAGCTTAAACCGTTACAGGATACGGAAGATGCAGATGATTTTGACCTCATTATTTCATCAATATCCTCTGTTTCATTGGATGTTGAGGCATCACACTCGACCATGGAAGATATGCACTATTTTCTAGATGGGGCCATGAGATTGCAGTCTCATCATTTGTATTACCAGACTTGTACGGGTGATAGGTTCAACCTGATTACGACAGAGTCCTTCGACCTGAAGGCACACTTAGCCGCCAGACCTGACGTTTGTGTCGAGCTTACCGGAAATATCCAATCATTTGGGATCAGCATGGTGCGACCTGAGATAACGGACGGGCTCCGCCAAATTGTTCGGCAGCTTCGCATCGATGTGGAACCGGAGAAGCGATTCAAATCCAAGACGGCAAAGCATCAGAATTTTTTGCGATCTCTGCCTGATTGGCTCGTTAGGTACCAGATTGAAGCCACAGACTTCAACATCGAAGTAGCTGGTGTAGACGAGGACATATCAGATGATACCAGGGGTGTCACCATACATCTAGACTCATTCTCTGCCGAATACAGGGCACACCGTCTAGATGGTCTGCAGCGACGGCCAGGCAGGCGGCGAACTCACAGCAGATCTGTTACACAATCTGACTCAGATTTGACACCGTCACCAGCTTCTCCCCGGTTCAAGAAGAAACCACAGATTACCGGGGACGGACGTCGGCTAGCGCTGTATGCAAAAGGCATCGAGGCCCAAATTGTCGAGGGCTCAGACCATCTCGAGGTCGAGCCGTTTGTCAATGTTCCTCGCCTTGAATTGGCCTTTTCAGCTACTAGTGATAACCATGGCCCAATGTTCCACATACAATCTACAATCAAGACCGTCATGCTACAGTATTCTCTCTACCGACACTACGCAGTCGGTGTTGCCGTTTTGACGTTGCGCAAGGCCTTCATGCGAACTGGGCGAGATGTGCCCCGGCCGCAACAGCACGGAACGTACGAGAAAGACCACCTCCGGCCGCCTGGTAGCTTAAGGGTCCCAGATGCGGATGGCTCATCCACGACACCGTCGGAGTTAATCACAGTCGATGTCAAAGCAGCCTTGGTTCAAATCAAAGCGGAAATGCCCCACGAGCCGCTGTTGATGCTGCGTGTGTATGGGCTCGAAACTGGACGTCATCGATGGTCGACGCCGTTTTTGACCTCAAAGGTCATCAGGCTCTACGTTGAAACACCACGCATGCGTAATGTGTGGTCGAGGATGATTGGTATTAAGCATGGCCGTGTCGATCTTCGTGAGTCAAAGCACAAAACCCCTCAAGGTGGCTATGTGGAAGAGAAGATGTTCGACGTGGCCATGGAAGCTCTTCGTATCGCTATCCCACATGAGGTCATCGTTGCCCGCATCACGGATAACTTTATCAACGTAATAAAATCAGTAAAGCAGCTTCACCATCGATTCAAAACCGGCACAAATGAGTATATTCTTGAAAAGAAACCCGAAGAGCCCAAACACGTACCCAAGGTCTCCATCCGCTCGCGGAGCTTTCTCTTTGAGCTCGAAGATGGTGCATTTGAATGGAAACTAGGCATTATCTATCGTACGGGTCGGGTGGAGCAAACCCAGCGACTGGCCCGGCAAGAAGCTTTTGAAGCCAAATCTAGGAAAGTTCAGGATGAGGAACTGCGTAAGGGCGGAGGAAAGCTTCGTGCTCGATCGACATTTCCTCGCGGCCGTGGAGAGCATTCAGCCTCATCGTGGTTCAGGAGCAGAAGCGCGGATGCCTACAAGGCCGACGATACTGGTCACGAGATTAAAGGCGGCACCATGCCTAGATATGATCCCGACCGAGAACATGTTGGCATCCATGGAAATTCCAAACTGTCTGAAGCTGAGGCTCATACTGCTCTTCACAGGTTCAACGCGCAGTCCTGGAAAAAGCGCATTGACCGGGCTTACGAAACGTCACAAAAGAGTATGCGTGAGTTGCGTGAGACTTTCTGGGGCCCTAATCATCTACCCGATGATGTAGAAGAGACGGAAAATATTCTAGAGGTTCCTCAGCGCCCTGCCCTTATGTCCGCACTGATATCGGAGCTTCACTTCATGATTGACAAACCGTCCTTTGCAATGAAGGATTTGCCCAACTTTATCCATACGGTTGGCAAGGGAATGCCAAAGGATATGCAATATGGGCTTCTCGTGCCCATGCACGTTGCAATCCAAATGGGCGAAGCTCGCATGACGTTACGCGACTATCCGCTGCCCTTGTTGCATATCCCAGGTCTCAAAACGGGACAGTCGTCAAGACTGCAGTCCGTGTCTCTGAAGGCTAATTTTGTACTGGCGGAAGAATTCAGAGGACATGAGTCGACGAAGAAAGTCAGAGTCGATGTTGTGCCTCCACGATCTAGCGACCCCAAGTCTTCTAAAGAAGGTTCCTTTGCTATTGAAGTCCGAAGGACCATCGGGCCAGTCAAGTCGTTTTCGGAAGTGTTTATGGACATCAACACGGCTCTGCCAACACGAATTACATGGGGTCCGTGCTATCAACCCGCCATCCAGGATATGATGATGGTCATTGAGTCGTTCACGAAGCCACAAGTCGACCCATCAGAACGAGTCGGCTTTTGGGACAAACTCCGTCTCAACACACATTCCCGCGTCCATGTGGCCTGGAAGGGGGATGGTGACATGCACTTGTCTCTTAAGGGCACTAGGGACCCATACCTAGTAATTGGAAATGGTGCCGGGTTCTTAATGTGCTGGCGCAATGACGTCAGATGGCACATCAATGCCGAGGACAATCCTAAACGATTCATGACGGTGGATAGTGGCGAGTACGTGCTTGCAATCCCCGACTACAGCCACCAAGTCCGCGAAGCTGCCCGTCGACATGACCACGGGACTGCACGTGTGGTTGGGGATACATGCGCCGATGGTGCCATTTTTAAGAAGGTGATTATGAAACTCTCGGGCAAAGTGCAGTGGATGGCGGGCTTGTTGTTCGAGCGTGCCATCGAAAATGGAGAGAGGAGCTTCTCATTCAAGCCTCACTATGAAGTAGTGCTGAAAAATCCAATCTATGCGAAACCTGACCCGGACGGTCTGCCGTATGACGCGTTGAGGGGATTTAGAAGTCGGCATATTCATCTTTCAATCGCAGTTCGCGCACCCGTCGACCGAGACTGGATGTCTGAGAAAACAGAGCCATCCAGGAGCTACAACACGGTCCATCTTACTCCGCGATTTTTTACCCATTTCTTCCAGTGGTGGGGGTTGTTTGGTCAGCCCATGTCACTCCCTATTCGACAAGGGAACCTCTGGCCTGGGCGGGAGAAGAGTAGCAAAAAGTTTGGAAGGCATCTTGCCACAGTCAAATACAACCTGTTGCTGGCTCCCCTGTTTCTCAGCCACATCTACAAACACAAGGATGCCGAAGATTACGCTGAGAACGCCGTTTCCGCGACTGGCTTAAAAGTCCGCTTTGACAGCTTTATGCTTGACCTTCATCAACGAAGAGAAGAGTTTAACACACTTGCCAAAGGAAAGAGTACACAGAGTAGGACGTCTGGGATTAAGATTCACGCAGCCCAACTTGATCTCACCAATGCAGATGTTCGTGCTGTTTCAGCAAGCTTACGAGGCACCACTACAGAGGCCATCAGGAAGGGGACCATTTCCACTTTAATCACTGAGCAGGATGATAAGCCCGACTTGTCTCGATTCACCATCCCTGATAACGACTTTAGTTGGATCGACATGGATGATTTTGTAGAACTGGACTGGATTCTACCCACCGAACCTCATCCTGATACCAAGATTTTACCGCTTGCGTTTGCCCCTCGTCTGACATATTTCCGACAAACGGACATTGGGGGTATTATTGCCGGCGACCCGGCACGAACAAGCCCATTTGGCAATGAGCCCACCCATTTCTGCATCATGCCACATGACGATGACCCAAGACGAGTCCAGAGCCAGCTAATCCAAGAACGACTGGATCAACTAGCCATTCAGATGCAGACGCACTCCCGAAACATTGGCGAGGCAGAGTTGAGGGTGATCCAAACCAATGGAGAGGAACCTGAGCTTGTAGAGCATTTCGACGCACTAAAGAAGCATGTCAGCGTTCTCAAAGACAAGGAACTATTCCTGAACACCATGCTTGACCAGATGCAAAACAAAGTTCGCGCAAGCAGCAATGGGCACAGAAGACCGTCAGAGCCATCATCATCAAGTTCCGAAGATCTTGTCGACATGCCACCCACCGCGGAATTTGAAAGCGAGTTCAAGAACCGATTTGTCATTCACAATTTACAACTCAAATGGAATAACCTGCTGCGAAATATTGTGCTTCGATACATTCACCAAAACAGCCAACGGCGTGGTTTCGTCTATTACCTGTCACGGCCCGCCGTCAAATTCATCTTGGATATTGTTGAAGAGCAGAGCAGGGCAAAGGCCAACAAAACTGCCAAAGGCGGTGCCCCTTCAACCACAAATGGTGGTACATCGTCACCCAGTCCTAGTGTACCGGAAAAAGACAGCGCTGCAGACCTCGAGGATCGCATAAAAAGCATTCTCGAAGACGGCAAACACTTCACAGACACCAGCTTCGACGTCAACGGCGACGTGAATTGTGGTTCGATTGAGGACCTGGAGGGTGGCATTGCGAAGGAATTCAGCCCTCAAAGCAGCTACCATGTTCGATTGATAGCTCCGCAAATTCAGCTCCAAAGCGAAAAGAACAAAAAACATGTGGTTCTTGTCACCGCCAAGGGTATGGAGCTCAAGGTTCTTGAGGTCATGGACAAGGAACGAATCTCTGATACTGTCAGCGGTCTGGTCCAGCGCCGTTTTCTCGTAAACATGGACAGTACGCAGTTCTTTGTTACCCATCAAAAATGGTTCCTGACTAGCTTGGTTTCCATGTACGCGGGTAGCAAATATGGCGCACCGAACGGGTCTGCCTGGCCGCCATGGGTTCCTATGGAGGTCATGTTCAATTTCCAGACCGATCCTTTTGGCTTTAAACGTGTTGTCCAGAAGACATCTGCCATGCTTCGTTATGACAAATACAATAATTTGCGTCTGAAGTACAATGACGAGGTCAACGAAGATGGCGGAGAGGATGTTGCCTCGAGCGAAAATGCCGAATGCCGATCGGACAATCTCTGGGTCGAATTTCCACAAGCACGAGCGCTTTGCAACAGTTCTCAATACTATGCCATGTACGTCATCGTGCTGGACCTGCTGATGTATAGCGAGCCGCTGGAAAAGACCCGCAGTGAGCGACTTGAGAAGATTATGCTCGCATCCGACTTCAGCGATTTGAGTGGAACACCGCGGATGGTGCAGAAACTCCAGGAGCGTATCAGACAGTTGGAGGACATCAAGCACCATTTCCAGGTCTACTCTAAATATCTGGATAAGAAGGGCTGGGAAGACAGACTCGCCCTTGAGCGAGACTTGGCAAGCTGTGAAGATGAACTTTTCTTCATGATGAAGGCTATTACTACGTCTCAGCGCAAATACGAAATCGATAGCGACACAAGTGCGTTACTGAAGTGGAGTATTTCTGCGCGGGACATTGTGTGGCATCTCATCCAAGACTCTGCAGAGCCACTTGTTGAGCTGCAACTCAAGGACGTCGAGTACGATCGTACCGATAACTCTGATGGCTCTCACATGAATCTTATTCGGGTTGGAAAAGTCCTTGGTCTTAACCTGCTACCTGACGCTACGTATCCGGAGATCATTGCACCGTACAGTGAATCTGACAGAAACGCCACGACAGGCGACACTGAAGAAGACATGATTCGGGTGTACTGGCACATGCTCGAAGCAATAGCAGGCATTCCTGTGATGGATCGCTTCGAGGTTAAACTTGTGCCAATGAAGGTGCAACTAGAGCGAGAAGCGGGCAAGCGCCTGTTTGAGTACATCTTCCCTGGCATGGATAAAGACAAGGGAACAAAGGACGACTCGCCTCTCATGGTCAAGCATCAAGCTCCTAGCGCAGATGAAGTCGATATCGAGTCTACGAACAGCTCAGCCATTCGTCTGGGCATTCCAGCGGTGGACAAGGATTCTTCTGGGTTTAGTACGCGAGCGGGATCACTGGAATTGCGTTTGAGACCGACATTGACATCGAACAACGCCCAGGAGAGCAGCCCGAAAAAGGCTCTCAGCGTCAAAAGCTCCGAGGGAGGCGGTCATGCGTTTAGACTATTCCGGTCTGGACACACGGGAAAGACGGTGATATCCAAGAAGGCGTCTCACGAATCACTCCGAGGAACCGGCGCGCCTCGACCCGGCATGATGGTGCGATCCTCCACGGGATTCTCGTCCAAGGACAGCAAGGATTCCACGGAAACTAAGAAGGGATCTCGTTGGCGAGGCGGAAAGTCGCAGGCAGAAGACAAGCAGCAATCGGATGACCTCACTAAGATGATTAACCGAGCGAACAACTACATGACGTTTGCATACATTCGGATGCCGTCGGTGGTTCTCTGTCTGAGCTACAAGGGCAAAGATCAGCGCAACTTTGAAGATGTCCATGACTTTGTGTTTCGACTGCCAACGATTGAGTGGCAAAACAAGACGTGGTCCAACCTGGATCTGGCGCTTGCCCTGAAAAAAGCCGTGGTGAAGGCCTTGATTTCGCATACAGGTGCCATCATAGGCAACAAGTTCTCCAAGCACCGACCTAACGCAGAGCAGCGCAGCAAGCTACGAGAAATGGCAAACAGCTCTGTCCTCATCACGACCTCGGGCTCTTCCCAGCATTACGCTGCGAGCATCAACGATAGCGACGACTCGTCCAGCTTCTATGGGACTTCACCAATCGACTTCTCTCGCTCTCCACCGCGCTCTACACGCGCTGGCAGCACACACAGTAGCATACCGGCGCCTCGATCCACCAGCCGTAGTAGCAGCGTGGCCAGCGGTCGGTCTTACCGAACCGGCGGTTCATCACATAATGGCCCCAGCGCACCGAGTTTCCTTTCCATGACCACTCCCCCAACACCGATCGAAGGGCGTAACGAAGCTGGCATCGACTTGATGCGCCCCTCCTCTAGCCACGGCTTCGGCAACTCCAACCACCGCCGGGCGCTCCGCAATGTCAGCGCAGGAGATAGCCGGCCCTCCACGAGTGCAGGGAGCGTCGAATCGGGAGATCGTCGTAGAACCGGTGCCCCCTCACTAAGAGACAGACTCAGTGTCTTTACGGGCCGTAAGCGCGAAAGTAGCGACGTACCGGACGAGAGCAATGATGTTACTGGGGATGATGAAAGCACAAACGATGGGAAAACCCCGCGTGGGAAGAAGTTGAGTTGGGCGCAAGCGCGGACTAAAACGGGCTGAGGAGTGGCCGTTTTGGTATACTTACATATATACATGTATAATTTTTTTGTTTTGAGCAAGGCGTTGTTTCGTTGGCTTAGAGGAAGCCAGTGGAAAAGGCGGCTTTTTGTGCTTTTGGGGAATGTGCATTGTATGCGAGCTGTGCATAGGACGGGATAGTTATTTAGTCACTGAGCTTGGCTCTCGTTTGTTTTGTCAGATCCTTTGTGAGTCTACGCGAAGTTGTGAAGGGTGCTGCTGTGTTGACAGAGTTGTCGTCTGCTGAGCTGCAAATGCTTGCTGGTAGCTAGTGAGTGGCGGGCTGGTTGGCAAGTTTGCTACTTCCCCTTGCTAGTTATTGATGAAAATTACAGTTTTTTGTGACAGTATATTGATGGACGGGTAGTTGCTTGCAATGATGTGGTGCGGACTTGGCCGAGAAGATATAATCTGAATTCCGCGACATCCGCCATGGCGTTGAGCTACGTCACGGAACTCGATCTGGCTGTTTGCAACTAGTATTACCTATGTTTCACAAAAATTTCACTGGTGGAGGTGTCTTTCGTTGCTAGCCTTTGTTTTGAAGTGCCGGAGGCTGTGCTCGGAGGGCAGCTTTGAAGTCGGGATGAACTAGGATTTTGTATACATGTACAGTCTGCAGAGCATGGGATTGTGTTTCGCTTGCGACCTCGGCCTGGGGATATACAAGCCATTGATGCTTTGTCTGAATACTACGTCAAGTTCCATCTCACAAGTTTCACATGATGATAACTGTCACTTGGGCGAATCTACTCTGTATGTCAACACCATCATGAACCCTTTGCACAAAGCTGTATATTTCGCCCGTCCACCCAATTACCTAAAACCACTAATCCAATGAGGTGTGTTGATCTTGGACTTGAATGCATGTTTCTACACGGATTCTTGCTGTGCTCCTCGCCCCTGGGTGGTTTGCTAGTTACTGATGATGAAATCCGGAGCCGCTGATAGACAAGCCCAAGACAAACTGCGCGACGTCTTTCTGTGCAAAATGGCAATATTCGCCGTCTAGCACCATCAGCCTAGGCCCCTCCTTCAATTGGACTCTCCTCTTGCCCCAATTGCTTAGGCGTGAAATTAAAACCGATCCCAGCGGATGCCATCTCATTACAGCACTCTTTTAGCAAATCCGCCGATCCAACGATCTCGTCGACGAGAACGGAGTAGAAGTTGGGCAGATGCTTGCCCCGGGCCAGGTCACGCAACGCGGTAAGTTGCCAGTCCTCACAATCGCCACAAATATACAGCGCTTCCAGTGACTTGGGGAGCATGCGAGCGAAAGAGCCACTGGGCGCTCCCATGAGAGCTGCCTCGAGAATACTGGACTTGATATAGAGCCGTTGGAGGTTTTGGAGGCCTTCAAGTGAAAAATAGCTCGACCTTGGATATAGCGACGGATTGCCCGAGTGCTGAGGAATCCAGCTCAAGGTAAGCTCCTTAATGGTTTTGTGCGTGTTAAACGTTGAAAAGAAGTCCTCAACATCATCGGGCAAAGTCTGTTCCCCTGCTATAATCTTGAGCGACACGAGGTCGTAAACGGCAGCACCTTGTATGATGTCGCGATACAAGAACAAGGCGCTTTCCTGCAGTTTGAGAGTGAAGTGTAAACTGCCTTTTGTTTTGCAAAATTCCCAGGTTGCAAATTTTGCAACTTCGCCTTCTGGTTCTGGCAAACTCAAGATTAATCTTGGCAACAAATCCAGATCGCTTGCGAGCCGCAAAAGTCGAGGGAAGCCACGCAAGACAGTGGGCATTATCAGATATATTCGCTTGGCATTTGGGCAAAGAGCACAAAGGGCCTCCAAGAATGCATCCATGATGTTGTCGCCATCTTCTACCGGGAGCAATTTTCTTCGGCCGGGCGTCTCATTTGCCAGCTTTTGGAGATCTGGCAACATGGGCGCAAGGCATTGCATATCCCCCTTGTTTATGAAGCCGGGGCCATGACGGGTTTTACGGTCGATAGTTAAAGATATGACTTTGACATAGTTTGCTAGTTGCCTATTTTTAATGATGCCACTAGCAATTAATCTCAAGCGCTTGATGCACCATAACATCTCTTTGGTGCCGCTCCTGAGACTAGGTATTGTCGAATATACCTCGGGATCACGATAAAGGAGTCGCTGGGCTGAGGCGAGAAAATTTTTGGAAACGCTGCATAGAGGGATGAGAGCCTTGTTCCTACCCTTCGGAGCCACCATCTCATAGAATGTTTCAATTATTATGCCGAAGATTTCAGATGGCAGACGTTCAATGTAATTCTTGCTGGGACCCGGTCTCTCGCTTTCCATGGTGTTCTGCTGCAGAGACATGTTGGTGCCGCCTCAACAATCTGACGTCGTGAAAATTCAAGGGGTGTAGTAAGAGTGAAGTCTGAATAGGGAAGTGAAGAGAAGAAGGGTGCAATGATGGATAAGGCCAGAGAAATTGTTCTGAAGGATTAGGAGTGTCTTTGTATTTAAGCATTTTTTCTAGGCCGTTCTTGAGAGTGTCACGTGGGAGTGTGTAAAGATTTCAACAAAGACGTGGTCATTCGTGAATATTTAGAAGAATTAATGGACGGAGATGACAGGCTTGGTTTATTAGCCCTTGAAAGCCGGTTGCTTGGTTCACACCAACAAGCAGCTTCCAAAATGTATGTCTGTCTTTGTTCCCTTCAGTGATTGTCCATGCGGCAAACGCTCGTACCCTTTCACTTCATTTGCTTGCTTCCAACTTGAACATGATGTACGCAGTAGTTGAACAACATGCTGCCGTATTTTTTCACAAGCCGAGCAAGGGAACGTGTCGACGTTCTTATGAACTGAGCCCGCCTTGTTGACTGACTCTTCCATGTAGGCTGAATAGACTCTCAGTTCGGCAATACTTGTGATTAAGCAGTCCTGAAATCGCTGCCTGAAGCCAAGATCAGAGTTTGCGCCGTGCTTGTTGTACCGCCAGACACCTGGCATCACTGACTACAAGCAGACCTAGCTGTTCGAGCCGTGTCGGTCCTGGTTAAATGTGACTAACATGGCAGCAGATCATGTCATAGATATGCTTCACAGCGAAGCTGGTGATGCTACTCCGTGCATCGATAGAAAATTCGGGACGGAGCCCGGTGCCTTGGCGTGAAAAACTGATGGTATTCATCGATGCCGCTGAGGGGATCCCATGCGGGCCTCGAAATACCCTCTCATCGTCGTGGCGGCATAGCATTTTAAAGACCTTCTTTGGCAGTGGAGAAAAGTGATCAAATATATGGAATCCCGACAGGAAACGGACGACCAGTTTGAAGATGCCTATAGGTGCAGAGCGAAATTGGACACGGTTGTGAATAAAACAGAGACTTGAGTTTCAACCAGAATCAAGGCTCGACATGCTTGCTACACCCGCTTTCGTTTTGGACCGGGATAGACTTTCCGCCGCCAGGGTTGTTGGTAGTCATCTCTCCAGAACATGACAGTTGAATCAGAGCCGAGGGGAAATGGTGTTGGAAAGTCAGAAACCAAGTGGCGCAAATGATGAGAAGCGTAGCGGCGGCCAAGCAAAGGATTTGATGCGCCTATCTCTGCTGGAATGTTGGTGGGCTCTATAATGTTTCTAGGTTCCATCATGTGGCTGATGACCTCGTCACATTAGACTAGGCGATCATCAAAGTCTACCTTGCTCTAGCTGGCATCGCAGAAGCCTGTTTCCCCTCAATGAGAGGCTCGTCCATTGTACAAAGACAGAGCCTCCCACACTCGCCTCTCGCTTCGCGAGCGCATCCAGTAAGTACTCGGGCAGCATCTTCCTCAGCAAAGCCATTGTTGTAGCTGGTAACTCGACCGCATCTATATCAGTGACAGGCAGACAGAGGATGCTAAGCAAGAGGGGTCACGGAGCTGCAAAGGGGAAATCGGTTCAAGACCCTGCAGGCACCCCCGTCGTGGAGCACTCCATATTTTCCCCCGCATTGTGCATCGTGGTGGGTATGACGGCATGATAATACGCTGGAGCAAATGGGACGTCAGTGATAAGCATCGTCTGTCATGAGCAGAGTCGCTTAGAGTCTGCGAGCGCCTTTGTCGAATGACAGTGGCCAAGGCAGAAGCAAGATTGGGAAACAAAGGTCGGCCTGCATAATCCAAGCAACCACCCAGCAAAGTTGTCACACTGGCGGGATTAACGGGCAACTGCGCTTCGCGTCATGGGTCAAGCATGTGGCATGGTCGAGACAGAGACGGGAACGAACCATCGATCGAGACTTTGGAAAATGATGAACGCCGACCCACGCCGACTTCCTTGATCATGTTGGTTACAAAAGTTCACTATGATCAAGAAAGAGACCCTGGTTCGGCCCACGGCGCACCATTGTACATTCCTTGTTCTCTACCCGCGAGTGACATTTGGGATTCTCCAAGGAGGGACGTGATCGATGCGTCCTCGTTTGTCCTGGTTCAAGCAGAGTGTGAACTCGAAAAAGAAACATCGATCACCGACGGGCCGCAACAGTAACAGTCATATGAACCATTACGGTGCCGTACACGCAATGTGAGTCTTCACATCGTCTTGGTTGCCCGCTGTTGCCGGATAGCCATATATGACTACAGTTGCACGGGGGGCTGTGACGGTGCGCCAACTGGCTGCTGTTTGATAAGCGCCGTGAACCTGTCGTCGTAGTTGCTTCATGGCTCGGATTGTACAGACCCGAGGCCATCAAATAACTAGCCCAAGTGGACATCGCGAATGCCAAGCAAACATGCCGTGTAGTGATGTGTCGACTCAAGTAGTATGTATTGATTAGTCGTGGAATCAAGCGCCGCAATCAGCCAATAGACTGCTACCCAAGGGGGGGCAAATTGCGATTTGGTTTGTTTCTTCAAGACCCTAGCTTCAAGTTGCAAGTACGTATTCGCAAATGTTCACGGGGGGTTCCCTCCAATTCCTCATTAGCGTCATCGAACAAGGCGGCAACTTGGGGGCATGCCATCTGAGCCAAGTCACCTGACGATGATCCTGGTGAGGGGAGACCAGAAGTGCAAGAAACAGTCTGGAATCTGGCCATGTCACTGCAATGGAACATGCGAAACGCTCGAGCGCGGGCTTGCGATAAAGCCAACAACCTTAGAGGTAGAGTTATGGCCGGCCTCAGCACGTACGCCGCACGTTTGTCGGCTCATGTGCGAGGACTTGGCGAACCCGACAAAGACAATGGCTGATGACTAGATGGCAATTGTACTCCGTGTTATGGACGGGCAAGTGGAGGAATTGGGCCCGACGTCGTGTCTGTTCTCCAGAAGCTTCCCGTTCGACCAGCGGCGTCATCGGGGTTTTCTTCTTTGGCTGGGTCAGCGTAATTGGGATGGTGGGGGTCTCGGATGTTTGTCCAGCTGATGATGTTGGTGTCGACAAGAACTCCGTACAGCCCCCCATCTTTTTTTCGGGTGTCTCGAGTCTCATGCTCAGCATTTTCAGGGGACCTGCTGCCTCGCTGCCTGGGTGTTTGGGTGTTTGGGTGTTTTGGGCGTGTGTCGGGGCCCTCGGTGCGCTAGATGCCCAAAACGTCATGAGTCGATTCAAGCCGGCTGGCTCCCCTTTTTGTTGTCACCAGCATTGTTGAAAATTTCACAGGGTGACTGAAGCTGCAGGGAGGGTAGTCGTGGTGTGCGTTGAGTGGAATGTCGGGACCAGGGATATCGTGGATGATATGTGATGGCCTTGCTGAATGGAACCAAAAGGTGAGCTTTGCACTTTGAGGCAGAGTTGACTCGATGGCGAATTGCGTGCCGGCCAGATGCGTAGGTACACACTAACGTGCTAGAGTGCGACTTTGCATGCCGCCTGATGCTACGACACCTTGGGCGGCCAAATGTCGTTTGCCGCGCATACAATATCGTTGTAAAGCACACTGTCCCTTCTTGCCCGTTCACACTTTGTTCTTGGCTTGTCTCGTTCTTGCCGTACGAGGAAAGGCGCCGTTGACTACTCCGTACCCAGGAACCTTCGGTAGGTCCCTAAACTATGTCCAGTCCCGAATGAGGGAAGGCTCGTCTGTCCAGAGCACGGCGGCGCCTTCCTTCGAAGGAGGATGGGCAGCTGAGAATGGCAGCCCCGGGCGATTGGCCCAAGCTCAGGGCTAGGAGGCACCGGCTCTGGATGGTATCTGGGGTACCAGCATGAACTCGTCAATCAGTTGCAGAGCTGTCGTGCCAGCACTTCGAAATGCCCTCAGATCCGGCGTGGTCCCGCCTCGTTGTCACTTTTGCCAAGATGCCTACATACCTCCCTGCCGCCGACTGTCGCTCGACGGCCTTGACCATGGCTGAACATCTGAACCCCTTGGACAGCCCTCGCCAACCCTCGCCAACCCATGACCATTGTCGTGTGAGCATCCAAATGTTTTGTTTGGCTGTTCAACCTCTCAGCCTCCTTCAGCCACGACTGACCGCTCAGCAGAACCAGCTCTTGACGGGTCAATGATTTGCCTGACTGACTAGCACAGCACCAAGGGATCTAGGGATCAAGGGACCCTGTGGGCTTGGGCTGCTATCCGGCCATTGCCTTTCAGCCTCTGGCTTGTTCTGCTGCCCTCATTCGAATAGCTATCGCCCATCGGCTTCTCCGCCCCCCCAAAGCACCTACAGCTCGTCGGTACGCCGCCCTGATTCGCTGATAACGGATGTCGGATCGAACGGGGCGATAACCCAAACAGCCATCGATATCAGCCAAAAGCCACCCCTCCCTTTCACGGCGTTATCAACTAGTCATTGTCTGGCGCCGTCAGTCGTCCACCAGCGTCACTCGAAATCGGCCCAGCATGCGTATTACGGAGTAGTCGCTTAGCCCAGCACACGAAGGCCAAAGGCAAATGAACCAAGTTCTGCCTTGTCGCTATCTGTGAGGCTTATCCCCCCGTTTCTTTTGCTTCGTGCCGCTTCCCCAAACTTAACTTTCTTTTCTTCACTTTTGGTCTCTGCCGCCGAGCCATACCAGCGTCTTTCAGCCTCTTTGACCGGAGAGAGCAGTGCCGTTGCCGTTGCCGCTGCCACTGCCGCTGCAAGGCACGTCGTCCAGCAGCGACCTTATCGCCAGCCAGAGCAGGCTGCGTTGTACAGTCACGTAATCGCCGCCTCCGTTCTTCGCTGCGACCCTCGAATTTGACGGCTTCTGATTAGCTGCGGTTGGCCGGGACGACCTGCCTTTCTCGGGCTTTGATATCCTTGTCCTATTCTTGTGGAGCCTCTGCTGTCGACCACACGAGACCGCAGGCCCTCGCTCGTTACGTATCAGAATCCTGCCTACACACAACCATCGGCTCCAGCAGTGCGAGCCACGTTTCCCCAGGTGCCCAGGCTTCTAGTCTTACACGGGAAGCCGGAAGCTGCACCGCTGTGTATTGAGTGTCGGCCTTCAAATCTTTGACGACTCAGACCCCCGTCCCAGGACATCGGTCCCCTGAAACCCGAGAGCCACACTGCTCCAGGTTGTCACTTTTGCTACCCAAGTGTGGTCTTTGTGGCCCTGGTCTATTGTGTGTGTACCATAGTTCTTGGCCTACCCAACCCGTCCAGTTTGGTGTGCAAGCATGCCCCCGTCAGTTGTTGTGGCTATCTCGACTCCCTCCCAAAACAATGAGATCCTTCTTATTCTCGAGTTACCCGGCGCAGCCCGCCCCGTCTTCTCCCCCCCCTTCTCATCCTTTCAAAGCATACCGTTCTCATAACCAGACGACCTCGGCAAAACCTATATCATACGACGCGCTTAGTGTTGAGCCATCTGCTTTACGTCGTAGCCGGCTAACACCCAAGTATGCGCCGAGCACAGCGGAGGACGTCCAGGACGAACAAGACATCGCAGTTTCAGTCACCATCCAATCCGTTGGCTCTACCTCTTCGAGTTGCTCATCTACCAGCTCAGCATCCTCAGACTTTGATGCTGCAATGTCAATACGAACCGCAGTTAACTGGGAAGCTAGCATTACGCTACCTCCGTCGAGCTCCCCTGGTACCACCACCGGTCTGCGTAGACCGACAACGCCGACGAGTCCTGTCCAGATCCCCAAGCGAAGCCATCGTGACGCCCGTCACCATGTAAAGCTGGAAACATCACATCATCGACGAACCCCCAAAAATTTTCATACTCCAGATTCGATTTCGCCGTCTGTTGCAGCCCTCCTTGCCGTGACTGACATCCCGCGACCCCAAAGACGACGACGCAAGGCCGATTCGCCTCTTACCGTTGATGAGATTGTGAACGATCAACATGTATCGGAAAAAGAGCTTAGTTTGTCTCTCAGTCGGAGACCTATGGACTTACTGTTGTCGCCACCAGAAGATTTGATGGATGATGATTTCAGCGCCACTGAGAGCAACATGGGCTCAATGCTTGCCAGGACTACTTCCGCAGACTCTGTTCCATCGCTCGGAGGAGAGTCCTTTGCTACCGATGTGTGCTCTTCAGTTGATACGCCTGCAAGCATGGGCGTCTCGGCGCGGCGTAAGCACAGCCCGGTGCGCAGGTCCCTGGAACCTATTCAGTCGCCATCCGAAGATGGTGCCGAGGAGCATCCTCTTGCGGTCGTTGACAACCTTGGCCTGGAAGATCTGAAGATGCCAGCTGCCGAACTTTCAGATGAGGGCTCCACTTCATTCTTGCAGCCTTTCAAGCCGCTGCGGTCTGCATTCAAATCAAATTTGACAGCTTCTTTACGAGCCTTGCGCTCGGCAGCCAAGTCTTTTTCAAGCATCAACTTCCCGTCCATTCCGCCGGATGACTTTCTCACTCGGTCTATTCTTACAATTGACCCGAATGTTCCATACATGGATGAACGACGTCCGCCGATGACTGAGGAGATGCCATCGGCTGAATTACGCCGCTATCTCAACCCTACGACAAGCGCTCACATCGACCCTCAACCAAAGACACGCGCAGGCGCTTTTTCAGCTTCGATTCAAATGCAAACCTACAAGGTCCAGCGTTCTCAATCCACCCCACCGTCACAGCGCACGGCCTACCCTGCTGGCAACCCGTCCAAGTCCGCATCCGCCCCCAATCAACACCCAGGCAGGCCAGGCCAACAGGCTTTTGCCGTCCCAGGCATGCGCCAGCGAGAAATGCGGGAGAATCCCGACTTTATCCGTATTGCAGTAATGGAAATGGCGATGCGGCGCCGAGGCAAGCTTGACAATCAGAAGCCAGGCCGGGCTCGCTGGGCGCTCCCGCCACGCAAAGCATCACTGAAGCCCTACGAAGTTGGCTCGAATGGTGTTCCGGCAAGGTGGGTACCTCTGACGCATCCGTGCTAGTTGTATGAGATACCGTACCACTACGGGGTACGTACCACTACGTATCTGACGAACATCTCGCCCGCCAATGGCCCAGCCTGCCATTCCGACGGGCGCTAGTATCATCACATCAGAGGTGCGACAGATACGTCGTCCTGGAAGAGGAGGCCTACGGAGCACGTACATGCGACTCTATCGTGGGAACAAGGCGGCGAAAAAGTTTTTCTGGTCTGTGTCAGGGCAAGGGGCCTCGGGACCCTACAAATTGGCAACGAAGTCGTGCAACACGTCATGGGGCTTTCATGCAGCGGCACGTTGCAGCAGCGACTTTTTACAGGGCCAGACCCATGGACCCAAGAGCTGCGACCCAGCAATCTGCCAATGGAAGGGGAGGTGTGCAACGCGATCCGCCGAGGCCCCGCTGTCGAAGCATTTTGGAAACCGTACCGAATCGGCCTCGAGGAAAATGCCGAGATTGGACCCGAGCTGCGAAACGAAAGGCTCATCTATGTATGTGGTTGAGGGTTCCACGGACGGAGCGGACAGCGACGCAGTGGAACGACGAACATTATCCGCCCCTGGGGCTTGCGCATTCTGCAAGGCACCGCATTCCAACATTGAAGTCTTGGAACGGAAACCTGACTTGAGCCCTATGCAAAAGAATCCAATGGGAGGCCCACACACGCCCTGGTGAGAACTAGTTGCTGGCCGGGAGAGGAAGGCGACAAATGCAGCTTATCCACGGGTCTATGGACGGTTATGGCCCTCCTGCACATATCGATTCATCTCTTTCTTTGTCTCTTTGAGAGCCCATATTTCGCATCAGAGAGGTGATCTCCCTTGCGCCCAAATTCATTTTATGAGTTGGCTGTTGGCTGTCACACGGTGGGATGACCTGGCACAATATGGAGTATTTGGTTGCGGCTCCATCAAGTACGGCGGTCAAGATTATATTGGATTCAGCTGCGAGTCAAGAGACGCGGAATGTCCGCGCAGGTGTGATTTGGTTATCCCTGCAATTGTTGGGAGAGCGCACTAAATTCCTGCTACATAATGATGTTTTTCCTTTCCCCTTTGCTTTCTTTTTTATTCAGGAGACTTCTCGCTGGTTGATTTGTTCCTTAGATGGGGGTGGTATATGCAGGTACTTGCAGCATGGAACTTGGCGCATGACCGGTTGAGTTTTCTTTTTTTCCTTTCCTTGGTTTTTTTCTTTTGGGCATTGGGAGCGTGGGCATTGGTTAGGGCATTGTATGAACAAGCGGTCTAGCATTTTCAGGATACCTTTTTGCCTTACGAACAGGGTTTGTCTCAGGAACCTCGAACATTTATCATGATGTTTTTGTTTTACTACCTTGCATTTATTGGTGCAACCACACGACCTTTCCAGGAGAACAGTTCTGGACACATTGCATGCAGGATGCATGGGTACCCAACGCTACATGTTAGTCAGAGCTGGACGATGGGGCTTCAACACCGTCGGCTATCGGGTTTGTGGAGGATTTGATGAGTTTGGAATAGTATTACAACGCCGCAAGGCACAGATAGCGCCCCCCGCGGCACAGCCAGTTGCAGCCATTGGAACCTTTCTTCCCTTAATAGGAATGATATTATTACTATTGTGATGCGTGTGTCCATGGAGTATCGCAGTCCACTAAATAGCATCTCTCCATTTGCGGGGTTCATGTTCGAAAATTTTGTCCCAGCCCAGTATATTGCGACTTGCCTAATGGGGACGGATAATTGCTTTATTGGATTGTGAGCATAAGCACAGGGGGCGGGAAAGGACTGGCGATATCCGATGCCTGCGAGGGAAAATCAACAAGGTCCCTTTGTCATAGGTTTTGAGACTTTTGTCGATGCGCATGGATCTAGAGCAAGGATTCGTAGACCGAGAAGCAGGCCTAGCCTCTCAGTCTACACGTGCAGAGCATTCTGAAGATGCGTAACTCGGCTGATGTCCGTGACGTGTGAACAAGCCAGATGGGCGTGCTGTAATGGGCAGTCCAGTCATGGTTGAAGGGGGTGGTTATACTTGTGCTTGGCCATCTTGACGAAGAATCGGGCTGGTGGCAAAATACTGCCTTTCACGGGACGACGGCCTACAAACGGAGCAAATTGTGCCTGTCAGTCGGTGAATCTTGATAGACGTCCTGAGGATTAGTATCGTGTATCGAAGACTGGTGCTATGCGTCGGCAGGAGCAGATCTTGATTCTTTTCCAAGCTGGTTTCACTCGCCCTACCACGACGATTTGTAGCATGAACTGCCAACCTAAATTAGGCCTCTGCTCGCCAGCAAAACGCCATTTATATTGGGCGTCATTCTCGGCGCATGAGATCATTACATCCCGCGATGCTGCCCCCGTGGTTTTGACGCCGGTTGTCTTGTTGGCATGGATTTACCGACCTGGCGGCAAGGGGTCACGAATCCAACTCGTTTGGACTAGCACATTGCATCTAATATCACGTCAGGGTATCTGGCAAATGTAGAATCTAGTATGTAATACTTGCGACTTCGTTCAACGAGAACCTGACTCTGCAACTCTGACGTTCAAGTTCAACATGCTCTTTTCCAGATGGTGAATAACCTCGTAGACCTGGAGATCACATCCCTAGCCCGAATCGAACGGCAGAGCCACAACGGCAGGATATCGAATGCCTTTGGTGCAGATTCTCTCTGGGGAAGTGCTTCCCCATACGGGGCGACGGCATATCCTCCCTCGAGTCTTGCTGACAAGGCGCCGGTCGTATCCAAATCGTATGTATGGTCCCACAGCATAGGAACTCATCCCTCGAATACCAGACGTCATTGAAGCTTAGGAGGCCGTGCCTTGATCACGGCCCCGTCGTCCAACGGTGCTTGTTCGTCGCAGGAATGCCTGCCAAGACTGGAATGCCCCGCGGACATGTCCTTCCAAGAAGATGTGATTGGGTCGTTGATGGAGAGGGATTGTAGGCTTCTTCGATTATCGGCAAGGGAAAGCGTGATAATGGTGGTGAGTGGCACCGCCGGCGAAAGCGGGACATGAGCTGATCTCGATGGAATACGGCGGCGGCGTGAAGCAAGTGTAGGGGGGCGCCGGGTCGATAAGCTCAAGGTTACTTATTGGATCGATCGATGATGGGTTTTTCGCGTGTCGCCGTGGTGATCTTGGCGGAAATTTCTGTACGACTCTGCTGGCCGCTTTGAGTGGGAGAAGCGCCCTTGTGTTGATAACGAGATAGTAGGGAGTTTGGCCAACGGCCTGATGGGGTCGTTGTTCACTGGTAGTACTACGTTCCTGTCCTTGGCATGGAGGCCTGTGGTTGGCAAGTCTACCTGGTTGACGGGGATGGAGGGCATGGCATAAGACTGGCCTTGGAGTGGACGCCTCTCGACAGGTTGTACAGAGTTTGTTGGAGTTGGTGTTCTTGCTATGGATGCCGTGGGTGTACGTTCTGTGATGAACGTTTTGAGGGATATAATAGATCTGGGTCGTCTTAAGGAGGAAGTTGGGTAGAGAGTTGGAGATGTGTCACCTGAAGGGGGTTGGCGTTGGGGGAGATGTCATGTACGAGGAGTGAAATTCTGACGATTAGGTGAGCCACATATTTGAGGGTGCTGGCGTTGTGCAGAATGAAAAGTATGAGCGTGCAATGAGGGCGTTCGAGGGTGTCAGAGGAGGGGATTCGCAGGCTTTGAAGATGGCACTTCAGCAGGGCCAAACGATATAGAGTCATTGCCGATCATCACTCTCGAGAACTACTATAGAGAACCAGGTGTGTTTATCAAGGTTCAGCCATGCCGGTCTTGTCTCAGCCTGCCAATGTGTATACTTGGTCTGATGCTCGTGGATGTTGGTAATATCCAGACTTCGAGGGATCAACCGCGGCAATCTGAGCAGTCATTCGCCCGATAAGGAGGGACGTTTCATCCATCATTCTTGAAAGCCTGAAAATCGTCAATAGAAGTCTTTGACAGATACTCAGCATCAGGCTGTCAAATAAACCCAGCTCCTTATGGCGTAGGAGATACCATCCTGCTGCTCCTGTGAGCATATGATCCTCTTAACTTCTTCGAGACAAAACCCTTCAAATTAACCATGCCCTGTACAAGTGTCCTAAATATAATGGTGATAATTATTTAGTACGTATTATTCAGGAGGGACTTCTTGCCACTGAGCGTTCTAGAAGTAGCCAGGCCAGTGTGTGTCACCCCATCACATACATTGGTACAGCGCCGACAGAGAATCGAAAGGCTTTGAAGCCTTATTCATTATATATTAATATCACTTGAAGTTTATATTGGTGTACTAAGATCAGGAATTGGTCCTAGGGTAGTGTCATTGCGAGTCTTCTAGAAATCGAATTCTACGAATGTTTATGCTGCTTGTGGACGAATCTCGCGTGTCAAGTCTGTTGATATCGCAACCTCAATGCTTTTGTTCCAACCGTCAGCACTTTCAAAGCTCCCATTTCGTGCGCTACGGGCGTTTCGGGATTGAAGCTATCACAAATTGCGGCCGAGACTAACTGCACAACATTGTGCGCCCCAATTCTACCATGTAAATGTTGGATCTTGCGATGCCACAATCCAGGAAGAAAAAGAGAAGAGAAAAATAGAAGCTACTGATTTGTGCAAGGTCATTTCGTTACTGTAAACTGTACGTATGATCTTGGGTACTCTGGAAAAGATCCTCGGCTTCAATCACCCACAACAAAACTTATCAAATACTCCAAAAAGTCAGTCCTTTACCCTGTGAGCAAGATTCTACACTGAATATGGAGGCCATGAAATGTGTTGAGCAACTTGTCAGCAAAGAAAAACAGCTATGGAGGAGCTAGAAAAAGGTCCATGACTGACTTGGTTTACGATGCTATCCCAGAGACTATAAACTAGCTCGCCCGACGATGCCAATCTAGAGTATGACTTTAGTATACGACGTAGAATACTGGGGATGAATCAAACAGCCGACACCCGCATTATATTCTGAAAGAGTGTGCTCTTCTGCGTATTGCCGCCGATATACGAACAGAATATGGCTACATCGCACAGCAACTGCTGCCGGAACCGCCTTCAGTAACATTCCCACGATTGTCTTTCAACATCCAACATCCAATCCCTGACCTACCCCGTCTACAGTCTAAAAGACGTGAATCTCCGTGCCACTCATGACATGATACGTCGCCAACTTACACCCGCACCGACAACAACTATGCTCCACATCCTTGTATGTCTTGGAGAAGTAGGGATACACGCTCCCCAAAACACTACATAGAAAGAACAGGCCGGCCATGAAACTTGATTCTATTAACAACATATTCACGACGATGGACGTAGAAGCAAAGAAACTTACTGTGTACCGCTGCTTATCTTGCGATGAACCCTCGTAACAGACAACTGTCGACACCCAGGGCATCGAATATGTCGCGGCCACCGGGCCAGGCTCTTCAGCGGCGTGATATCCGACTCGGCCATGGTATCAAACGACATCGCAGCGATGCCGGGGAGGCGCTTTTCGACGAGCACCGGCTTAGCGTCTTCGCAGGGGAAAGCCATGATTTCCAGAAAAGTCAGTTAAAGAGACTGCATGCGTGTTTCCCCTAGTCGACGCTGAAAAGAACCGCATAGCTCGGTCAATATATAGACCACGCTTCATCCGGTGCATTCTCGCCGCCTTGGCTGTCGGGTGTTGAAGCCGCAGGGAAACGCCACGCAAGCCACGTTGGGCTTTCGTATTTCGCAAAACGACAAGCAGCGACACACGATGCGATTTTTGGTATCCTGCTACCCCGGCCGTCTCCCAGGATAGGTTGACGGCGCGCCTACCAGCGGCCAAGAGTGTGCGGCTGACCGAGCCAGCAAATACCGAGCTGGGCGACCGAGGAATCTGGGCTTTTTTGCTCTTGACGCTCGCCGATTTGCTGGCAGCGGTACCTAATGAGCTTACCTGATGGATTATTTTTCACGCTCATCAAGTCCTTTTTGAGAGCCGCTCCACAGCCTGCTGCCCCGCGTAGAGCCGCGAAACGAAGTTATTTCCGACTTGCATCGCGGGCGGCCGATGTAAGAATCGTCGCGATGCCGTCGACCCAGATTACCGCACTCGGCAGCGGCAGGCTTCGAATTTCGGCTCGACAGACAAAAAAGGAGCGCCCGCGGGAACCCGAGCCAGAATTCATCTTGACACAATTGTCGAAACCGGCAAAAGAAAAGGTTCCAGAGGGAGTCGAACCCTCGCTGGCGGAATCAGAATCCGCAGTCATGACCGTTAGACCATGGAACCGGCTAACTCGATATGGGGCTACCTCCAGCCACGATTGAGTTAAATTCTGCTCTGGTGAGGACCAGAACTGCAAAGGATGGAGAATGTACATCGCTATCCAAAACTGAGAGATGGGTAAATGACGTCAACAAGTCTCGGCTCTTGATCATTCCAGAGACTGTACCTCGCAATGTGTCGGTGCGGTTGCTGCACAGTCGCTAGGGAGAAGGCAAGGTCGAGCTCAACTTGAGATTATAGTTACCTAGTAGCTATGATGGTCCAAGCTTACTTACCTACTTAGGTCCGGTAGGAAGATATTTAGGTGCTAGTTCGCAAGAGCGCAATGTGTAGGAGTCAGTTATGCTCCCTGATCTGGAGCATCATGAAAAAGATTAGTATGAGGATGTGCCAATACTAGCACTCACCATCGTTAAGACAATGCGTAGTTATCGTCCTCAGAAAGTTATTATTTTTCTATTTATTCAGGTGTTTTCTGCTCGGAGCTCTTCGACACGGAGTCATTCGATTTGATTGCCACATGTGCAGGATATTCGCCTCTGCTGAAGCTGTCGGTTATCGATAACCACCAATTTGATGCCAGTGCGGGGCAGCAGGGCCTCGAGCTCCTGCATGGACAAACACTCACGCGGTCCCTCTCCAACCTACATCACACCAAGCTGTCAGGAGTCAGGACGGCAGCGTAACTGCGGCCAAGATGGAGACGGCTCTGAAATCATGGGGTGTGTGTCTCGTCATTGATGCCGCAAAACTCACCCAGCTGACCCATCACAGAGCTCGACAACAACATCGAATTGGTCGACCCCAAACGCGACGCCCTGTACAACTACGACGCCCAAGGCCAGAAATCCATAAACCAGGAGAAACCATGGGCCCGCGACCCCAACCACTTCAAGCGCGTCCGCATCAGCGCTGTCGCCCTCATAAAGATGACGATGCACGCCCGGTCCGGCGGTAACCTCGAGGTCATGGGCCTCATGCAGGGCTACGTCGACGGCGACACCTTTGTCGTCACCGACGCCTTCCGGCTGCCCGTCGAAGGAACCGAGACCAGAGTCAACGTACAGGAAGAAGCAAACGAGTACCTCGTGGAATACCTCGACCTGTGCCGCGCCCAGGGGAGACAGGAGAACGTGGTCGGGTGGTACCACTCCCACCCCGGGTACGGATGCTGGCTCAGCGGCATCGACGTCGCGACCGAGGCAATGCAGCAGCAGTTCCAGGACCCCTTCCTCGCCGTCGTCATCGACCCCGACCGCACCATCAACGCCGGCAAAGTCGACATTGGCGCCTTCAGAACATACCCGCACTCGCACAAGCCCGAGGGCGCCGGGGCTGCCGTGGCCGACGGCTTACAGACCGTCCCTCTGGCCAAGGCCGCCGAGTTTGGTGCCCACGCCAGCCGGTATTACAGCCTCGAGGTGTCGCACTTCAAAAGCACCCTCGACGCCCACCTGCTCGAGCTCCTCTGGCACAAGTACTGGGTGCAGACGCTCAGCCAGAGCCCGCTGCTGACGAACCGCGACTTTGGGAGCAAGCAAATGCTCGACCTGAGCTCCAAGATCAAAGAAGTCACGACAAGCATGGCGCGGAGCCGAGGTCAGGGAATGGGCGGTGGTGGCCCGGCTGTCAAGGACAAGACTATCGAGAAGCTGACCCAGGATACAAGCTTGATTGCGACGAAGGAGAGATCGGGTCTGATGGCGGCCGAGATCAAGGCCAAGGTGTTTAATGAGTTGGGTGCCAGGAACGCATGATGTTATACCGCATGCCAGGCTTAGTGGTGATGCTTTGATGCTATAAGGAATACATTTAGATGGCGTTGGCAGACTATGAATTGATACGACTTATGAAACGCGCAGCTGGCAAGCCCGCGAATATAATGTGTACGGTGTGTAGTACAGATGTCCTTTATAGTTTGTATGAGGGCCTACTACACATATTATGCGTCTTGGTTCGTTGACTTGCTCGCCTACTTTCACAAGTTGTCGTTTAATCGCCGTGGTAATGGTAGCCCAGCTACGCATGATGGACTGATAAAGACACAAAATGAACAAATGAAGCTCCTGGCCCGGCCTCAGAGCCAATATAGAAGTACGGACCGCCAGTTTTTGGCGATACTTACCCTATAGCAGATTCGGGTCCGAAATGCCAAGGCACGTGTAAGACAGCTTGGTCATGAAAACGTGGACGGTACAGGGTTATGATAGACTGGGCAGTGGTGGTAACTATGCCAGGTGCACATGGCTAAGAAAGTTGATGCGAATGGTGCCTGGTGTTGTTAAGCCTGGCCTTGGATACCTACTTAGTAGGTAGTCTAGCTGATGTACAATGTGTAGCTGTATGTGCTTGAGCATGCCAGCATGTAGCTAGACTGGTCACTCTGAACCAAGTGTACAGTCCTTTATCATCAACAACCTCTCATGCGTCTTGGCCGCTGTTACACGCGACAAGAGTCGCACACTACACAACTCAGTCTCTGTGCGCCTCCAAGCTCAATCGGAGACTGCTGCGTCTAAACGGATGAAATGGTCCATATGTGCTCCGTACACGCCACAGTGTTAAGCCGTGGCTGCATACCTAGTACCTAGGTATGTAGGATGATGGCAAAATGATGCCATTGATGGCGCAGCTTTCAGATCCGTGGTGTGCGAAGCGTGTATTGTGTTCCCATCACCTCGTCTGTGATTGACTATACGTTATTATAAGGCTAGGTGTCTGAAAACCTTGGAAAGCTGCTCCTTGTGGCGCTAGTATTCCAAAGGATATCAGCATTGTAGAACCAGAGCTAGCACCATTGTTAAGATGGACAGCCTCTCATCGCAAACAAAGTGCTGTCTGGTGAGGTGAAGCACCCAATCCTCACCAGGGTGTGAATGGACAAGTGGATGAAACCTAAAGCATTGATGCACGCGACCATCTCAAGTCTCCGGGGGTGTTGGAGATGATACAACCGGCCGTAGCCATCCATTTCAGGAGATTGACTGATGACTGTGCTGTTTTCAGACTTGCCGAGTAATTTGCTGGACGGGACTAACGAAGCTTGGCGAACACTGCCCTTCAATTTTCTACCCAGGTCTAGTCGAGGCCACTCGACCCACAGCCAGGGAACATCGCACCACTAATTGCGCTTGCCGGGCCATATTCCAGCTTTGCTAGGGTGAGCTAGGCTTCATTCGCACCTTGACGTCATGGATTGTTGCGCTTGGTGTATCTGAGATGCAACGGGGTTTCTCCGTATGTATGTACATACAGTACCAAGTCAATCGCGGCTGGCCACCAAAGAGCGCTGGCGTTTATTTCGGGCAGCGACTGATCGACCGGTAGAGGCAAGTATTGATATAGCGTTGCGACGCTCCGAGGTTCGCTCGTGTGTGCCCACTGCATCGATACTGTCTCTACTTGTCAGTCGTATCGAGGCTTGTGGCTCGCGGTTCATTTGCGCGCTGAAGCTGTGTTGGTTCCGTATCAGCCCAGCAGTATCAACAGCTATCCAAACAAAGAGCACATGTTTGCATTCAATATTGTGAATTTTGGCGCTGGCCCCCTCAGTTCCACTACGACGAGCGGGAAAGCAGGCGGTAATGACCCGCAATTGGGGCGCATAATGGGTCGTTCCAGCTCGATCTGACCTCCAGCTTGCTTGGTGTGAGGCGCAAGGATGGGGAACATCTTGTCGTCGCGCGGGAAATCGATGGCAACACTTCTTGGTTGAGAGCAATGCGCGGCGACGCACCGTAACGGCCGTATGCCGAGATACGGTGCACAAGAGACGTATCCTAAGGGGTCAAAAGCTGGATACCACCGTATTTGTGAAATAATAAAAGTGTTTCTGTCGTGTACAATGGAACGCTCAAGCCGCCAAGCAACAGCATCAGGTCGACAGCAAAGGACGTCGTGGGTCTTGCTTGTCGTGTCATTAACAACTGGCCTATTGCAACAACCGAGACCGAAGGGATGTTGTTGTTGCCGGGGTATCGCCATAAATACCTAGGTATGCATTCGCCCTGTAACTTGGCGAAGCATACATGTGTACATACGGACAGAAACCGAGCATAGTATCGACGTCGTAGTGTTGCCAGTCCAGACGTGAAACCGAGAGCTCAATGCTGATGAACGTTGGAAGCATCTTGTTTTGCCTTGTCTTGCCGAAAGGGGGGGAAGGTGCATCCCAGGCTCCTTCCCGGTTACTACGATAAACATGCACAAGCACACGCGAGCAAAAATTCAAACCCTCCCCATCCCAATCCGCCTCGTTAGCACGCATCACTATTGCTCTGTGCTTGACGACCTGGACGACATGCAATAACCTTGTTGTGCCATTGCAAGTACTACTAAGGCACGCCGCACGCCGCACAGGGTCAAATCAGCTCGCCAGGGTACATTTGCATCGGCTGCTGGTGGCCCATCGACGGCTGTCGCAGATCACGATCTCCACCCACACCCCTCCTCATCCCAATTTCTCGTCCTTGCCAATGGAACGTCTCGACTCGACCTGCGACTCGACCTAATTCGTCTGTGTTGTAAGATACTTGCTCCGTACGGAGTAGTTTTGGACAAGTTACAGATACGGCTAAATTCAGGCGCCACTGAGCGGTTCAGAACAAGACATGGTAGGAGACATTGTGGCGCTGCCCAGCTGCCGAAATCGTATGGACGCGGGCAAACAGGCTGACGGCACAACTCACCCAGTGTCGCCCATCCCTAGTAATGGCACTGCAAACCTGCCCCTGGCTACGGAGCTTCGATCCATGTCGTTGGTGTTGCATCGTCGATGACGTACTCGTTTGCTTCTCTTAACGTCACCCACACTCCCTGCTTAATCAAGGTTCTGGCAAACGCCGGCCCAGTTATGCACTGAGCCCAACATGACGGAATCCCTCCAGATTTCATGGCGCTCGGGCTGGAAGAGCAGGTGGTTCCCAAATCCTGTGGTCCGTCCCCTATCGCTCCTGCTTATAAGCTCTTCCATACCCCCTACGCGTGGTATGAATCTGTCTCGACTCTGATTTCTCTTCCCATCCAAACTATAATTCCCATCCCTTAATCTACACCCTCCCAATATACCCACTGCAACGAACAAGCTGATCTTGTGATACCCCGGGACGAATTGAGGTCTCTGTCTATACCCTTGCTTTTTGTAACAAAAGATACAAACCTCGACCTCCCCTAGGCGTTAAGAGCCTGCACCCGATATCCAGAGATACCCACAAACTTTCGAAATACCAGTATTAATCACAAATAAACGATCCAAAATGACTGCCAACGTCAACAAGCCTACGGATATCAAGCAGAAGGAGGCGGATATCAACCGAAAACTTCAAATCTACGGCATTTTCAGTGCTTTCAAGCAAGGCAAAGTCCCCTCTGTAGGTTATACGAACGAGAATACGCGCCAAATCAAAAACTTTGGCTACACAAACTAATACGGGCCTTAGAACGACCAAATTGATGTTGCCTTGAACAGCTTCCTCGCCTCCAAAGCACTCGGTACCCCCCCAGAGAATCTTTCCGAGGATGGCAAGATTCTTGTCGCGGACACCAGAGAGGTGGTCCGACTAGCCAAGAACCTCCTGCTCTCCAAGAACGAGGGCAATTTAATTCAGGATTTTATCTGGCAAACCACTCAGTTTGATCCCAAGTCTGTCCAGGGTCCGAATGCGCCGGTGAATAAGGACCAGGCCAAGCGTGATGGTGATGAGGCTCTCGAGGGTCTCCGAACCCTGGGAACTCTGCTCATTACCAATGGCCAATTCCGCAAGCTACGTATGTTGGCTCTACAATCCTCGAGCCTTAAACCTCAAGCTAACCGATAAACAGTCAAGGATACCACTATCCTCTTCCGCGACTTGGCTGGCGACGCCGCTACTAGCGCTGCTGGTCGCATCCGCCCGTCGGAGGAGCAACTCGGACAAATGGACCGGGCCGCCGAAGATAATACTTGGCACGACAAACCCGACTTCTCGAAAGAGAACCTTAGAAAGCAAGCCAAGGGCTTCTATGGCGGCAGTCCAAAGAAAGACGCGCAGGACATTGCTAATTCCACAACTAATGCTGCACTGCCCCAGGGAGTAAATTCTGACAGAGTTGACACTGTTGCTGCACAGAGTGCTGTGCAGCAGAAGGTTGATGAGAAGATAGACCCGGAGACCAAGGAGAAGATCAAGAAGAGCAAAGAGGAATATCGTCGAAGAACCAAGGAGTACTTCAACAAGAAGATGCCGGAGGAGCGCAAGGACCAAATAATCTTCCGCCTCAAGAAGATGGTGCTTGAGTGCCAGCAGCATCCCGAATACTCCAAGGCCATTCAGACTCTCCTCCGTCTAGCCGAGACCTATGGAAGCCATGGACGCGGCTTGGGCAAGGAATCTACCGGCTCTGCTAAGCAGGCTCGCTCTGGATTCGCAGCTGCCGAGGCCGATCTGCGTACATTGATTGAGCGATTTGCCAATGGAACGTCTACTTCGAATCTTTGGGAGTCCATCGGCCAGATTTACAAGGATGCGGACAAGGATGCTGAGCTTAAAGACTGGTTCAAGAGCCTGGACAACTTTATTCGCCGGTGCCTGCTGGAGCAAGGCTACATTCTCGACGAATCTTCTAACAAGCAGTGGAACCGCCTCTATGAGAAGGGCAGGTTCTTGCTCCGTGAGAAGTACCGTAGCCACACTGACCGTGTCATCGACGAGACCAAGTTCATTGCCGACCAGTTCGACCAAGACTCCCAGAACAAGGCTTTTGGCGAGGCTGTGCAGAAACTATTCAATCACCTCGGAAACGATTCCGCGGGCAAGTCTGTCTTTAAGCCACACCTTGTCAAGGACTTGGCGGATACTATCCTCCCCGCCGTTCTGATGAACATTAACTATATCCCAATCCCTCGCATTGAGTACTCGGATTCGCAAGTTGATGCCATAATCGAAAACTTGGTTCTTGAGAGTGACAATTTTATGCCTAATATTGCCGAGGTATCGAGCGAGAACTTCTTCCGTTGGGGCCGCAAGAAGGTTGCCAACAAGCATCACAACGTGATTGACGTTAAAATTTCGGGCATCCAGATGGATCTCCGCGACGTCAACTTCCATGTTAATCGAAAGAAGGGCTTTCCATCTTTGTCTGACACGGGTGTTCTTGACATCTTGTTGCCTGGGAATGGCCTGTCGTTCAGGATGAAGGTTGCCACGGCTCATAAATCCGACAGTCAGAACATTTTCAAGGTTGAAAAGGTGGATGTTGATTTCAAGAATCTCAAAATCAAGGTCAAGAAGTCCAACCACAAGCTCCTGTTTGCGATTGTTAAGCCCCTCGCTCTGAAAGTCCTCCGCGCTCCTATTCAGAAGGCTCTGGAGAAGGCCATCAAGGACGAGTGTAACAAGTTCGACTCCCTCCTCTGGCAGATCAAGAAGGATGCCGACGCAGCCGGTGCTGGTGATGTTGAGGACAAGGCCAACTTCTTCAAACGTTACTATGATGCGGCGCAGAAGCGCTATTTGGAGGGCAAGGAGAAAACCAAGGAGGTCGCATCAGACAAGAAGGTCAACATTGCCATGACGCTGGAGGACAGCATCTTCCCCGAGGTCAAGATGGCTGGTGGTGTCAGTTCCAAGGCAACCGAGTACAAGGAACTTTCACGAAAAGGAGACAAGTGGGAGAGCCCCGTCTTTTCCATTGGCAGCGCCAAGAGGAGCACTGATATTCCTCCTGCTCCCAAAATCGAAAACAAGGCTCGACCGGCGACCAGCGGACGGACGAATGGCCACACCAACGGCAGCACCAACGTTCACCCCAACGCTAATGCGAACATTGTCAACGGCAAGGCGCCTCTGTCGTCTACCCCACTCGCGGCGCCGTTGGAGGTCAATGCCGGCAACGTTAACCAGACCATTGGGGGCCGTTAGGGATGTGCCGATGAGTCGATACTATTCATGAAGAATTATGATGAGGAAGGCGGGGAAACACAGATGCTATACCCATTGAGTCAGGAGGATGCTCCCTCACAGTGTGATTGTGATACCAAGGCTTTGGAATGAAGTAGAACAGACGTTTTCTGCTTGGGCTGCAAAATGTGGATGTGAAGGATGTTGCGCGACGCAAACTTGAACTAGTCTTAATTTCCTTGAGTCTCTTATAAAGTAAATCTGTTAAGGTAGTAACTTACTACTACAACAATTAAGTATCGATTGTGCACACGTGTTGATGACTAATATGACGAGGTATCGTTGTGTGAGGCTCTCGCGACCTAGCCAGTGTGGAGTACGTTGTGGTGGGGCTCCTTGCAACGACGTCAGTCTACATATGTATGTGCCTTTGTGTGTGAGATGCATGTTCCTGGGGACGCCACACGTTGTCCAGCTTCTGTTCTTGTAAGATCTGGACACTCAGTTGCATTCATCAACCACGTAGATGTTTTGGTTCAAACCCCTCCGTCATCACTTGTTACCGACGTAGGTAGATACCTCGCGCCTCGAGTATCGCCACCTGGGTTGGTGGCCCCTCATCGTCTTTTGTCCTTTGTCTGCTGGGGTCTGGACTCTGGAGCTGGCCTCCTCTCGCCTTGGGCCGTCATATTTCACAATGCCCACAGATCCAGGTACAGCGACGGTGGCAGGGACGGCGACGACTCCATCTGCGTCTGCGACTAGACTGTCACCTACGCAGACGCGAGCTCTCTTCGATATTCTCACTCACTATGAGACATATGCCGAAATATCAAGCTTCAAGACATCCGCGGCCATCACCAGCTATGGGTTCCCGTTCAAAAAAGCTTCCGAGGCTTTGACTACGCCTTTCGCCACTGCCCCGAGTACGCCGCGCGCGAGGACGCCTATATCATGGTTTACCTCATCAGAAGCCAGGAAGCAAAGTCCCGCCAACAGCACCAAGAGCCTGGACGGGGATGACGACCAGGATGTTGTTTCGACATCGCCCATCCTACAGTTGCTCTTGACGAGGATTGTTCTCCCTCTGCCTGGTGTGAGCGACATTCCCAGGTCTTTCTGGAGTGTTCGCGTACAAGGTATCATGTCGAGATTAGGAGAAGCAGACCTGTCGGAGAGTTACGACAAGGGCGCCATGGGGACGCGAAAGACCTTGGCTACGGGGACGAGTGCGGTTATTGAGATGCTGGGCCGCGGAATGCTAGGCGGCGTCGACAAACAAGAGTCAAGTATGAAGGATGACGAGTATGACCACACAAGTGCGGATGATTTAGAGCGTGCTTGGGGTCATGTTGTTCAGGGATTGGTCTATGGCGACCTGGTCAATCAGTTGTTTGACCATTTTGTCCATTACGATGATTTAGAAACCCTATCTCCAACCGTGGAAGCTTCTGCCCGCCACAACATTTTCCAGTTCGTCGCTTCTTTGCCCCGTTGCCTCACTTCCTGTGCATATATATACTAACAAGATTCACCAGCATCGCAACCCTAGTCCATCAAATCTTCATCCTCTCACCTGAAGGTCAATATCTCCTTAAACTCCTCGAAAACGTGCATTCACTCGTCCCCTACGCGCTCCTCAAATCAACACTGCGCATAGGCAACGCAGCCACCATGATAAGCGGCATGATTCGCATTCTCCTCGCCAAACTCAGCGTGACCAGCGTAACCAACTGGGTCGGTCTCACGCAAAACGCCGACGACGGCATGAACCTACTTCAGCGTATTATGGCCGCAGTCTTGTCCTGGGACGCGAGCGAGTTCAAGAAGAGTGCGGAAAAGGTGGAAAAGGCCAAGGACGGACCGACTGATGAAATGCTGCGCACCATCAGGGAACACATCGAAGACACAAGGTCGGAACACGATACGGTCAGGGAAGCGAGCCACCAGAACTCGCAGTCGATCATCACAGCCATTTTCAATGCGAGGAGTCCAGCGCTGAATGGGCTGTTGACAGAGGCCCAGCATGCCCAGTGTCTAGAGTATTATTCTGCACTTTTGTCCGTCAGGGATAGAGACTCCATCACGGGGGCCATTTGTCGCCAGCCTCCGGACATGTTTACGCAGGCCATCAAGGATGTTGTCGCTGCCTATGAACCCATGATCCGGACTGTACATTCGCGTGTTGATTTGAGAGAACACTTTGACGCTTTTCAAGTATTTCTGGAGGAGTTTATAAGGGCGAGCAGGCCAAAGAAGCCGCACGGCTCGGCTGAGGAGAAACTGGCCAGTGTAGAGGACTATGTCGACCTCCTCATGAAGCATCGACGACTGCTATACAAATGGATCCACGCTGTGGCGAGCCAATGTCCTGATATCTGGGAGAGCCTGCGCATATGGGGAAATGACATGATTGTCCGGTTTCGAAAGCCACCAAACCCATCATCGGACATCCATTCCGTACTTGGGAAACTCTTCACAACCCTCGAGCCGGATACCCAGTCCCAAGTTCTTCAAGCAATCGATTCCCACGCCGCCTATCTCGACACCGTCAACGCCATCTCCCACGCACGAATGCAATACCTCGTCACGGCGGCCGATTCCTCGGGCGGAACCACCGATGGTCCGGGTGTATATCTAGATCGATGGCAGTCGTTGCTTGACGAGACGCTCATTACGCCTCCGACACAAAAGGGTGCGATGAGAAGGGGCAAGGACGTCAAGCACATTACTACAATGGGAAAGACGGGCATCGGAGGCAAGAGGCTGGAACGGAATGTTGGAGGGGGCAGCGTCCAGGCGCCGGATGTGAGGGTTGTAGTGAGCGCTTTGGGGGCGCAGTTTAGGAACGAGGTGAGGGAGCTGGCAATGATGTCGTGATTGGAATTTGGGTTGAGCCACTGTTATGAAAACAGGCACCGATTTCAAACTTTTCTCGTTCGTGGTCATTCTAGAGAGCGCGTATAATAGCAACTTCGCGGTATTGATCATCTACCTAGCGACATCTTGTCTCTGCAAACGAAGGAATACTGTCGCGGCCATGTTTCTCCGACGACTGCATCTTCATTCTCGGCACCGCGGCTCTCCAACCCAGCCCGTGCCGTGCCTTGCGTTTGCACCGGTACATTCGAGGCGGGCGGCGTCGCAAGCCAAGCCCTCCTTCTCCCCGTCGTCGGCTCCCCGCCGCTGACGCTGTTTTGAGGCCGTCGTCGCATGCTTGCCCTCGTGGCAGTTTGTCTCTTCCAGATCTTGGCCAGGCCTACAACCGCGCGCATGACTCTGCCTCGGTCCCCCATCTGGCCGACGCAATACGCGAGACCGTTCACATATACGCCCAACGGCTCGGGCGTCACCTCAACCACCTCGGACACCTCCTGCGACCCAACATCGTCCGTGTCGTCCGTAAGATCCACCATCGGCATCTCATTCACGTCCTCCTGCTCCTGTGCCTGTGCCTGTTCCTCGCTCTCCGAGCCCTCCACGGGTATGACCTCCCTCTGGGCATCTTCCACCGACCCCATCTTGCTCTTGGGATACTCAATCTTGACCAGCCTCTCCTTCCAACAGAGCGTAATCTCCGCGCCTGTCAGTTCCTCCAGCCGCCGGACGTACTGGGCGCACGCGCGGCAGTTCTTCTTGGAAAAGTAAATCTCGAACCGGGGCCTCGCGCCGCCGCACCACGCCCTCCCCCGCAGCCTCTTCAGATCCGCCTTGGTCACGCGATCCGTAGGCATCGCGGCCATCTTGAGCAGTATGTAGACGGCGTGGACGGCGAGCTTCACCTCCACGTGGGAGGCGCGGAACATGCCCACCTTGCCGCCGAGGGTGAGCCGGTCGTACGGGTGGCCCATGTTGATGCCAATTTCCCTGGCGAGCCTCATGGCGCGCGCCGTCCAGCGCCTGTTTGAGAGGACGGAGGATTTCGGCTCCAGGAAGTCCCCGCGGGGGTTGTGCCCGTGGCCGCTCTCCGCCCATGCGAGGATCGTGCGGGACGGGCTGGTGCCCGGCTGGAGGAGCGCGAGGAAGCCCGCCGTTTTGCGGGCGAGAGCGAATTCAATGTCAGACGCCTTGTAGTGCGTTATTGCCCCGGTGTGGGAGAAGGTGTTGGACACGTTGGGCCCGAGAACCTGGCATTGCAACGTTGCCTTTTCAGTGTCGATGACGTGGTAGAAGTAGAATGTTTCTTCGGTGGATTCGAATTTTCTGTCGAACCCGGGCGTGGGAACTTCGCTTGGAGGCGTGCCTGGTGGAGGGGGAGCATGGTCGGTGGCCATGGTGATGTCTCTGGTGTTGCTGAGATGGTGGGAGCGAGGAGCGGGCGAGATGGGCTAGATTGTCTTTTGAGATGAGACTGATGCGTTGGGCTGTGAGCAGTATACGGTGTCTTGTTTTACAGTGATGTGTTTTTTGCATAGAGTTGGGCAACGGCGTGTGGTGAGCCGCAGCGTGGGCGATGGATGCGCTTTCTTGGAGATGACGACAAAGTTGGGCGGACCTGACACGAACCAGAACGACACTGGGAAGTACTATACACTGGTACAAATGACGAAATCAAAACAAGGGGAACAAGATTGATGCCCGGAGTGACGAGGTTGACGAATTAAAGGCCGATCTAGTGGTGGTAGCTAAAGGAAGAAAGCAAGGCATCTTGAAGGTCGTGAGAAGTGTGAATATATACAGCTACCTAGGTAAGCGGGCGAAAGACCTTTTGCAGCTGCCGCAGCTGCCAAGGGAAAATATAAGACGAAAAGTCATAGTAACGTGGTAGGTGTGATAACAGATGCAGCTGTGCGTAATGTCTACACCTGGCTTCCATGGTGTTGAGCAGAGAATCAGCCGCTTGCCACTGTTTAGCAGCTGCGAATAAATGACACGTTGGGCGAGATGCCTAATAGCGGCAAAGACGTTGCCATGATTCAAAACGAACCGCCGAGGAAGCCGGCTCATACATCCAACAACAGTCACAGCATATCAGTTACGGAGAGAAGACTCATAACGTGGACGGGTCTAATTGATCAACCGAATGACCCAAAGTCGGGGGAATCTCATTCATACGTGTAAATCTAAGACCAAGACGCCCAAAGCCCACGCCATGCCACTCATTCCCGGAAAAGAGACACAACCATCTTTTTTATTCAGCAAAAAGCTTCCAAAATTGTCTCCTCAGGCCTTGGTTCAGTGTAAACCAGTTTCCGTTGAAACTTCTGCGCGGATTGTAATTTGGTGTTTTTTATTACAATTTACTCCTCATCCTCATCCTCCTCGTCGGCCTCGGCAGTGGTCTGGGCGATACGGTCCAGATCACGCTGGCCAGACTGTGTGATGCGGCGGCCACCCTTCTCCTCGTCCTGCTCGAGGACGCCAATCTTCTCGAGGGCCTGGAGGATCTTGCGGTCGACGGAGCCAGAGGCGTCGATGTGCTTGGAGGGGCGGGCGCCGCGGTTCTTGGCGGTGCCGTGGACCTTGCGAAGGCGGCCGACTCCGACAGTCTTGCGGAGGTAGACGTGGCGGGCGACAGAGGCGGCGCGGACGTAGAACCAGTCAATGTTCTGGGGGGGCAGCTCCTTGGCGGGACCAGTCTTGACGGTATCGACCCAACCTGAGTGAATGAAAAAAAAGGCCCTCGTTAGAAATGACTCGTTGAGAGAAGCCAGGCTTGTTCTTGGGCTGGATCAAAAAACATACCGGGAATGGGCAGCTTGCCCTGACGCTTCAAGAACGCAGCATAGGCGTTGATGAACTTTTGCGCCTGGAGACAAAGAAACCCATTAGCATATTCCGTCTTCAGAAGTCTTGCGACTCCCTCGCGCCTGCTCCTCAATTCCCAATCTTCCTTTTCAGCCTCGAAATCTACTAGTCCCAACGGAACGGCTACCCGTCCAGCCGCCGCAGCGGGCTCAAATACATTGCTTTTCAAGTATTGAAGATCCAATCTGCGGCGGGGCGAAACAGCTCAGCGCAGTCCACATTGTTTGTAGCAGAGGTCGCAAGAGGTTGTCTATTCGTCTTGGGTTTGCGGGTCTCAGAAGTCGCGAGGGACTGTTGATGGGGGAGGTAATATCATCGCTTAACGCATCTCGAGAAGAGTCCTGAAATTGGACCAACGTGCTTTGTTCTGCTCTCGGTGCATCAAGGGATATTGAGTTCAGGGAGGACCTACATCAACGTCGCGCACAGAAATACCGCCAGTCATTTTCACGGTGTTGAGGGTGGACGGGTGGTTGTGAGGAGTTGCGTCGGGTACGAGATTGTCGAAGCGTGAGGTCTACGAATGCTCTTGGAGGTGCATGTCTGGGTGGGTGAACTTTTTCGATTGAGGCTAGGGCTTGCGGCCCTAGTGGGGCCATGGCGCTCAGAGTGACTAAGCACCGTGTGTGCGGACAGTCTATATTTGCAAAAACATCGCACGCACGGTGCAGGTGGGTCCACGGCAACTACGTCCAGTGAGTACGTGCAAGCTGAGGACCAACAATCGGGTTCACTCCTCAGGCTACTACTAGGATGCATCTTTTTAATTACTGGCCCTAATGGTGGTTTGAATTTCGGTGTGGGATTAATTCACTTCGTTATATGAAGTTTCAATTCTATTACGATGCTGCAACATATCATAGCGTAGTGTGCCATGTGCGAATACATGATCTACGTGTTCTTTGCTTCACAAATGTTTCAACATGTATGAAAACCAACTGTTGAGGTAGAATGTGCAGTTCGCTTAAAATTCAGATTCTATCAAAGGTATTATTTCTTTCAGGGTGGGTATAGATTGCACCCAACATGTGCCCGTTCATATCCAATATGCTCTCTTCCAATTAACACGTCCCTCGATTATATCGTGCTCTTGAGAGCCCGACATGATACATCTAAGCCCACTTTGCCAACAATGCCATCACCGTGACACCAAAGGCAATACATCCAAAGGCAAACAACTGGATCTTCAGCGGAGCCCGGCGCATGTGAGGGTTGAACATGAATTCGTGAGCCAAAAGCTCGACCAGTCCTGTGTACATGAGAATTCCAGCGGAAATGGAGTCAAAAATGCCGTTAACAAGTTTCTGAGTGGCAGCGTTTGCTGGTTTAGCACCAACACCAGCTGCAACACCTACAGGAGTGGAGAGAGCGAACCCAACAGCCAGGACATATGGCAACCACTGTTTACTTTCAGGCCATTCGGCAACAGCGATTCGGGACCCTAAACCAAGACCCTCGAACATTTGATGGAAAACAAGGACGACGAGAAGAACCTTCAAATCATCCGACCCGGTGGTACCGAGGGTAAGTCCGATAAAGACACTGTGAAACACGACACCGAATTCGAGAATGAAGATTGCCGTCAGCTGGCCGGACAACGACGTGTGCGAGTCCCCTTCTTTGTGATCATGGCGGTGCGCAAGATGATCCTCACCGCCAGGAGGGTAGCTGACATCATCGGGGCGTCCTGGGATGGCAGTTGGATCGGGGCCACAGAGAGCCCCTTGATTCTCGATGTCATGGGGGCATGGCTCAGCCTGAACATTCTTGTCCTTTTGCGGCTTTGAGGATTTCTTAATCGCCAGTACCTCGTTGAGGTCGGAGCCAGAGTCGGAGCCAGTCGGATGGCTATGGGCGGCATCGTCGTCGTCGTCAAAACGGGCTACCATTAGCTCAACGAAGAACATGACCATGATGGTCATCAGAGCAATGCATAGAGCCCAAGGGTATGTGCCAAGCCATCTTTCCTGAACGCAGGCGTCTCCAAGCTGATCAACTGCTGGATCCAAAAGATGCATCCATGCCGTGCCAATGATGACGCCGGTACCGACGTACTTGCAGATGAAGAATGTGAATTTCGGAACGTGCATCTTGGTCTGGCGAGCCAAGAGGATGGGGGTGAGTGCTCCAACGAGGGAAGCAACGAGAATGATGAAAATGGAGGCAATGCGGAGACCGAGCATGCCCAAGTCAACGGGTGAGCCATCGCAACTGCTCTGCTGCTCCTCTTCAGCCATGGTGATGCGCTGCTGTTGAGTGTATTCGAGGGTATAAGTCCAGCGTTGGTTTTCCACGATTATCGTAGCCGCAAACTCGGGCGGTCTTTTCTTCTTCTCAATCACACCACTCGCTTCAAGACAATCAAGTCTTCTCTTCAACTTCGCCCGATTATACCTCGGCGCGACGAAACAACGACAACAACTTTTCGATTCGGTTCGGTTCTAAGTTGAAAGTTATTCTCCGGGGGAGGGGACCCGAGAAATGGAAGACTTATAACCCGTCTCCACGGTTCGTCGGTCGTCTGGTCCGGACCAATGCTAGTGTCTGGTCCGATTTTCAGCAGGGCTTGAGACTAGGATACACCGACGAGGCGAACACCTTGATGGACCGGATTCAATAGCGAAATGGTCCACCCAGTTCCAGTTGATGCGCCACACACACAGCCAGATGATGACCTTGGCCAAAAATGTGGTTGGGGAGATCGGCAAAAGGTTGCAGAAAGCCCTTTGTCGAGATCCCTTCTTGCTATGATGTTCGATACTCCGCTATGAAGAGGAAGGAGCCTTTGGAGACGGGACTATTCCCATGCGGCCGCTGGCGGTGGGAGCGAAGTCCAAGGAGTGCAAGGTTTAGGGTCCCTTTTATCCTTTTTATCTAAGGTTATGCGTTTCCTGCACGTGGGTTTGCTGTCCTGTGCTTCTAAACTGCTACCGAACAGACTGCGACAGCGATCAGCCGAAAGGACGACGATAAACACCACAGTGTCAGGCGTGCCTCAGAGACAGCCCAATGGGAATGAACAAAGGCGAAGGCGTGTTCAGCTGACACCAGGGCTGCGGGTAAGTACCAAGATGGAACACAGCAAGAAGTGAAGACTGCGAAAAGTCGAATGATACAATGTCTAGGAGCGCGACAAGCGGTGCAACTAGGGATGAAGCATGCGCAGGACCTGTCACCGCCTGCAAGTGTGGAAAGGTAATACGGAATAATTGCGTAGCTGCGTAGGGACCGGGGCTGCTGAGAGGGATTGGGCCGATGAAATCTGCCGGTGCGCAGTTTGGGATGATGCTGGCATGCGCTGGACCGCATGCGGGCTGGCAGAATGAGGGAAGGCGAACCGATCTGAGGCAAAGATGGGTAGGCGTATGCGAGAGTGGTGTGGGAAGTCGGATTCAAAATGTGACAGCGTCGTGAGAACCTTGATGGGCTCCAGAGTTTGAACCGGCACCTGGGCCAAACCCACCAGACCTAATTTACATGACTTGACCTCTTCCACTTTCTTGAATCGCGGATCGACGACACCTTTATTGACTAGTAAAATCCCGGACCAAGCTAGCATTGCCGAAGGAGTCCTTCGTAGTCTCATGGCAATCTTGGCATTGGTCGACTAGCCTTTTTAAGAAAAAAAAAATCCTGGTGAGTTTCTTGATTCACTCTTTTGTCATGCAACACTCTGCTGACTTGGCCTTTTTTATCCCGGCGCGACGACGACGGCGACTGTCTGCTTTTTAAACCAGTATCAGCATACTAGACAATTCACAAGCCCTACCTTTGATTGTTTGTGAAATTTCTAAGAATACATACCTATCATGCAGCTCTCCCATCGGTATCAAAGACTATGTTTTAGTCATGCGCCACACGCGATACAGCCAATTGTCGGCTCTCTGATTGGTTGCGCCACTGGCTCTCCGGACGCCCCTGGCACGGAAGCGGCAAGGGCGCACCATCAAGGTTCACAGCTCCCGCCCCCACGCCCCTCCATGATCGATGTGCCGGGTTGGTACGAGTCACGACTTGACGGCTGGGGCTTCCAGAGGACTGCCACAACAGCCAGGTGTCTGCATCTCGCCATTTCAAGCTCTGGGAGCAGGATTTTGGTAGGGCAGCATGGATCGCCAAGAGAACTAAGAGATTTGTACCCAGATGCTCGGCTGTCACGGCATGGTCACACAACGCAGCAGCAGGAACGAACGACAAACTTCAATGATGATGCCACCGAAGACGGATCTTTTTTTTTGTTTGGGGAGCGGGGAATGGCGGAGGATCACAGCGATTTCTCACAATGGACCCATCGCCCGCTATGACGGTCATCATAAGGCAAGCGCCTCGTTTCGGCCGTACGAGCTTTTTGTCTTCATAGGATGCTGATACCGAGGCTAGGTTATGGTTATGGCACTAGCGCCGACAGTTGGACCATCCATCTTGACCTGTCATACATGGTACGTGCATCCTTTTGCATGGGTGTCGAGGTGTTGGCCTGCAAAGAACTAGTATGTACACACCCCGACCTCATGGTTAAAATGACCTGGTCCAATGACAGAAGCTTTATTCCGTAGGCTCGGCTGAATTAAACAAAGAGAAAAACCAACAACGTCAGTCAGTGCCTACAACGCAGCCATAGCTATCCACGAGTTTCGAGTCCACTATGTAAGGGTTGGCTCCCAACATAATTATTCTGCTACTAGTGGGGTTTCCTTGAAACAGGCTTCAGAGATCAAGAGAGTCCGTCATCAGCATTAACAGCGGTGCCTGCGCAACCTCGGGGTGGGTAGAGGTGTCAGCCTCTATACCGGCAATCCAAATTCTTCGGGCCTTTTCGCCACAGATTAATATGGCCTGTTATACTGACCTAGTTCCGAGGGCTCAGCGAACTATCAAACTTGGTATGAAATTGGTCAAAAGTACTTTGGTCGTCTTGAGGTTCTCTCGGCTCCCATTTCCGCTTAGCATCCGCCGCATCGCACCACTTTACACTAGCAACTATCACATCACCAACATTCACGTAACCAAAGTCTCATAGCCAACGCTGCAGAATGCCCCTCCAAGTCCGACGTTCGTCCAGCGCAGGGAACAAACATTTGTGTTGCATTGCAGATGACAAGCATTGTGGCAGCTTCCATGTACTATGTACCAAGCTTCGTCTTGCTGGGATGCATCTGGAACCGTATTCCGTACCGCCTTTGCATAATAGTTGGCCGCTGATCCGTGATTGGCCTGGCATGCCACTTACTGCATCCAGGTAAATACAGTAAATGATTATGTCGCATAGGAAACTTCCAGAACCTCTATGGAACTTGTTGCGTTTCCTTGTGAGAACCAGAAATCGACGGCGTTGTAATCTGCCCCCCCGAGGTGATGATTTCCCTTCTACGGAGTATACACGTTAAAATTCTGTCTACTATAGGCAACTCTCCGAACAGCTCGAGGTGGCACGGCTCGCAAGTTTATCCATGTGGATCTGTCGACACCATCTCCTCGACTACGCATACATCGTATTGATGAATGGCACCACCCTGCCAACCCCAAGGGGAATTACGTGCATGAACGCAACAACGCGACCAGCGGAAGCGTTGCGGTGCATTATTCCCGACAGACGTATACACGGCCTCAGAAACCACAGCATCACCAGATCGAAACTAGCTAGGTTTGTGAAGCGAACACATGTACTCGAGGTATCATAGATGCATGCTCTGCCAACATAGAATACAGAAATTAGACACTTATTCATACACTCATGTACCGTCCCCTAGACAGCCCGTCACGAAGAGAACTGAATCTCCAACCCCAACGTCCTGAACGGCTTATCCAGTTTCCTCAGGTCAATGCCACTCCCCAAACTAAACAGCAGGCTCTTCACCCTGCCCTCCCACAAGATGCCAATCCTCCAATTCTGGTCCAGCCTCGCCTTCAACACACCCGCATACTCCTCGCCCCCATTCCCCCTGTGAACCGCCAATACCCGGTCCGGTTCCGCCGGTTCCGACAGTGGTGGTGATGGTTGCGGCGGCGGCACAAGTTCAGGCTCGTCCAGCCGCCACTCCATCTTGGCCCGAAAACTCCTCTCCTTATACTCCCCCCCGGGCCGGCCACCCCCTCCGGCCACCCGCCGCAGCGGCCTCCTCCAGAGCTCCATGCCCACGGCCCACGCGCTCTCGTAGCTGAACACGTTGAACTCCATACGCGTCGCCAGGCTGCAGTGCCTACCAGCAACAACGGCATAGCTAGCAGCGACGTTACCCATGAGCGGGTTGACAGTCAAACTCGCCGACAGCGGAGTGCCACTGTGCGCAGGCAGTGTGGCGAAGCGCGTCCCGAAGCTCACGCCGCCCGACTTGTTCAAAGTGCCGTAGTACACCTCTGCGCCGGTACTAAAGCGCCCGTACACGCGCTCCTTTTCGCCCTCGGCACCAGCAGGAGGCGGGTGCGCGTCGCCGCCGCCAAAGTTGTAGAGGCCGCGCAGGCCGAGGAGCCCGCCGTCGGACGAGGCCAGGCCCTCAAAGGCGTAGCGGCCGACGTCGTACTGCGCGAGGCCGAGGACGGTGCCCCCGTCGCGGAGGTGCTTGGCTGACACGGCGCTGAGCTGGAGCTGCAGCGCGGGGGAGAGCCTCCTGACGGCGAGGGCCTCGAGCTGCGACTGCGGGAGGTAGAGCCTGCCGTAGAGGAGGGAGGCCTCGGGCCCGGCGGTCGCGGCGTCCGGCGGCGACGGCGTCCGGGGGAGCAGCGGGGAGAGCGGGCGGTACGAGCGCAGCAGGTCGGGGAGCGAGACGTCTTCGGACCGCGGCGTCATGTGGACGCGCAGGGGGACCGACGAGAAGAGGTACGAGATGGAGCCGTCGACGACGCCGACCGAGCCGAGCTGGTACGAGGTGGCAAAGTTGGCGCTCGCGAGGGAGGACAGCGTCAGCCGGAGGCCCCGCGGGGTCTGGAAGTCTAGCAGAGCTGGGCGGCGGTGTCAGCGCACGGGTACGAGGGAAGCAAGGAGGTTTTTGGGGCGGCGGAGGGGGTGCGAACCGTCGGACGTGGCATTGAGCGCGGCGTACGAGTTGTCGCGGCGCCAGCCTGTCGCCTCGTAGAATGCGCTGTGGACATAGTCCATGAACTCGCGCATTTCAGCGCGCAGTGTACATGCAGCCGTTGAGGGGGGGGCGAGCTGGCAGATGGAAATGTTGGAGATGGGATTCTGACGGAGGTTGAATGTCACGGAGATGTCAATGGTGGGGCTGTTGGATGTCTGGCATGTGCATCGACCAATTGTGTTTTTACGCTTGTCGGGATATGGCTACCCTGTAGGCGGCGAGAGGGGCAGGAAATTGTAGCAATTCATCAAATAACTATAGTAGGCCAGGCCACACGATTTTACTACTCGACGGCGCACGCCCTCACGCAGCCGCCGTCACGGAATCACGGCGCTACTCCCACTTCCAGAGTGCGCCGTCGGTCCCCCGGGCCACGACAACGGGCGTGTTATCACGCCACGGGTGCAGCACGGGCGCGCCAGCCATGACCTTGTCCCCGAGATAAAACCACTTCCTCCACTTTGTGCCATCAAACATCTTGAGCCTGACCATTTTGTTCGAGCTGAGCGCCGCCAGCATGATCCGCTTGTACATGAATTTGTCCCAATAGTCGTTGTAGGCCAGGGCCGAGATGGGGGAGCTGATTTCGTTGGCAAAGTCCTCCTCGTGGTGGCCCCACTCGGTGATGCTCGGCTCCCACTTGCCGTCCAGGTAGCTCTTGGAGTAGACGGTGTTGTCGGCGCCGCGGATGAAGAGGTACAGGTGGTTGGCTCTCGACGAAACCACGGCCACGTCCTCCAGCGCCGTGCCGCCGAGCGAGGTCCAGTCGGCGCCCTCGGGGACCCACTTGTCGCCGTCCCACGCCTTCCACAGCACGCTCTTGTCGGCGGCGCTGCGCGCGAACACGTCGATGCGCTTGGCGCCCCAGCAGATGGCCTTGGGGCTGCCCGTGGTGTTGCCGCCGAGGCTCGTCCACGTCTCCACGCCCGGGGTCCAGGCCGTGCCGTCGTAGTACTTGTGGTGGATGGCGTTGTCGGCGCCGCGCATGAAGAGGTCCGTCCGGGTGCCGGCGTGCCCCCACGACACGGCCGCGATGTCGCCCTGCACGTCGCCGCCGCGCGACATCCAGTCGCTCCAGCCGCCGCTGTACCACTTGCTGTGGCACTTGCCGTCCTGGCCCCGGGCGAAGAAGGCGACGTGCTCCTCGGCGCGCGTCACCGCCGCCACGTTTCCCGCCAGCTTGCCCCCGAGGTGCTCGAAGCTCTCGCCGGCCGGGTGCCACGTGCCGTACGGCTCCCGCTGGTACCGGTGCCGCAGGCCGCCGTCGCTGCCGATACAGGCCAGGTTGGTGAAGTTGCCCGTGGTCCACGACACGAGAACCGGGTCGCCTGCTGCCGTCAGCGTTCCATGTTCAATGTTGCCTGCGTCGCCGTGAGTCACCGTCATGGAGGAGGGGTGCACAGACTGGTAAAGGAGCCCCCGACGCGCTTCCACTCCGGATACAGCCGGCGTATCCCAGTCTTGTCATGCTCCGATAGCTTTCTCGCGAGCTTATTGTCGCTGACCCGCGGATACATGATGGATTCTTGGTTGCCGTTGTGCAGCATGCCGAGGAGGTGGCCAATCTCATGCAGTGCAACCGACTCGACATCATACTTGCCCTTCTGCTTCCCCAATACCCACTGGACCTCTGTCTCGTCGAAATGCACCGGCTTGGGCATTCCTGGAAACTTGGTCCCGAAGCCGGGCGGCAGCGACGCGTGCGCGAGCTCCCCGCCCTCCAGGCTTTCGACGCAGTCCGTGTCGGGCACCTTGCGAAATTCAATCTTGACTTCGTGGTCGCGGTGCGCCTCGTTCTCGATAAACTTGAGTCCCGGGATCTCCTTTGCCCACGTCGCCATGGCGGATTGGATAGCCTGCATGCACTTCTTCTTGTCCACTTGCTGCGACAGAGTGCCAAAGGCGTAGAGTATGGTGCGGTCAGGCCAGGCTCCGCGGACATAGACCTCAGAGGCCACGCTGCAGTCGTTGAAGCTACACCGCCGCTGTGCCATGAGATGCCGCGTCTTCTCTCCGAATTTCCCGTCCACCTTGAGCTTGTGGAACTTCTGGTAGTCCTTGAGCGCGGATACCGTCTTCTCCCCGACCTTGCCCGTGTCGGCATCTTGCGACTCCAAGTATCCGTACGCGCTGAGGAACCCGCTCACCGGGCTGTCGTCGACCGCATCGCCGATGCCAAAGTCTGGAGTCGATAGGATCTTCTGCTGCTTCTCCGTAGGCTGGGGGATATAGTCCTCGTCTTCTTTCCCGGGGACAACTACTTCGCCCATTGTGAGAGGCTTTTGGTGCAATGAACCTGTCAAATACGTAAAGCGTGTGATGGGAGTCCAAGTCGAGAGGATTGTCGAGAGAAACTATATTCTATTGACCGGCATCATCACCGGTTACTTATACCCGATTGCCATGTACGGACCTGTCCTGCAGTTACTCCAACACATCAACAACCGCAGATACTTGCACGGGGTACGCCCGGCTTGACTCCCACCAGACGGTTTACATCGCAGGATGAGAATGAGAAGCAGCGGCACAGTGAGCCTATCGGCCATGGGCACACATGCCTTCACAGCCAGCCACTTTGTTGACCCCGCACTTGGATTATCGCTTTTGGGCTGAATGCATTCATCTGGTGAAACGTGCTTTGTAAAAAAAAGAAAGCATCCAGATCACATGGCGCACATATATCTACACCGCCTCTCCAGGTACCACCTCGGTCAAAACATACATAGAATCATTGATTCTTTTTCCCAAAAAAATTGATCTTGGCATATATGTTCGTGGTGGCATGAAGCGGTGATGATGAGGCTTACAGAGGGTAGAGAATGTACATTTATAAGGTAGGAGTAGCAATGACGTATGAGAAGCGCTGGAGCTGGGAATAATACATGTGCCTGCAGGTGAAACACAGGTATTCGACTTATTGACGCATTACGTCGGCGGCCAGAACTGGATTCCCGGCTCCTACAAGTACACCCAGGAGCGCACCGTGGCGATGTGCCGAGAACTCATGTTTTACTGCTTTGCTTAATCCCGGCCATTCGATGATGCCGACGACCGTATTATTATTACACGGACGTCACGTT